>NC_137249.1:8077063-10516871 GCF_051294905.1 Botryllus schlosseri | reverse complement strand
GAAATTTTTCAATCTAATTTTTTTTAATGTACCCAGAATTCAAAAAAGAACAACATTTGTAAATATTGGACAATTCTGAGGGTATGCATTACAAATGTCAGAAAATTTGCTAAATTATAATGGAAGGAGTCGCATCCCAGTTTGAGAATCACCGCTGTAGGAGCTTTTGCATATCAACAGGCAGCGCATAAGTTCCATTCAGGCACGCGAGAAAATTAAAGAAATTGCATTCTATTCCTCAAATAATGTTGCAATGCAATAGATTCATCATAGATTCTCAATGTTATCATTAGGGCTTGGCAAAATTGAGTGACGAGGTTCTAAATCAAGTATTAGGCTTTATGTCGAGTTGAGTAAAGGTTTATGAGTATCACTTATTGTGACTTTATGAGACATAGTCCTCTATATATACTTATATGACTTGGCTATAGATGGTATGGATGTTTCAATTCAAATATCACCTTTTACGCTGCTATAAACAAATAATATCAGTTCTGAGCCCGATTTGACCGAAATGTTATTTAAACTAATATGCCTAGCTTCATTTTACATATTTTGGATGATGCAACAACACCAGTCGAGGTTTCGAATGCTTCCACGGCGGGAAAAGTATCGAAACTATAATTCTCGTTAACACTATAACTGTTACAGGAAAGAGGTGTTTGATTTCAGTAGCCTACTCGGAAAAATCGTCCAGCACTACCGTTCTCAAATCCCCACAATCAAGACTAGATTCGGGTAAGCGTAACATTGTGCCGAATGTTCCAAATCACTTCCACAGTAAATCCAGCGCAGCACTTGTGCAAAGGCAGCACTGGCTATTTCGTCACAAGCAATATTCAGTGCATTCAGAATAGTAGGCTAAAATAAATACCATGAATTTATAATATTAGGAAACCCCATACACGAACTGTTTCAAATCTCCTAGAGTTGTTCGAAAATAACTTTTTTTCAGGATGCCAGTGATTCACTTATTAAACAAATGCTGCACACCTAATTTGGTTCAATTCTAAGCAGTATAAGCTGCTGCAGAGCCAATTTGAAATTTTTCAGTCAACCCAATCAAAATGTTTAGCTGTCTTCAAAAACGACGCAAAACAAATTTGACTCAATTCCAACCCATAGAAGCAGAGATATTTGAGTTTTTCATTAACAATTCTGGGATTACCCATCGTCACTGGCACTATTTTTGCAAATTCAGAACTTTCATCTGCAATAACTTCACTTCTACTGGTTGGAAGTGAGAAAAAACTGAAAGAAAAAGGAAAATACCAAAATTGAATTGGGAAAAGCAGAATGTATTTATTCTTCAGAAAAACTCGGCATAGAATAGAATCTGACAGGTGACAGCATAACCGTGTTGAATAATGTTGCAATGGTCATCGAGAGTTTCGGCACCCGAATTGATATTATTTACCACTCTACGTATGAAGACGCACACAGCAAATAGAATTGGTGCACCGACACAATACAAGGACTACATAGCAGTTCTTAAACTACAAAACTATAACCTTCAAAAAAATTCATCGATCAATATAAGCTAAACGTTCGGCTTACCACGAGCCGCAGCGCACACTCTTTAAAAAGCCAGTTTCAACTTACTGTTGGCGCATTCATTATTTTCACATTTTTTGCAGGTTCCGTTCTTTTCGTGATGATTTTGCGGACACGTTGCTACACAAGTCTTCGAAACCTCTAACAATCGGAGGTTGTCTGCCAAAAATAAAGAGAACACCGGTTCAGGGCAGGGTACCCTCTGCATCATCTAACTGCTATCTCCACTACTATCACGATATAAAAAAAGGAGAGAAATGCCCAGGTAGGTTCCTCAACTCAGCAGTCAATCTAACTACACCTTCCCTTTAGGCATTAATATATTGATGTATAGCAAAATTCTGAGTGAGTATCAATCGTAAAAATCGAAATTACTCGAAATGAAAGATCGCTATTGCAAGACTACTTGAAATAAACCCCACAGAATAACACTTGCTCTCCATTAAGACACGGACACAGACACTAAAATTAAACACAGATCACGTACCGGGACATGTTTTGACACAATAAAACGAGACTCTGTAACGGACTTCATCCTGGTCGATTGAGGCTATGACACCGGCACTGTTCCGTACCTCCCCATTCGGGCACGTCTCCACACAATCTCCGAAATTACTCAGCTTGTCACAGAACTGAAATATTAAAATTAGCGGACGTGCCAGGCTGACTTTTTATAAAAAAATTCCTAGATTTCAAGTCTTACATAACAACGCGACTGGATTGTGACTGGGTTGTGACTGCATCCACCTGCGCAATAACTATGACAACAAGTCCTCGACGAGCTGCATCGGTTACCGGTACCGCAATACCCGCATGGCATTCGTGTGTCTGAAAAAAGTGACAAATGAATTGCATATTCAAAACACAATCGCGGACAGTGGACATGCACAGGGCTGAATGTTTTCAAACTCCCGTTACAAAAATGAGCTTTGGATGAGCTTGCGTTATCGATTGTCAGAAGCAGGCTACTGTGTCAGTGACTGCCTTGCTTCAAACAAGAGAGCTACATTGCAATAAACAAATTTGAAAAAGTTGTTAGCGTTGATGAAGACAGTTGCAGTTTATGGAAGTAGCCGACAAATGTTGGAAAGTTCGATATCTTGAATCAAAATAGAGCAATTCCATCAGCGAAAGTCCTATAATTTGTTTCAGCATCGGACAATAATACTTCCTATTCTCTTATTGCTTGTATATTCCAGAATCAAACAGGCCTCACATTGCTGACACATGTCCCTCCCCGGACCCCAGCATCGAGCGACGTCACCGGTTCCATCCGTGATGCAAGAATTGCTGCATTTCGGGCCTGGAATAATCGCCGCACAAATAAAAAACCAGCACGTAGCAAAATCGTCACGGAATACATTACAATTTGTCTTGGTCAGAGTGATGAAGGCTTTCTGCTTTGGGGTCGATTTCGTCAGGTGGTTGTTAAATATATCCTCCTCCCATGCGATGGTATCCATGTAGCACAAATTCGGACTGGAGGTTATGCTCACGTTTCCCCGGCTTATTTCTGTGAAAGCATGGCATTTTGTGATAGTGGGTCTCTCTCTGGTAACCAGGGCTTGGCACAATGATTCGAGTACTGTACACTGATTCGAGTTGAGTAGTAAAAGACGATTTTTTCGAGTACTGAAATTATAAGCTCCTCGCCACTGAAAGTTGATTCATCAACGAGAATTAAATTTACGATACTGTTTTCTACCGTGGTAGCCTTGAAACCTCGATTGTCCTTATCGCAGCTTACAAAACACAGCAAAAAACAAAGAACGTTACTAGAAATAGCGCATTTACGAAGTCATGATCATCCCACAACATTGTCACAAAGTGCAATGAAATCGGAATGGTCGCAAGATATATCCAAGTAGCTTTAATGTAATGAATAACGGTCACTATATTCTTTGTGGTGGCATAAAAGGAACATATTCGAACTTTTACATATTGTATTCTGTTATGACGTCATAATGAGTGATATTCGAATGCTAGACTTGACTTGAAGCATATTACGTGATTCAGAATTGAATTACTCAGATACTCGATTTTACCCAGCCCTACTGGTAACATGGCAGACTCCCGTTTTCACACCAAGGTACTATGACAATTTCACTCATTACATGTTGGAAACATATCTCAAAATCGATATCTACTTTAAAAAAATGAAGTAGGTTTGCCTAAAAAAAAACTTGGTAGAAGTGGAACTAGTAAAAAACTTAAACAGTGCAAGAGGCAAAAATCTACTTGAGTAGTCCAAAAAAAGTAGAAGTACTTTGCTACTGACCCCTCTGTTCCTAGGTCAAGGGCAAAGCAATGAAAGTTCAAGACTCAGAATGTGCCTATCAGGGTATCATCTTTCCAACTTGGTTATTTGATCGTACTCTCATAACAGGATTAAGTCACATCCACACCCTTAACGACGCACACCAGTCAGCTTTACGTATGAATTTCCAGTCAACCACTAGTTGAGTCCCAACTTTATCATGTTGCAAGATTCAAAGGGGCATAGCCAAGGTAGTTCATTACTTGTGACTGATTATTATTATTAAATATATTTAACTATCACGGTCAGTTGATCAATGCCGGTCACCCTATCAGGTACAGACTTACAGTGCACAACTAGAACAAAGCCAATGACAAAACAATATTCACCACTACAAAAATCAAATCTTAGCTCACCTGCTAGGCTTCTCAGGTCAACTGTCTCTAATCCCCCCTTCGAATTTGTACCATCGGGATTCGAATACATGAACAGCGCATATCCTTTATTTTCATCTGCCAAACGCAACGTCAATTATATCAAATTTATTCATCTTGTTGCATTTCATATTGTTACCTGGCGCTATAAAATTGCAGGACTGAGCGTGAGACTGCCCTTCCGCATACAGGGACTTTCCACGAATCAATCGCAGAGATGACAAGTCGATATGCCTTATGCTGTTCATAGCGATAAGGACATGTCCAGTAACTGCTCTGATGTGCTGGAAAATCAAAAGAAGTCCTTCAACTCATATTCAAGCATAAATATAAGTTTCACTACACACGGACCAAAGCGGAAGGCGATTGTATCGATATATTTTAGCACACAGGCGTATGCCTATCCTTGGAAATCAGTTTTGTATCAACATACCTACTGTTTTACTTAAAGTTGCAGCCATGACTGAGGAGACGGAATCAGAAAGGCAAGTAAGACGGGAATTTCAACATTTTGTGCTACGATTGTTGATATACGATGTTCTTTTGAATTACCCCTGACGAGTGTCAGCCGAAAATATTCGGGTTCATTTCAATATGAATATGCTATCCAATTGTATATGGAAGTTCTGTACCTCCAAGAAGCTGTTCAAATTTTTGGGGTTATTTCATAGTAAGAATTCGGAGAAGTCAGTTTTCAATGTGATAGAGTTTAAGCTGCAAACTTTAATCATCCCACAAGAGTCATTAGAGAAGTCAAGATAACATTGGAGTGAATTACCAGCTCTGCTTGCTGCAGTTTCAAGCTGCCATTAAACAGATTACTACTTACACTCCTATTGAAATGAACCCGAATATTTTCGGCTGACACTCGTCAGGGGTAATCGTCATTCAATATGAATGGGTATCGTACTATTTAATTGTATATTGAAGTTCTGTACCTCCAAGAAGCTCTACTTACACTCCAGTAAAAATTTACAGCATTTTTTCTAATCAAATAGCATAAGTGACTAAGCTTGCATTGAGTATAGCTTGCTCTCTATTCCTCTTTTCACAATTTTCTCAATTCATATACGGTAACAAAATAATATGACATTATAGCCTATTAGTAGAGGTTCTATACCTTCGTGGCGTCGAGAACATCAACACCAATGTCAGCCCTCATATTGGTGATTTCGAGATTGCCTTCAACCAACGTGCAATTCGTGTAGCGCCGTACAAACCTATCATAGTGATGCAAGTCACTGCCCGATTGGCTGACCCGAGAGGTAGTTCCAAAGCAAACTGTAAGAAGCAAAATTGAAAATTCATCACAATCTGCTCTTGATTGATACATTTTTGACATCGATCAGGCTATCTATAGTAAAATTTCAATGTCACTCTTCGGCATAAGTATCTCAAAATCCTTTGAAGCGTGAAGGGTTGCAGTGATAAGTGGCAGGTTATGGATTTAGAGAATGGTAGTGGAAAGAACATAAACAAGAGAAAATGCATCTTTGACATTGTTGGCGTACTTGAAAATTTAAGTGATGCTTCATAGCCCCGAGCAAAAAACTTTTTTTCTCTATAGTACTGTAACTCATTACTTTTAAAGCAATATCAACTGCTAATGGATGGCGTTATCCTGTCACCGGACAGCTGGTTCTTCAGCAGTCATTATTAAAATGAGTTCATAACTGTCAGGTATACAACTGTGATTGCTATCAATGTTTTCACATGTCATCGATGGAACACCAAAACGCTTACCGCATTCTGTGATATTACAGCACAAATTTTCCGGGTCTGGCAATATCACTGCAGACTTTGGAGGGTGACAGTCCAAGGGTTTTTGACAAGTGACGCCGGTACATTCTTTAAAAAAATAACAGAAGTGTTACATTGGCAGAAACGACGTAATCAGCTTTCCAGATTGCACTCACCACCCTGGCACCAAGACACGTGGAATAGTGCTGACAGCAATATCAGAAATGGGAAATGCAGCGAGCCAGACTTCATATTACGGGACTTGACATATCTAGGATTAACGAAAGCTACAAATACACTGAAAATAAGAATGATAAAAATTCTTTGAGAATGATCTCAATTGGAATAACACTTAGTATATCTAATCATCAGCGATTATTGCTCAATGTTCATGCAATGTGACAGAGATATCAGAATCAGAGTTTCTATCGGATTATTTATCAGGCATCAGTACTGGCTGGTAGGCTATGCGTATTCACATAAATTGTTAACAGTTTCAACTTGAATATTTAATAGAATTGAAAAGTATGCCAGTATACACATCAGAGTATTTGATTAAATCTATTTACAGCACTCGGCATCTATCAATTATTACCGGGTTACGTAAATAACAGCAACGGAAGTTGGTATCTCAGGACTTAACCTTGCTATGACTAAATAGTTCCTTTTGGTCAAATAGTAGAGCGTTTAAAAGAAAGTATACACTAAAACAGACTTACGATTTAGTTTGAAGGAAGCCTGAATTCTTAATATGAACTCAGAAATGAATCAAGGCTAGCTGTGTACACAAATATGTTAGCTATTTTATTCAGTCATTTAGCATACTAAAAATCGCATGTCTGGGCCTATTTTCACAATGTGGTAATGCCAGACCACAGATAAGTTTTGCTAAAGCCATGTTTTTAACATGACAGAATAACTAAGAACTACCTTATACTATCAGGCATGAGTAGGCTACTTCATGTGCGTGTCGCAGCCTCACATTGGTCTTTTCAATTTCAATGTAGCCAAAATGTAATACAATTTTTACATTTCCAACAGGGATATCTAGAGTCTAGATATCCCTGATTTCCAATAACAGCATACAATATCCAATGGACCAATACGCTACATGAGATCCTCAATTGCTGAGAAATGTTTTGTAGAATCTTCAACCAAATACAAGGCAACAATTATGAAAGTGTAAAGACAGGTGTCAGCTAGCAATTAGCTTACAATTTGTATCTCAAGCATGATATTTTCCCAGGCCAATAACAATCTACTACCCAGAAATATCAGGGTATGGATCGAAGCACAGTATTTCTCGCTGTATAGTTTCATTCCAAACGCCCATATTATTATGCGGGATAAGTAGGATGAAGTTTTGTGAGACATCCCAGCGTTGGTTTTAGGGAATATTAAAGACTAGCCCGTTACCAGTGTGCTGAGTCATGTGCTTAATGATTCATTTTTGATGACTCGCTTCAGACAATTTTCGATAGTGAAGAACTTGGAAAATAAATTGATCACAGCAGCATGATTCCCGGCTACCTACTTTGTTAGCCATCTGTTCGATTGCAATAGTTATATGATTTTTGCAGTTTCTTTGAGGTACAGAACTTCAATATACAATTGAATAGCATATTCATATTAAAATGAACCCGAATATTTTCGGCTGACACTCGTCAGGGGTAATCGTCAGCAACTAGTAGAGAATTCGAAAGAACAGCGTATATCAACAATCGTAACACAAAATATGACGTCACCAGCACGAAATGTCGAATACGAGAGCGTTCAATGTACTATTTTTAGATGATACACGAACTCTTTTTGTTGACACAGCCTTGGCTGGTGTATTTTGATAGAAGTCGACTCCAAGGCTCACAAATGAAAGTGTGAGCGACCCTTTCCGAGTATGCGAAATCTGTCGTCTCGATAATTTTTCGCACAGGCGGGATTATCCAACAAGTGTTTGCCAGTTTTTGCAGTCTACAGCGTAAAATATCAGGCAGAAGCCAATACATTACATGGCTGAATACATCTGGCATAAATTATGACCACGTTACATAACACTTTCCATACTAACACATAGTTTACATGCAACCAGCATTCAATAACAGAGTCCACACATTATGAAATCAAAGTGACGTCAAAATGATGTAACAGTTGTAAATGCAGATATTTTCAAAACGTTATTCAGTTACAATTGTCCTATATAATTCAAATCTCAGGCCTACATAAATATTGAATTTACAAGCAAATCGAAATATTCACTTAACTCATTCTCTACTCCTGTCTGGAGCAATTTAAAGTTCTACTTCTGCTCGAGACAGTTCATTTCGATAACCAGATACGGTAGCAAACATATTTTAGGCTATTATATTTTATAATAACATGTTTAGTATTTATGTAAAAATAACTTATCTTATCTAGGCCTGTATATTATAATATTTATTGTTATTTAGCCTATTCTATCAGTTTCAACTGTTTGTAGTAGGTTATCAAGTAACATACCGGTCGGTAACATTGCCTAACCCGAGCATTTCTGAAAATAAAACCAATTCTGATTCAATCATAATTAACATATGGCATATGGTATTTTATTCAATCCTGAATACGCTAAATTTTACAGTCAATTTGTGATAGTTGCTTGTGGCTGGACTCTTTTCATTGTATGTTCCTGAGATCTACAGCTACAATGATCAAAAAGCTTCTAAAAGCCGATATTCTGTTACTATGAGGAACACCTCTACACACTTGAAATATTTCTTTGATCGTTTGTGCTATTTCCGTATATACCTACTTCTTAATGTTTGTTATGAAAGCTGACAACTTTACTACAGTGTAGGCTACCCACCTACCAGATTTTCGTGTTTGTTGCTATTATGTCACTCAGACGAAATATTTCGTACGTTTCAAATTTGACTCATTGTATCAGACGTTTGCGTTGGAAAGCTTTTAAAAAATAAATCGACAACACCTGTATATTAAGTTATTGCTTAGCGTAATTCTCAAGTTAGGCACTGCGAGTGGCTTGTTTATATATATGTCCACAACTTCATAATAAATAATAATATAAACGAAATATAATCAATAAAATGCGAGAAAAATTCTTGAGAAATTTATTACATTCATGCACTGCACAAATCATGGAGATGCTGAAGGTTGTAGTTTGTTAAAACAGCCTTAAAGTGATTTTTAGCACATTTCACTTCACGGCGTAGGCTATGGCAGCATAAACTGCATACTGACACAAGGACAACATGATTGAATTTGTTCGAAGTTAAGGGTGAAGCAATTGTGAGCAATCTTAGATACTCTCACTCCGAAATGGTGTACAGGTAACCTGTTTTTAAATCTAAAATCACGTGTAATTCACCAACAAACAAACCTGTTGAATAATCTGAGCAATTTCTAGTCAAAATGAATTCATTTTGAGAAATGACAGCAGACAATTGAGGTTACGACAAGCACCACTAATTGTAGAAATACAAATATCGCAACACTCTAGCAGCATAGTTCTAATTCATAATAATTGGACACTAGAATATCATTCGTCAATATTCCTATTCTACTTGAGTACAAAAAAAACAAGAATATCATATATACTATATTTACCTAACATAGAAGCACTATTATTTTTCTCATAAAGTCAACCTCACTGAAGGCATACAGCTATAAATGGAACAATTATCGGCAGCCTATACTTGATATTACTCTTTTGGCTCATGATTTTTTTTCGATTCCCATGGAACTATTATAGTAGTGTATAGATTAGCTTCATTTTCAACTTCTGGAACTGTAATTATGAGTGAAACCTAACCAGGGATTACTATAATCCAATAGTCATGACTATCGATATGCTGTACCGATATGATTCAATGAGTTGCATATTTAATTAATGAGCATGAGGAGTTGCGGAAGAACATGCCTAATGCATTATTCAAGAATTGCTCGAGCTTTCTTCAAGTGAAAAACTATCGTGGTTGGGATCACAAATCATGAGAACTACAAGAATTGAGATGAATACAGATAACAATCAAAGGTAAGAAAAGGCCAAGGGTTGAAAATCCGTTAAGGCTTCATGATTAATGATTATATAGCCTACCACTTTATTGATAGGATGTTAAAGATATGAGCTAAGCACACGGCATATCTGAGTCTTCAATGTAGATATATATAGCCTACATGAGTATTCGAGGGAATCTGATCTTAGTATCAGTTTATTAATAATTTCATCAGTTCAGATCAGAACAACTCATGATTTCAATACAATGAAAAAATAGGAGTCGAAGTCCAGTCTAGCTAAGCCTCGTTTCTTCATATCCACTGATTTCTTTTAGGAGCTTCTTGGAGGTACAGAACTTCGATATACAATTGAATAGTATATTCATATTGAAATAAACCCGACACTCATCAGGGGTATCGGTTATCGTCAGCAAGTACTAGAGAATTGGAAACAACATTGTAGCCTATGATATCAACAATCGTATCTTCATTTCTTTCAGAATAATACTGCATTCCTGGGACATGATATCGCTCAAGCTAAGACGACATTTTTCCCGTGCCTTATCTAGGTAACTATATGTTAACCACCCACAGCCACAAAGCAATAATACTCGAAAACAGCGCATATACTATCACTACCAAATTCACAAGCTCTTCTGGGGAATTCGGCTCGTTTACAAGGCTTATCAATAAACTCAAGGTATAAACTCAACACCTGCATGGAAGATCTACCCATCAACTGAGAACTGAGAAGACAGCCTTCGGCTGTTAAATAGATATAGTCTACAACTCTACGAGATATTAGCTAGTCCGAGTATAGAAATTTACATCATTGCAATACACTGCGCAGCTACGACGTAAATTGTTATGATTCGCGGTGTGACATCGATCATTCGGCATAAACGCAAACGCACAACTATATGCCCTCAGGGCCACAAGGCAGCCATTATTGACCAAAGCCTTTTACCTTCTCTAATCTTCAGTCACATCTCGGGCTTGTATTGGAAAGCTTAATTTGTTTACTCTTGATTATAACCATAGTGTCCTATATGGTGTCGACACAAGCAAATCTCACGGTTCAATGAAATTGTATCACGTCACAATTTCCATTTGGCTACAGGCAATTTGACGGTTATCTTTGACCGGCTTGCCGGGCAATAAATTTGATGAACCGGGTATCAATCGAAAGCTGACTCTGCACTGATTACGAAAATATAAATTTTATTCCACTCATGGCCCTGGAACCCCCACAATCAGCCCCAAATTATTCATTGTTGAGTAGATTGGCAGTGTGACGCAACAATGCTGTCTGGCGAAACGAGAGAGAAACTCAAGAGCAAGGATGCGGCCGAGCGGCGAGAGTGGGATCAGCTGACGTCGCGGCAACAGCTACGTGCAATCGCGTCGCAGAGAAACGCTGCGCTGTTGATACTTTTTCTATTTGCTTCGGTACAAGCGAGCACGCCTTACCAGCCTTTCCTTGACTTTCAAGGGTAGAACTGGGTCCACAGAATGTATTTGGTCCCTACCAATTTTCGCGCAATATCCTTCAGCTGATAGAGATATGTAGGCTACGTCTAAGTAGTCTACATTGGATATGTCAGATTATTATGATATCGATTACGTTAGCCCGCTAGTTGCGTAGGGCTCCAGAGATGCGTGGCGCTGTTGATACTTTCTATTGGCGCTTCGCTGAAAGCGAGCACACATTACCAGCCTTTCCTTGATTTCTAAAGGTAGAACTGGGTCCACAGAATGTATTTGAGACCTACGAATTTTCCTGCAATATCCTTCAACTTATAGAGATCCTTCCGTCTAAGTATAGCTAGGTTAGTTATCTATAATTGCACAATGCACATAGCTATTGCCGCGACGTCAGCTGATCCCACTCTCGCCGCTCGGCCGCATCCTTCCTCTTGAGTTTCTCTCTCGTTTCGCCAGACAGCATTGTTGCGTCACACTGCTAATCTACTCAACAATGAATAATTTGGGGCTGATTGTGGGGGTTCCAGGGCCATGAGTGGAATAAAATTTATATTTTCGTAATCAGTGCAAAGTTAGCTTTCGATTGATACCCGATTCATCAAATTTATTGCTTAGCAAGCCGGTCAAAAATAACCGTCAAATTGCCTGTAGCCAAATGGAAATTGTGACGTGATACAATTTCATTGAACCGTGAGATTTGCTTGTGTCGACACCATATAGGACACTATGTTATAACTTTTCTTTCGGTATCTATCGCCCACTTGCTGATGGCATTACTCATAGTTCAGACCATCGGCAGGCGGCAGCACTTTCAGATTATGGTCGTAGGCAGGGGTCGGCAACCTTTTGCTAGTCGCGGGTCAAATTTCGGGTGTGCAACTTTTTGGCGGGCCGGAATTTTTCTTAGTACTATATTTTACGCTCACTTCGGTATATATTATCCTACATTGCTGTAATCTCAATCATACCAATCAGAAGAAACATGTATTTACACTTCAACAACACAGAATAAATGTGACGCAGCTTGCTTTGTGAATGGTTTTCAACTTCTGGTAACAAGTCAGATGAAACAAGAATCAGACCCTATTCAAAATGGACGTCCGAAAAACGTGATCTTAGCTTGCTCTTCGTGAATTTAATTGTTCAAAACTATTGTTGACATGCGTACGTGCTTCCAGAAATCGATGCAATTTCTTTTGCATTGTTGGTCAAGCTGGGATAAAGACCAATTTCAAGAACGTACTCTTTGTCAAAGTCATGCAGCAATATGCTCTTTGTATGAAATTTGTCATTCAATTCAACTGCATCGCATTTCAGAAAGGCCCATTTGAAATTTTCAGGCAATGGAATTGGCGTCCACATTAAACGGAGTACTGAATAGTCAGAATTCATTTTGTAGAGAAGGAATGTCGGAAAAGCGGGTGAATATTCAGTAGTTAAAATTCGTATCACAATTGCAAATGTAGTGTTGGTACTAGGTTTTCTCCCCTCCAGTATAGGAAAGTGAGCATAATTTTCTTTGTACTGTTGACATTTCCAGAGTCACAGATTTGCTTTGAATGCGCCTCAACATCTCACGTATTTAGTTGTTTTCCCCCTGAAGTTGCAAATTCAATTTGTTCAGGTGTGACGCTAAATGTACCAGGAATGCAAGATGAGATACCCTTTTTTGATTACAAGATTATGAGTCGGCGATATTTGTGTTTTCGAGGAAAGTTGCTATTTCATTTCTCAATTCATACACTCGTGTAAGCATAGCTGCTCGACATGACAGATATAGGCCTACAGGACTTCGCCATATTGATTCTCTGCTTCTAGTAATACCTGGTGTAACTGATTCATTTAAAGGGGCACTGCGCTCTAAAAATGATGTGGTCTCAAATTGAAGATAAAAACGAACAAAAATTTTTGGCCGCAGCCATTTCCTTCAGAACGCCACCGTAATGGAGCTGCAATTTATTGAAATTTCTACAAGACCAGCTGCCGCGGCTGCTTAACCCGTTACATGGCACGGTATCTTCACCGTCGCACTTACTCGACGCGATTAGGCAGTCACGCAGAGAACGAATTTTAGATAGTTGTCAGCCGATGTTATGAAGGAAATGTGTCTAACTTTCGTTCTCTGCGTGACTGCCTTATCACGTCGAGCAAGTGCGACGATGAAGACATCGTGCCATGTAACGGGTTAAGCAGCCGCGGCAGCTGGTCTTGTAGAAATTTTAATAAATTGCAGCTCCATTACGGTGGCGTTCTGAAGGAAATGGCTGCGGCCAAAAATTTTTGTTCGTTTTTACCTTCAATTTGAGACCACATCATTTTTAGAGCGCAGTGCCCCTTTAATGAGACAAAAATCATATTAACAGTTTTCACCATTGTGGCCAAAACACTATTCAGGTTGGTTGCCTTGGCACAAAATGGCTTCTGGAGAATTAAACTATAGATAGGCTAACTAACATACGGAGGCTAGTTATCTATAATTGAACAGTTTGAGATTCTTTCATTGCGTCTGAGATGTTCCAAGCGTTTTTGAAACAAAGGAAGGACACCTTTATTGTCACACCCCGTTAGAGTGGTAAACCCTTTAAAAAAGTATGAAGCACCTTCGGTTGTGAGATACACCCGATTGATAAACACTGATGGCAGTCTAGTCTATCTCAATCTCCTACTTCAACCACATTCGTTTTATGGCGTAACAATAGACTGATACGATGCAGGCTACTATTATATCGTAGCAATGCCGCATTCTTTTCATGCAGTGCTGCACTGCAGATTGAAACTCATGATGAAACGGCGGGCCGTATTCTTGTGATACTGATAACTAATTATTATGTTGCGGGCCGGACGATTTCGCTTGGCGGGCCGGATCCGGCCCGCGGGCCGTAGGTTGCCGACCCTTGGTCGTAGGGGTCGTAGGATCCATAGATAACTAACCTACCGTAGGTTAGTTATCTACAAAGGATCATAGCCTATGACAATAGAATGGTAGGATGACGATACGATACGAATACGGAATCATACTCGATATGAAGTGATTAATCGAATCAGTACTAGGTTGGGGGTACGAAGCAGGCAGTGGAAAATGTGGAGATCACGGTTGTAATGACTCGAGTCATGAGTCATGACTAGGGCTGGGCACAATGATTCGAGTAGTCGAATCTGAATCGAGTATTAATTTTAATGATTCGGGTCGAGTAGTAAAGACGATTTTTTCGAGTATTGAAATTATACGCTCCTCGCAACTGAAAGTTAATTCACTAACGAGGATTATAGTTCTGATACTATTTACCACCAAGGAAGACTTGAAACCTTAATTGGCCGTGCCGCAGCATGCAAGACATAGTACAATAAGCTATACGAACGTTACTGGAAATAATACATTTCCGAAGTCATGATCATCCTACAACATTGCCAAGAAGTGCAATGAAATCTGTATCGTCGAAAAAATACAAAACTATCTTTAATGTGACGGAAAACAGACATTATATGTTCCTTGTGGTGGCATAAAAGGTACATATTTGAACGTTGACACAGTGCATTCTGATGTGACGTCATAATAAATGATACTCGAATACTTGACTCGCTCGAAGCGTAATACGTGATTCAGAATCAAATCACTCAGGTACTCGATTTTGCCCAGCCTTATGACTCAACTCGAGTCCGACTCGAGTCACGATTTTGTGATGACTCGACTTGACTCGAGTCCTTTTCTCAAAATACGGAAATGACTCGACTTGAGTCGATCAGTGTATTGACTCAAATTGGACTCGAGTCATTGCGCATGACTCGAGCCATAAGTCATATGACTCGAGACTCGGACGGCCAAGACCGGCATTTCATTCTAATTTCAAAGAATAGTAAATTAGCCTAATAACCAGACTATTGGGATTTCCTCTATTGGTACTGGTACTTGAAAATGCGACCAGAAACTGCTAAAAGTGGGGAAAATCAGTATATAAATGCAAACCATTCGATATCACCAAACAGAGTTATAAAATGCGAATAGCTGGAAACTCACCAGTCAACACGATGACTTCGATTAGGACTCGAATCATAATACCATATTTTTACAGCCAGACTGTTCAGAGTCAAGTGTACCTGTTTGATGCTGGTGTGATCAGACTAGATGACCTTCACGGTCTTATCGATCATTCCTATCTCATGCCGAATACTGTGCACGCATATTTTCTGTACCACCATCACTGCCGTTTGTTATGTATTTTGGTTCGATGAAAATAAAGACTCTCTCTCTCTCGACCCTCTGCTCGCTGACTTGGACTCGGTGGTGAATTGAAAATGATTTTCGACTTGACTCGAATCAAAACTATAAAACTAAGATTGACTTGTGACTCGGAGCGTTGCGACTTGCTTGGTTACAAGTTGCAAACCCGGACAATGGACAGGTAAGTACACTGTAATATTTCAAGAAAACCATAAATTGAAAATTAGAAATCAAAATCAGAGCATAGAAACATTTGGCAAAATTTATTATAAATATTATATGACCGGCATTTCGCTTTAATTAGTCTAATGCAGTGATTCCTAACTTTCGCGGCAGCTCCAGAAGAAAAAAAACAGGCCGTTTCCCGTGCATTTGTGCCGGTATCCACCGGTTGCCGTTTGATTAAATATATCCGGCTGAACATTCGAACATTTGCGCCCCTTTGTTATTTTTTCCACCCTGCTTCTTAATTTCACTCACTGGGGATATCCCCCACGTTGTGAACCAATATCCCAATTGGACAACGAGGACTATCTAGTTGTCTAAGTCTGGTCCTTGGCCCTGTCATGTTCTCTGAATCGCATTGTGTATGCATCGATCGAACGAAAATATACAACCGATATATTTGAATATTTTTACATTTGCTAACTTTTAGAACATCTAAATATCACACAGCAAGAAAAGCGATGTCAACATTTTCTGTGTTTCAATCTGTTTTACTAAACCTCTGTTTCCTAAATGATTATAGAAGTCACGCAGAAACAAAATTAACAAAACGCATTTGATAATTTATTCAATACTTACAACGCGAGAGACAATTAACAATAATCAAACCAATAAATGCGGACATGAGGAATTAGTACATGAGAATGAGCATGACATACTAAAAATCTTACAACAAAGTGATCATAAAAGATAAAAAAACCGCAAAAAAGATTTCATAAGCGCGATGAATTAGTGCTTTAAAAGAAATAGTGCCGGCTCGCATGCGATAGTTTTATTCAAATTCAATCTAGGGGTGATTAGTGATTACCACCGGAATTAAGATTCGAGCGAGGATACCAAACCACATCGTCGCATACGTATGCAGCGATGGTCTTCATCAGTAACGAAGAAGTATTTCTCTTTTTTCAGAGTATATTCCAGTAAATATTGCCTATACTTGCGCTACTACTCAAGGTTATGTTTTATAGTACTTCACTTCTACTTGAACTGAACAGCTGTTTAGGCAAAACCAAACTTATTTTTCTCCCTTTTCATTTTGAAAACTAGAAAGTATCACTTTTATAAGAGAAATTGTCACACGAATCGCGTCGAATAGGTGCCATATCACGGTAACTGAATGTATTTTCAAAAATTGTTCCTATTGGCATTATCATTAGTTATTAGTCGGGAAGGTACATATCTTTCAATTGCGAGAAAAACCACCTCTGATTACCTGCTGAAAGTAGGGCCGACCTCGATCAAATCTACTATTTGAAACGACTTACTCGAGTAGTCCTACTGTTCAGACCTTTCAATTTCTAATTCCATTGAAGATGTTTTGCTATGTATGCGAAATTATCACTTCTACGTGTATGCCTATAGCTGACTACTTCTACTTCTACTGGAGTAGTACTTTGATCACTTCTGCACATACGTATAACTTACTTATAATGTAGTGCCGAAAAGAAATACGATAAAGCCAGTAAATTTGAAGGGATGTATTCCCTGTAGGGTTGATACCGCATCATTAATGAAGTTTATCGCGCCTTTCTCAAATATTATGAGGCAGGGTATTTTCCAGTTGAGTAAAAAAGTTAGTGATAACGGATACAAAAACTGAAGAACACGAGCGTAGAATATAGGCTTATGGAATATGCAAAAGAATGTGAAAGACTCGCACGCGCCCAAATAGGAAATATTCGTGTCACAATAAGTGCAATACCGATCCAGAAGCTTACAATTCAACGAATGCCAACTTTCCGCAATATATCCTTGAACGCGGGCGAATGAGACATGGGTGTCATTCGTCGTGGTCTTCCCGTATCATTTCGTTTGTAATTCATTGTTCCTGCAATATTAAAATCCAAGACCACGTTGTAAAATGTAAACTAATATAAACATCAATGAGTGAACATGAACAGTGGAAGATGGAACAGGCCAGGCATTGGTGTTCACTCGGCCAGCGAGATGGAACGGTTGGGTAGACGCTCAGATGAGGGCACGAGATCATGTGAACTGTAGACTACAGCGCTACACTATATAGCCCAGCCGTTAAACATTATTACTATGTTATCTAATAGCGAGTGATAGCAGCATCGAATATAATTTACATTCGATAGTAGCAGCATAGTGTCCTATATGGTGTCGACACAAGCAAATCTCACGCCTCAGTGAAATTGTATCACGTCACAATTTCCATTTGGCTACAGGCAATTTGACGGTCATTTTTGACCAGCTTGCTGAGCATTAAATTTGGTGAAACGGGTATCAATCGAAAGCTGACTCTGCACTGATGACGAAAATATAAATCTTATTCCGCTCGTGGCCCTGGAACTCCCACAATCAGCCTCGAATTTTTCATTGTTATGGAGATTGGCATTGGGACGCAACGATGCTGTCTGGCGAAACGAGAGAGTAATTCTATCGTTTCGCCAGACAGCATTGTTGTACACTGTACAACTGTACATTAATATAGGCTATCACTTCATTGGAAGATAGGGTTGGAATTAGCAATATGACGTCACATGACGTCACGAGGTTCACGTTCGTGTTCACACAGAACCTTTCAAAAAGGTTCGCGTTCACACGAACCTGAACCTTTCAGAGGTTCACACCATCCCTATTGGCGAGTCCCCGATCGCTCGGGAGCAATTAAATACGCCGCTTATCAACGCGTATTACGTAACCTCGGCGACGATTTGCGAAAATCAAAATGTCCGAGTTGCTGTGGAATCTGCTCTATATTGGCACCGATTTCAGGTTGTTCAAACCTTTCTGGTCTTTTACAACTCAAGCCTTGACACACATCTTCTGATGGTTATGTTTAAGTACTAGCCGAATCCAATTACGCATGCACCGATGAACGAACAATCGCACATGTCTGCGGACATTCGATGTCATTCAGTTTGGCGATGTCACTCTTTAATCACATTCGCTAACTTTAATCACAATCGCTAATCAGCCTGCACCTAACGGCATCGTCTCCAAGCCATCGAGAGAGAGGAGACAACGCATGCTAGGCCCGAAACGCGATAATTGGCCAGCGACGATATCTTTCGTACCAGGCCTGTTGCAGATGTGATTGTGAAGGCAAGTGATTATATCGTGCGCGCCAATGCAGATGCGATAGTGCAGGCTAGCGATGGTATTGTGCGCACAGGGCCTACTGATGATGTGATTCTTCAAGCCAGTGAAACTAGGCTCGTTGGAGACGCGATAAATCAGGCAAGCGACGATTGCCGAGCGCACGGCAATCAATGACATAATTTCGCGATCATCTCGGCTGGAAATCACGTCGCGTTACATTTTGCACAGATGAATCTCGC
Organism: Botryllus schlosseri; assembly: GCF_051294905.1. Taxonomy (NCBI): domain Eukaryota; kingdom Metazoa; phylum Chordata; class Ascidiacea; order Stolidobranchia; family Styelidae; genus Botryllus; species Botryllus schlosseri. Next base: position 10,497,665 of record NC_137249.1, on the reverse strand, counting down.
TAATTGGCAAAACGCTTCTCGCTAATGGGTCGCGCGCAACGGGTTACCTCGCTCACATAAGCATGAGCGTGTAATTTCGTTAGCGTAAATACATTGCGATTTGATCTAAATAACACAATCGAGGTTTATGCCGATACATACCAAACCGAATTCTAGGTATGCCGCATCTACCCAAGTAAATGTCTAGGTATGTCTGGCAAAACTTGTATACCCAGGTTCGGAGCCTAGTCTATAGTGGTAGCCACTGGGAGTAGTATCGAATGTAATTTACATTCGATAGTAGCAGCATAGTGTCCTATATGGTGTCGACACAAGCAAATCGCACGGTTCAATGAAATTGTATCACGTCACAGTTTCCATTTGGCTACAGGCAATTTGACGGTGATTTTTGACCGGCTTGCCGAGCATTAAATTTGATGAATCGGGTATCAATCGAAAGCTGACTCTGCATTGATTACGAAAATATAAATTTTATTCCGCTCGCGGCCCTGGAACCCCCACAATCAGCCCCCAATTATTCATTGTCGAGTAGATTGGCAGTGTGACGCAACAGAGCTGTCTGGCGAAACGTGAGACTAGCTCAAGAGCAAGGATGCGGCCGAGCGGCGAGAGTGGGATCAGCTGACGTGACGGCAATAGCGATGTGCAAACGCGCCACAGAGAAACGCTGCGCTGTTGATACTTTTTCTATGCGTTTCGGTACAACCGAGCACACACCAGCCTTTCCTTGACTTGTAAGGGTAGAACTGGGTCCACAGAATGTATTAGGGCCCTACCAATTTTCGCGCAATATCCTTCAGCTGATAAAGATATGTAGGCTACGTCTAAGTAGTCTACATTGGATATGTCAGATTATTATGATATCGATTGCCTTAGCCCGCTTGTTGCGTAGAACTCCAGAGACACGTCGCGCTGTTGATGGCGGGTGTCGATACTTTCTATAGTCGCTTTTATGGTTAAGTGTGAGCAAGGATCATTGACCATGAGCATACATTACAAGCTTTTATTTGATCCGTATGGGTAGGACTTGGTCCGCGAATGCAGCAGGTAAAATGTTGATTGTTGAATAAAGTTTAACAGCAGGAGTGTCGAATTAAACTGGTATCGCTGTCGCGATTCAATCCGTTACTAGAAAGCTTGCGGGCCATACCTGCCAAATGATTCCAAAATGTTACCACCAAATTCATACCTTTGTTTTTCACTGGAATATATCTGATATCACTATAAACGTTGACGTTGGAATTTGGTTTAGCATTTTTCAATCACCAAATAGCGTTTTTGAATGCCGGGGACCTTTTGCGTCAAAAGTAATACAGTGGTATCGCAGATATTTGAATTATATTCATCCTGTAGCCTGTATATATATTCCTAATGTAACTTACGTAAAACGGATTTGCAGTATTTTTTTCGCATCTGTGAATAACTGAATTTCCATTGTCCATTCGGCCCAACAGAGTTTGCACTTTTTCGCCTTCTCGGAATTTGGCAAGGTCATCGACGTGGTGCTTATGGGGACTAGAGTAAAAACTCAACACTGTAGTTGTATTACTACAATATGACGCGAAACAATAACTTCATATTGTTAATTTATTCGCTAAAAGCTTTTCGACTAACTCTCATCGGTAGCAATAATATCTACAATATGATATATTTACATTATCTAAATTTGCTGTCTTGAGTGAATCTTATTACTTGAAAGTATATTTTTCTTACTAGAAATATCTCTAACAGCTGAAGGATTGCACGAAAATTGGTAGGGACCGAAAATACATTCTGTGGACCCAGTTCTACCATTACAAGTCAAGGAAAGGCTGGTTTGTGCTCGCTTTTAGCGAAGCGCATAGAAAAAGTATCAACAGCCCTACGCAACAAGCGGGCTAAGGCAATCGATATCATAATAATCTGACATATCCAATGTAGACTACTTAGACGTAGCCTACATATCTTTATCAGCTGAAGGATATTGCGCGAAAATTGGTAGGGCCCTAATACATTCTGTGGACCCAGTTCTACCCTTACAAGTCAAGGAAAGGCTGGTGTGTGCTCGGTTGTACCGAAACGCATAGAAAAAGTATCAACGGCGCAGCGTTTCTCTGTGGCGCGTTTGCACATCGCTATTGCCGTCACGTCAGCTGATCCCACTCTCGCCGCTCGGCCGCATCCTTGCTCTTGAGCTAGTCTCACGTTTCGCCAGACAGCTTTGTTGCGTCACACTGCCAATCTACTCGACAATGAATAATTGGGGGCTGATTGTGGGGGTTCCAGGGCCGCGAGCGGAATAAAATTTATATTTTCGTAATCAATGCAGAGTCAGCTTTCGATTGATACCCGATTCATCAAATTTAATGCTCGGCAAGCCGGTCAAAAATCACCGTCAAATTGCCTGTAGCCAAATGGAAACTGTGACGTGATACAATTTCATTGAACCGTGCGATTTGCTTGTGTCGACACCATATAGGACACTATGGTAGCAGTCTACTGAACGCCATTTATGGCCTAGAGAGCGCCGCAACTTGACGTTACACGGTCATCAGGGTAACACTGTAACAGCGCGGTAACATATGGCGTACATTCGCCTAATACTTGGGCTAGTACTTATTACTAGGGCGATTTTTTTTTGACATGTCAAAAAAAGTCAAAATTAGGTCAAAATTGTAGCGTTAGGTCAAAATTTGTCAAAATTGTTTACAAAATCAAACATTTTTTTACCTCTACATTTCGTTTGTATCGTAGATTTTGCGCTGTCTGTGAACTTATCATTTGATAATTTACAGCTTGTAGCCTACTTTATAGGCCTACCGTTGTAAACGGCCCATCGTCTGCTCATTGTGAATCATAAACGGTCAAATGAAACAAATAGTGACATGGTTTTATGGTCAACGTACCGCAATATCCTAACTGAAGCAAGACTGCTTGGGCATTGCATGGTTCTTACATCCAGAAGCGCAAGCTGAAAAATTGTGATATAGACAACATTGTCAGAATGAAGCAACACGGTGCAGCACCAGCAAGCAGTGTGCACACAACTTCAGTGTTGTCAGCTAACAACTGCTGCTGTTGAACGTTCTTTCTCCAGTCTTGGCAAGCTACTTAGTAAGAACAGACACTTTCCACCCGACATAGCACAGTGGTATAATCCGCGGCTGCAACACCAATGGGTGTGGGTTCGATTCCGACCAAGGTCGACTTCATAATTCGGATAGCTAAGTGTTGGAGGTTTACCTAGGCTCCTCCTCGCCACCTCATCCGCGTAAGCGGTGTCTTACAAAAAAGCCTAGAGGTGGGCCGTGCTATATGTTGGCAGTTACGGAAAATAATGAAGAATATCGGCCTGGTGTAAATGACCACAGTAGTCGACAAACACCATGAATACCACAAAACAAATACTTTCTGCCCGTGAATGTAGGAAAGTATCTTTCGTTGTACTACAACAAATTTTAATTATTCCACCATAATACGTAATGTAACTACTGCAATTCTTCATAGGGCCAGATTTCGTTAAAATGCTATTTTTTTCATGTAAAAATTTGTCCGTTTTTGAGCCAAAAACGTTCTTTCAGGCCAATCTAATTTGTAAGGACAGACAGTTCCAACCAGAAATGAAGATAAGTAGTCCAATTTTAACATTATGTGGGAAAACACCTAATTTGCATACGTGAGGTCAAAATTTGGTCAAATTTCAGTTTTTTTAGGTCAAAAAAAGTCAAAATTTAGATTTTTTAGGTCAAAATCTTCCGTTTTTTAGGTCAAAAAAAAATCGCCCTACTTATTACTTTCCAGTCGAGAAGCAGGATCTAGCTAGATTGAATAGTTTTCGATTTTCAATCTATAGTTGACTCAGAGGCCTACGATTATGCAATATGCATTATGCATGTCACTATCGAATGTGACTATAGTCAGTGAACTAATGAAAATGTCACGACTGTCACGTCCTTCACTGCACTATTGTAGCAACCAAAAGTTAATCTCGCTGCATTTCTCCGATAAACATTCATTTCTTGAATCGGTTTGTTGAATCCAAAGTGCGTCCATATATATACCGTACATAACGTACCTATTTCGGGGCCATTCCTTGGCGATTGGCAATCCGACAGCGCACTGCCTTTTATACTCGGCTGCGAATTCGTCGCTAATTTTGCCATCTTCACCAAGATTCCGCACCAGCGCGTCGTACAAGCCTTCAACGGCTCTGCAGGCAGAAATCAGCTCGCGACTCGCGACTCGGTTGAACGTCAGATATCCTGTAGAAATGAGGAATTGCCGAGCGAAGCAATATTTCGACCCGACACAACGCGCTTGCCTAAGGCCTGACACGCAGCAACTCTGACCGAGCCGTTTCGCGACGTGATGAGGCTCAGGAGCCTACCAACTGCCCCGATTGTAACAAACCCGTCTGCTATACCAGCTCGCGTGTGGGATAAGCCGGCGATGCATTGAGCTGAAATGAAAATACCGTTAATTAGTCATACGGGGTCAGGGACATCCGCAGGGTGGGATATTCGGATGAAAATCCGAAGGAACAATGAAGTGATATAGAAGTAATTGTGACGTAATCGATAGAATCGACATAATGATGTCCGCAATACAAAGTTTTGGTAGACCGGGTGGACAAGTGTACCCTTTCTGTTTGACTATGCCACTGCCTCAGTGGCTTAGGAGTCGGGTTACCATACTTTGAGATCCGCAAAAAGAGGACACTTTTCAAAAATTCTGAAAGCTTTGTCTGGCCAACTCTGACGTTCGCTGCGTCGGAGTCGAGATTTTGATCGCATTTTAATACTTTTCTACAAAGAGTGGACAATTCCCAGAAAAGAGGACATTCAGGCGTCCTTCGAGGACACTTTCAATTTATTGAAAAAGAGGGCATATGGTAACCATACGTAGGAGCATATGCTACCGGTACTGGCTTTCGTTGAAAATGCCGCTCGAAGTAGACTTCAGCAAATTTTGAAATCTTTTCTTAAAAATAATGTGATGCGTCTCAGAAGTTCTATATTCCTTGAGATAAAAATGAAAGACAAAAAATGGAGAACAAATGTATTAGGCAAATAAAATATCAATAGCCTCCTCAAAATTGGACTTTTCGGGCTTTCACCGAAGCGAACTAAGCGACAATATCTTCAAAATCAAGTTATTGAGCGTAGAGCTGATAGCCGATCATCATTCATAGTAGTAGTTCACGTAAATACGACCTCATCATTTTGAGCTGTGAAAAACTTCTCACAGTTCGCAATTGAACACCAATGGTAAGATGAAGTTTCAGACACGAGCATAAATATGGTGTCGAATCAATTAAGTGTGGTTTAGCTAACCACTGTAAGCATCAAACTCTGTTACGGGCAACATATTGTCGAGAACAATCACCGATTCCAGTCTGGACTCGTTTGTTTGTTTGTTGTTTTATGGTCATATTTTCATCAGGCCAATTTTCTTAATTATTATTCCATAGCTGCCGACTTGTAGCACGGTCCACTTCTAGGCTCTTTATAAGACACTGCTCACACGGATGAGATAGCGAGGATGAGCCTAGATAAGCCTCCAACAATTAGGTAGGAATTCTAGAGGTGACCTCGGTCGGACTCGAACCAGTCTGTATCGTAACAGAATAGCTCGTGATTAGCCATCTCTCCGTGCTGTGTGCACCGTGCAGCCTCATTTTGCCGCCCCTTGCCGCTGACGTAACAGCCAGAACCGTCACTGCACTGCCCATGCGACTGCACTGCCTATATTACTGAAAACCTATTGCCACATCAAATAATCCCCTATAGTCATTGCGTAGTTAATGTAGGCCTATTACTGGGTGTCCGGACAATACCGATAAAACCATTACCGAGAATGGACACCACCGAGAATGGACATTTCCGAGAATGGACACCACAGAGAATGGACATTACCGAGAATGGACATCACCGAGAATGGACATTACCGAGAATGCAATATATGCAATGCAGGCATGTTATGCATATGCACAGGTCGTGTGAGTGCATCACGGCGTTGCCTCATTCGGTATCGATGCTCAGGTATAAATTTCTCGGCAACGTCAGTTCCGGTAAGCTATATTCTTGACATTGGCCATTCTCGGTAATGTCCATTCTCGGTGGTGTCCATTCTCGGTAATGACCATTCTTGGTAATGTCCATTCTCGGTGGTGTCCATTCTCGGTAATGTCCATTCTCGGTAATGTCCATTCTCGGTAATGGCACTCTCGGTAATGTCCATTCTAGGTAATGGTTTTCTCGGTATTGGTATAGAACCCTATTACTGTGCAGCTAGCGTGGAGAATATAATTATATCTTTGTTTGATCGTTCATTGCCGCTTCTAACATTTTGAGATTTAAGTAGGGTTACCATATTTTGGAATCGGAAAAGGATGACATTTTTACCAATTTTACCTGTAAAGGAGTACGAACTGTCAAAAAGGAGGACATTTAGGCGTCCTCGTCGACATTTTCAAAAACATGAAGGAGGACAAATCTTCCTAAAGGAGGACGTATGGTAACCCTAGATATAAGAAGACCGCAAAGAAGTATGGCCAGGATTGGAATCGGCAGCTAAGCGCTAAGCTAAGAAAACTCTGTTAATGTAATAGTCACCTTTGACAAACTCAACGTAAATATATATTGTAGGCATAGTTTTTGTTCAAAGTTACATTGAGATGAGACTAGCCCCGCCGCCATCATGTCTATTTGAAAGGCATCAACTAATAATAAGGCAAGACATTGATTCAGCTATATTTATGGCACAATTGTGATGAAGTAAATAGAATCGAGTTTAATTGAAATGATCGCAACGGAAGCTCGAGACTGACTAGTCGCGCTATAACTCCTTTCTCCATTTACTTACCAGTGACAATCAACACCTGGTCATCTTCGCTGCCCAATAACTCTGTTAGAATAAGAATTCCTCTTGCAGAAACGTCTTCAACGTTCGCGTCTGTTATCACTTTGCATAATATTACCATCTGAAAATGCGTTTTAGTGTTAGCCACGGATTTAGAACAGCCTCAACGATATGCGCCAAAACCTGAAACGCGGCATTTGCTCTGATCTGATCGTCAGGGAAGGAAAGTAAGTATTCCAAAAACTGAATTCGAACGCCGCCGAGCAAAAGAATTTTACGTTGTTGCGGTGGCCGATTGTACGAGAATACTGTAAGCGTCTGGATGGCTTTTTGCTTAACAAACTTAAAGCATACTTGGTCAGTCTTTATCAACACGGAGTGTCCAACTCAAATTTACTAACCTGGTCGCTGGAATTCATCAACTCGAGTACCAATTCATATCCGAACGAATCGTGCCGATTCAAAATCTCCTCGTTTTTCGGGCATCCAACAACCGTACATGCTAAGCAATGAAGCAACTCAACCTGTCGATAAACATAACAGGTGACCGTAAATAGTAGTACGACTGAGAAATCGACTGATAAATATGCGTCTTGGCGTAGCCTTGCCTCTCCCCTCCAAAAACACATATGTGACATATAATAAATAATGAATTTTAGACTTTGGCACTACGCCGCAGTATGTTTTTCACTGCGTCATAAGTCATAACTGACTGACGTCATTATATTGATAAAAAAATTCGACCCTCCCGAAATTTTCATCCCTCCTATTTTCATCCAAGCTACGCGCATGGTCGTGGGTCAATTTAAGTGCGAAGCCTACCTGCAGACTTTGGTCGTGTGTACATTGCCAGACCCGTTGCAATAGTAAGTCGAGAGTCCCACACTCTGCAATCATTTCCTGGACGTATCGGTTGTTTAGAAGAGCGATGCCTGAAAGTGTTAGGAAATGAACACATCAATTGTATATCGATATCGGTTGTTTAAATTATGTTACATGACTTCCAAACTTCCAAACAAAAAGTAGCGCATCGACTTGTGGCAATAATATTTATGTCCGAGCAGTAGAGTATAGTAGTGTGTTCGCCATGAATTTACTTGTTCATGGTGATGATAACTCGTGTTAAAGTTCGCTAAATCAGATAGTGGGAAGGGTATATTAGCATCTATACTGTACGCTCATTATAATGGAACATGATCAGGGCCCATTGCATTTTGGGGGGGCCAGAGGTTAAATCCGAGTATTCGAATCCAAATCCAAACCAACTCTCTCGCAATAGGAGAGACCTAAAACGAGAGAATAACTACGTAGTTTTCGCAGCGAGTAAGCGGCTGGGCGTTGTGGCGCGCGTCTGTAATCCAGTTACGATAGGAAGCCAGGAGTAGCGAACGGATTGAGGTTGGGAGCGCTGTGTCATTCCGCTCTATGCTGATCGGGTGTCCGCGCTAAGTTCGGCGTCAATATGGTCTTCCGTTGGAAGCGGCGGAAGACCAGGTTGTCTAAGGAGGAACGAACCGGGCCAGGCCCGAAAGGGAGCAGCCAAAAGTTCCCGCGTCGCCCAGTAGCGGGATAGCGCCTGTGAATAGTCGCGTTGGCGCAGCCCATCCGATACAGTTGGATCTATTCGTCTATTTTGCATTGTACGGCAACCTCTTATGCAACTACATTTATATACCAACCTATGCACATGTCACTGAGAGCCCCAATGACTGCCATGACTACCGGTCTAACCGTTGTTTCCAACCTGAGAAGTCTTATAAGATTGGGCACCATATCATCATATTCAACCAGCTCCTTCTGTCCGGAACTGCTCATGTGCGCAATCGCGCCCACAGAGCGACATCCTGCAAAATACGAATGTAAAATTGTACAATGTACACATAGTAGTATAAGGTGCAAGAATCATCATCATCATCATCATCATTGGTTTATTAGCAATTTTATCAGTTCAATACACCACAAATGCGATACAATAAAAAGATAGGAATCAGACACCCACCTGACCTATAGGGGATGTAAAGAGGAGGCATGCACAGTGTAGGCTACACTGAATGAAAAGTAAAGAAGATAGTATAGAAAAAAGTCCGGTAATCTTGAGGATGGACTAGTATTCATTTAGTAGTAATTGCTTGTATTTCGACTTGAATGTGGACATGCTCGTCGACTGTCGGATGGCCGGCGGGATACTTAGGTCAAAAAGTCCTGAGATTACTTTTATTTGATGTAGGCCTAGCAGACAGGATGTTACTTATTCCCACCAGGTTGAGTACGTATTTTGGCTACAATACATCACATTTCTCATTGTACTAAAGCAGGGGTGGCCAACCTTTTTCCTATTCACGGCCGCATTCCAGGGTATATTCCTTATGAACTACCTGGACGCCAAATACCCATGCTCAGGCCGTGTTATTTTTGGCATATGCCAAAACTGCCAAAAATAGCTTATTTTTGGCATTTTTCAATTTTTATTTTTGGCAGTTTTGGCATCGACCTCTAAATAGATATTTTCAGACTCGAATTAGTCATAAAAACGCTTTATTTGGGTCAGTTTATCAATAGAGACCAACAAATGTGCAGGATCCACTTGTAATCAGTACCAACAAACAATAATAAGAAGAAAAAACCTCGCGATTACATAGGTTAATAATATCAAACGAAACCACAAAATGTGCAGTATCCATTAGGAATCGGTGCCAATAAGCAGAAAGAATGAGAAGCCTAACAAACACGCTCGACACCTGATTGTTACAGTTTTTGAATAGACTTAAATTGTTTGCACTGTAACAGTGCTCCAAACTCAGGTCAGCAAAGTTTCTCCTGAATTAATTTTTCACCCAACGAATCTGGGAAATATCGGCATCAACAGTAGCCGTTGAGGGAAAGAATGTTGCCAGTCCTCCACAAAAGGTTTTCAGAGCTTCAAAATTTCGGCAGAACCGGCTTCCAAGCATCATGAAAAGTGATCACTGCGCTAGTGCCATCGATCTCATCGCGGAAAGAATTTTCTTCCCGATACTTTTATAGGAGTTCCCTGTGTTGTCTCTCAACACATTCTATTTTGTAGCACGACCATCCCATCTCCGTCAGTCTACCGATATATTTTAGGAGGACTTTTGTCACATCAGATGGCTTTAATATTACCAACTCACATGGAAGAGTCCTGGGAAGGTTAGCTTGTTTAAGAACATTAACGCAACAAGACTGTGTGGCAAAACGAGACTGCAGCTCAGAAATAGCCGGACTGTTTGTTGTGTCACAATGTTCAACTCGATCACAATGCAAAAATCGTGGTTGAATTTGGGGGTTCCAGATCCATGAGTAGAATACAATTTATATTTTGGTAATCAGTATAGCGGCAGCTTTCCATTGCTACCCGTTTTATCAAATTTAGCGCTCGGCAAGCCGGTCAAAAATGGCCGTAAAATTGCCTTTGGACAAATGGAAAGTATGACGTAAACCAAATGCAGTCAGCCGTTCAATCTCGCTATGCCCGCACCATTTAGGACACCATGCTTTCTCCCCTAATGGGTGGGCTGGACCTATAGAGTAAGAAACCTGCCCTTCACACACGCTCTTCTCGCTTGTAATGCGGTCCTGTTAACACAACACCATGAAAGAGATACACTATTGGCAGGCCGTGTTATTTTTGGCATATGCCAAAAATTAGTTATTTTTGGCATTTTCAAATTTTTATTTTTGGCAGTTTTGGCATCTGGCTCCTGAAATGCCAAAAATAACACGGCCTGCCCATGCTAAACTGTCCATGTCCATTTCCGGTGAACTCCGAACTAATATATTCATTCATATCGGCCTACTATACGCACCGAAATAGCGAGTTGTCATGTTATCGGATCAGTTATGGTCGCTCGAAACGCGAATTCTTTTTCAGATAAACGAATCACATTCACACATTACTATCAAACATTTATCCTTTTTTAAGCCGATGTGATTAGATTCACCGGTAGAGTTGATGGAGGGGGTGGTGGGCAAGTTATAAATTACGATGCATCTTTGGGTGGGCCAATTGATATTAGTCACTTTTTTGCATGTTGTAATTTCTTGACCTCCCATCAGGATTGTCGGTATAGTGGAGAGATATTGGGAACGATCAAAGGTACCAGAAACAGATTTCTGTCGTGAGTAGCACACGATTCCGAGTTGGTATTTATATGTGGGGCACATCACGTTCCTCTGTCGTTTGCCCCTGGGGGAATCATAATGCAAAGGTCGCTCCTATAAGTCGCATTGAATCGCGCGCAGCGCAAAGAAAACCTCAAGAATAATTGAAATCTCACAAAAATTCGGGAGTCAATTCGTAAATTCAATTTGCGTGTCAACCGCCGTCAACACTTACTAATTGAATTACGTGTCCACGGCCGCATAAATTTCCTTCTACGGACGCAGGTTGGTCACGCCTATCCTATAGTGATAAACCATGGGAAAGTTGTACGTCCGATCGGATATGGTACAGGGTTATTAATATATCGATTACGATCATATTACATCACAATGATTCTAATTACGACTATACACTAGACTAGCAAATACCTACTATCGCCAGCAGTGATTTCAGAATACTATATTCTACGCCTGATATCTACTCGAATGAAAGTCGTATATAGCTCACTACTGAGCTTACCAACTAATTGCAATGTTTCAGATTTGGAATTAAGCATGTCTTTTATTTCCCGGAATCCAATTTGGCGCGCTATCCTCCGCTGCTGCTCCGGGTGTTCACCGGCCAGCGCCCACAGAGCACACGCTCCCTTTTCTTTCACAGAATCGGCGAGAGCCTGAATGACCATTCGAATATATGGCCGATATGTATTATTCGAGACTACATTACCGAAAACATGGTACAGAGCGCTTCCGCTACTTGTTCTCCTTCAGCCTCCTGCTGTGCTTGGAGATTGCATTGGCATATTGCTTCTATTGCAATAGCGGCTTTCACTTTAGCGTTGAAATTTCGGCCTCTTAGCATGTGTACCAGCGGCCGAAGAACTCCATTTTCTATGAACGTCTTCTGAACGTATATATTTTACATTAACGCACGAGAGGCGCTCAAAGTTGCTACTCAAGTAGAAGTAGAAGTAGCAGTAACGCCGCAAGTTTCTACACAATTACAAGTAGACATGAAAAATTCAAAACTACTTCAAGGACTGGAAAGGACTGAAAAGTACTCAAGTAAGTAGTTTCACGAATCAGATCTGGTCAGGGGTCTGTAGGGCTGGTCAAAATGATTCGAGTACTCGGACACTAATCGAGCAGTGATCCCAATGATTCGAATAGACTAGAGAGAGATGATTTTTTCGAGTAGGCATACTGAAATTTTACGCTCCTCCCAAAAACAGTTCGTTTCTCAACGAGAATTATAGTTTTGATACTATTTTTTCACTGTGGAAGGGTGTAAATCTCGATTGGTCGTGTCTCAACGTACGAAACATGTCGTATACAGGGGTGTCAAAAATACGGCCCGCTGGTCGCATCCGGCCCACCAGACGATTTAGTCCGGCCCGCAAATGAGTAAATCGGAAAATGCTTGTATTATTCAGCACATTTCTAACGAAAGTTGAGATTTCAGGTAAGAAGTACTTTGACGAAAATAATCTCTCAAAACAGTAAGTGTCGAACATTTTCATAGACAGCATTATAAGCATCCGTCGCCAGTTTTGAGTTTTCATTCCAGTCACCATCAATCCACATTGCCACCATATCCCAGGAAGGCAAAAAAGTGAACACTGAGCTCAGAATGTTTTGGAATTTTTTTCGTCTTTGCGAAACCGGAGTGTGTACTGCTCGGTATAATGCATAATATAATAGTTACATGGAAAATACAATTCAAATATCTTTTGATGCACTGTTGTAAACCTTATTCTGACCCAAAAGGCCCTAGACCTGGTCTCCATAGAAACCCGAATATTCATTTTAAAATAATGAGTAATTGCATCGCCAGCGTTTGCAGTTAAATCTTTGTATTCCTCGCAACGAATAGCCTACGCAAGTGCAACACCACATCATGACTAAACGGCGGGCAGAGCATTAAAACATAGTCACTGGAGTAAGTAGTGCAGTGGAAATCCTTCTTGGATACTCCAAAAAATACAGTACAGTAGGCCTACCTGATTTTCGTTATTGAATCGACATATGGCCGCGATAGCGCCGGCCGCCGCAGTCGGAACCGCTTCGTCTTTCACGTACAGTAATTCCACCAGGTCGTGCACCGCACCGCATTCCACGATTTCGTCCTGGATCTCGCTCATCTTCCCGTCTTGGCACACGGACTGCAGAGTCTGAAGTGCGTTCACCACGACGTCGGCCACCTAGATTAAAACGAGTGTAACGTCATAACCAAACAGCTTTTGACATTTGTATGACTGAAGCCATTCTGGCAGAGACTGCTGCACCAACTCAATAAGCTGCATGTAGTGCCAATTGCGCGTTTATGTTTTAAGTTGCATGATCTTTCGTTTCTTTCCGGTTTAATCATTTGTTTGAGTGGATCAGTTCGGTTTACTAGCAATTTCTATCAGTTCAATACACCACAAAAATGCGATACAATGAAAACGTAGGAAGATGTCGAAAAGACTTGGAGCAGTATTTGGAATCAGACACCCACCTTGGCCTAGGCCAGGGTTGGCCAACCTTTTCAGCCAAAGGGCCACATCCGATTGACGAACTATAGCGCGGGCCACCAGCCGCGCGAAGCGCGAAATTTTTTTGAAGTTCATAGGTCAATAATATTGTCTCTTGACTATATTGCGGGCCTGCTGTATTTCGCTGGTTTAAATTTGCGAGGACTGGGCTACGCGGCGCCTGGACATATCGATATCGAAAGCTGCGACCAACATGCGTAAATTGATTGGTTGGTTTTGAGGTATCCATGGTGTTTGTCGACTACTATGGTCATTTACACCAGATCGATATTCTTTATTTATATTCCGTAACTGCCGACTTACAGCACGGCCCACTTCTAGGCTTTTTGTAAGACACCGCTTACGCGGATGAGGTGGCGAGGAGTAGCCTAGAAAAACCTCCAACACATGGATATAGGAAATGCATCGATTATTTTATGCCTAGCTTTCATAGTCGACGGTCTTACTGCGAGCGCAAACGCAAGGTCGCATATATTGAACGACACTTTGTCTCGTAATCGCGAATATAGTTAGACTCAATCTGATACATTAGGCGTTCAATCATTTTCACAAAGAGGCAACAATATCAAAAACAAGAAATCAAGTGACAACATGTTGCGCGAAGCTTGTCCAAAATTTTTACATTTGATAAACCCATCGCAAATTATTCTGCTTTATTGTAGTGTACGAATTTCTACCAATATGTGACTGGCTGATGGATCTGCCACAGCGCCGGAACTGATATTTTAGTCATCACATCTCAAGTGCCAGACACTAATCAAATTTTTGTTTGGCCTTGCAAGTTTACAATCTGTGCAATCCATTTTGGTGATATCAGAAAATTTCGGAAATTACTTCGCGGGCCACTCAAAACCTTCTCGCGGGCCACATGTGGCCCGCGGGCCACGGGTTGGCCGGCCCTGCTAGGCGATGTAAAGAGGGGGCATGGACATGGACAATTGCACACTGAATGAAAGTAAAAGATAGTATAATAAAAAGCAAGCGACAAAAAATGCGTTGGCATGTCACGGGAGTAGGGCTGGGCATAATGATTCGAGTACTCGAATCTGAATCGAGTAATTATTTTAATGATTCGAGTCGAGTACCAAAATACGATTTTTTCGAGTACTGAAATTATACGCTCCTCGCCACTGAAAGTTATTTTATCGCCGAGAATCATGGTTTCGATACTATTTTCCGCCGTGGAAGCCATGAAACCTTGATAGGCCGTATCGCAGCATACGAATCATTGTACAAAGCTACGAACGTTACTGGAAATAACATATTTCCGAAGTCATGATCCTCCCACAGCATTGTCACAAAGTGAAATGAAATCGGCTGAGTCGAAATAATACGAAAGTAAAAGTAATGTGACGAATAACAGGCATTATATTCTTTGTGGTGGCATAAAAGGTAAATATTTGAAGCATGACATTTTATATACTGTTATTACGTCTTAATCAGTGATACTCTGATACTCGACTCGACTCGAAGTATAATACGTGATTCAGAATGGAATCACTCAGGTACTCGGTTTTGCCTAGCCCGACACGGGAGGCGAGATCGATAGGTCAGGTGATCTTGAGGGCGGGCTAGTATTTATTTAGTAGAAATTTCTTGGATCACTTATAAATAAATCCATAATTGAACACGATCAATTTTCGCACAACCAAATACTCCTATATGCGAATATATGCATAAATGTGGGGTATACATGATCAAACTCATACAACCAAATACTCCTATGCGAATATAAGCGTACATGATCAAAACTTCATACAACCAATGAACCAAATACTCCAATGCATAATTGTACAAGATTCACTCGACTTACATCGGTATCCAGCAATTTCACAAGCGGCATTATCCCCCCTGCCTTCGATATCACGTAGGGATTTCCGTTGACGTGGGCGAGGTCGGAAAGGACTACGGAAGACCGGGACTGCAGTTCGCGGTCTCGCGGGGAAACGCATTTCCCTCCCGGCGACAGCAACTTGATGAGACCTGCGTACACAGTTCAAGTATAAATTCGAGTGGTGACATAAATAACGACTCCTTACTTGAAATGGCTCCGGAAGAAGAAACCTCCTTCCTGATCTCCAGATTCTCCGACATCAGACAAATTACAGAACAGGCCAGCGAGCATATCGGAATACCGTCTTCCTCCAAAGCTTGGGTAGTTCCTTTAAGACGCACTTGGTGTGTTATGCACACGAGGAAAGGTATTCACTGTGTATTTTTGTTACCCTCTACGATCTCTTTACTTTCCAGAAGTGACACAAGCGGTTTGACTGCTCCTGACTTGAGCAAAGACGTCCAATGTGCGGGATTCCGGTACAGCACCATTTCCAAACATCTCAATGCGGCATCCTGGTGGTTTAGTTTTTCGGAACGCAGCATATCTCCAAAAATGAGTTAAGTTGGCTATGGCAGTGCGTAGGATGGGTATAGTGTGTTATTTGCAACGTGGTGGCGACGGTTCAAAACTATATACAGGATTTAATGTTCACACAGGAACGGACCAATATGAATGGGATCCATCAAAGGTTTTATATTGCCTGATATTTCCTGATACATTTTATCTTACCGCATGCCAATAAAAATAATTTATCAGCATGAGAATATTTTGCAGTGTATTTGAAAATGTACCATGCTTTATCGACTTTGCGATTTGAGAAATAATAGTTAAATAAGCTTTAAGTCGTTTAAAATTTCAAAAATACGGGCCAATGTAATAATAGAATGAGTTTGTTTGTTCCCGCTTAATTACCGGAGTAGATATTTATTATAAATTATTACTATCGGTCACCCGCGCCGCAGAATTACCGCTCATTCTGATAGTAATGTATATCGCTGCATCAAAGTAGCATCAATGACCTGACCAATTGACCGATTAGCATCGCACCTACTAAAATATCCCACACAGGCAAGCACTTCACGCCCGATTCCAATCTTGATATGAAATATTCCAGGATTCTTGTATGGTAGTTAAGTGTCGCTCTGTGTACAGCGGTGTTCCCGAGCGAATCGACGGCGTCATGTTTCGCGCCAAATCCCAACAAAAACCGAACACATTTCACGGAGCCGCCAGTAGCAGCCACCAGATACGGCGTGGAATTGTCGCTAAAGAAACAAGTGTCAAATTTAAAGAGACGAAAGAAAGAATCACATACTTTCCAGTAGCGGGTAAGTCCAGGAGGTTGCACTGTTTTCGTAGCAAAATTCTCAATACTGAAACATGCCCGCAGTATGCTGCGTGGTGAATGGCTGACCATCCGTTGTCATCACTGAGAATCAAACTCGCTTTATAAGCAATGAGAAGCGTGCAACATTCCGTTGATCCTGATCTGGCAGCGTAATGCAGTGGCGTAAGTCCTTAAAAAGTCGTCAGTGTTACGTCACAGGAATGTATATACGATGAAAGATATTGTATGTAAACGTGTGTTAATACTATAGATATAGGAAAAGATGAGTTCAAATCAACTATCGCGCTGCAATGATAGTGGGTATACAATACACACGATAACCATTCTTACTGTTATATTGCACTTCAATTCATGCCAGACCCAACCCCTCCGTATCACGATTTCACACAAAAGCCAACACTTCACAGCAATCTGTGACAATTAGGCACAGCAGGTCCAGACAATGCTTGGTAAGTTGGTGTAGCACACAATAACAAAGTCACAATGCTTTGCTTGGGTTTCCTGATAGCTTTGTTAATGCTCCTCGTTTTGAAGTGTGACATGAATAATAATACACTGTTACCGTATTCGAATGAACGCGTTCACACTATAAACCACGAACTATTCAATTTTGAATGTTTCATTTCGACACTAAAACACTACTGTTTAGTTGTTGTTGGTGATCAATTTCAAAAGTAGATAAAAATAACAAAATCAATCAGTTGGTGCAATGAGAATGAAAAATTATTCTCAATTAGTTATCGTAAATGAGACGAACAAGGACAGAAAGCAACACGAACACGATTCCGAATGATGATATGGCGAATGAGATGATTTCTAATAATTAGTAGCGAATTGATAAGGTATTCTGCACTGATCCTAAGTGGTGTCTTGCAAAAGCCTATAGAACGAAAGTGAGCCGTGCTACAAGTCGGCAGATCAGAAATAATAAGACGAAAAATCGACCCGGTATCATTACCAAAAGCATCAGTGCATCGATCGGTTATACTTCTGCTCCAGCAGTTTGAGAATGGAATAGGCTATTCAAATTTTGGGAGAATAATTTGATTTGTGAATAGATTTGTGACGGCATGACGAAAATCGTTACAATCACACTTGCATCACCATCGCAAATGTCGGGAACTGAATTCTTTTGTAGAGTTTTAGTCATTCTACGTGAGCATGGGGAATCGTCAAATACAAATGTGCCAGCACGTAATAAATGGTATATGCGTGGATACTTTCCATCTGCATATTTGAGTAATGGGCCGCATGCCAAATAACGATATGTATTTCTTTGATTCTACTAATGGGCGTAAATTTTGTGATTGCTACATCAACTTGAGTAATACCTACGAGCAAAATTCATGGTAAAAGAATGCGGTTTTGCGAAGAAATGAAGAATCGTTAATACCGAAAATCGTCACTCAACACATGAACACTGAACAGTGAACACTTTGCACACATGTTATACCAGTTTTCTCTTCCAGGTTTCCTTGCTGGATGCTGATGGTCACGTTTTTTTCTAGCAAACCAGATCAAATAAGTCGATTAAACAATGATCGTCTAATGCTGAATAGCATTCATTACCACTGCAGAGGTACCTATAACAGACCTGGGCAAACTGCGGCCCGCGGGCCAAATGCGGCCTGGGCGTGATTCTGAGCGGCCCGCGACAAGTTGCGGGAATTTAGAACATGAGGCATACTTATGAATGTTAGAAGGTAAACTAAAACCATAGGCTGTATAAAACTGAACCGACAATATGTTTATATGAAGCGTGTTTGTTTATATACCGTGTGTATGTGGTCTACGTACTCGTACAGATCCTCTCTTACTGATCATCTGTCAGTTTTGCTTTGCTTCGCATCCCAACTTCAATCATTCAACCTAACTTTGATGCACTGGTTAAAGCCCAGTAGAGAATACATTTCTCTCACTAAGCAAGACTAAAGGACACCTACAATCCTACATATCAGTTCATTCTACTTTTTGTCTGTACGAAGTGGCCGTTTGACAATCATAATCTGACATATCTTGGTCATTATATGTGAAATACGTCCTAGTGTCCTAATAGAAAGAGGTGTCTGGGGGCTGGTGTGATTAGCAAATAATTCAAAACGCTTCAAGCTTATCACTTTGTGATTTTATAATGACACTGCATAAATATTTTTTTGTAAATTAACCCTCACTTTCTCCATTACTTTAACATATCCAGTTACCCACTTGTCTCAACAAAGTCATTTACCACTTCCAATTAGAAAAGATAACACTAATACACCGCAGAAAATAGCTTAACTTTCGGTGGTCGCGTCGGTACGTAATATTCCTAGTTTCTAAGAGGTAACATGTGCATTGTGCAATAGCATGCGATTTCGACCGACTACATCATGTTTTATGGTTCCATCATAGTGTCCTATATGATGTCGACACAAGCAAATCTCACGCCTCAGTGACATTTTATCACGTCACAATTTCCATTTGGCTACAGCCAATTTGACGGTCATTTTTGATCGGCTTGCCGAGCATTAAATTTGGTAAAACGGGTAGCAATCGAAAGCTGACTCTGCACTGATTACGAAAATATAAATTTTATTCCGCTCGTGGCCCTGGAACTCCCACAATCAGCCTCGAATTTTTCATTGTTATGGAGATTGGCATTGTGACGCAACAATGCTGTCTGGCGAAACGAGAGAGTAGCTCAAGAGTGAAAGAGCCAGGCAGCATTGTTGCGTCCCAATGCCAATCTCCATAACAATGAAAAATTCGAGGCTGATTGTGGGGGTTCCAGGGCCACGAGCGGAATAAAATTTATATTTACATAATCAGTGGAGAGTCAGCTTTCGATTGATACCCGTTTTATCAAATTTAATGCTCGGCAAGCCGGTCAAAAATGACCGTCAAATTGCCTGTAGCCAAATGGAAATTGTGACGTGATAAAATTTCACTGAGGCGTGAGATTTGCCTGTGTCGACACTATATATGACACTATGGTTCCATAAATAAGGCAGGGCAAAATCGAATACCTGAATGATACGATTCTGAATCGAGCTCGAGTCAGGCTTCGAGCGGAAACAAGTATTCGCGTATCACTTAGTACGACGTCACACAAGTACGGATAATGTGGAAAGTTCAAACGTGTTCCTTTTATGCATTATGTGCTGCGTGCATTATGGCGTGATATTGAAAAGAATGTAAGCGTAATTTGGTGATCGGCTCGGCCTAACCATCGCACTTCGCAATACCGATTACTCACTTAGAATTCTATTCGTTTTTGAAAGTCGTTCAACACCTGGTACGTTTAAAATATGTTCGAAATAAGTGACAATTCCAATTCTATTTCTATCAATTTCATAACACGCTGCAGCTCACCTGACTTCACTTTGGGCGATCTCCTTCGAATATTAACAGATTGTCGTTGATTCAGCAGCAAGCCCAGGATAGCGGGTCGATTATGGAGAGCCGCATAATGTACGAGTGTCATACCCTGTATGGTGATGATAGAAATTTCCCATAAACAGGTAATCTTTGCAGGCAACAGCTATAGCCAACACTCACAGACATGTCTGGAGAAAAAAGAGTGTTTGGGTTCACTTTTCTCATGAGAGTCATGAAAGGCGCCACCAGTCCTCGACAAGCGCTCATCTTCAACTGCGCTTCCATTCCCTGCAACAAATCGCCAATTGCATTTCGGTCAAATCCGAACGAAATAACACATAATTACCATTAGGGTTGCATTTAAAACAAAAATCAATCTAAAATAGACATGTTTAAAACGTGTTTTTTTCTGTAGCCATGACATCATTAACCCGAATTTTGACGTCACAGTGGATTGACATTGAGGATTGAAAATATGAGACGATTATAGGCCCTTCGATAAAACAAGGCTTCTGTTCTGAGCCATGTCATAAGCAGAACAAAAATATTTTTAATCGGGACTACATCCTTATGCAGCATTTTTACAGTCGGCTATCATCATCATCAGAACACCCATTCCGTACCAATGATCTATATATCTACATGCTATAACTGTCGTACGTCGACCATATCGGGGGCAAATCGTCCATAGGCTCATACTGTATGTTTTTTGCACAAGTATTTCCACAAGTATGGCATAATTATGTAACGTTTGAAAAAAAACAATTTTTAAATGTCATTTTTTAAAACACTGTTTGAAACATGTTTTAAACAAGGTGTTTTAAAACACCATTTGTTTCAAATTCCACCCTAGTTAACATACTTTGTTCGCGAAAGCTTTTTTTGACCCAAAAATCTCTCTGAACTGCTCCGTAACCGCTAGATCCGACAGAGGCAGCTCCTTGGGTCGGAGCGTGGCCAGTTCTTTGTATATTGCGTGAAGCCAGGCGGGTTGAGGAGGAGATGCCGCGTAGAAAACGGCTAAAGGTACATGGAGCACATGGAATTCTTTGCCATCTGTCATGGATAATGACGGTTGATGTAGAAAGTGATATGTAGCGTGGCATTAGTATTTACTAATGAATACGTGGCATGAACGTACCAAAATTGCATGCGGCAGTAACGACCATACGGCCATAAAACAGCTTAGCGATGTCGTGACAACCTGTTTATAGTGTCTAATGATAGATTAGAAGAAACTCTCGATGTTGAATTGACAATTTATTCCCCAATCAAATGGGGTCACGGTTCAAAAGCAGGCTTAGCGTCCAATAGCTTTAAAAATCAGTCATGCGTAACAATTTAAAAAATATTTCCAAACATATTTTGTCTGCACGAAGATTGTAAGAAACATATCATATTAACGCTGGTCTGGCATCAAGGGGGATCTACCTGACATATTTTAGTCATTGATAATTGATTCCTAGGAGGTGTAAATTAGTTTACACAATCCCTTTTTGAGACTTATTTTTCATTACTAAATGAGAAAAACACGGAGAACGATAAATTGAAGGGTATCCATGATATGAAGAAATATGTCGATTTTCAATCTTAGCGCCCCGTTATATATGGTAATCATATATTTGAGCTCAACAAAAATACTATAAGGTAGTGGGCAACAATCAAAAGTAACAAATAATCCACAAACTACAATAAGTGTTGCTCACCCAGTTGCGTGGTAGGTAAGATATACTCGGGACGCTTGGGCTCATCTTCCAGAATTTTTACCAAATTGGCAATAGAGTCCTGTGAAATTTTGCCACAATCCTGCTCCTTCGTCAGTGTCTTAACAAGAATTGCTTCAATGAGTCCACATGCAATCTAAAGATTGGCGTAGGACATATTACCTCCACAACTGCGCTCTCAATATCAAAATTTATTCCGCCATGCGCGTGCGTTAGTCCCGGGCCAGAAAAAGTACGACAGGGGCGGCCTTTATCGTCGCCAAACGCGAAGGGCGGTATCTTATCTTCAGTTGATGTGCTATCAGCTGCAATATGGAATCGTAGTAAGCAGGCAAATTCTCGAAAATTATAAATGTCCTAATGCGTCGACCCGGTCTTTGTTCACTGGTTCAGTTCAGTGCTCCGTAGGATATAGCATAGATATTTGAAGAGCTTCTTGGGGGTACAGAACTTCAATATACAATTGAATAGTATGCTCATATTGACATGAACCCGAATATTTTCGGCTGACACTCGTCAGGGGTAATCGTCAGCAACTAGTAGAGAATTGGAAAGAACATTGTATATCAACAATCGTATCACAAAATATGACGTCACCAGTTGTCAACAAAAGGAGTTCGTGTACCACCTAAACTAGTACATTGAACGCTCTCTCATTCGATATTTCATGCTGGTGACGTCATATTTTGTGATACGATTGTTGATATACAATGTTCTTTCCAATTCTCTACTAGTTGCTGACGATTACCCCTGACGAGTGTCAGCCGAAAATATTCGGGTTCATTTCAATATGAATATGCTATTCAATAGCATAGATATTATACACACGTATATGACAACCAATATTATATAAACCTATCAACTATATCGTCGAATTGAAATAGCTTGCTACAGGGATGTAGCTAGCCGAGAAAAAAGGGGGTGTTTCGTCAACAAAGGATTTCTGAATTATACCCGGTTTATCGGGCTAATTGTATGCACAAATGCTGCTACTACAAGAATCAGATAATCTCGCTCGTGTTAACAACTCTAAACGCATATACATAGCCCTGTTGTATTAAAATATAACGCCAATGTCGTACGCTACGGTCGATAGCAGCCCGAGTACGTCTCTTCGTAAGCGCGCCTCTAATTACAGAGAGCGAGTTACGACTAGGGCTGGGCACAATGATTCGAGTACTCGAATCTGAATCGAGTGTTGATTTTAATAATTCGAGTCGAGTAGTAAAAGACGATTTTAGTTTTACCGATAATTATAGTTTCGATACTAATTTTCACTGTCGAAGCCTTGAAAGCTTGATTGGCCGTATCGCAGCATAAGAAACATTTAGTACAAAGCTACGAACGTTACTGGAAATAGCACATTTCCGAAGCCATGATCATCCCACAGCATTGTCACCAAGTGCAATGAAATCGGTATGGTCGAAAAAATACCAAAGTATCTTTAATGTGATGGATAACAGGCATTATATCCTTTGTGGTGGCATAAAAGGTACATATTTGAACTTTGACGTATTGCACTCTGTTATGACGCCATAATGAGCAATACTCGATTACTCGACTCGACTCGACGCATATTACGTGATTCAGAATCGAATCACTCAGGTACCCGATTTTGCCCAGCCCTAGTTATTACGACATCGACAACGCGCTCGCGCAGATCATATTGCAATCAACGCAGCAGCGGGAGATCTTATAATTTCGCATTCAGATTAGTAGCGGCCTCAACATAACCAGGTTCACGAATGTTAATATATGCAGTCGGAATCTGATATATCGTGATAACTTGTGAGTTGTGACATGATTCATGATTCAGTTCGATGTAACGCCCGCCCGATGTTCCGATCTTTTTTTATTGCGACCCGTAACTCATTCACATAACCCAGTTGTACTATTACAATATAGCACCACAACTGGTAAGCTGAGATACCAGCAGAAACAGACATAACTTGCCCTTAATTACCAAAAGTGAGCAGCGTGATCAAGTTACAATACAGCCAGAGATATTGCCGTTTCGCGCTCACATAAGAACGAGACCTCGAGTCGGGTATCAACAGATTTCACAAATGATAATTTCGAATCGAATGATAATCTCTTATTTATTGATGAAATTGACGATGAATTAGCTCGGTTGTTGGAGTAACGACTGCCCGTCTTGCTAATCGTTACTCGGCCTATAGCACATCTCCTGATTGTCATGGTCTAATATTTGCGGAAATATACACCTTCGCCTTTGCTATGAATTGTTCACAGATCGTTCTGCGGATCTGGATTAATTCAAATTACGCACCATGAGTTTTGATTCAACATATTCGCTAAATTGATGTAGCATTTCTTCTATGTTGGGATGGGTTTGCGAAAGTGCGATGCAATCGTTAATGCTTGAAGAGCTTCTTGGAGGTACAGAACCTCAGTATACAATAGAATAGTATATTCATATTGAAATGAACCCGAATATTTTCGGCTGACATTCGTCACGGGTAATCGTCAGCAACTAGTAGAGAATAAGAAAGAACATTGTACATCAACAATCGTATCACAAAATATGACGTCACCAGCATTAAACTTCGAATGAGAGAGGTTTTAGTGCACTATTCCTAGGTAGTACACGAACTCCTTCTGTTGACAGAGTTTCGGTTGGTGTATTTTGATAAAAGTCGACTCCAAGGCACACAAGTTAATGTCAGTAACCCGTCTCATGCCTAGGCTTCGGCTCAGGCTCGTAATCGGAAAAGCATTCCTTAATTGGATTACGATGCAAAAGAGACAAATGCGTGCAGTCACGTTTCATCTCGGCAACGTATCGAATCAATCTAATTTAATTACGCAATTAAATTTGCTGCTATAATAATCGGGATTTTTTTCGCCACTCACTTGATATGACAGAGAGCATAGAATCAATATCCGGTATTCTCATCATTCGCTTTCGCAAGGCTGCCAGCAACGGAGAGAGAAAAGCGACTATCTTCAACAACTCGAGTTTCTTCTTGTTTTTATCGTCTATTTCCATTCCCATTGCAACCGATTCCATCTGATCAAATCGACTCAGGGATATCACGACGCAACAATGCAGATGAGCAAAGGTATAGAAAAGTGGGAATTACGATTTAGATCGGGGATATCTAGGTTTGAATAGAAAACAAATGGTGTTTAGAACATTTTGTTTCGACATGTTTTAAACAGTGTTTTAAAAAATGCATTCAAAAATGTTTTTTCAAACATTATATATCATATGATCATTGTGTCGATACTTTCGAGATAAACAAGCAAGGACCATGTTTTAAATATATTTCTTTTAAAATGATTCATGTTTTAAATGCAATCCTATACATATCCCTGATATAGATATTGGCCATAAATGCTGCAGCATCACAATGGAATATTGCGGGCGTAAACGGGTAATCGCCGCGTGTAAGTCGTATATTTAGGTCTAAAAATTCATCAGTGTCTTGCTGTTAAATCACAGCATAAGTACCTGCATTCTGAGTCTTCTGCGCAACTTCTGTTGGGAAGAATCGTCAATCTTTTCCTCGGGAGCGACAATTTGGCTTTCAATATCAAATTTCGATTCAAATGCAATTACGTTCGATGCGCTGCAAACTTGTATTGACGTGACGTGGACGTTCATATTGCACCTGATAAATTCTAGAAGGTGTTGTATAGAATTAGAAGATTCACGGAGGATATGTATAGGCATTATACATATTTTGATATACAAATATGCATGACGCAAATAAAGTAATGATTTTCAGTACCCGCAGTACTACTTCGAGCAAAAGTGTATGAAAAAGTTGCGTACTACAAATTAGCAGTCTTAAATTCGGTTCTCACACGGCGTCGAATATGTTTTTTATTCGTCAACCGACTGAACAGGTGTCTAAATTGCAAGGTGCATTTCAACACCAAAAGAGGAATGGCAAAATGCTGGTTTGATATTAATTATTATCAGATTTGTCTCTGTAGAATGTGATCAACCAGTTTGACAGTCTTGGGTAATAACGCCGAATGGCCGAATATGCTCTTCGACGTGGCTATTCTTGTATAGTAATCGTGTCTAACGTTATAGGACCTATATCTGGCACATCTGGACTGCTATTTGTGTGTAGTTCGCGTTTGATCTACCAACGGTTGTACCACTCAAAATGTAGACCGGCGGCTGTGCAATGTGCATATAGTGATCACCTTATCATTTCGCGTATCGCGCAGTAACAACTATGTATAACAATTCAATGCCGTATTTGAACACTCCATAAAGTAGACCGTTTACGATATCGACCAATCCTGAATTCTAGCCCATTGTCCTTTACCAGTGAATTTGCTGAAATATTCATTTTCTCGTTTTGCCGTCATATCATTAGGATCCAGTTCATTTAGCGACTTGTAGATCTTTTCATATCTGGCGTCGTCCGTGACATAATGTTGACCTGGAAAAAATATAATCTCGAATCAGTGCTCTGATAACTAGATTGTCTTCCATGATTCCGTTTATGTAGGTTTGCATTTAAAACAAACATGTCTTCTATCGTATTTTTATTCATGACGTCACGAAAGTGCAACCGTGAAGTCACGGCAGGTTAACGCTGTTGCACCTCTCCTTAAGAATTACAATTGAAAATATGGTTCAATATGGCCCCTTCGACCAAAAAGTCACAACCCCTATATTAAGAGGACCAAAGAATATCTTCGACCAGGACTACATCGCTATGCGGCATTTTTGCGTCGGCGGTCATCATCATCGGTTACCCATCTCCAACTGTTGAACAGACGACGATTTCGTGGGTTACCACCATTTCACATCATATCAATCGACCATATCTAGTGCAAGTCGACCTGAGGCTCACATTACATACTTGTTTGATAGTATAATATTGTACAATTATGACATCATTATAAAGCTTTCGAATATAAACAATTAAAAAAAAGTAATTTGTTAAGAACGCCGTTTAAAACATCTTTTAAACAAAGCGTTTTAAAACTCGTCTTGTTTTAAATGTAACCCTACATCGAGTCCTTGATCATCGGTAGTTATATATATGGAATTTTTTCTTCTATGAATAACGTTATATATTTCTATGAATGGGAAATCATTAATTCTGTACAACTCGTGCTGATTTAACATAGTCAGTTAAAAGCGTTCCCAAAATTACTGCAATTGAATGGCAGTTATGAACCTGCACTTGTAAATTCATCAAATCCGCCCTTGTGATCTGCACCAGATGCGAATGAACGCCATCTATCCGCCAACGGCGGACGTTTTTTCTCCGGCACTGTGGTCCCGTGCCAAAGGCTCTTCATAAGATAATCCACAGAAATCAAAAGCTGACCTGAAGAAACATGTAGAGACGTATAACCAGGATACTAGAAAACATACAAAGGGATGAAGATGTGGGAGGAATGGGTGAGATTTTCTCGGATTGTGATAAGTGATGTAACGTGACGGAACCTCTGTGACGTATTAAATATAAATGTCGCGATCATGTGCATGTCGCAAGTTAGATATTGTTTGGGTGAGGAGCGCAAAGGTGTCAGTTTTCTTTATGTCTATGTCAGTGCTCTATAGGCGTACGAAACTACGCGATAGTTCGACGTAGCCTACCACCTAGAATCTAGCATACGGAGATGGTATATGTATTCACATTAATTTTTCATAAACTTACCCAAAGTGGTATTCTTGTATGCCAATGGCATTTGACAAGTTGAAGTTAAATCGTGGTTAGGTTCAAAAGAGAAAGATGGCAATTGATTGAAAGCAAATATCCCGATGGTGAGATCACGTATAATCTAGAATAAAATGAAATGTCATTAGGAACTATTAAGTATATTATATATGTAGGTACAATGTACATACATATATAGTTTAGTTCTCACACCCAAATCAATTGAGGTTTCAATGTTAAATCAGCGGAGCCGTAAAATAATGCTCTGCAACAGTGCCGCACGGAATATCTATTAATGACGGCACACCTGAAGGTACAACTCCAATCTTCAGAGATTAATGAATGTTAAAATGAGTCACATTCACATATGTATATTAGGGCGGAGCATGGACCGGAGCCGTATATCCGGCTGGATTTTCACATTTATGGCCGTAGCCGGATCAGTGCTTTTTCTGATATGGCCGGACTCGGATCGGAGCCGTATCAGTACTTTTTATTAATAATATGACAGCCTTACCCTCTTCCACCCTCGAATCAATAGTTAAAGTGAAACGTTCATTGAAATAAACCACATGCTAAGTCCAAGTTGGTATAATTACTTCAGATAAGGGTTGGGTTTGATCTTTGAGTTTTTAATGTCCCGTTTGCATTGTTTCAATCAATATTCAATACCATCCTGTGAGTAGATAATTATTATCGGAGTTTTTCGGACCGTATCACGGTCATTTCCAGAATCCGGCCTAAATATAGAAGTCGGACCAGAGTTTTAAAAAACAGGATCGGAGTAGGACTAGAGAATTTGTCGATCCGCTCCGCACTTGTATATGGTTTGTAGCTTCCTACTTACACTGTATGCTCTTGAAAGGCGGTTGTTATTTGAACGGTGTATTATTTGATATTTTAATCAGGTTTTCCTTGGCGTATCCGTAGGCTACCGATGGACACAGGTGAAAAGTATTTACTCACCCCTCTCCATTTGTAAATCGATTGACATTACGCATATATAGTTTTCAATTTCTGCATTTTCAATCACGAGAAAGGTCATTAAGATTTACTATGAGGTCGCGATTTAAACATAACCGTAGCGATTAACTAATACCGACACACCTGATGCAGTTCCCTATACTCCAACGTCGGCACACCGTCCCTCTTCGGTATAAGGACAGTTAAATGTAAGTCTTGTGAAAGTTTGAGAGCTGTAGGCATCCCGTTCAGCGGGAGACTGTTGAATCTGGAAAGAGCAGTGGTTAATGGAGAAATGAACACGGTTGCTTTTGAGCTAGGCCCATATTATAGGCTACGAAAAGGGTTTATGGAAAGACTCATCAGCCCAGCACCAGACTAATATCATTAGTTGATTATATAGAAACACTTTATTGAAAGCAGACTAACAATTATCATTTTAAAATGTTTGCAATGCAGCGTTTCGCGTATGTAATTGTTTCTCTCTCTGGACTGCACGAATTACACCCGCCGCCACATTGCAGCAAATAAAGGTGCTGTCTTCGAAATTCGATGGCATTTTTCTTACACCTACTTGTTTTGACAATACGAAGAAATAGCGAAAGCAAAGCCACTTAAAAAGGCACCTTTTTATCCCATTATGCCCCAATGGGACAAACGATAGGGGGAAATGGGACAGTCTTAAAATATTTAGGACTGCATCAGAACAGAGAACTTTTGAAGTAAAGAATGGGTCGGCAGGTGTCCAATACCAGTTCAAGTTCACATCTCGAAGTTTGGATTCGCAATGAAACTTGCATGAAGATCACTACCGGCTCGTCGATCCACATTGATTATAATGAGTGGTAATAGAACCTTAATGTCCTCCATTTATTGCGTGACACATTCTGTTTTATTTTTAAGGTAGTGTTGGTGATGATCTTGCTTCTGCGCATGCACTCTTCTGTTGATTTTTAGGAATTTCCAAAAATCGGCCTTTGGATGTAAAGGGACCATTGTGCCCCAGCCAAATTGTCCCAATGTGCCAACCCACTTCTTCAGAGCACCACCTGAAAAACTTGAAATCGCAATCCTGCGCCAAAACTAGCATACGGGGCTACTAATAACTGCTCTGATCAAGCTGTGTACAAATTTCAAGCACAACAAACGATATATAGCCACCTAAAACACGTTCGAAAGGTAGCGATGTAAATTTACGCTGGTTAGCAACCCGGCATTTTCTCACCCTGGCGAAATCAAACCACATCAGGATTACGACTGATATGGCACTACTAAATCACCGAAGCGATGTATATTCTTCCTGTCAGTTTTTAAATATTCACGATGTACTATTGTGCCCCTTATCCATTGCGCCCCACCTTCCCCTGTACTTAATCAAGTGATTAAGTTTTTCGACTATACTTCCACATCTATACTTAACAGTGTTTTGCACACAATTGCTTACTTCCCTCAGTTTTGATTTATCGACAAAATCTACTTTATGAAACTAGATAGACCTACTTAAGCACTTTCATATCTTCATTTTCAACATCAACTTGAAGCAGTTTTAACATATATTGGTACTTGCTACTTCCAATTTTAATTCAGTAGAATTTTACGAAGTTATTTCTGTACATATACACTAAACACTCTGATCACTTCTGGTATTGGAATATATTGCTTAGTCGTGAAGATCCATCATCTTGAAAATTGCCATCTTCAATATATTAAATAAAGTATGCGACCTCTTGACGACGTCTGAATGCATCCCAGACCTTCATTTACTGCATCCTCTTGAAAATTTTTGACATATTTAAACTCATAATGGACAAGAAATTTACGACGTTATAATGAAATAAACTCCTCCTCATCCCCCTCCTCCTCCAACTACTATACTACTTATACTTGAGTATAAACCCTAAATACTTTGACCGCATATGAGCCTATGGCTGGAATGGCAGCATAGGCTATACTGCATAATGTTCAATCAAATAATCGGTTGCCCGACATATGAGCATGCGACACAATGAAAAACGACAATTGAGCATGCGACACTCTAGCATGAGGATTGAGGACACATTAGCATGGTAACACATGAGCATAGGGACACATGAGCATGGGGACACATGCGCATGGGGACATATCAGCAGGGTGAAACATGAGCAAGGGGACACATGGGCATGGAAACAGATTAGCATGCGACACTTGAGCATGGTTACACATTAGCATTGGGACTAATCAACATGGTGACATATGGGCATGGTAACACGTGAGCATGGGGGCACATAACCACTGGGATATTTCAGCATGTTGACACTTGTACATGGTGATGTATGAGCATGGTTACATATTAGCATGATGACAAATGAGCATGCGGACACTTGCGCATGCGGCACTTGCGCATGCGACATTTGAGCATGCGACATTTGAGCATGCGACATTTGAGCATGCGACACCATAGAAAGCGACACTTGAGCATGCGACATTTGAGCATGCGACATTTGAGCATGCGACATTTGAGCATGAGACACTTGCGCATGCGACATTTGAGCATGTGACACTTGCACATGCGTCACTTGAGCATGCGACACTTGAGCATTTTTTATATGTTAGTGTGTAGTTAACTAGCGTCAAAATCATGGATTTATACCAGTCCGAACATAATATATCTCTCCTCCTCCAACCCTAATATCCCCGCTCCCAACTTTAATACCCATCACCCCAACCCTGACCTTGGGATACCTTAATCCTAACGCAAACCCTGACCCTAACCAACCCTAATATCCCCCTCCCAACCCTAATACCCACCACCCACACCCTAATCTTGGGATACCTTAACCCCAACTCTAATATCCATCACCCCCAACCCTGCTC
Source organism: Botryllus schlosseri (assembly GCF_051294905.1). NCBI lineage: Eukaryota > Metazoa > Chordata > Ascidiacea > Stolidobranchia > Styelidae > Botryllus > Botryllus schlosseri. The sequence goes on along the minus strand of NC_137249.1, from coordinate 10,466,433 downwards.
TTGGGATACCTTATCCCTAACGCAAAACCTAACCCTAATCTTGGGATACCTTAACCTTAACCCTAACCGTCACCAACCCGAATATCCTCCTCCCGGCTCCCAGCCCTAAAACCCATAATCCCCGACCCTAATCTTGGGATACCTTAACCCTAACCCTAGCCAACCCTAATATCCATCACTCCCAACCCTAATCTTGGGATACCTTAACCCCAACATGGACCCTAACCCATTTCGGACCCTAATGTTCCCCCTACCCACCCACGGCACGTAAAACTTCCCTATCAAAAGAGACCCGCAAAATAAAATAATAAACCCCTTGTCGAAATTCGAATTCGGAATCGCTTTCGTCTCACAAAAGGATATATTATTTTAGTTCGTCTGATACGTGTAAACGATTCCAATATATGTGGAGCAATGACTACCTTTATCGCTTTACCGCGATTTTTGGAGCTTTTCACACAAATCTATATGGTCACATGCTCAAGTATCGCATGCTCAAATGTCGCATACTAAAGTGTCGCATGCTGAAATGTCGCATGCTCAAATGTCGCATGCTCAAATGTCGCATGCTCAAATGTCGCATGCTCAAGTGTCGCATGCGCAAGTGTCACATGCTCAAGTGTCGCATGCGCAAGTGTCTGCATATCCACGTGTCGCATGCTCAAGTGTCTGCATGTAGACTGGTCACATGCTCAAGTGTCGCATGCGTACGTGACCCCATGCTCATGTGCACCTTTGCTCTTGTGTCCCCATGCCCATGTGTCCATATGCGCATGTGTGTCCATGCTCTTGTGTACCCATGCTCATGTGTCGTCAAGGCTCATGTATCGCATGCTCATTAGTCACCATGCTCAAGTGGCACTTACTAAATTGTCACCTTGTTGATGTGTCCCTATGCTCACGTGTATCCATGCTCGTGTGTCCCTATACTCATGTGTCCCCATGCTAATATGTCCTCATGTTAATATGTCTATGTGCTCATGTGTCTACATGCCCACGAGTCGCCATGACCAAAAGTCGCTATGCTCAAGTGTCGCATGCTGAAGTGTCGCTTGCTATTGTGTCGCATGCTAATATGTCCACGGACCCAAATAATCACCTAAAATCTTTAGAGAAGAGCCAATTGGCCGCCGTTTGTCCGATCAGTTCCTTCAACTCTTTTTGTTGATATGAATCGAAGCGAGATACTGCTCTTTGGTCAAGTGAAGTACTCTGACTCACCTGGAATCGAGAATCGAATAAAATTTCCTATATATCGTATAGAAGAGTCTAGACTCTAGACCAGCCGTTCTCAACCTTTTTGGACATGCACCCCACTTCGGGATGGTCGAAAATATTGCGCCCCCTGACCCCCCCTACACTTTTCGTCATGTCAAAAAGAGAACATCATCTAATACAGAGGTAGGCAACCTTTTTGCTAATCACGGCCCATTTCGATTACTTATGTAGCCTGAGGCCGCATAACAGGGCATAACCGTATTGAACTAACTGGACGCGAAATACCTATGTTAATCTGTCCATATCCATTGCCGGTGAACTACGGAGTCCGGACGATTATACTTTCAACAAAAGCCTTTTTTGTACGTACCGAAATCGCGAGTCGCAATGTTATGCTGGGATCGCATATTGTCGCGCCGAGCGCGAATATTTTTCAGATTCACGAATGAATTGTGTAATTAATAGTAGCAGTATCACATATTATTATCAAATATTTATCCTCTCTTAGCGCATGTGATCAGATACACCGGTAGGGTTCATTGAGAGAGTGCTTTTGAAAATTTAGGGCAAGATATAAATGATAATGCATCTTCGGGTGGGCCAAATGTTATTAGTCACTTGGTTGCATGCTGTTATTTCTTGACCCCCGATCAGCGCACCGAACTTTAGGCTACTGCAAAGCTATGAAGTAATGAATAACTTACACGTGGGAATTGCTCCAAATTTTCAAAGAATATCAAAAATTTGCTGAAATGAAGTTGAAGTCAGCCTATATACTCCGTTGAGCGCTAATGCTGGAGTTAGAATTTGGCGAGATTTCTTGAATACGAAATAAGTTTCATCTTTAACAATCGTCTTCTCAGAATGATTGTGAAGCACATTTTTAGTGAGAATTCATACAGACGTGGTTAATTTCTCACGCCCCCCTGAGAGCTTCCCGCGCCCCCAGGTAGAGAACCCCTGCTCTAGACGCTCTGACAGGCTTTCCACGAATGACTATGACTATTCTACGTGAATACGAACAGGCCTTATCGTCGTTGCTATGGACTATGGTCGCATCACAGGTGCACATTTTGTCATCTTCAAAACTCGTTCCCTACCGTACCTTTCCGGTGTGGATGGACCTGCTTGCGCTTGAACGTGCTGTGAATCCGGCTGTTGCCGGTCTGTGTGACGACCTTTTCAGGAATGAAACATTTAGATTGGAGTCATATTAATAACATACGAACCTCTCGTACCTAATGCTGCCAGGGGCATCAGATCCATGAGGCAATGCATTTACGTCCAACGGTGGAACCAAGTTAAGTGCACTATGTGGCCTCATGCTAATGTACAGTTTTTGCCGCACTGTAAAGAATAATTTCTAGTAATACAGTACGATCTAACCACGCACCCTGAAAGTTTTATAATGATTAATATATAGTTCCCTTGCGATAACTAACAAAATAGCCTCGTATCAATACGAATATATATTTGCTTTTCTCCGCGTAAGATACTTTCGCCAGCGCAATTACGCTTCGCTATTGTATGCCGATGGATCTGCGGGAACAATTGGTATTTCTTCATTGGTAAACGTAAGTTGAGATTCGATAAACACACGAGTACTCCCTGTTTGAGCGTTGACGTTATGTTATGATAGAAATTGACAATAGGGTAGAGAAATGTGGACCGGTGTTTCGTTGAGCCGTGAGAAAAACGTCTGGACAATGTCCTTTTCCCCAGTCATCATCGAAATAGTAGACACTGCTATAAATTATCTCTCGGCTCGAATTTCCTTCGGGAGTGATCGACTTTTTGGCCATGTGTGAGTAGGATTTTCGGTCTTGCAATCGCCTAGTTGGCAACATCTTCGTTGCGTGCCCGTTCTTCATGCCAATCTTCTGTATTTCTTATATACAGTGTGAAGTAGCCTATGCGTCTCTCATTTAACACGGTAAAACCGACTCGATACTACACCATGGTAATATTATGTAGTTGAATAGTATATTCATATTGAAATGAACCCGAATATTTTCGGCTGGCACTCGTCAGGGGTAATCGTCAGCAACTAGTAGAGAATTGGAATTGTAGTTGTAGACAAAGGCGAAGACGATACATTCGATGGATGTGATGGGAGTATGCGCAATTAATATAACCATCTCATATATCGGACAACTGACATAGTAATACCATACTATTATTTCATTATTCCGCTCTCACACGCTTGAAAGTTGGAGAGAGGATTTGCGATCTCAATTTCTCGCGATCTTTCATGGTTATTATTATTATTATTGATGAAAAGTTGAGTGACGCTTTTCGCCTGTGAGGTCAGGTGCGTCACGGACTAGAATGAGCGATCGATATCCCGAAATATGGGCAAGAACCGATTTACAAGTAAGTACCACCAGGACCGTAACTCCCGCACCCCAAAACCCCCAATTGGGGAAGGCCCAAAATTATTTCGTGAATGAGCATAAATTATAGAGTATTTTTTGAAAATGTATGCAACTTTTGAAAAATTTTTCGCGCTCGGCGCGATTTCAAGGTGCCAAATATCTTGATTATTTGGTACTATTCCCCCAAGAAAAGAACGCGTCAGATTTTTAGAAATAGACATATCGGCGTTGGCCAATACCACGACATGACGCACCAAGACATATAACGATTTAGGACATATTACATGCGACTCCAAGAAGTGTGCCAGAACGATCGGCCGCGCGAAAACCTTGGCCGAAAAGGACTGCCCTTACGCTGACCGAAAACTTCGTTATATATACAAAATACATATAGGTTTAATTGTCCATTGCCTAGGCCCCTAAATGACAGGCGCCGAATGTTCCTGTCTTGGCAATCTGAACCTCTGAAGACGAATTCCATCCCGCAGAGAAAAATTATACGCCAGTGAAGAAATACCAATTTGAAATCGTGTGCTTCTTTTAGTTTAGTACGTTTGGGCGATTCTATCTTTTTTGATGTAGCAGACAGGAGGTCACGAAATAACAACATGTAACGAAGTCATACCAACGGGTCCGCCCGCCCGAAGATGTTTAATTATTATTTACGGGTCCTACAGTTTCCAAGACACCTTACTCAGCTCTAACGGTAAATCTGATAAAGTGAGCAGAGAGGACAAGAAATTGATAGCAATATATATGCAATTTCCGATGTTATTGGCCGATTTTATCATCAATTATCGAAAAGTTTTGCGCTTCGCGCTTGCTCACTATACAGTACGGCTGACTTCATGGCCAAAGCGATCAACATGATGGGGGGTCGGTTTATCACCCTATGGGAGTCCAAGCCCCAAGTTTCGATGAAGTGTTGTTTCGTTCCTGCCAACGGCTATATACGCCCGAAGATGTTGAATTATTATTGAGGGGTTGTACCTTTTCAAATACATCTCACTCAGCTCTATCGGTAAATCTGGTTACGTCAGCAGATAGGGGATAAAAATTGATAGCAATACATATGCAATTCGCGATGATACCGACCGATTCAATCATGGATTCTTAAATGTTTTCGCGCTTCGCGCGTCTAGGCGAGAATAGGTGACCCGTGAAACGGACACTCAATATTAACGACAAGTAGCGGCAAAGAGCGGGTAACCAAAGGCTGGTCTGGGGGGCTTTGCCCCCCAGAAGTCCGGTTATCACCCTATGGGGGGCCCAAGACCAACGTTTTGGGGGGGGCTGACGAAGTGCTGATACGGCCCTGAGTACCACATAGAACAAATTCTGCAACATGGGATAACATTTCGGCGATGATCAGTAGATTTTAGAGTGTTGCAGTGACTTTGAGCTCGAGCGCCCTGTCTAATAAAAAGTTCCGATGAACATCATATCGATTGCAGTGCAGCAAAAAATGCTCGACTGTTTCAGGTACTGTGCAATAGTCGCATAGGTCGGTGTCGCAAGATCTTTCATGGTTAAAATAAGAACGAGTGAAATATGACAGTTAAAAAGAGCCCAAAGTTAATGGTATCATGAGCAATGGTTCTTGACCTTTTTGTCTTCGCGGACCCCTTTGTACCGTCGCGGACTCCAGCGGACCCATACAACCAAGTTTTAGTTCTAATTTAGCTCAATTAGCATGCAAAGTCACCCGTCATGTGCAAATATTTACTGTAGGCTAATGATAACAGCAACCAAATGACTTTTCTTGAAAATAACAGCAAACTATTAATATAGAAATTGGGAAGACTTTTATTGTTTGACAGCGAATTCTGTAGCGGCATTTCTTGAAATACGCGACAGTGTCGGTAAAATCCGAGTGCCGAAAATCCATTTCCACAAAATAGGTAGTGGCAAATGTAATAATGACGCGTGCTTCCAAGGACACCTTTGGGTATGATCGCAACATATGTGGCACCAAAATTGTCAGTTCTACCTAACAGCACATGTTGAAGTTAAATATAATTTTTCAAGAAGTTTTTTTTTCCAAAACCCGACCAAAACATCTTTAAACAGCAATATGTCTGGATCCGAATGCTATCGACAATTAAAATGAGTTTGTGCTAAAAGCGAGCACACATTACCAGCCTTTCCTTGATTTGTAAAGGTAGAACTGGGTCCACAGAATGTATTTAGTCCAGTGGCGGCTCGTGACAATATCGGGTGGTGGGGCAAGGGCTGCAAGCTACTTTTTATTAAGATGACGTCACAATGGCGTTTTCCAACGTAAACAAGCAACTTAATGATGGTACGGTAACACGAATTTGCAACAGTGATTTTAACGTATGTGCCACGAGAGGTCCGCCGGGAGCTGTGACTTGAAGTGTGGTAACTGCGTAAACGGCGTACGGAACAAAGATTCAACACGGTTCATGTTCGCACTAGACCTGGAAATGACTATAACTCGAGAGATAACGTAAGCCTAACTGGAAAGGTCAACGAGTTCGGACAGATACGCAATTGTTATCTCATAGATTGGGCCTGTCATATTGAATCCAAAACATCATTCTGAAGAACTAAGAATAGCAGCCTCGGAAATTCGGTCTCGGTACAGCATAGGAGATTTTGGCCTTGAAACTGGAGACTGTAACACGACACATATGGCTTTATTACTGTCTAAAACTGTCTATAGGTCTGCTGCGAAATCGCCTTTGGAAAATATATTACCGAATAAATACGTGGATGAAAGCTTTAAACTTAGTACACTGTTACATGACATCACCGAGCAGTGGTCTCATGGCCCTTTTCGATATGGTACACTGTCAAAATTAATGCGAACAGACCAACACCGAATTTTGCGCAAAATTTACTGATGAATAGGCTGATCAAGTGATCAGCTGTTAGCCGCCATCGAAAACGAAATAGCTATCGCGCTTGACAGCAGGGGGTTGTGAGCAAATGGCTTGAAGGCCACAATTTCACGGTGAAATTGACATTGGAGAATATACTATCAAAGTAAATATTTGATTGCAAACTGAGAATGATATCATCATCTCAGTTAACGTTACCGCAGATACACCGGCTTTTGCGTGAAATCCGCAATGCGTTGTATGCTAAAGTGTCAGATCGGAGCACATCTCTACCATACTCGACCTTGATAACGAAATTACTGCCCTAATCACTGAGTGTCAACCTTGAGACTTGGCACAGCGTTCGATACTAAAACCAAGACATACCGTGCAAAAGCTTATGACGGATCTAGGTAAAGAGCATCGTTAAAATCAATAGATACCAGTGACGTGCGGTCCAATGAGGCAGGGGAGGCAGTGCCTCACCTGTCGTTAGAGTGAGTGAGTAAAATTATGAAAACCCTCGATGATTATTGATATTTTCCGTCGATGTTCATAAATAACTAAATCTGAACATTTTTTCACCCAACATAATCAATTTGCCTCATTATTATTCAAAAATACAGCGCCAAAGGAGAGGTGAGGCACGGGTGAGGCACGGGTGAGGCACGGGCGGGTCGTGCCTCACTTGGAACAATGCAATTCATCATAAATAGCTCGGAATTCATAATAATTGGTATCAATCAAATGCTATCGCCGCACTGATTCCGAAAATCCAAATATTACCAGTGTCAGAGCACCACAACCCCCCAAAAATCGTCAAAGAAGGTGACAGTCGGCTTTATTACAGACAATGCCAACGCAGAGAAACAATGGCCAGAGGAGGCACAAACGACTCTAGCGCATGCACTATTTGCTAACAATCGGACAATTGCAGCAAAGTGAAACGCTCTATCGATTTCGGAATCCAACAGTCTTGTAGGAATTGCATAGTAGCGACGACAAATATATATGTTATGTATTTTCCATCCATAGATACGTTAAATTGTGGTATGTGATAGCTACTAGCATAGCCTATTGTCGTTTTTTGTGGCCTTTATGCTGTGTTCAAATTCAATAGCTGTATAACCTTAAATTGTGATATGTGATTGATGTACTTACATAGCCTGCGTTGTCGTTGTTTGTGGTCGTTTATAGTGTTTTCGACTGCAATAGTTATTTACACCAGGTCGATTCTAATGACATCTCTATCCCCAATCATGAATATCACCCTGATTTGTCACAGGCTGGCTGATGTCTAATCATTTAGGTGTGATAATAGTGAGTGACATATTTAGTTTTGCTGATCAAATACAGAACCGCAGTGATTAAACAGCGCGCTTGGGGCTCCCAAAATGGAAGAGGATTATATATCCAAGCTTCGGGAGTTCTCAAAACTGGAGATTTGCGCAAAAATAGAAGTGATCAGCAACGGAAGACCAACGCCGCAACTAAAAGGTTTGCTTCAAAATATGGGAAAGAAGAAAATGCGCACTTTTCAATCGGACTGGTATACCCGAAAAGAATGGCTGTGTGGCTGCGCTTTAAAAAATCGTCTTTACTGCTTTCCCTGCCTTTTGTTTTCAACTTCTAACAATGTCTGGACTACCACGGGATATTGTGACTTGAAAAATTTGCCACGAAGCCTCAGCAGACATGAGAGATCGATAACTCATATTCAAAGCACGATTTCTGCAAAATATTTCGGAAATTCCAGGATTGATACGGCTTTGAACGAACAGCGGAGACTCGATATTAGCATCCACAATGCAAAAGTAACGGAAAACCGAGATATTTTTAAAGACCTGATTAATGCAACCTGCTTCTTAGGTAAACAGGACCTAGCATTTTGAGGCAACAATGAGAAGGCAAGCTCTACTAATCGCGGCAATTATGTAGAGCTGTTACATGCTTTTGCCGAGAAAGATGAAAGGTTGGCAAGACATTTGGAGACATCCAGTGTGTTTTCTGGCTTGTCAAATCGAACGCAGAACGATTTAATTGAGGCAGTCGGTGATGTAATTCGTAATGATATAAAAAGTGAGATTAATGCTGCCAAATTTGTCGCTGTAGAGGTAGACGAGACAACGGATGTCACAAATAAAGCACAGATCTCTGTTATTTTCCGCTATGTAGAAAAAAGGGGATTAGACTGTGAAGTCAAGGAGGCCTTTTTGGGATTTGATGACGTAAGTGATTACAGACGAGCCTCTGCGGTAGCTTCGTATGTCTTGGGTGTATTGGAAAAGCTAGTAGCTCAGACATATGACGGGGCTGCTGTGATGGCATCAGAGCTTAATGGAGTGCAAGCTAAAATTAAAGAAAAAGTACCAGAGGCCATGTTCACACATTGCTATGCACACAAGCTTAACCTTGTGCTCCAGCATTCAGCAAAATTTATGCCTGAGAGCAGAGCGTTTTTTAAAACACTTGAGGGACTAGGGTCATTTTTTAGCAAATCCTCGAAGCGCCCCCGTTTATTGGATGAAGTTGTGAAACGGCGCTTACCAAGAGCAGCGTCCACAAGATGGAGTTCAAATTCCCGCCTGCTACATACAACAAGCATTAGGGTTGTTCAGAATTGATCGACTTTCAAAATGTCGTGGTTTTCAGTCCGATTCCCATGCCTTATACCATAAAAACATATTCTAGGTACTTTTTTTCGTAATTCATCCCTTGCATCCGTGTGCACATTGAGCTGGAAGAATATCGGCTAAAAATAGGGGATTCCCCTAAAATTTGAGTGTCGCTATTCGGACTAGGCTAGTAAAACGTCATATATAAGCTGGTTTTATGTAGCTATTGCGGTTGGAGTGCTACATAACCTCACAATAGAAAGTATTGTCAGTTCAGGACACCATTTTCATGTCCCACACTGCCTTAGAACTCCTCAAAACTGCCTAAGACTGATAGTCATTTTGTTGGATCACCTATCCTACACTCCTCAACCCTACCCGAGATTGTTCATCAATTGCCGGGATCACCACGTGCAAGAATACAACTGTAAATGTATCATTCACTCACAGCCACATTATAAACGCTCTGCTGCGCCGTTAACTATTTCAACGCTACTCACAAATTCTTGAGCAGTCACGAAATGCGAATCAGTATGCCATTCCGAAACTGGAAGACTAAATCAATCATGTTCGACATGTATAGCATTGAATAGAAACCATGATTCCGGTTCAGTTAAAGCAACCATACCCATTGACTCAGAGACAGAGTCAGAGATTAGACTCAGAGGTATAGCCTACCTCTGCGAAATTGTTGAAGGATTGTCATTTGCAGCAATTTAGCAGCCATCGCTTTCTTCACTTTGTCAGGAATCTTTGGTTTAGCCGAGAACATTGTTGATACCACCGTTTCCTCGGTAAGATGCCAATGATGTACTCGCCTCTTTTTATATGCCACATCAGCAACTGTGAAATCGCACAATGAAAAGTCTGTCATGCCACGAAGGAATTTGAGATCAATATACTGTGCGTCACATGCATTACCAGTTTTCAACCAAGCTGGGACATAAAACAGGGCAACTTTCTAATGAACTCTTCAGAATCGCCCATTTGCTCTCTCCACATGAACATTTTTGACAGAACAGCACTTGACTCATCCATCCAGTGCTATTAGTAGCACCAGGCTTGCGAAAACGATTATCAATATATTGGGCAGCTACAATCGCCAAGGTGCCTGTTGCACATTCTCTGTAGTCATTTCTTATCAAGACTTCTTTCTGCTTTCCATTATATGGCTTCATCATTGGAATTACTTCTTGCTTAGCTTCATCAGCTTTGATCGCCAACCAGCTGCATTCATCAAATTGAAGTGTTTTAGAGCTTCTTAATTGATCAATATCTTTCCACTTCTTGGAAGGTATTAAAATCTGTGTTTTCAGGGCCTGTGGTCGCAGATCCAAACACACTTCACTTCCAGACCTCCCCGGATGACTAGTTCATAAATATGATGACGACAAGCAGAAGTAGAAAGTATAAAACTTTCCTGTTTATCAATTCTTCAAGTAACAGAACCGCACCTTTATTTTTTCCATCGTTTGAGGGTGTTGTCTCAAACACAAGAGCTCTGACATTATTTGTTAAACTACAAAGTTCCAGCAGTTCAAATGACAGATCAGCCTGTGCTTTTCCTGTAGCACTCTCCTGAGTTCGATTGCCAAGAAGTTTGCCTTTCTCAAATGCGTTGGAATACGCAGACTATGCCAGCACTACCAAGGCCTCAAATTTCCCTCCGAAACGACTCCTAGTGAGCTTTGCATCCCAGTGCAATGTAAGGTGCCAAGTTGATCTGTTTCTTTGCCTTTTTGTTTCGTTTCCTTTAAAAAATGTGATGTTTATAATGTGGCCGTGAGTGAATGATACATTTACAGTTGTATTCTTGCTCGTGGTGATCCCGGCAATTGATGAACAATCTAGGGTAGGGTTGAGGAGTGTAGGATAGGTGATCCAACAAAATGACTATCTGTCTTCGGCAGTTTTGAAGAGTTCTAAGGCAGTGTGGGACATGAAAATGGTGTCCTGAACTGACAATACTTTCTATAGTGAGGTTATGTAGCACTCCAACCGCAATAGCTACATAAAACCAGCTTATATATGACGTTTTACTAGCCTAGTCCGAATAGCGACACTCAAATTTTAGGGGAATCCCCTATTTTTAGCCGATATTCTTCCAGCTCAATGTGCACACGAATGCAAGGGATGAATTACGAAAAAAAGTACCTAGAATATGTTTTTATGGTATAAGGCATGGGAATCGGACTGAAAACCACAACATTTTGAAAGTCGATCAATTCTGAACAGCCCTAACAAGCATGTACCAATCTGATCTGCGTGCCGTATTTCGCATCATTATTGAAAATCCTGACAATTGGGATAATGAAACTCAAATGATGGCCGCTGGATATTATCGTTGGCTGACAAAAGCATCAACATGCTTTTTAATTATGGCATATGAAGACGTATTTTGTGAAACCGATGCGCTTTTTAGAGTGTTGCAAAACAAGGTCATGGACATTGGCTATTGTTGTGCGCGAATCCAGGACACCATCGAAGCTGTTGAACGCATGAGAAGAGAGTTTAACATGATGTACCAGCGATTTGAACAGAAATGCAGTAGACTTGAACTAACCGATAGCGGAAGAAATCAGTCGGTCAGAGATGAGAGAAAACGAATGTTCTACAGCATTCTGGATAACATCCTTGTTCAAATGAAAGCTAGGTTCGATCATTTTGGGGAGCTAGCTTTCCTCGGTTTGGTCGACTGTACAAAATTTAATGAGATGTCACGACATTTTGATGACACCAAACTACAGAGCCTGTCAAAATATGCAAAGTTTTTTGACTTTGTTAGACTAAAGACTGACCTCATCGGACTGTACAGCTCGCAAACAGTGAGGAATGAGTGCAAATCTCCAGGAGAGCTTCTGAGATTTTTAACCCAGAAAGATCTGCTTCAGACGGTTCCAGAGGCCACAAAGTTGCTCCAACTGGTGCTAACTGTGCCAGCTACTACAGCGTCAGTGGAAAGGTCTTTCTCTGCGTTAAAAAGACTCAAGACATACAGTCGAAATAGGACCGATTCAGGGCGACTTTCCTATTTGGCCCTCATCTCAATTGAGGCGGAGAGACTTTTGAAACTGAAGGAGAACAACGAGGACTTTTACAACAAAGTCACAGAAATTTTTGTGGCAAAGGATAGGCGCATGGACTTTATTTACAAATAATGTCCACAAACAGTGTCCGTTCCAATCCTTTAGACAATGTAATACCGAAATTAGGTTCTTGAATAATATTTCTTGTGTTTCTTTTCATACTTTTCGTTGAGTAATCTGTAATAAATCGATTAAAACTGAATATTTCACGTGCGTGCGTGTTTGTGTGTGTGTGTGTGGGGGGGGGTCCGTGCCTCCCCAACCACGAACCTCACCGCACGTCACTGATAGATACCAATACCGGCTTTGCGTATATTCTGTTAGCGATAAATGACGAGTCAGCTCTCACTCGAATTAGGAAACGAAATTACCACTAACACAGTTCAGTGACAAACTTGAAACTTGGTACAGCGTTCGATACTAACATTAAGACTTACCGTGCCAAATTTCATAACCGATCTCAGTATTGAACATCGTCAAAATCAATGGATACCAATACCGGCTTTTGAGTAAAATCTGTTTGCGATACGTGACGGATCAGCACACACTGAACTTCGGAAACGAAATTACTACCCTAAACTTTAAGTAGAAAGCCTGAAACTTGGGGCAGTGTTAAATACCACCATCACGACATGACATACCAAATTTCAAGAGTTTTCATGGTGTGAAACACCATCAAAATCGACCTATACCAGCAAAGGTCGACTAAACGCATATTACGGTACTCGAGTTCAGATATAGATACGATTGTTACATCACACCTTAGGGGCGACCAGGCTATTTGCCCCGGTTGCTCGGCCATTTTACGAATAGGAGAGAGTAAATCACCGTTTCTTTATTGTGCGCGGCTTTGAGAGAATAGACAGTGAAAGCTTGTTATGAGCGCTACCGGGGCATGCCCCGGCTATAGGCATTCGCAAAGCGGAAACACGGAAGAGAATTCGATTTTCGCAGAGACCTCGCTATATATGGGCATTTACAAGCGAAAGGACAAGAAGAATACGATTTTCGCTGTGATTTCGGTATAAATGGATTGGTGTGCGTCTATAAATGGTAAAGAATTGTTATTGAACAGAATATTAGGTGGGGCAATGCCCCAGTTGCCCTATAGGACGAGCCGCCACTGATTTGGTCCCTACCAATTTTCGCGCAATATCCTTCAGCTGATAGAGATATGTAGGCTACGTCTAAGTAGTCTACATTGGATATGTCAGATTATTATGATATCGATTACCTTAGCCCGCTTGTTGCGTAGGGCTCCAGAGATGCGTGGCGCTGTTGATACTTTCTATAGGCGCTTCGCTAAATGCGAGCACACATTACCAGCCTTTCCTTGATTTGTAAAGGTAGAACTGGGTCCACAGAATGTATTTGGGACCTACGAATTTTCCTGCAATATCCTTCAACTTATAGAGATCCTTTCGTCTAAGTATAGCTAGGTTAGTTATCTATAATTGCACATAGCTATTGCCGCGACGTCAGCTGATCCCACTCTCGCCGCTCGGCCGCATCCTTGCTCTTGAGTTTCTCTCTCGTTTTTCCAGACAGCATTGTTGCGTCACACTGCCAATCTACTCAACAATGAATAATTTGGGGCTGATTGTGGGGGTTCCAGGGCCATGAGTGGAACAAAATTTATATTTTCGTAATCAGTGCAGAGTTAGCTTTCGATTGACACCCGATTCATCAAATTTATTGCTCGGCAAGCCGGTCAAAAATAACCGTCAAATTGCCTGTAGCCAAATGGAAATTATGACGTGATACAATTTCATTGAACCGTGAGATTTGCTTGTGTCGACACCATATAGGACACTATGATCTAATAATTGTATACAATGGCAGCAGAGGCCAGCATAGCGGTAAAAATAAAAAAAAACTTCACCCGCAAGGGCGCAGTCAAGGGCTTCCGCGAATGGATCCACAAAATTCCTTGTCGACATTTAAAGAGAATGCATTATAAGTCAATTATTTTATGTTGTGCTTGTCAGGTCTCAATAGCAATTTATTGTAATTGAAATTGTAATTGAGCAAAATTTTTGTCAATTACAATTACAATTAAAATTACACAAAATAAAAATGCTACAATTACAATTGTTATGGAGATTGGCATTGCGACGCAACAATGCTGTCTGGCGAAACGAGAGAGTACCTCAGGACGTAACAATGCTGTCTGGCGAAACGAGAGAGAAAAAGAGCCAGACACCATTGTTGCGTCCCAATGCCAATCTCCATAACAAAGAAAAATTCGAGGCTGATTGTGGGAGTTCCAGGGCCACGAGCGGAATAAAATTTATATTTTCGTAATCAGTGGAGAGTCAGCTTTCGATTGATACCCGTTTTACCAAATTTAATGCTCGGTAAGCCGGTCAAAAATGATCGTCAAATTGCCTGTAGCCAATTGGAAATTGTGACGTGATACAATTTCACTGAGGCGTGAGATTTGCTTGTGTCGACACCATATAGGACACTATGATGCGAGAGATGGCTATACCCACAAGTACGACTCACCAACACGAGTTTTCGAGGCACCGTGTGAGCGATCCCTATACCGAAAAGGGTTACCGTGTGAGAGGGCCCATAAGACACAATGGCACCGTGTGAGCGGAAGGGGGGGGGTCAAAAGGGTCACCGTGCCAACACGAGTTTCGAGGCACCGTGCGAGAGGGCCCATAAGAACCCCAGGCACATCACGACCGATCTATGCTACTACTCACGGCACCCTCTGACCAGAGGACCTTCCTTGCCGCGGGTGTCATTGTCCCAGTCCTCAGCTGGGCACCGAGCTCGAAGGCGTTCGGCCAGGCGATGGAGCTCCTCCTGCTGCTCCACGATCAGATGGCCAAGTTCCTGAATCTATGTGACGGTGGTGCTCAGCTCTGTGGCCATGCGCTCGAGGACGATTAGTTGGATCCACCACTGCAGAGAAGGTGCACAGGCCGGACTTTTATCGTTTATAATCTCGAGGAGTTTGGTACGGTGTCTAGTCAACCAAGTGGCCATCTTCTTAATTGACAACCAACATGTGTCCACAAACTTGGAGCACATACTTTTCTTTTCCTGGATCAAGTCCTGTTGCCATCGGAGGTGGCC
The DNA here is from genome assembly GCF_051294905.1 of Botryllus schlosseri. NCBI lineage: Eukaryota > Metazoa > Chordata > Ascidiacea > Stolidobranchia > Styelidae > Botryllus > Botryllus schlosseri. Next base: position 10,451,206 of record NC_137249.1, on the reverse strand, counting down.
ATTCAGTCCCATCATCGTGTGGACGAAGTTATTGTTGTAGAGGTGGCGGTATTCGAGCTGCGTCACAAGGTCCCGCCCGCACCACTTTCGCACGATTTCATATCATGCCGCCTCTTCAATCCTTGTCGTGTCGCCTCTGATCCTTCCAGTGGGTGGAAGTACTTTTAGCGTTTCGTAGACCCTCTCCCTCACACACATGCTGCTTTTGTGTGTGTTTGTGAGTTTCCTGGTTGTTTCAACAGTATTTACACTGCTCTGACACGTGCATTTCACTAAAAAACTTGAAAAAACATCATCCAAAAAAGCTAATTTTTGGATATATTCAAATCTTATTTTTGGAGGATCTCCAAAAATAAAACCCAATATTCAAAAATAAACAGGCCTGGCCATGAAACATCCGACTCCGAGAAGTGTGCCAGAACGATCAGGACCGAGCAGACGTTGGCCGTAAAGGAAAACTCTTGTGGTGGCCGAAAACTTCGATAATACATATATGGTTAATTGTCCATAGACGCCTAAATGTAGGCTTACCATATTTTGGAAATCTAAAAAGAGGACACTTTTTCAGAAATCTGAGACTTGCAAAACCTGAGAAGAATTCTCAAAAACCGGTGAATTTTTCTCACTTTGTGATCGGTTGACTAAAAAAAAGGTCATCTTTCCGCTCAGATCTCAAAATATCGTTTTTCTCTCCGCATTGCTGGGTGGATGACAAAAAAAAATCCGCTCAGAGCTAAAATCACCGTGTTGCACTCCGGAATACCCGCCGGAGCGTCACTTCTGTGCTCATTTACGGCATATCACTCGAAATTTGCTCTAAATCTGACCTAAATTTTCAAAAAAGAGGACAAAATCTCAAAATAGAGGACAAGAGGGCGTCCTCCGAGGACACTTTCAAAAAAGTCAAAAAAGAGGACAAATCCTCTTAAAAGAGGGCGTATGGTAACCCTACCTAAATGGCTGACTCCGAATGTACCTGTCCCAGCGATCTGAACCCCACAGGACAAATGCCATCCCGCAGGAGTAGTATAGTAGATCGCTCGCGAATTGCCATTAGTTCTTATGGGTGCGGCGGTGATTCGCCTGGAAACTGGAGGTGGCACATCGTACTTTTGGACCCCCCCGCTCGGTCGCACATCGTAATGTGTTCTTATGGGCGCGCTCGCACGTCGTACTTTCAGGTATAGGCTGCGTTGGCATGTCGTATTGGAAACTCGTGTTGGCACATCGTACTTTTAGGTATAGGCTGCGTTGGCATGTCGTATTGAAAACTCGTGTTGGCATATCGTACTTTTAGGTATAGACATCTCCCGCACGTCGTACTTTCGCATGTCATACTTTTGCGTATAGGCTGTGGTGGTGATTCGCCATGTGTTCTTATGGGTGCGTCGGCATATCGTACTTTCGGGTATAGGTATCTCTCGACCGGTATTGAATGTGTATCAAGTAAATAGTCACGTGATTGGTACTTGGTTAATGTATATATCCCAAATTATTATGTATGACCGATTCCAGGTAATCCCAACGTTTACGGTGAGTGCGACAATGATATATCGTTATTCTTATGGATGCGGTGATGATTCGTACTTTCGGTATAGACCACGGCGGTATGTTAACGTTCCAGTTATAGTGGTGTTTCGACCCCTCCCGGTGGCACGATAGCGTTACGGAGATAGGGATCGGTCGCATGCTAACGTTGCTGGTATAGACATCTCTCGCGTGGTGTTGAATATGTACGAGTCACCAACAATAACCGCACACACGGAAACGTGGCTTGTTGTGCAAGAGGATTACGCAGCACGTGCGACCTATATTTCGAATGACCCGCGCGCTGAATTGTTGCCCGTGCAGCTGTTTTGTGCTACTATCGTATCGATTATTACACTAATCCAGTCACTGCGAAATAGTTTGCTAAATCCAGGAATCAGTCGCATGGTGTTACTTTAGTAATTAGTTTACCACAGAGCCGTCGCAGACGGTGATTCGTAAACCAACAATTTGACACTTTCTGGTGGTCGCTATATGTTTTGACACTTCGGAACGTGGTTGACTTTAGTTGTATGATAAGAATCATGCGAATATTCAAGCAACGTGTCAATTTGTCAACTTGAAATGAAACTTACTACACAGCTCAAGTTGATTCGTATCTGAATGTGTTAATTCGGCACAACTCTAATTCTTTTGAGAAATCTTTTTAACGTGATCTTTTGATTCGACAATAACCTGAATATTACTGACGCTAACATTCGGCCGCATCGGATTATTCGCACATTCCGCGCTGCTGTTTCACACCTATAGAATCAATACAATCTAGCTTAATGAGAATCGGGAATCGCAAGTATGCACATACAATCGTTGTATTTATTACTGGGAAATCAAACGCTTAACAAAAACACGCAACTAATCATTTGCCAACTCTAAGATTATAAAAAAATTCCAGTATTGTTGATTGAAAATCCTTGAGTCCTTATTATTAAGAATGTTATAGTGCGGTGTCGGAATCCATTCGCGGGATGTTCTAAAGGTAAATTCAGATAATCCAGAATGAAATATTTGGACCTTGGTATAGTGTGAATTGAAATATGTTTGACAAACATGACTACCAACTTTGATCCAGTCACATTTCAAGATTATACTTTGAAACAATCCTTGAAACATTACAACTCTATTCGCGATCTGGCTTTCCGTTTACCAAAGATACATTTTAACATCTTACCATACTCAAAAGAATTATTCACAACATTAACCGGTGTGACAAATCTAGTTTTCACTTACTTGATCATATCACTACAACTCGCAAACTTGAATTAATTCATCTGGTTGTATTCATAGGACCGATACTTTTTATCCAACTGTAAAGGTCGTTATACTATTCTGTAAGACAGAGTATTTACTAATCGATGCATATGCGACTTGACCATAAACCTATTATATTTTGAGTATACGAGATTTGAATGTCTGAACAATTACTGAGAAATAATTTATCACAATTGAATCCATATATGACAGCGTAAAAGATATTGGAATGTCAGCAACTCTTTACTGTAATAGTTACAACCACATTAACTAATCTACCCAGGCAACACGTCATGATCATTCCTGAAATCAACACGTACGCGGCAACCGACTTGAGTTAACCACAAAACGGCATCGAGTTTTAAATCCGCTTGCAGCTGACGGATTATTCGAATACATCGATGGAGAATATTATTGAACTCGTCGGTATTGTTACTTCAACAAATTTTCGCTCACACCGACTGCGAAAGTTAATATCGAATGGTAAGACTTGATCACATATTTGTTGATCACAGACATGACAAAAATACATTACCGAGATTTTATAAACTAGTCATATTACTCTACACATCTATCAATATCAAAATGCGAGTCATCCAATTTTTCTACTAAAGTAACATTTCACTTTCGGAATCGGATTCGGTATAGTCATACAAATTGTATTAAATCCAACATCAAAACAAAAGGACTTTTTAGTTCATTGAAATCAAATCATTCGTCTTCGACTTGTGCTTTTTTAGATTGCACGCGACAATTCATTTCGAATGAGTTATAACCAAAGTCAAGATATCTTTGTGTCCACAGATATGGAAGACGAATATAGCTAACACAATCACGAATCGACGTTTCAGAGTATTTCACGGATGTAATAAACTTGTTAGTGTCACCTATCTAAAAGTACGCACGCGTTCGATTTCCATACCGACTGTTGCGATGTTTAGGATTCACTTACAATAACCATGGGTGAGGAATTAACATCAATGTCGTTACTGTCGGAATTCGCAACAGAGAATTGAAACATTACACAGTGTGAAAATATCTCTTTGATATCAAAGCACTATGCCAAGTACACGATTAATGCTCAACTCCGCTCACACTTTCTATAGAACATGCTAAATGTAAAATATCGCGAGGTTGCACTCTAAGACTTTGATCTTTACAAAAGCAAATTGGAATATGTTTGCTAGATGCATTCAATTCAGCTAGAAATGTCTAGTGCACAACAATCATAATATCAAGGAAGTACTTGCTACACTATAATTCACTAAACGTGTTTTGCATTGTTGTTCATTTGTAGTATTGATTGAAATTTGTTTTTGAACCCTCAAATAATAATTCCCGGCATGAAACTAAGCCGCTGAAAGTCGTTACCACCACAAAGAAACAATTTGCACGATGTTTGCCAAATGTGTCCTATAGTTAGGCGTACTGGAATTATTTGTAAAACACACACACGATCAGAGAAATTGAAAATTTTTCCGTTGTCAATCGCTAAAGTAAATACCATCACAATACTTAGTCGCTAAAATACCTTACTTGTATGTGATTGAATCCCTAACAATTAACCCACTAAACCGATCTCCAAAGAAATTTTACTCACTCGACGGATATGAAACAGCCTCGCTTAATCGGTTTAGATCGTTTTTCTAAATGCAAATCATATCCATCCAACAGAAAATAATTTTCACTTGCTTGGTAATGAAACCGAGGTGTGGGTCTTCATTCATTTTTTTTGTGTCAAATACTTTGCAATAAACACACTGGAGTGATTGAGCTTTACATCATCAGGCTGTCATCTGTAAATCAAGGTTACATCATTCTTGTAACTGTATCGTTTACCTAACCGAGTTGTATGCACAGTTGGATATTTTTGCCATTTAGTGATTGTTGAACATACCACTTCGAAATACTCCGTTGATCTTAATTCCCTTTGTCGTGATAATCGAAGTACATTTGTTTCGAATTCGTGACAATCGACTATGACATGACGAATTTTTGAAAAGTTTACTTAGAAGGTTTGCTGCATATCGCGAAAAATAATATACCACTCATATTGATACTGATTCTCACCGAACTCGATTGTGATCAATGTATGCTTTATGGGTTCTGGATTCATTTCGGTATGGTTAAACATTCAACCTCGATAGATACGAATTGACACCCACTCAACTAATGTCATACCAAGTAGTTATTTACAACAACCAAGACCCAGGAAATTTGTTTTGTCCGTTTCGATTTTTTTTACTAGAGTTACTCATCACTTCGCTTAATACGATCTAGATTTAAACTCCGTCTATAGTTTTGCTGGATAAGTATTATGTTAGTGTAAAAAATTTTCACTCTCTTGGATTATGGACTCAATGTGTTAGCGGACATTCAATATTTTGTTGTATCAACTAGTTACTTTGTAGGATACGAATGATCATCCCTACAACTCTTACAAAAGTACGAAGTATATTTAGATCACACAAAGTAATCAACTTTAATCGATATCCTCACACTACGAAACTAAATGTTTGGTTATACTCTACAAACTGTTTTTGATGTCACAAGAACTTTTTTTACATGAATGGTCACGCATCTAAATATTCAAATAATCCAACGCACAACTATATAGTACTTACAGAAATATCGTAGTTCTTGTAACAAAGTTGTATAAGTATAATGTTTATCGTGAGTCCTACACGTTCATGATATCTGTCGAGTTTGACTTTTAGAAAATATTATATCGATATCGCGACATCTTTCAAAAACAAAACCACGGCGACTGCTTGAGAGAGGCCTATCGATGATATCACAGTAATACAGTTACTTCCACAAAAGAGTATGTATTCGACTTGCTTTCCACAAATCTAACGCACAAAATAATTTACTTTGCTAACGAAAAGTGCTGAGTCATTATATGATTGTCCTCACAACAATACAACTAAAACACACTATCATACAAAATGGTCGTTATAGTTTGCACACCAACGGTACATCGTACAAGTAACAAGTCTCGAGAATCCAGTTATGGAAAAAACGTGAAAGTGTTTCTCCTGCACCAAGTCGTTATGTTGACGAAAGCGTATATTGTAATATCATGATCGATTTGCATTCGTTGGTCACAAAATGTCACTACTCTAAATAATTATTTTTCACTCAAACACAAAAGCATACTTGTCACCATTCGTTTTCATCAAGCACGAGTTCAAGAAACTTACTTACTACGACATGAATTGTTATTTTTATGTTGTGTAAATAGGTAATAAATAATTTTAGTAACACTATATCAACATCATCGAGTTGTGTGAATAGATTTACATGTGGTCTTGTGGTTTTAATCGAAGCACACAGCTTGGTCTAATGTAGAGCCATCTCTATTGTACAGCAACTCGGTAATCGAAATGCATGCATTAACATTTAAACAACGATCTTGGTTCGTCCCGCGAAAAATATCTTTACCGTCGCGACACTCTGATACCCTGCACAAGATGTGTAAATCCTTTTCACACTCATAATAATACACTAACGGGATACCAACGTCAATCGACAACGTCTAACAACATCACTGGCACTGAACATACGATACCTACCCAAGTAAAATTACCATTTTCACTTGGGGTCAGTCGTTATCTGAGTAAAAATACCATTGTCCTTTGGCGATTTATCGTTCATTCAGAGTAACAATACATTTTCACTTGGAGGTCTATCGTTTCCTAGAGTAACAAAACCATTTTCGTTTGGAAATATATTTTTTCGCTTAGTAACAAACCCTTTTCGTTTGGAAATATATTTTTTCCCTTGAGTAACAAACCCTTTTTTGTTTGGAAATATATTTTTCCACTGAGTAACAATACCGTTTTCACTTGTAAATCTATCTTTTCCCTGAGCAACAAACCATTTTCACTTGGTGATCCACCGTTTACCTGAATAATAAACCATTTTCGTTTGGAGATGCGATGTTTGCCTAAGTAAAAATACCATTTTCGTTTTGAAATCTGACAACCACACGCATCAATTTGGTATTTGCTGTATTGGTGAAAGTTTGAAATAGATTATAACGAACAGTGACGAAAATATACACGACAGTCGGTTTCAGAGTATACTCGCGTCGGTAGCAACACATCTATATCATCGGTTAACCACATGAAATAACAATATAATCTTGTATATCGAAATGTATGCTTTGCAAAATGACGAATATTGTGTGACATGATGTGTGTATGTGTCCGGGCTCGTACTTTAGTTTTTGCACAGAGTCTATACGTCTGAATAAAACACCACCTCGACTTTGGTACCTGGTTGGTACATGGATAACGGCGGTCGGAAATCGATGAATTTAGGTTCTCGTCGTGCTAACAGTTCCGGGCTACTTGTGATTTTTCTCACACATGTTTACTATATTGTGTCACTCTTTATTGGTCAATACATATCCCACCGTTCAGTCCGAAATCGAAAACCCGAGAAAGTATTAACCGGATCCGGATATCAACTCTGAATCAAAAAACCAATGAAACATGTTACACCCTGTGTTTCCATGAAAATAACAAGACATTACACATCAAGTAAACTTCACGATTGTTCATAGATACCAAGTATTCGCGTAAACGAGATGTGTGACATTACATACATCATGGATAACATCATGGCCGGCATTACAAGCATCATGGATGACAAATTCACGTTCTCAAGTCTCATACATGAACCGACTCTGTACATTCAATGTGGGGGTAGGTGACTTGAACGGTGGGATATATTGACCAATAAAGAGTAAGAGTCGATTTTGCCATATATTCAACCAAACTTCTGAAAAAAGAGGACAAATACTCTTGAATGAGGACCTATGGTAACCCTAGCTAACACTATACGAATCCAATATATTAGTGATACCGATGCATCACGTACGGATGTTCAATTGTGACGTAACAGTTGATTGACATGTATGGCTCTTTAGGAGTTACAATGGAAAACATTGCGCCGATATGGCTCTTCGGCCGAAAAAAGTTACCGACCACTGTTATAGAGGCTATTGATTTTGTTAACATCGCCAAGAATGAGTTTTTCTGAAACGCCTTGGGTTAAGTTTGCAGACCAGGGGTGTTTGGGGTAAGGTATTTGACTTGTTCTAGGGTAGAGTGTTATCTTCATGACGCCAATAGCATGAAAATCTTCTCTATAATGACAGGCATTATTGAACTTGAACAGGTTCTGGTTTCTCATCTTGAAAGCGTAACTGCGTTAATTATATCTTCAGTGTAAAAGTAAAGGTCATGTCGCTTTTGAAAGAGGGCTTGAGGTCTTTTGGTTAATGTAACTCAGATCACCATCCCATTTTACCCACAACCAAACACATAACGACTTCTGTTCTACAGTGATAATAATCAATTGTAGTAATTTACTCATTTATGTTATAGGGTGGCGATAAAGAAGATAACAGGAGCAAGGCTGTCATAACAGAGTCTGACAATTCTGACAACGATTTCGAACTTATGCTTAGGCAGCAATATTTGCTGAAGTGATTGCGCAGTTCTGTGCTGATTTAATACACGAACAAAGCCATGCATGATTTGTAAAATCATCAGTCAGTCTTCATTGATAAGGGCAGTGCAGGATGTGGCAGGTCCAGGTACCCAACCAGGGTCAGGGGTCACCTAGGGTCAGGGTTCATCTAGGGTCAAGCAAGATATCATGACAATGTCATACAGGTATCTTTGAAGATGTCCTATATATGTGCAAATGTGTCGACGGATTTATATAAACAATACATATGACTAGATATATTTTGAAGTAGTTGAGTCATATACAAAATATATCTGCAATATATTCTGTGTTTGCTGGGATAGTTGTGCGTTGGATTATTTGAATATTTAGATGCGTGACCATGCATGTAAAAAAAGTTCTTGTGACATCAAAGACAGTTTGTAGAGTATAACCAAACATTTAGTTTCGTAGTGTGAGGATATCGATTAAAGTTGATTACTTTGTGTGATCTAAATATACTTCGTACTTTTGTAAGAGTTGTAGGGATGATCATTCGTATCCTACAAAGTAACTAGTTGATACAACAAAATATTGAATGTCCGCTAACACATTGAGTCCATAATCCAAGAGAGTGAAAATTTTTTACACTAACATAATACTTATCCAGCAAAACTATAGACGGAGTTTAAATCTAGAATTCTAGATCGTATTAAGCGAAGTGATGAGTAACTCTAGTAAAAAAAATCGAAACGGACAAAACAAATTTCCTGGGTCTTGGTTGTTGTAAATAACTACTTGGTATGACATTAGTTGAGTGGGTGTCAATTCGTATCTATCGAGGTTGAATGTTTAACCATACCGAAATGAATCCAGAACCCATAAAGCATACATTGATCACAATCGAGTTCGGTGAGAATCAGTATCAATATGAGTGGTATATTATTTTTCGCGATATGCAGCAAACCTTCTAAGTAAACTTTTCAAAAATTCGTCATGTCATAGTCGATTGTCACGAATTCGAAACAAATGTACTTCGATTATCACGACAAAGGGAATTAAGATCAACGGAGTATTTCGAAGTGGTATGTTCAACAATCACTAAATGGCAAAAATATCCAACTGTGCATACAACTCGGTTAGGTAAACGATACAGTTACAAGAATGATGTAACCTTGATTTACAGATGACAGCCTGATGATGTAAAGCTCAATCACTCCAGTGTGTTTATTGCAAAGTATTTGACACAAAAAAAATGAATGAAGACCCACACCTCGGTTTCATTACCAAGCAAGTGAAAATTATTTTCTGTTGGATGGATATGATTTGCATTTAGAAAAACGATCTAAACCGATTAAGCGAGGCTGTTTCATATCCGTCGAGTGAGTAAAATTTCTTTGGAGATCGGTTTAGTGGGTTATACAAGTAAGGTATTTTAGCGACTAAGTATTGTGATGGTATTTACTTTAGCGATTGACAACGGAAAAATTTTCAATTTCTCTGATCGTGTGTGTGTTTTACAAATAATTCCAGTACGCCTAACTATAGGACACATTTGGCAAACATCGTGCAAATTGTTTCTTTGTGGTGGTAACGACTTTCAGCGGCTTAGTTTCATGCCGGGAATTATTATTTGAGGGTTCAAAAACAAATTTCAATCAATACTACAAATGAACAACAATGCAAAACACGTTTAGTGAATTATAGTGTAGCAAGTACTTCCTTGATATTATGATTGTTGTGCACTAGACATTTCTAGCTGAATTGAATGCATCTAGCAAACATATTCCAATTTGCTTTTGTAAAGATCAAAGTCTTAGAGTGCAACCTCGCGATATTTTACATTTAGCATGTTCTATAGAAAGTGTGAGCGGAGTTGAGCATTAATCGTGTACTTGGCATAGTGCTTTGATATCAAAGAGATATTTTCACACCGTGTAATGTTTCAATTCTCTGTTGCGAATTCCGACAGTAACGACATTGATGTTAATTCCTCACCCATGGTTATTGTAAGTGAATCCTAAACATCGCAACAGTCGGTATGGAAATCGAACGCGTGCGTACTTTTAGATAGGTGACACTAACAAGTTTATTACATCCGTGAAATACTCTGAAACGTCGATTCGTGATTGTGTTAGCTATATTCGTCTTCCATATCTGTGGACACAAAGATATCTTGACTTTGGTTATAACTCATTCGAAATGAATTGTCGCGTGCAATCTAAAAAAGCACAAGTCGAAGACGAATGATTTGATTTCAATGAACTAAAAAGTCCTTTTGTTTTGATGTTGGATTTAATACAATTTGTATGACTATACCGAATCCGATTCCGAAAGTGAAATGTTACTTTAGTAGAAAAATTGGATGACTCGCATTTTGATATTGATAGATGTGTAGAGTAATATGACTAGTTTATAAAATCTCGGTAATGTATTTTTGTCATGTCTGTGATCAACAAATATGTGATCAAGTCTTACCATTCGATATTAACTTTCGCAGTCGGTGTGAGCGAAAATTTGTTGAAGTAACAATACCGACGAGTTCAATAATATTCTCCATCGATGTATTCGAATAATCCGTCAGCTGCAAGCGGATTTAAAACTCGATGCCGTTTTGTGGTTAACTCAAGTCGGTTGCCGCGTACGTGTTGATTTCAGGAATGATCATGACGTGTTGCCTGGGTAGATTAGTTAATGTGGTTGTAACTATTACAGTAAAGAGTTGCTGACATTCCAATATCTTTTACGCTGTCATATATGGATTCAATTGTGATAAATTATTTCTCAGTAATTGTTCAGACATTCAAATCTCGTATACTCAAAATATAATAGGTTTATGGTCAAGTCGCATATGCATCGATTAGTAAATACTCTGTCTTACAGAATAGTATAACGACCTTTACAGTTGGATAAAAAGTATCGGTCCTATGAATACAACCAGATGAATTAATTCAAGTTTGCGAGTTGTAGTGATATGATCAAGTAAGTGAAAACTAGATTTGTCACACCGGTTAATGTTGTGAATAATTCTTTTGAGTATGGTAAGATGTTAAAATGTATCTTTGGTGAACGGAAAGCCAGATCGCGAATAGAGTTGTAATGTTTCAAGGATTGTTTCAAAGTATAATCTTGAAATGTGACTGGATCAAAGTTGGTAGTCATGTTTGTCAAACATATTTCAATTCACACTATACCAAGGTCCAAATATTTCATTCTGGATTATCTGAATTTACCTTTAGTACATCCCGCGAATGGATTCCGACACCGCACTATAACATTCTTAATAATAAGGACTCAAGGATTTTCAATCAACAATACTGGAATTTTTTTATAATCTTAGAGTTGGCAAATGATTAGTTGCGTGTTTTTGTTAAGCGTTTGATTTCCCAGTAATAAATACAACGATTGTATGTGCATACTTGCGATTCCCGATTCTCATTAAGCTAGATTGTATTGATTCTATAGGTGTGAAACAGCAGCGCGGAATGTGCGAATAATCCGATGCGGCCGAATGTTAGCGTCAGTAATATTCAGGTTATTGTCGAATCAAAAGATCACGTTAAAAAGATTTCTCAAAAGAATTAGAGTTGTGCCGAATTAACACATTCAGATACGAATCAACTTGAGCTGTGTAGTAAGTTTCATTTCAAGTTGACAAATTGACACGTTGCTTGAATATTCGCATGATTCTTATCATACAACTAAAGTCAACCACGTTCCGAAGTGTCAAAACATATAGCGACCACCAGAAAGTGTCAAATTGTTGGTTTACGAATCACCGTCTGCGACGGCTCTGTGGTAAACTAATTACTAAAGTAACACCATGCGACTGATTCCTGGATTTAGCAAACTATTTCGCAGTGACTGGATTAGTGTAATAATCGATACGATAGTAGCACAAAACAGCTGCACGGGCAACAATTCAGCGCGCGGGTCATTCGAAATATAGGTCGCACGTGCTGCGTAATCCTCTTGCACAACAAGCCACGTTTCCGTGTGTGCGGTTATTGTTGGTGACTCGTACATATTCAACACCACGCGAGAGATGTCTATACCAGCAACGTTAGCATGCGACCGATCCCTATCTCCGTAACGCTATCGTGCCACCGGGAGGGGTCGAAACACCACTATAACTGGAACGTTAACATACCGCCGTGGTCTATACCGAAAGTACGAATCATCACCGCATCCATAAGAATAACGATATATCATTGTCGCACTCACCGTAAACGTTGGGATTACCTGGAATCGGTCATACATAATAATTTGGGATATATACATTAACCAAGTACCAATCACGTGACTATTTACTTGATACACATTCAATACCGGTCGAGAGATACCTATACCCGAAAGTACGATATGCCGACGCACCCATAAGAACACATGGCGAATCACCACCACAGCCTATACGCAAAAGTATGACATGCGAAAGTACGACGTGCGGGAGATGTCTATACCTAAAAGTACGATATGCCAACACGAGTTTTCAATACGACATGCCAACGCAGCCTATACCTAAAAGTACGATGTGCCAACACGAGTTTCCAATACGACATGCCAACGCAGCCTATACCTGAAAGTACGACGTGCGAGCGCGCCCATAAGAACACATTACGATGTGCGACCGAGCGGGGGGTCCAAAAGTACGATGTGCCACCTCGAGTTTCCAGGCGAATCACCGCCGCACCCATAAGAACCAATGGCGATTCGCGAGCGATCTACTATACTACTCGCAGAGAAAAATTATTTGCCAGTACAGAAATACCAATTTGAAATCGTGTGCGTCTTCTAGTTCAGTAGGTTTTGGCAATTTCCATATCTTTTGACATAGCAGATATAGGAGGTCACGAAATAGCAGCAGGTAACGGAGTAAATATACCAACGGGTCCGCTCGAAGATGTTTAATTATTATTTAGGGGGTCCTACCTTTTCCAACACACCTCATTCAGCTCTACCGGTTAATATGATTGCGTGAGCAGAGAGAGGATAAAAAATCGATAGCAATATATGTTAGGGTTACCATATTTTGGCGGGTCAAATTCCGGACAATCTTTAGTAGGGATGGTGTGAACCTCTGAAAGGTTCAGGTTCGTGTGAACGCGACCCTTTGTGTGAACGTGAACCTCATGACGTCACGTGACGTCATATTGCTAATTCCAACCCTACATATATGATAACTAGCGACGAATCGGGCCACATAGTGCCACAGTATACTGAAGTATAGATTGACGTTTTAAACGTCGCCAAATGTATCAACTGGAGCAATCAAGTGATATAATAATGCCATAAAATCAATATCTTTTGTCGCTTTGCCGACAATTTCGACGAGGACTTCCAACGGAATATAAGCTTACACCTTGACGGTGTAGGCCAGATCCGACAATGTATTCGGCGTCTGAGTATTGCTACGTTGATATTGAGCAGAGTGTAATACGGGTTTTTATACTTGCTACCGATATGACCCCATTAACAAGTTATACAGCACTAGTCAACAGCCAATCGCACGGACTTGGTTTTTAAGATACAGTAAAAATATGAAGTCAAGATTGACACCGTACACTTGCTAGATTTTTTACATCAGACAACGATATCCATCTCGTTTAGTATTGATTTTTTTTATGCTGCCAGCGCCATGCATATATAGGCCCGCAATTGAAATGCAATAAATTTCAACCAAAGATGTTATAATGAAGTGAAAATCGTAATATATGAATAAGGTCCACAGTGCAGATCCTACCAACGTTCGTTTGTGAACGTGAACCTCTAAATTTCAGAGGTTCACACGCAGAACGCGAACGTGAACCTCACGTTCACACTATGCCTACTCTTTAGTGTCCACTAGCGGATTTCAAAATGAGGTATGACACATTGTCTTACTATGACTTCACACTAGCAAAACTTTGCCTATCGACCATAGGTGGTCACGATCCGGAGCAGGAATCGTTATAATGTTAGGTCGATGCATTTATGTGGTTGTGTGTTGTAACCAGGATCGAAACAACATTTTTTTCAGCCCCCTCCCGTTCCAGTAAACACTGCTGATCTTGAGTCCACCATAGGGTAATCGATGCAAATTCCGGGGTCTTACTATATACATCTGGTTTTATATGCATCTGGTCGTTAAATTTTGTGAATGAAATGAGTCTATAATATTACTTCTTCCATGTATTACTACGATTTTGATCCTTTCTCCGCCCACATGATAGGCTAATAGTTAGTGGTGGAGCGGGTGGAGGACGATGATTCGAAAATACAGGGAACGGAATTATACATCGTAAAGTCATGTCATGTCACACGGTTAAAACTAATTATGAGCCTAAATGCAGATCCACGACCGCAGTTTGCACATCCGGTGGTTTCCAACTTTTCATGGCCGCGACTCCTTGTCTAATTTGAAAATGTTTTGTAGCTCGGCTCAGAATTTGATAAACTGATTACTGAAAACGGTCAGCACCTTTGTCCAGACTTGCTCACGGGCTAGTTTTGAAGCTGATTATTTTCAACATCTTCGCGAACCCCAGAATAAAGGCAAACGACCCCCAGGTTTAGAGCGACTAAATCAGTGGTTCTTATACTTTTTAGACCGCGACCCAAATCTGACTTTTCGTGGTATCTCGCGACCCAAGCAACACACACCAAAATGAATGCATTTGGGTGCCGACCAATTATATCAATAACGAAGGGTTTGGCCACCCAGCGACGGTCATTATTGCCACCGAACTTTTTGGCACCGCACTTTGCCCAGCCGTATGTTGGCCCAACGCCATATATTCATGTGTCCAAGCGTGGACGGGTTTTGGCCTCATAAACCGGCAACCGCTCGTTGTACAACTCTACGCTAAAGCGTCCCAGGTCTCCGACGGTGTTTTCCAGAGAAACCAATGTTGAAAAAATCTTATCATGAATTCAAACCAATTTGTTTAATACAAAGGTCGGCACATTTTCATGATCAAGTCATGTTGTGGTGGCGACTTCTCCGCGTGTCTCGCTTATTGGCCGTGGTACCAAACTCAGTGACCTCTGATATGCTCAAACCAACTACAGCAAATCGCGCGAAAAGCGAACATATTTTGTTGTTGCAATGACCTCAAATAATATTACATACATATTAAAGGACCGCTCTGGTACCGTCGCGACCCAAAATCATACCCTTCGCGACCTATGTTTGGGTGGCGACCCATACTTTAAGAACCACTGGACTAAATCATCTAAATAGCCTTTTAACCGACTCCGGTAATATTCCGTTCTTCCATAATTGCGATTACAATCAGACTTATTTCAGTAAATGATGGTTATTTTTAATAATTTTTGATTGCATGTTTTTTGAGGGCGGTGGTTCACATCAGTGGCGGCTCGTGACAATATCGGGTGGTGGGGCAAGGGCTGCAAGCTACTTTTTATTAAGATGGCGTCACAATGGCGTTTTCCAACGTAAACAAGTAACTTAATGATGGTACGGTAACACGAATTTGCAACAGTGATTTTAACGTATGTGCCACGAGAGGTCCGCCGGGAGCTGTGACTTGAAGTGTGGTAACTGCGTAAACGGCGTACGGAACAAAGATTCAACACGGTTCATGTTCGCACTAGACCTGGAAATGACTATAACTCGAGAGATAACGTAAGCCTAACTGGAAAGGTCAACGAGTTCGGACAGATACGCAATTGTTATCTCATAGATTGGGCCTGTCATATTGAATCCAAAACATCATTCTGAAGAACTAAGAATAGCAGCCTCGGAAATTCGGTCTCGGTACAGCATAGGAGATTTTGGCCTTGAAACTGGAGACTGTAACACGACACATATGGCTTTATTACTGTCTATAGGTCTGCTGCGAAATCGCCTTTGGAAAATATATTACCGAATAAATACGTGGATGAAAGCTTTAAACTTAGTACACTGTTACATGACATCACCGAGCAGTGGTCTCATGGCCCTTTTCGATATGGTACACTGTCAAAATTAATGCGAACAGACCAACACCGAATTTTGCGCAAAATTTACTGATGAATAGGCTGATCAAGTGATCAGCTGTTAGCCGCCATCGAAAACGAAATAGCTATCGCGCTTGACAGCAGGGGGTTGTGAGCAAATGGCTTGAAGGCCACAATTTCACGGTGAAATTGACATTGGAGAATATACTATCAAAGTAAATATTTGAATGCAAACTGAGAATGATATCATCATCTCAGTTAACGTTACCGCAGATACACCGGCTTTTGCGTGAAATCCGCAATGCGTTGTATGCTAAAGTGTCAGATCGGAGCACATCTCTACCATACTCGACCTTGATAACGAAATTACTGCCCTAATCACCGAGTGTCAACCTTGAGACTTGGCACAGCGTTCGATACTAAAACCAAGACATACCGTGCAAAAGCTTATGACGGATCTAGGTAAAGAGCATCGTTAAAATCAATAGATACCAATACCGGCTTTGCGTATATTCTGTTAGCGATAAATGACGAGTCAGCTCTCACTCGAATTAGGAAACGAAATTACCACTAACACAGTTCAGTGACAAACTTGAAACTTGGTACAGCGTTCGATACTAACATTAAGACTTACCGTGCCAAATTTCATAACCGATCTCAGTATTGAACATCGTCAAAATCAATGGATACCAATACCGGCTTTTGAGTAAAATCTGTTCGCGATACGTGACGGATCAGCACACACTCAACTTCGGAAACGAAATTACTACCCTAAACTTTAAGTAGAAAGCCTGAAACTTGGGGCAGTGTTAAATACCACCATCACGACATGACATACCAAATTTCAAGAGTTTTCATGGTGTGAAACACCATCAAAATCGACCTATACCAGCAAAGGTCGACTAAACGCATATTACGGTACTCGAGTTCAGATATAGATACGATTGTTACATCACACCTTAGGGGCGACCAGGCTATTTGCCCCGGTTGCTCGGCCATTTTACGAATAGGAGAGAGTAAATCACCGTTTCTTTATTGTGCGCGGCTTTGAGAGAATAGACAGTGAAAGCTTGTTATGAGCGCTACCGGGGCATGCCCCGGCTAGGCATTCGCAAAGCGGAAACACGGAAGAGAATTCGATTTTCGCAGAGACCTCGCTATATATGGGCATTTACAAGCGAAAGGACAAGAAGAATACGATTTTCGCTGTGATTTCGGTATAAATGGATTGGTGTGCGTCTATAAATGGTAAAGAATTGTTATTGAACAGAATATTAGGTGGGGCAATGCCCCAGTTGCCCTATAGGACGAGCCGCCACTGGTTCACATATTAAACTCAATGATTGTTACACTAAATCGCTCGGAGCGCGAAGAAAAATTTCAAGTGGCATAAATCTGCCCCAAAATTGACAAAAACATTTTGATGCTATTTCAAACCTTCTAAATTCCGGACATTTAGACATATTTTAGAAATTCCTCCCCAGTGGTTAGTTTTAGCACTGAAATTCCAGACATGTCCGGTGTTCCGGACGTATGGCAACCCTAATATATATGCAATTCCCGATCAGATTCAAAACCATGAATTATATAATTTTTTCGCGCTTCGCGCGTTTAGGCAGAATAGGGTGACTAACTAAACAGTACATCATATGTCGGTGATTGGTAGCTTCGCAAAAAACGTATAGGCTTGGGGGGGGGTCACACCAGTCTAATTTCACACTGCCTCGCAACTCTAGATTTATTTTATACTGTCAGGATTTTGGTTTAGCAGCATAAATGACTCAAATTCATTGAAAATTAGATTTAAATTTGAAAATCATTGGTTCTCAAATCCCCAAATCCAAATTTGGTTTAGAAAAATCGGTAATGCAAATTCGGACAAAATTGTCAAATCGGTTTTTTAAAATCCAAATCCATGGTCATTGGGAGATGAGAGGATTCTCAAATTATAGAGACTACAGTCTCTACTCAAATCTCGAAATCTGAGTACATTTCGCCGAAGGCTATGTTAAAATCCGACTTAAAGAGCAATTTTAAAATCCGGATCCTGATCACCATCGGTAAATGCGAAAGGTAGACGCAAGGTAGACGCGGTGCACACGGTGCTCGGTGTAGTGCAAGTGCAATGTATCTGTCTTATGTATGGTGTTTTCGCGGTAGTTTCGTTAGATGGGTCCGGGTCCGTGGGTGGGCCGGTGGGCGATCATTGCGATGAGAGAGTACGTATGTCGTATAATTGGTTAGTACTTATGATGTTCCGTTTTTTGTTGAGCTATCCACGTTTCCATGCGGATGGTACGAGTATTGGCACGGTGCAATCAATGTCGATTTCCCGTTATGAATCAACAACAATCAATACGAGATTACTATAGTTAGCCCTCTATTTTACCGGACCACGACCTGAAATATCGATCTCGCCTTCTGACACATGCCACCTTTTCTTTTATCACCGGTCCTTTATATTATCTTCTATACTTTTCATTCAGTGTGCATGCCTCTTTTTTTAGTTTTTTATATCGCATAGAGCAGGATGGGTGTCTGATCTCGAAGACTACTCCAAGTCCTTTCGACATCTTCCTATCTTTCGCTGTATCGCAGTCTTGTGGTGTATTGAACTGATGAAATTACTAGCAATGAATTGAATTTAACATACCGTGCTTCCAATATGGAATCGGTGTCTCGTGCACACCAAAGATTCTACTGATTACACACAGGTGTGACGCTGAGAACCGTCTTGGCACACCAAAGATATTACGCTAAACGTACCGGGATTCCAATCCGGCCGTGCTTAATGGATAATGGTAATCGATGTCTGTAGTTGATCGTATATTCTGCAGAGCAAGTCATGTACTGTACGTACGGTAAAGTAATACAATACGCTTCTTCCCATGATTTATACGTATGGTAATGAGTTGTAGCCAATAATTAATGATGAAGTGGCTAGGGTGAGGTCTTGAATGGATTGTGATGTTTTTAATTTTCAACCTCGATAATTACCGTCTAACTTCGATATCACATTTCATTGCTGTGCCGCAATTGCTTGTTGTCTAAGGACGCTCCAGTGTCCTGAACAGATTTTATTGATATCAGTGCGACAGTAGCTAACAATTGTGACCAATTTCGTTGAATTTTATGCTCGGTTTGCCAGATAAAACATATAACCCATATAACTCATTTTTAACTGTTGACAGATCTTGAGTGAGACGCATAAAATATTAGTGCATTAGCCACATTATGGCAGATGACGGTTCCACCAAGGATAACACTGAGGATAAAAAGGGAGACACTGAAACTTCCGAAAAGAGCTTGAGTAAAGAGAATAAAACTAAAGATAGAAAGAGATCAAGATCTCATTCCCGTAGCAGACACTCCAAAAAAGATTCGAAGCGACGGAAAGAGTCGGACTCAAGAAGGCGACATAACCGCCGGTCCCGTTCGAGAAGCAAAGAGAAACGGTCCAGAAGACGCAGGTCAAAAGATCGCGCACGGCGCAAACGGCACAGCTCAAGTTCGAGTAACAGTTCTGATGACAATGAAAAGAATGAGAAGTCGGAAAAACCCACTAATGGAAAAGAAGAGGTGAAATCCACCGAGAAAGCAGAAGACAGAAAGAAAGAGCGAGGGAGACGCACTGACGAAAGAGAAAGACATCGGTCGAGAGAGAAAAAATCACGGAGATCTCGAACACCGGAAAGGAGGCGCAGACGCTCACGAGATAGGCGAAGGTCAAGATCAAAATCGAGAGATCGTAAATCGCTGCGTCGTTCGTCACGTGAAAAAGAACTCGCGAAACCAAAGATAACCGAAGCAGAAAGTCAAAAACCCAACAAACCGCTGATTGTGGAAGAGTTTGGTCAGGAAAAGCTGGAGGAAGAAATGAAGAAAAGGAGAGACCGGGTGGAAATGTGGCGGTCGGAGCAGAAACTTGCGCTCTCTAAAGCGGGACAGGAGAATGCAAATGAGCCCGAGGAAGAAGACGCCCCTAGAACAACGTGGACTCTTGAAGATGACGATGACGACGATCTAGAGGATAATAAGGAGGAAGGGACGTCGGAAAAAATGGAAGATGATAAAGAAGACGAAATTGATCCCCTGGATGCATTTATGCAGAACTTGGATTCAGGAAACAATAAAGAGGTGTTTGAGAAAAACGATGTCAAATCTGACTCAGGCGGCGGGCCAAAAATTAGTAGAGTGGTAGCGGTGGCGAAGAAATCGAAAGGGGAGGCTACGGTTGCTCCAGTCAAAAATAAAGGGGAGCTGATGGAGGCCAACGCGGATGCGATGGAATATTCTTCCGAAGAGGAGGAAGAATCTTTGGACACGGCGTTCAGTAAATATCAAAACAAGCAAAGAAACAAAAAGCTGGACAATGTCGTCAATCACGACACGATAACGTACGAAGATTATAACAAGAAGTTCTATGTCGAAGTGCCCGAAATTGCAGCCATGACCGAGGAAGAAGTGGCAGTGTACCGAGCGGAATTGGAAAACGTGAAAGTCCGCGGTAAAGGCTGTCCGAAACCGATAAAATCGTGGGCACAGGCAGGAGTGTCGTTCAAGGTTCTGAATGCGTTGAAGAAAGCCAAGTTCGAAAAACCTACTTCGATTCAAGCTCAAGCTCTTCCTGCAATCATGAGCGGACACGATTTAATCGGGATTGCCAAGACTGGCAGTGGAAAAACGTTGGCGTTTCTGTTGCCTATGTTCCGCCATATTTTAGACCAAAGGCCGCTCGAAGATGGTGAAGGACCTATTGCAGTCGTCATGACCCCGACCAGAGAACTGGCACTCCAAATCACCAAAGAATGCAGGAAATTTACGAAAAATCTCAAGTTATGCGCGGTCTGTGTTTACGGCGGCACCGGCATATCGGAACAGATCGCGGAATTGAAGCGTGGGGCGGAGATTATCATTTGCACTCCCGGGCGTATGATCGATATGCTGGCCGCCAACAACGGAAGAGTCACCAACATGCGCAGGTGTACATATATGGTGCTGGACGAAGCCGATAGGATGTTCGATATGGGTTTTGAACCGCAGGTGATGAGCATTATAAACTCGTGCAGGCCGGACAGACAGACAGTCGTGTTTTCCGCTACTTTCCCGAGACACATGGAAGCGCTCGCGAGACGTATTTTGTCAAAGCCTATCGAAGTGCAAGTTGGCGGAAGAAGTATTGTGTGTTCCGACGTGACGCAAAACGTGGTGATACTAAATCGGGAGCAGAAGTTCCTCAAGTTACTTGAGCTACTCGGCACGTACCAGGAGGAGGGGGCCGTGCTTGTGTTTGTGGACAAGCAGGAGCACGCTGACTCTTTGCTGAAAGATCTCTTAGACAGTTCATATCCGTGTATGGCTCTTCACGGTGGCATCGATCAGTACGACAGGGATTCGGTTATCAACGATTTCAAGAGCGGAGCTTCTAGATTACTCATCGCAACTTCCGTCGCTGCTCGAGGGCTGGATGTTCGAAATTTGATATTAGTAATAAACTACGACTGCCCCAATCACTACGAGGATTACGTTCACAGATGTGGCAGGACCGGGCGAGCCGGCAACAAGGGATACGCGTTCACATTTTTGACGCCGGACCAAGCCCGGTATGCCGGGGATATAATCAGAGCTCTCGAACTGAGCGGGGCTACGGTTCCGAGAGATCTGGAAAACCTATGGTCCGCTTATAAAGTCGATCTGAAACTGCAAGGCAAGGAGGTGTCGAAAAACAAGGGATTCACCGGTCGCGGTTTTCAGTTCGACGAAACGGAAGATCAGATGGTCCGCGAACGGAAACAGTTTCAGAAGGCGGCGATGGGCCTTCACGATTCCGACGACGATTCGCCGACCAAGGATATCGACGAACAAATCGAGAACATGTTCAACAGTAAGAAGCGCGTGAAGGATGTTTCAGGTCCGCTCACAGTGCCCGGTTCTGGCGGTTCTCAATCTTCGGCTAACAGCAATACCCAAAAGCTTGAAATGGCCAGGCGACTGGCATCCAAGATCAATATGAAAAAAAATCTGGGAGCGGAAGCGCAAGACGTTACTCAGCAAACTGCCAGCGCTATTATGAAGGGCGGTCCGTTTCAAGCGCCCAAAGTCAGCGCGAAGACTATTGCGGAACAGCTGGCCGAGAAACTGAATCAAAGATTGAACTACGTCCCGCAAGAGAAGCCGGAAGAAGAAGATACGACTGACAGCATGAAGCGATATGAAGAAGAACTTGAAATTAACGATTTCCCGCAAACGTGCAGGTGGAAGGTGACTTCGAAAGAAACTCTTCTTCAGATAAGCGAGTATAGTGAAGCGGGTATTACGATTCGCGGGCAGTACTACGCAAGCGGTAAACAACCGGAGGAGGACGACAGGAAATTGTACTTGGCGATCGAAGCCACCACTGAAATTGCAGTGCAGAAGGCCAAAAGTGAGATCACACGGTTGATCAAAGAGGAGCTTATCAGACTACAAAATTCGTATCAGCCGATGTCGAAGAATCGATATAAGATAACTTGATGTGACGCTCGAAAATATGCTTACGTTAGTAAATACTTTTGGGGTCATTGGCTTGGGATCACTGTCAAAACGTTGTCATTGCAACTGACCGTGGACATGTCTTTTTGCTACCAAAATAAATTTTTTAACATCTCTGAAGGTCAGGGATCTCAATCGCAAAATTTATCGTGTTGCATACTTTGCCTCCAACACAGATGTTGAAGATACTACTGATGTTACTTGATATGATATTGTTTTTCATGAAAACCTCTTGATCAGCTCAATATCATACCGAATTTATAGAGTACATGCTTATCAATTCAGCTGCTGCCAGATGAATAATTTCAATTGCTACTATGGATCTATGCAAATTGTGCCCACATAGCTTTACAATGCAGGTCAGATGAAGTTGGGGGGTCAGTGGTTATTGAACCCCAGGTTGCGACTTGGCTTGGCACGATGACACGAGTCAAGTAGTAAGATATAATTCTTTAGAGTACTAAATTTCACCCTTTCCAAAAACGAGAACTATATTGCAAATACTGTTTTCCGCTGTGCCTGTAAACCTCGATCGGTCGTATCGTAGCATAAAGGTGTACAAAGTTATGCGCTTCATTTTGGAAAGACAAATCTATGAAGTCATGATCAACCCACAAAATTGTCCAGTGTAATGAAATGGGCACTCAAAAAATACCAAATTACCATCATGTTATGAGTAGAAGTGGCATTATTTTTGTTCTGGTCGCATAAAAGGTACATATTTTAGCTGACCAATGTCCATATCATTCAAAATGTTATTATATCATATTGAGTGAAATTCAAATACACGACTCGAAGCCTAATACTGCATTCACAATCGAATCAGGTACTCAATTTTGCACAGCCCTAATTACGATAATTTCAGGTGTATCGTCGCGGTGGAATCAAATAAGCTTTGGTTCATTTTTCAAATTTTGAGATCCATTTTTAAAATTTAGAAAATCTGGTTTAGCATATAGGAATTTTCATTATTTTGGCCAAGTTTATATCTATCACTTTGTTTGAAAGTTAATGACAAAGATATGGCCGAAAGAAAACTCAAAAAGTTACTTTTCTCAAGTGAGCATAAGCTATAATTAAAAAATACGGGAGAGGGCATTTAATCAAGTTACCTGACATTTCCGTGATGGTAATTTTGCCAAGACGTCTTCACTGACGACGTACTGCTACTTTTTTTGCATTGCCCAAGTAGGTATTTCCGTACTTGCACTCAAGTGCTGTTTGAAGTCGTAGTTCCGAAGCAAATTTAATTAGGTTCAGTACTTGGGTTGGAACCGTTCCTGTAGTCAAAATCATGGCTAGCGGCAAAAGCGCAGGCGTAGCGGTCGATAAACTAAAGATAACTAACCTATGGAGGTTAGTTATCTATAGATAAACCTGCATAAACACTAAACACTGTCCGTTGGATTCGTCGCTTCCGTTTCTACAATTACCGTCGGCCCCGTTCCGCCTTCAGAGACACCAATTTCGACAATGCAGAGACCTAACCAGTTGCTGCAACGGCCGCTGCAGTGTCTGCGAATCCATTCGTTCGTTTTATTAGTATCTTATCAAAAACCAGAAAATTTCGATAAGATGAAAAGACAGAAAGGGGTCATAACGACTTGCGGCAGTACTCTTTCAATCAGACAGCCACCCACCTTGATCTATAGAACGTATGTACGCTAAATAAGATTAATGGTGCTTGGGGTTGGTGGCTTGAGAATTATTATCTATATTAAGAAACTCACTTTCATTCATACGCACTGCAATTTCTGCGATCCACGCACTTGACTACAACATTTTTTAAAATTCTTTCTACGATTTGTTATAGACAACTTCTCTTTTCCATTCATCTCGAAACACCATATACATCAACCTTGTTGAAGTAGTAAACCCCAGCCACCAACCCTTATGAAGGACCATAACTACAACGAGATAGGATTTGATAACCACACACTGCTGCTGCTCAGTCCTACCTTCCGCCAACCTGTCAGTGAGAAGCCCCTTCCTAACATCTTACTTACAATGGAATTTTCCTGTATACAAATCCATAGTGTCCTGCTGCTATACGACCCTGGCATACAATACAGTAATTAACCTATTCATGTAGAGGTAAAGCTATTTCAGATCACGTACTTATTGATGTAAATATCCCTGTTTTATCGGCAAGGGCGCTTATTGATGTAAATATCCCTGTTTTATCGGCAAGGGCCAAAGTATTTGCAATGACTGTGAGAAAACCGCAGCACCGGAGTAAACTTGACATGCTGATTGCAGATGGATAGGTTAACTAAGTTGCTCAAAGATGGCGAGAAAGATGCTGATCCTGCTGCAGTATTTACTAATGTAAGAACGATGATACTTGATAATTTTGTGATATTGGTCAATCAGTGGCATGCTGTCTTTCAGGAAGTGGATACAAACATCAGTCAAGCGTTGACTTTGCTGGACGAATTCCATGGAATGATAGAGATGGTGTGCATTTGCATTGGTGGTATACATACGTGTACGGAAAAATGGAAAACATTTACGGTCCTACATTTTCAGATTCGCGATGAATCAAGCGAAATGACGGAAGTGAATTTGAATGAATTTCGTGCAGCAGCTATCAAAATGAAATCGTTGTACAAGGAAATAGACGATTTGGAGGTACTGACATAGATGGGACGTTATAGAAATGCAGCTGTATGACAATTTTATCGTCTGCAGAAAGTGGTGAACATAATCAAGGAAAATTGTGATTCAATCGACAAAAGCTTAAACCAGGCAGAGAGCGAGACAAATGCATTCTCTCTGTTCAAGAAAACACTGAGACAAGCTGTTTCACCAGGAGCCAAGGTGAGCACACTTGTAGCATAATAGCCTATCCTATGTCTTAAATACAGCACTGATTTTCTTATTCTGTTTTGACAGCCGCAACAGAGCTCTTCTGCAAAAGATAGTTTACCGCATGTTGTTTTCCAAACAGAAGACTTGATACCAAGAACCGAAACATGAATAACAACTTGAATTTACATTACACAAACATCTTTACACCCACTATGCAAACATTCAAATATAATAAATTTCTGGTAAAATTTTAAAGCTTGACTTCGGAAGCTCGCTATCCCATCTGAGTTCCACAGCGAGTTCGTAAACTCAGATTAGGGATGGAAATAAACTGGTATTAGACAACTGATAATCGCCAGGAAGCATTAGAGAGAGAAAAGATGTAATTTTTCTCCGACAGTGGGAAGTTAGTCACATTGAAAATTTCCCTATACCCGATCGGATAGAATTATAGCTTGTATAGTGAGTTGTAACTGTGAATGCGCAAACAGCGAGTGCCTCAGCGTCAACTGCAACGGATGACATGAGAATGCACTTCAGATCAATTACGTACGTAATTAACTTCAAGACCAATAGTGCACATATTTTCATCGCCTGCAGCTTGAGGGAAAAAAACATGCAAACGAAGTCTCTCACTAAACACGGTACGGTAACCTTAACAGACCTTAATCATGTTTAAAATCAGTAATTGAATAGTATATTCATATTGGAATGAACCCGAATATTTTCGGCTGACACTCGTCATGGCTTATCGTCAGCAACAAGTAGAGAATTGGAAAGAACATTGTATATAATATCAACAATCGTATGACAAAATATGATGTCACCAGCATTAAATTTTGAATGAGAGAGTGGCCAATGTACTATTATTGGGTGGTACACGAATTCCTTTTATTGACTACGTCATATTTTGTGATACGATTGTTGATATACAATGTTCTTTCCAATTCTCTACTAGTTGCTGACGATTACCCCTGACGAGTGTCAGCCGAAAATATTCGGGTTCATTTCAATATGAATATACTATTCAATTGTATATTGAGGTTCTGTACCTCCAAGAAGCTCTTCAAAATCAGTAATGTGTGACCAGGATTGCGATGAATATGGAATGAGCCTAATCATGAAAATTGTATGGGCGATGTTGCCAGGAGCTACCGAGCCATGAATCAACACTGGATCATAATGCCTTCCATCATGAACATTGGGCTTATAAGCAGGTGTAAAGAGCAGCGACAATGAATAGCTGCTATCACCGCCCGCTTTTCCGTGACGATTCAAACTTCGATATCTCTTGTAAAATATCTTTGAAATTGTCCTTAGTTATGTTCTTGATGTCGCTGGATGATCGTCGACGGCTATCTATAGTAGGCTGCGGGCTGACTTTTCTGTCGTTAGAACGAATAAGAACGCTGGCGGGCTGTTCCGTGAAGCTGCTATTACGCCTACTGGAGGAGTTCATCGACAAATCTTTTCTCCTGTCGTTTGACGAAGACCTGCCGGCACTGTTGTTGCTTCCCAAGCTTCGACTTCTATTCTTGCTCGTGCCGGACTTCGTTTCATCGATTGACTTTGACAACTCCTTTGTAATCTTGGACTCAGATTTGTGGCTGCGTTGCTTTTTGCGACGAGAACGTTTCCTCCTGTTGTTACTATCACTGGACGAGGAAGAAGTCGAGCTGGATGAGGAAGAACTGGAGCTAGAAGAGGAACTACTGGATGATGATGAGCTCGATGATGAAGAAGACGACGACGTGCTTCTTTTACGGATTTTTTTCCGCCTGGACTTTGAATTCGATATCTTTCGCTTTCTCAGAATGGCGTCGTTTTCGAGAATGTTCTTCAGCTTCCTGGCCGTGGTCCTTTTCTCTTCCGAGTCTCCAGAAGCGGCGGACGAAGTTTCTTCCGCTTCTCGCCTTTGTTGCTCTTCTATCTTGCCGAGAGCGTTTCGTGCTTCTTCACAGTGAGAGTCAATAGCCAGAGCTCTTTGGTAACATCGCTTGACCTCCTTAATCTGTTCGACATCTTTAGCTTGGGCTTCGATCTGTTTCGCTCGCTCTACTAGTACTTCGGTCAAATACTTCTTTGCGTTTCGATGATCGGTCTTAATTTTCAACGCCACCTCGAAGTCGTTGATAGCTTTCGCGAAGCAATTTCGATTTGCGTAAAGCGCCCCCCTTGCCACCAACCCATCAACGTTGTCCGTGTCCATGTCCAAAGCGTAATTGAAATTTTGCAAAGCGACTTGGTATTCCTTATTTTTGAAGTGTCGTACACCCTTCTTCACGCTAGCGTCGGCCACTTTCCTGCTTTGCTGCTTCCGTAGACTTTCGGCAAATTCTCTCTCCGGTATGTCTATACACCTCAGGCCATTCATTAGCGACATTTCTGGTCCACTTGAAACATAGAGTTTGTCCATCAGGTATTTTACAGAGCTAGGATTGATGAAACCGACGCTCTTCTTCATAATATCTTCGAACGGCTCCGTCGCTGTTAATCCTCTGCGGTATGTTTGCGGAAGGTCATCATCGTCGATTTTGCCAAGACTAACATTGTATTGTGTTGTTTTCTCATGGAGAGAAACGATTAGTTCGGAATCTCTGACGTTGACTTCCGTAATTGCACATCTTACCAAATCTGAAGGGCTGAATTGTAGAAGAACGTCTTCGTGATTTGTTCGTTTTGGGATCTCCGACGCGGCACACCAGACATTTATCATATGATGGGCAACGTCTTTGGATTTTTTACCATCCAAGGTTAGAACAATGGCCGTGAAGCCATTTTCTCTGATCGAGGTAATTCTTACTATGACGAGATCGCCCCGTTGAAACCCTTTCCAATTGTAATCCAGCGACTCTTTCTTATCAACTTCCATAAATTTCTCCATCGGAGGTAACAGTGCATACAGATTTTTATAGTTCTCCGTAATCGACCAGTGTTCTTCAAATGATCTGCTATTACGTCGATGCAAGCCACGGACACATTCATGCTTCTTTTTTATAAACTCTGACGCCGTCTGGCTGATGACGATATCCGAATTTTGCTCATTGTTGTGGCGTGATGTGTGCAGCCGGGTATTATTCATACTTTAAGTACACCTCATGATAGTTGTAAAAAGAAATGAATGAGACACTGAGTGTAAATCAATGCAAAAAATGCCGTTAATTGGCTAAAAAGGCTATTCATAGTTGTCCAAGATCACAGACTGAAAGAGAGTTTCGTGCAGCTTTGCATGACAGTGATCAGTTGCACATATCATAAAAAATGGGCGAAGAAGCTTTCTGACAACAGTCACACTATCAAAGAAATGAGTAGCAGCAACTGGCTGACAGTGACATTAATATAAGCCTACTCACTTGAACAACATTAAGGCACTCTTAGATAGTTGTGGAGCACACTGTCAAGGACTTATTCGGGGCAGTTTGCAATAGTAGGGAGTGAACAATTGACAATATCGTGGCGCAGTAAAATTGGACGCAAGCGTGACACCATAGCAATGCAAGCCATTTGCGTGATTTTCAGTCGTCATCACCCGACTGCTTAGCATCTGGCGATGAACCCGTCAATTCGGCATCGCCTTCCCGAGTGTCTGGCGTCATTGATGCATATTTATTAATGACACTTTCAAGATTTCGAACTGCGATTTCATGATTCTTTTTTAATGTATCATGCAATGCAGAATCGGACTTTGCTGGGTCATCTTTCAATTTGTCATCAGTTTCCTGGCAACCCAAGTGATACCAATAGTCTTGCTTACGAAGATTCTGCATATTTCGACCAACTTCTTCGAAAATACTTTTGGATATCGCATTAATATCGCTCGGTGACAGGCCCAGATCATTTTTAGTTGAGGCTTTCTTGACCAAGTCACATATATCCGCAAAATCTGGGAGGTCTTGGTCATTTTTTGGATTGTTAACGAAGCGTTCGATCTTCTTATTTATTACCGAGTATGATGAGGAGGTCACTTTTATCCTGCTTTTCATGACCTCACCTCTTAGATCAGGGTCACACGACTTCGACCGACATACTTTTGCATAGACCTTCACAAAACGTTCTTTAAGCTGTGCTTCTTGAATATATGGTGATTCTCCACTTTCCAGGTCATCGAGAGTTAATTCAGTGGTCTGTAATTTTATGATTTCCTTGGAAAGAGTTTCAAGATGTTTTTCTAATTTTTTAATCCGAGATGCTACAACCGAAGAGAGCACCGGGTAACCATCAGGAGATGGTGAACTCTTTTCTCCTTTAACACTCGAGTCTAATTTCGGACGTTTTGACTTTGACGCATCAGGAATACATTGACCGCTACTTGATGGTTTGCAGTCTTCATCAAATTCCTTCTCCTGAAACTTACTGGAAGAATGTGGTTTCGCTTCAAGTTTTGATGATTTCAAACTATTGTTCGTCGTCTGTGGAGTATTTCCGTCAAGCACCGAGAGAATATCGAGAACATGAACATAAACCTTGTTGTTGCCGTTTTTCATTTTTTTCACACATTTCTGAAGAGATTTTCGGTATTCACGCGAAAATTTTGCAGCATGCGCCACATGCTGTTTCTCAAGATGGTCCAATATCTTGGCGCCTTCTCCTTCTTTATCCCCCGACTGCTTGATCAAAGTATTGCAGAGAGAAGAAAATTCTTGGAAGACCTCATTCGTCCTTTTATCCTTATCAGATTGATGCATAATTTTTGGCTTAGTTTCAAGTTCTGCTTTGATCTTTTCCGGTTGTTGTTGTTCTTCATCACTACTATTAATTACAATTATTGGTACCTGATTCATTTGTGTGCTAATTTAACCTGGAACGATGTCCAAACATGAAAAAAAATTCCAAGTATTAGTGCTATGAAAAACATTCATATGAACATACCACCAACTGCTTCCATTTGGAAGATAATCAGAGATATCCGGTAGGAATACATTGACGTCGCAAGTGCAAAATGAGACATGGAAATCTGGGTGCAATTTCAGCATCATATGGTCTGAAATTGAAACCGCTGGGATTTGGCTGGACTAGCATTGAAAATTAGTTAACTGAAGTGCAAAATGAAACAGGAAAATTTGGGTACAATTTCAGCATCATATTATCTGAAATTGAAACCGCTGAGGTCACGGCGCACATACAACGCATGCAAACCACAGATTTGGCCAGACTAGCATTGAAAATTAGTTAACCGATGAAGTGGTGTGCAGTGTTTCAATAATGTTCGTCCGGGTGAGAATCTCGGTACATTAAGCGCAACACATTAGGTGTGCTAAGGCTATTCCCAATGTGACACCGTGTGTACAGTGAGTAGAATATTGTATGCACTAGTCCCCGATTGGGTGTTCAAGCCAATATACAAAATACAAACAATACTACTTAGTCCTATACAATATAACACTTCTTTGATTACTAGGCCTATTTCTCATAAAACCTCACTAACTTAATTACTCCATATTACAAGGCAGGACTATGCCTCAGAAACTTGATATGAAATATTAACAGGACAGCAGAAATTTCTCATTACATGAAATGCAGTTCCCAATCTTTGATTCGAGTAGCATATTTTATTCAGTCGTAGTTTGATTGTTGGATTTTATTTTATCGGTCCGCAAGATGACAATGTTGAGAAATAATAACGACCGCACAAGACGGTGCATTGTGCAGCCTTTCAATTTCCACGCACGCGAAGAGCTTTCAGCTATTTACCGGTACTGCTATACAGCTACCGTACTCTATACTGCAGGAGTAGGCCATCTTTTGCTCTGCAGAACAGTTTCAAAGTGGATTTTTTTCGCAGAGCATTCCTCAAAAACATAAGCGTTCGACATCGCAAATTGATTGCAGCTCAGACAAGAAATCTGTCTCAAGATTAAAGAGAGTAACTTGATTATTTTTAAATTTCCCTAAGTGATCTTGACCAGTATGCAAAAGGCAAAATTATATTAACTTTATACTATATACTAACGGTCCAGTAACAGTAACCAACTCATGAAGTTGCGACTACTGCTCCACTTGTCTACTGGAATACTGGATCTGGATCATGATTCATGAGCAGGACCACTTCAGTAGAAACAGAGACGTGCGGATTTCGCGATTTCAGAATCCGAATCCGGTACGCCAGAAAGTATTGTTCCGTTTCTACTCCGCATCCGATCCGGTTTCGAGAATTGATATATCATAAAGTCATTACGAACTGCGCAGGATCTGAATCCCATCCGTCCTTTCCAAAATGGGACAAATTTCGCTCGTTCGTTCGGTTGATTAGCAATCCGATCCGACTCCGGTCGTATCCAAAGTCACTCAACATATCTTTTCATTTTATCGCAATTTTGTGGGGTTTTGATGTGATACTGAGATTTGCCCGATACATGATGATGATGCCTATACAAAGCTGTATCGAAGTGATGGGACGATTCCATCAATCGTAGGTCGCTTTATGACTCGCTAGAAGCATGTCGTAGCACAGTGGTGGCGATATAAGCGCCTGCTACCCGCGCGGCCCGGGCTGGATTCCGCGTCGGAGGTTTATTTGCGATCCTCTCACGCCGCGTCGCTGTTTTTACGGCGACGAGAAGGCCAAGAAAAAGAGCGTACGAAAGAACGCACTTACAAGGAATGAAACGAGCAAGAAAGAGGCGTGGAATAGAGATTATCATCGAAAACACCTGTGCCATCGTGCACTAGGTCGAGGTGGATTCCAGTTTACGAGACCGCAGCTGGTCGTTCGCTATCCTCATATCTGTTCATCAATCAATCAATCAGGTTTATTAATATTTTCATCGATTCAAAACATCACAAGACTGAGATACAATGAAAAGATAGGAAGGTGTCGAAACAACTTGGAGTAGCCTTTAAGATCAGACACCCACCATAGCAATTTACAACGATGTAAATTGCTATGCACCCACTTTAGCCTAGGCGAAGTAAATGTGAGGCATGCACACTGAATGAAGAGTAATGCAGAAGATATAATACGCAAGCGACAAAATGAGGTGGCATGTGGCGGAGGGCGAGGTCGAAGTTAGGTCGTGGTCCGCCCCGGTAGTCCAGAAGACGGGCTCGTATTCATTCAGAAGAAATTGCTTGTATTTCGACTTGAATGCGGACATGCTCGACGACTGTCGGATCGCATTGCGTCTTATCGCATTGTACAATGTGTGTGCGTCTTGATCAGATGAAAATACAATCTGTCTATTGTTGATTATTACAGATCTGGCTACCCACAGCTGCTATAGTGACTATGATATTATCATTGGAATCGGCCAAGATCAGAAGAACGAATCAACCGTGATAAATAAATCCGGGATCACGTGATCAACGGAATTGCGGGAGTATTTGGTTATCCAGTTGGAAACAGTTCGGTAGAAAAGGCGGTTTTTACTGGAACCGCCAACCGCGGGCGTTGTACTTGTAATGTAGCCGTCAAATCTCCGTTTATAAATGAATTGAATGAAATATGCTTTAATGTCTTCTACATTGATAGGTGTTACTCGATATATTCTACAGTTTCGTATAGCTCTTGGTGTCGTAAGTATCATGATATCGGTGCGTTCGCCTCTATCTCGGCGGCCCGATGATTCGGAATTCCTTGCCGATGAGGGGCGGTGATGCCATATTTGGTGATACGATTCTTGATATACAATGTTCTTCCAAATTTTCTGCTATAGTTGCTGACGATTAACCCTGACGAGTGTTAGCCGAAAATATTTTTGTTTATTTCAGCAGCATTATGAAACTACCGTGTTCAATTATTGAAGTTGTGTACCTCCGAGCTCTTGAAAGGCATGAAAGTTTATCAAATTTAAAGCATCGATATGTTAAATTGGCGGCAATGTTGCTCGTGGCTGTCGAACTATTTTAAGCGCATTGGTTGTTCTTGTTCCGGTTCCAAGTTGTAAAGTGACATGACAATGCTGAAGTTAAGCTGAATTATAGATACCATAATTCAATTATGGAATACGAAATAATTTGCGGCGCTTCTTCGTTATACGATCAGAGAGAGTGAGTGCTCCCCATGGTACCGATAAACAATGTTCCCATTGAACATGTTACAATGTGACGTGTTTCACATGATATCAAGCTGTGCTGCCCCTGAACTCGATATTTTTTTCCACGCAGGCGACCTGGGTTCGATTCTTGCCAGTACCCTCTTTCTGAGAGTCGCTGCTTGGAGATCCGGTGATGGGCATGGAGATTTAAGCAAATGAGAAGCAACAAGGATTAGAGTCTGAATGACATGCTGGAGATGCTTATTTAAAACAAACCAAGCATTATTTGATGATATCGTACATGCGTCAGAAAGTGTGGCGAAATTTATTAGGCTGGTCGACCTCAATCACCAATTTGTCAAAACTATGGCGATGAAAGTCTGTGGTCCCGATTCTTAGAACAGGATTATAATTTAAATTTGGGAGCAACAATCTACGAAATACAAGCAATTTCTGCTGAATGAATACTAGTCAGCCCTCACCATTTACCCGACCACGACCTGACATACCGATTTAGCCTTCTGTCACTTGCCACTTTATATTATCTTATTTTACTTTCATTCAGTTTGCCTGCCTCCTTTTTACTTCGCCTAGGCCCAGGTGGGTGTCTGATCTTAAGACTACTCCTAGCCGTTTCGGCATCTTCCTATCATTCATTGTATTGCAGTTTTGTGATGTTTTGAAGTGTTGAAATTTTATGAATAAACTTGAACTTGAACCTTCATATAAGAAAAAGGTTGAGAACAACTGCACTACCCAATCTACCAGGGTCGTGACCAAGTCAGAAGGTTCCGAGTCGCAGGTCAATCTCTAAAGAATTCACCAGCGGCTCAAGTCCGAGTCACAGGTCACTCTATCTGTCACAGTATTGTTGCACATATACTTCCTTCTGTCTTCTCTACAACTTTCACCCGAAATGTCTCTTTGAACTGCAAATTGTGTGATTGAACCACTGAATTTAATTAGTTTAATTAATCAGCCGACATGACTAGCGATCGTGTGAGCAAGGCCGAACTTCCAATACGATGCTAATGTATCTTTACAGCATAATGACTATGCGAAATACGAGTAAAAACCACTTTCACAGTGTGTTCATTGAATATAAAAATAAGTCTTTTGGTTATCGTCATTCAGACTCTAATCCTTGTTGCTTCTCATTTGCTTAAATCTCCATGCCCATCACCGGATCTCCAAGCAGCGACTCTCAGAAAGAGGGTACTGGCAAGAATCGAACCCAGGTCGCCTGCGTGGAAAAAAATATCGAGTTCAGGGGCAGCACAGCTTGATATCATGTGAAACACGTCACATTGTAACATGTTCAATGGGAACATTGTTTATCGGTACCATGGGGAGCACTCACTCTCTCTGATCGTATAACGAAGAAGCGCCTAATTTGCAATAGCTACGACATAACGATAACATAGGTTTTTAAAAGGAGTGCAGTTAAACTTTGAAAAGTGGGCAGGGGGCAATTCTACCCCCCTGCTATAGTCTTTCAATGTTTCTCTTCTACAATATATTTAAGGTGACATTTTCACCTGGCTCTTTTGACATGACCTATGATATAAACTGCTTAATGGTCAGACAAAGGATCTGCCAAAACAGTTGATAAAGTGCTAACGTTACGTGCTGTACGTAACATAGACAGCGCATTGTTTTGTTGCGCTGCATTTGATTTCTCTTTCTCTGCATTTTTGTTCCATAAACCTTGGCAATTTTTTGGAGTAGATTGATGGTCAGAGAAATATTTATATTTAAGAATGACGGTGCAACAGTGGTTTAGGACTGACACTGATTTACGAAGTTGCGTCTCGTGTTGTAAAACCTGCTAATTTGTGAATGTTGACCACATAGGTTTGGCATGTATTGTGTCCCGATCTCTGTTTAATGTCCTGATTGCTGTGTATATACATGTGTGATTTGTGTATACCGTATCAAGTTCTTAATTATAGGCTATGGTACTATAGAATTCTTAAGTTATCATTCCAATGTGTAAGACAAGTGGAGTGTACGCATTTGCCTGATACATCTCTTTGCCATGTGCATTTCTATTCAAAATTGGAGTGAGTCGATGCCTATGTGTCCCGCTTGAAATATTTTTCTTTGTTTAGTTGAACTTTTCCATAGTGGTTTGATTTGTTTTTCGATTGAAGTATATCAACCAAGTTGCTGAGCGATGCTAGCATGAACTGCCCAGTAAACCTGCTACCAGAAGATTGTGAGCACAAAAACTCATAAAAAATGAATGAAGTCATGGAAGCTCGCATTTTCGCCTCACAAACGGTCGGCAGCGAAAGCTTTCTTTCTGATGGCATGCTCAATGCATCTGGTCTTTCTGACAACGCGTTTGCATCAATCAATAAGCCGCAGCCCAACATCTTGAAGAAGCGAGATAACTCATATCATGGTCCTATCAAAAATTTGCCATTTTCACCTTCTCGATTTTTAAACAACAGCAAAAATCGCATGACGAATGCATCGTCCTGCAAAAGCGGAGGATTACAGGACGAAGCGTTATGCATCAGCACAACCGAGGACAGTGGAATTGAAATCTCTAGCTGTGATATTGATCAGAAATTTCCGAACGCGATTACCTCAACCCCAAAATTGAAAAAGCAACAATCTATACTGACAATGGAGCATTCGTTTGAAGTCTCTCGGCTTGGCGAAACCTGCATTTTCTCCGGACCCGATTCTCTATTTGAAGAAAAGACAACGGGCACGACCCCTGATAGAGTCGTTTTCCGTTCGCCACTTATTCGTCGCTTTATAAATGAAAGCGGACCTAGAACCCCCACTCCATTCAAATTCCGGTTTGGCAAAAACTCATTCACCAAAACCGTCGAGACGAACGATCGAGTTTTTGCCGAGCCATCATACACTCGATTCTCAAAGAAGAGATTCAAATGCCGAAGCCCTGTGCGTGAAAACTGCCCGTACAAGAGAAAAGCGAGAAAAGCATTGAATATGGACGGCAGTTGCCATGGGGCAGGTGAAAAATCATGTCCCACAACCAAGTCAGCCGAGTTGTATCGGCCTTACATGTACCGAAATCAATTCTGCGGAAATAGCTTATCGGGTTGGAAAAATGGGAGTTTCTATACAAGGTACTTAGACGGATCGGTCATGAATTATTCAAACTTGATCGACAGCTCGTACGAAGGAACTGATTGCCATGCTGCTGGTAGCTCGGCATTGCTCTCTGACGATTGTGCGTCGAAAAGGTCTTCACAGCAACCACCGCCGTCGTCAAGTAGTTTAATCGCCGAGGGAAAATATTTGTCGGATATGAATGACAAGTTAGTTCGTGTCGCTTGTGGACACTCGGAAGACCAAAAAGCAATGACCCTCGCTGCCAAACGGTATTTGCGATCGATACAAGTCACTCACACCAATGATTCAAAAAGCCTGAAACCAAGTAACCAACGTTATTTTCATTGCATACTTCGTTAGTAACCTTGGGCATTCCGCCGATATACAACAATGAATATGATGGTTCCATGTAAAATAATTCTGTTGTTGTACCGAAGATTGCTTCAGACCGCGGTACAGTGTCATGCAGTACTCTGCAAACCACCTATTCCTGTTAGTATAGAAGTTGAAACTAGATAGTAGTTGCTTAATCATAAGCACAATCAGTGATTATCTTGATATGGTGATTGAAAATGAAAACTGGTAGCGGTGTTAGTCTTTAGCTTTGATATTGCCAAGTGTCTTTTGAAATTCTATGACACTGCCTTGTTAAAATACTCTGCCTCTTTGTGTGCCGATGAAATGCCACCTGTGGCACTGCCATGTCTAAGAATCATCTTTGACCATCATTTCTCGTAATATAGATATTCTTTTTTCTAATTTCTAATTCTATTGTATATAATTATAACTCCACATGTTCCTTATAATATTTTCCGTTGGAATGAGATGTCGTTTATGTTGTGTTCTGGGGTGGTGTTAGTATTATTACCAGCAGTGGACTTATGGTACTGGCACTGACAAATTGAGACGTTAGATTTACAATATGTTGCACAGAATTGCAAGTATCGTCTCGCAAACAAACTTCATGGGATTGCTGAGTCTAATATCCATCATGTTAGTCAACTGCATTACGCATACGAGGTATGTAGGCTGCGTAATCGCGGTATAGTAATGAACTGACTTGGAAGTAAACTAATTTCCATTTCAGTTTATACAGCCTATGGTTTAATAAGTTGTATGTTTTGAATTCCAAGCAACCTTTCGCGGGCCGCACTTTGCTCAGGCCTGTTTTACATAGTGATGAGGCACAACCTGCACAGTGCACACTGCACACCTTCGTTACATCATTTTTGAGAGTTGTGCATTCGTAATATACTTATAGTGAATTGTGCATTTGTTAATATACTAATTATACATACATCTACAATTCTACATTAATTCCCCATTATAGATCAGACGGCATTTGCACAGCAGGGTACCGGTAGTGTACGTAGGCCTACAACATAGCCTCGACAGCATCGTGATGATGCTTATGTTGCAAGTGGCATTGAGAGTGCATGCTGTTGTATCATGTGGATGCAAACGCATCATATATGTTTACCACATAAAGAAATTGAGCTACAATACAAAGGTCGCGTCAAGCAAGTGTGACATTGAAGATATTGCGCCATAAATTTTCTTTCGAACTACGCTTCAAGTTGAGACCACATCATATTTATAGTAGGCTTACCATACGTCCTCTTTCAAGAGGATTTGTCCTCTTTTTTGACTTTTATGAAAGTGTCCTCGGAGGACGCTCTTTTGTCCTCTTTTTTGAAAATTTAGGTCAGATTCAGAGCAAATTGCGAGTGATATGCTGGAAATTAGCACAGAAGTGAAGCTCCGGCAGTCCAGCGGGTGTTTCGGAGTGAAAAACGGTGATTTTAGCTCTGAGCAAAAAGATGACCCTTTTTTTTTAGTCATCCACCTGGCAACGTGGAGAGAAACACGGTATTTTGAGCTCTGATCGAAAAGATTTTATGATCGAAAAATTTTTTTTTTCAAGTCAACCGATTATAAAGTGGGAAAAATTCACCTGTTTTTGAGAATTCTTCTCCGGTTTTGCAAGTGTGAAATTTCTGAAAAAGTGTCCTCTTTCTAGATTTTCAAATTATGGTAAGACTAATTTAGAGCGCCTTCAAGCCCGATTGATCTATTAGAATCCATGCCATTGTCTGTTTTCAAAATACCACTCCTCTCCCCCTTCACTTTTACTTCTTATTAAAGGACTGATTGCATCCTATTTACACCCATCTAGATGTATGTGCGACTCTTTATCTTTTGCCAAAGGCAATTATATAAACATACCCGACATAGGCGGCGACGTACAAAATGCTCATATGTGCGACTCTTTATCTTTTGCCAAAGGCAATTATATAAACATAACCGACATAGGCGGCGACGTACAAAATGCTCAAACGCCCAAGTGATTTGTGACTAGTAATTATTAATAGGGCTGGGCACAATGATTCGAGCACTCTAATCTGAATCGATATTCAATTGCCAGGATATCGGACTTCTATAACATGCGGAGATTTCATTATTCACTCATGCATCTGAACGGGATCATCTTCTTGATTGGTACAAGGATTTCCACGTCTATTCGCTACGACCCTTGAAAAAAGCGCTAAAACCAAATAAGGGGGCCCCGGGCGACCGCCCACCCCAAATGCCACCACTAATAACAGGCATTATATTACATTCTTTGTGGTGGCATAAAATGTAGATATTTGAACTTTGACATATTATATTCGGTTGTGACGTCATAATGAGTGATACTCGACTCGAAGCATAATACGTGATTCAGAATCGAATCACTCAGGTACTCGATTTTGCCCAGCCCGAATTATAAATCAGGCGAATCGACGCGATCTCGTTGGAGACGTCCTTGATATCAATACGCGCGTGTGAACGGACTATTTGAAACGCGAAACCCAGTCATTTTGAATTGAACATTCTAACTCTAATATTCAGTCGCAATTCAATAATTGTGTTATCAGTGTTCCGCGCGGCTGATTTGCGAGAAACGTGTTGCGGAGAGTCTGCGATGATCTCCCGCTGAGATGGTCACGAAATTAGGTCATTCATTCCCTTGCGCGTGGCAATCGTCGCTAGCCTGATTTATCGCGTCTCGAACAAGCCTGGTTCCGCAGGCTGGAACAATCGCATCTGCAATAGGCCCAGTTCACTCTATATCATCGCTTGCCTTCGCAATCGCATCTGCATTTACGGCTTCTGCCTGGTGTGTACGATATCATCGCTGGCTTCCACAATAGTATCTGAAATAGGCCTGGTGTGAAAGATATCATTGCTGGCCTAACTATCGCGTCTCGGGCATAGCATGCTTTGGCTCTTATCTCTCGCTGGTTTGGAGACAATGCGGTCGAGTTGACGCTAATAATTGTTTTATGTCATATGGATTAAAAAGCGACATCGCGAAACTGAATCATCAAATCGCCGCAAACAGACTTTAACGTGCGAAATTTATTCCCGCTAAGATTTTAACGTAACGATCAGAAGATGTGTCTCATGACTTGAGTTCTGAAAGACGACAAAGGTTTGAACTCGCTGCCATCAAGTTCGGACATTTTGATTTGCGAAAACTGTCACCAAGACTGCGTAATGCGCGCGCGTATTTAATTGCTCACCAGAGATCATGGACTCGCTAATTGACAGCACTCCCCCGACTCTTTGGCAAGCTTATCATACGCCTAAAATCGTCAATACGAAGAGATTAGATGATCGCCATTTGCACAATGCACATGCACATGTACTTGACCCGAATTTAATTGATGCTATATTGGTAAATTTGAAAAAAAAAATCCTAATTCCCCCTAATTTTTCGACTGGCTAAGCGCCTAGCCTGTGCTGAGAAGCACCACCCTTGTCCCTTGATCTCTTCTCTCGATCAGGCGCCCAAACAGACAGTGCTTTTTTGAAAACGTGCGCCGATATTCGTTTACAAAACCATTCGTGAGCTAACTAGCTTCGTGATAGTCTTGGTAATCGGAGCGCGAAATTGGAGGGTGTGTTTGCGTGTGCCTGCAAATTGGAATTCATTTCAGCGTAGATTAGGTTCTCTATCAATGCTTTGCCAGTGACATTATTCGGGAAATGCAGCAATACTGCTTCAACATCGATATAATGAGAAAACAATTGTCGCGACGAAGGCTACTTAATACGGTGGATTTCTATTGATAAGATCGCGGCATGCGCCCGGAAGTGGAATTAATTCTAGCCCAGGGGTGGCTAACCTGCGGCCGTCAACACGTCAATTAGTATGTGTTGGCGGCCGTCGACATGCAAATAGAATTTACGAAATGACCGATGTACTCCCGAAATACTTCGCGAACGTAAATCGGAAATGCACCAATGCCGCCCAAATCGCTCTTTTAATCTGCAAATAATTGCCGCGATGCGAGTTGGTCAACGCGATTGCGCAGAAGACAATTACTGATGGGTGCGCGATTTCGCGTTTGTAATCATCATTATAGTATGCTAGAAATATTCGAGAGTTGTCGTGTATTACTTAGCAGACCAGTGCGTAGTGTATTTCGTTACTCACACGGCGTGTTGCGCGTGAATAACATCGATGCAATTCCAGATTCTCAGTGACGTAAATTCTGACAGTTTATCGATGCATTCCGTCTGACGGACTGGTAGCGCAGGCCGCAGTTACACTTTCGAATGACCGTTTTAAGATTTAATTTGACAGTTTATCGATGCATTCCGTCTGACGGACTGGTAGCGCAGGCCGCAGTTACACTTTCGAATGACCGTTTTAAGATTTAATTTAATAACTCGACTGCATGGTTTGATATGAGTGCAGGGCTGGTATTAAAACGTCACACGAATGGGTAAACGCTACACGTACAGTCGTACACCAGCGGCATGTAGTAAAGTGCGTTTTAGTGCGACGATGACGCCATAAGACTTCGCCACCTCGTAAGAAAAATAAAAGTCGGCGCCTATAACCAAGTATGAAGTATACCCTAGTTTCACACAATTCGTCGCCTTCAGGTTTAAATATTCCTACATTGTAAAATGAACTTGGTACTCTTTCAGTTCAGATGAACGTTTGAGTCCAATTGGACAGCTTGGATAATTCTTGGCACTTGCCACCCGCGCACAGTACAACACAAATGAATTAAAATATTGTGCATCCAGATATAGATGTATATATATAAAATTAGCATAGCAAGCAAAGGCACACTGAAATCTTATTAATTAGGACACTGCTGGTCAAGAGCAAACCCTGATTGACAAATGATCATTGATCATATAAGGTGAAAATTACAATGAGACCATACCAAAGAAGACAAGTAGTAGTTGACAATAAGTGTTAAGTATGAGTAATACAATAATTGTGTGGACTACAGAGGAGCAGTGTTATAATAGATATCTCATAAGGAACTCAGTGGTATTGCAAAGGCAAGGTACAGATTACAATCATATTAACTGCCAACACATAATATCACAACTAGGGCTGGGCAGAATGCTTCGAGTCGAGTACTGAAATTATACGCCGCTCGCCACTGGAAGTTTATTTATCATCGAGAATTATAGTTTCGATATGAATATTCCGTGTTGAAACCTTGATTGACCATATTGTAGCATACGAACCAAAGTTCAAAGCTGGGAACTTTACTGGAAATGGCCCATTTCACATCCCACAACATTGTCACCAAGCAGGGTTGTAACGACTCGAGTCAATATTTTCTGATTACTCGAGTCATTTTCACAAAATACAGAATTGACTCGACTCAAGTCAATCGTGTATTGGCTCAACTTGGACTCAAGTCATTGCGCTTGACTCGAGGCTCAGACGGCCAAGACCGACATTGCATTGTAATTTCGAAGGCTTGTAAAGCAACCGCACTGTTGGGATTTCGTCTGTTGGTACTGGTACTTGAAAATGCGACCAGAAACTGCCAAAAGTGAGAATTGGTATATTATAACTGCAAACCATTCGATATCACCAAATAGATTTAAATAAAGTAGGTTTAACAAGACTTTAACTGGAAACTGAGGAGAATGAGCAGTCAACACAATGACTTAGACTCAAGTCATATTACCATGACTCGCAGTCGACCCTCTACTCTCACACTTGGAGTCAGACTTGTTTCGGTGTTGAATTGAAAATGACTTGACTCGAATCAAAACTATGAGTGAGATTGACTCGGAGCTTTGCGACTTAGTTGCAACCCTGTCACCAAGTGCAATGAAATCGGTATTGTCGAAAAAATACCAAAGTATATTTAATGTGATGGACAACAGCCATATTACGTTCTTTTATGACGTCATGACGAGTGATTCTCGATTACTTGACTCGAAGCATATTGCGTGATGCAGAATCGAATCACCCAGGTACTCGATTTTGCCCAGCCCTAATCACAACATGTTGGTATTATTATTAGGCATGGATCATAACCACACTGCCATCAGGCAGATCTATTCCAGTTTGTGGATTGTACTTGTAATAGCGAAAGGTTCAAATAAAGACTTGCTCATCTCGTGCGTTTCTAAATTCCGGGTGTATATCTTTTATTTGATGATACGATTGTAGGCAGTACTAATCTGTGATAATATTGACAGATGTAGATGTTTCAGATACTGGGTTTAGAGACGCAATGGTACAAGTCTTGACCTCAAATCAAGTCACAGGCTATGAAAACATTGATAGTGGTTTCTATATACAAGGACAGGTTATTTTAATACTTTAAATGGCGCACTTGTGATATATTATTCCAAAACACGGCGTAATCGGTATGTTACTTGGTACAAAAGTAGGCATAATATGGAGATTTGGATAGTGTCTCCGTTATTTGCATCTTGAACAGACATTCACTTGAACATATTCGCTTTGGCTAAGAATTCCTGTCGTCTCGCCTTCTTCACCTCCGCTTCTTTTCGTCGCTCCTCTTGCTCCGCCTTGATCTCCTCCTCAAACTTGCTGGATTGATTTAGTTTTTGCGCCTGCAATAAATTCACGACTGTACGGCGTACGCGGAAGTGTCAGTGGGTTTTCAAAACCTCTCATTCGCAACCTCGTCACATGAGAAATATTTGTGCACTTTATCCTGATCCACAGAGGTGATCAAAGTAGTAGCTATCGCGACACACAAGCAGACGTAGCAATATCCGTGACTGGGCATAAGTACGTTAGATATATTGGCATATGTATAAACAAAAAGCTTTGAAAAGTAATCAAATAGCTGAAATAATACACTGGAAGTCAAGTATGTAACCACTTTCAATCAGGTTATGGCACTGCACATTATACAAGTAGGTCTATCAACTTCCCGTACGTCTTGTGGTAGTGATCGTGAAATGTAAGATGGCTGGTCAATGATTTCACTATATTTTAGCTCCAAAATTGGTGACCTGTGTTTACTCAGATTATCATCAACTACTTTCACTTACATTTCATTTACTTTCACTTCAATCCAAGTCTGAGATGGATTGAAATCTTTGACTATCAATAGGGGACAATCAGGCATTAATGAGTTGAAAGGTGTTTGCCACACTGCTGTCTGAGTGAAAAATCACAGAAGTCTTCCAACCAGTGTGAAAAGTCTGCAAGTGTCACTCGGTACTGCTTCTATAAATCAGACCAACAAGTACTTACGTCTGGACAGCTAATTCTCATGGCTGTCAGCAACTACTTAGACCAGTTCTACTTGGGAAAAGAGCAATACACAAGCAAATAAATGTTGGCTACCACAATAACACAAGATAGCAGTTTTGAAGACAGAAAAATCGCACACAGAAAAAAATCCACTACTCGAGCTCACTGCATTACACAAATGAGCAATCAAAATTATTCCATAGAAGTCAACAATTGATACTTTCAGCATTTCTCAATCATCCACACATCAAATATTTTTGACTAAGATTACATTACCTAAATGCCAACAAAGAAATGACAACAGACCATTAACTAAATAAACAATATGATAATACATTATTGTCACAACAGAGTCATTTCAGATAGCACAAAATATGCCCATGTTATAAAACCGAAGTCCATGGAAAGAATGCCATAGCACAAAGAAAGACTTGGGAGTTCTTACAATGAAGCCATTGCGAT
Source organism: Botryllus schlosseri (assembly GCF_051294905.1). Taxonomy (NCBI): domain Eukaryota; kingdom Metazoa; phylum Chordata; class Ascidiacea; order Stolidobranchia; family Styelidae; genus Botryllus; species Botryllus schlosseri. Next base: position 10,406,596 of record NC_137249.1, on the reverse strand, counting down.
CTGAGATTAAGAATCACCAGTAGCCTATCATGTATACCTTGGCTTCGAAGAAATTCTTTGCCCCGCCAACGCCAGCTTCACCTACATCAATTTCAGATAAATCTGCAATCGCTTGGAGCCCTTCCAGTTCCAACTCTCCACGGCTTGCTTTCCGAAAGATTAAAAGAAACTGCACAGAACAATATGGCAAAACTGAATCACAAGAAAAACAAAATGTCCAAGTGCATGTGGGCACCTCAAGCCGTGCAATTATAAGGATAGGATAAGGACTGGTCAAACATAGTAGGCATATTATGAGTAAAGATATGACAGTACCAAAGGGAAAATAGTTCTTATTCCAAAATTATATAAATAGAAATCATAGAATTTCAATCCCTTTTTAAAAACATATTCATTGCAGAAATATATTAAAACCCAAAGCTTTTCGAGCTGACACTCTTCCAGGGCAATCATGTATCTCATGTTGTTTGTTTCTATGACGTCATAATTGGCTGTATGCAATGTAGCTAGATGCATGTTTTTGAAATTCTCTATTTGCTGACGATTGCCCTTGAAGAGTGTCAGCTCGAAAAGCTTTGGGTTTTAATCTATTTCTGCAATGAATATATTATAAAAATGTATATTAAAGTTCTGTACCCCAAAGAGTCTCTTCAAATGTCAATCCCAGTTCACAACAGAACGAAATTTTTTGGAGATGATTGAAATGAAAATATCATATTCAAGGGACAATAGTCCACAGAATATATACAACATAACCAATGCGACCAGTTCATTGAAGGGGCGAAGTCAATGAGACAGCATAAGAGCACCGGTATTGCAAATGTCTCAGTGCATATTAGTCATTTCCTGAAGTACTATAACTTCTGAAACTACAGTAGTTCCATGGACAGGGATGAATTCAAACAGCCGGTAAGATCATTTCGATTGAATTACGCCATTGATCTGCTACAACAGTTGCGATTTCCTTGTTTACCTATCAAGCCATTATAGCTCATCTAGCTGAACCAACAAAAATAACACACTGTCATAAAATATAAGCTACAATAATGGCAGTAAAAACAGGTTTCATGGAAGCAAATATTGGCTTTACTCAGCAACTAGAGCCTTACAAACATGGCAAATCAAGCAGAATGATGAGTCTAAGTATCTTATTTTCTTCATGCTGTGTGTATTACTAACAGAACAAGGTTTTCAAATATTTGTATTACCCTCGAGAAGGCACCCTTTGATGGAAGTATCAGACAACGCAAAGCAGAGAGAACCACTAAACTGATAATGATATTTCTTGAACTAGCATAAAGAGTTTCTCTTGAAGTATCCCATGTTAACATCTTTGGGTGATTTTGTTTAATGCTTTAAAATCGTAACAGTTCGGCTATTCCACATACAATATTTTCTTACTTCTCGGAAATTCATTTTTTTGTCCATGTCCTCATCAACTTCACTTATCATGGCTTTCAGCCCGACATGCGTCTGTGGGGCACCCAGCTTCTCCATCATCAATTTCAATTCGGTCAAATCAATGAATCCATCCTTTCCGGTATCATATCTGCCGGAGATTGAAGAAACGTTGACAAATGCATGTCATTCATAATTATTTCAACAGCCCTTGAGCTAAGTAACAATGCAAAGTGACATCATGGGCCCAGAACTCTTATTTATTTGCATATTGCAAAGTTTTATTCTGCCATTATCGGATGATGTTCTGTAATCTATAAACAGGAATTGAAACTAAGCATATGAATATTTCAATTATATAGCAAAACGCATACAAAATACATTGGATGGACACACCAGGCGAAGTATGTGAATGGCTTGCATTTCAGATATTATTCACAGGTGCTACGCCACCATCGTACTAAACACCATTCACGTTGCAGAGTATTTTGGAAGAATGTCACCACTTACGTAATCACCAGAGATCTAGAAGTCTAGATATCCCTGGTAATAGCTATTAAATATAGAATTCCAGTTTACTCACTTCTTAAAAATTTGTTCAAATTCTTTGATTTGCTTCCGTGTGAACTCTTTAAATTCCGTGTATGGATTGAACACTTTTGTCGACCGAATTTCACCAGATTCAATGCCGTCATTTATATTTGCTTGCCTAAAATGTTGTGAGCAACAGCAATTAATGAGACATCAAACACGTCTTGCATGGTGACACTTTCATCATCAATAACTACACCAGTAGATTTAATTTCGTGATAACATGTATTTCAGTATGGTAGTTCAATAGCCAAGAATTATAGGCGAAAATTTCAAGGACTTTTGACTTCACATCAATATGGCCTGGCATTTTTCGAGTGTGGTTGGAGCCACGATCCATCTGTTGACGAGTTGTATTTCACTACGATCAGTTGTCCTGTATAAGGATAGAGGTTTGAAATTTATTTCCAAGAATTCCAGCGCATTAAGTGTGCTGGACAGAACCGAGCATTAAGAGGTTCAAAGCATCGCACGCTAACTCAAGACGTCCAATAGTTTGTCCACTGTAGGAAAGAAAATAATTACTCTGGAATCAAAATAACTTGAGACTTTGAGGTTAAATTTTACATCTTAAAAAATTGTATTAAACAAGAGTCATGCTACAGCCCTTCAGGTATAATGTATGACTGAATAGGAAATTACAATTGACTTCAAGATTTTGTCTGAACTCTTGCTACAATCCAGACTGAAATCGGTGGTTGTTTTCGACAACATGTTGTGCGCGACAAACGAATTTCTCGTGTGATTGGAGAATTTCATCCGCGTGACGGAAATATTTTTCACTCTGATTCAATACTGAATTACTTATTAAACGACACAATGTGCCAAAATAGACCTGGTATATGCTGGATTAGGGTTACGCCGTATATTCGCTGTTGCGAAAATGCCACGCTTACTTGCGTTCAATTCAAAACCCAAGCACCTTATGGATTTGGACTCTGGTATCGCTTTGTGACGTCAGATATAAATACTCGCGTGACGTTGTGCGTGCCGTTGCCACCGATTCCACTCTGGGCTACAATAAGATATAACGATGACCGTGTGACAGATGATTTGTCTACAAATATTTCATGAAATTGCTGGTAGGCCTACACTGAAAATCCCTTTTCTAGCAGACTCGGACTTAACGTCATAGGACTACGTGCAGTTTCTTTACTGCAAGTGGAATGACCCAACAAGCTTCAATGCATGATAAAATTATGAAGAGTTTGGTCTTTCCGTGCATATTTATGTGTGTCGACTGCCTAGCCCACACTATTAAGATCCTTGATCCATAGTGAGTGAATAGTTGATAAAATTGAAGATGTTTGTGAGCATGAGATCCGACTATAATTACTCATAGTACCTATTCAGCTTATTGGCAAGCTCTGTACTTGCATCCCCGCCTAATTCCGGCTCTTCTTCGTAGCTCTTGATTTTCACATTTTCTGTGGGAGGTGCTTCTTCACCGTCATTGATTTTGTTTCTTCTGTTTAAAATGTTTGCTAATTCGTTATCAGCCATCTGTAATATTTCACTGCTATTCACCTGTGAAACTAATAGAACACTGATAATTCAAATTACAGTGTAGGGTGAGCATGACTAACACAGCCTGTACCACAATTCCGTAATGAAGAAATATAAAAAGACGCGCTGTTACTGTATTCTCGGTGCTTCACAGCAGAGGCGCGCCGGATGTCTTCATTGAAGCATAGCTTTTCCTACAATGTTTACACCACTGGTAGTCGATTTACGATTTACGCAGAGATGAGCATGGATTAGGATTAGGTTTTGAAAAAACAGGATTTGTGAAATTTTCTCGGATTTGGATTGGATTTGGATTAGACATTTTTTTCAGAACGGATTAGGATTTGGATTGGATTGACCTATTTTCTGGGAGATTGAAATGTCGTGTGGCGAATGGCGACAAACTTTATTCAGATCAGGTATTAATGTATCTAAGGTCACTAAGTTATCTTGAATCAAGTGAATCGTTGGTTGTGAAATAAAATTTTCGAATCTCTCCATTGCATGAATTGGTATTTTTTCTGAATTTCCAGTTGGAATCGGATTAGGATTGGACGGACATGGACTTGAATATGTAAAAGTTATGGATTAGGATTTGGATTTGGATTTAAAGGTTCGGATTTGGATTGGATTAGGACATAGAAATTTCAAATCCGCTCATCTCTGGTAAATTGCTACGGGTCGGGCACATATACAAGGCATATGCAAAGAACAGAAAGATGAACTAATAACCGACGATTCAGGCCGAAACTGTAATGGATAACGTATGCATGCAACTTTATATTTACATCATGCCAATTTTCTTCATTTTATTCATTGTATCGCATTTTTTTTGTGGTGTATTGAACTGATAAAATTGCTAATAAACCAATGATGATGATGATGAAGCTGCCGACCTAGATAAACCTCCAACACTTAGGTAGGAATTCAGGAGTCGATCTCTGTCGGACTTAAACCCGCAACCCATTAGTGTTGCAGCTGAGGATTACACTACACCAGGGGTCACCAACAGGGCCGTAACAGAACTTCGTCAGGCCCCCCAAAAAAGTTTGGTCTTGGCTAGGGTTACTGGGTTACCATATTTTTGAGACATAAAATCGGGACGCTCTTTAGCGCCCACTAGCGGATTTCAAAATGAGATATGAGCTCATTGTGGAATGACGTCACACTGGCAAAGCTTTGTCTATCGCAGTGATGGGCAAACTACGGGCCGCATGCGGCCCGCAACACCGTTCTGTGCGGCCCGCGAGAATCTGGAGAAATTTTTCAAAAATATTGATAGAATGTGAACTAAAAATCGAAATAATGCAGGGATTCGATCAACTTTTTCTTAGTATATTCCACAATGGTTCTCAAACTGGTGGGCGCCCCCCTTGGGGCGTGAAAGCATCTGAAGGGGGGCGCGAAGCTGAACTCAACTGAAAAAATGTTTCGCGCTTCGCGTGATATACATCCAATTCATACTTAACCTTTGTACGTAACCTTCTATGCCATCAAACTACCCGTTAGATTTGCTAGCATCCAGGTTGCGTTTTGTGATATGACGATAGGGGGGCGTGAAATCTTCACCATCATGAGGGAGGGGTGTCTTGAAAAGTTTGAGAAACACTGATCTAAGGTATTTCCATAATATCAGAGCGGGATAGCTACAACAAGATTGACATAATTTGGATGACGAGTGGGATTTCAGATTGGCCATGCACTTCTTTTTTGATTATTTCGGTGATGTGCTTAGAAAACGATTCGGGCGTGCCTCAGGTAGATTCGTTGTCTGTATGCGTATGGGTATTTATATTTTATCTACACATGGTAGAAGCGTGTTTGAAGCTAACATGGTTATAATGCTGTAAGCATTGTGTCCTGGAAATGGAGCAAAAGTGGAATTAGTCAATCTATGAACATATCGCTGCTCACAGATTTAAATTTCAATCCTGTTCTAAAAATCGGGCCAACCGACTTTCATCTCATAGTTTTGACAAATTGGTTATTGAGGTCCGCCAGCCTATGAAATTTCCCCACTGTTTGTTTTTGTTTTGACACAGGTACGATATCATCAGAGCAATGTTTGGTTTGTTTTAAATAAGCACATATATTATCTTCATGTCCTCACTATATAATCAAATATCAATATTGCGTTTTGGTTTATAATCCCAATTTTATATGGTGCGACCCGCGAATGGATTCAGATGTTGAATGCGGCCCGCAAGCTCAAAAGTTTGCCCACCCCTGGTCTATCGACTAGAGGTGGTCACGATCCGGTCCAGCAGCGTGTGGTTGTGTGTTGTAAGTTATAACTAGGGCCGAAGCCACCTTTTTCAGCCTCCTCCCGCCCAAATAAACAGTGATCGTGAGCCGATCGTAGGGTAAGCGATGCAACTCCTGACTCAGAGGGATTATAACAATTTTGAGTGAGTTTAAATAAATGAACTTGTATGGGGGGTGCATTTCTACGAAAATGGTTGATTTCAAATCGTATTTTGGCATGCTTCTAATTCGAAATCTGACAAAAGCAATACATTTTTGAAAAGAACTAGTTTCATACTTTAGGATTCTGCAATAAAAAAAATTTGGAAAATTTTGTTAGTTCAGCAGTACCTTATGGCCTTAAAAAGCGGGACGTTTGGCTGACTGATTGGGACGCCGGGACAAGACGTTAAAATGCGGGGCTATCCCTCCTAAAACGGGACGTATGGTAAGCATAGTCTTGGGCCTCCCATAGGGTTATAGACCGAACTTCGGCGATACCCTGTTTACCGCTATTTATCATATTCGTGAGGACTTTGTTTAGTGAATCAGCTTTTGTCGCCTAAGCGCGCGAAATTTCTAGAATTCATGGTTGAATCGGCCAGTATGATCGGGAATTGTATTGTTATCAATTTTTATCTTCTCTCTGCTCACGTAATCGGATTTGCCGGTAGAGCTGAGTGAGGTGTGTTTGAAGAGGTAGGGCCACTCAATAATAATTAAACATCTTCGGGCGTATACCCGTTGGCAGGAACGAAACCGCACCTCGGCAGGCCCCCAAAAAGGGGGGCTTGGGCTCCCATAGGGTGATGAAACGACCCCTCCATCACGTTGTTCGCTTTTGTCACGAAAGAATCTGTAGGCTACTGTATTGTGAGCCAGTGCGAGGCGCGAAAATTTTCGATAATTTATAATTAAATCGGTCAATCAGATCGGCGATTGCATATATATTATGCTATCAATTTATTGTCCTCTCTACTCACGTAATTAGATTTACCGGTAGAGCTGAATGAAGTGTCTTGAAAACGGGAGGGCCCGTAAATAATAATTAAACATCTTCGGGCGGGCGTACCCGTTGATATGACTTCGTTACATGATGTTATTTCGTGACTTCCAGTCTGCTGTCTCCCTCCGTCTACCCGTAGGCTACCAGACTCAGTGCGATAAAACTTCTAAGAGAGTCTTTTAAATCAAAACATCTCATTTCAACTATAGCTACCCACTAAGATTTTGTAAGAAATCATGAATTACTTGGCACCATGTTGGTATAAATTACACAACAGTAGTCAAATCAAATTTTAAAATCATGTCACACTTTAGACCGGACATAATGTTATCTGTTTCTATATCAGTCAGTGGGAAGACTGGCATTGCATGCTATCAACTAGTCCAGTGGTTCTCAACCTTTTTGTCTTCGCGGACCCCTTTGGACCGTTACGGACCCTCGTGGACCCCCTCCAGTTTTAGTTCATATTTGGCTCAATTATGGTGCAACCGTCATCTGTCGTGTGCAAATATGGACTGTATAGGCTTGTGTTGAACAGCAAAAAATGACCTTTCTTGAAAATAACACCGTACTATTTATGTAGGAATTCGAGAGACTTTTATTATGTCAAAGCTAATTTTGCAGCTGTCCTGAAGTGCGTGGTCGTGTCTTGAAAATCCGCATCTTAGATTTGATATGAACGAGTGCCGAAACTATATTTCCACACATGTAGATGGAGGCTAATGTAATATTATCGAATGTAAACATAGAATGGCAACGACCTATTTTGCGGCGTCATTCCGCTTCGCTGTGGCTATGGATCAGAGATGAGCGGATTTGGAATTTCTATGTCCTAATCCAATCCAAATCCGAACCTTCAAATCTAAATCCAAATCCTAATCCATAACATAACATAACATAACATGGTTCGGTTATATTTTTATCTGAACAAGTCACACACAATGTACAATGCGATAAGACACAATGCGATGTCATGAACAGATAGGAGGGTGTAGAACGACACGCATCAGTAGCGATCTCTAACATCCACCTCGGCCTAGAGTGCCCGATGTCACAGTTCTTTTTCGATGTTGATCTCTTTGAAGCCGCGGCCCTTTCTTCTAGTTCTTTTCCATTCTTTGTGAGTGCTTTCTTTCGTCGGGTCTTTTTCTGGGCTTTTTTGTCGCCGTAAGAACAGCAACGGCAGGGGAAGAGGAGCCCAGATAAACCTCCGACGGGAATCGAACGCGGTTCGCCTGCGTGCAGGGCGCTTATCGTAACCACTACACTATCTCCCCTTTTTCATATTCAAGTCCATGTCCAATCCTAATCCGATTCCAACTGGAAATTGAGAAAAATGCTAATAAATGCAACGGAGGAATTAGAAATTTTTCTATCACAACCAACGATACCCTTGATTCAAGATAATTTAGTAACCATAAGTACCTGATTTGAATAAAGTCTGTCGCCATTCGCCACACGACATATCAATCTCCAAGAAAATCGGTGAATCCAATCCAAATCCTAATCCGTTCAGAAAAAAACTCTAATCCTAATCCAATCCAAATCCGACAAAATTTCACAAATCCTGTTTTTTCAAATCCTAATCCTAATCCATGCTCATCTCTGCTATGGATCCAGAATTATATTGCGTAAGCGACTTTAGGATTTCTGTCAATCCAAAAGTTATCTTTCAGAGCGCAGAATTTACTGAATCTGGTCTTGATTGAAAGCTACTGTTAACATTCGATAGTAATATGAACGCGTAACGCTTCCGACGACACTTTTGGTGTGCTCGCAACATTTATGGCAGCAAAATGAAGAAACACATTTTAATGAACTTATCACATTCATTTTTATCTAGCGTTTCATCCGGAAGTTATTCCGCAATAGTGGTTATTTACACAGGATGAGATTAATTTCGTGGCGACGTTTCAATCCCTTCCTTCATTGGGACAAAATAGCGAAAATACTTTCGGAATTTTTATTTGAAACGACTGGTAAGTGGTCAGTAATTGGATGAGACTGACAACTTCAAAGCGAAAAGGTTTCGCCAATTCGAAGTCACCCTGATTGACCTTACTATCTCCATGTTTTTATTTTTTCTACAAACCCCCCCAAAACGTTTCTAAACGGCAATGTGTTTGTATCTGTAGGTTATTGGCATTTTGGCAATCAAAATGAATTTGCACAGTAGGCCTATGATATGACATATGTCAGACGATTATTCTGATGATGTGAGTCATGAGGTTTTAGTAGTTGTGGAGCGAAACTGCCTCATGTTTTCCCACATTAGAAAAATACATATTAGATTTTCAATCACATTGCAAATTTTTATGTCTCGCGGACCCCCTGAAATTGCTTCGCGGACCCCTAGGGGTCCGCGGAACCCCGGTTGAGAACCACTGCCTAGCCTAATGCCCTGTATTCAGATATGTAACTTGACACTGCAACTACGAGTGAGTGTTCCAGATGCGCATTAGTGAAGGGTGTTATTTGTTTGTTGTTGATGAAGATCATGCCCCAAAAGGCAGATTCACAACGATAAGTTGTATAAAACACGGTTGCAACCTTCATAGCTGCTGCGCAATGCGCATACACCACCGTACTCTTCCGTGTCAACAAGGCACCCAAAGTTTGCTGCTGCGGGGTAGGCTTTGAGGTGGGCGTCATTTTGCAGTGTTACAATTTCAATCTCCAACTGTTCAGCATCCAGACATGACAGATTTCATTAAACCGGACAGCAGCAACGATTACAGAAAGTTAGAAACATGGTAGGCTACTAAGCTGCGTTGAGTATAAGAGAAACAAGCTGTGTTACAAAAGATGCAATACGTAATGGGAATACAGCCATTGAATATCTGCTAGGGGTGACCAACCTTTTCAGCCAAAGGGACACATGCAATCAGTAGGGGTCTCAGCTTTCCCGTGGCCACTTACTGGCCACAGATATTTTTGTGGCCGGCCACGAATATTTCGTGGCCGGCCATGAAAATGCGTTGTCTCGTGGCCGGCCACAGTGAATTTCATGGCCGGCCATAAGAATTCATCGTGGCCGGCCACGAGTTCATGGCAGTGATGAGCGGATAGTGCTGTTCGAGACTCCGAATCCCTCCGACAACTTTAGTGTCTGAGGAAAACTCCCTCCGACTCCGAACAGCTCAATCCCAGACTCCGAGATACTCCGACTATCGGAAACTATGCTCCGACGAATCTCGTCAAGTATCCGAAACAGTGGCAAGCATGGTACACTTGGTAATGTATTTTACTAAATTAATATGATAATATGATTGGCCTCATAGTATTGTCTACTCTCCAGTCCCCAATTGCAATGCAGATGGCTGATTTTTAGTACTTGGCAATCATTTTTGCAGGTTACCTGTCATATTACAACTTTACAAGGTGTCAACTGTCTGTGCTTTGGTTTGTAATCATAATCAATAGTGTATTCTTGGCAGAGCTATCCAAAGATATCGGAGTGACAAAAGTTACAATGCTCCGAAATTCTCCGAAAAAATATCTGTAGTAAACTCCGACTCCGCTCCGACTGTCACAAAATCGGCAAAACTCCGCTCCGAATCCACTCCGACTCCGCTCCGATGCTCATCACTGGTTCATGGCCAGTTCGTGATTTTGTCACATCTAGTTGGATCAAAATCCGCCCTTTGCATCCAATTTGAGAATAGTCAAGTAGATCTTCTTCATTTGCAATACGAACTTGCTGGTGGCAAGGTTTGTATAGACGACTTCCACTATATTATCGCACGTATTTAAGTTAAATTACCACTTTATTGAGTAGTTTAGGGATGGGTTCAAAATTTGCACGGCTTTACACGTGTTACCTTCTCTGTTCGCTGTAGAAATGAATTTAATTCCCACTGACTATTGAAAAAGTACTCTGGGACGGTGCGTTGTACTAACACCGAAACATACGTTCCTTGAACGTTCTAGAATCTAGATAAATATTTGATAGAGTAATGTATGAGCGTACTGCGTAGCCTACATCTTATTGCTCGGTCAGACGAACGTCTTTACATTAAAACTGGTGTTCACACAGATTTCATGCCAGGCGATCAACACAATGGGATTGCGTGGAAAGATAAAACCGTGGTGCAGACTCGATAGCCTCGCAGTTTCTTCGTATCTCCATCGCCCAAGCCCATTAGTGATGCAAACGTAGATAATCTGACTCCCTGCCCCTCTTTCGTTTTCTACATAAAGAAACCGTCATATTTTGCTACAAAAAGTTTGTTTATTCCGTTACCAATTTCACAAGATCTGAAGCAATTGAAGCTATGATTACAATCATTCACAATTCATATACAAGTAGTTGCGTGAATGCAATGTGTCCAGTACACGCTTTTCACAGAAAACACCCAGCAGGGGCACGAGAGATCTGATACACTTTACACGGCGATAAGTATTTGCACTGCATTCAAATGTCGAATTATAATGAACGATTGGGACTTGTCTGTGTCATCAAGATTGTTCGCTGAATTGCACATTGTTCCCTGCATCAACCACAAATATATCATGCCTATTGCTCAATTCGCAGGCTTGGCATGGGCATTTTTTCATAGATCGATGGCGCTGCATTTGATGTCGCATCGATCGATGATGCTGCTTTAGATGACGCAAAGTATCAGAAGTTATCTATTATTATAACAGTAATTTAATTATATAGCAGGCACATTTACGTCTTATGCCCACCACATCGGTTAGCAGCTTGATCTAACAACGACATGTGATACAAAACGATCCTTGCACCCAAGTAATCAAGTATCCTCTGGCATACACGGCATCTTTAGTGACTGCGAAATGCATCTCATTCGTACATTATTTGCTTCGACCTGGAAGAACGGCACCTAGTTGGATATACAATATACATTATACATACAAATTATATAGGATCGGAAACGTGACCAAAATCAAATTTCTGGGAACAAAGCCCCACATTTTACCAGTATGACCGGAAGGTTAGGCTACATCGTTGCCTTTATTCTACATCTACAGCACATCTGCAGTGTGTCAAGTTCATGTGCTGCTACAGCATAGAAATATTCTTAGATTCATCGACAAAACTCTCATCGTGCAAATGAGTGCAAGCTCTATTGATGCTGAGGATCTCGAACGTCGTATGTATTGTAGAGCAGTACGATAATCAAATATGTATATAACCGTATATCGCGGACTCATCATAGACCTGATACAGAAAGGAAGGATTGTATCAGCCTGGCATTATCCAATTCACAGCTATTGAGCTATACGAAAGATAACAAACTATGGAATTGTTTGCAACTAAGACATATCAGATCGGGGGAAGCACCGGCCACAGCGAGCTGCTCTGTGGCCGGCCACAGAATGTAATGTGGATTTCACAGCTTTTCTGGAACTTGAAACAGATTTTCCACATATTCTTGGTTCTTTGATCCCGTAATTGTTTCGTTCGGGTACTTTCATTACGGTATTTAGTATTGAAAACAAGAAAACAGGTAAAATGACGGCATATTGACCGATCCAGTATCTCGATGGAACAGATTATGCATTCAAGGAGGTATATAGTCGAGTCTACTTAAGCGTAAATCGAAAATCGGCAGTGAATTAAGACAAATTCCCAGTACGGTATTGTATTATTCATAAATTCATCAGGGCAATCCACGAAAGATTTTAAACTGCCCCTACAAACATCCTTAAACTGCATGATCAAATATATATGTATTACTTATTCGCACCGCAGACTCATCATAAACGATAAACATGGTTGAAAAATGAAGGGCCTTATCATCATCATATTGTTAATCGTAGGTTTGCATATTTACAAAATAAAACTAACTATACAATCGATTGCAATTGCAACTGCAACGGCACAATGCACAATCCACATCTTACGGTTGAAAATCAATATCAGAACGGGGGAAGCACCGGCCACAGCGAGCTCTTATCTGTTCTGTGGCCGGCCACAAAATGTCATGTGAATCTCACAGCTTTTGGGGAACTTATAGAGATTTTCTGACGGATATCTGGTATACATTATTTTTTCCAATTTTATGCAGTTGCATACGATTAGCTGTGACGAGTTTCAGTCGGATATTTAGTCTATTTCTATAAAAAAAAAGATACAAATTAACACTTACCATCAGTTACCAGTTTTGATAATGTCTTCATCGCCTCTATCTTTCTATACCATTATTTCCTGTTTCATTTAGCGGATATCCTCCTTTTTAATGCATTCTTTACATAATTTTTTGTGTTTCTAATTGATATATAGAGACGATCTCAGATCGTTTGATCTTCTTCCCATCTTTTCATTGTATCGCTATTCTTCTGGTATTTCGGGTGAAAATGCATATAAACTGAGCTAAAATGTCGCTCTCACCTAGTTCTATTTACTGTACGTCCATAATAGAACATAATTGATCATGCATTCGACCACGATTGGGTCACATACAGTGATACTAACTTGATATATTGCAGCCGGCCATGAAATTTGGCTATGGCCGGCCATGAAATTTAGTCATGGCCGGCCATGAGAATGAGTTTGACATGGCCGGCCATGGAAATTTCATGGCCGGCCATACTGAAATTTCATGGCCGGCCATGAAAATCACCATGGCCGGCCACAGAATAGCACTTTTCATGGCCGGCCACGGAATATCTGTGGCCGGCCACGAAATTATCCGTGGCCAGTAAGTGGCCACGGGAATGCTGAAAGTCCGTCTCCATGCAATTGAGGAAACAATGTGCGGGCCACTAGCCACGCGTTTTTAGGTCAATAATATTTTTACTTTATCGCTGCGCTTGGTTTGTAAGGACAGGACTATTCGGCGCCTGGACTTATCGATATCGAAAGCTTCGCGGCCAACATGCGTCAATCATTTTGTGCCTTATGGCTTCATCGCCGACGGTCTTTCTGGGCGCGCACACGCGAAGTCGCGTGTTAGAAGGCACGTTCTTTCATAATTGCAATATAGTTAGATTCAACTCTGGAGAGGGGGTACCAATAATTGATGCAAGAAAACGAGTGACAATAAATCGCGTGAAATTCTAAAAAAAATTACCTTATCGTCTTTATGGCCATACATACGGAGATCTACAAAAATGTGGGTAACCCATGGCTACACTAATGCGTCGGAACTGATATATTAGATATCAACATCCCAAATTTCACGGCCAGGCTAATCAAATTTTTGGTTGGCCCTACAAGTTCACAATAAATTACCTGTTGGGTCAGCGGTTCCCAACCTTTTTCGCCTCATCGCCCCCTTTTCAAGCTCAACGCCGATCATCGCCCCCCAGATTTCGCGAACCAAAAAATCGGTATACAATCTAACCATAGTCGGGTTGACTAAAAAAAAAGTCATTTGGACGACTTGACTCCAATATAGCCGTTTTAACGCGTCATCTCCCCCTATGGCCCCTTCGCTATTTTCACCCCTTGTCGCCCCCATTGTCCATTTTCGCCCCCTATCGCCCTCTTCGCCATTTTCGCCACCCTAGGCCGCTAAATCGACCCCTGGGGGCGATATCGCCCACGTTGGGAACCACTGTGCTGGGTAATTATTTTTAGATAATAATATACCTAATTTCAGAAGTTACCTCGCGGGCCACGGGTTGACCGGCCCTGTGCTAGTATAGCCTACTTCACGGCTAACTGCTACCGAATAATAATGTTGTTTACTACTTTGGCATTGTTCTGGACGTCGAGCTACCATAACGGAACCCCCGCCATTTCAAGAAGACCGTCATGTCGCCTGAACTGAATATAGGCAGTGAGCCGTATACTACGTTTTCGATATCTTGTGATTCTATTACATGTCGTTATATTACTGATGGTAATTGAGGATATTTGATATCCTCATTTTAAGTGTTTATATACATGTATTGTCATTTGTACCTACATGTTAGTGTGATTCAAACAAGAATAGCTAAATGAATCAATCTATATATTTAAATGCACACTGGTAATAATCTTACGAATATTGGTAAATGCTGCTATTCGATATATTTTTAGAACAGGCTCGAGGGCTACTCACCTGGTCCTCGCAAACTACCTGGGGCCCACGGGCACCGCGTTGGTGATCCCTTCTGACTACACCATCTGGACACCTGCCAAAGTGGGTGTGTTTGTTTGGAATACTATTCCACGTAGTTTTGACTCTATCATTTCGTTGTATCGCAATCGTGTGGCGTTTTCAAAGATGAGATAATTAATTCGCAGAATTGAACTTTTGTGTATTGAATTTGACAACTCCGTTACATTAGCTCTTCTAGCAAATGATTAGGCCTGTACCCGCAGCTTTCAATCAGTATTTGTATAATCCTAATCCATATCACAACATGATATGCGTCCACCCATCGGGTCATGCTCGGTCTCGCCCTTTCTTCGTCGTCACCGGAAGCAACGTGCGCCCACTTAGCCTATACTAAATAATCATCAGCGCATTCTTGAAGAACACGATATAATATATAACTATCATTGCAAAATCTTCGCCCGCTTTAAAACGTATCATGTAGAATGCGATGCACAAGACACAATGCAGCGTAATGAAAGATTGGAGGATGTTGAAATGGCATGCCCGATGTAACAGTGTTCGATCGCATTCTCGTGGTGCATTGATCGGATAAATTGTTAATATACTGAAATGAACGATCTTGATCGTTATCGGCTGCCTTTTCTACTGCTACTGCCTAGAATCGAATCGCGCTCCGTCGTGTCGATTGGGGCGGATTTTGATCGGAGCTTTTTGATCGCTTGGTGGTCGGACCAGTCAAAGTGTTAACTTCCACTCCACACCTTTGTTTCTCTGGAATGCTTTATTATCAAACCTATAAATAATAGTTTACAGCTTTACATCAGTGATTCGTAACCTTGGCTCCAGCGCCCCCTGTGAGAGATTAGGTATCTGAACTTAGCGAAAACACTCAGAGGAAATAAGGGGCACTGAAGAAAAAATGCCGAAGCAGTGGGTAGTGTGGTATTTCTCTAAGGATACATAGTTCCACAGTATAACTTCTACATATATTCCTAAGTAGCCTACTTGTTGCAAAATTACTTTATACAATATTTATCAAACCAACACGCTTCTCCGTCAAGATAGCGTAATGACGGATCGTCCAGCACCTTGATCGGTATGTTTGGGGTTCAATCTCCGACCGGGTCGGACCAAATAGAAACATATGTAGTGGTGCATAATTGCACAGCACATCATGCACTCATGGTGTGCGCTATGCATATGCACAGATCGTGCGTATGTATGATCATGAGTCGGTGTATAGGCTATGCCGCAAAAACGACCAGAGGGAAAAAATATACTACGTCCGTTCCGTATATGCCGACAATGTAAGCAATATGTTTCCATGAATGCAGTGAACTTAGTGCAGTTCCTTCTAGTTTACCGAGCTATATTCAATGTGAGCAGAGCATAAGTCCATACTATACATTTTCACTTGATTTACTAGTAGCAGCCACAGAGCAAAAATAATATAACTTCAACGTGTCGTCAATCGAATTTGTGGTGTGCAGATTAGTATAATCCTTAAATATGGCGGAGGGGAGGGGGGTGGCAGACCATGAAAATTTCTGATAAGGGTCGCTGGAGGAAAAAAGGTTAATAACCACCGTCTTAGTCACTCTATGCCGATTCGGGCTCCGTTGATATACTCTTTAACTCTTCATTACAATTAAAGTTACAATAAGGAATTTGTTGCTGGGGTGCTGCCTTCAAAAATACGATTGACCCACTG
This sequence comes from Botryllus schlosseri, assembly GCF_051294905.1. Classification (NCBI taxonomy): domain Eukaryota; kingdom Metazoa; phylum Chordata; class Ascidiacea; order Stolidobranchia; family Styelidae; genus Botryllus; species Botryllus schlosseri. The sequence goes on along the minus strand of NC_137249.1, from coordinate 10,390,128 downwards.
CAAAAAATGCAACATCGGATTCTCCATATCATTGCCAAGGTCCCAAGGTGGCCTGGATGTGCGACAGACAAATCGTTACCCAACAGATTTGGTGTTTTAAACATGGCAGACATGTGGAAGCTGGAAATTGCCATGTATCAGTTCCATTGTGCTGGTCACAGTCCCACAAATTTCGACGACTACTTCACTTCGGAATAAAAAACGCACAACTAACACGCGCGCATCCTCGAAGAACAACTGCCATATTATCAGGGCGGAATACAAGAAAACGTATTGCTCTGTCAATTATGCCGGACTTATAGTGGGGAACAACAGCTCACCGGCTATCCCACAGTCGTCGAGCATGTCCACTAGGGTATTGACTTGAAAAAAAGTCATTTGCCTGTAGCAGGAATTAATGAACATTTTGGTATAAAATTATAATTATTTTTTTCAAATCGAAAAAAATGTTCCGCACAAACCAACTTCAATCTTCGACATTTGTCCAAATATAGACAAAAATTACAATTCAAAGGTTATTCTTTGCTACAAATTTAATCTTCAAATACTTGTCCTGTTGCAATTCTGGTAAAGTTCATCCATCAATTTGACTTCCTTTTTTGTAATTATGTTATTGCCAGAGACATATCTACAACGGATTTATCCGACTTTCAATGGGACTTTAAGGCACTTTATCGCTGCAGGACATTCGAGTCCGACCGATGTTGGACGGGATTGGTCGGGCTCTAGTATATTCCATCTTTAGACATCTGGTTAGAATACCAGGCTTCCTGACACGCATTTGCGATGAATAAGCATGATATCTTCAGAGTTACTCTCCATCCTGGGGATTTGGAAGTGCGCAATCATGGTCCTTGAGCCCCATCTCGCATTGCGTAGATGTGGACGTTTATGCCATTTGATTAATGGTAATAATCTACTATTTTCTTTGAAAGAGCGGCCTGCTCTGCACGGCTCATAGATAAACATGGAATCATCCCTCCATCCTCGATTTTTTAATAACATTTTCATCTGAATTTCTGGCTTGGTGGATTCTACCAAGATTTCGGAGTGTTTTACCATATGATCTCCAAATTTGTAGCTGAGAGTTGGATTTGTTGAAGACATTGGATTGAAGAACTCTGATATATGCTTTAGTACTCGAAAGTTACGGATCGGAAAGACTGGGTATTCAGCAGCCACATTTGACAGCAATATACCCGGCCACGAGTATAAAAAAATGATGGTCGCAACTTATAGAGGCATATACAATATCTTTAGTAATCTTATAAAACTAGCGATGGGTATAGGAAATAAATGGGAGTTCAAATATGTTATGGATGGTCTTAAATTTTGAGAGTTTGTTCGGGTGATGCCACGCCATAACACGAGCCTCCCCTTGGAATAGTTTTTGAACTGAGTGATGTATACCTGTAGAATTTTCGGTCAAACTAGAAAAAATTCTTATAAAGACGTATTATATACTGTTGGAAAGATAATTTTATCAGCTTTTCAATTATGGGTTCTGTCATTTTTTTACCTTGCGGAAAAAAATTATGACCAAAAACGGGCCAGGGGTAAAACACTACTTTGACTAACATTAAAATACAATTATAAGCTAAAATACGATACCTTCGGAACAGAATACAACACCATCAATTGGAATATCACTCTCAGCAAAGCAAACTAACAATCGAACAGCAAAAAATGAAACATAACTTTATTAAAAGGTATATATCATACGTTAAGGGGCAAAAGTTGACCGAGACGGAGATAACACTGGTTAAAAATTTCGAAAAAAAATTAGCGTCAAAAATTTTAATGATTGATTTATGCTAATTTATGGTTGCTGAATCCGATTCTGTGCTAATAATTTCTCCATCACGTCAGATTTTTTCCGTAATAATTCTTCTCATTTTCATAAATTAATCATATTTCAGCTTTCGTTAGTGACATCACGGTTAGCATACAATAGCAACAGATCGAATATTGTTATTGAAATCATCTATTATGAAACGTGGGTTGTTGTAATACAGAATGAGTGAGTTTTCAGTGAACTTGAATACAGTGATTCTCTATCATCGTTCAATCAGAAGCTCTTTTCGACCCATAAAATTACACTGGTCAACAAATTAAAAAATCCACGCCAACTACCATACTGGAACAGAGGCAGAGATGTTTTTAAATGCTATCAAGGTTTTTTGTTTGTGTTTTGCAATATTAAACGCCAGTTCTATATAGGCTACAAAAAGCTTTACATTTTAGGTGGTTTCTTATTTGCCGTAATATTTTAATATGAACTTGAGCAGTGGTTCTCAACCTTTTTGTATTTGCGGACCCCCTTTGTACCGTCACGGACCCACGCGGACCCCCCCCCCGAAGTTTAAGTTCAAATTTAGCTCAATTATCGTACAATCGTCATATGTCTTGTGCAAATGATAACTTTAGGTTAGTGATAAACAGCAACAAAATTATTTTTCTTGAAAATAACGGCATTCTATGTATGAAGAAATTGGTTTGACTTTTATTTTTTCTGCAACTGCATTTTTTGAAATACGTGGTCATGTCTTTAAAATCTGCGCCTTCGGTTTCATATTAACGAGTGCTGAAAATCCATTTAGACAAAGAAAGGTGGTCGCGAATGTAATAATAGGGCATAAAGTTTCCGACGACACATTTGGGTATGATCGCAACAATGATGACACCAAAATTCACAAACAATTTTTTATTGAACATATAGCGTCAAGCCTGTTAATTTATATCTAGCAGCTCACCTTTGAGTTATTAGGGAAAAAGTTATGTAGGCCTATATCACAGGAGAAAACGGATTTTTGCAAGCATTACGAAGTCTTCGTGATTGACTTTACTAATCCAACCATTTATTTTTTACACAATGCCCAACAAAACACGTCTATACAGCCAAATATTTGTATCAGTGGGCTATTGGCAAGTTAGCAACTAAAATGAGTCCACACAGCAGGATATTCCATCTCATTCTGTTCATTTTGTTGATGTGAGTTCTACTGTAATGAAACAAAACTGCAGCCTCATGATTTTCCTAATTTTAAAAATATAAATTAGGTTATCAACTATTTTGTGAATTTAGAGGCTTCGCGGACCTCCTGAAAATGCGGACCCCCGGTTGAGAACCACTGAAATATAAGAGTTTGTAAAAGTGATTGGTGCTGCTACTCAAGTAGCACAAGTAACTCCCTATATTTTCTACTCAATTAACAGTATAAGTAGTAATTTCTAAGATACGTGAAAACCACTTCAAGTGGCAGAAATATCTAAGTATATTTGGTCGGGGGAGTGTGGTCGCATACTTTCGACAGTTAGTCGGAGGTGGCTACATACGAAATCGCAACATGTATCTTCTCGGCTAACGCAAAATGTTTATAATGACACAATACCCATGCATTGGTAGAATATTCGAAAATTTATTCAGTTACCGTGAGTTAGGTGCTGTTAAGGCTACTACATTTAAGAAATCATATACAGTCAACATCGTCGGCGAGCGGAGCTTCGTTCGGAATACATTCGTGTTGAAATGAATAACTGGGTGCAGTACCAAACTCAATGTGCGCAGATATCTCCATGACATTCCCAGTTAATTTGCTATAGTCACACAAAGCACTAAAACAAAACCCAAAACATTTAATTTCCCGTATTGCCAATCACAGATGGGAATTCGGATTGCGTACATCTGATTCGAAGCATATGGTATGAGCCCGACCCCGTTGGCTGTTAGAACAACCTTGATTTGCCCCCGAATATACCACATGCAAATAATACATATATATATACGATTGAAGCGGAAAATATTTCCAATAGTAAAATCTCAACCAGAAAACAGCGACCGGACTTTAACCTCTTACCAGGACCGTAATTGCCGCACCCCAAATCGTCCAATTGGGGGTCCCGATCTCGAAGTGAGCCCGAAATTATGTCGGTGAATGAACATAAATTATTTATACATCACTTATTGACAATTTATGCAACTCTTCAATTTTTTCGCGCTGGAAGCGATTTCATGTTGCCACATTTTTGATTATTGAGTACCCTTCCCCCACGAAAACAGCATGATTTATAGAAAATAAAAATAGACATTTCGACGTCGACCATTACCACGCCGCGATGCACCAAAACATACCAAGTATTTGCCAATATAGTAATCCGAAAAGTGTACCAATAGATCGCCTGCGAGAAAACCTTAGCCGAAAAGGATTGCCCTTATGTTGACCGTGAACTTCGAAATAAATATAAGCCTATATAATTGTCCATGTCCATAGCTGTCTAAATGGCTCGTGTCTAATTATTCTATCGTGGCAGTCTGAACCTCACAGGTCAAATAACATTGCTCAGAGAAAAATTATTTGCAAGTGATGAAGAAATACCAATTTTCGATAAAGCCACCAGAAACGTTTCTTGGATCTCGCATTGTTTCCCAATAAATTACGGCATGATGTGTGGATGTACGTCTTATGGCCATTTTCTCAATTTTTCTGAAAAGTTGCGATCAGCGTTTCACAATCCAGTTTCAAAGAATGACCAATTATAGTGTCCAAAGTAGGGTTGCATTTAAAAGAAACGCTGTTTTAAAACAATTTGTTTAAAAAATATTTTAAACAAAAGCCTTATTAAAAACACAAAATTGTATTTTTTTAAAGTTATAAAATTATGCCATAATCGTGTAAATACTTTCCAAAAACATGTTGTATGAGCAGTTGAGCACACGGACAATTACCACCCAATTTAGCCGACGTATATCGTTACGGTATGGTTGGAAGTTGGAACCCTCAAAATAGTCGGTTCAACAGTTGTAGAGGGCATGGTATGGTATGGTATGGAACGACAATTTTCCATACTCCATACTTGCCTTACTCTCTCCATACCATACTTGCAATTTTCCAAACCATACCAACATTGTTCCATACCATACTTGATACATATTCCATACTTTCAAATACTTCAATATCATACGTATAGTACCTTTTCTAGCACCTATATTATTGATATTTCGGATGTCATTTTTGCTTAAACTAGCCATGATGCGAATCTAATTCCTGGTGATAGTTTTACAGTCTGTTTTGGTGAGGCTTAGTTCACGGTGGTGAGGTGCCGTGCACGTCTACTCTGCAGCTTCCGCGAGCCAAATGATGTAGTCAGCAGATTGTTATCCAGGACAGTCCGTAAAAGGGACGGGTAACATTCGGCCGGCGGGCCTGATGCGGCCCGCGACGAGATTTTGTCCGGCTCGCAGACAGTTTCCCGTCTTGCATGATAATGTGGCCCGCGGCCCAGTCTGCCGAGATTCCCCACTACTTGCCTAAATGTCAAATTTTACTGACTGTATGTTATTATATAGCTGTGCGCACTGCGCAGCGTGCGAGAGTGGGGCTTATACGCGTAAGTTCGTCGAAGCGAGAAGACTTGCATTATCGGCATTTACGATGTACTCAACCCTAATGAATTGAAATCTTGGTATATTTTGGGTACCGGGATTATCAAACGCTTTGAAATCTTAATTAAGGATTGCACCGTGATTTAGTTGATCAGAGAGAAGCAGACATGGCGCCGCCTGTATGACAATGCTGTTCTCAAATCCACATTGTATTGTCATTATCGGCGAGAAATGGCTCCGAAGTGACATATTGCTGTCGATAAAATACATTCATTAAATACGATTTACTCCTTGTATATATGCGCGAATAATGTATCCATTCAGCAATCCGGCCCGCCAAGTACCTAATTTTCCTATATCCGGCCTGCTGACTGGAGAAGTTGCCTGCCCCTGCTCTATAAGAATATCATCGCATTTCCGGTACATTGGCGTGAGGCGCATGCAAGTTTGAAGTGAATACTCGCAAAATAATTTATAATATAGGCGCACCCATAAAATGTCCCAGCTACAGGCGATCAATACTGCAGCGATCTGCGTGATTACGAGTACAGTATTTGGTTGAGGTTAGCGTGGCGAGAATTTCAAACTATATCTACCCCACTCCCTGATATATAATCCTAATGTAAGATCGTTTGAAATAAGACCAATAAGATATCTCGCTATGTAAATACTATAAATGTGCGGACAATAATTCAGAAGAAATGTAATTATCAATCAGATTGAGCAATTAGTACGTTGCATCATGATTGCTTGTAAGCTGTCGTCACTCAAGGAATGAGGTAGTTGCAGTAGCCCACATTACCAATTATTGCGTCACACGATAGACTTCGCTCGGAGACGTCGTGACTAGACTCAATAGATTATCGGATCAACATTACTGTTGTCATTATTACATCACAAAATCATGTCATTCCAAGTGCTCCTAAAACCGTTGCACAAGCGTGTATTTGTTCCTACACAGCATTCAATAGTTCACGTTCACACATAACAAAAGCGATCGTATTCCGTGAACAGCGATCAACGTACGCTTCATGAAGCTTGCACAGATCACGATAAAATGTATAAAACACCTAAGTATGGAAGTATGGAAATGTCGTTCCATACCATAGATTAAAATCTTCCATTCCATACCATACTTGCATTGTTCCATATTCCATACCAAAATATCGATCCATACCATACCATACTTCCATACCATACCATACCATGCCCTGCTTGTAGTACAGATATTTCGTCAAAGAGGTTATATCTACCCTATATTTTCAATTGTCAATTTCAATCCATGACGTCACAATTTAATATTCGTGACGTCATGGTTTAGTTATGAAGCAATAACGAACAACGACAGCTCTACTTGCGCCCCCCACATCCCCCTGTCTTGCTCACTCTTACTCCCTGAAACAGATATATAATTCTATTTTTGTTTTCATTTACTCCTTTTGCATCTATATCCTGCTTTTCTGTTGATAATGCATTAGTTTCGAGCCTTTTGTTCATATTTTTATAATAATTTTTTCCCTAATAATTTCAATTTTTACCCCTTGGCACGTTTTTGGTCATATCTTTTTTTCCCCAAGATAAAAAAAGTGACAAAACCTGTCATTGAAAAGCTGGTAAAATTATCTTTCCAACGGTATATTATACGTCTTTATAAGAATTTTTTCTAGGTTGACCCATTTTTAGACCAAATTCTACAGGACTAATGGTCCTACGCGCACAATACACATAAGGGCTGTCGCATGAGTAAATACATTTGTATTGCACAAAACGGGCATCTGTAACGTATATATTATGCGTCGATAGCCCAGCGATTCTATTGCGCTAGGGCAGGGGCGGACAACACACGGCCGCGAAGCGGTTTTAAGCGACCCGCAGAGAGTTTTCAGTCTGAGAAAGGTGGCCATGACACTACTTGTTCTGTTCAGGCGGTCTACATACATTTGCGACCATGAAAATGAACAGACAAAACTGTGTTCCAATCTAACTGACGCTCACGTGCAGTCTTTACCAAGGGTTTATACGTTTGACATGCATCCAAAGTTCAAAGAACTTGTCGACAACTCTGATCGACCATAGATGTCATCGACTTCAACAGCTATTGAAGTATATTACGTTAATAAATTCCATGATACCTGTTTTAGGCCTTCGAATTAGGAATCCGGCCCGCCAAGTACTTCATTTTCCTATATCCGGCCCTCAGACTGGAGAAGTTGCCCGCCCCTGCGCTCGGGGAATAGTAAAGGTTCCGGATAGCATTTTCGAAATCTGATCTGATCCGACTGGTGCCCCCACCCCACTCCCTATCGACGCATCTTTAAACGACACATCTTAAAACGAATGATGGGTGGTGACGTGGAGTAGTGAACTGCAATTTACCACCATAATTGATTTAGTTGCCCAAGGAAATGACCACGCGATGGCACAAATTATTATCAACAAAACACTATACTATGGAAGGCCTCTTTTATATTCTATTCTTTTTACAGGACCAAATTCTGCATTATATGAAGCATTGCCTGATAAATACGCATATTACAATGTGATTAAGCCGTAAGGTGTGGGTTGTACCTGTTCTTGGCCTTGTGTCATAGGTGGGTTGGGTTTTGCCTCCATAATATTTGGCGAGATCAAACACGTTTTGTTGACATAACCAACAGTTTTAAAGATGAGGAAACCGGAATAGTTGTCTGGAATTTGTGAACGACCCAAGTTCTAGTTGAGTACCGATATACAGGTATTTAATAGCCCTACGTAGCTGTAGGCTTAATTACAAATCAATCAAACAAAATTGTATACAGTAGGATATCTTGTATAGTACCGACAAGCCTCGCGAAAGTGAGAGAAAGTGCGAAAAAGTTAGGAATGCCGCCCGAAAAGCGACTCGTATATTTGAGTAGTCATGAATAGGAAAGCATCGGCAGAAGGAACGAACAGTCCGCAGAGTGTGTTGCTAATAACGTCGCGTTGGTATTTTATATGCCGCCGTCGCAAATTCCTGACGAGGGTTTGTGTTGTTATAAGCAGGTAGTAACGTTAATTCTCGCAGTGCCGTAGGGTACTATATCTGAATGCCCTTCATATTGTTGTGCAGTTCTTTAGATTTATGGTTGTGGCCTTGAATGATCAAAATCGAATGTGCGATGAGATATTCATAATTATTAGTTATTGGAGCAGAACACCGCCCAGTGTCATTGATAGATAGAACGTTTACGGAGGGTTTCATTCTAATATGTACTTTACATAGGCTTCACCTGTGGTCATGAATGACCGTCGTGCTAATGATAGCATTTTTGTGTTCTGTTTGTGCGATTGTCCACTTGCTCAACGGCCCATGTCGATTTCATATCGGGAAAAAGAATTGTGAAATTTGGCATCTCCTCTGCGGATGTGGTGTTAAATGAAACGAAAACCTTTACGACGAATCTCCTAAAATAGTTCGCGACGAGACATTACGAACAGGCTGCGCACTTCTAGCACAATACCGACCATTTACTATTGTTCTCGTCTTGCGCATAATCTGGAGGAGTTTCCGTCAGTCTTTCACGACAAATAAAGTGATAAATATCGCGTTTAAGGGGCCAGAGCTTTCTCGGTGGCCATATTGAGGTGTCGCCACAAGCATCGAGGTGTCGCCGCAAGCATCGTTAATTGTCAGAGCAATAAATGGAATTTCGCGTCATATCCTAACTAATTGGCCATTAGACCCAATGTCCACGATATCAACTACTGTTGCTACACAGAGAAGTTCTAGGATTAGAACGATGTCTATTGTGTCTATGCTGTATTTCATTCTTTATGCTTGCTGGCCCAGTAATGCAGGCGATATTGATTGTGAAAGATATGAAATATGTATCCGCATCTTCTGAAACTGTATATTTGTGACAATGTCTCCATAACAATTACATTGTGAAGGATTGCACAAATTATATCACACGTCCTCCATATTCGAGAATGTTGGTCTAGCACAGATGATATATTTGCCTAAATGAAGTAAGTCTTTTGTTATGACGTTGACGTCTTTTGTGCTGATGACTGTAAACCCTTGAAATTAGGTTAGGGCTTTTATATGATTTGTGACGCAACGTTATCGGTTTCCTGTTGAGTCGCTTACAATCGCTTACTCGCGACGGCTATTTCCGACAATCTATGGGGAATGATAAGTTGAGGCTCCCCGTCCTCAAGAGACCTACAATTACAATCTACATAACTGACGACCGCTGTAGCTATCTCGTATGTACGGCGTCTATGTGGTTTGCCGTTTACCATGCCATACGTTTGTGGGGTAATTCGAATATTGTTAGTACGATTCTTCTGCGTTTCGTTGGTGGCCGCATATTAAATTGTTAACCGTGGAATATAGAATGAATCTTAAATCAATTACAAAGAAAGGGCCCGGGACTCACGATTATCACGAGTAAATTGACCTCTCTTACATACAGATCTGTCGGTTTATAAAATCTAATAGCGGCTATAGTTATATTGGGGCTGATATCAGAGTGTTACTAACGCTGCCGAAGGCGACTGCATTTTCGTGAAACAAAGATGTTCGCCGCAATAAAAATTACGTTCTGTCTGGGAATATGTGGCTTGCTACCTTCGTCCTCTAATCAAAATCCCTACCAGTATTACGGGCCGTACAGTAGGTCCAGACGAGATCCCGCCGCGTCCTGGAGGCAAGGCTACGCTCCCGTTATGCCGAGAAGAAACCCGATGTTCGCAAACCCAAATACAGACACCAGATATGCCGGGATGGGCATGGAAAGTTCCCTAGGGGCGGGGGCCGGATACGGCGCGAATCCCTACGCATTGGGCAATGTGGGGGATCCTCGAAATCCACTCCCGGGTGGGGTTGATCCCCCACGCGTACCGGACAGTGGATTACGGACTCAAGATAATGCTGCAGGTTTGTTTCACAACATTCTATGCGTTAGCGCACATATTTGCATATTTTTCTGTCGAATCGTGACGAATAGATCTCTATAGATCGATTTAATTTCCGTAATTTGAAAAGTAATAACATTCCTACACAGAGGTTGTCAATTGCGAAGTATTTCAACTGTTTTGACTTACTTGAGTATATCACTTCTGTATTTGCAATCCTCAAAGAACCGCGGAAAACAGTCATCGCCGTAACTGCTGATTATATTTCCGAAGAAGGATATTTATAGCGTCATTAGTCATGTTGCGTTAGTCGTGAAGATGCATCTTCCAATTTTCAGGATAGCGACGGCCGATTACCTGCCGAAATTATGCGAATCCTCGACGAAACTACTTGAGTATTTTCATACCTTTTTTGCTACCCCATGAGGTATTTTTGACACATCTTGGAAATGTCTACTTCTATTTGAAATTAAGTAGAACTTTTGGAAGAAAATTGCATATACCCACAATCCAGCAACCAGCATTTATCATCAATATAATTGTCAATTATTACTAGAAGTCCGCGAAACCCATGATTTGACTAGTGAGTACGCGAATGGTGAATCGGAACCCTACCATTCCGCGCACAAAATAATAACAACAATTTCAACGTATGCGTGATGATGAAGAGAATGACGACGACTCGTTTTCCAGAGTACAACCGGCAACAACGACCGCAACAAGTCAACACCCCGCCATTGGCCGCAGTGCCTAGCGAACCCAATGGGTGCGATGGTGTTACATGCGACGATCTATCAAATTGCATCGACGTCGCCACGAACGACTCCGGCTGTTGTCCAACATGCACCAAATACGGCTGCCTGTGCGAGGGATACCAGTTGTACGATTGTAAAAAGAACGGCTTCGGGTACAGGATCTTCTCGCAAACGTTAATTACGATTATATGTTGACATTAAGTCGTCGACACATGTTCGCGATGGTATCTTCGAGGTCCTGTTTACATACATAGGGTATTAGCGAAACCTCACGATGATTCGTGTTGCACTCCAATCAACACAATTTCTTGTGCGATTTGACAGTTGCATGTATTTTCATTAGCTGGTAAAGCCGGTTCTTGGCGCCGTGTCAAATCGAATATATTAGTCAGAGCTATATCATGTATCTCCAATAATAATTATGGTTATTAGAAGCGTAGTTTGTATGCGCGAAACCTTTGTCATTTTTTGAGTCAATTTGGTGCAGTTTTTGCGATCAAATTGTGATAACACTGCCGATGAGCCGTGGTGATAAAAATATGAAAGCCATTGCTGTAATCTACGCCATTGAGGATATTACCATCTTTGGATGTGCAGCGGAGAATTCTAGATTTTCTTGTAATGGAATCGATAGGGAATTTGGCGTCAACGCCGCTTCTATGAACAGTTGAACACGCCAATTCGCCTTGTTCGCGGGAAAGCGATCCTTATAAGGGGTTTTGATTGTTTGCCAACTGCCGGGCGCATATCACTTTCAATGCCGTTACCCATGGCAATTAAATCGGACTAAAAGGAAGTCCATGGTAAAGCACAACAGTTTGCACGTTGTAATGAAAGCTCACCAAAATGTGCTGACGATGGTAAAAACAATGCATTTGAAGCACTATTATTCACGTTCCCGGAAACAGCATTATTCACATTGGCGAGGCGAAAGTTTAGAATTAACGTAATGTAAGGTTAACATGTTGACCTTAATCGTAAACACCTGGATTGCCTTTCCTTTACTTTTGTGACGACCACCAAATTACGCAATTTGTTAGTAATATCCATCCAATCGAATTAATTCAATTCGAGATCTTATCAAAGTTTCATAATCAGAAAATTGTCTGCTATTAAACAATTATCATGATGCCTGAAATATTATGTGATAGAGTCGCTGTACTGGTATGAGTTAGCAGCCAGATCGGTATACTTTTACAAAGTTGACATGGAATGATGCAGAAACTTTCATAACCACCTGACCGCAATACTATTGCAAATAATAGTACACAGATTGACAAGAAGTACAAAAATCGTTGTGGACTGGACCTGGATGATTTGGAGGCGTATTATTTTCAATTTTTTTCAGATAGAAACTTTCCGTTCCTGACAAACTCGAATCGTACCGTAATTATCATCGCACATTATTAATTTGTTAAAAATACCAACTTTTCATCAGCCATTATAGCCACAGTACTGATTTTGCCCACGTGACACTATATATATATATATTTGAATCCGCAAATGTGACCAAGTTGAATTAATGTTGACCTTTTCTCAGCGATGGAATGCTTCCGGAAGGCAAGTCTTACAAAGTGGCTGGTGGCACAACTGTGTGTTCGTGTCCACCAGGAGGTGGTTCGATAATGTGCAGGTAAGCTCACATAAATTTCTCCATTCGCTTCCATGCTTCCAAATAGGAGACTATGAGTGAGATATGAAGGTTTTGTATTCCTTCAGGAATTTTAATTCGCGCGGGCTGTTAAAAGTAATTGATATTGATTGTATCACATTGAAATTTGTATAAATGAAGCAATTGATACATAAAATTGCCGTTGATGCCTGAGTTTTTCTAACTCATCATGATTGTGTTCGTATATATTTAGTACCCCAGCATCTTGTTTGCACTCCTGCGGATGCTGCTTCAATTACTGACAGTGTTGATGGAAAAATTGGAGCATTATTAATCAGGCGTCGGATATTCCTAAATCCCGGCTTTCCGACCCCTGAGAAGCAATCGTTCGCTTACGGTACTATGCTGCTTGTTCTGGTAGCGCACTTTTGACGAACAATTAGAGATACTGTTGAGTGATGCGTGGGACTTTCTCATGAGGCTATCTCCCTATTAAAGCGAGCAGAATCGGGGTGTGCTGACGTTGGTTGCAAATACAATATCCACCCCGAGGTCTGATTCGACGCCGCTAAACGCGAATGCCGGAAACCGCTCGGCTAATAATCACGAGGATGGCGAAAGGATTCAGATCAAAATTCCGATGCCGTCAAGTTCCAACTTATCCTCTTATGTGTGTTGTGCTGCGTATCGAGTATACTTTTTTTTATCCGTCCAGGGCAGCTTTCCGTTTGATATTTCGTTAAGAGGTAACATATCTATATCCTACCTCCATTAGCGCGGTAACTAATTCCAGCTTCTGCGTGTAGGATAGCATAACATATGATAACATAATAGCCGTTATATTAAGCACAATATTATGTTTTTCCGGTAGCTTCCGTGATCCGATGTCGTCAACGTGTCCCGATATCCCCCCTAATTGCATTGAACCGTTCGTGCGCGAAATCGACGGGTGCACTGAATGTGCAAAAGTCGGTTGCGTCGGTGACGACGGTGTGAAGGTGGAAGCTGGACTGACCGTCAATAAGTAAGTGGGAATTTGCCTGTGACATTTATCAATGAAATAGTGTTGATGTGTTGCTGGTTTCTCCGGGCTGATCTTACGCCGCCATTTCAAAGTCCGACCGAAACAAAACTGCCGAGAGCGATCCTGAACAGCTGTCATGCGACAGAAGTACTTTCTCTGTATTGACGTAACCTAATGCTAGTCATACGCACGGGTTGTACGAAATGTGATTTGCATTGACTGATCTGTATACGACTGTTTGGTAAATAGATACACCAACGGCATTACGTTTAGACTATTGATCGAATTAAGTAGCTGTTGATGCCAATATTTACCCAATATTGAACTACATTTCGTTAGTTGCAAAGCCTTTTCGGGTTTTATCTTTACACCAAGGCGGCCAATTCCATTGTGCGTGTGTGTTTATTGCTGCCGGCGTGTAGTGTATTGTTGAAGCATAATGCTCTGAAAGTGCCGTTCTTCAATCTTGATCGGACGTTGATGATCTCATCGCTTCAACAATAGAACATGACCGAAGCATTAAATTTGATGTAAGCGAGACATAAATGAAAAACAGGCATAACACCGATAATGGGATGTCAGATTACGATCTAAGAAGGAAGTTTTACATGTTGGTGTTGGTGAGAATTCTCACCGTCAATTGTGTAAGGATTATTTAGTAACTCCGTCCGTGCACGTGCCGTCACTCCTTTTCATTTGATTGCCCGTAATTAACGGATCCTTGATACGTGTGAAACGGCCACAAACCTCGTTGATGACGAGTTTGCATGCTACGCAGCGGTCGAATATCCATTATTTTGTACACGTTAATTGTAGATATTCACAATTACCTATTTCGCAGTAGTCATACTTGAAGACGCTTCCGTTTCGTATGAAAATTCCTGAAAACAACTCTCCGTACATAGTGCTATGCAATTTTCAGACCACCGTGCTCCATATGCTACTGTCCCCCAGCGGGAGGCTCAATGATGTGCGGAATTGACCCGAATTGCAATCAAGGACGTCAAGGTATATAAATCACATTCGAATTCGCTGGATTGTTTGGAAAAAACAAAGGTTTTCATGGATGATGTTTTATTTTTCAGAAAGCGGTAAAACTTTGGGTCTTGAAAGCTCAGTGCGTGAGCTAAACGCGTTTCCAGCTGGCCGAGGTACCTTGTACGGGTATCCTCAGTACGGGAACGGATATCAAGACTACGACAGTCAGTACGGAGATAATTCTCCTGTTGTGCCGCCGCTTTCAGCAGTTGGATCCGACAAAAGTTCGCAAGAAAGCGACAGCGCCTCCGCGCCCAAGTCGGCGGACAACCCTGCATTATTACCGAACGGGGGATACGGTCAATACTATCAACAGCCAGGATACGGCATGCCATACGCGAATCAATACCCGTACAATATGGGCTACGGAGGTCAATTCGCGAACTATCACGGAGCTTACGGCGCCGGGTACGGTTCAAATCCGTACGCAAACTCAGGCTATTCCGATACGCAATCTCAAACTGACGCGAAAGGTCAGCAGCAAGTTCCCAACTCCGGCGGAGATCAATCTAAAATCCCTACAGACAGTGCGTATCAACTACCCCCAAAAGCGGAAAATCAACCTGGCGTTTACGGCGCACCTGGTTTCGGCTACGCTCCGTCATCCGGCGTATCGACAGGCGCCGAGCAACAAGTAGGCCTACCTCCAGCCCTACCACAGACAGGAGAGAACGCGGGCAATCCCGGTAATAACGGAGCTCGTCATGCCGGTGGTGCGAATAGCAATCGATACGATGTCCTTTCTCAAGGCAATGGATACCGACGAGGGGCGGCAGGCCAAGAACAGTACTATCAAGGAGGTAATTTCCCGTACCAGCGTGGCTTCCCGTTCCAAGCTCCACCAGCTGGACAAGGAGAAGATCCCAAACCTACGGACCCGACTGGCCCATCTCTGGATGGCCAAGCAGATGTCCAAGCTGCGCAATCTCAGAGCGCGTACGGTGGATACGGGCAAGGCACTGACCCAACCTACAATGAAGGCAGTCGATATCAGGGGATGAAACCCATGTATAATCCAGCGTCTGGTCTCGGATATCAACATAACAATCGAGGAAGCCCCGAGTCAGAGAGAACATACGAAAGACCAAGTCAAATCACACCACAACTGGTTTCCCCTGAGGATGCCGTACTGAAGCAGCAACCTGAGCGCAATCTGGCTAATAATCCTCGAAGGTAAGGGCTTGTCGTGGGTTAATCCGAAGCGTAAACAGGTTTTGACTTTTCCATCATTATTTCAGCCAATCCAGACACATAAGAAACCATCCGATGGTAATTCAAAGGGTACGTTTTCACATTTTTCTGTTATGGAATCGCATCGCTGTAACCATAGTATCACGTTCTGGTGCCTAACGACATCAACTGCTATATATCGTTGGGTGGCAGTTCGATTCACTCGAGATTACCAAAAATCCGTTAGCTACTTATAAGTTTGGCGGTTTTCGCTAATGTTGCTTGCGGCGGTTACTCACTAATAGGAAGAGCGTGTTCTCACACCCATATAGACATAATTAAATCATAAAAAGCGATTGATCATTTCGACGCTTCTCTTTCAAGATCTGTAAGAGATGAAAATAAAATACAAAATACCGATGGCGTAATCAAGCGGAAAGTTCATGACACTGCAAAATGCATATATTTCATTCATGTCGTACAGTCGTAGGCATTTCGACTTTGATAGTGTGATTATGTAATCAGATTTACCCGGCATGTTGTAAAATTTTTCAGTTATGTTGCGGATGTTAACTGAGAAGTATATATTATTTGATCTGTAGCCACACATTGATGACCGCACCTTCGTGTAAATCTGATACCAGGTGGTATACCGTAACCACGCGAAACTACCCAAAATTGTACGAAGTTTGAAAACCGGGTTAAATGGCTTTGCTGTCGAACTATGGATGTTTGTAATACTTTTCCTATACCACACTATCGAAAGATCTCCGTTAACTGGAATTAACCCAAAGTTTGCCTGTATGATAAGGAGCTTATCATTTCATGCCGGGCTGCTGATACACTAATGCGGTGATCAGCTGGATATTCGGCTACACTATCTTGACAGAAATCAAAGTGTAACTGTATTTTTCTTAAACGGGCACAAAGTACTCTATTCTGTTGCGCGCGCGATGTGGTTTTGTGCGAAACCAAGCTAACGTGGACTCTCACCGATATGAATCAAACCTTTTGTGTGTACAGTTCACACTCCGAATATTATGATTTGGAATCACGTTTCTCTGAGATTTATATTGAGGATATATTTGCTCGTTGATTTATTCATTCGTTTGTTAATTTTATGTAATTTCAAAACATCACAATAATGCGATAACGCGGAAAAGCAGTTTTCGATAAGGCTTGGTGCACTCCATAAATTATACGTCAAATCATGCGTAGGCTACTACTGAAGTCTATAATAGCATTTAAGTCCTCTGCGGCTGAAATATAGAATTTATATGATAGACACTGATCGATAAAAATACAGACGGAGACACGTAACAATGACGAATTAAAAGCTTACACGGAAATCGTCTGTCGTCTTCTTTAGTTCATATGAAGCAACCCCATGATTCATGTATTAGTTGTCTGCCAACTATTCATTATTCATATGTGCAGGGGCGGGCGGAGACGGAACCTCGAATGCATCACATTCCCACCCATACGACCAGAATTATTCCGAGAATACCCACAACAACCTCAACGACTACTAGGAGTACTGCCACAACCAGGAAGCCAACTACTACAACCACCACCACAACAACAACAACACCAAAACCAACAACGACCACAACAACTACAACTACCACCCCCAAGCCTACTACTACCATCACCACAACAACGGCAGCTACTACAACAACAACTACAACTGAACCCACCACTACAACCAGAGCTACCACTACTACCAGAGCTACCACTACGACCACAACACCCAAGCCTACCACTACTACAACCACGACACCCAAGCCTACCACCACTACTACAACCACGACACTCAAGCCTACCACGACAGCAACCACTACAAGAGCGACTCTTCCAATCACTACAAAAGCGAGCGGTAAGATTTTGTAAGCAATTGTATAGCATGTGCAATAGGGCTCTTCAAAATGACTTTTTTCTCAAATCGCACTGGCTACTTGATAAAATTGTTAGGTTACCTAATTTAAGCCTACACACCAAATTAGGTTCAATTCCAACCAGTAGCCGCATTGCTACATGAGAAGAAAGTTTCTATTTATTAAATAAAAATAAATAACAAAAAAAAATTTGAAAATTTTCTGTTCACCCCATGAAAGTGTTAGGTTGTCTATAGATACGACATACGATGTTCACCAAATTTGGTTCAATTCCAATCAGTGGAAGCGGAGTTATTGCCGTCGGAAAATTTGGATTATGAATAAATTAGTATTTACGGTGACCATTTCTTTAAATATTTATTATAGTAAATACCGTAAATACTATTATATTCTAATCCAAATTTTTCGACGGCCATAACTCCACTTCTACTGTTTGGAATTGAACCAAATTTGGTGAACATCGTTTCTATAGACAACTTTCATGGGGTAAACAGAAAATTTTCAAATTTTTCGTTATTTATTTTTATGTAATAAACAGAAACTTTCTTCTCCTGTAGAAATGCGGCTACTGGTTGTAATTGAACCAAATTTGGTGTGTAGGCTTAAATTAGGTAACCTAACAATTTTATCAAGTAGCCAGTGCGATTTGAGAAAGAAAGTTATTTTTGAAGAGCCCTAATGTGCAATTGTGCATGTCAAATGTCATAAGCAAGAATATAAAAGGTTTATTATAGATTTGCTATATCATCGAGTTATTGGGAATTTAGGATTACGGTGCTGCGCACACTCAAGGCCCCATAATGAAAGGTCAGGCCTACGAGTGTAGTCAGCCAGTTTGATGTCCACAATCTGCGATGTGTTAGTAGTATTTTACAAATTTAACGGAGTCGGCAGCGTGCGGGCCGCGTATTTACGCAGATAAATGGTTGGTGTTGAATTTCCCTCGTTCGTCTATCTTTTATTGTCGGTAAATATTTTTCCAGGTAGGATTTCATGGAGTGGTTTGATTGCTAAGTAGCTTTTAATACCAACCCATTAACGTACGTCGTACACGAAACCGTAAATCCGTACATTGTCGACAAGACCGCTACTCGATAAGCAGCATTGTGTCGAGTCGGTATCAATTGATTCTCCCCATTCGTTTCGTCTTGTTGTAGCTGGGTAGTGAAAGATAGTAAGTTAATCGTGATGCCACGAGAATATAAGTGGCGCTGGTAACAATAACGATGATGCGCGTATGGTAAAATCGAATTGCTTTGCAGATTTGACCACCCGAAAAACAAGTAGTCATCGGTAGCCAAGATTTTCGAGTAGGCCTATCCGAATTCATTCAAGACGCTCATAGATGGGCATTGGGCATCTCAGGCGAATCGCTTTGCAAGTCCCTTTGAAAATTGGTAGTATTTTGGAGAGTTGTATTTCGAACAAATCAAAAGAAACGTTTGACTGACTTTCGGATGCAATCGATACACATCGTATTCCAGATATTTTCTTTTCAGGAATAGAACTTATTGTTCTGCGTAGCGACAGTCCAAGTTATAGACCTATACAGTCCGACAATGCGCGTGTATGTTGACATTGTTGACCAGACTTTCAATGGGCAATAATTCCGTGAATTTTTCCTGAATTCTTTGCGATACCGTGTACTTCCCTCCCGATAGCTTGTCATTATCGCCTTTGATAGGATCGGGCGTTGTACACTACATTGCCGCAAAAAAGGAACTTCGCCAAATATGCTCAATTTCCAGCGTGTTTGGGTATGTTCGCTGACCGCGCGCACGTCAAAAGAATATAAAGCGATCTCTTGACCGCGCTGCACATGCCAATAAGGCCAAACAATCGTCAATTGCCGCAAGATATCAAAGCATGAAACTTAAACGTAGAAGTTACGTGAATATCTGTCGATGCGACCGATCATATCTTTGTGCTATATAGCGATGTGATACACAATTACACAGGCAGCGCTTGATAAAATCAGGCCTTTGTATAAATAATTCCTCTGAAGTCCCTTTAGCGTCCAGCGGCCACGTAAATTTATTAAATTATGCCGGAAATAACTGAACCATGTAGATTAATCCATGGGTAGCTGCTATCCAAAGCGATGGTAATTTTTCGACATCGGACCAAATTGTTGTTGTTTAGTATTCATAGTGTTCAGTTTATACCGGGCCGATATTCTTCATTAATATTCCTGATCTAACGACATGGCCCACTCTGTAAGACACCGTCATGCACCTCACGAAATTATAACTCAAATAACTGCGGTCACTGTATTACTTACACGCAAGTCAGTAATTTCAAGTCCACCCTTGGCATAGGGATATTTGGAAATCTGACCATTTTCAATGAGTATACAGCATACACACGAAGCCAGTCACGGAATTTGACATTCACGCATAATGAACCATTGTTTCTTCATGTTATCCAAACTGGCTATTTTAACAAAATCTTAATTTAATTTACCGCGTCCCAGCCTATATAAATATTAAATATACGCTTCGAAAATAAAAGGTACATAGGTGAAGCCTCGTGTCTCGTTCTTGATTATAAGAGCAAGCCCGTCAAACTGGAATTATGGGCAAGTTAATAATTGGTGGCCGAACGTGACCTAACTTGGATTCCTCTTTCTTATATTGATATCAACCGATAAGGCTCCTAAATCGCCATTAGTTTTTGGAGGTCCACATCTGTTTTATGGCCATACCTTTATATATGATTTACTCGTGGGTGTAGGCTATTCATTGTCGAGTTATATATTTATTCAGCACTTCCCCTCCAGCATTCATGTCACATGTCATAAATTAGAAAACATACAGCCAGCCATCTTTTCTTTCATCAAGACCTTGTGAGCACCATGTGAGCCGGCGACAAGTAAGCGACTATCTCTTCTATGAACTTGATCGCTTACCGTGCATTCTTATCCACCATCACGGGTGGCATGTCACGCACGGTTTAGCTTTCCAATTGCCCGATTGGACTTCACCAGACACCTTGCTCAGTTCACACACGCTAAAGGTCGTAATGACGTGACTGTATTACGTGTCCGAGGACGTGCATGTACTCGGTTACAATTCAAACTCGCCACAATCGGGGATGCAAATTTGTCATCGCTATGAAATGCAATTCACAGCAATTCAATTAATTGAGATCCACATCGTCCGTCGTATTTGCATAAATGGAAAATACCTACACACTCATAATATACAAATTTCTTTCGTTAAACTATCAATCTATGTTCACCGATACATGTTATTATGCCGTGTCTGGGATGTTAGATATTGTCCATTTTACGTTTAATATTGATTACCGTGTACCGAAATTGAGATATTCGTAAGCGCTCAAAACCCTCACAACCCCAAAATATTTTCCCGATTCTTCAAATCGGACAGCAATTTTGCGCCGTATTTTCGTTTCATATCGAAGCATAATAGACTTGACGTTTGTATCGCCACAAAAGCCGCGTTGTTTAGAAAACACGATAGCACGCTGAGTGAGGGTTGTGACAGCTCGCGAAACTTGCAAAAGTATCGCGAGCATAGAAGTCGCGATTACTCCGAAATGTACGATTGCCTTGAACGGTGCGCGGATCTCCTTTTCCGTGAAGTTATGAATGAAAACAAGCAACGTGACCTCTGTAAGAACTCCTCGACTTAAATCGCTTCAATCCGGCTCGAATCACGTGTGATTTATATAATTTGTCAACAGGAAGAACGAAATTTGTATTCATCTAAACGCCGATTGAATCGAGCGATGAGGTCAATAGAAAAACTGGTTTAAAAGCGTTTGAACCGCCAATATCGGTAAACATTAAGAGATCGGAGACCTCACAACATCCAATCGCTCGGCGGCGGTATTGAAGTATTCATCTTTCGAGGAGGTAAATGAAACATCCACTACAGAATTTCCAAAGCGATACATGTTGCGAAACCTCAAGTTCTCGATTCGTCAAGTGACCGTGATACGCAAAATGTTGGCGCGGTCGGACTTACTAATAGAGCGGTGTAATGCAAGCTGAATGTCTGACGAAATCGATTATTATGACTGCATTGGTATTCCCGACAATTGGTATGCCCGTTGTGTGCAATGTGCGCCGATCAGGTTACGTACAGTGGTGACATGCAAAGTCTAAGCGAGTATTTTGAAAGTGATCCCACGCATGCAACAAATACTTTCTAACAATAGAATGACATCCGTGGGAAATAAGCTATATGTTGTATATGCCCTTTATATCGCGTGAAACTGCAAATTTACTCCGAAATATATCGTTGGGCCTTGGGCGTCGACCTATGGTTTCCCTGACGAAGCATTACACTTGATCTAATTAATTACTGACCCATCATGTGTCTATGCACCTATACCGCATAGATTTGCAAGCACTGCATGATACTTGGAATTTACTTGGGAAATGACATCATGTCACCAACACGTGATGACAGACGCTAACCGCCGCTGCTGAGTGAATTGTTTCCCGTTTATTTTATCCAAACGCAGGTCAAAGGATCACAAATATTTTCCATTGGTATGATCTCGCTTACGAGATTTTTATTGGCCTATAAATATTCCCATACGATTCGTATTTGGTAATCGCTTTCGTGGATCGAAGTTTCTGGATGGATCCGCCGAAATTAGCTTTACATTGCTGCGGCGCCTTTATTGCAGCCGGAACAAACACGTGTTATCAGCCAGCCGCCACTCAAGATTGGCATTAGCAACTTTACTTTTAGGCAACTTGCCAACTGGAATATTATCTCTAGTCCTATCTCAATTTGCACCTCGGATAACGATTGCGATTTGTTAATGGCCAACAGACCTACTTTCCCATTACACAGAGCGGAGTATTCATTAGCGCGAGGATAGTGTCTTGAGCATGCCGTTTCATCAAACACTGTTGGTATTGTATAGTTCCTTTTTGTGGGTTATAATTACTTCTCAAACAGTATTATCCCCATCAGGTATAGCAGCGCGCCGTTAAGTCATCGTGATTCGTTTATCATGAATATGCATTTCAGAGGAGGAAAGGTTTTTGCTGGATTGCTGTACTAAAGGGAAGGCGTGGGCAAGTAACCGTGACTCATGTAGCGGTATCGAGCTTCAAACGAGCACCGATTCCAAATTATGTCTTTCCGCTCAAGTAAGCATTTTTTACGATCAATAAAACCACTGAGGATCGACCCGTGATGTCTACGCTTTTAGAAACAATGCTGCGAGGATGTGAAAAACGACGCGCAATGCAAAAACGGTATCGATTTCGCCCGCGCGACCGGCAGTTGCGTGCGTCCATCGAACCGCCGCACGGTCTGTGCGGTGGACCACTTCATGGTAAGTGTCAAGCAATCATTCCGTAATCCAGAGATGGTCAGTAAATTGTGATAAGAACCACGTGAAATAGCCCCTGTATTGCCATAACAGAATATATTTCCGAGAATTTCACCTGTAGTGCCACATAGTCATTTTCTACATCAGCTTCATGCAGTTTTGACTTGTCTTGGAAATCGCTACTATATTTGTGATTATTAATTGAAAATATACGGCGCTACTTGAGTAGCATCGCTGATTACTTTGACCGTATCTTCTTAAATCTCGGACACGATGTATTTACTTTGCGCAGAGCTGCTGTGATTGCTGCGAAATGGGACTGCGCGCCCGCGATAGCGGCATGTCATGTGAAACAAGCCTATTCAGTGAGTACACCAGTATCAAATGTCTGCCTTTGTGCTTGCATAGTCGATTTAGCAAATTCTTTGATTAGATTATGCTCGAATCTGGGTTTGTGCCGTCACGTACCTAATTGTGTATTCAGTGTTACGGTATACCGACGCGATAACCCCTTGGCAGAGGTCGTGTACGTTAACAGTTAACCAACGTTTCCCAGGTCAGTCTTGCGGAAAAGCTTTCGCCAAGTGTTGCCACCAAGGAGGAACGGCAAATCTACGTCATCCAGGTAACGTCGAGTTGGTTATTTGATAGCGCTTCTAAAACAAGATGTTATTTGACTAATGGTGGTATCGCGTACGTTTAAGTCGAATACTGTATACCTCTGTGTTTGATGAGGATACTGTGTTGTGCAAAGGAGATTATCGCTGTTTTGTGAACCCGGTCTAATCACTTGAATTACAATGTTTCCATTATAGCGTCGTTCCTATGTTGTGGGACAAAGCCAGTGAGAGTGTTGTTTTTGAATGGATTACCTTTCGCTCCGTGTTTAAGTCAACGCAATCAATTTAGTTAGTGTAAGGTGACATCACTTCGTAATCGTTTCTCATCTTCGCCATCGACCCGGGGTGGATAAAATTTCCAAAGCCGCTGTGAGTTTCTGTATCAGTCTTGCGCGTGTTTCACGTTGTCGAAGATGAGACATCCGCTCCCTGCGAATGTGGATTCGTGTCCCGCCGCCCGATTTGCAATGGCGGGCGAGGAAAGTTCAACGTCTGGACACCTTATCCGCGCAGATAATATTCGCGACACCAGAAAGTCTATATGACCGCATTGTAAATGTTTCCAGATATCCGCATAACTCGATCTGTCTTACGCGGGAATGCTTTCCTGTCTCGGCTCGCCGTGTCTACCTTATATACTGTACGAATTTTACTTCCCACATACATTCGGTTCAATATAGCTTTGCGTACAGTGAAGCGGTTATCGGTTCACACGCAACGTGGCATTCGTGTGTACACAAGTCAGCGACCACCCGCCGATCGCTGTGCCAATGTTATTGTCCAGATCCGACGAGATCCGCTGTGCTTGCTTTGTCCTTGAAATCAGTTTGTTTCATCGCTCACACGCTGACGCCATGCCTCGTGTTCTTCGAGGAAATAGTGGTTAATGTCCTTTCCGGTTTTGGTAAATAGTACCGCATTCCTATCCGCACTGGGAAATAATTTACGTGTCTGTCGTTGGGTTTGCCGTGATGTAATATTGATTTGATTACGTTTCGGCGTATACTATCCGGATTTGTGTTGAATGTGCGGATTTGTTTTGGGATTAACCCCACTTCAATTCGTCGTCATTGGGCTTATATCGATGATACCGTATAGCATACGCCGTATATTATCCAGTCATAATTTCATCCGCAGAAAATCTTTCCAAGTAGGATTGATAGATATCCGACGCCGGCGAACCCCCGATCTCGCACGCTATATGTGGCATTGCAAGACACAGATAATATGCGCAAAGCCGACTGTGCAAGGGAGGGCACAGTCTGCTTGCGTGTGAGACACTTGGGTGCGTCACCTGTGGGCGTTTCCGATGCAGATAATTTCTAGAAGTTAACCGACTTAATATCTTGGTATAGTTTACTATCAGCGGCATATTTTCAGCGCTAAACCGAATTCCACAGCCTCATATCGCATTTCGGTTGAGCTTCTGAACATATACTTTGGGCATGACCCCATCAAACGCGCAAAAATGTCACGATGATACATTTCACACTGCGTTGTAAAGTTAAGCCTTGTAGTGCAATAGCACGGTTAGTGCCAGACGTGGCCAAAGTATACATCGTTGGTAATCAAGTAGAAGTAGAAGTAGCTTCGTAAATTTCTACCCAAGTAGAAGTAGAAGTAGCGATTATCGTGCAAGTGAATAATTAAGTTATTTTAAGCCTAGTTTTGCTTAAAATAATGAAAACTGTTAAATAGAAGTATCCATACTTCGTCACTGACCAGTGACCCCATATGGTTAGTAATTGTCACACAACACGAATTTAATTAACATGCACCACATTCTGTTTTTGCAGATAGCACAATGAGCCCCACAACCGCACCGACCACCACCACTACCGAAGTCAACGGTGAGCTAATATTATCTCGCTCCGAGGCATTCTTTCGTTATCGCGATGGCGTCGTTTTAATAAGTAGGGATATTTGCATTGCGGACGCTGGGTTAACAATGAATTTACGATGAACTAACGAAACCATTAAACGAAAATGACAATTTCATCCAGGCGTTGAGACGAGACCACCAGCATTTCGATCGGTAGCGATTCACTGTATTATACGGTACTTCGCCGCGGATTATCGTACAACTTAGAAAATCTAAGTCCACCCGCAGAATAAATCTGATGTACTTGAGATACATTGACCGCAATTCATCATCGCAGTCTGCATCGTGGCTTCCGACAACGTCGGTGTCGTTTTCCTATTCATTTTCTATTTGTGAGGTCCTTTGACACTTTCACGCGTCACGGATAATACATCGGAAACTCGAGCGAGAGCTTTTTAGCCGCTTATTTCCACGTCGTAATAGATCTCATATTTGATTCGCGGTTGCGATAATGTCATTTGATCGTGAGTGATCCGCTAAAACACGGCTGTGAAAGGTACGCAAACTATTCCCTCGACTCGTTTCTCTTTAATTACCCAGTCTCGCGGGTTTCCGATGGCTGTCAGCCGGCGCTGCGTTTAGAAGCAGCTTTGCGAAATACACGGTTCAACGTCACGCATATACGTTCACTTGCAGTGCATCGCTGTGCAACGCACAATACGTGTCGGCAGATCTGCAGGGATGCAGTCGACGGGATCCTTTGTTCTTGCCGCAGAGGATACAAGTTGCAGAAAGACAAGGTTTCATGCGCCGGTATGCTAATCTTACCTCTGTGTTGAATCCGCTTATGCGACATTGCGATTGGATCAATGTATTACCGGAAGGGAATGATTTTATGCAAAAATGTCGATTACGAATAAACGGTGCTGATTTCCTCCGGCGATGCCTTATTGATCATAGGCATATTGCGAGAGATCGAATTATGAGATACCTTCGGTTTTCTCCATTACTTTGAGATTTATAAATGTAGGTCCAAGAACAAACCTTGAAGTACATCTGTGTCAACAGCAGTATAGCTACACCTGTTCATAATATCACACCAACTATCCTAGTTTCGCGCGTGTCATATATGCATCACATCCGTAATTTGCGTACGTCACGTCCAAACCCATGTTCAGCAGTAAGACAACTCGCTTAAGAACTGCACGGAATTTTTGACTCATTTCTTGGTACTAGAACCCAGAAATATTGATATGCAAAATTATATCATAACGCAGAAATTCTCACTACGAATCTTAATTGAAAAGACTACGAAATTGTTAATAGTCAGAAATGTGGATGCGCGTCGGCAAGTGAACCACACATTGCCAGAAAAAGTTTAATTCGGAATATCGTGAATTTAAGGTCACCCTGGTGCAATATATCATTCTCGTTCGGCAATCAAAACTATTTTCTTTGGATTTGCTACTTCAGACTACTCTGCACTGTAAGTGTATACTCAGAGGCGACTCAGCCGTCCGTGCGCGTCAGACGTCTCTATACGTTTGCGATACGCCTGAAATTCAAGTGGTCGTCGAGAAGATGTTTGGCAATTTCCAATATAGACAAGGAATTTACGATACGTATTTTGTAACTGACGTTATTTAAATACTCGAGATAGTTCAAATATACTGCAGTGTATAAATAGCGGAAAATTATGAGCGCGTGAGCGTTGAAAGATGAATTCGCGGTTTTATGAACTTTTAATATGTCTCCCGTAATATTTAAGCGTCGATATTATTCCAGATATTAACGAATGTGTCTTGGGCACGCACACGTGCACCGAGAATCAGCTCTGTCTCAATCGACGAGGTTCCTTCTTCTGCCAGAGGAGATTGAGCTGCGGTACTGGGTACGAATTAACAGAGAGAAATACTTGTGAAGGTGAGGCTCTATCATGACAGTGTACTGTGCGGTAGAGATTTGGCGTTGTCATATGTAATTAAAGTAGTTCCATTTAAAGGTGGTCAGTAACGAGTTACATCTACTCTCCCGAGTAATCAAGTAGGGTTTGCCTACACAATATACTTTTTTAGACTGCTTGCGGGGCTGCTTGGCGTAGAATACTTTCTTTTTACTTATTTCGAAATGGTTGCTTGTACTTGAGTATCAGCGCTAAGTAATTTGGCCATCTCTATGGGTTCATTTTATATCCCAGTCCTTATTTAGTGCTCCCTCTAAATCGTTTAAAATTCATGTGAAGAATAGTGAATTAAATTAGGATCCGATCAAAATCTAGCTTTACTTTCAATGTGGTATGGCCCCCGATCTGAATGGAATAACACCACAATGAATACCGTTTCAGACATCGACGAATGTGCCCTGGGTGTCCACGATTGTCTTCCGAGCACCATCTGTCAGAATGCAAGAGGCTCGTATCTATGCATTCCCAAACAATGTGACGGGGGTTTCATCACGGACGCTACAGGGAAATGCATAGGTTAGATTCT
Organism: Botryllus schlosseri; assembly: GCF_051294905.1. Taxonomy (NCBI): domain Eukaryota; kingdom Metazoa; phylum Chordata; class Ascidiacea; order Stolidobranchia; family Styelidae; genus Botryllus; species Botryllus schlosseri. Next base: position 10,362,123 of record NC_137249.1, on the reverse strand, counting down.
ATTATATTGTTAGCTCTATAGCAAATCTGTATCCAGTGGAACTGATGCTTTGCAGATATCAACGAATGCAGGATGCGTACTTTTACTTGCCCGATCGGAGCCTCGTGCGTGAACACCGAGGGAAGCTATGAATGCCGTTGCCCGGTTGGATTGCGAACCAACGAAGAAAATACGAGATGCGAAGGTGAAAACATGACGGATTTATAGCATGTGCCAAAGTCAAATTAGGTTGTGAATGATTTTCTTCTAAGCCTACAATGAACTAAATTTCTCATTATTATTTCGTTCTGGTGGTACTGAGAAATTTCAGAATTTCGATATCAGAAACTCGCAGAGTTTTTCACTAGAGATAAGCCAACTCGCTACTTGACATAGTTGCAGATGTTTTCCGCTTTTGAAATTAAATCTTCAAATCCCAATCATGAATTCAATTTCGATCTAATCAGAACTCAGCGTTAAAAACCCATACTTGGGTCGATTAAAATATTAAACAATCATATCTGAATCCGGCCAATATCATTTTTAGTAAAATCCATAATCATCTCTACCGCGCACTTGTGAACAACTGTACGAGTAGATACAAGTATAAATTTAAGCGATGTTGGATTTTAATGTTAGAGCATGCCCGAGGATAGGATACTGTTTCTATAGTAAAGTGACCGTATCATCGTACAGATATCACCGTAAAGCAAACACGAAGTCTTACTCAACAAAATATTTTCATTTCTTTTAGTACACGAACTTATACTGGATACAAGATTTAGAGATTAAGGCGTGGATTTACGAACAATACAGCATTATAAAAGTAGGTCTCCTCGAGACCGCTACGCTCAAGTAATCCTTTGTGCCGGCCGCTAAAACGTGTAATCGTTATTAAGTCATACGCTAAAAAAGTTCGGAACAAGCGGCGATACGTCGTCCAGTAATATTTCCTCAAATTTGTAACACTCAAAGCGATGCTGTAATGAACGATAATTAGGGATGCGACTGCGAAATAATTAGTAATTTCGTATGAGAAACTGTTATTACAGATTGCCGGTAAGCAACCTATTTTCTTCGGGCTGATTGATGACTGGTTAGTCGTATCTTTTATGAAGTGGTCGGCACCCGTTATCTATGCGCTGTGAAACTTGCGTGGAATACTAGTTGTATACGATGCGGTTGCTTTGATACGCCGATTTTGAGTGAGAGCACTTCACGCAGTCGCACGGCGCATCGTTGTTGCTACACTGCTGGAATTTCACGAAATATCCCCAGCATATAGTATATTTCGGCTTCACTTTTTGACGCCATGTAACTACGTGCACTTTGGAATGTTTGATTTACGCCTCATTCTTTTTAGACATTGACGAATGCCGGCTGTCTCTGTCGCACTGTAGCGAGCGTGGAATATGCGTGAACACGATCGGCAGCTACATCTGCCGAGAACCGCCCAAGCTGAGATGCGGTCAAGGCTACGAGGCAGACGAGGAACGGAACAATTGCGTTGGTACGTCTCTTTGACTCATTTTCGCACGTGTTTAAATTCATAAAGTTCGTTTTACTGGGCAATAAAAATCACAGTCCGATATATGTCTGTAATGAATCGCTGCTCAATACTGCGTTGAGTAATGAGTCATCGCTACAGAATATCGATGGGCCCTTATCGAAAGCATGCTGTCGTCTCAGAGCGTTATGCACACACGATATATAAAATTTTCAACTCGTAATTGTTCGGAGAGGCTGGAATCTTGTCGTGATTTATCAAATGCTTCAAATTCTTGGGATGCTTTCAAATTCCTGGTCACCCTGGAACCGAATCCATCCAGGAATGCTGTTTTCGTAGGATTGTAGACATTACCGTTCGAATTTCTTGAGTATACGCACGACACTCGGTATCAACTTTTTCGCCTTCATGCAGCGCATAGTTCGATCATTCGTAATCACCGCAACGTTTCTCTCATTAGACATTGACGAATGTACGGCTGGCACTCACAGTTGTAACTATGGGTCTACGTGTATCAACGAAGTCGGTGGGTACCGCTGTCAAGACCCCTTGACTTGCCCGGACGGAATGGAACCGGCTCAGGACGAACGTGTTTGTGTCGGTGAGTAGTTCATGAAAGGCTCATGGCAGTAGAAAACTTTCTATGCGGCAATAAACGTCACCGTGTGTCGTTCAATGTTCTTACAAACTGAAATTATCAGGGGATAAATGTGAATTAGGATTAAATTCCTGGTTCTGATCCGCTTTAAGCGTGGTATTTTAATTTTACCGGCTTAGACTGGCGAGCTCTGAGGAATTTTTATGTCGTGCAATTTATGACGACAAAACCTATAACCAGGTGCGATTGACATCTGTCTGTCGTTAACTGATAGCTCTATTAATCTTCTTTGTGAGTCAGATATTCTGCTAGAATAGCACTCGTGGCGGTTATTGCATATTCCGATATCAAAGCACTGGGTGAATTTAGTGATATTTTGTCTTCGTCGTTGCGATGAGTGGAACACATCCAATATTAAACCGCGCGTGACTAACCTTCGTACGAAATTCCTTCGTACCGCGACCAATCGTTACCGATTTCTCATAATGATATATTGTCGGGCACGGTAATATCGCCAGGATTACGCAATTAATGATATCCCGTACTTACCTTCTCCCCGAAATACGATATCATGTAGCCGGAACCGGATGATTCTCCTTTCCAGACATTGACGAATGCGAAAATCCGTCGCTGCATCGGTGCAACGACGGGGGAGTGTGCTTGAACCTCATGGGAAGCTTCAAGTGCCGCTGTAATCCGGGATATGATAATGGTGTCACGGCTGATGGTCTGCCAACATGTACAGGTGATTGACAGCTACTTCTCTTGCAATAGTTCATTCATATGGGTATAAGCGGATATTCCACCATTGCAACGTTAATGAGATGTTCACGTCCGATGGAGGTCGAGTCTACACTGTAAATTAGAAAGGTGAACACTAGGGTGGAGTGAAAATGACTTTTTTTTTTCAAATCAAAAAAGGCCTTCCTCAATCCTGACAAATGACCTAAAACTTCAATTAAAAGTGACTTCAGGGTGTTGCCCCCATTTTCCAGCCGGCAACCCCCCAATTTCTGCGCGTGGGGGGGTAAAATGGCCCATCTCGGCAACCGCTGGTCGTAGAGTCATGATATATAGCTCAAAATCTGCGGAAGCATCATGTTTCTATCTGTCTTCTGAAGAAAGTTTTCTCTATTGTGAACACAAAATGAGTTATAGCCAAAAAACTATATATACGCACATTTTTGTTGAAATTCAGCATTTATTCTGACGAATTATGATCTGTCATTAGTTTTTTTTTAAAGTAAAGTAACACACTGGCAATACCGAATATTGGGCCCATATTACAAATATATTCACAACACAGTCCATTTAAAATCGGTGTAAAACATCATAATGAAACATTCACATTGAACGTCTTATATTAAAAATGCATTCTTTTGTCAAGTTTTTTCATCAGTTTACGAGACTTAATTTTTCGGCGAATGAGGCCATCTCGTCTTTGAAATCCCGAAACGTGCCCTGATGCTTCTGTTACGAGCTTTACATGATGTTCCATGCACTGTTTGATTGCGGCATGGATTATTATTATTATTACACGGGTATTACAGTGACGCTTATCGCTGTTTAGGCCTTGTGCGTCACGACACAGATATAGGTACAGTTCAGTTTCATATTACAGTTCATATTCATCGTATAGTCAGTATCTTCGACATCATGTATCTTCCTCGTTGGACGACTTTCAATCAGCGCAGTCACTCGTTCACTCTTTCTCTTGCATGCGTCCGTCTTCGGGTCTCAGCTGCCAGCTTTATGAGAGCGTGGCTTGCTCTGTGTCTGGGCTTTTAAACACACTGTTGTACAGTGGGATCGGCGATGAGGAGCCCAGATAACCTCCGACACATAGAGACATGGTAGAGCCGAGACTCGAACCAAGAACCATTGGTGTCGTGACTGTGTCGCTTAGCACACTGCGCCACTCGCTTCCCCATTGCGGCATGGATGAAACAAAATCAGAGGCTTCTCGCGGCATTCTTCTAACTCTGCATCAGTTAAGTGCTCAATCGCTGGAGAAAGTTGTTGATATAAGGTTCAATATCAACCAACTCGTGGTATACCTTTGCTTCCAAGTTCAACTTTGAGACGCAGAATAAACGAACAGGACCGCAGTTCAATTGGTTGGAACCGCTATGACTCTCAATGTCCAGGAGTGAATTTTATTCAGCGGCATGTTTTCGAATCGCCAGCACCTTGGTCACACCCAATTGAAAAAAAACTACGTGGAAGTGTATCTTGTTGGTCAGTTACTCAATTCAAAAAGCTCTCGCCACCACTTATGGCCTTTCAAAAGCTACCATAGGAAATTGTTAGTGACTTAAGTAAGGACCAGTTATATGCTTATAAATATGCTGGGCAATTATTCAAGGAAATGCTGATGATGATCTGGCTTACTTGGAGGTTGGACCACCGGGTGCGCATTCAAGATGGCTGACTTTAGGATGCAGTGCAGAGTTCTACGGTATTATGTGTAGAGTTTTACGGTATTATGTAACAGTTGATGAATCGCCTTCGAACCTGGAGATTCTGGTTCGTTTTTGTCTTGAAGTATATTTTTCAACTTGGTTTGAGATCAAGGGAGACAAACATATAACACATGGATCCAGAAACATCTTCAACTTGATTCAACAGGTTTTGAATTTCTCTGACCGAAACGTTCGGAAAATTGCTTTGAATGTGGTGACAAGAAACGGTTATTTCACAAACCCCGAAAATATTATGATTGCAATGCTGGTAGATGATAATGAAGACATACGAAATAAGGGTGTGACCAAGGTGCTTGCGTTTCAAAAACATACCGCTGAATAAAATTCACTTGTGGACATTGAAAGTCATAGCAGTTCCAACCAATTGAACTGGGGTCCTATTCGTTTATTCTGTGTCCCATAGCCAAGGCATACCACGAATTGGTTGATATTGAACCTTATCAACAACTTCCTCCAACGATTGAGCACTTAACTGATGCAGAGTTAGAAGAATGCCGCGAGAAGCCTCTGATTTTGTTTCATCCATGCCACAATCAAACAGTGGAACGACATGTAAAGCTCGTAACAGAAGCATCAGCACTAGTTTCGGGATTTCAAAGACGAGATATGGCCTCATTCGCCGAAAAATTAAGTATCGTAAACTGATGAAAAAACTTGACAAAAGAATGCATTTTTAATAAAAGTCGTTAAATGTGAGTGTTTCATTATGATGTTTTGAACCGATTTTAAAAGGACTGTGTTGTGAATATATTTGTAATATGGGCCCAATATTCGGTATTGCCAGTGTGTTACTTTACTTTAAAAAAAAACTAATGACAGATCACAATTCGTCAGAATAAATGCTGAATTTCAACAAAAATGTGCGTATATATAGTTTTTTGGCTATAACTCATTTTGTGTTCACAATAGAGAAAACTTTCTTCAGAAGACAGATAGAAACATGATGCTTCCGCAGATTTTGAGCTATATATCATGACTCTACGACCAGCGGTTGCCGAGATGGGCCATTTTACCCCCCCACGCGCAGAAATTGGGGGGTTGCCGGCTGGAAAATGGGGGAAACACCCTGAAGTCACTTTTAATTGAAGTTTTAGGTCATTTGTCAGGATTGAGGAAGGCCTTTTTTGATTTGAAAAAAAAAAGTCATTTTCACTCCACCCTAGTGAACACCCTCATTTCCAGGGTGGTACTTTGAAAACACCGCATACACCCCTACAGGTGTGTTTCTCTAAATTCATCCTCATCATTATGCAGCCATGAAAAAGTTTCACCCTGTAGATTTGAGGTCCCATCTCCATACAGCTATATCACTGCTGAACTGTTGAATGTTTAGTAGGCTCTTCATCGCAACTTCATTTGCGTACCAGTGTCTTATATAGAATCCTAGGTTGGAAGTTTGTCGTTCTGTACCCCGTTAGCAGTGGATCAAAGTAAAAAGAGTATATAGACTTGATATGGACTTGAATGACAAAAACACGGTATAAAAACACAAACAACTTCATTCATATCCGGACACCTGGAGTTACACAAAATAGCCGGATCCGACAGCTCAAATCCGCTGAATCGGTCTCAAAACCGCTCATTGGCGACAGGCTGCACCGGGTTTATGTAATTCCCGTTTAATTATGGGATATATCAGCTTATCGATAATTACCTTTCATACTTAAGCGCAGAAGTAAGGCAAATACTACCATGGGAATGGAGCGGGGCTTGTTAATACTTGTAATTGATGTGCCGATACAACTCCGTTGGTGTTCTTCACGCCAGTCCGTCGGCTCCGTGTCTATGGATTGTTACGCATCATTAACACGGCTTATATTACGTTTTCGTAGATATCGATGAATGCACCAGGAGCGTGGAAAAGAAATGCAGTTACAGGTGCGCAAATCTCCCCGGTTCTTACGAGTGCATCTGTCCCGCTGGATACAGGGTCGGGTCTACACCGGATAGTTGTGAAGGTATGGTGTAGTTACATGTGATGAATATCACGAAGTTCGACCGAACGTTCGTAAACGCAAGAGCGTTACCAAACGTGTGCTTTCTTACACAGATATTGACGAATGCGCGGCTGGTACGTCACCTTGCTCTTCTTCCGATACGTGTTTCAATACGAAAGGAAGTTATAAATGCAAAGACCTATCTTGCCCGACCGGCTACAAAAGATATTCCAACACGTAAGTCCAAATATTCCAATTCGTTTCCTTGCTAGTTACGATTTCTGCGGTCATAATTGCATAAGTTTGACAATGACGATGCGATGAAAGGTCAGGATGGTCAATTGGTCAGTGATATGATAGATAACTAACCTACGGAGGTTAGTTATCCATAGTGAAATATTACAGATTTTATGCTTCCCAATTTGAAATTACGTATGATGAGAGGTTATCTAATTTTTGACATGACATTAATGGTTGGCAAAATTTATTTCGCACCCGTATATACGGCGGTGAAACATGATTCTAATCGACATCGCTAACGATGTGTCTATTTCTTTGTTTTGCATGATTTGGTCTACGTTTCCGCACTGAACACGACGTTGCCTGCACTCGATTTTATGTATTTTTGAATCCGACTGACGTATGGCACTGGATGGTGGTCTGTTTGCATTGGATCTCAAACGTGGACGGCATGCCGGTATCTCTTATGCATGGAATACACAGTCGGTGCAGTAGGCTGTCGTGCCGTGGAAAACCGAGGTCTTGTTGGAAGCTGCCGAAACAGATATCTCACCATAACATATCGGTGGCCAATGGCACCTCGCCGGATAAGCCCTTGTTCCGCATGAGCGTCGCTAGAAACGCAGGCAACAGCCGGTATAGCTTTAAACTCACCAGCGGTAACGAAGGCGAATTCTTCACAGTGAGCAGCACGACTAGCCACAGAAGGCCGTCGGGCATAGTGTACACTGCGAAACGAATTCTCGGTCCTAACGAATACGTTGTCGACTTGACTTTAACTCTGACGAGAGGCCGAAGGGTGATCAGTTACGTATCTAGACTTTACATATTCGTTTCGGAATACGCATTGTAACAGACGAAAGGCGCGCGACTCTGTTGTGGCTTCGAGGCTACTTTTCTTGCCAGAAATGAATATTCAATTCATGTCAGCAATCGATCGGGTGGGATTGACACGCGGGAGTGCCCAATGATAGTCCTTCAATCTTTCCCCAACGAGGTCCTCGTGTTAAATCGGCTTTCTCACGGTGAAAGGCCAACGAGGAAAGTTCTAGAATCAAGCTTCAATTGCGTTCGCAGTATTTTCATTCATTCATCCTACACTTGACGTAATTTATGACCGGTTAAGTGCGCTACCTAAAAATATATTCGAGTTGACGCCTATATGTTCCATGCCTTCTACCTATGATGCTTTGGGGTTTCTACGCTTTCTTACACTTTTGCTATTGCGCTTTTCTATAGTATTTTCTCGCACTTAGATGTCGTTCAAACGATGCCTACCTTATCTGTTTATAATCGTCACAATGTCTTGGTATTATTGCGTCGCATGGGATTTGCGTGGCACTACTTGGTTCGTGATTCACGTGACATTCTTTTGCACTACCAAAAGGAATCTCATTATTGATAACAGCTCCCGAGATGGCTAGGTTACGTATCTGCGCGAGACTTTTAGATGGTAGAATCATCTGGCAATATCTTCAAAATAGTCAATGTACATGTTCACATTGCTGATAAATATGAAATATTCGTGCAATGAAATCACAGTTTCAAGGCTTATCGGTGACTGTTTCCTGGAATGTTTCGATGAATATCTACCGCTAGACAAAGTTGTCATATTGAGTCAACGATCTGACATTAACCGAATAGAATTTCTAATGTCGACTGTGAATGTAAGAACTGAACTATGCCTGTGTGCGTAGCCTGTGTCGAGAAACCCATCATTGAAAAATGGTAGACGGCGCAGATACTTTTGTATCCTGGGAATACGTATACAGTGGGTTTCCGTATCATGTCATTTCTGCCTTCTATATTTCTTAATATTATATATATATACTTCTTCACAAACAATATTTCGGTTATGTATCGTATCATTTGTAAATAAAGCATCTGCTGGTCAGAATTTCGCCACGTACGATTTGCCTATGGCTGTATACGTGACAATATTTCGTAGTTGCATAGTATCAATCGATGCCAGCATGGGTTACGAGGCGTAGCGAACGATGGGCTTCGCATCTGGAGTTCAGCGGACTAGGGAAAATCATTAAACGTCAGCAACATTGATATGTAAGGTGCTCAAGGTTAGCTAAGGTTAATTGTCAACTGCATAGTTTAAGCGCGAAAGGAGCCTCTCTTCACAAAAAGGCATATTATGGTATGCTGGTGAATGCAAATCTTTGCTGTCTCCATTTTCAACTCGCACATTAGAGCCAACAGAACAAACTCGCTTGGAAATTGAACATTCATGAATGGATGAATCGTATTTCTATAAATATAGTCGTACTCATCCTCTGTATGGTTTCCTAAACCATGGTTAACAGATGTAAGAATATTCGTGTGACCGTAGAAGTGTGGAAGTTCTGGAAATTGGACCACATTAAAATGCACGACAGCATGCACTTTTACGGAGAGTACACTGCGAGTACAGATTTTAATTGATCGGTCGTAAATGACTTGCTATTGTTTTTGTGCTTTCCATGTAGCAAAAGAAGTTTTCTCATATGCCTACCAAAGTGTCCGGGATGGTGCGATTCGCCAACGTTGCGCTACATGCATATAGAATTGCCAGAATTTCCCTTAGCGAGTGAACGCAGTCCTCAGTTGATTCTTCGACTACAGAGGGTTTGTCATTTTCACCCTGTTTTTATTGATGCAAGCTTGTCATACCAATGATTATGTTTATCAACAATTAGAAACCCTACTCTACCGTGGAATATCGCATAACGGCCGGGAATGAACATGGAATATTCGATGTTGGAGTGACACGTGTTGCTGGTTTGTACCCATATCGTTGTGCCGTTGTGGCATTGGGTAACCTGCAATATCTTGTCCAATATTTTATCTTTCAGGAGAGCTGAGAGTGGTGAGTCCATTGTTCTCGCCTTGGGATGGAGCTTTGACGATCGAAACGTCGCAGACATCAACTTTCACGGGCAGAAACCAGCTTTCCATTATGACCCTCTATATATCAGTGCGAAAAGACCCGTTTACGTTGACAGATTGATAGCTTCGTTGTTTCATTTATGTCGCCAGTTCCGACTGTGGTTTCAGTAAATGAAATCAAGGTGCGAGCATTTGTTCATGGCATCTTAACCCGCATTATAGAAGTACAAACGTTTTGTGAATTGGTTTTTTAGTAGTTATCAGATATCAGTCTGCGGCGTTGCGACGAAAAAATAACCATTGTCGAAAATGTGCCATTTATATTTTGGATCTGCATATCTGGAGTCCCGATTACGCCCATGCTGCAATGCTTTCTCCAACTCAATTGTTTCAAAGCTTGGATGTACAGTGTACACTTACACTGACTCAAGTTTTCTTAATCCAGTCACCATTACCGATTGCACTTTGGTCAACTTGAGAGAATTTCCGTGGTTCCGTTGACGCGGTCTGGGATTTTCGGAAGAATATAAATTTCAAGACCACTCCCAGATTGCTCAACCATAAGTTCTGTTTCGGTGAACGCATATACATAGTGCCCGAATCCCCCGAAATATTTCTAAAATGAACATTCAACACGGATTTTATGAATTTAGTAGCGTTTTCGAGTATGAACATGTCTATTACGTCACAATAATCATTTACTGAAGGAGTGAATGGTGCTGCATTTTGTTGAAGAATGACGCATTGCCGCTGTACTGAATTCGGGAACATGAAGAAATCTTGGTTTCGTTGGCTCTCTAATAGTCCAGAGTTCACTTTGAGGCAGGAATTGAAAGTTAATGCTCTGTATCCGTTCACGGAAAGCGATGACGGTATTATATTTTAAGTATTTCAATTGCAGTGCCAACGGTAGGTTTATAGTATACCCTACGCCAGGAGCTCTATATGAAGTGAAGCTGGGCCAAAATTTGGGGGGGGGGGGGGGATATTGCATTTAACAATTAACTTATCATGTTATGAATATTTTTAGGCCATGACGCTGGCATACTTGATCAAGAGCAGACCAATTTAGTGGTGTCATTTTTGGTCTGCCGCACTGGCGCGATATCAGGATAAATTTCTAAATGCCTATAAAGCAAATATTGGATTCTTGGTTTATTGTTGATTTTAAATAATCGATTCTGATTAATCTTAGCTAGGGTTATTGCAGGGATATCTAGAAACTAGATATCCCTGGGTTATTAACATATCTTGGGAATCTGAAAAGAGGACACTTTTTCCAAAATTTCAGAGTTACAATACCGGAGAAAAATACGGAAAAATTGGTAAATTTACTCGAGTTTATAGTTGGTTGACTAAAAAAAGCTCGTCTTCCTGGCTCAACTCCTGAAAGACGCGCCGGGCCATTAATTCAGCGCTGATTTCCTATATCTCTGTCCAATTTTCACATAAATTGAATCGAAATTTTCAAAAAAGAGGAGATTTGGGCGTCCTCCGAGGACACTTCTAAAAAACCGGATAAATCCTCTTCAAAGACGACGTATGGTGAGATTGGTGACCCTATCTTATCGGATGTGTCCCATTCCCATATGTAGCAGCTTAGAATCCTTAGGCAAAGGCCGTCGATTTGACTCGCACAACGGCCTGGCTGAAGATATACCTGAAAGGGCTTACCGCCAACAGATATCCAGAAAGTGAAAGTCTTGCATTCCAGCTTATCACATGGAATATTTTGATTCGAGACTATACGTCGGACTGACTGGCTTACTTATAAGCGCATTTGGAGGATTTGGTTACTGGTATCAACGGCAAATGTTCTCCAACGAACTCTTCGACACATTCTTTATCCTGACATTTCTCTCGTCCCTCAGGTAACTTGACCATGACCAATGACCATTAACCGCGGTGCACACACATAGCAGACGGAAATAGAGAAGTATAATGTATTTACAGGGGCAGATGTTTTTCGATATTGATCACGCATAGCGGTGTCAATGCCACGCTCTCGTATACCTCTAACGTCGCTATATCTTGACTACAAAATGCTATTTATATCGTCGTTAACACTGTTTTCACAGGAATATCTCACACTGCAGTCAAAAAAGAAAAGTTGAGATTGAAAAAGACGGCGAACATTACCGCTTTTATCTCGGTAGTATCCTAGTTTACAGCGGAAAAATTCACAATATTTACATACGATTGAGAGGACAAAGGAGTAGCAACGGTTCTACTTATTATAGGTTAGGATCAATATAAGCTGATTGTTTCTGTTGGAACATGAGGTGTTCCTTGCGTTTTTCGATATCAACTCGTCTGGTCGCCTCGCTTTTATGGCAGTTAATACATCTGGTAACCTTCAATATGATTTTTGCCTTTCGCCTTTTACCTTCGGATCCTTTCGATAATACTATCTTCCTGATCCTGTAGATTGTACATGTATGTACAATTATCAACACTTGTACTATATAATCAATGTGGTCGGTCGGTCTATCTATAACACATGTGGTCGGTCTATAGCAGTGGTTCCCAAACGGTGGGGAATTCCCCACTGGTGGGGAATTTCGGGATTTCTGGTGGGGAATAGACTCACTTCTGAAAAAATCTTTACAGTAATATTCTCCATTATTAAATGTCGATTCGAAATGCCGGCCGAATATTTCGTAGCTCATTTGCAATTCAGCGATTCATATTATCAGAGCCTCCAATTAGCGAGAATCGCCTGGATAGCGACATGTGATCTCCAGAAATGTTTTATTCATTTGTACACCATCATCGGTCACGAAACGTAGTGATAGAAAAATTATGATTCGTTGTAATAAGAGCTCATATTGCAGAGCATGTATTCAAGGGAGATCGTGGACTCGCTAATTGATAGCACATACAAATGAAATTACATATTTATGTTATTTCAAGTTCTTTTAGTATTGTGCGAAAGTGCAGTTTACGGCGGCTTATATATATATCGCACGCATTGGTTCGCCAACACCAGGAAGTTTATCTGACCCGTGTATTATTCGGCATTTACGTATGTAAATTGATGCTACCCCGCAACATTTGGAAAATTTTCAAACCCCTCCTATGTTTCTGTTGGCTGCGCGTCGGGGTAGATACATATATTTACGGAGGGGCGTTTAAGGTTACCAGTTCACCGCTGCGTTAATTTTCTTGTGTGTTGATCAATTTCGGGGATCTTAACAATCAATCTTGCAAAATCTTATTGGAGGTAGCATTTTAAAGGGTAGATATATGGATATAGAGATTTTAGGTGGGGAATGAAGACTCGGAATAAATCGGGAGTGGGGAATTAGGATAAAAAGGTTGGGAACCACTGGTCTATAGCAATGTGGTCGGTCTATCTATAGCACATGGAGCCGAAATTCTAAATTTAAGATATCTTTTCACTCGTAAATCCCTAGAAAGGGATCGAGGTGCTCTTGTATCCCCCGAAAGGGCACTATATTGGTGATGTCACAAAGAAAGACAGGCGTCATTCGATGGTGGCATTTTGAGCACTTTGCATCTCGGCGTATCTGATTTTATGGCATTTTTGCCTGTGTTTGAGTAGGTGATGCGTGTGTGACTGCGTGTATTCACTGTTCATTCACGAAATACCCCAAGACGGACATATACCAACGTAATTTTCTGACTGTTCCATTGTCAAAATAAATTTTGTGTTATTGTAATTTCATCCTCAGATTAATCCTGAACGGATACACTGTAGAAGAGCGACAAATCACATCAATGACGACAAATGAGTCTGAATTGAGGAAATTGGGAAGGATAATAGCTCAGCGTTTAAATATTAATTATTTCGACTCCGAAGATATATCCACTGGGTGAGCCACTTTCTTTATGGCATGTTTTTGTTCATAAAAAGATGAAGTATTTGATTACTCTGAAAAATTATATAAATAGCTGACCCGTGAGGATTTAACTATTTGACCATCATACTCTCTGTCTCATTTTAGTCATATTGTGCGACATATCAATCCACTGAAGCACTACAGAACGTCTACACCTCACAAGAAAACCAGCAAAACAGCACGGCGCATAAGCGTCACAAAAGCTACTTTGAATGCCTTTTATTAAATACCTGGAATATATCTATACAATACATATTTGCCGACGAATACAGCGCCCGTGAATTTTATTGCTGGGAGAAAATATATGGATTACCAATTTTGGCCTTTTGACCTTTTTTTTCTCAAATCGTACTGGCTACTTAATAAAATTGTTAGGTTACCTAATTTAAGCCTACACACCAAATTTGGTTCAATTGCACCCAGTAGCCGCATTGCTACAGGAGAAGAAAGTTTCTATTTATTATATAAAAACCAATGCTTTAATTATTTATTATAGTGATGCCCACCGTAAATACTATTTTATTGATAATCCAAATTTTTCGACGGCAATAACTCCGCTTCCACTGGTCGAAATTGAACCAAATTTGGTGAACATCGTTTCTATAGACAACCTAACACTTTCATGGGGTGAACAAAATATTTTCAAATTTCGTGTTATTTATTTTTATATAATAAATAGAAACTTTCTTCTCCTGTAGCAAGGCGGCTAATGGTTGGAATTGAACCAAATTTGGTGTGTAGGCTTAAATTAGGTAACCTACCAATTTTATCAAGTAGCCAGTAAGATTTGAGAAAAAATCATTTTTGAAGAGCCCTAATGTATATATATACAATTATACATACACATATTTACCGAGACTACTTTGGGGGACATTCCTGTTCTTTAAGCAATTAGGCGACAATGATCGCCTACGGAAGGAGAGAAGCCATGCGACTGAGAATCTCTTGATTAGTCATAAAATATCGATTCCGCGCGTGGTCACTGGTGGTTAGCAGCTTTCATCGCAGGTTCTCAAACTGCGCGGGGGGTGGGGCGTGAAGTCGGTTGACAGAAAAGAAGTTTTTTTTTCACTCGGGATGAGTTTAATTTGTGTTGAAACTTCCACGTTTCAACAACGACAATGGTCCTAATGTAATTTTACTACGATTTTTTATGTCACAGTTGCGTCGTACCATCCATACACAGATGTTAGATTGTAACTGACAGCTGACCTGATCAGAGGATGTCTCTGAATTAGGAGTAACTGGTGGATGCTTGTAGGTATTTGCTGATGGTTATATGGACTGCTTGTCAAGCATCTGTATGCTGCGTACATATAAAAGCACAAGATTAATTAGGAAATAAGATATTTTCTTATAAGGTCATGTCATATGCCATGTATAATATCAATATGACTTTTTAATCTAATAAACAAGAAGTGGGTTAGAACGTCGAATTATCAACTTCGAGTATACTCAATTACGACACATTTTAGAGAATGTCACGCTTAATAACAGGGTTATAAGTTATAACCATAACCAGGCCGTGTTATTTTTTGCATTTATTGGATAGCGGCATTAACGAACCAACCGCTGGCAAACAAAAAACGATACAGTAAAGAAATGAATGTTTGCAGGCCTGTGTATGGTACGCATTGATGGCGGTTACTTCTTGACTTCTGAGGCATATTGCACTGTATGAGTGTGTATGTTCAATTGTTCATAGATGAAACTATATCCCTATTGTCCAACAGGACACATTCTTTTAGTGATTGCACCATATGCTGACATTTTCATTGACAAGTTTTAAGAGAAATTATATATACGCATTGGCCTAAATGCAGCATGGGTCGCGGGTGTCGGCTGCATGAGGTAACAAAATGCCTAGGCATTGAGCTACATCCATAATTGCTGTATATCATTTACCACCCGGGTCGATCAATCCACAGTATGTCGTAAATGCAGATTTCAGCAGTCGAATTTGTGGCCTCGACCCTAAGATTTTCATTCGCATTAGACAAATTCCTTAGACGGTAGACCGCCGCCTTCCGAAGGGTTCACGCACCTCAATTTAGGAATTTAGCGTTACACGCTTGTTTTGTCGCTTCATGCAGGCTCATTTCAATACTTATTGACATTTATATCTAAAACTTTCATAAAAATCTATATTTTCAAAAAGCCTTATTTTTGGCATTTTAAATTTTTGATAGTTTTGGCATTTGGTTACCGAAATGCTAAAAATAACACGTCCTGATTATAACCAAGTAATAAGGTTCCGAGTCACAAGTCAATTTGACTTTTATAGTTTTGACTCTCGAGTTAAGTCGAGGCATTTTCAATTCACAACCAGATCAAGTCCGAGTCCAAGTCTTGGGGCAACGGGTCGAGTCTTAGTCATAGTGTTAAGACTCGAGTCCGAGTACAAGTCATGGTGTTTACTGTTCAGTATCTAATTCAAGTCAGGTTCAACTCGCTTCTGTGAAACTCTTGGGAGATATCGAAGATCTCGGATCTATATACTCATTTTTTCTCACTCTAAACATGTTTATTCAAACAGATAACAGACAGTTTTTGGGCTTATTTTTCGACTACGACCCGCGAATAAGTCATGTAGAATGTGTGGAGTCTTGCGGATTGGTCGAGTTATGCGCAATGATTCCAGTAGAAGTCGAGTCAATACACAAATTGGCTCGAGTACAGTCGAGTCATTTTCCACGTTTAAGAAAAATGACTCGAGTCATGTCGAGTCAACGAAAAATTGCGACTCGAGTCCTACTCGAGTTGAGTCATCACCCGAGTCATTACAACTCTGCTTAAGAACACATTTCACGGCAACCCTTTTGCCGATCACCTGCGACCCGTAGAGAAAAATGTCGGGCTGCCCGCGCCATGGTCGGGTATACGCTTGAGTCAAGCCCAAATCAAGAAATATACGGTAGTAGACACCAAAATCGCTGAATAAGTGAATATGTACATGCTACGTTCTACCATTGCACATAATTATTTTTGACAAAATACTTGAACGAATTTTTTTTCGCGCCTCTGCTTGATTTACCTCCAGCTCATAATTATTGCTCCGTGTGCATAGTCCGAATTTCATAGTTGAGAGGTCTCTCAACAGTCATAACCTTCCATGACATCAAATTAAGCGTTGGGACTACAAACCTTCTGGTTCCTCTTTTTAATATTAATTCGATATGACGATAAGGAGGGCGCGAAATTTTTCGCAATCATCAAGAGCGTCGTGTCAAAAAAGTTTGAAAACCACTGATCTAGAGCTACTCCCTGTTTAAAATTCGCAACTATAGAACTACAACTATCCATTTTTTTAAATCCGTAACTATGACTAGAACCAATAACTCACTTTTCAATACTCGCAACTTGAACTATGTTATCCTAACTACATTTGTTATCGCTTGTCCATAGTACGGGTATGACTGAAAAAGTATAGATGTTTCGATTAGCCTACTTTTTTGTCGATATTCATAAGCTTGGAGATTTGAAATTTGCTCGAATGGAAATACAGTACCACCAATGTCAAGGTCGCTATTTTGTTAAACATATCAAAGAAATGGGATATTCTATTACAATTTTTTCGTCAACACCTTGCTCTGATTGATATGAAAATATCTAGTATGACTCGCTTCAGTAACTCTTAAAAACTTTTTAGACCGCGACCAATATCTCAGTTTTATTGGCATCTCGCGATCATAGCCTTGCACATCGAACTAAAGTATTTCTAATGATAGTATGCTACGTTTTACGGTCATATGTGATAAAAAAGGTGCTGAAAACCATAGTTGTACGAAACACAGTTCTAAGTTACATATGTGACGAACATGATTTCAAGTTAAAGATCAATCGAGATCATTTGGTGCCGACCATTTTGACGACCGGACATATCAATATCGAATTGTTTGGCGAACCAACGACGGTCATTATGGGCCTGGGTTTTATCGCCGCCGATGTTTCGGCACCGCACTTTTGCCAAAAACTTTTTTCGAAAACTTCATATCTTCAAGTGTCCTGCTGGCTCCCCGAAATACCTGTGTCTAATAGTGCCGCACCCGCATATCGTAAACCCTATACTATAGTTAGGCATCCAAACGGTCTGATACAGCGTTAAGCGATACTAGGAATACACCGTTCGTTCACAATTGCGAGTTAGATTTATATGCAAATGGGGTGCGGCATTTACGGCCCAGTTGTTTCCCTTCCTCGACCCTATTCAAGCATTACCATCGCAAGTTACAGGAGAAGAGAACCCAATATCACACGAATGTTATCATAACAGCAAACCAATTTGTGTACTACAACACAACAATTTTCGTGACCAAGCCATATTGTCGCAACCGCTTTTCTGCGTATGTCGCTTATTAGATATAACCCATAATAATTAGTTTCGACATAGTCATTCGACTCCATCCATAGGAGAACGCGCGAGGCGCGAAGAAAATATTCGTTGCAAGAAATTTAGCCAATATTATATACATATTAAAAGGTCGCTCGGGTGTGGTCGCGAACCACATTTATACCCTTCACGACACATACTTTAAGAATCCCAGACTTAGGGGGCTACTTTATGCCATATACATTTAGAGATAGATTTATACCCAATCTTACATAAGTATTGTTAGAGTTAGAAGGTTGCCTATTAACAGTAGCAGGCGGCCTACAAGTGTGCTAAACTATTTATGAACAATAATTTTTTAAGATACGAAATATCTGTATTTGCACGCATGACATTATTGAACGCTAAATCACGAAAATTGGAGTTTGTAATGCATGCTATTAAAATGTTAATCAACTTGTCGATACATGATTGCGTGTATTTGCAGCGTGATGATAATAATTTATAACATGCGAAAGGCAGTAGGCAACCAAGAAACCCACACATGCGTTTCGCAATTATTGCCACTTCAATGTAATATATAGGTGCTCAGAATTAAATATCATAATCTTGAGAGTGCATCCAAACTTGTATAGGTTTACTGTCAGCAATGTGATAGCTTGATAGATATAGATAAGGTTGGAAAATGCTACATTTCGTTCAGTAAGGGACTCGCATCGTTGTTGGATGTAGCACATGAGGGATATCGGAGCCACATGTCGCGCAAATTGCATTAAACCGCGAAGCCCGTCAGTGTGACATCAATAAAGCTTGCTACCCTGGTATGGCGAGATAGCGTATACTGGTATAATCCACAGCTGCAACATCAATGGGTTACGGCCACAGGTTCTAGTCCGACCGAGGTGTACTCCAGAATTCCTATCTAAGTGTTGGAGATTTATCTAGGCTCCTCCTCGCCATCTCATCTGTGTAATGTAAGCGGTGTCTTATAAAGGCCGAGAAGTGGGCCATGCTACAAGTGGGCAGCTACGGAATAAAAACTAAGAAAATTGGCCTGGTGTTAATGACCAATGACCAATGACGATGGTAGTCGACAAACACCATGAATACCGCAAACAACAACAGCGTGCTACTAGGGATGGTGTGAACGTGAGGTTTACATTCGCTTTCTGTGTGTGAACCTCAGAAATATACAGGTTCACGTTCACAAACGAACCTCGATAGGTTCTGCACTGTGAACTTTTTTCATAAAGTCTATTACAATTTTCACTTCATTATAACATCTTTGGTTGAAATTTATTACATTTCAACTGCGGGCCACCCTATGCATGGCGCTGGCAGCATAAAAAATCAACACTGAACGAGCATGCACCTTGAAAATCTGGAATATTTTGCTTGCATTTTTTGTTACAAATGTTTGCTCGAAATATCCAGCTTTCCGTTTATGAATATTTAGTGACTCTCTGCTGTGTGCTTGACCCTCAATCACACAACATCAAGAGCGAAATAGACGACATGTAGTCAGCGAATGATGCTTATTCAATCAATCAATGAAATTGATATCGTTGTTTGATGTAAAAAATGAAGCAGGCTTACGGGGTTAATCTTGACTTCATATGTTTATTGTATCATAAAAACCAAGTCCGTGCGATTGGGGTGTTGGCTACAGCTGTATAACTTGTTAATGGAGTAATATCGGTAGCAAGTATAGAAAGAAACCCGTTTTATACTCTGCTCAATATCAACGTAGCAATACTCAGTCGCCGAATATATTGTCCCGTCTGGTCTAGACAGTTAAGGCGTATGCTCATTTTCCCTTACAAGTCCTCGTCGAAATTGTTGGCAAAGCGACGGAAGATATTGATTAAATGGGATTATTATAGCATTTGAGTGCCCCAGTTGATACATTTGGCGACGTTTAAAACGTCAATGTGTACTTCAGCATTGTGACATTATGTGGCCCGAGTCGTCGTTAGGTATCGTGTACATTAATATAGGCTACCACTTCATTGAAATGTAGGGTTGGAATTAGCAGTAGGGCGTCACGTGACGTCACGAGGTTCACGATTGCATTCACACAGAACCTTTCAAAAAGGTTCGCGCTCACACGAACCTGAACCTATCAGAGGTTCACACCATCCCTACTTGCTACCCTGGTAATAGTTTTCAAATGATCATCACATTCGTGAATTAGCCACCTGCAATGTAAGCAAGATTTGCAATTAGCGGCACTCTGGATTTTGACGCTTTGCCTCTTTTTGCAAATGTCCTATATGTCAACCCTCCGGATGACTATACAGTAGACACGTTCCAAAGTCTACATATAGCATGCATGCAAATTTATCTGTTCAATAAATTACGACTACAGCGCTTCTTGCATATATAACCTTTGATCATCTGCTATCAGTTGGTATTAGTTAATTCACCATACAATAATAATACGGCGCGAGTCATCAAATGTGTGCAAACGGATACTTGAATGCGAGATATAAAAGAAATGCCGAAGCGTCTGTTTTCAAAACCACGCAGTACTTTTAGCGTTTTATAACCAGTGTATGTTTATTTGTTATAAATACCTCCTCAGGTCACGTTGGTTTGGAACTGCTGTTGTGGATTCTCATGTCAATAGGTGGACTGGACTGGAAATGCTATGATTGTTGCACAAAAGGTATCACAAACGTTTTGCTGTAACTGCGCGTCACAACACAAAATGACGTTAAAACACAACAAATGAGTGGAATTTTCGGAATTATGTTCAGTTATCGGGGTAAAGATGCTCTTCTGTCCGGTTTTCAAAGCAATTCCACTCAAAAAAGTGATCCTCGCACATATCCTAAAATTACGTTCTACTTTACAAAATTGCAATATGAAAGAGTTTGTGGTTTTGCCCAAATCACTGTTGTAGAATTGAAGTAGTCTTAAACATAACCACTTGAACATGTAGTGACTTTAGTATGTAGTACAAAAGGTAGGAAAATATACAATACAACATGCCACAGACCGGGTATAGGCTGAACATGAACATGGTTTATGATGCCGTATCTAGAACTGTATTCCAACGACTATATGCGACTGCAAAAAGTTGATGACTGTCTTGTTCAGTTGGTTCTCATGATATGGGTCGTGATAACGTTTACTCCGAGCAGCAGAAAGAATGTAGGTCTACGTTATAAGCCAGTTGTTCCCAGGAACCCAGAGGTTCACTGAGCCAGTGTCAGGGGTGTCACTTTATAGCTCAAGACACACTCTCAACTCATATATATTTTTCAACTGCTGCAAGCAATTAGGCGCGATCAGTGGTCGAATTGTGACAGTTGTTGTGGTACGCCGTATGCAGTGGCGTGCCCAAGAGAGGTTGTGGTTCGAAATAGCAACCCGTTGCTCTTATTCGACGGCTACATGACGTACTTGATATAGGTAGGCTTACTTGATGATCTATAGTAGGGATGGCGTGAACGTAAGGTTCACGTTTGGGTTCTGTGTGTGAACCTCGGAAATTTGGAGGTTCACGTTCGCAAACGAGCCTTGGTAGGTTCTGCCCTGGAGACCTTTTTATTTTATTGCATTTTTCATATTATTATAGCATCTTTGGTTGAAATTCTTCCGATTTAAACTCTGAACGACTGGCTGCATGGTGATGGCAGTGCGCAAAGAAATTCAACATGCACCGTGCACCCTGTCCTTTACAAATATTTTTTTTGCTTGGTTAAAAAAGTTTGCTCATAATAGTCAGCTTTCCGTTTGTGAGTATATAGTGACTCTCTTGTGATCTTTGCCCGCAAAAGCGATCCTTTTATCAATGATTGAGATTAACGAAATTGATAAAAAGAATGCATAGCTGTCTAATGTAAAAAGTATAGCAGGTGTACCGGATCCAGCTTGATGTGATATGTTTATTGTATCATAAAAGAAATACGCCCGATTTGGGTGTTGGCTATTGTACAACTTAATTTTGAGGTATAGTATCTGCAATAAGCATAGAAACCGGTATTTCACTCTCATCAATATCAATGTAGCAATAGTCCGACGCCTTGAGAATACGTTCCGGTCTAGCCTAGACCGTTGAGACGTAAATTATCATTCTGCTGCAAGTATATATATGGTCGTCGAAATTGTTGGCAGAGCGACGGAAAATATTGGTTTTATGTAATTATTATAGCATTTGATTGCTACAGTTAATGCAGTTGTCAGCATTGTGGCAGAATGTCACCTGAGTCGTCGCCATTGTGGAAATTAGCATATTACTTAAAGGAAATGTAGGGTAAGAATTAGCAATATTACGTCACGCGACGTCATATGTTCACGCTTGCGTTCACATGGAACCTTTAAAAAGGTTCGTATTGACACGAACCAGGACATTTCTGAGGTTCACACCATCCCTGAAGTATTAAACCACTGTGAGGAGCTGCAAACACTGTGACGAGTTCCGCAGTAAGTGCATGGTTTCTCAAATTAAATCGAAGTTCCTTACAAAATTTAATCGCTATCCGGTCTTTTAGAAGCTAGCAGAGGTGGCCAAAGTAGTCAAGAAAGCTACTCAAGTAGAAGTAGAAGTAGCGACGCAAAAATCTACTCAAGTACTAGTAGAAGGACTTCTTCAATAAGCCACCTAAAACTACTTGAAGTAGGAGTAGAATTAACTGACTTTAAATCTACTCAAGTAAGTAACTAGTTTTGAAAACAGTCTTAATTCGTTCGTATGGACTGTCAAAAGTTGCGAATTGAGCTATGCGGAAGGTGATGAGAGCTTGATTCGTATTGATGTATCTCTGGAGGAATCAATTATCGACAAAATAAGCATTCTTTCGCGTCATGGGATGCGCATTATAGTATTGATATGTAAATGCGATACTAACCCTTTGTTTACTAGAAGACCCCGTTTTAGAGAATATCATAGCATGGCGCCCTACCCCATATTATAAGGCCCCAAGTTTAGGCGAAGAGCAATACGTACAGAAGTTGTATCGGATACGGCTTCATCACTTTGCGCGACTAGTATACGTTAATAACAAATATTGTCGATCGTAAAAGTTATATTTAGTGTAGCCCATATTATAAGGCCCCAAGTTTAGGCGAAGAGCAATACGTACAGAAGTTGTATCGGATACGGCTTCATCACTTTGCGCGATTAGTATACGTTAATAACAAATATTGTCGATCGTAAAAGTTATATTTAGAGTAGCTTTATTTTCGGAAAATAGAGGCATTACTGCACTTGCTTTTATGCTTCAACATGTATGTTCTGCAGACAAAAGAAATGAAAGTAATTAGTAATACTCGAATTTGTATGATAATCGCAATTGAAAGTGAAATAAAAATACCACTTCTAAAAAGCGGAAAATATATTTCATGTCTTTTGTCCATGAAGTTTCAAAGGTGATCTGCTAAAACAGGTGTAACGTTCAAAAAAGCTTGATTTTCCAGATTAGCAAGACACGCAATAGGCTGCTAGATTACGATATGATAGATAATTGTTAGATTGCGAAACGTTAGTTTCAAAGGTTATGGAGGGCCATATTTACTGTGATGAAAGATTCGATATGGGCAAAAATGCGGTGTGAGCGGAACCAAGCAATCCGGGTACCTAAATTATTTGCGTGCGCGAGGCGCAACAAAATTTCTGGGCTTTACTTGACTTTTATAAATATTAAATGTAGGTACTCCGTGAAAACAGTCCCGAAATTCCTCAGGCCATCTTTCGTATTGGGGGAATACACTACTTCTACTTGACAAACTGAAAATAGCGAAAAGTAAGAAAGTAGATCACAAAATATTACGAAGTAGAAGTAGAGAAAATCAGATCTACTTGAGTAAGTACCAGAAGTAGAGGAAAACTACTTGAGTACTACCAAAAAGTAGAAGTACTTCGTTACTGACCACCTCTGGAATTCAGAGTTATTGTATATCATCGTAACTCTGTTTACTATTCTACTCCAATTTATTTGAAATTGGTTTCTATTAGCTGTTGTCCATTGCCCGTTGCCAGTTTTGGTTAATAGGAAATATTGAAAATTAATGAATCTGGAATCAGTTCCGATTCAATTCTTCGCAGCCCTTTAGCGCTGAGTGGATACCATGCGTCTTTTCCTTCAATATCCCTCGAAAAACTACATGTACGAAAAGACGAGACCATGAAATTCCCAGGAACTGTATTATTGTATATTCTTATGTATAGGTTAGCCGGTCAGCCGGTTAGCCGGTTAGCCTATGGCAAAGAGAGCATACACGACGGTTGATAGTTATCGTCTATACAGTGATCAGATCATCTTATACGTGATATATACGATACATCCAATTGCCAATTCTGGAGATCCGTCAACACTCTCTCATCTCAATTCTCATGCTGATGTGGTTGGTATACGTCACCGGGTGAATGCGGACATATCTGGCGTTGATGGGTGGAGACAGCTCGTTATCAACGATGGTGTTTCGGTCAGAATTTGCGGAGAATATCTTAATCCAGTACACATAATATTATTAATAATAATACTCTGAATAAAGAAAAATAATAAAAAATTGAGGGGATATCGAGAGCTACGCTGTGATATTTAAAATCACATTTAGAGAATAACAAGGAACTAAGATACTTCTGTACTGCTGCATAGGTATGGGCAGAACCGAGTATCTGAATGATTCGATTCTGATTCGAGCGGAGCCGAGTATTCGAGTATCACAAATTTTGAGCATACATTATGTCTATGTACCTTTTGTACGACCACAGAGATTAGAAAACCAGTTCTACATCACATTGACGATTATTAGGCATTTTCCGACAATACCTATATTCATTGCACTTTGTGATAATGCTGTGGGCTGATCGTGACTTCACAAAAGTGTCAGTATCACTGACGCGCGTAACTTTTTGCAACATGTTTCGTGTGCTGTGATACGACCAATCGAAGTTTACAGTCTTTCGCATAGTGGAAAGTAGTATATCAAAACTATAATTCACCTTGGCAAATTAACGCTTATTGGCAAGAAGCGTTTAGTTTCAGCACTCGGATCATTGCTACTAATCCACTTTACAAAGTACAAGACAGGTAGGCTATGAGACTGTCAAGTGCAGCAAGTCGCGGAAAACGAAGTGCAAGAATCTACACTGTAAATCCGCAAGGTCGTATTGAACACTTCATAACACTTTTTTCTGCGTACAGACACACTTTTTGGGCATATAAACGCATTGGGCCATTATCGTCGCAACGCTTCTGCGTATTTCTCCGTTTACTTGTAACACTTCGCCACTGCGGCTTATTTTCAAGAAAATTTATACTTGATAATGTATCATCAATTTCGCATTGATAAACCATCGGTACGCTTGGAGATCACATTAAATCATGTTATATGTAAAATAATATTACTCACTTGACCCAGCACTAAGTTTAAGGGTAATATTTCATTGAAATATACATATTCCTCCGTGACGCAGAGGGGTCACCACCTTCGTTACGGTAGAGCGCGCTCGATTTCAGTTTGGATTTGAATTAGTGGTTCGTCAGGCTTCAGGCAGAGAGTAGGGTACACGATAAAACTTGGCGAAATGGATATATTGAAGCAGTTTCTACTACCTGATGGCGTAAAGGATCGCAACATCCATGTACTGTAAGGTATGGAAATGCGGTAAATGTTATTGAATATATGTAATGTGAGAATAGTCATAAAATGAACTCGTTTTGACATTGCAGTAAGGTCGTTTGTTTTAGATGTTTTAGTAGGCTACTGATATCGCTCATTCATATGAATGTTCTTTAGATGTTTTGTAGTAGTATATGATTCGTCTGATCTTATTGCTGGATGATCGAGCTTCGAATCTGATAATATATCATGCTGCGACCAGGTCCAGTACTACGGTACTGAGGGGAAGCTGCTATAGAAGTAACTTTTTTGACATAAGGATAAACGGATGTTCTCTTTATCCACACTGAAATATCCCTATGTAGGCGATATTGTGGTCCATTGTGGACAAGTACTGCAACTTCAGCAATTGAATGCCGGTATGACAGTCATGCAACGGTTTTCATTGTTTTTCAACTGCAACACATTTTACACTGTCCTGTTTATTCTAAGTGGTAAGGTGTTAACTAAAGCGATTTTTTTGACATGTCAAAATAAGGTCAAAATTTTGTCAAAATTGTACCGTTAGGTCAAAAATTGCCAAAATTCTTTACAAAATCAAAATTTTGTTGGCAACTTGCATTTCGTTTGTATCATAGATGATTGCACTATAGAATGTAAACGTGGAACGGCAGCGACCGATTTTGCAGCTTCATTCCGCTTCACTGAAGCTTTACTCAGACTTATTTTACGGCAGCTACTGTAGGATTTATGACAATCCAAAAGTGGTCTTCCAGAGCTCAGAATTTACTGAATCTGGTCTTGATCGAAAGCTACTGTCGCACGGATTCCGAAAATATCGATCAAAATAGGGTCAGGCTCCGCACTTAGATGACAAATCACCCTCAACATCTAAAATTTGCATTGTTCAGAACAATCGGATGAACGCACAACAATGACCATAACAATGACCCATTGCGCCTCTTCGATTGTTCGGACAATGCCGATAATTCAGACTTGAAGGGCGAATTCTAAGCGGTTCAGTGCCTGATCATATTTTCATTTACATTTTTTGAGTCAGTGTGACAGTAGCTTTCGATCAATACCAGATTCAGGTAATTCTACGCTCTGGAAGACGACTTTTGGATTGCCATAAATCCTACAGTAGCTGCCGTAAAATAAGTCTGAGTAAAGCTTCAGCGAAGCGGAACGAGGCTGCAAAATCGGTCGCTGCCATTCCACGTTTACATTCTATAATTGCACTGTCGGTGAACTTATCATTTTACAATTTACATCTTGTAGCCCACTTTATAGTCCCACCGTTGTAGACGGACCATCGTCTGGTCATTGTGAATTATAAATTGTCAAATGAAACAAATACTCAACATAGCCTATTGCACTATCCTAACTGAAGCAAGACTGCGTGGGCATTGGTTTTTCTATTAGAAACCGTATGATGAAAAATTGCGATGTAGACAACTTTGTCATAATGAGAGAAAGAGTGCAGTGGACGCACAACTTCAGTGTTGCCGGCCAACAACTGCAGCTGGTGAACGTTCTTTCTTAATTCTTGCCACGCTACTTAGTTAGGACAGACACTTTCTACCCGAAAATATTGGGAAAGTATCTTTCGTTGTAATACAACAAATTTTTAATTATTTCTACCATAATACGAGATGTAACTAATACTAGAATTATTCATGGGTCGAGATTTCGATAAAATAAGTTCTTTTTCATGTAAAAATTTGTCAATTCTTTTTCATGTAAAAATTTGTCAATTTTCATGCTAAAAGATTTTTTTCAGGTCAAATTACTTCGGAAGAACAGACAGCCCCAGTCAGAAGTAAAGATAAGTTCCGGTAATACAATTCTAACACTATGTGAGAAACACCTAATTTAAGTACATGGGGTCAAAATTAAGTTTTTCATCATCGAAATATGTGTGAATTTGAATTTTTTACTCAAAATCTTACCTTTTTAGGTCCAAAAAATCGCCCCAATAATAGCACAGCCAAACAAACAATCTTTTCAACAAACCATAGATCACAAGGGGTAGTATTTGTTTTGCCCAATCCCCCATTTGACTTTTCTGAGTTTATTGTGATACGGTAACTGAACTAAACTCTATTTTGCAGGTAGTATGTATTGAACTTGGCACGTTTTTGATATGCATTTGCTGTATGGAATACTGGTAAGCATCACGGTGTTTTGTAAAGTGAACTGGTATATCCTTAGAGAATGAATTTGATTATGTTGCAATCGGTTATCTTTGTGATAAAGATTTTTATGAATGTTTGCTGATAAAATTTCACAGAAATTGTTAACAATTCAGGAAGTATACTAACTGTGCCGGAGTAAAATTGGTAGTAACGTCATGTGCAACTTTCTATTCCATTAAAGACACCCTTCTGTCACGTACAACTTGTTGCAGAAAAAAATAACTGTATCCAGTATGATATCTGCGTGATTACTGAGCAGTTCATTTGTATTGCGAATTTTCGCAACAAATATTTTCTTTTCGATAGTCTTGGATTGATCCTCAAATTCGTCCAACTGATGTCTACTCTTTAAAAAGAGACCCCTGGGTCTACCGTACCTGCGCTATCAGACAATGTTGAAAGTGACGTGAGGAGTCGTTCGTAACGGGTTTTGTGCCAGCACAGTCATCTTTGCGATGCAGACCTTCTCAAGAACCCATGGATACATGTGATTATGTGAGCCTATTTATTCAATTTATATATCACCATTGATTATGTAATTTGCTGGTTTTTGCAGTCCTACTTTTCTCACGAACTATCTCGCAGAGTAGCTTACGGACTATTCGATATGAGCTGAAAAAGGCTTCATCTGTGTACACTGTACAGTGTACAGTGAACTGTATACGCTGAACACTGAACAGGGATCTAGTTGTAGTAATGAGCTCGTGTAACTCGTACTTTAACTATTGCTTACTGAACTATAATGGACTAGGTCAGTGGTTCTCAACCTGGGGGGTTGAGCACCTCTCCTGCGCTTCTGTAACCTATTACCTGTGTGAAATATTTATATTTACTTGTGCATAAAATTTACAATTTTCCTTTGGTATTTATTGTATTTTCTAGGAGCAGCAATTGGATTTGACCAGTACAGAAAAAGAGCCACCATGGCATGCCACGAATCAGAGACTCATCAAGCCTGGGTTGCGACCGATGGAAAGAATATGAAAAATGCCCTAAAGTGCAGGTAGTATGTATTGCAAATGGCACTTTTTTGAAAAAGATTTGTTGTTTGAAATACTGGTAAGCATCGCCATGTTTCGTAAGTAAACTGGTATATCCTTAGATAATGAATTTGATTCAGCTGCATTCGGTTATTTTTATGAATGTTTGCTGGTAAAATTTCACTAAAAGGATTAACAATCCAGGAAAGTATGGTACTCGGGCTGGAGTAAAATTGGTGTTAAGGTCACATGCAACTTTCCATTACAATAATTAATTGTTCTATGAAAGACACCCTTTTGTCACATACAATACATCCAGTCTGATATCTGCGTAAGTAAATACTGAATGCTGGTAATGTCTTATTTTGTGATAATATTGTTGATGTACAACGTTCTTTCGAGCTCTCCACTACTTGCTGACGATTATACTATATATTAATATGTTATATACTATTCAATTTTATATTGAAGTATTGTACCTCGAAGAAGCTGTTCGAATATTGAATAGTTCCCTTGTATTGCAAATTTTTAAAACAAGTATTTTCTTTTCAACAGTCTTAGATTGATCCTCAAATTCATCCAACTGATGTCGACTCTTCGAAAAGAACCCTGGTTTCACCGTGCCTCTGCTAACAGACAATGTTGATAGTGACGTGAGCAGTCATCTGAACAGATTTTGTACCGGTGCAGTCATCTTTTGTGATACATACTTTTGCCTCAAGAACCCATGGAAACATGTGATTATGTAAGTCTATTTATTCATTTCATATATCACCATTAATTATGTAATGTGCCGGTTTTTGCAGTCCAAATTTTCTCAAAAAACTATCTATATATGCTATATTAGCTGAAGAGAGGCTTGATCTGTGTACATTGAACAGAGGTGTTGTTGAATGTGAAGAGCTGGTGTAACTTGTATTTAAACTACCGCTTACTGAACTATACTTGGAACATCAAATGGAGATCATTTCCCATGTGGTGCTAATTCCAATTAATTTTGTTAGTTAAATTTAATCAGGAATGAAGGATTTTGAAAGATTGAGAACAGTTACAATTACCGCAATGAAGAAAAAGTATTCCGCACCTTCGATAAGATGTCACAAAGTTTTCGTACTAAAGACAATCAATGTGTCCTTTGTCTGGTATATTTTCTCGTCTCAATTCGAAGCACCTATAAAATCTTGGAATCAAAGTTATATGTAGGGCTGGGCACAATGAATCGAGTACTCGAATCTGAATCGAGTACTAATTTTAATGATTCGAGTCGAGTAGTAAAAGACGATTTTTTCGAGTAGTGAAATTATACGCTTCTCACCACTGGAAGTTAATTTATGAACGAGAATTATAGCTTCGATACTAATTTTTACTGAAACCTTGTGTGGCGGTATCGCAGCATACGAAAAAAATGGTACAAAGCTACGAAGCTTACTGGACGTAGCACATTTCCGAAGTCATGATTATCCCACAAGTGGAATGAAATCGGTGTGGTCGAAAAAATACCCAAGTATCTTTTATAAGATGGATAACTGGCATTATATTCTTTGTGGTGGAATAAAAGGTACATATTTGAACTTTGACGCATCAAATTCTGTTGTGACGTCATAAGGAGTGATACTCGATTACTCGACTCGACTCGAAGCATATTACGTGATTCAGAATCGAATCACTCAGGTACTCGATTTTGCCCAGCCCTAGTTATATGTAAAGCCTACCATATGTCAATTATAATAATGGAAAACTGAACCCATAGGGATAACAATTCTACTACATTTATTGTCGGATCTTGTTTGCAATCAATTACATTTTCAGCGAAACGAGGTTGATGAAGTCAACTGTCATCTCAAAGTCAAATTGAGAGACAAACGAATATAATCCAAGACCCAAGCGCATGTCTTATTGAAACAGGTACCGTAATCTTTCTTTTTTGTGGACCATACAAATTTACATAGACCTGCGACGTTCTGCTATAACTGTCATTTTGAGTTACAGTTCTGCATTCTCACTGTTGCCTGTGCGTCTGAATGTCAATGTAAATGTCAAAATGGCCGAATTGAAAAAAACGCAGACCTGATTCAAGATGTTTTTATTAGTCGTTATGCTAATTTTAGTCCTTCTTCCTGTTCAACTCTACAACAAACGATAGGCATAGATTGTTCTTAAAGTGAATCAGTTACAGCAATTCAGCTATATAATTCATATATACCTCATAACTGTATGTTTTGTTGAAGATGATGATTTTCATATCACTTGAGACATTGTTAAACTGTTTTATATATTATACATATTGTACAAGCTGCTGTACTCATCTTTGGAATATTCTAGAACTTTGATAGTCAACCTCGAGTCTTCCAGTAAGAGTGATGATGACTCATTTTGAACGTGTTCCGGTTTCTGGTGTATCTTGGAGTTGATCACATAATAACTCTTGTATATTGGTTTCAAAACTGACTCCACCATGTGCAGTGTCTTAGGCCGCTGGCTGTATGAACAGGTCACTGTAATACACTCTGCTATGTCTGTGAATTGAACTGTCATTGCCTAGTAAAAGTACAGATTCAGAATTTCATCATGTTCGACTTACAACAGATTGTGGTTTATCATATGTACAAGTAATTGAAGTAATGTTAACAAAAAAAAGATCCAAGACTGTTGTTGCTTGCAAGAAGTTGCACAGTGGTGAAACTTTTCTAGGTGGTGATGGTTTTCCTTCTGGTAGACAGATAAAGAGAGTTGTTTGATCACAACTAAAGTGATCAAAGTTGAGCATACCCTCAGTGACTTGTCTTTTAGTTGGGCGTATTCCAGAAGGAAAACCATCAACACCTTGAAAAGTTTCTCCAATATGCAACTTCTTGCAAGCAACAACAGTCTTGGATCTTTTTTTGTTAACATTACTTCAATAACTTGTACATATGATAAACCACAATCTGCAGTAAGTCGAGCATGATGAAATTCTGAATCTGTACTTTTACTAGACAATGACAGTTCAATTCACAGACATAGCAGAGTGTATTACCGTGACCTGTTCATACAGCCAGCGGCCTGAACCACTGCACATGGTGGAGTCAGTTTTGAAACCAATATACAAGAGTTATTATATGATCAACTCCAAGATACACCAGAAACCGGAACACTTTCAAAATGAGTTATCATCACTCTTCCTGGAAGACTCGAGGTTGACTATCAAAGTTCTAGAATATTCCAAAGATGAGTACAGCAGCTTGTACAATATGTATAATATATAAAAACAGTTTAACAATGTCTCAAGTGACATGAAAATCATCATCTTCAACAGAACATACAGTTATGAGGTATATGTGAATTATATAGCTGAATTGCTGTAACTGATTCACTTTTGAAACAATCCAGGCCTATCGTTTGTTGTAGTGTTGAACAGGAAGATACCCGTTCCACCAAGTTCATGACATAAAGGTTTGTGATGATGTACTATGATGAAAGTTCAATTGTTCTCTCTTCCTCATCATAATTGTGCTACGTTCATATAGAAATTAATTGATAGATCCCGCCGATCATGATTTTGTTGGTAAAGCAGCAATGTAACAAATTGTAACATGCAAATTGGCATTGCAAACTTGGTAAAACTAACCAACATTTTTAATGGCGCTATAAAAATCAATAATTTGCCTATAACTTTTTTTCTGTACATTTTCAAGACAAAGTTCCATGGCAGTGAGATAGAAACATGGTGCTTCCGCAGCTTTTAATCCCAAAACTAGCTTTCTAGCATAAGCGGTTATTGAGATATGGCAAAATCAGCTATTTTCGGCTCGTTCGGTGAAATTGCACGGCCACTAGAGGGTGCAAAAACCTGAAATTATGATAGAAGTGATTCATTTGAGATTTGGGACCAAATATCAAAGGCACTTTTTGAAATTCAAATTTTTCTTTTTTCACTCCACCCTATTTTACATGTATCCGAACGCCTTTACTAAGCTTGTGTAACCTGCGTGTGTGAAATCTTTATATTTATTTCTGCATAAAATTTAGAATTTTCATTGACATATTCAAAACTTTGGAATTTATTCACATTTTCAAGGAGCACAACTTGGAGTCGACCAGTAGAAAAGAAACAAACGCCATGGCACGCCACGAATCAGAGATTGACCGAGCCTGGATTGCAGCTGATGGCAAGAATATAAAACTGCTTCAGTGAAAATGGAGTATTCAGAAACATTCTTGACGTTTTGAGCTGCTACGCATTGGATTGTCATACCCTAAAGGAGTGGTTGTCAAACAGGAGAAAGCATTTGAAGCGACTTGAAGCCGCTGTAAACTAAAATCTTTTTCGCACATGCATGCATGGCAGCTTGTGGTTATTTCTCTGCGTATGGTCAGAATTTATTATTTGAATATTCTCTCATCAACAACCATTACCGTCACTGCCATCCAACTATCCGTTGGGATTTCTAGCGTTCTGGTTGCTTTTTTAAATTTTATTATACGACAACAAGGAGTGTGTGAAATGTTTTGCTATCATATGGGAGCGTGTCCAAAAATTTTTAAGAACCACTGCCCTAATGACTTGTATGGACTCAAAGAAACGATTTCTTTGTTATTTAAACAAAAGTGATTGGCATTAAGCTGATATAAATACTACTAATGCAAGCCCTACGATATTTTTAGCAGGCCCAATTTCATTAAGAGTGAAAAAATACTCATGTTTGTTTATCGTGGTAGTGGTAGTGATACTGATACATTCATTGTTTGTTTGTTTACAATAAAATTAGAAATTTACAAGCCATAATTTGAACAGTTTTGAATAAGTTGTAATGATTTGTGTTGATCATGTTTTCCGCTAACGGGCGTAACCAATGAATTTGATTCCATGCCCCTGTTACGAAAGTTCAGGATACTAAATAATATTTTTTATCACTATCCCTAATTCCCTATGCATTCATTTTCATCATTGAGCTATTTGCATGATATTTGTAGTAAGTTTGCTCTTAATCATTTGTGATGTTAGTAATTCCATCGACTCTTCCGGGAACGGTTTCAACTGCTGATCTGAATTTATGAAACCCTGTCACAGCAGCTATTGGAAATTTCAATGTTTGCACGTATTTAATCACCCAGGTTGGGTATTATAAGCGTCATTTATTCATGAATCAATAAAATCTGATTTTACTTTGAGCCCTGCGTTCCGGTGACTAGTCAACCAGCCACTTTAAGACTGAACACTTTTTAGGTAAACACCTTAAATTTGAACACTTCGCAACACTTCTAGGCGTTCAATTTTTGGATCACGTTTCGTGTTCAATTTTCCGGGTTGAGCAACACTTCAGAATTTACAGTGTAGTCGATTCTGTATTGACATCTATACCCACTTTAACTTTCTCCAGTTCTTGGTAATATTGCATCTCCGTCGTAGCATTTCCATATGATACCTGATAACTCGTGACCCATTGATCATAATTTTCCCTTCCTTGGCTTAAAATGCCAGTGACCTTCTGGGAAACCAGGTAATCAACCTGAATCCACTGGTTACCGTCATCTAAACCGAAATTTTAGTGGTACAAAGTTGCTTCGATTCGACATAGAATCTATCTCACTTGTGTTGGCGCACCAGGCTACTGCGGAGTTGAGAATTCCGTCCTTGATGGGACAGGAAGAATGTGTCGAAGAACTGGAAAGCTGTGCAGGCTTTACCACGCCGGTGGAAATTCCTATGTAGCAAATTCCTGTCCGAAAAAAACGTGAACAGTTGACCGTGCGTTTCCAGATATCCATACATTTAGGCGATTTGGATTGAGCAAATGGGTAGCGAATGAAATTTGTTTATTTGACATCGATGTTTTTAATCCCCATCTTCCGGTTTGAATATTGTCGCCATTTTACATTGGTTCGTAACATTTCCCCCATGCTCGCATCCCTTTGAAATCACAAACCACTTCTAGCGCGACCTTGGAGCAACAGAAATTTGTCACTTATGTGAATAAACATTGATTTATATGTAAAGCAGACCGATACCGATATTTCTTTCAAAGTCTGATATTGACTACATATTATCGGCGAACCGATAAGAATTGGTCGGGGCTCTAGTCATAATGCTGTGTTTGCTATTTGGACATGGTTCAAACCATGTATTCGAACACAGCTTAGTAGCGTGGAACACTTAGGCTATCCCAAGGAACGGACCTTGGCCGGTCCCGGAAAAGAGACAGAGTAATTTTGGTAGCACCCCTGGAGAAAGAGTGGCTGGAGATACGCCTTTGAAACGCATAAATTTGACATACCAAGATTTATTTGTATTTCAAAGGCACTTGCTCCGAATGAATATACGCGAATTGGGTTCTTGTAATAATATTATTATATTCTTTATTCACAGTAGAACTGGTGAATACACACATAATCCGGGAAGCAACCTGCCCCCAAAGGAAAATGGCTAGATTGGAGTAAATTTTTTAAAATTTCAGTAGGCTAATACAGTCAAATTGTTATTCCTATACAATACATGGAGAAGTCAGATTACAGCATTGCAGTAGATGAAGAATTGGCAAGGGTTACCGAGCAGAGGTAGAGATGATTAAAAATGAAGAATCGAAATTACAGAAAACATGCTGTGATTCACAAGTGCATTTTTAGTCCAGTGGTGCATTCAAGGCCTTCCGAAGAATATGCACAGTGCCCAATAACGTGATCTTTTGGATCATGTCGAATCGAACGTTACCCGGAATCTGTTGGATATGTCTCATGAGTTTTTTTGCTGACGACCCCTGTAGCGCCAATGACCATCGGTACAATGTTTATTTTGCATCACCACATTTTCTCGCATTCCATTTTGAGGTCTGCGTATTATTATTATCATTATTGACGAGTTTTGAGTGGCGCATGTCGCCGTTTCCAGCCTTTTGCGCCACGTACAAAATATGTTATTAAGGATCGAATTTTCGCGCTGTGGGACAAGCGGTAGATTGAGCGTGGTGCATGCGTCGGCAAGAAATGAGGAGTTCTTGTATAGATATAGATCATACCTGGAGATCGTCGTGCTTTGTTCATGAAATCTGTAAAGCAAGGTTTTACAAAGCAATATGCAGTGCAGTTTATTGTAAACCGTTGACCACTTGTGGGCATATGATCATTTTAAGGTGGGACCAGTGGTGGCTCGTTACGAGATCGAGTATAGAAAGGAAATGACGAAAAAGTCGGCTAAATGACGCGTGAAACTTAAAATGGCTTCACAATGTCGTATTTTGATTCCGTCGCTTTGCCAACAATTTGGACGAGGACTTGCAAGAGAATACAAGCTTACGCCTAAACAGTCTAGGCCAGACCGGACAATGCATTCGACGTTTGAGTATTGCTACGTAGATATTAAACAGAGTGTAAAACGGGTTTCTGCACTTGCCACCGTTATTACCCCAATAACAAGTTATACAGCAGAAGCCAACATCCCAATTGCACGGACTTGGTTTTTATGATACAATAAACATATGAAATCTAGATTGAACCCGTACTCCTGCTAGATTTTTCACATCAGACAACGATATCAATTTAATTGGTTGGTTGAACAAGTATAATTCGCTGACTACCTACATGTAGGTTATTTCGCTCTTGATGTTGTATGATTGTGGGTCAAGCTCACAGCAGAGAGTTGCTAAATATTCACAAACGGAAAGCTGGATATTTCGAGCAAACTATCCCGCTGATGTCCATCATGGCGATAAATAGCTTCCAGTACGGTGTGTCAGCATTATCGTTTCTGGTCATGTTAGAGGACCGTAAAAGTCTATATACCCAGATCGTGACTGATAACTGATATCTATAATTATATGTGAGGACACCGATGATTAGAACAAGACTAGCACGTGACGCGCAGAGCTTCATAACGAAGCTTTCACATGGTTATCTACAATTCAATAAATCGCAATATCTGTGCCTTCCATGCGGTTCTACCAATTACAAACTATATTATTGAAAAAGTAACAGGGATAACCATACCTTGCAATTCAGCAAGCTGAGCAGTGATCGAATCGCAATCACAACTGCAGACACCTGGCTCACCACGCGGTCCGGGACTTCCGACCTGTCCTGGCGGGCCCCTTTCGCCCGGTGGACCCACGGCACCCTGAATTCCCGTTTCTTGGTAGCCCTCGTCTGTAATGATGTTTCTGACCACGTTAAGGGTGTCTTCACAAGTTCGATAGGAGAAACATCGGGGAACAACACACATCAGAAGAACGCATAAAGGCACCAGTACCCTCGCTGAGATCATTTCGAAGATCAATTTCTCGCGCAGCTAACAGTACACTGTAGACAAGCTCTTCACCGCGGCAATAGCCAAACAAAAACCCAGATCTCTCGAAGTAAGCCATCATTTATACCCATACCTTTGACTTCAATTGCCTTTTTCGCTTTATCCGCTGCGCTCTTTCGGTGCCGAATATGGATGGATATAGCCCTCAGATGAGACATCACTCCTAGGAAAATAATATCTTGATGACATTTCATTTTTGATGGTCTATTGCTAGTCGATCGATCATGTGTTTTGGCATTCTACGCTCCTCACTGTTCACCAGGCAAATCCTATGTATTAACTAGCTGTACATACATAATACACGACAGGGTTTGAAATTGTTAAATTGTGAAATTAATCCAAAACAACTAACGGATTACAAGAACAGGTATTGACGGTAATCGTATAAAAATATAAACGGCCGAGAGCGATACTTGATTAAAGGCAAGTATCGGTTATTTTTTACGGTGCCTAAGACACAGTCCACCTATACTACGTCTTTCCCTGCTTCAAAGTTTATTTAACAAAAATCCCATGTCATGGATCAGTAATACAATATTCAATAAGTGTCGGAAGTTCACCAATCGGCACCTTGCGACCGAAGGTATGCTAGGATGCAAAACGCCCAGAAAGATAGTCGAGCTAAAGGTATTATTACTATTATATTCTTTATTCACAGTAAAACTGGTAAATACACACATAATCCGGGAAGCAACCTGCCGCCAAAGGAAAATGGCGAGATTGGAGTAGATTTTTAAAATATCAGCAATACAGTCAAATTGTTATTCCTATGTAATACATGAAGAGGTCAGATTACAGAATTGCGGTGGATGAAGAATTGGCAAGCGTTGCTGAGCAGAGATAGAGATGATTGAAAATGATGAATCGAAATTACAGAAATTATGATGTGTTTCACGTGCACAAGTGTAATTTTAGTCCAGTGGAGCATTCAAGGCCCTCCGAAGAAATGCACAGTGCCCAATAACGTGATCTTTTGGATCATGCCATTTGAGGTCTGCGTATTTCGATTGTGTTTCTGGTTCCTTTTGTAGTATGTTTTGATCAGCTGGGACGGCCAGATCAATGAATAATAGTTTATTATTATTATTACCAGTGTTGGGATCAAGTCACTACCTTCGAGTCACGAGTCATTTCGAGTCATTGCACATTTTGACTCGAGTCAAGTCAAGTCAATTGATTTTTGGAGGTGACTCGAGTCAAGTCGAGTCAAGTCACATTTCAAGTCAAGTTGCCTTTTCGAAGTATGAGGCATGCTTAAGTAATTGCATTTTGCTAGCTGTCTCAAACACAGATTGAGTGGTCATTGATTCTGAACCGATGAACGAATATAGAGTTAAAATATACACGCAAGTAGGCGCTGTATTGCTTTCGTAGAAATGCTAAACTACGTAAGTAATTGCATAGCCTTAGTTTATAGTTACCAGCCAAAATATAGAAACGAATTGATAAGATGCAATACATTACCCATTTACAAATTGATATGATACAATTCTAGCCTGCGCCAAAGGTTGAGGACTATATAAAGTATAAACTATCTTCGAATTCAATTTCAATAAAACAAGAGGTTTGATCAAGGTATAATAACAGAAAACAGAAATATACATTTTGCTGTTAAATTACTTTACTATTCTACGACTGCGTAAGCTGTAAGCTTCAATCACTTCGTTAGCGGTCAATTTATTTGCGAGAGAACAATGGAGGCTCAGTAAAAGACACGATCAGTAAATGATTGGTCGCTCTCTTGGGTTACACCAGCGTTTTGCGAACAATCCGGCCATATGCAAGACACGGTGATTTTTATCGATATGGAATGCTTTATGACTCGAAATTGACTCGTGATTTTTGCTTCGAGTCACGAGTCAATCCACATTTCTGATACGCCGAGTCAAGTCAAGTCAAGTCATTCTAGCAAAATGACTCGAGTCAAGTCAAGTCATACGAAAAAGGTGACTCGAGTTTGACTCTAGTCAAGTCATGACTCGAGTCATACCAACACTGATTATTACTAATATTGGAAATTCAAGTGGTGCTAATCGCCATTTATGGCCTTGTGCGCCACGGCCAACGGTCTTCAGGTAATTCAAATCAAGCGGTAAATTAATGAACGTATTACAAAATCAGCAACGGCGGTCGACAATTGGGATAACGTAAATAGATTGCGTACGGTAAAAGGAATATGTAACTCAATAATACCCACTGGTTGACATGATTTTTGCTTTCTGGCCAAAATGATGACTATTAAGTTAATTTTCGTACGCTGATTACGAATATGAAGTCGCTTTTTTTTCCATCACGTCAAGAATTTTTATAATCTGTGATTTAAAATTTTGCATTTCAGTGCTAAAACAGCCCGTTCTGTGACGTATTCCTTGCTGTTGGCAGTGTTGGGTCATAGCAATAATCATTGTGACACTACCAGAGGTGATCAAAGTACTTTTCATAGGTACTTAATTAGAAGTAGAAGTAATCGCGTCAATTTCTACTCAAGTTGAAGTAAAAGTAACTTTTTATAAGTATGTAAAAAAGTAAGTATTCTAGGCCTAGTTTATGGTATCAGTATCAATTTATTAATATTTTCTTCCTTTCCAAACATCGCAAGACTGCGATACCATAGCAATTTACAACGATCCGACCCGCGACCCAAATTGAATTTGACACCCCTGGTGTAAACACTTTGCGCGATTAGTAAACGTTAATAGAAAATATGGTGGATCGTAATTATGCCATATTATGTAGCTATTTTTCCGGAAATTAAAGGCATTTAGACATGAAATACATTCCCCGCGTTTCGAAGTAGTAGGCCTATTTATATAGTGGAAGCGGAAAATGTGGTTCATGTCTTCATTCCAGAAAGATTCAGGTGGTATGCTAAAACAGGTATAAAACCAAAAAAAAAGAGTCAGAGTCCACTTTTCCAGATTAGGACACGCCATGGACTACTAGATTACGATATGATAAGTAAATGCTATAGATTGCGAAAGATCAGTTTCATACGTTATGATGAGCCATATATACTGTGATGAAATATCTCATATGGGCGACAATGCGGTGTGAACGGAACCACGCAACCCTCTATACCTAAATTATATTCACCGATACGTTCGTGAAATCGTACTTGTTACTCCATATCCAATTAGCGCGAAGCGCGAGGAGATTTCTGGGCTTTACGCAACTTTAATAAAAATTAAATGTTAATACTCCGTGAAAACAGCCCCAAAATTCATCAGGCTATCTTCCTGATTGGAGGATTAAACTACTCCCACTTGACAATTTGAAAATAGCGTAAAGTAAGTCAGTAGATCCCAAAATATTACGAAGTAGAAGTAGCGAAAATCAGATCTACTTGACTAAGTACCAGAAGTAGAGGAAAACTACTTGAGTACTTCAGAAAAGTAGAAGTACTTCATTACTAACCACCTCTGGGTGTAGCATATACTCAAAGATGGACGAAGGGATGAGAAAGTGTTTCAGGAGTGGAAGAGAGAACGACAACCAAGGCATAAGGTACCTTCTGATCTCACACAATTATTGAACTGAAATTAAATGGGAGCCTTAATTGGTCGAGCCGCACCAGGCGCCTCTTACAGTGTCATCAATTCAATACCCATAGAATCGAAAACTTCAGTGGTGCACAATAAGCACCTGAGCCACGAGTGTCAGGTCATGACGCAACGACTTTGACGTAGTGAACAACACAGGGGAAGGTGGGGTACAATGTTATACTTCACATGTAGACATCGCGAATATTTTTAAAACCCGACAGGAAGAATATTCATAGCTTCGAGGAATTGGTAGTGTCATATCAGCCGTAATCCTGATGTGGTTTGATTTCACCTGGGTATAGCTGTCTTCATGAGAACATGACGAAAAATACCGTTCGAGCAGTATATCTCGTTTGCTGTAATTGGAATTAGAACACAGCTAAGTCAGAGCAGTTATTAGTCGCCCTGTATGCTATTTTAGGTGCAGGAGTGCGATTTTAAAGTTTTTTTTGATCTGATGAAATGGGTGGGGCACATTGGGACAATTTGGCTGGGGCGCAATGATCCTTTGATATCCAAAGGCCTATTTTATGAAATATATAAAAATCAACAGAGAAGTTCGCAGAAGCAAGATCGTAACAAACACCCCCGTAAAAACATGCCTTGAAGTGTCACGCAATAAATGGAAGACATTATAAGGTTATTTTATCACCCCTCATAATCAATGGAGAATGTGGATCCACGAGTCGGCAGCGATTTTCATGCAAGTCTAATTCCGATTCCAAACTTTGGGGTTTAGACTACCGGTCTTGGACACCTGCTGGTCCATCCTCTTCATCAGCAGTTCTCAATTTCTTGCTCATTGATGCGGTGATAAATTTTTAATAGTGTCCCATTTTGCCCCACCGTTTGTTCGTTTTTCAGGTGGCTGTGCGTTCGTTATTTCTTCCTATTTTCAAATCATTTCTTTGGAAATATGCGTTTCATGTTCAATGTTCATCCATCGTTTTTCTAAAGTTCATTGGTATTTCTGGATTCGGAATATATTCATGACTAAAATGTGTTTTTAGGCCCATTGTGCCCCACCTTTCCCTACATAACAAAATCGACACGGTACGCTCTTTGGTCTTATCAGAGGACTAGGTCAAAGCTACCGTATATTGTTTTATTATCCTTTGTAAGCATAGTTATACTTATGATTAGGGTTGCATTTAAAACAAAAAATCAATTTAAAACAAACAAGTTTAAAACAAGGCCCTTATTTAAAGCATGTTTTTTATTGTTTTTTATGTTTTTAAAGCCATAATCAATTGTGACGTCATAGTGGATTGACATTGACTATTGAAAATATGGGGTAAAAATAGCTTCTTTGACGAAATATATGTTCTATTGCTGTTGAACCGACTATTTGGGGGGTTCCAATCATCCCATATCGATATACGTCGGCTACATCGGGTCGTGATTGTCCGTAGGCTCATACAACATGTTTTTTGTAAAGTATTTACACAATTATGGCATAATTGTACAGCTTGAAAAAATCACAATTCTTTTTTGTAAAGGCCGTTTTTTAAAGCACTGTTTAAAACATGTTTTAAAAAAAGTGTTTTACAACACCCTTTGGTTTAAATGCAGCCCTACTGATGATAGTACACACTTGCACGAGGGTGTTTGATCCCTGCCAACATTATGATATATAGAGGGCAATTTGGGAAAACAGATGCGATCATGAAGCCGCATATGCGCTGGTTTCGCGGTGCGACTTCAACAGGTAAGCTAAGCCTCATCATATTTAATTGAAATGCACCCGTGATCCTTGTCGCACAATGTGGATATTTCAGCTAAATATAAATGTATTGGAGGTTCCACCTTTTCACGAACATCCATTTTTAGTGTCGTAATGAAGGTCTATATACCCCTACCGCCCATTTTCGAAAGCCCAACGACGCAGAAGTTACTTATAAGAATAACTGCAATATTATACCTGACCTGCGAGCGCCCTTATTGAAAGGTTCATCGTTCATATTCAAAATAATGCCGACAGCGACAACTACGAAGTTGATGCGTGCAAAACTGCAAATTGCAATTTCAAATTGTGCACGTACGATAAATCTACAAATCCCCAGGCAGCAGTAACCTGAAAGAGTTGAGCACATATTGCAACCCACGGTCGATGAAGGCTGGGATTTCTGAAATGTTTGCTATTAAAATAGTAATCATCCGGGCGATACACGATTGTGCAGATTTGCGCGGTGCGGTTATTTACTTTATAGCATATGAAAGGCCATGGGCAACTAAAAAGATCGCGTATTATACCTTTTCGCAAATATTTGCAAATGGTCGGGTAGGCTTGAGAGAAGCTCAAGTGTGGTGACAGAAGGAATTAGACACAAATATCGCTAAAATATCTATATACTTAACGTGCTACCATTGCAAATGATTATTTTTGACAATATAAAACTGAAAAAATGCCGCTCCACACGATTTACCTCTAGCTCATAATTATTGCTTGGTGTATAGTCCTAATTTCATATTTGAGAAGTATAACAACAGTCGTATCCTTCCATGCCATAAACTATGCGTTGGAATTGCGAATATTCTGGTTGCTCTTTGTAATATTTTTCTCGGATATGACGACAGGGGAAGCTCGAAATTTTTCACTGTGATCAAGGGGAGCGTGTCTCAAAAAGTTTGAGAACTGCTGGTCTTGGCAGATTTCGGGCTACGTGATAACTTGATAGGTAGCCTATGTACGGATTGGAATGCATGTATACATAACAGTGACGTGCGGTGCAATGAGGCAAGTGAGGCAGTGCCTCACCTGTCGTCAGGGTGAGTAGTGAAATTGTGAAATCCCTAGATGATTATTGATATTTTCCATTGATGTTCATAAATAACTAACTTTGAACATTTTTTACACCCAGCATCATCAATTTGCATAATTATTATTCAAAAATATAGCGCGAAAGAAGAGGTGATGCACGGGCGGGTAGTGCCTCACCTGCGACAATGCAATTCATCATAAATAACTCGGAATTCATAATACCTGGTAATAATCAAATGCTATCGTCGCACAGATTCCGAAAATCAAAATATTAACAGTGTCAGAGCACCAGAACCCCCCAAAATCGCCAAGGAAGATGGTATTCGGCTTTATTACAAACAATGCCATCGCAGAGAAACAATAGCCAGGTGAGGCACAAACCAATCTGCCTCATGCACAATTCGCTAACAATTGGACTATCGCAGCACAGTGAAAAGCGCTATCGATTTCGGAATCCAACAGTCTCGTATGAATTGTATAGTAGCAACGGCCAGTACGTAATGCGGAGCAAATACATTCCATTACTGATGTAGATGTTATGAATTTTCCATCCATAGCTATGTTAAATTGTGGTATATGATAGCTACCAGCATAGCCTGCGTTGTCGTTGTTTGTGGCCTTTTATGCTGTGTTCGAATGCAATAGCTATAACCTTAAATTGTGGTATGTGATAGCTGAATGAAAATCTCCTGGAGAGCTTCTGAGATTTTTAACCCAGAAGGATCTGCTTCAGACGGTTCCAGAGGCCACAAAGTTAGTCCAATTTGTGCTCACTGTGCCGGCAGTCGAAATAGGACCGATTCAGGGTGACTTTCCTCTTTATCCCTCATCTCAATTGAGGTGAAGAGACTTTTTAAACTGAAGGAGAATAAGGAGGACTTTTAATACGAAACAGAGGTTTTTGTGGCAAAGGATAGGCGCACGGACTGTATCTACAAATAATGGTCACAAACAGTGTCCGTTCCAATCCTTAACAAAAAAGGGTTGAAGAAGCAAAAGACAATGTAATACCGAAATTAGGTTCTTGAATATTTTTTGTGTGTTTCTTTTCTTACTTTTCGTTGAGTAATCTGTAATAAATCGATTAGAACAGAATATTTCACGCGCTTGCGTGTTTGTGTGTGTATGTATGTGTGTGTGTGGGGTGGGGTCCGTGCCTCACAAGCCATGAACCTCACCACGTCACTGATACATAATATTCGTTTATGAAGTGTAGATTTTCAAATGTAACCTTGTATGTAGCATAGGATTGCCATACGTCCGGAATTTCCCGGACATGTCCGGAATTTCACTGTTTAAACTGCGTCCGGGAGGAAACGATGAAATATGTCCAAATGTTCGGAATTTTTAAGGCTTGAAGGGAGCTGAAATTTTTTTCGTAACTCAATACTAACAATATCTTATTTTTGGGAAGATTTATCCAACTTGAATTTTTTCTTCAAGATACGCGTGATTTAGTGTCCCATTTATTAGTTTTAGTATGCGTTTTATTGGGTACCCCTGTCCTCGCAA
Source organism: Botryllus schlosseri (assembly GCF_051294905.1). Taxonomy (NCBI): domain Eukaryota; kingdom Metazoa; phylum Chordata; class Ascidiacea; order Stolidobranchia; family Styelidae; genus Botryllus; species Botryllus schlosseri. The sequence continues at coordinate 10,317,469 of NC_137249.1, read as the reverse complement.
ACTCTACAATAAAAGGTTAATTGAAATAATTTGCATTTACTGTAGTAAGACTAATTGTAATCATAATTTTAGGAGAACCGTATATATCCTAGTGACAATAAGATCGTATGCAGGTTTAGTCAAATATAGTGGATCTCAAGCTTTGGGTCACGTTTGCCCTTTTCTGGTGAACCCGAAGATTTTGAACGTAATCTGCTTCTACCATATGCCGTGACTAAGTCTGGGCAAAGGTGCTCACCATTATTTTAGTAATCAGCTTACCAAATTTTGAGGTGGGCCACGGAACATTTTCAAATTGGAAATGGAGTCGCGACCATAAGAGTTTGGAAACCAACAGATCTGCCACCTGCTGGTGCGGACGTGCATTTCGGCCCATTAATAGTATTATCCGTGTGACATGAACATTATACTTAGCGATGTTTAAATATGTTCCCTGCATTTTCAGAGTCATCATCTCAACCAGCTCTAGCGCTAATTTTGATCACGTGGGCTGAGAGAGGATAAAAAGTGATATATGACAGAACCAATATTATTGACTGAATTCATTCACAAGATTCAACAACCAGATGCACATAGAAACCAGATGCATAGAGTAAGTCCACCAGAAGTTGCATCGATTACACTATGGCGGGCCCCGGATTAGTGTTTTTGGGGCGAGAGTTGTTTCGGTCATGGCTACATCATACGGTCACATATCTGCACCGATCTAACAATATAGCAGGACTATCAAACAACCGACCGGGGGGCCAGACAATTTCATCCGGCCCGTGAAGAAGTCCTTTGCAGACCAAATGAGAATGCGGACCCCTGCAATCACCAGAGCTCAGATTCCAGATGGCCCAATCCAATATAGTCTTCCCAATTCACGACCTATATTTAAAAAATCCACTCCTGTATAGAATAGATACAGGCACACATTGCTAGTGTTACGTCATATGTCTATACCCAGTACCCACTGAGCTATATAAACATGACCATACCTTATTTTACAACCGCTAGGGGCGCTAAAGAATGTTCGGAATTTAATTCACGAAAATATGGTAACCTAATGTAGCACATGCGGAATACCGGAATAACGGATCGTATAGATTGCGCTCAAATGCAGTGCCCTGACATTTGAATTCAATTTAATTGTAGAGCCGCGATAACTGGTATTTTTGTTTTTTGTGATCAATGGTGATTTCCGACTACAATTGTCATTCACATTAGGCCTATATTCTTATTATGTCTCCGCGCGCACTGGCATATATCCAAATGAGGCGAACAAACTTTTTATTATTTCATTGTGAAATCGTGACAGCTTCGCGGCCATTCTGGTGGCCGTTGTCGAATGATCACATTACCGGATAAGCCACAAGCAATTAACGTTGACAACATCTGCAATGTGCGGCATTCGGGATTTGGACTCAGCACCGCATTTGCGTGAACGACCGATGTCAACCGCCCCGATGACTAGACGCGAGAATGCAAAGTGCATGTGCATGTGCATGTGATATGCGCGTGTGAATGCAGCGCTCTTTGTAACCTTTGGTCCGCTGTCGTGTGAACCCGTAGTGTCGGAAGTTATCAGCCGCTATTGGTGAATTCATACCTCAATAATAATGGGGCGCGATTCATCGAATATGAGCATTAAGCAAGTATAGGTTTATTTTTCAAAAACACCTCTTCAAGTCACGCCGGTTCAAAAATTCTGCTGACCATTCTCGTTTGAATATGGAGACATGCTATGATTAGTTTCAAAGCAGATAGGTGTCTCAGACGATTTGCTTCTGCTGTGCGGCATACGCTAGCTTCATTTGCTGTATCGGCGGCCGAGTACAATGAACTGTCTGCGCAAATTAGCGTGCATCGTGTGATGTAAATTATTTTGCAATGTTAATTTATTTATTGAATTTCTTATTATTATTCCATGATGCTGTGTGTTGTTGATTTTTTTGTTCCTGCGTTTGTATTTATTATTTATTAGTTAATGAAAGTCAGGGATATCTAGATATCCGTGATCAAAGTTTTGATGGCAACGAAAACGACTTCTGTGATTAGATGCTCCCGGCCTGCGTTGTGGCTCTGCTTTGATGATTCTGTTATTTCGAACTTCCCGCCTATACCTTGCATATCTGTGTATCGCATTTCGCCGAATTGCATTTTTGTTATGCATGATATTGATTTGCGCGGTTGACAAATAAATATGATCTCTCGTACGTTGCAGCGGCATGCCTATACCTGCAATACCGCACAACACCATGTAACAAAATTTTGCAGAAGTTTTTGTTGGCTAAAAAATTTTATGCATTGTGTTTTAGTATTCCAATCTAATTACCAAAATACCAAAATTTTTCCTGAGGTGTCCCAAATTTTGCAGTTTCTCTAATTTTTGATTTTACTCAAAATTGCTCCGTACTAATCACAATAATTCTTTATTGGAGGTAAGAAAACACCAATGAAAAGGTTAATATGAACAAATATAGCTTACTCATGCATCAAGTAACAAATCGTTAAAATCGTCAAAAGTGCTTTTGTTTGCGTGCAGTGGCGGCTCGTGACAATATCGGGTGGTGGGGCAAGGGCTGCAAGCGACTTTTTATCAAGATGACGTCACAATGGAGTTTTCCAACGTAAACAAGCAACTTGGTGGTACGAACTACGGTAACACGAACTTCCCGACAACAGTGATTTAACGTATGTGCCGCGAGAGATCTGCCGGTGAGCTGTGACTTGAAGTGTGGTAACTGCGTAAACGGCGTACGGAACAAAGATTTGACACGGCTCATGTTCGCACTATACCTGACTTGACTAATTTTCTGCAGAAATGGAAATGACTATAACTCGAGAGATAGCGTAAGCCTAATTGGAAAGGTCAACGAGTTCGGACACATACGCAATTGTTATCTCATAGATTGGACAATGTCATATTGAATCCAAAACATAATTCTGAAGAACTACGGATAGCAGCCTCGGAAATTCGGTCCCGATACAGCATAGGAGATATTTTGGCCTTGAATCTGGAGACTGTCACACGACACATACGGCTTACGGTCTATATGTCTGCTGCAAAATCGCCTTTGGAAAATATATTACCGAATAAATACGTGGATGAAAGCCGAAAACTTGGTACACTGTTACATGAAATCATCGAGAAGTAGCCTCATGACCGTTTTCGGTATGGTACACTGTCAAAATTAATACAAACAGATCAACACCGAATTTTGCGTAAAATTTACTGAGGAATAGGCTGATCAATGATCAAGCGATCAGCTGTTAGCCGCCATCGAAAACGAAACAGCTATCGCGCTTGACAGGGGTTGTAATTGTAAGCAAATGGTCTGAAGGCCACAATTTCACGGTCAAAATTGACATTGGAGAATATAAAAAAAAAGTAAATATTTGAATGCAAACCGAGGATGTTAGTAAACTGTTTCATGATATCATCATCTCATCACTTATCTCAGTATGGGACACAGTTAGCGTTAACACAGATACGCCGACTTTTGCGTGAAATCCGCAATGCGTTAGGTAGGCTAAGTGTCAGATCAGCGCACATCTTTACCACACTCGACCTTGATAACGAAATTGCTGCCCTAATCATTGAGTGCCAACCTTGAGACTCGGCACAGCGTTCGATACTAAAATCAAGACATACCATGCAAAAGCTCATGACGGATCTAGGTAAGGAGCATCGTTAAAATCAATGGAGACCAATACTGGCTTTGCGTAAAATATGTTTGCGATAAATGACGAGTCAGCTCTCACTCGACTTAGGAAACGAAATTACCACTAACACAGTACAGTGACAAACTTGAAACTTGGTACCGCGTTCAATACTAACATTAAGACTTACCGTACCAAATTTCATGACCGATCTCGGTATGGAACATCGTCAAAATCAATGGATACCAATACCGGCTTTTGAGTAAAATCTGTTTGCGATACATGACGAATCAGCACACACTCAACTTCGGAAACGGAATTACTACCCTAAACTTTAAGTAGAAACCCTGAAACTTGGGACAATGTTAAATACCACCATCACGACATGACATACCAAGTTTCAAGAATTATCATGGTGTGAAACACCATCAAAATCGACCTATACCAGCAAAGGTCGACTAAACGCATATGACGGTAACCGAGTTCAGATATAGATACGATTGTTACATCACACCTTAAGGGCGAGCAGGCTATGTTGCCCCGGTTGCTCGGTCATTTTATGAATAGGAGAGAGTAAATCACTGTTTCTTTATTGTGCGCAGGTTTGAGAGAATAGACAGTGAAAGCTTGTTATGAGCGCTACCGGGGCATGCCCCGGCTAGGCATTTGCAAAGCGAAAACACGAAGAGAATTCGATTTTCGCAGAGACTTCGCTATATATATGGGCATTTACAAGCGAAAGGACAAGAAGAATACGATTTTTGCTGTGATTTCGGTATATATAGATTGCTGTGCGTCTATAAATGGTAAAGAACTGTTATTGAACAGAATTTTAGGTGGGGCAATGCCCCAGTTGCCCTATAGGACGAGCCGCCACTGTTTGCGTGACTGACGTGACTTCTCTTATTATGGATTGAACAACACCATGTAACAAAAGTTTGCAAAATTTTATTTGAGTAAAAATTTTTATGCATTGTGTTTTGCTATTCCAAACCAATCACCAAAATACAAAAATTTCTTTTGGCCTGTCCCTAGTCTTTGAGAAATGTCAGTTTTTGCGATTTCTCGTTTTACTCAAAATTGCCCTGTATTAATATGCATAATTCTTTATTGGACGTACGAAGGAATATGCACAAATAGTGGCTACCATAGATTATAAAAGGATGAAAGCACTTCAAAAATTTTCCGAAGTGGTTTTGTTTGCATGATTTGGGTCTATAGACTGAGAAATCTGATGGTATTATAGTATATAATCATATGTCGTGAAATTCGTTCATGCCCTCTTCTCGACGAAGGACATCGTTCCCTAGTTTCAACCTTGGAGTCAGAATTTCCGCATTTAATTTAGTGAGTCCCGACTAAATCATCAAGTTCGTGTTGGTTACGAATGTGTGGTTTTGGATTTATATCTATATAGGAGATGTTGAAGTCGTCATCGATTTTGAAGGGGGCGGAAACGCTCAGGGGGCGAAATGGGGGCGCTCGGCTCAGGGAGGCGGTATGGGGGCGCTGGAGAAAAATGGCTTCGCAGTAGATGATGTGGTGGTAGGACATATCCTTAATGAGTATTCAGAGCAAATTAACACCGAAAACTTCGTTATATATAGCCTATAAAAGACATATAGGTTTAATTGTCCATGGGCGCCTAAATGACTGGCACCGAATGTTCCTGTCTTTGCAATGAACCCCAGAAGAGGAATTCCATCTGGAGGGGAAAAATTATATGCCAGTGAAGAAATACCAATTTGAAATCGTCTGCGTCTTTTAGTTTAGTACGATTGGGCGACAGCGATATCTAAAACTAGATATTCCTGCTGGGCGATATCCCTGTTGGGCGACTCTATATTTTTTGATATAACAGACAGGAGGTCACGTAATAACATGATGCAACGAAGTCATACCAACGGGTTCGCCCGCCCGAATATGTTTAATTATTAGTTACGGGCCCTACAGTTTCCACGACACCTCACAATGTTCGCTCTACGTTTTGATGAGTATGCGCACACTCAACAACTCACTGCGCAGACCCTTGGACAACGGTGCGTAACGACTAAAAAAATGTCATAACTTCGGATTTGTTGTGCGCAACGTAGATTTTCTGTGCGCAGAGACCGTGTCAGCACGGCGCACGTGCGCAGCTTAGAGGGAACATTGCACCCCATTCAGCTCTACCGGTAAATCTGGTAACGTGACCGGAGAGGACACTAGATTGATATCAATATATATGCAATTCCCGATCTTACTGACCGATTTTATCATGAATTATCGAAAGTTTTCGCGCTTCGCACTGGCTCGCTAAACAGTACAGCTGATTTCGTGGCAAAAGCGAACAACGTGATGGGGGGCGGTCGGTTTATCACCCTATGGGAGCCCAAGGCCCAAGTTTTTCCGGCGGGCCTGATGAAGTGCCGTTTCGTTCCTGCAAACGGGTATCCGCCCAAAGATGTATAATTGTTATTGATGGGTCCTACCTTTTCAATCACACATCACTCAGCTCTACCGGTAAATCTGTTTACGTGAGAAGAGAGGGCATAAAAATTGATCAATATACATGCAATTCCCGATCATATATACCAATTCAATCAATAATTATTGAAACTTTTCGTGCTTCGCGCGTCTAGATGAGAATAGCTGGCTCAGTAAATGGACAGTGGACACCCAATGTAGATGACTAGTATCAGGAAATAGCGGATAGCCAAAGAGGGGTCTGGAGGCGAAGCCCCCCGGAAGTTAAGTTTATCACCCGATGGGGGCCCTAGACAAACGTTTTTTTTTGGGGGGGGGGGGCTGACGAAGTGCTGTTACGTCCCTGGTAACGAATTAATTGTACTCACGAGCACGCCCGAATATGTTTAATTATTAATTACGTGCCCTTTTTTTCCATACAACAGCTCACTCAGCGCTACTGGTAAATCTGATTTCGTGGGCAGAAAGGATAAAAGGTTTATAGCGGCTTATATATGTAACTACAACCTATTCATTCATGCATTACAGAAAATTTGGTACCTAGGGTGACCAGGCCACACAAACTGTGCTGACCATCGAAATCACGCTACGGGGTTCTTGGGGGAGAAGCCCTCAGAAGTTTGGTTTACCACGCTATGGGTGCGCAAGGCAATCGTTTTTAGGGGGTTGACGAAGTGCTGTTACGGCCCTCCCTCTTACTCATTGTCTTTATTACATTCCTTACAATGAGGTTGAGGGGCGCTGGAGCACGATAATTTTTGAAAGGGGGCGCTGGAGCAAAAAAGGTTAAGAACCACTGCTGTAGCCAATACTGACTAACTGAGACTGATAAGATGATTGTTGCTAACAAGCAACTATTATGAATTGAATGATGGATCAATGTGACGTCACAGTTAATAGGAAGTTCAATAAAGGAGCTGGAAAAACATGGTGCGGGAAGTTTAAAAAGCATAAAATGACATTTTTAAACGACACTTGACGCAATTAAATGCCAGAAACATGCTTTACTAAGGGATATGGTATAATAAATATCAAAAAATAGGCTCAAGTAAATTTTTGTTACATGGTGAATCAATGTGGATCCATACGAGCCGGCAGCGATCTTCATGCAAGTTTAATTATGATTCCAAACTTTGTGATTTAAACTACTGGTCTTGCACACCTGCTGGTCCATCCTCTTCTTCAGCAGTTTTCAATTTCTTGCTAATTGATGCGGTGATATAAATTTATAATACTATTCCATTTTGTCCACCGTTCGTTCGTTTTTCTGGTGACTGTTCTTTCGTTATTTCTTCGTATTTTCAAATAATTTCTTTGAAAATATACGTTTCATATTCACCCATCGATTTGCTAAAGTTTATTGGTATTTCTGGATTCGAAATATATTTATGACTAGAACATGTTTTTAGCCCATTGTACCTACCTTTCCCTACATAACAAAATTGAAGCGGTGCGCTTATTGGTCTTGTCAGAGGACTAGGTCAAAGCTATCGTATATTTTGTTATTATCATTTGTAAGCATAGCTACTTATGATGGTATATACATACCAGCATGAGGGAGTTTAATCTCTGCCAACATTATGATAGAGGGCTATTTGGTAAAACAGGTGCCATCATGAAGCCGCATATATTCGTTGGTTTCGTGGTGCGACTTCAACAGGTAAACTAAGCTCCAACATATTAAATTGAAATGCACCTGTGGTCCTGGTCACACAACCATTGTGAATATTTCAATTTAATATAAATGTATTGGAGGTTCCACATTTTCAGGAAAATCCATTTTATATAGTGTCGTAATTTAGGTCTATATACCCCTACCGCCCATTTTCGAAAGCCCAACGACGCAAAAGTTACTAATAAGAACGGCTGCAATAATGCCTAACCAGCGAGCGCCGCGATCACTGTTATTTTTGTTTTTGTGGTCCATGGGAATTTTCGACTATGATGGTCATTCACACTGGGCCTATATTCTTTGTCATGAGTCCGCGAGCACCGGCTTTAATAGCCAAGTGAGGTGAACAAACTTTTTATTATTTCGTTGTGAAATCATTGCAGCTTCCGGGCCATCCTAGGGGCGGTTGTCAAATGATCATTGATGACCACATTACTAAATAAGCCACCAGAAACGTAGGCAACATCTGCAATGCGCGGCATTCGGGATTGGGACTCGGCACCGCATTTGTGTAAACGACCGATGTCAACCGATGACTGTGCATGTGCATTGTGCATGTGCAGTGTGCACCGTGCATAACACTGGTCAACAAATTTTTTTTCGTTTCGTGTTGCATGAGATTTTTTAACTGATTCTACACAATTTTAAGATGCTGATTTCAAATCTGCAATCAGTTTCTTTATGAATGCTCTAGTTTTCATGCAATCGACAATTTAATTTTTTTCGTTTGTGGCACATATTTAGTGCATAAATCTGATCTGCATCGAACACTTTTTATCTATCCAGCCCTTTTTCTTTTTGTATACATCATCTGAACCATTGTGAACATTTGCTAGTCATTGCTGACTGACTTGAACATGGTGGAGGAGTATTTTTGCAGGCCTGCTTGCTCAACAGCATGTTTTACTGCTACTCAGGTTTTCAAAGTTAGGCTATTTGTGTGTGCGTTGTCTCTGTACTATGGTACAGTACCAGTGTTTCAGATAGAAGCTTTCAGCTCTTTTAAGTTGTAGCCTACTGCTGTTTAAGGGCATTTGAAGAAGTTAGGCAACTTGATTATAGTGAGGTATTGCGGATAGACGCTGTAGGATATTCTATAAGCTCTATTTTACACTCGTCTGCTGGTAGCCTTAATTAGAACCATGGTTTTTTATTCTTTTTGGTTGTGTTAAGCACATAGATATCACCAGACTTTCTTTCGATTCTGAACTTTTTTCAGATTTGGTCATGGCTTCTTCTAGTAGATTTAAATGCAAAAATAAACCTGATTCATTTTGTTATATCTGTGGTGTGTACATGCTTTCTCGTCAAAGACGAAATATAACATCGTTCGTGAAGCGTGCCTACAGAGCTTACTTTGGCATCCATCTTGGCGATCAAGATAAGAAATGGTCTCCACATGTTGTGTGCCATAACTGCGAAGAAATGCTCAGAGACTGGACAAAAGGAAAGCGGAAGAGTCTGCCTTTTGGCATTCCAATGGTGTGGCGTGAACCCCAAGATCACACGACTGACTGCTACTTTTGCATGGTAAATACAAAAGGTGTTGGCAGGAAGAGCCGACAAATGCTTTCTTATCCAAGTATGCCATCAGCTATACGACCTGTTCCGCACTCTGATAAATTCCCTCCTCCAGTCTTTAGTGGTTTTACATTTTCTGAAGATGAGGAAACTGAATCGCAAAGGGAAGAGGTTATGGAAATGGAGTATAAAAGAACAGATACAGGATCTGAATCTGAACACTCTTCTTGTGAAACCAGAGTAGCTGTTCAGCAGTTTAATCAATCAGAACTGAATGACTTAGTACGTGATTTAGACTTGTCCAAGCAAGCAGCTGAGCTCTTAGCCTCCAGACTCGAGGAAAACAGGTTCTTGATCAATCTGTAAAGGTATCCTTTTTCGAAAAAGAGATAAACTCTTTCTTCCCTATTTTTCAGATGAAAATAAGCTGGTATTTTGCAACGATATACCTGGTCTTCTCGGACAATTGGGTATCTCCTCGTATGATCCAGGAGAATGGCGATTGTTTTTGGACAGTTCCAAGCGCAGCCTCAAGTGTGTCCTTTTACACATTGGAAATGTTTATGGAGCTGTTCCAGTTGGTCACTCCTAGGGCTGGGCAAAATCGAGTACCTGAGTGATTCGATTCTGAATCACGTAATATGCTTCGAGTCGAGTCGAGTAATCGAGTATCACTCATTATGACGTCACAAAAACATAATGCCTGTTATCCGCCACATTAAGGATACTTTGGTATTTTTCGACCGTACCGAGTTCCTTGCACTTCTTGACAATCTTGTGCGATAATCATGACTTCGGAAATGTGTTTTTTCCAGTAACGTTCGTTGCATTGTACTATGTCTGGTATGCTGCGACACGGCCAATCAAGGTTCCCAGGCTTTCTCGGTGGAAAATAGTATCAAAGCTATAATTCTCGTTGATAAATTAACTGTCAGTTGCGAGGAGTGTATAATTTCAGTACTCGAAAAAATCGTATTTTACTACTCGACTCGAATCATTAAAATTGATACTCGATTCAGATTCGAGTACTCGAATCATGGTGCCCAGCCCTAGTCACTCCACTGTCTTGAAGGAACGGCATGATGACATTAAAACTGTTATGGGTTTGCTCAGATATCATGAGCACAACTGGATCATTTGTGTTGACCTCAAAATGGTTAGTTTTCTGCTAGGTCAGCAAAAAGGATACACTAAATTTCCATGTTATCTATGCATGTGGGACAGCAGAGCACGTGAAAAACATTGGACATAGAAGGAGTGACCCTTACGCGAAACATTTCAAGCTGGCATGCCTAATGTAATACACAACCCAATCGTAAGCAGAGACAAAATTGTTTTTCCGCCCCTGCACATCAAACTAGGTCTCATGACACAGTTTGTTAAAGCTCTAAATCCTGACAATGAATCCTTTCGTCATCTTCTTCATACTTTCCCTGCTTTGTCATATGATAAAATTAAAGCAGGAGTGTTTAATGGACCACAGATTTTTTGCATCTTTCCATCGATAGCTTTAAGTTTATACTGTGGATTGTCATCATTCTTTTCAATGTCATTTTGCAACAAAAACTCGCTTATTACATGTATTTTACCAGCAAAAATGTTCTTTGTTACATTTTTTCAAACATTTGGTGCCTAATTGTCTGTAAATACAATTTCTAGTGGTAACACAATAATTTCTGGGAACCTATTATTGTTTTGAGGTTGGTTATTCGACTATAAGCAAGAACGTCATTTGACAAATCATGTAATTTTTCAGAAAATTTGAATTTAGTAAAAATAAAATAAAATATCTCGATTTGCAAAAAATCTAGACCTTGCAGAAAAAAACTAAGGTCAGATTCGGATTCAGCGCCCCCAAATTAGGTAAGAACAAGTGTTGGTAGAAATGCAACAAAATTTTTGTTGACCAGTGTAATGAATGAAGCGCTCCTTATAACCTTTGATCCAGTGTCGTGGGAGCCCGAAGTGTCAGAGGTTATCAGTCAGTTTTAGTGAATTCATAACTCCATAATACTGACCGCGATTCATCGAATGTGAGCAAGTACGACGCAGTAGACTACTTTACTGTCCGTTTCATCATATTTTTCAAAAAATACCTCTTCAAGTCACGTCGGTTCAAAACTTCTGATGATCATTTTTGTTTGAAAATGGAGACATGCTATGATTATGATTATAGTTTCAAAGCATGCAGGGCGCAGGCAGTTGTCTGAACCGTTTTGCTTCTGATCCGCGTCATACGCTAGCGGCTAGCGTAATTCGATGAATCGGCAGCCGGCGCTTGCGAGTACAAAAACTGAAGATTATCAGCGCAAATCAGCGATGTGCAATGTTATATTCTATTTATTGAAGTTCCAATTGTTCCATGAGGCTGTGTGTTGCTGATTTTGTTGTTTCTACGTTTTTAATTTTTATTATTTTTATTCACTAGTTAATCTACTAAAGTTTGGTGGGTAACGGCGTATGTGATAAGAAGCTCCAGGCCTGCGGGGTGGCTCTGTTTTGATGACTCTGTTGTGCCGAGCCTCTGCGTATCTGTCTACTGCATTTCGCTGAATTGTATTTTTGTTATGTAGCCTATGATAGTGATTTGGGCGGTTGACAACTAAAGATTATCTCACTCACGTTGCAGCGGAATGCCCATACCTGCAATACCCCCTGCCCATCACACAATGTCAATTGACGTTGGCAAATGACAACCCAGGGTTACCTCAATCGAAATGCCGATTGTAAATAGAGAAGTGAAGACTTAGCGCACTCGCTCCGGTGCGATATCAAAGTTATATTAAAGTCAGCTCCGAATAGGCTCCTCGGAGAAATCAAGCTGCATGGATTAGACCTTGACGTTACGCACATTAAGGGTAGCCCGACTATATTCACACAACTTACAACTGAAGAGAAAATGCGTTCTTTAGCCTACTCACTTTCTGTGGTGGGAATGGAGCTGGTACGGCAATCCGAATTTATAAGTTGACGAAAACGGTTACGCATGTACTAATACAGAAACATAATGAAAAATTAAACCGGAACCAGTTTCAAACGACCCTGTGGATATACTCAGGTAATACGTAGCAGCTGTATCACTCAAGCATCGGCTGTATCACCCAGGTATCATTCTGCAGATTGTGTTGATTCGGGTATGATCAGACTAGTTGATCTCAAAGGTCGTCTCTCTCTCTCTCTCTCTCTCTCTCTCTCTCTCTCTCTATGACCCGGCCTCTTTTGGTGAGCTGATATCAGCTTCACGGCATCTTCTTCGCTTCGATATTTCTCGTGCACAATGCACATTTTATGTTAAAATGTTACAAGGTCGGGGCAAGTGAAGGCACTCGGAGATTCATAATTGAACAAATTTTGCAATTAATGAAGTTGCCTAGCCTTGCATGCTTCTCGACAGCAGAAATTATCCTACAAGGAAAACTGTCCACAGATACTTTCGTACTTGGATGATACATTTCTTCCGAAGGCTCGTGAGAAGGTATCGTAAATATCTGGGTCTAGACTCTAGAGGCAGATGTGGGTACCACTGAGCTATATAAACACATACACATAGGAGTAGTACGTAGGGATTATCAAATTTAAATGCAGGTCTGAACTCAGCCCAGATATGATACCCCATTGAGATATATGTTCGAACATGATGGCCAGGTGTTATATGAGTGACACTTGTTTAGTGGGTGAATCTTGGTCTACTTCATCATCACACAAATCATCTTATTGCGTTGCTAATGCTATACTGCGCCCTGAATCTAGTTCATACCTGACATTCCTCGCAATGCGACAATTGGCGTGTTTGCATGACTTATTGTAGGACCAGCACCGTAGCAGCACTTCGTCAGCCTCCCCCCAAAAACGTTGGTCTTGGGCCCCCCCATAGGGTGGTAAACCAAACTTAAAGCCCCCCAGACCCCCCTCCGACTATATACGCTGTTTACATTGGGTATACGCCGTTTCTTCATTGGGTGTCCGTTCAGTGAGTGTGCTTTGCTTGCCTAATCGCGCGGGGCGCGAGAAATTTGTATAATTCATGACTAAATCGGTCAATATGACGCTGTTTATATGTTGGGTGTCCGTTTACTTAGTCAGCTTTGCTTGCTTAAACGCGCGAAGCGCGAGAAATTTCTATAATTCATGACTGAATCGGTCAATATGATCGGTATTGCTTATATATTGCTATCAATTTTTATCCTCTCTCTGCTCCCGTAATCTGATTTACCGGTAGAGCTGAGTAAGGTGTGCTTGAAAGGTACGACCCCTCAATAATAATTGAACATCTCTGGGCGTATACCCGTTGGCAGGAACGAAACAGCACTTCGTCAGACCCCCCAAAAAAACTTGAGTCTTGGGCTGCCATAGGGCCATAAACCGACCCCCCCCCAATCACGTTGTTCTCTTCTGCCACGAAATTACAGTTGTACTGTTCAGTTAGCCAGCGCTATTGCTATCAATTTCTTGTCCTCTCTACTCATGTAATCAGATTTACCGGTAGAGCTGATTGAGGTGTCTTTGAAACTGTAGAGCCCGTAAAAAATAATTAAACATCTACTGACGGGGGTATGTATGGTCGTTGGTATGACTTCGTTACATGATGTTATTTCGAGACCTCCTGTCCGCTATATCAAAAAATATAGAATCGCCCCAACGTACTAAACTAAAAGATCACACGATTTCAAATTGGTATTTCTTCACTGGCATCGAATTTTTCCCTGTGGGATGGTATTTGTCTTGTGAGGTTCAGATTACCAAGACAAGAACATTCGGCGCCAGTTTTTTAGGCGCCTATGCACAAATAAACCTATATGTATTTCGTATATATAACGAAGTTTTCGGTCACCATAAGGGCGCGCCGATATGCCCATTTCTATAAATCTTGCGTATTTTTCCTTGGGGGAAGAGTACCCAATAATAATAACATCTGGCAACTTGAAATCGCGCCCTGCGCGAAGAATTTTCGAAAAAGTTGCGTAAAGTTTCAAAGAATACTCTATAATTTATGCTAATTCACCAAAAAATTTGGGGCCCCCTTTGAGCTCGCCCCCCCCCAATTAGGGGGTTTGGGGTGCGGCAGTTACGGCCCTGTGTAGGACCATAGTGTCCTATATGGTGTCGACACAAGCATAGGCTTACCATATTTTGGGAAATCTAAAAAGAGGACACTTTTTCAGAAATTTGAAACTTGCAAAACCGGGGACGAATTTAAAATCACCGTTTTTCATTCCGAAATACTCCCGGAGCGTCACTTCTGTGCTAATTTACGGCATATTACTCGCAATTTGCTCTAGTTCTGACCTAAATTTTCAAAAAAGAGGACAAGAGGGTGTCCTCCGAGGACACTTTCAAAAAAGTCAAAAAAGAGGACAAATCCTCTAAAAAGAGGACGTATGGTAACCCTACACAAGCAAATCTCACGGCTCAATGAAATTGGATCACGTCATACTTTACATTTAAACAAAGGCAAATTGACGGTGATTTTTGACTGGCTTGCCGAGCATTAAATTTGATGAAACGGGTATCAATCGAAAGCTGACGCTGTACTGCTTGCGAAAATATAAATTTTATTCCGCTCATGGCCCTGGAACCCCCACGATCAGACCCAAATTATTCATTGTTGAGGAGATTGGCAGTGTGTCGCAACAATGCTGTCAGACGAAACGAGAGAGCAGCTCAAGAGCAAGGATGCGGCTGCGCGTCGAGAGTGAGATCAGCTGGCGTCGCGGCAATGGCAATGTGCATTGTGCAATCGCGTCGCAATAAATGCGAAGCATCATCTGCTCTTCCAGATTCTTGATAAAAAAACTCAACCGCATGTAAACAGTGCTTGCCCTGCTGCATGGCCACTTGACCAGCCTGTCTTTGTTGTGGGATTTCTCGAAATCCATCAACCAATTCTTTACAGTTTGGTGCCCATACGGACTGAAGGGTATGTCATTTATTCCTATAGCAATCAGCAAATCCGCAACATCTGCGTCTGTTACCGTTGCTGTAGACCCGACTGACAGTCGGGAAGATACTCTCGGTGCCTCATCCTCGTCATTAAGCGCCAGTAATTCATGTATTATTTCCGGACCAAGCCAATCGACCTCATGATCTGACACTGACATATTTAATGCTTATAGCTGCATAGACGGAAAGCTCTATAAGTTGCAGAAGAATGCGCGAAGGTTCATAAGGCCCTGATGCATTCTGTGTACCAAGTACTATCCTTACAGGCAACCAAAGGCTCATAACGTGTGCGACTATAGAAAGTATCGACACCCGCCATCAACAGCACAACCTGCCTCTGGGGACCGACACAACAAGCGGGCTAATACAATATTTAATGTATATAGCTATACCTAGACGGAAAGATCTCTGTAAGTTGAAGGATATTGCGTGAAAATTCGTAGGGCCTTAATACATTCAGTGGACCCAGTTCTACCCTTACTAGTCAATAAGGAAAGACTGGTGATATGTGCTCGCTTCTAGCGAGGCGCCTAAAGAAAGTATCAACAGTGCGACGCGTCTCTGGAGCCCTACACAACAAGCGGGCTAAGCCAATCGATATCATAATAATCTCGCATATCCAATGTAGACTACTTGAACGTAGCCTAAATATCTCTATAAGTAGAAGTAGAATACGCAAAAATTGATAGAGCCCTAATACATTCTGTGGACCCAGTTCTACCCTTACAAGTCAAGGTAAGGCTGGTAAGGTGTGCTCGCTTCTAGCGCATAGAACAGTGGTCGGGAGCCTTTTTCGTCCGAAGAGCCATTTTGGCCCAATTTTTTCCACTTTAACTCCCAAAGAGCCATACATGTCAATCAACTGTTACGTCACAATTTAAAATTTGTGACGTCATGCTAGCACTTATACAATCTCACTACAGGGCATTCATCGTGTTGCCTCCTTTCTTCTGTAAAAACTCGTACTAATCATGCTGGTATAACCTTATTCGAGCATGCAAATCTTGCGCTACGAGAACGTAGCTTCGTAGGGATGCTCCTAACCTCCTATTAAATGCGAGAACCCGTGATCACATGCGTAAGTGGAGCCAAACATGGTCACTACAGCAGTATATACCCAATGTAAGGAGCGTTACATCAGTGAGGCAATTCATCACTTGTCGCCAGGATGAGTGAACGAAAATTGTGAAACCTTCAATTGCTATTGGTATTTCTTATCGATATTCATGAATGACTGAATTTTGAACATTTTCCTCCCTAAATTAGGAAATTTGCATATTTCTTATTCGAAAGTAAAGCCTGAAACGATAGGCTATGCACTGACGGGCCAAGCTTCACCGTTAGTAGGCCTACCGTAATTCATCGTAAATAGCTTAGAATTCATAATAACTGATGTTAATTGAATGTAAGATGGTCGCACTGATTCCGAATATCTAAATACTGCTCGACTTTTCAATTCTCAAAGTGTAAGGCGGGAACATATAACGTTGCGCCACACGCCTACATTATGTCGCCGGTACTACAAAACGACTTACCTATCAAGAACGTGGATAGTAGGGATGGTGTGAACGTGAGTTTCACGTTCGCGTTCTGTGTGTGAATCTCAGAAATTTAGAGGTTCACGTTCACAAATGAACCTTGGTAGGTTCTGCACTGTGAACCCATTTCATATATTACAATTTTTACTTCATTATAACATCTTTGTATGAAATTTAGTGCATTTCAACTGCGGGCCACTCTATCCATGGCGCTGACATGAGTATAAAAAAATACCAAACGAGCATGCACCTTGATAATCTCATAAATTTTACAGGCTTTGTTACAAATGTACTGCGAATGATGCTTATTCAGCTTCAGCATTGTGGCATTATGTGGTCCGAGTCGTCGCTAGGTAACGTGTACGTACAGTAATACCATAGTGTCCTATATGGTGTCGACACAAGCAAATCTCACGGTTCAATGAAATTGTATCACGTCACAATTTCCATTTGGCTACAGGCAATTTGACGGTTATTTTTGACCGGTTTGCCGAGCAATAAATTTGATGAATCGGGTATCAATCGAAAGCTAACTTTGCACTGATTACGGAAATATAAATTTTATTCCACTCATGGCCCAGGAACCCCCACAATCAGCCCCAAATTATTTATTGTTGAGTAGATTGGCAGTGTGACGCAACAATGCTGTCTGGTGAAACGAGAGAGAAAATTAAGAGGAAGGATGCGGCCGAGCGGCGAGAGTGGGATCAGCTGACGTCGCGGCAATAGTTATAGATAACTAACCAAGCTATACTTGACGGAAGGATCTCAATAAGTCGAAGGATATTGCAGGAAAATTCGTAGGCCCCAAATACATTCTGTGGACCCAGTTCTACCTTTAGAAATCAAGGAAAGGCTGGTAATGTGTGCTCGCTTTCAGCGAAGCGCCTATAGAAAGTATCAACAGCGCCACGCATCTCTGGAGCCCTACGCAACAAGCGGGCTAAGGTAATCGATATCATAATAATCTGACATATCCAATGTAGACTACTTAGACGTAGCCTACATATCTCTATCAGCTGAAGGATATTGCGCGAAAATTGGTAGGGACCAAATACATTCTGTGGACCCAGTTCTACCTTTAGAAATCAAGGAAAGGCTGGTAATGTGTGCTCGCTTTTAGCGAAGCGCCTATAGAATGTATCAACAGCGGCGCGCATCTCTGGAGCCCTACGCAACAAGCGGGCTAAGGTAATCGATATCATAATAATCCGACATATCCAATGTAGACTACTTAGACGTAGCCTACATATCTCTATCAGCTGAAGGATATTGCGCGAAAATTGGTAGGGACCAAATACGTTCTGTGGACCCAGTTCTACCCTTACAAATCAAGGAAAGACTGGTAATGTGTGCTCGCTTTTCGCGAAGCGCCTATAGAAAGTATCAACAGCGCCACGCATCTCTGGGGCCCTACGCAACAAGCGGGCTAAGGTAATCGATATCATAATAATCTGACATATCCAATGTAGACTACTTAGACGTAGCCTACATATCTCTATCAGCTGAAGGATATTGCGCGAAAATTGGTAGGGACCAAATACATTCTGTGGACCCAGTTCTACCCTTACAAATCAAGGAAAGACTGGTAATGTGTGCTCGCTTTCCGCGAAGCGCCTATAGAAAGTATCAACAGCGCCACGCATCTCTGGAGCCCTACGCAACAAGCGGGCTAAGGTAATCGATATCATAATAATCTGACATATCCAATGTAGACTACTTAGACGTAGCCTACATATCTCTATTAGCTGAAGAATATTGCGCGAAAATTGGTAGGGACCAAATACATTCTGTGGACCCAGTTCTACCCTTACAAATCAAGGAAAGGCTGGTAATGTGCGCTCGCTTTTAGCGAAGCGCCTATAGAAAGTATCAACAGCGCCACGCATCTCTGGGGCCCTACGCAACAAGCGGGCTAAGGTAATCGATATCATAATAATCTGACATATCCAATGTAGACTACTTAGACGTAGCCTACATATCTCTATCAGCTGAAGGATATTGCGCGAAAATTGGTAGGGACTAAATACATTCTGTGGACCCAGTTCTACCCTTACAAATCAAGGAAAGGCTGGTAATGTGCGCTCGCTTTTAGCCAAGCGCCTATAGAAAGTATCAACAGCGCCACGCGTCTCTGGAGCCCTACGCAACTAGCGGGCTAAGGCAATCGATATCATAATAATGTGACTTATCCAATGTTGACAATTTAGACGTAGCCTAAATATCTCTATCAGTTGAAGGATAATGCGCGAAAATTGGTAGGGTCCTAATACATTCTGTGGACCCAGTTCTACCCTTAAAAGTCAAGGAAAGGCTGATAAGGCGTGCTCGCTTGTACCGAAGCAAATAGAAAAAGTATCAACAGCGCAGCGTTTCTCTGCGACGCGATTGCACATAGCTATTGCCGCGACGTCAGCTGATCCCACTCTCGCCGCTCGGCCGCATCCTTGCTCTTGAGTTTCTCTCTCGTTTCGCCAGACAGCATTGTTGCGTCACACTGCCAATGTACTCAACAATGAATAATTTGGGGCTGATTGTGGGGGTTCCAGGGCCATGAGTGGAATAAAATTTATATTTTCGTAATCAGTGCTGAGTCAGCTTTCGATTGATACCCGATTCATCAAATTTATTGCCCGGCAAGCCGGTCAAAGATAACCGTCAAATTGCCTGTAGCCAAATGGAAATTGTGACGTGATACAATTTAATTGAACCGTGAGATTTGCTTGTGTCGACACCATATAGGCCACTATAGGACACTATGGTAGGAGCAATATGTGGATAGTAAATAATGAGGAATTACCGTTCGGACAATATACTCGGTGAATGAATGAATAGGCTACTAAAGCCAGCCTTCAGAATTACCGGACCACGACCTAACATCGAATTCGCCTTCCGCGACATGTCCCGTCATTTTGTCGCTTGCGTCTTATATTCTCTGCATTACTTTTCATTCAGTGTGCATGCCTCTTCTTTACTTCGCCTAGGGAGGCCAAGGTGTGTGTCTGATCTTAAAGACCACCCCAAGTTTTATCGACACCTTCGATCTTTTCATTGTATCGCAGTTTTCTGGTGTTTTGAAACGATGAAAATATTAATAAAAAAGCTGATTGGGTGATACAGCTGATACTTGAGTGATACCTGATTACTTCGCATCCCAGACGTAGTCGAGATGTAATACTTATTATGCATAGTGATATCTGGGTGTGGGTGATACAGTCTGGATCAAGACTGTACCTTGGTTGTGCTATCTTGCGTAGCCGATTTGTGACCTGTTTTAGGTTACAGCATGCAGGTTGCAGACCCTATGCGTCCACGTCCAACTGCCGCCGCTTTTACTGCGAAGATCTCGGAACTAGACTTTAATAATTACTAAGGTCAGCTGAACACTGAACAGCTTACACGGTCACTCAGCTGGGTCCGTGTGTGTGTGTATTACAACTGTGCACTATATGTTGCGTAGCGTAGGCCTAAATGTACACATCATTTTCAAGCGTAAAAGACATCGCTTTTCTAACTGGACTGGATGGCTCAAATCTCGAGTGTAGTTGCGTATCATGATCGTCTTCCAATTGATGCGGCCTGATTGCAATTATGGCACAATCAATCACCACAAGTTTCTTCCACCAACAAGGGAAGGTGGTCTTCGGCGTGATTCCTCGGGCCACCAACAGAGCCGACATGCGTAAAGCTTCTTTGTGCACGTATGGCAGTAGAAGATGTGTAGTATTCGTAGTAGAGCTATTTAGCGAGTAATACCTTCGTCTGTTTCAGCGATTGCTATCAGAATGACAGTGAGATTTCTCATAGATATTTAGCGGCTGGAACATAAAGGTTGCTGGAAAGTCATGGCTTCGAAACCAGGCTTCCCGATTTCTGACCACAATCCTCGACGTGGAGGTTAGATTGGTGTTCAAGATATAGAAGTATTATCACGTTACGACAATCTCCTATTTGCCAGATGCACGTATGACGAATTCACCATACTTCAGACGCCAGGCTTACAATCCGGAGGAACTAAGTTACCCTACGCTAGATGAATCGTTGAAGCACTCTCCCCAGTTATTATGGCAAGCCATGACACCGGAAACTAGATCAGAAACCATCAAAAGGCTCCAACTGATTCAGTTGTTCAGACAGGTAAACCCGAACCTTCAGGTGTGCCGCAGACCCACCGTGCAGATGTCGACGTCCACGGCGGAAAAAGGTAAGCAGTCTTGCGGTCCTGAAGTTGATAGGCAAAACGGAACTAATTGAGAACAGAATTGTGTCACGGCCTTGCTGTCAAATTGCCGAGATTTTCTAGTAACGAAGAGTCTGTAAATTCCTTGTGAATTATCCGCGGCCGCTCCACCAACGATTCTTGCTTACACTTTTCGAGTAATAATTGGACTGCCGACTGCCCACAATTCAGTGTAATCGTGGGTTTGTTCAATCACCTGTTGAACATAGCTTCACGAAATAACAATTTATTTGTACCTTATGCAGTAATTACCAGTGGTCTCTGGGATACCTGGTTGGGCATTAAGAAGACTATGCTTACTCGTGTTTTGTAGATTTTGTCACTAGCAATTTCACTCATTACCCCGCCGGTCCGCCGTATGCTGCCATACGGCATACGCATACACAATTACACATTAATGAACCCGCTATGCCGCAAATCCTTGCCGCAAGATTGAAACCTCGAAAGCATTGTTATTTCGGAATAAACCAAGTCATTGGTGTTACGAGAGTCGCTCTCACCGGATATGGCAGGAAAATTATATTCGGTTTCAAGGAGGGCAAGAAGCTGTGCTCGTTTTACGGCCAGACTTCTCGTATTGTGACTTCGATGTTGAAACGTCACACCGGCAATCAATCATTAATGCTGGTACGTCACACAATGGTCCCACCGTTTCGGTGTTGTTGCAGCGGTGTCTCTTGATTGCATGGGGAGTTGGGGACAGTATATTGTGTCCGTTTATAGTTTTGTTCTGGCCCGATTAATGCAGTCTAGTGTCTGTATGGCGATATTAATGCAGTGCTATAGCTGCGAAATCGCATCCTGTAACTTCGGTCAAACGTCGCTTTTCTTTGCGTAGTACCAAATGAAGTATTCAAATTAACATACTGCTCGTCCGCTGTGAATCGTTTCGGCATATTCGACAGGCTGCTATAGTAATTCTATGCTTGTAGTGATCTCAACAAATTATTACGACTATATACAATTATACATATATTGCTAAAAACGTTGCACCGAAATGATCATATCTAAAACAGTATATCGTGCGGGAGCTTCTACTATTGTGTAATTTTAGGGGTGCAAGTTCCAGACATGCGCTACGAATTGCCAAACTCTCGAAGGTCTTCAGCTAGAAAAGAGCAGAATCGTAATTTTCATGTCGATGTACGTAATGATGTATGCCCGTCAACATATTCAAAACATTTGCAGTGCCGTTGGTTGCACCCGGTGTCAGAATTCATCCTCGCGACCAAACAAGCTCACTCAATAATGTGACCATCCCGGACATATTAACTCTGACGGAGAGCGAATTAGAAGCGATAAATCAAAGTTCCTTAGATCAGGTAATGAGATTTATTTTATATCCTCGATGAATACTATCGCGTTATTGCCGTACCACCATCGGGCATATCTATTCCGCCTACCGAACTCACACCACTTGTTATTTTTATGTTATCTTTTGTAACATATATATCTTTTGTAACATATATTTCGGTGTGCAATGTGCAATGTACATGATCTTATTTACATGTTCTGCGCGAAAGACTATATACTCCAAGTCATTTCAACACCTTCCTATCGTTTCATTTTATCGAAATATTTCGCTGCTTTGAAATTATGAAATTATGAATAAGCTGAACTGAAATAGGTATAAGCCATTATGTAGCGTTACCATATTTGGAATCGGGAAAGGAGGACACTTTTACATTTCATAAGTTAGTTTACCGAAAGTGAAAACAGCTGATTTTGAAATAGTCACTGGAAATGTTACTGTGGTCATCACTTGACTCGACTTCGGCACTACCCACTATTTTACGACGCTTCTGTATTGATTATATAAATTGTAAAAGTGTCATCTTTCTGACTCTGCTCCCGAAATGCCCGCTTTTTACTGATACTGCTGTCGTGTTGACACAATAAGGTCATTTTCCAGTCCTATTCCCGAACGTCCCGCTCGTACGCCCGCATAACAGATTTCGAGTCACTTGAGGCGTTTTCTATTAGCTGTCGAAGCGATAAACAGGGCGGATGCCTAAAAAGGAGTACATTTAGGGGTCATCGGAGAACAATTTCAGATTTCCTGAAAAAGGAGGACATATGGTAACCCTACATAATGCCCTACATAGTGCATCTGGAAGCTATCTCCTCGGAAGCCAGCGTCAAATTTATGACGTGCAATCGGCAGTAGACACTAGGTGCCATGTTTCTGCTACGCAACTAATAGAGTCGTATATCGCTGATACTTTAGGTAGGAGAGACTGTGTTGTAAAACATGAATGGGGCAATGTTATATGCTCTTGATATACTAAGTAGTTCTAGGTCCGTGAAATGAAAGCATCTATATCAGATCGATTTCGCATTGTCTTATCAGTTACAAGCTACAACAGGTGTTGCTTTTGACTTTCCACCAACAAGTCTTTAAGGACATGAACCAATTATAAAGTTATAAAGTATCTAATATACGGAACATATTATCACGCCTTGATCGATTAATGGTATCATTCAGGATTTGCTGTTCCACAATTGGTCGATTAATCGCATAGTTTTATCGAAACGCAACACTTTGTTCTTTTCTAATCAAGTATTTCACACTCTGCAGACCAAAAACGAGTCCACGTATCGACCGGTTGTTCGCGACAGCTTCAAAGGTATGAAATTTTCTGAAAATATGATGGATTCATAGTCAATTTCAAGGTCTTCTATTCACGTGTACCTGATCCGTTTAGTTGGCGTGAAAGCAACAATGTCGAAGAGCAAGAAGAATCCAACAAAAGAGAAAAAGCCTTTGGACGATCCTGGAACTAAAGTTCGGGTCAAAGCAGCCAACACAGAGCAGCAAGTTAGTATGCGTAGCCTAAACTTGGTATTAGAGAGTCACCAGTTGTTTATTAGAGATGAGCGGATTTGAAATTTCCATGTCCTAATCCAGTCCTAATCCGAACCTTCAAATCCAAATTCGAATCCTAATCCATAACTTTTTCATATTCAAGTCCATGTCCAATCCTAATCCGATTCCAACTGGAAATTCAGGAAAAATACTAATTTATGCAATGGAGAGATTCGAAAATTTTCTTTCACAACCAATGATTCACTTGATTCAAGATAACTTAGTAACCATAAGTACATTAATAACTGATATGAATAAAGTTTGTCGCCATTCGCCACACGACATTTCAATCTCCCAGAAAATAGGTAAATCCAATCCAAATCCTAATCCGCTCCGAAAAAAATGTCTAATCCAAATCCAATCCAAATCCGACAAAATTTCACAAATCCTGTTTTTTCAAAACCTAATCCTAATCCATGCTCATCTCTATTGTTTATCCATGCAGTCTGAAAATTTTGAGAGGGGCGTTTGATATTTTGATACAATGTGGCGTCATGGATTCAATAGTACTTACTAAATTATGACGTCACAACACATCTATACAGTGCTAGACTAGATGCTAGTGCAGCTGCAGCCTGCAGGGGTGGCCAACCCGTGGCTCGCGAGAAGGTTTTGAGTGGCCCGCCGAGGTAATTTCTGAAATAAGTTTACCAGTAGGGCAAGTTTTTGTTGCAGTAAAATCGCGAGAAGGTTGCACTTAATTTTAACAAAAGTTGCAGTAAAAAGTTGAATATATAATTTTTGTTGAATTCGTAAGGTATGAGATAGTCAAAAGGTTTTGTTGTAGAACCTAGTTCCTGCAGAGCTGTCAAGTTCATTACTTGGCCGTTTCACGGACATTCTGGCGAGACCGCCAAAAATATTATTTTTCCCCGGTACACAGCAAGAAAATTACGCAATGCGGGAATAATTTACACAAAAAAGCCAAACGGCATAGCAATAACCTCCTCCCCCTAAAAACAAGTCTAATAAATCACCCCCAACCCCTAGGTCTGCAAACTTGACCCAAGGCGTTGCAGAAAAACTCATTCTTGGCGACTTTAACAATATCAATAGCCTGAATATGGTGACCCAGTTATAAAGCTATTTTCGGCGGTCTCACCTGGGGCTGGGCGTTCGTGAAATGGGAAACCATCTCTCAAATTAAACGGCAGTATTACTAAATCGATCTATTTACATACACGGTCGTACTTGGCATAGGTAGTTAAACTTCTTGCTTGGAATCCATGTGTCATTGATAACACAGTTAGATGCAGCAAACCCATCAAAAAGCTCTTTGTTATGCAAATCAAAGGGAATAGAACCGCAAATCAAAGGGAATAGTTTATAGCATGTTTATAAATCACTCCTTAACATTTTGACACAATATTCGATAAAAGTTGCAGTAAAAATTGGTTTGAAAAATGAAGAAAAGCTGCAAAAAGTTGCACCATAAAATCACGCCAAACAGCTGAAAACATCATTGTACAATGTACATGTACATAGATTCTGAGTATCTAGGAAGCTGTCGGAAGCTGTAAAAAAGTTGCAAAAGTTGCAAAAACTTGCCCTAGTTATCAGTTTCGACGCAGGGGAACCAGGGGCCAGCCATGTTTGTCGTATGTCTTCGTATATTGCTACGAAGTAGAATCATTCGCGGTGGATTTATTCAACTTGAAATTTCTTCGCGCCTTGCGCGATTTAATGTCACTCAATTTCTTTTATTACTATGGAACCCCTCATACAATAGAATTGAGTCTAACTAACTATATTCGCAATTATTAGAACGTGTCGTCCGACTAGCGACATATGCGCGCGCAAAACGATCGTCAACGATGAAACATTGGCACAAAATGATTGACGCATGTGGGGTGAAACCTTCGATATTGGGATGTGCATTGTCCATAGGCGCCGAATAGTTATGTCCTTGCAAACTGAGACCAGTGGTATAAGGAGGCTACTCGCAATAAATACCAGTAGTAATATAATCAACCGAAGTCATTAATTCACTTTTAAAAAATTTAGCGCTTGTCTTGGCTAGGACATGGTTGCACACCTAGTTTTCATGATATAAATGTTATCGATTTTCTTGCATCTTAAGATGAGTCTGTTTTCACCGCTATCTAGTTCAGCTTGCTCATATCAGACGACTCCTATCATCAACATTTAAGTGGCCCGCGCAATAGGTCGTAGATTTAATGTGGCCCTTTGGCTAAAAGGTTGGCCACCCTGCGCTAGTGTCATATTAAGGTCGTCGGTTCTCGGCTGTGCCCACTATTATTTTGAGATTTATGCATCTATTAGAGTAGGCTACGCCACCGCTGAATACATGCTACAAATGTATGCGATCTGTAGCTCGCTTTATTCTATGCGAGCTGTGTTGAGTTTTTCTTTCTCATATTTAGGAAGAAACTGTTAGCGCAGTGGGTGCGGAAGAAGGCAAACCACCCACAGAGAACGGCGATAAACGGGTAAAAGTCACGATACGCAGTCGTGTATTTCCACATCACATTTGTAGCGTATCTTGAGCACTATGACGAGATAAGCAATACTCAAAGAGTCACGACGTGGTGACTGGTCGCAGTAGTCAGCGTTGCTAGTAGAAGTAACCTCGTTGTAGAAGTAGCAATTTCTTGGATGTGTAAAAACTGCAAGTGGATGTAGATATGAAGATATGAAAAGTAGTGAAGTAATGTAAAGCAGTCAATGGGCTTTACCACCTAATCGAATGCAGGCACTTTCAAAATCGCAGGGTGTATCGTCGCGACTACTGAATAATTACAAATGCGCTACAAATTGGCTTAATCCAGTCAGCGCTGTACAGAGGTTCTTTACTAATTTGTCATGGCAGTTTCATTCGGGATGCAAGCATATTCCAGAACTACATTATACTTTACGAAATTGGAAGTGGAAATAGTACGTAGTTTTGCTTTTGAACTACCTGAACTCTGCTGTTAAAGGAGGAGTTGTAACAGTCTGAAAATATACCCACTTATGGGAGTACAGGAAGGCAAATGCTACTTTAGTACTCGGAAAAAAAAGAATGAGTGCCTCGTTATCGACCACCTCAGCCAGAGACCTGACATTTTTGTCTCACAGGTTGTTAAAAGCACTGGATCGAGCGCAGAGGAGGACTCTATCGTCGTGGTTCTTGATCAGCTACCATCGCAGCAAGGACTCGAAAGAAAGTACGGCCAGTTTTTCTGCAGGCGGTGCTTGCGGGGCTGGTCCAGTCGAAGTGTGTGGTGCTTGCGTAATTCCTGCAAGGTATGTACCTCGCGTAACCCCGTTGTTGATAGATTTAATCCATTCGAACTGCGTTTGGAGGTCGCGTCTCACTCGCCTTTCCACGGTGGCGCGTAACGTATTTCTATTTTACTGCCATTAATTATTACGACTCCGCATGTTGGTGTTTAGTAAGATAGCGGCGTGTGCATTACCTCTTCTATCGCCGGTATGCCAATACGGTCGCAATAACATTTGTAGTTGGTCAATAGAGACAAGTATTATTCAACACGAACTATTTGTGATGACATATAGATCATTAAGGTATTTTGTAGCTTCTAATTATGTTATTGAGTGTTGGCCTACTTCAGGGTTGTAATGACTCGAGTCATGACTCGACTCGAGTCAGACTCGAGTGACGATTTTCTGATGACTCGACTCGATTCAATCTGTGTATTGACTCGACTTGGACTCGAGTCATTGCGCATACCTCGAACCAAGTCATATGACTCGAGACTCAGACGGTCAACACCGACATTTCATTGTAATTTCGAAGAACAGTAAAGTAACCACCGTATGGGATTTCGTCTATTGGTATACTGTTACTTGAAAATGAGACCAGAAACTGCAAAAAGTGAAAACCAGTATATTATAAATGCGAACCATTCGATATCACGAAACATGGTTATAAAAGTGAGTTTAGCAAGACTTTGAATGGAAACTAAGCAGTCAACAAAATGGCTTGGACTCGGACTCGAGTCATAATACCATGACTCGGACTCGAACCTCTGCTCGATGACTTGGACTCGGACTTGACTCGGTGGTGATTTGAAAATGACTCGACTTGACTCGAGTCAAAACTATAAAAGTGGAATTGACTTGTGACTCGGAGCTTAGTGACTTGGTTACAACCCTGGCCTACTCTGTGACCATCTGGCTTCATTTCAGTTACTACCGATAATAACATGACCGCTGGAGACTTGGAGAGACCTATTGCCCCAGAATTAGAGTCTCATTATAGGTTATTTATTCATGCGGCAGGCTCGACGGGACAATGCATTTATTTTCAGGTATACATCAAACAGACCTGCAATAGCTGCAACAAACTCGTCAACCCATATTTGGTTTGTCGTTTACCGAAATTTAACAGTTCGAACAAGGAAGCCAAACAATGAAGAAATCCGGTGTGCTTTGGACATTTTTAGTTCTTCGTATTCCTTTGGTTTATCATGTCGATCGATGGTGTTCCGCTTACGTACTTCTGAATGTGCTGATGAAATTTCATGAGACATAAACATCACATGTCCTAGGAACCGCATAGCCTGTTTCGTATATCGGTGTGTTTGCCAGTCTATACCATGCAGCTGTTATGGAATATTCGATCCTGTACGTCCGCCTATGGGTTCGCGTCGTTTCCCAGCTACACACCCCGAGGAATTTAGGAATATATAATAGCCGATATGTTAGGAATCGTCGACTTAACAATACTTCGGCCGAAAATATTCTGAGCGAGGTAGTGTAATGGTTATGCGTCCGGCTTCTCGATCGGTAGGTCGTGGGTTCGATCCCCGGCCGGGTCATACCAAAGACTCGAAAATTGGTATCCGCAGCTATCCTGCTAGGCGCTCAGCAATCACGGATAGCATGGAGTAGAAAAAACGGGGCTAGATGACCACAGGGCCGTATCGCAACTCCGTCGTCAAAGCATCTCGATGGTGCAGGCGAAAACAGAATATCATATCTCTCTCTCCCTGGCCGCAGTAGTAATCGAATGTTAAAGTGGTGACAAATGGTAGTCTACTGATAGCGATAGGATAAGGCGATCTTACGCTGCATGAACGCCGATTGAGAACAGTGAGTGCTATCAGAAATCGCCCACTCTTAGTAGCCATTTGAGCGTGACAACATTCTAAATCGTATGGGGTGCATTTTACAACTACCACCAATGACGCTCCCCTTCTGCGCAGTAGTCAAACAATTATTTTCAATATATTGTTACCGAGATATATTTATCCAAGAACTACTTCGGAAAAGGCTATACTTTCTTCACTAAAGGCTGGTTCAAAATCCTAGAAACAGGTTTTCTGGCTCGTTATATCAGTGCTTTCAAACCGGGTATCAGTGGTTCTCAAACTAATCAAATACATTTACGAAACAGTGTGTTGGCAATTCCCTAAATGACTCGCGGTTCCGTACAAAATTAACACAAACAGCACGTTTGATTTGACGGCGTCAATGAGGCGGGTGTGACCGATTTTCTGCGACCAGCTCGGCTATGTTTGGCTGCGTTTTGGAGAACGCAACTTTAATACATCGCAACTCTTATTCAATCGGTCCAAATTCACTTTCAACCCGAGAAAACGGCGGGCCTGGCCCTCGTATGGCGACCAACCAGTGTTTTGAAAGTCGGTGTTCAGTAATTTCCTGTCGCGTGAAGCGCGGAGTTTTTTACGCAGTTAGGGAATCAATTTTGTCAATATTGTTAATTACTTCGTTGGATCATGCTATTGTTATTTCATGAACTCGAGTAATGATTGTCGTTACTCGAAAGATAGTGGAATCGCTCATGCGTACTGGAAAAATTAGTTTCCGGCCAACATGCGGTGACAATTTTACGCCACGGCTTTTTCGACATTGAAAGTTTTAGCAGCGCACTTCCCGTGAAGTTGCGTGTTGGTCAAACCTTCATATGTCTTGATGCGTCCTGGCGCGGAAAAGGTCCGCGCCAAAATGCCGATGATGCACCCGCAGGTTGCGCACCCCTAGACTAAAGTAGCCTATTTCAACGTCCTGAAGCAGGGTTGTAACCAAGTCACATGGTTCCGAGTCACGAGTCAATCTTACTTTTGTGGTTTTGACTCGAGTCAAGTCGAGTCATTTTCAATTCATCCCCGAGTCGAGTCCGAGTCCAAGTCCCCGTTCAATGGGTCAAGTCCGAGTCATAGTGTTATGACTTGAGTCCGAGTCCAAGTCACAGTATTGAAGTCATGTTCATCCTATGTTTTCAATCCTGCTTGGGTGATATCGAATTCCTTGCTCGCCAAACATGCTTATTTTGTCCCTATCAGAATCTTGGCACATGTTTATTTAGGTAGATTGAAGACAGTTCCTGGCCTCATTTACCGATACTACAGATAGACGAGACAGGCCGCCAATATGATAACTTTACTAATCTTAGAACTTCAAATCAAATATCTGTCTTGTCAGTCTGATACATCACAAATACAAGCATTCAATTTTAATTACGAGCACATCGACGGCAGCTCACAAATAGCTGATTGAGAACCAACCAGTGTTGGGATGACTCGAGTCATGACTTGACTCGAGTCAGACTCGAGTCACCTTTTTCGTATGACTTGACTTGACTCGAGTCACTTTGCTAAAATGACTTGACTTGACTTGACTCGGCGTGGATTGTGGATTGACTCGTGACTCGGAGCTAAATTCACGAGTCAATTTCAAGTCATCAAGTAATCGGTGCCGATAAAAATAACTGTATCTTGCATATGTTCGGATTGTTCGCGAAACGCTGATGTAACCCGTGAGAACGACCAATAATTCAATGATCGTGCGTTTTACTGAGCCTCCATTATTCTCTCACAAATAAATTGGCTGCGAACGAAGTGATCGAAGCTTACAGCTTACGTTGTCGTAAACTAATATAGTAAAGTAATTTAATAGCAAAATGTCTATTTCTGCTCTATGTTCATACCTTAACCAAACCTCTTGTTTTATTGAAATTGAATTCGAATATAGTTTATATAGCCCTCAATCATCGACACAGGCTCGAATTGTATCATATCAATTTGTAAGCTGGTAATCTATTGCATCTGTTCAATTCGTTTCTCTATTCTCTATTTTGGCTGATAACTATAAACTGAGGCTATGCAATTACTTACGTAGTTCATCAGTTCTACGTATATGTGAGCGATACAGCGTCTTCTTGTGTGTATATGTAACTCTATATTCGTCTATCGCTTGAAAATTAATGACCATTCAATCTGTGTTTCAGACAGCTAGCAAAATGCGATGACGTAAACATGCCTCATACTTCGAAAATGGAACTTGACTTGAATTGTGACTTGACTCGTGACTTGACTTGACTTGACTCGACTTGACTCGGGTCACCTCCAAAAACCGAGTGACTTGACTTGACTCGAGTCACCTTCGAAAATCGATTGACTTGACTTGACTCGAGTCAAAATGTGCAATGACTCGTGACTCGAAGGTAGTGACTTGATCCCAACACTGGAACCAACGAATTCAAGTCTACATAATATCTGATAGAGAACCTACGAATTTACGTCTACGAATTAGGTGATAGAAAATCAACAGAGGTATGTTTATGTAGAGGTATTTTAACCAGGCCAGCATGCTGTAAAAGCGTTCATGCAGCTATGTGCACCGTGCACTGACAAAAGAACAGATGCCTTTTGCTATTACCAAAGGTTTTCCCAATTTAATTACAGACTACATCACAGTTACAGCATTATAGAAATAAATGTACAATGGGGCTGTCAAAAACATTTTTTCCAATTTTCCGGGTACTTCTTAAAATTGTTAGATTGCCGCCAAGTAAAATAAAAAAGAAGTAATTTTTGAACAGCACTGTTGTACAAACATCACACAACATTAGCCATTCAATATCACTCACGTGCACAATGCACACACCTAACAAAACGTCAAATGGACGAAGGGTATTGTGTGTTTTCACAGACGGCAGATCAAATCAATGAGTTACACTTCAAAAAAACCGAAGTGAAGAGAAGATCCTCGGATATATCAAAGCGGCATTTTGTACAATGCATTTCTACTATGTAGCATTGTCCGTTTTTTTTAGGGCGGCCTATCTGATATCAGTCTTGTGCAACGAAAGCAGTGGTGAAAAATAGCGATGTCGAAAGAATTCGTCAGATGCGTTGATCTAACCATTACGATTCGCAAATTTCTTCGTCTTCGAGTCATATAAAATAAGCCAAGTCAATGACTTGGGTCGAGTCATGCGTAAT
The DNA here is from genome assembly GCF_051294905.1 of Botryllus schlosseri. Classification (NCBI taxonomy): domain Eukaryota; kingdom Metazoa; phylum Chordata; class Ascidiacea; order Stolidobranchia; family Styelidae; genus Botryllus; species Botryllus schlosseri. The sequence goes on along the minus strand of NC_137249.1, from coordinate 10,285,368 downwards.
GACTCGAGTACAAGTCGAGTCAATCCAAATATTGACTCGAGTCGAGTCGAGTCATTTTCCCATTTCAAGAAAATGACTCGAGTCAAGTCGAGTCACAAAAAAAATCGTGACTCGAGTCTGACTCGAGTCATTACAACCCTGTCCTGAAGCGATGCTCTAATAATTGCGAGTACAGATAGACTTATTTCTGCGAAATATTTTGTTCCCGAGTTGGTATACGCACAATAAAATCAAGAAATGCATATTGACACTAAAGCGCGACCAAAATTTAAAATTGAATAATTCGACATCGAAATACTCTCCATTATGTTGATTAACGATGTAATGTCGGGCTACCACCGAGTTCGGTTTGAAAATAAGTTCCTGAAATGTCTTATATTCTAAAGATTTGTTTTACCTGGATCGTTTTAATTTTTTGGAACGTGGTTCGTGGTCCTCCAAAATCCGCGGATCCCAGGTTGAGAACCACCGGGTTATATAGAGATTCACTCGTGCGCGTGATGCCCATTGCTTGATTAATGTTACAATAAATAGTAAAGTGACTTTGACGAAAGACACTTGGCAGTGGCATATAAAATTTTTACCATTATATACGCATCATTAACTGACCTTGCCTCACCGCAGCGACACATCGGCATCAAAAGCCTCTTTACAGATATAGCGAGGTATTACAGAACTCATATCATGCACACAGGTAGATTATATATTATTATATAATGCATAAATACCAAGTTCAATCCTTTAACAGAGAAAAAGAAATATAAGAAATGACATGTTGGCGATAGAATATGTGTTTTGTGTTATGATTTATGTGATAACAGTACGGATAGTACATAGTCCCCTTTGATACGCGAGTCTTCATCCAGATATGACTGCGGTATTGTATTGTTACTCGCCGTCGAAAGATGCTTCAGAAGAGTTCGCCCTACTGCCCGCGTTAAGGTACTTTTCTGCCTGGACGAGATTTTCGTGAGCAGATGCGGCTTCGAGATCGGCTCTTTTGCCCTGGAAAAGAGTTGTCAAGACATGAGCTTTCTACTCTTTTGGATTAGATTTCATGTGGACAATAATATGAAATATGGCCAACATGGCTAGCTGAGATGATGGGAATTCATATTTGCTTCGAAAGCGGTATTACTATTTTTACTTTTCTCATTAAAACCGCATTTAAAGCAAACGTAATCTTACTGTCCCAATGCCTTTGTATCGAACCAAAACATTTGTCCATCTCCCTACCATAAGCAAGTTTTCAATCTAAGATACTTGATCAGTTTAAATCACCCGTTTTCTTCCTCGAATTGAAGGATTACTAGTATGTATTAAAATGATCTTTGATCGACTTTAACATAAGTCCACAGAATATTATTGGAAGTAATCCCATTAATGACCTCCAGCTGTCGCGTTCCTTCCTCGCGGTTCACAGAACGACTTCGGGACCCTGTCGCAGAGCCATTGCCATGGCAGGTTGAGCTATCAGCATGAATGGTCTTTCCTCAGACAGACTAAATACATTGACATGATAACATGCTTGGCTAACTATGAAATCCGAGGATGGAGACAAAATATGTGGGAAGGAAATCGCATAGCAATTCCCTGCTGGCGACTTCTCAAACTTCGCACGTCGAAATCGCTCAAGTTTAAGTTTTGGACTGCTTTTGTTCGGTCACAACGATGGACTTGTACAGAATAAAAAGTTACTCTCTGCAATTACCTCTACTGAGTCTGGGATGTTAATATGTTCTAAATCTGAATTCTTGTGGTACGTAACTTCCTTCGAAACATGTTGGAATTCCAGCCCGCTGTTCCAAACTCCGTAACCAAAGTACATGACCATACCTGCGAAACATGAATTCGTCTTACACAAAAAATATATATAAACTGGTGCCAAGCGCTTACCCAGTACACACCAAATGAAAAATCGACACCATGTCAACGGTGAAAGTCTCAGCATCAAATATGTGTTAAACCAAATCGCAGTAATGGGCAGAAACGGAAGTCCGGGGGTCATATAATCCAGTCTACAAAAAAGCGTCTTTCAAATCCGTGAACATTATTCCGGTGCAAAGTTTCTCACTCACTTTTTCGGATTTTGAGGCTGCTGGCAAATCCTCAGCATGAGAAATGAAAATATGGCAAGCATAATGATCAGAATGAGGACAGCCCACCAGCTTCCGTTTGATATAGGATGGGCTGAAACACATGCATTTTCCACAAGTTCAAAAGATATCTCGCATTTATGACAAAGATACCTTTTGTACAATTGGATTCAATTCACATGCTTTCATATGATGAATGAGAAATACCAGCTATGGGGTATTATAGATGATAACTATACTTACACCCGAACACCAGGAATACGTTGAGTACCACACAGTATGCCGATATCATCAATATATATCGACAGGCAGTCTCTTGAGTCTCTGCGTTAGGGAGTTGCTCTTTCCCAGGTAAGCCAAGAAATGTTCGGATTGTGTACATGTACGGGGCTACATAGTCTTTGAAATTTGTCCACTTGTACGATATTGTGCCCTTCAATCGCAAGCAAAATCCAGAGCACAGATAGTCTTTATCAACGTCCATCAAGTCTCTCTCAGCGTCGGCGAGAACTGCATCCCTTTCCGTCGCACCATAATCTACGACAACAGGAAACATGTCGCGTTTTTTCAATGCGACAGCTTTGCGAAACAACAGGTTAAACTGCGTAAGTGCACACTGCATACTGTAGGATATATTCAATACACTTCAGTACTTTTAACTTCATATCGTTCCCAGATATTCGAAGCGGTTTCATTAGCTTCACTTGAAAATCATTACTTATATCGTTATCACAACTAACATTTTGACCATCATGTTATGGTACCGATTTGTAGTAGACCTATGTAAATGTTGTGTAGCCTACATTGTCCAAGCTGTAGCCTAACAAATCTATTAAGCTGCACCTTGGGACATATCTCACTTTTTGCAAAATCCGATCGCATCAAGCCGGTCGCGTCAGATTCGTTGCGAATTGCATTCGCTTCGGATTCCATAGTTTCACAGTCTTCTGGTCGAACTTGAATATTCAAGCATAAATTTATTACCGTAGTTGAAGTCCATTGCGCAAGCACGTGAATGTTATACTACAGGCCGGGGGTCACCAACCCTTTTTGCAACCAAGAGCTGCTTCTTTGGTACTGATTGAAGCGACGAGCTACCATTTACTCCCGCCGTTTACCCGTACCAGACTGAATTTCCGCTTTGATATTCATAGCACTGGGCACGAATCATATTGCGTCAAGACTTCTAAGAGAGTCTTTAAAATCAAAACATCTCATTTCAACAAGCTAGCCACTAAGATTTTTTTTTAAATCAAGAATTACTTCGCACCATCTTGGTATAAATCAGGGGCGGGCAACTTCTCCAGTCGGCGGGCCGGATGTAGGAAATTTAAGAACATGGCGGGCAGGATTGCTGAATCGATACATTATTCGCCCATTTATCCACGTATACAAGGAATACATCGTATTTACCGAATGTATTTTAACGACAGCAAACTTCAAACCCATTTCTCGCCAATAATGACGAAGACGATGAGGATTTGAGAACAGCATTGTCATACAGGCGCCACCATGTCTGCTTCTCTCTGATCGATCAACACACGGTGCAATTCTTAATTAAGATTTCATGGCGTTCTATAAGGCCGGTACCCCAAATTCACCAAGATATCAATTCATTAGGGTTTAGTAGGTGACGAGATAGCGTGGTTGTTCAACTATGTGGCCTATTTTATCTCGATATTGAATTCATGCGGCCCTCGGCCTCTACGAAATTTGAAAGTGGCCCCCGACAGGTTCTGAGTTGGCGACGCCTGACATAAGCGGTGTCTTACAGAAGCCTATAGAAGTGTGCCGTGCTGCAAGTCGACGGTTACGGAATCAAAAATAAGAAATATCGGCCAGGTGTAAATGACCATTGTAGTCGACAAACACCATGATTACCACAAATGACATTAGGGTTGAGTACATCATAAATGCCGATAATGCAATAAGTCGCTTCTGGCTTCGACGAATTTGCGCGAAAGCTTCACCCTCGCTCGCTGCGCATATGCATGTGTATAATGACATACAGTCAATTAAATTTTACGTATGTAAGCAAGTAGTGGGGAATCTCGGGAGACTGGAGCCGCGGCCACGCTATCATGTAAGACGAAAACTGTCCGCGGGACGGACAAAATCCCTTCGCGGGCCGGATCCGACCCGCGGGTCGTATGTTGCCGGCCCCTGGCATAAATTATACAACAACATTCAACTCAAATTTTAAAATAAATCATGTCACACGTTAGACTGGACATCATGTTATCTGTTTTTATATCAGTCAGTGGGAAGCCTGACATTGCATGCGATCAACTAGTGCGCTGTATTCTGCTATGCAACTTGAAACTGCAACTCTGAGTGAGTGCTGATACAGATGTGCATTAGTGAGGCGTGCTCTGTGTTTGTTTTTGATGAACTTCATTCATGTCCGAAAAGGTTGATTGACAACGATAAGAACCAAACACGCTTGCAACCTTCATAGCTGCTGCGTATTCAGCAGTGTACTTTTCCGTGTCAACAAGGCACCAGAAGTTTGCTGCAGTCAGGTGGGCTTTGAGGTTGAAGTCAATTTACAGTGTTACAATTTCAATCTTCAAATGCTCAGCATCCAGACATGACAGATTTCATTATACCGGACAGCAGCAACGATTACAGAAAGTTAGAAACTTGGTACTGAACTGTGTTAAGTGTAAGAGAAACAAGCTGTGCCAAAAGATGCAATACGTACTGGATATTGATACAGATATTGAAAACTGCTAGTACTGCACGGCTATCTGCTATCAAATAGTAATCTTGTTTACTACTTTGGCATTTTCCTCGGCGTCGAGCTACCATAACGGAACCCCCTCCATTCAAGAAGACCGTGGCATTCCGTCATGTCGCCCGGATAGGCAGTGCGCCGTATCCTACGTCTTCGATATCCTCTGATTCTATTACATGTTGGTATATTACTAATTGTAATTGAGGATATTTGATATATAATCATTTTTAGTGTTTATATGTATGTATTGTCATTTGTAAGTTACATGTTAGTTTGATTCAAATAAGAATAGCTACACCAGTCAATCTATATATATATTTAAAAGCCCACTCGTAATAATCTGTCGGATATTAGTAAATGCTGCTATTCTATCTATTTTTAGAAAAGGCTCGCAGGATTACTCATCTGGTCCTCGCGGGCTACCTGGGGCCCGCAGGCACCGCGTTGGTGACCCCTGTTTTAGGCAATATAGGATAAACCAGAAGACGAGGCTAAAGAAAAGTCAGACGAATAGCCTTCTACAATGCATCTCGCGAAAGATTGTTATGTTATTCTAGCCACATTTCCTTGATGTATAGGCTATTACTCATTCATACGGATGTTATCGAAACTTACTTTCTTCGCCGGTGTTCTCCGCAACCTTGTATAAATCAGTTTGGGCCGATCGAAATTGCACTGGCTCGCTTGTGACGGGATCTTGGTATTGGTAGCGTAGAAGAAGTACCGAGAGCGATACCAACGTATATGCGAGCAGTGTTCCGATTGACATCATCTCGATCAAATCCCTGAAGGATGAACAATGAACATATTATATCTGTCCCAATGCTGGATAAGCCGGTATTGACAATATAATACCACAACTTCTATTGACCGATATAGGATTAGTATTTCACTGACTTGATAGTCGGGTGGTTCGATATAAAAACACAAAAATTTCCACCTCAAACTGATGGCTAAAGCCAAGATTGCAGCACACGATCCGAATACCATAGTTGCTACTGCTGGTGTTTCCGTGTACGGTAAAACGTGGGAGAAGCATCTGCGTAAAAGTATACCATAGTGACTGCGCCGAATATTAAGGATTACTTTCTTCCGATTACCTGAGTATTAGACCATCCGAAGCCATAGCATATACGATTCGAGGCATTGGAAAAAGTGAGCCCAGCAAACTAACCGTAAGGCCGGTTATTGCTCCAATGGCTATGATGTATTGAGCCTAAATTTGAATCAATCATTATTTTAACGGATACTTGAAGCTCATGGGAATTGAAATAATTAGGTTTTCCGGTATTTTGAATACATATCTCCTCATGAGGATTGTATGTGGTGGTATGGGGTTCAATATCTCCAAAAGGGTCATCAAAAATTCAAAAAATTCCAAAAGTTCACTCGGAAACTATTCCGCGTTGATGCAATTTTATATGTTAAAAATTACTACGCATTAACGTGTATGCTATCGCGGATGTAGTGCATTTAGGGCTGCTAATTTCTACAGTTCATTGTATTTATAATGATTTCATCATTTCAAATCACCACTGGATTGTGATACAATAAAAAGAAAGTAAGCAGTCGAAACTATTTGGAATATTCACTCCGAGCCTGTTCAGTGTTCATTCTATTTACACTTTTCAAGTAGGCTATATGTCGCTGGTTTGCTCTTCAGCCAAGCTGTACCCAACCAATTAATATATTTTTATCAACGTCGTTGTCGAATAGCCTCTGCCCTCTTTCTCCCTCAATATTCAGATCGACAAAGATTTCATCAATACATTATATCGTATCACAAATTGAGAATCGTACAACTAACCTGAGGAAACTGAGTGCCTCGAAACATTTCCGTGAGAGGAGATTCCGAGTCAATGAGATCGTAGGGTACCACCAATGTTAGGAGTGCGCTGACGGTCACATACACGGTCAAGCAGACGCTGAGTGACGCAAGGATCGCGTATGGGATTGATCTGAAATGCCGCACACAAAGTTGTATTGAACTATGGTGCCAGAATGCGATGTAATGTATTCACTACTTGTGAGGCTTCTGGCATTCTTCTCCTGTGGTCGCGATAATATCAAATCCAATATACGCGTAAAAACAGGTTGCAGCTCCACTGAGAACCTTAGGTTAGAACAGTGGTTCTCAAACTTTTTTTCGACACGACCCCCTTGATGATAGTAAACAATTTCGCGCGCCCCCTTATCGTCATATCAAAAAATATTAAAAAGAGCAACCAGAATGTTTGCAATCCCAATGCATTGTGTGGTGGCACGTGCAATGGCATGGTGGCACGTAGAACGTGGATATTTCTGCAATTTTGGTGCTAATCTCATCTATTAATCGACTTCAGCTTAGCTTACACGTACCCGATCATAAGCTAAATCAAAAACCAATGACATATATCCATGCGCATTCACCCCTACACTTCATTCAGGGACATCTTCTGACTCGTGCAAGATTCGGTATCAGACAAATTCTAGCATCAGTGTGTGGACTGTGGATGGTACAGCGCAATTATACGGCATTTAAAATAGAAATATAATTGAGATTATTGGCATTGTTGAAATTTGGAAGTTTTACCACAAATTAAACTCATTCCGCGATCAATAAACATCATCTCTCTCAGGCGGCTTCTCGTCTCCCCTCAGATGCATTCACTCCCCCGAGGTGGGCGCCCGCGCCAGTTTGATAACCACTGGGTTAGAATATGATACCATCACCGGACTATACACTGGTAATTAACAGTACACTCTCTGTATTTGAATTTTGCTAATGTCTTGGGTATTTGTTAAACCTCTGTTTGTATTTTTTGTAGCTGGGATACGAACCAAAATTGTCAACCCTTACACTACGTACTTCATCGAGAAATAGGAACGCTGGCTCCGTGGCCCATCTTCCCTCAAACCCACGGTTACTAGTTTATAAGCTGTAAAGCAGCTCTCTTCAAAATATGCAAATACGCCATGTAGGCCATGCCAGGAGAGTGCGTAGTGAGGACAATATACACTATTAATAGTAACTGCTTCTATGTGTAAAGGCTATTAAAGCGGTCGGTGCGCAAAATAACGATGGCATATTATATTGATAGATTTCTTACCCCGTTCCATCCATATGGCAGAAAGTTAGACCAGTTCTCGAAATTTACGAAGCAAATTCCTGATACAACCAGAAATATCCATATGATAACGTTGACCGAATTCAGAACATTGTTAAAAGTTACTGAATTTCGAACGCCAGCTGCAACGATCACTGCCATGGCCAAAACAATCAGAAATGCAATTATATCCGGGTATGAATAAGGATCTGGGTGATTTCCTGCGAATCAGAAGGAATATATATAAGTTAGAGTTGTGCGAGTAATTTGGTACATTATTATGAAATGTGCCTAATGTGCCACATCGAAAAAAATTGCAAAATATGTCTCTTCAACAGAGATACATAGTTTTGTTTACAAATATACACTCGACCATCGCCACGAATTCGATAAGTATGCGTATTGAACAACATGAATATTGACAGCTAAAATCTTACCGATAGAGGGTAGATTGCCAAGATGCTGAACCATCCAAACACTAATCGTTTTGTTTGATAACGAATCCATCATGCTGCTGAGCGCGCTAGCTCCAGATGCTAAAGGCAAAACATGCAATTGACATATAGACAGTTCAGATTTCGAATGTTGTTACGCCGATATAGTGCGATAATTAAGATTAATGCTTGCCAAATGTATCTTATAACGTCAGCATATTACGCGATGCCTTTATAGTGGATATATTTGAAGCTAGGGTTGCATTTGCAACACAAAAGGTGCTTCAAAACACTTCGGTTAAAACATGTTCCAAACAGTGCTAAAAATGCCTTTTTATAAAAACATTTTTTTTCTTCTTCAGTGATGCTATAATTGTGCCAATACTTCTAAAAAACATGTAGCATGAGCCTGGGGACCAGCACACAGTGGTGGTGGTCATCAAATAATTTCATGAGTGTCACTATATTTTATATATTACATGACAATAAGCTGCGCAAAACGCTTTAAATTTGGTCATTTTGTTGTACGCCTTTGCCGACAGGGTAAATTGATATTGCGCACTATCTATTGCGTATGACATATTCGCATTGTAGATTAGACTGTATGGATTTTTGGAAATTGATATTGATTTTCGGCCTCACTGCGGAATGAGAATACTTTTTACATCCTCAACCTCTTCACCTGTTCCTATCAAATATTCCAATATCAGGTTCCAACCAATGAAAAACGCGGTGAATTCGCCTACTGTGACGTAGCTGTACGTATATGCAGATCCAGATGTCTTTGGCACTCTCACCCCAAACTCAGCGTAGCACATTCCTGAGAAAGAAGGATACAATTTCAGAATAGGGTGCCTACTTTTCAAATATGAAGGATTGTAAAAACGCAACCAAAAGCAGTGGACCCTTTCGAATAATAATAAATATAATGATATAATAATTAATAGAGCGCCGAATATAATAATATGTCATTACTACACTAGGGCGCTGTACATAGAAGGCAATAAAATATAAAAGGAATATCTAATAACTAAAGCGTTCCTTTTTCGAGAGCATTCTATACTACAATCCCATTCCAATCAACGAGGGCCAATATATCTCTAGGTATAGTCTTATCACAACCACAACAACAGCATGGACTGTATCAGTGTTTGGACCGACCTTTGACTGGAATGTATCTTCGATTCATTGACAATTTTGACACGAGACACGTCAAGTCATCTCAAACTTTCTGATTTCAAGTCAATTTCAAGTCACCTAATATTTCCAGCTTAACAAGACTGGGACTCCGACTCCACAGCCCTGGTATTGACGACGTGCTGACACCTTCCCGGTGCGGCTGAGAGTGTCGGAAAGTTTGGCGAACTCGTACTGCGAGTCACGAGTCACGTTTCATATTTGTCGTACGTCGAGTCCAAGTCAAGTCTAGTCATTTTAGGGTAATGACTCGAGTCAAGTCAAATCAAGTCATTCAAAAATCGTAACTCGAGTCATCGCAGTCATGGGATATATTGCAATTCCTCAGCGCATTCCCAAACATCACATATCGTCAACTATACCTGAGAGAAATGACGCCAGGCCGGCAATCATGAATGACAACACGACAGCTGGTCCAGCGACTTCTCTGGCAACTAGTCCTGACACCACGTACATGCCAGTTCCCACGCAGCTGCCAACACCGAGTGAAGTCAGGTCAAGTGTGGTCAGACATCTGGATAACCTTGTCACGGCGATTGATTTCCGACGCTCATCTCGCATCGCTTCGATTGGCCTCGTTCTGAAAGACAGAACGAATTCATTATTCAGATGGAATATGACTCAAAAAGATGGTTTGTTCCTAGTTGGACCGATGCCCCACGCAACGAAAATTCTGGTGAATACTTTCATCTTGAATTAACCACGAAAGTCGTGATCAGAGAAATGTCGAATATAGGAGGTATAAAAATCGCACAGACATTCTAAACTTCGATCTTTTATGCCGTGAAGTTTGAATTGATGACGTTGTACGATATGACAAGAATTGGTATGCGATGTTGTTTGTCCACATATTAGAGATGTGAGGTTAAATGATCGAGATTTTAGATTACAAACGGACAGGAATTTGTGAAGTCTTTGCAAAGCGGGGTTGAATCCGAATCCGCATTTTTTCGATCTGGATCAGGGCAATTTCAATTTTATGAGAGTCAAGTTCTTGTTTGTATACTATCGATATATCAATTTTCTTCACGGCATTGGGGTTCGGCAACGCACCCCTCAATTAGTAGCCTACTGACGGAGGGACTAGGTTGCACGCTGCTACACCCCATGTGAATAAAGTTGGTATGACCTTTAAGTTCGATGTGGTAGGCTATAACGTGAATAGCCGTACACTTGCAGTTACTTGTAGTAATAACCAAGGCAGTGGTCGAATTCATTTTTGTCAGCCCGTCCAATCATAGTAGACAATTTTTCATCCGCCCTTGTTACAAAAAATGATTGACAATAACAATGCTTACCGTCTCGTTGATCACATCAAATATCGCGAAACGGTTCTATAGAACCGATTGAATCCGACCACTGTATATAAATTCATGTTTGATAATGATGCCAGTCACAAGAATGAAGATATATCGCGATATTGAAAGTCTGTCTGCGAATTTCTGTAATTATTGATTTTATTCGAAAATATGAGCTACAGTACACCTGTCTATGTTCGATGAGCCATAATCATTCATTCAGGTGACAGAATATGAACATGATTTGACTCTTGGCGAACATACCTTGTTAACCTCGTTCTCAGCGACCTCGCGCGCTGTTTGAGAATGATCCAATTCCACTTGGATTGACCAGGATCGCCGAGAGACATGATGGCAGCAGGTAAATAAAATATTGACTGTTTTATAGAAAGAAGAAATTTATGCAGATAAATAATAGGCTGCCATACACAACTGTCATCACATTTCGACCATTCAAGAGTCAGATCCCTTGAAGCAAGACAGAGGAGGTTTCGAAATAACTTGATATTTATAACTAAATTTGACTCCACATATAAGGCATGAACTCCAAAAGGCACAGTTACGACTCGGCATTAGCAATGAATCATGACCAAACATTAAGATCACTTATCACGTATAATTTACTATAGTTTAGAATTTAGATAGAATTTGACGCCATTATATAAGTAGGCCTACAATGGGGAAAAAGTCACCCATAATTCGAAAGCATTGCGTGGAAAAATTGATGTAAACATCATTGCGATCCCAATGTCAATGTGATGTGAAATATTGACGTGGCGTTTTTCATAGTCTCGCAGCGACAATTGATGAATGTCATTTCCAGTCTTGTTACAAACCTGGATCCTATATGCTTGATATACGAGTCCACGCAAAGTCGTGTTGATCTGCGTCCCAAAACGCCTTATTTGTTGTTCTTATCAAATCGTGTCGAGCTTAAAAACACTGTTGCCGTTTTCACTTATTCCTACACTATTCTGCAAACAGCGTTCTCGATTCGTGTGCAGCGCCAAGACGTGATCTGATATGGGAATTTTGCCCCACCCTAGCTATGATAACACCACATCGTTTAGAGATTAGTATCTTTCTGAAACCTGTCTATCCAATTCACAAACTGCATAAGCGAGATCTGGTGCATGCGACAGACAAAAGGGGATAGTCGTACCATATCTGAATTCCGAGCAACATGCAAACACCGCATATCCTATTATAGAAGTAGATATCTATTCTTCTTTCGGTAGCAATCGCCATATTTGATCCATATGAATAGTCGCATTGCAGTCATCTGCTTCATCAACTACGGATCGATAATTTTTTCCCTCAATTTGCGAGAGAGGAGCAACGCAATTCATTACTCAGGCTTACACATCGATAAAATCTGAGGCCCTTTTGCGCTCGGCGCATTGATTGTCTACTTGCGAAAAAAGCACCTTCGCCGACTGCAACTAAGAATTCCAAGTCTGTGCATCTAACATTCTAACTTCAATGCCAAGTGAATGTTTCAGCTTCGTCAAATTCAGAAGCAAGGCAGTAGAAACTATAACATGTAAGAAATCAACAGTATCGCAGGTAACGCAATATATCATATGAATTGACTTTACAACTCGTATACGCTGCATATCGCACCGTATACAAATTTGCGCCTATGTGTGCTTCTCGACGGTCCGAATCAAAATCATTACGGAATGTATGAATAATTTATAATCGACGCCCTGTACATTTGCCTTCGCTGTGGGATATATATGAAATTATTATATTGATGGACCAAGGTTTGATACCGTTATGTATAAGCATACTTATAGGTGCCGCTGCGAAATAAAATAGGCGGTTTAACTTCCGAGCAACGCCTTTAGCCCATGTGCTGTATACAAAATTGTTACCTACGGAAATATTGGAAGAGCTTCTCCAAAATTGCTGCCGCTGAGTTTGAAGCATCGCTTCTAATGCACTGCAGTAGGCCTACTAAGAACGTACGATGACATTTTGTGTCAGAGGTTTTACCTGATGCATAGGCTTGGTCGGCCAAGCCGACATATTAGACTTCGTGTGATGACAGTGATTTTAATCTCGCACTATGTCAATACATATCAATCAAACAAAACGAGTATTTATATGTATTATCTTCCGTATGGTAGACGTATCCGTTATGTATAAATAGATCGATAGATCGACTGACGTATATAACGTGGGTTGGGTAGTCGTGTGGTAAAAGAATATATTCTTAGCAGGCTATGGCATTTATACGAACCCTTACGCTAATCTGCAGTGCAAGACATCAGCGAACCCAGATTTCCGCCGAGTCACAATAATAAGACCATATTACACAACACTATACTGATCGCCCTAATTCCTTGCAGCCAATGATGGCCAAGGCGACCTGAAATTGGGAATCATATGAGTCGGGTGCGTGTCTTAAACTCTGGCGAACCCGTGGGCAGGGAGCCCAAAATTATTTTGTGAATTCGCATAAATTATAGAGTATTTTTGAAAATTTATGCATATTTTAAAGTTGCCAAGTTTCTTGATTTTCGGGTACTCTTCCCCCAATAAAAAATACGCAAGATTTGTAGAAATGGACATATCGCCGTTGGCCATTACCGGGCCACGATGCACCAACACATATTAAGTATTAGGCCATGTAACATGTGACTCCAGGAAGTGTGCCAGAACGATCGACAGCTGGAAAACCATGGCCGAAAAGGACTGCCCTTGCGCTGACCGAGACCTTCGGTATATATACAAAATACATATAGGTTTAATTAGGCGTCGAATGTTCCTGTCTTGGCAATCTGAACCTCACAAGACAAATACCATCCCGCAGGGAAAAATTATATGCCAGTGAAGAAATACCAATTTGAAATCGTGTGCGTCTTTTAGTTTAGTAGCCTACGTTCGGGCGATTCTATAATTTTGATATAGCAGACAGGAGGAGGTCACGAAATAACATCATGTTACGGAGTCATATCAACGGGGCCTACTGTTTCCATAACACCTCACTCAGCTCTACCCGTAAATCTGATTACGTGAGCAGAGAGGACAAGAAATTGATAGCAATATATATGCAATTCACGATCTTAATAGCCGATTTTATCATGAATTATCAAAAAAATTCACCCTTCGCGCTAGCTCACTAAGCAGTAGGCTACGTCTAATTACGTGGCAAAAGCGAACAACGTGATTGGGAGTAGGTTTATCACCCTATGGGAACCCAAGACCCAAGTTTTGTTAGGGGGCCTGACGAAGTGCTGTTTCGTTCCTGCCAACGGGTATACGCCCGAAGATGTTTAATTATTATTATTATTGAGGAGTCCTACCTTTTCAAACACACCTCACTCAGCTCTACCTGTAAATCTGAATACGTGAGCAGAGAGAGGATAAAAATTGATATCAATATGTATGCAATTACGGATCATATTGACCGATTCAATCATGAATTATCGATATTTTCCGCGCTTAGCGCGTGCAGCCGAGATAAGCTGACTCAGCTAACGGCCCCTAATGTAGATGATAAGTAGCAATAAACAGTGTATAACCTATGGGGGGTCTGGGATTCGGATTATCAACATATGGGGGGGGGGTGGGCAAGACCAACGTTTGGGGGGGGGGCGGCTGACGAAGTGCTGTTACGGCCCTGCCGGTGGGGTTCGGTTGAACCTCTTTTAAGAGCCAATGCATTGTGGTTTCCTTCTACTAGCAGCCCGAAAATGAGGTCGGATTACTACCAAATCATCTCCTTAATTTGAGTCCAAGAACAAAGCCAAACTTCGGAAATGTGACGGGTGACGTTAAATGTGGACAGAGGATAATGCAGCACTGGAAGGTCACGTACCATCTATACATATTTTACATGGGAAGCAATCAAGTTCAGGCTGTACCGTCTCTACGCGTTGGACCTACATGGTTTTACATTTGATTTACTTTGTAACATCAGGGCGACGTGCACGTGCATCGAAAAGAGTGCTGTGGCTACTGTAATCCTTTGGAGAGCTTATCAGGGACATGCAACGCCGTGCTGGTTCGGGGGTTTCATCTTTTAAGACTACCATTAGTTTGACAACCGTAATGGCAGACCTTTCGGGAAAGTATCGTAAGATTATTAATAGATATCTGAGCTACAACCTATGTAAGGCATGATATATACATGACCTTTTCTCATACGATATTGTTACCGTAATGCTCAAATAACTTACTGATGCCTTCGATTAGGCCCAGAACAGGCGCCCGAGCATTCTAAATACATCTCGATTCCACTGTACATATGTATATATTTTATGAGTATCAAAATTTCATTTTTCAAAAACAGTGTAAAACTTGTCATTTGTCGAGAGGCCCAATTCGGACGGAACATGAATGAACGTCACTATTTAGTAACTGGAGTCCCGCTGGATCGCTGGGATTGAAAACTGCTGTTTCTCGACCTCGATTTTTTTGATTTCTCTTTTGGGTTCGATGCTCTCGATGAAGAGGAATTCGTCGAAGACCTGAATCAAATAAAAAGTACCTCAGAAACACAGCTGATAGAGAAAGATCGTTTGACGTAGACTGCCAATTCATAATATTTAATACACATTCGCAAACGAATTATTAAATATATCTGCATCTTTTGTGTACAGATATCGGAAAGGAACTTGTCTTCATTTATGTTCAAGTTGATTGACTTGATAACTGAAGTTAGAAACGTTCGCATTACATCGAAATTATGACATAAGATCACAACATAAGTTAGATTATGATTTTGTGTACGGAAATTGAGACATTTTTAGGCTAAAAAGTCTCCCATCCTACAAAAGACGCACTTAGCGACTAAACCGAATTGGTGATTGCAAATGTCCAAGTGACCGCGTTACTGAAGTGATGGTGACGTGAGAATCGATCAAACAGTTTACATATAAAGGACGAGCACAATCAGATACAGGCGATACGAATATGTGAATGCCATAGGGCTGAACTTCAGTCGGCGATTTTTATTGATAATACTTTTTGACAATGATGGAATATGCAAGCAATTGGGGTTAACCTTCTCTCTTTGTGCGATTTTCCTTCTCGCGTCGAAGAGGTCGGGGGCAACGCCACAAGTCGCGGTCTAGCGGTGAGGACTACTTCTCCCTTGAACGCTTCCGTCATTATGTTGGAAATGGTGGAGCTCAGCACGTCCTCCAGTAAACTTCCGAAAAACGGAGACCTGAAATGTAATGTAGAAACGGCTTGGATTGCGAAAATGCGTAGATGACTCCTGGAGGGAAATGTAACACAAATACATATTTGAAGAGACTTTTCGGGGTACAGAACTTCCATAAACATTTTAATAATATAATAACGGCAGAAATATATTGAAACCCAAAGCTTTTCGAGCTGACACTCCTCAGGGGCAATCGTCAGCGAATGGAGGATTTCAAAGACATGCATCTAGCTACATTGCATACGACCAATTATGACGTCATAGAAACAAACAACATGAAATACAGGCAGACAGATGACTTTCATTAAAATCCACCGAACGTGCTTGTGTCAGCAGAAGGAATTTGTAGCCAATCAGAAAATCCATTGTGATGCACTCGATATGGGAAACCAGCTAAGAACCAAGAACATACATGAGTTATTTATCATGTTCTATTGTGCTGTAAATCACTGCCAGCTTGCTTTGCGCGTATACCAAAACCGATGCAAACATTTTCAATCTACAAACAACATTAAGAAGCAGATATGGTAGTAACGAAGTACTTCTACTTTTCCACAACATTTTTAAACTACTTTCTCTTCTACTTGACAGTTTTTCGGTAAAACTATGTACTTTTTACTATTTCGGCTGTGAAAAGTAGAAAGTGCGTCACTGTATCACAAGTTTGCATCATTATTATGAGTCAAATTGTCATAAGAGCCGAATGTGATAGCCCTGTATTAAAGTAACAGGATGCATTGTTTAAGATTTTATCTATTTGTAGCGTTACAAGACACTATTTGAAGTTTCGGTCGCGAAGATACGTCCAGCGCTTTCGAGAGTATCCACTTTCGATTGGCTGCTAATAGTATGCGACTCCTCTACATTCGCGTTTCGCGTACTGCCCAGATGATAACCACGAACCTTTTAATCTCCAGCTCGGCATTCTGCGTGGCGCTGTCCGGAGAATTATTGTTCTCTTCCGATTTTGTAACTTCCGTCCGTGGTTCCCTGGACGAACCGGCCGGTGACATAACGCCGTCGCCTTGCGACTCGGTAACCTTGTCTTCCGTATCATGAACAGGGTCGTCCTGATCCTGAAATAGGCCGGCGTCGAATTACGTCGAATATTCAAAGGCGGTCAAATAGAAGTAACGCCGAAAATTTCTACTCGAATACAAGTAGAAGTAATAATTTACAAGACTAAAAAACTACTTCAAATCAAACTAAAAAATCAAAGGTCTGAGAAATACTCAATTAAGTACTTTCAAAAAGTAGATTTGGTCGAGGGATCCCTTACTTTTACCAGTTATGCTGAGGTGGCTACGTTCAAAATTGAAAGGTGTATCTTCGCGACTAATGAAAAATGACTAATCACACTACAAATAGGCAGAATATTCCAAAACACATACAGTTACCTTGATACAAGCTCTATTTCACGCTCTTCGCTCATAAAAGCGATGAAAACCTCCCCGAAAACTACTTTCTACCCTTCAAATCCTCAAATCTCTACTAGCTGCTGACAATTACCCCTGCATAGTGTCAGCCGAGAATATTCTGGTTTATTTCAATGTGAATATTGTTAATAGTTAATATAGATTGCAAAAAGTATGTAGTTTTACATGCAATCGGTCCAGTAATCGTGGAAGCCGTCTTAAACTCAACCACTTGAGTAAGGAATGCAATTAGACAAAACCTACTTGAGTACTCAGAGAAAATCGAAGTACTTCATTACTAACCAACTCTGCTAACATTGAAAGTTGCAGTGGCCTACATATATGCACAAAGTAGGAGAATGCCGAAGTATCGGAGAAGGATAGTTTGGATGATCTTACCCGTATGCTGAGAGCTGATCCCTGTTCTTCTCGTGGAAGCTGTTGAAAGTAAGGCGTCTTCTCGGCAGCAATGCTACGGACCAGACTGTGGAAGGTGGAATCTTCCAACACACCCCTGCATTGCGAACACAAGTTTACGATATCGACATGATAATGCTATGAGGTGTGGCATTATTGCTAACATAGGCGTGCATTTGGAGTAGTGTTTGAAAATTTTCGGGTTCAAGTTAGGATTTCGAAATATTCTCAAATTAGATTTAGGGTTTAGATGTGGAATTTCTGATGATTTCCGATTTTCAGACTTTTCAAAGAATTCGAGCGATTACAGAACTTTGGTCATATGACATAATGAGGATTTGGATTTGGACTTGAGTTCGAAAATGGTAAGTTTACCCATCTCTGTTATTTTGGCCAATGTCTTGGAAAATCTGCTTTAAGAGACTTTTTGTGGTTCAGACTTCAATGTATACTTTAATAATAATTTATTATTAGATTTTGATATATCATAATATTATATAAAATAATATTATATATAAACATATTTAAACCTTGCTTATAAAATTATGCAAATCCACCTAAATGATACACTTTAAGAGTGCAAGTACGGAAACCCCACTGGAGTACTCGGAAAGAAAGCAGGCACTTCGTTGTTAGCTACCTCTCAGTTGAGGCCGAGGTTCCAGTCTGGCGAGCGCCAAAGTCACAAGCCCGCTACAAATATCCATGAAAAATACAAAGTACGCCTACCTAATAATTTTCGATAACGTGAATACGACGGTTTGCTTTTCGGCTTCGTCTTTGACCGGGAGGGAGTATCCATAACTGGCTGCGCGTGACGGAATCGGCCGGCTCAGTTGAAGCATTCTGGAAATACAAAAAATCAATATCATGTGAGGTGAATAAATATCCTTTATATCAGCGGTTCTCAACCGGGGGTCCGCGAAGCAATTTCAGGGGGTCCGCGGGACCTCTAAATTTTTAAAATGGTTGATAACCTAATTTTTATTTTATTTTTCAATTGGAGAAAGCATGAGGCTGTTTCGCACCACAACTGCTAAGACCTCATGACTCATATCACCATAATAATCGTCTGACACGGACTGACGTAGTGTGGAAACTCATTTTCATTAACAATTTTCCAATAGCCTGCAGATACAAACAAATTGCTGTTTAGAGATGTTTTGTTGGGGTTTGTGGAAAAAATAAAAATATGGAGATAGTAACGTCAATCAGGGTGACTTCGTAATGTCTGCGAAACCTTTTCGATTTGAAGTTAGCATTCTCATCAAATTAGTGAACAGTCGTTTGAAATAAAAATTTCCGAAGTATTTCCATAATTTGTACCAATGCAGGGAAAAGCTTCTTGGAGGTACAGAACTTTAATATACAATTGAGTAGTGTATTCATATTGAAATGAACCCGAATATTTTCGGCTGACACTCGTCATAAATCGGACAATGATATACCTATACTCTTGAAGCTCGGCTATCAGATTTTGAGCATTCTTATTGCGGATGCCCTATCGACAAGGCTGATTTTTTGATGAACAAGGAGTGTTTCGTTGCTATTAAAGCATTACGCTCCAACCCTGAAATTCATATCACCATGCAGTTATATTGGTATGCAGCCTTGTCTTGTTAATGTTCAATTGTTCGTGGTCGAAAATGTTTGCTCGTAAATATATAGGTAAACCCGAACAGAAAAAATCGTTTCATGACAGTCTTTCTCTGGTTGGAAACATGGATCCATTCTTTGGTGCATAAAATTTGTCTATACTTTTAGATTAGGATTTCACTTTGACGGTAGAAACTCTCTGCGGGCCGATCAAAATGTCGTTGCAGGCCGAATCCGGCCAGCGGTCCGTACGTTGCCCGTCACTGCGCTAGATGCTAGACGTGATATGTTCATCAAATATGTGTTTCTTCATTGTGGTGCCATAAATGTTGCGATCACACCAAAAGTATCATCGGAAGCGTTATGCGTTAATATTGCATTAGCCTCCATCTATCTTTGTGGAAATTGTTTTCGGCACTCCTCGTTCATATCAAAACGAAGACGCGGATTTTCAAGACACGACCACGTACTTCAAGAAATACAGCAGCAAAATTAGCTTTGAAATAACAAAAGTCCACCAATTTCTACATAAATAGTATGATGTTATCTTCAAGAAAAATCAATATTTTGCTGTTTATCACAAGCCTACAGTTCATATTTGCACAAGACTGATGAAGGTTGCACCATAATAGAGCTAAAATTGTACTAAAACTTGAGGGGGTCCGCGAGGGTCCGTGGCGGTCAAAAGGGGTCCGCGAAGCCAAAAAGGTTGAGAACCACTGCTTTATATTATCCATAGCGCTATAGAGCAATGGGTAAAATGCAGAGAATTATTTACACCATTGATAATTTATTACATGTACAAACAACGCTGATAAATATTATCTAGACAAAACAAACAGTAACCAGAGAGAATTACAGTTAATAATGATAAGGGATCTGGTATCTGATCGATGTAAATTTCCAATTAGAAAAGTCCTACACGGGAAAAAGATTCGATTAGAATTCGCGCGCTATGTTCAACAGATGCGCGCATGAATAATTTAGTGTCACAAACCGCAGCATCACTACACTTGGGACAGCGGACGAGACAAATACGTAGAAGTCAGTAATGTATCCGACGCATTATTATTGATCACGTTTTTGACGCACTGCGCTGGACATTGGCATAAACAACGGTAATGTGTGATAAAACAGTGTACCTTATTCCTAGTTTCCTACTTGAGAGACATTGGCGGGAGGGGTTTGAATCAGAACATTCGTCCAAAAGTCAGCCGTGTGACGTTAATTGATAGACCTATCAGCCGATAGGAATTCCAGAATAATTTGCAAGCGCAGAGAAAGCGTGCAATCCAATTTGTCATTAGAATGATAAAAATTTTACCTACGGTGTAAAATTTGCTAAACTCTAATTGAGAGTACGCGACGTTGATAGTATTATAAGTTTCAAGGAACACACAATCAATCAATCAGGTTTATTAATATTTTCATAGTTTCAAAACATCACAAGACTGGGATACAATGAAAAGATAAGAAGGTGTCGAAACAACTTGGAGTAGCCTTTAAGATCAGACACCCACCTTAGCCTAGGCAAAGTAAATGAGAGGCCAACTTGATTTACAGTATTTTAAAGGCTTCATGATGTAAAATCACCAATGAAGACTTATACAACCAGAAAAATTTCATCTTTTCCAAATTAGATTGGAATTAGAATTACAGATGCAAAGTTTTTTCCCAAATTACAGTGGAACTAGAATTATAGCTACAAGGTCATTTCCAAATTAGATTAAAATTAGAATTATAGCTACACATTTCTTTACAAGTTATATTAGAATTAGAATTACTGAATTGGCGAACACTTGGACATTGAATGAGGTTTCGTAAATACCAAATCATAGTTCGTTCTTTAGAGCAGGAAAATACTCGTGTACTTAAGCGCTTTTGATTCTGAGGTAAAAAAGTCACTGAAATTTTTGGGGCAGTTGGAACTGATACATAATCTTGGCTATTTCTAGCTTACACATATCTTCTATGTTTAGAACACTAAATCTTTTGAGCAGTGATTTGTTGTACGCAAAACCTGCCCCCCTTGGGGCCCTGGCTATGATACGAAGGACCTTGATAGCTTGCACCAACCTGTCGATGAAATGGGTGTCTCCTTTATCCGGATAACTCGCCCTGAATTCGCCAATGTCATGAGTGCAGGCCGTCACCCCGAGGTGGAGGACAAACGGTTCCGGCGGGAGGGGCTGGGGCCATTTCCCGTCGTCGGGGTCGCTCAAACGCTTCCTTACGGATCTCGATCTGTTGCTGGGCAACTGCAGAGGATTCTCCGAGCGGATCGGAGGCAGCGTCTCGTAGTTTCTCATCTCCGACTGAAGAGAAAGAAATGCCCGCATCGTATCACTTATTGCGACATGATAAGAGTATGGATGGTGTGGAAAGTTCTATTAAATACCTTTTACGCGACAACAAAGAAAATAATGTCTGTCCTACGCCACATTAAAGATAATTTGGTACTTTTTGACCATACCTATTTTACTGAACTTTGTGATCATGATCTGGGTTGAACACGACTTCACAGATGTGTCATTTCCGCTAACGAGTGTAGCTTTGCACTACATGTTTCGGAATAAAATATCGAAACTATAATTTTTGTTGAGAATTAAACTCTCACTGCCAAGGAAGGGGTACATAATTCTCTCTCTCACTAGTCGATTGCTCTGAACATTATAATACCACAATAAACTTGGTCCGTCGCTACGTCGCTTTCACCCACATGTACAGACAACAGATTTCGTATCTGAGATTTTCGTCTTAATTCTGTACGAGAGATAAAATAATGACAGTCTGGCTTCGGCGTGGTGGGTTATACAGTACGTAGTCGACATTAATTTACGTTAACATTTATGCAAAGTGTTTAAATATATTACTTCCAAAGATCACGCATATCGGCAATGTTCTGACACGGTCTGTGCGCACAGAAAATATAAGTTGCGCACATGAAATCCGAAGGGCTGACCTTTTTTGAGTCGTTACGCACTGTTTTCCAAGGGTCTGCCAGTGAGCAGGTGAGTGTGCGCAGACTAGGCAAAAATTAGAGGAAACATTGCATATCGGTATTGCATGCTATAGGAGTATGAAGCGTCTTCGTTCCACATGTATGGAAAATACTTTATACGGTCGTTACTTACCTTGTGCGGGACAGACAAGACCGGGTCCGACAATTTCATCGGCAGCAAGCTTTTGTTGAGGACGTTTTCCAAATTCTCTTTCCTCGCCGAAGTGTGCGGACTTGTGTCGGGTTTCTCCAATTGTTTCTAAATTAGCATCGCGATGAGAGTTGAGATACTTTCAATCTCTCACCAGTGTAGCTTATGGCTTGAAGCCCAAGGTAGTGACTTGTTTAGGATGCTATATTTCTGTATATCAACGTTTAAAAATAACTTCCGACGAGCAACTCTTTGTATATCATCTAACCATTACATAATAATGGATGGAAAGCAATCACCTGCAGGTCTTCTTCGTAAATTGCAAATTCAACTTCTTGTCTGGCCTTTTCTTCTTCCCAACTGATTAGCTCCATTTGATAATCTTCCATTTTGCTCTCGTCCAAAACCTGACAAAAAATGCCACCGATGGAATCACTGGTAATTCGAGACACGTAGATAAACCAGCGTCATACTTCGCATATCAAATCCAAGTCATAAAACGACGGGTGGCCAGTAGCACAGAACGTAATGTTCGTCAGAAGTCGTTCGTTGGGCTGCAATCTGCCGCTGACAGGTTCGATACGTAGGACCTGTTATATCGCGTTGATGGATATTGGTGATGATATCGAAAAATAGTTGCTAGGCTTACGTCGTTGACGGTTTCAGAGGCCGCGTGCCAGGAATATCTCATCGTCTTGTCTTTTGACGTGTTGCATATAAAAAATATGTATCTGTTTCTGCTGAAGAGCGGAATATTGCCGAAGTTGATGCTTTCCTCCGACAAGAATACATACTGAAGAGACAGAAGACGGTTTGAACGAAGTGATAGAAACTGCGACACCAAAATTTTGCAAATTAGAAAGTACATTTCAGCATTAGCCAGTAAGATTTCAATTGCAATTCATATATCTAGTCTAAAGGTGGTCAGAAACTGAGTACATCTACTTTTTTGGAATACTTGAGTAGGATTTGCGTACTTGCACTACTTACTCAGGTACGTTTGTTCAGACTAATTCCAATTCTCCTTGGATAGTTTTTTAGGCAAAGCCGCAAACTTACTAATTTTCATTTGGATTAGTAGAAGGTAGTTTTGTGATAAGTCTGCATCACTTTTCTGAGTGAAATCGTCATATTAACTCTTTATGATCGTAACCGAATATAATTTCGAAGTTATTTTGAGTTAGCCGCGAAGATCCATCTTGCAATTTTGGAAGTATCCCACTACTAAAGAAATTCACAGCGTTGGTTCTACTTTGAGGAGCAATGATGAGTACTTTGACTATCTCTGAGATTCAATTGACACTCATACATCTAGTCAGACAAGTATGTTACGGAAAACCATGTTTATTATTGGCGTGATATTTTCTCGAAAACAAACGCACTGCGATACAGTATTATTATTGGTATCGTGAGAGAATAATCTTAAGTGAATTATTCTGTATTTAAAGAACATATGCTAGAGGAAATAATCCTTGACATCAACAAAGTCGAAATGACTGTTATCAAGGTTCCCGGAGTGCAAATGAATATTCACAAGGACAAGAGAAAATGTCGGCACACCATATACATTCTGATTGATGTATCGATACATTCAAATTCATTCAATCGCAACTTGCAGATAGCTACCTGTCCAATCATTTCGATAGTACGTGATTTTGGGACTCCGGAAAATTCAGAAATTGGCATGGTGTTCGGTGAATTTCTTTCAATCTGCCTGGCATCGTATCCTATGCCGCTCACAGTTATCAAAGCTACGTCGCCTCCGACAATATGTATGGGAATGTCAACCTGTGTGAAGAATGAAATAAATTAGTACAGGTACGGTAAGCAAAATTGAAAGGATACAGTTCTTTCAGATCAGGTCTCATAACACTATTTAACTTACTGGGATTCATTAAGACAAAGGAATTTCGAAGCTGCTCTGGTACTCAAGTAGTCGTCTAGGGCAGGGGTCAGCAACCTTTTTTGCTCTTTGGATCGGTTTCAAAATGAAAATTTTTGTCAGAATGGCGTTCAAAAAACACCAATGTTCAACGTTGAAAATTGATTGCATCTTATGCAGTATAACGACAGTAAAAGCTACATAGTAAGGCTGTAACACATATGTTTTGATTAAAGAGACTAACTTGACTATCTTTCAATGTTTATCAGTGATCTTGACCGCTATATGAAAGCGCATGAAGTTTTTATGGATCAGTGACGAACTCATTACCGACCACTGATCTAGGAACTTCCAGAAGTTGGACAGGTCTAGAGTGCAAGGATATCAAGGTGGGGGGGGAAAGTATCGAAAATATATTTTCTAGTGATTGATACTGACTTGAATTGTTATGCCCGATCCTAATTACAAAATGGCGTACATGAATGACATAAAAGGGGTCAAACTCCAAAAATTTTAGATTCCAAGACAGTATGATTAATCGCGGCTATACCTATACTGGCATTAGCGGTATTATATATTACCAAATACGTCTTTGCTTCCAGCGGCGAGAAAATGAATTCAATGTTGCTGCAAGTTCCCGGGAGCACTTCCCCTTGCGGGTTGAGGCAAGACAAGATTGGATGATCGAAATTTTCGTCCTGCATCTCCTCGAGCGGAGACAGGTTCACTTCGTACATGACCGAAACCGATCCGCCGTTGTAGATTTCATAGAGCTGAAAGAAGAGCGTGCCAATTGACATTAAATATTACAGGTCTTCATACTTTCATAGTTTCGAAAATCAACATAAAGTTCAACAGATTGGTATTTTCTTAGAAGCAATCGAGCTGAATTTATCGAGACTTTACAAAAAAGTTGCTAACTTTGCTGATTACACAAATTGGATTAGAGTGATTGAAAACCATTTTGGTTTTTCTCCTCACTTTTCCTAACACCGTTAGAATCAAATGTCTATCCAGATAATCGTGATTGAGATGATAAAACATACCCATGCCATATCGTAAATTCATGTTTTTAGAATAATGAATACATAACAACGTATTATCATACCAAGACAAAATCAGTATTAATTTAAACTGGTAGATCCCTCTTTCACGACCAATTGACTATACACACAAGTCTATGATATTCAGCTCACAAATAATTTCCTGGTTGTAATCTAAATACCTGTTTAGGTGGCGATGGAGTGCCCACAATTACGGGATTGAAGGTATGCTTGCTGCCTGGGAAATGAATGTATCTTCGACCCGGTTCCACAGTCACGCCGACCATATTCAACTTGAATGAAAAGAAAAACGGGGAATCGCAACATTGCCGTTACTGTGTTCCGGCTGATTTTCTCACGAGTATCTCCCTGCCGTTTTCCACTTTGAATAATACGGGAATGCGGTGCGTGCCCGTAATGTCATGCTTGTATTGAAGTAGAATGGTGGTGCTTTCTCCGGGATTCAATAAGCCCTTGTTGGGCGACACTGTAGAAATAACAAAAAAAACTGTGATAACATGCCAAAAAAAAGTTGGTGGGCAGAAAACGGCACTATCTTTGTTAAATTATGTGTGAAACACGCAAGACAAACAGCGGTGTGCAAAGACTTCCTAATATCAATAGATCTAGGAAAGTGAAATAACTGAATTTATCAAAGACAGTGCTAAAAATGCCTTCCACACAAAATTTTAGTTGATTCGGGGCTATTATTAACTGGACTTTATTTAAATGGCACACAACATTGATTGAGGAAATGAAAATAATCATGAATTATAAGTGGTAAAGTGGATGCATTATTTTTCGCAAAATATCGTTACTTAGGATCTTTTTAAGCAATCAAATAACTTTGGCATATTAATATCCATGAAGGTGAAATATTTAGTATCACATGACCAATGCCGTACTCAAATAGCCAAATATGAGACTTGAACATCCATATTTACGTAAATATACAGGAACAGTAAACGTTATTCTCATCATTTCGTAGGGTATTGCCATAATAACCTCAGCTTTACAACTCAACAAAATTATGTAACATATTTTAGAACGTTCAAACTATGCAGTAAGCTGCCTCAACAAATATTGTGGTCCAACTGTCTACCCTCATATAATTACGCAAGTAATAGATCATAACAGCATCACGACCTTACCAGTGAAAAGTTTGTTATCTTGAATATGAGCCTCGTGCAGTTCATCAGGATCCAGAATCCCCGTCTCAGCCCAATAATCCTTCGATATTTGAAGGTCTTTGGGATAGAGAAAAGACCTAAATAAACCGATCATTCTGTATAAGGGAAATGGTACAGGAAGACAAAACATTCCCAGCAGTTTCTCTATGAAAATGTTGGCAATACTTATATTATTTCTGATTCCTGAAGGTCACAGAAAAAATAAATATTATTCATATTATAAATATTATGACATCATTACCATTCCGACGCTACTGTTCCGGTGTTCTTCAATAACAAATTAACGTAGCAAGTCTCAGAGTCTAAAGGCGCGGCACCAAAATTGAACTCCAAGATGGATCGCGTGCACACGGTAGGTCTTCGCGATACGCTGAATGAAAATGTTATGCGTTCAACGAAGGTGAATGAAAGATATGATATCAATTTTTGAAATACATATTTATTCAATTGCCAGAAGTCATTTGTGTTCAAACAAAATAAATTGAATTTTAGTAACATGCAAGCAAATGTGCCAGACCCGACATCCATTACCGCGTGTCTTACCTGCGTCGAGTCGATACCGAGTAAATCAGCTCTTGCTTATCTGGGTCGGCATCAAGAGCAAAGTTGAACGCATCCAGGTTAAACCATCTCCACAGTTGCGTCTTGCTGATGCTTGAGCCACTTCCGAAGGTTTGAGCATCTGGAACGATATAATACCTTGAACCAGGTCAAATAACAACATAGAATATGCAAAGCATACATACCAACAACGGACAATGTAGGATAAACCGCCTCGGCACTGAGTTCCGAAAGTAAAATTTTTTCTCCCGGATTGGTATTCTGTCCTTCCTCGTTGATGATTTCATAATAGATTGTCCAGGTATAGTCACCACGGCGGACCGGTTTAGCAAATGCTGTGACCACTGTTCTGGATTGGGCTGGTAGAGCATCGCTGGTTTTGTCGAGGGCCAAAGCGACTTGTACACTGTAAAGATAAAATGTGTGTTTATGATGGCTCAGTGACGGGTGATAATGATTAGTTGGTTTATGTGTCTATCATCATTACATTGATCAATCCATAACACAATAATGAAAGGATAGGACCGGGGCCTACGATAACTTACGGCCTTATCTGGTACAAAACACTTGCAAGATCGAGGAGGCCGGCGCTCTCAAAACAGACATCGGCGATTGTTTTCGATTTCTACCAGACGACTCCCTTTTGAAGCCATAGTACTCATTACGCAGCTACCGTTGTGCATTTGCGATTGGGCTTCTCTGTATAGCAGACGGCTTACAGTTTGAGGCAAAGATTTCGAGCTAGTAGCTGCATTTGAACTATTATGGATTATGGAATCATGCCGTGACTAGCTATGATACTACAATAACGAATGTGTTCGATTGCAGTCGCGACTGAGTTATGTTTAGATGCCGTTTTGACTAGCTTATAACTATGAGGTAGGCTACCTTTACTCGGCTAACCGTTGTGCATTTGCGATTGTGGTTCTCTGTATAGCAGATGGCTTTCATTTTAAGGGAAAGATTTTAGCCATATATTCGCTGCGTTTGAAATATTATCGATTATGGAATCATGCCGTGATTAGCTATAAAACTATACAGTCGACTGTGTTCGATTGCAGTGGCGACTGAGTTACGTTTAGCTGCCGTTTTGACTAGCTTATAACTATGAGGTAGGCTACCTTTATTCAGTTGGTAAATAACTCATTATATTGCGGTGTTATGCGCGCCCACTATTATCTGCCGAGAATTCATGGCGATATTTCATGCGGCCTTCCTGACAGCGAATTTCGACTGACTATATACTTAGTAATTCAGGCTTGACTTAAGGCATAATAATGGCCAACAAATGTTGTGTTTATGGTTGTAAGACAGGATATCTGACAACTGGGAAAAGGTTTCGTCATTCCGCTTTACATTTTATGATTTGAAGTTCCTCTGCTTCCTTGGTTCACACAAGGAACAAGTGCTACTCTGACTAAGTTTGGTGCTTTACTTAATTTAGCGAAATATCTCGAAAATGTCCGAAAAATCCGACAACAATCTACTGGAAGAGCTTCCAAATCTACTATATTACAAGACTTGGTGTTGCTCATATTGCGTATTCATCCGAAATAGATTCGTTTTGCGCTGCTACTTCGGTATACATCTGCGCAAGCTTATAGAATTCATACAAGAAGGTTTCCATTTCCCTCAACGTCACCGTTGTCTCGGTACAGTAAATGGAGCGTTGACGCATATAAAGTCCATGGAGATATGAAAGAAGAGGGCGAGATCTCCACTGAAATAATGTTGATGGTATAGATGAGATGTACTTACAGAAAGGTGTTCAATAGCACGTTGGTAAATATTAGATGAATAGTAGATGAAAGCGGTCACTTATAAAGGCATTGTTGCAATGATGATCTCTTCAAAAATCTTCTTCAATCGTGGTGGAGGCACTGCCAGAGACCGAAATTACGGGAAGATGGTAGGCAGAAGAATTACTAGAGTGTATTGCTACTCTCAATGAGAATGGAGTTTTTGTTCGGGATAATCATCCATCCATTGTGAAAGCATTTTAATTATTGCGAGAAAAATGCCTTAGCAATGACGAGTTCTCTTTTCGTTAATACACCCTGCAAGAAACTATCAATTGAAAGATAGTTCTCGCGGTACAGGAAAATGAGTGGGGGACGGTTTCTAGTCGGTTTAACAGAAGTTACCAATTCTGAAAAGATAATACTGTTCCGTTCCATGCTGAAAATCGACATTAATTTCAGGGGACATTAAGTTTGTGTGTAAACCTCAGCTCATTAGGATCGTTTTAAATATGTGGCAATTGAACTTACTCGATGACTTATATCTCCTGACAGTGAGGAGGTGTCCTACTATGTTGCTCGGTACATTGACAAAAATGTCCTCAAAAATTGCAATTGCAAGTTGCTTGCCTCTGTGAGAAAATATGCTGCGAAGGACTTTAAAAATAAGAAGTTGAGCAGGTATAGCTTGCATATGCTTCATTGATGCATTTGATTACTTGAATTTGTTGTTGAAGCTTTATAACCATAAGCTTGGTGTTCGTTTTTGCTGTAGTTACTTGTGAAAACGATATCAATTTATTCTTTTTATACTTTTATTGATTTTACAATGCAATAAAATACTTAACATTAGCAGGTTTGGTCCGTACCGCTATACAGCCTATTTCTGTGATTAGTGGATAACTGTATCTTCAAGGATGTCAATTGTAACTTTGGGTTTTAAGACGTGAAAGTACTCAATTCGTCTGTTATACGGCTTTGTTAGACTTATATAAAGGGAGGCATCTGGTTGCGCGATGCGAAATCGTAAGCAATCCCTGATGTCTGTTTTGCGAACGTCGGCCTCCCCGATATTGCGAGTGTAATGTGCCATATAAGGCCGTAAGTTATCGTAGGCCCCGATAGGACTAAGTTGAAACGACTTTCATTCAAACACCCACAAGTACTTTTATTTCACCCAGCAAGCTAGACATGGAAACTTGTGGAGGTTAAGACTTTCAGAGTCAATATTGGCAAGAATTGACAGTGGAAAGACAGAATGATAGTATACAAAATCACGACTTCATCAGCTGGACTACTGCAAGTGATAGTGGATAAAACAGTAGTTGAGCAGCTCAAAGCTACATATCATCGGTATATCAAATTACAGAATGTAAGCATAGGCACAGGAAGAATTGAAAATCTAAAATTACAAGTATTCTACCAAACTTGCCGGCATACGTAATGTCATTTTGCAAGTAAATTTCCCCGTTATGATACATCTCATGGAAAGCTGTGATTTTTATATTGAACTATGCTAGTATGCTTCTAGATCAGACAGGATACATAGAAAAAGTGACCCATACCTGTCCTGGATCATATATGTCCTGCATCCGAGTAATTAACGGTAAATAATGCAAATTAAAATAGTGTCAATGCTATGTTTGATAGTTTTTGACGGAGTTTGTTATAATCATAAAACATGATCAGCTAATAGACAGTCTCACCTTCCATCGCTGCTGTCTCCATACGGACATTTCAGAGACTGGTCGACGGTAAGTCTGAATCTCACGTTGCAAGTAGACGTGTTTCGCAAGACGAGGGATTGTGACGAAACAGAGTCGCATATGATGCTTCCGAATTCAACGGAGGGCTCTTCGCACTGGAATATGGTTCAGATAAAATAACAATCATTTATTTAAACCTGAAAAGTAGGCTTGTTCGTGGCTGGTGAGAGTTATGAAGAAGCCTTTTAAACACTCTTGTTGACTCAATATATGCAATGTTAAAATCGTCTGCCATGAGCATGCAACATAAAAAATAAGTCTGAATATGGATATTCGTGTGTTGCTGAGCAAAGCAATAAGATAATTTTGTTCAAAAACAATCAAAATACATCCCGATTGCAAGTAGGCGGCTTATTCCATAATGTCACAGTCACAATGCATTAGCGTATCTGAAAATCGCTATCAAAATCTCCAAAGAAAGTGACAAATAAGTAATACAGCAAGACATACCAAATCTACTCGTGCAAAAACTCGAGATGCAAGTCTTAGAACTGGCAATGAAAGTTTGTCATGTTTTAATGATGACTAGAAATCAGAAACTAGTCGTTCTTTAATCCCACAAAATAGGAATAGGACATTTTTATCTTTGTGGTTGATATTTTTGCAGCATATTCACTAGCATATTTACCCTAGCAATTCATGATATATAGCCTATACACACGATCTGTGCACATGCAATTTATGCATACCCTGCGTGCATGATGTGCATATGCCACTGGGCATGGAAGGTGCAGAAATAGCCTTTTAAGGCTTTGTAAGTCTTGCACCACCCATCCATGTTATCCCAGGAATGCTGAGTGTCAACCGGGAAAGCCACGGATACCAGTTGAACTGATCAGGTGTTTGGTTTGACCGGGCCGGAGATCGCACCTACAACCTACCCCTCCTCGTCTATATACAAGTATTCTATTTTTAGACAGTTTCATATCTGATGACAACCAACCTTGATATCTCCAGTATGGCCTTCGCCAATAATCCTGAGCACAAACTTTTTCCTCGTCGAGCGAGGCACGTCGCCGGCGGTCGAAATTTCCGAGCCGCTTTGCGAATGCGGCCAAGTATAGCAAGTCGGCTTGAAGAGAAACTTTTCGGCCGTATTCGGAGAGAAAGTCCACGCGTGATGCTGAACGGATGTAAAATCGATCTTATTAGCAGACGTGGTCAATGACATAGTACTTCAAGTACTCGTCCTCTTGCACATCTTACTAAAGTGGTTACGGTTCTTGACTGCTTTAATTCTACAACTGCTTACTTTCTTCAAGCAACGAGTAGTATTTGAATGAATTGTTGTTATGACTAACTCATAGCTATCACTACAGCTGGCTTCGTCTAAAGTTCTTAAAAATTACATTGTTGCATCATATTTTGCCAAATTGGTTTTCATTTCTGTTTATATGCTAGCTATTGTTCTGTTAACTTTTGATAAGTAGCACACGAAAAGTCTTTTAGCTAATTAAATTGTTCAGCAATGAAAGTTATCTTGAAAGCAACATTCAGTCAGGTTAGCATCACTTTAACAAGTTAAACTGCCATGATGATGTGAATCCCTGCAGTGTACACAATCAACCTTCTGCAGTCAGCTCATAAGAAGATAATACAAAGAAAAAATCCACACAAGTTCCATAAAAGTTGAGAAAATCCACCTGAATTTCATTCGGGAGAATGACACCACTCTTGGGCTCCACGCTGATTTTGCCGATTGCAGCCGCCGGTATTTTCCAGCAGAAATCGATGGCTATCCGGCTCGTGTTCTGCACAGCATAACTGCTGCGGCAGATCGAACCGACGCAGGTAGGTTGGAAGTACATGTCGCCGCCGTTTGTTAACAGAAGTTCCGGCTGTTCCCCCGTGCCGGTGAGACTCAATTTCTATGAAAAGACGGGGATCTTGATGTAGTCTACGTTGACGCCAGTGGCAGCTGTTGTATGTGACATAGTTAGGTTATTGATTCGAGCTACATATACCGGCCGGTAGAAATATCGGTATTGGCCGAATCAGGTTGGTGGTAAGTAAGAGAAGGTATTCTGTACTGTTTGGTTGATTTATGAGAACCCCAGAAGAAAAAACAAATGTGTTTCCCGAACAACAAGTATGGCTGGTTGACTGAAAGTAGCAGTTCTCTACTCAGTTGAAGTTTTATTGTAACTAGATGGAGTTATTGAGGGATGTACTTTTCAAATTACCGCCACTAATCTTCAGTCCTACTTCTTTTTTCAACTTCGAGGGAATTTCACAGTTGTAGGGGGTGTTGGCAGAAATATCGTCAGAAATTATCAGGTTCAAAAATATGTTATAGCGGCGACGTCAGTATCGCCTAATAATTCAGTTAGAATAAATGTAATACTTAAATTCAAAATCTTACCATATCATGCGTGTCATTGTCGTTCAATCGAACCGTAACGTTTGATTTGTAAAATTCCACCTTTTTCGGTTCCAACCGGCAGACGGAAATGTGATATTTAGAGTTTGACATTCCGCGGCTTGGTTTTATTGTAAACGGGCTTTGTTTCGAATTCTAAAACACACAGGAAAAAAATTTTTCAACGTTACCGCAGGCAAAGCGCCAAAATGATCACTGATAATTGTGATTGAGGGTAGCATTCCGAAATAAACAGTATTAAGAAATCAAGCTCATGATTCATCGAGTTTAATTAAATTGGTGAATTGCCCTCGAGTTTCAAAGCTTAAAGGGTAACATATATCACCTGAATGAATTCATACAACAGCGGTGTGGTTCCCAAATTCTTTATCAGCACGGTTCTGTACGAAGCGCGGTTATCCGACGTTGCAGGGAACGACTAAAGTTACATACAAAGACCGTGGTAAGAATACGTAACGGTACCGAAACAGGAAATCACCCACCATTTTTTCTGTTTGCAGCTCGATTTGCGGCAGAAACGTGTTGCTTTTTGACGAAAAGGTATGGCCGCTTACGGGCAGAGTCACGCACCACGGCGGTATCATCGTCATGTCATCGACCAGTTTGTAATCTCGCAAAGTCTATGGATCGAGGTGAAACATGATTGCAGTTCATTTTTGACGGCGAAATAACCCAAGATTTTTAAAATTTTCAATGGCACTTCATATTTTCCGAATACGTAACACCTTTTTACTGCTCAAGATGTCAGCGATAAAATAACTTTACCTTGTAGTAGCAGTAGCATTCCAGTTCAGTACCGAAAAATTGATCTGGAACGGGCGGATAGAATACGACACGAAAATCAGATACTTTCGACGGCGGAATGTCGCAGGTCGCCGGCATCACCTCAAAGATTCCATTGGGATCTGTGTTAAAATATGACATAGTCACCAACATATAGCTACCAATATATTCGCAAAGTTTAGTATATTATGATTTATCATATAAAGTGAAGCTGTCAACGAATGGTACAGTTCAGCAAAAGGTGCACAGATTTATTTACTAATCCAAACAACTAATTCCAGCATAGGCATTTTCCATGCATTTTACATCATATCTGAGGATGAATAGATGGTTGCTCCGAAATTAAATTATAGCTCCAACCGGTGAAATTTCAGGTAAAAACACGGTAAAAACTGGACCCTGAACAGTGATGTAGGTATTCATGTCAAAACCATTGAAATCTGGGATTTTCAATCAATACCAAATTGTAGTGATGACTTGCGATAAAAGGCGTATGAAAGCAAGAAAATACTTTAGTATCTAACATAAATAAATACCTTGCATCCAAGAGACTGTTATCTTTCCCCGCGTGTGATTCGTGAGTCTGATTGAAATGTGATTGGGCTTCGGGTTTGTCAAATTGAACTCGGTTCGACCAAACCAAAGCTCTTGTTTGTCCAGAGATACGTGAGGCGGACTGTGCTGTAGCAATAGGATAATAATGCTTAAATTCAAGATTTTCACATTTCGGATTTCAGCTGTGCTATAATAGACGCAAAACATCTAGGAGTTGAACATCTGTTGACAACTTTTAAGCAGTATTTATCACCGGGGAACAATTCACTGATCCCTATTCTTCGGCTATATTCAAATCTCAGTCAATGCTAGTCGAGGTGATTGGGATGGGACGTCAATAATTAAAACGAGTGGAAATTCCAGTCAATTCTGCGTCAAGTTTGACATGTTCTAAAATATATAGAGGACATTGTATATTGTTTTATAGCTATACGGTCCCGATTCAAGTGTGCCCAGAATTCAGGAATCAATAACAGCGTTTCCAACTCCACTGTGGTATAATGTCAAATGTACTTGATGACAACGGGTGATGATATCAGCCATGAGGAATTAGGTACTGTAGTTTTGCATGACTCTGTTACAATTGAGCAACAACAGATGGATACCGTAACATCGGTGTTGTGAGCGTCGTCAAAATATTCTTGGAACGGTTCACTGGTAATGGGAGCAACCTCTTTTTCGTCGGATAATGATAAAAATCCCTCTTCGTCAACTTTCAATTTTTGGTCTCTGAACATACGAAAAAAACGATGGAAAATGTATTATATAGAAACTGGCAAAATGACAAGACAAAGCTCAAACTTGGTGGACTCAGAGTTTATCACCTTAGTTCCTAATATGACTTGAATAGAAATATGGGAGTAAAATGTTACCGAGAACAAGTAGAGGGATATAGAGTAATCAACCACCAATAAATAAATTGTATGAAAATTTTAGTTACTTCCTTTGCCTGTAAAGAGTTCACGTATTCCGCTGACTGTTGAGTCCATCTTACGGGGGTGCCTTTATTTTGTACGATGAGGCTGATTAGCTTATCAATCAACTGACTTTCATTGTACAAAATAAAGGCAGTCATCTCATTAGCTTCATTGTACAAAATTAAGGGGCACCATGATTTTCAAATTGGGCATGTTTTACGACTTGAAAATTCACGTCCGAGTCGCAGGTCATTTCACATCTCTCATATATATTGAAAAGCCATGACTCAATTTATTGCAACACTGTGTAACAGTCAAGGAGCTGAAAGTATTCATTACTAATTACGCAACAATAGGCCGTGAATTACGTTTCATCCTAGGAATTAAATTACAATTTCATTTCGATCAAAATCAATAATGAGGAATTCTCCCTAAAATCATTCAATCGGTTGTGGTTTATGAAGGTTTTTAAGCTGTACTGTATTACAGAAGTCAAAGTTTATTATGGATGCTTCGATAAGATCCCGCTGCACAAATTATATGCATCGATGATTACCATACCTTTGATTTGATATTTCCTACCAACATAACTATAAGCTATTGAATTCAAATGTTCAACGCAGCAAATTACAGCACAAAGATTAACGACATGGTCCCTGCAACAGCAGACTTACTTGATCAGTTGTGAAATGGTTTGAGGAGAGTAGAAGGTGAGACCTCTAGCAGCGTGAACTCGGTAATATTTCAGATGGATGTGCTTCAGCAACGGCGGATTATGTTCAAAGTTGTGACATGTCCCGATCAAATCAAGGAAAATCGGTTCCTGCGACATCATACACAAAATACTTGAGTGTATAATCTTGAAGACAGACATTTATTTAGGCTTAGCCTATTTAGACCAAAAAACAGAGTACGCCAACTTCAACAAGGTACTGTACCTGGTGCTAAAATGTTATATTATTTTACTACTACAACTACCTCAATTCCACCTTTATGAAAATCATCATGTAAAATGACAACAGCCGGCCAAAGAATACACAATCATTCACATTTTGCAATTCATGTCAATCGGTAACAATATAAGCAGAATACAAAATATAGATAAATACATATCTCTTGTGTAAAACAGAAGTGGAAGCATCATAGAACTAGCGCAAAACCATTCAAATTGTTATATTGATTAGATCTCACTCATGAAA
Organism: Botryllus schlosseri; assembly: GCF_051294905.1. NCBI lineage: Eukaryota > Metazoa > Chordata > Ascidiacea > Stolidobranchia > Styelidae > Botryllus > Botryllus schlosseri. The sequence continues at coordinate 10,248,749 of NC_137249.1, read as the reverse complement.
AAAACCTATGTCTGCATATCCAAGAAAAATATTGTAAAAATCGAGGGTAGAAGACCCAATCGATTCAAATACCCCAGATAAAAGCATTCAGCTTTCTTCAGCATATCACAGTTACCTGATTATGAACCAAAACAGTCACCCTTCTGTAATACGGAATCGGCTGAAGCGGTGTAAACGAAACATACAAAGTTCTAGTTTCCCCTTTGCGAAGGACTCCGCACAGTTCACTGATATGCCACAGAGATGAGTCCGAATTTAGCATGATCTGAAATAAAAATACATTCACACAATATATCGCAACACAGTATGACGATAAATGTAGCAATACCTGAAATATAGCATCACAGGAAGATTCGTTGCATATATCGACTGTTTTCGTGACTTCTTTTCCGCTGTAGGTTAATCCAAAATCGAGCAAAGAATGCTCCAGTGTCAAGAGGGGTCCTGAATGAAACAAGACCGGGGCTGTCTCGAATAAGTATCTCGGCAACACAAAAGACATAGCAACAAACCCTTGCAGTAACCGACGCACTTGATCGTGGATTTGCATTCGATACCGACGGGGTATACCTCAAAGTAGTCGATGCACGACGGGCTGACTACGGTGGGTCGGAAACGAATCTATCCAGAAAATTAGTTTTTTTTAAACCTATAACGTTTAATAAAATCAGTCCACATATATTTCTACATCATATAATGTGCTCTTACAACTTGCTCAGTATACTTTAATCAATTCAGTTGCACAGAGATGCAGGAATGGTACGGTATAGATTGGATTTTTCACAACTTTTATGGCTACTTGTCAGCTATAACAGGTCAAAAAATGCAGAAATCTTATAACTAGGTTTTTGTTGCAGTTAAATCCGTGAAAACTTGCATTTATTTTTGGCACAAGTTGCAGTAAAAGGTTGCACTAAAAGACCACATTTTGCTCGGTTGACTAAAAGTTGCAAAAAGTTGCACTATAAGATTCCTTCAAACAGCTTAAAACAGCATTCTACATATCTTACGAGTATTTAGGAAGCTGCCGGAAGCTGTAAAAAAAGTTGCAAAAGCTGCCAAAAACTTGCCCTACTTATAACTAAGTACAACGTAGCTTTATGAGACATCGCCCTTCAAAATATGGACTAATCTTAGAAACATGGACGGTGTGGCAACCTGCACAGTGCATATACATCTATTGATATTATATATCGATTAGTTAATGCAATGAATATGTATCGGAAAGTACTCACAGGAATGTTCACTTTTGAAGCTGGCGGTGCGATACCTTCTTTCATCGAACACGTAAACACTCGATCGCTCTCCGGTGCAAAGCTTACCAATTGGATTTTGAACGGCACCCTCACTACAGAGTCAACGAAAGTTCAGGTAAAATCTCAGCGGAAACAAAAAACCCAATACCAGCCATACCATTGGAGAGATTCTGCAAAATCATGGACTTCACCGCAGTCTCGTGAATCTGCACGCCACCGAAATCTAGCGTCGATATGCTTGAGCCGTTAGATAATATATCATCGGTCTCGCCAGTGGTGCTAACCGTAAGGTGGGGAAATTTGCCTGAAATTCAGAAGCTAGCAACAAACGTCCATCGCATCGGAAAGTATTGACCAAAGGCGGTCAAAATATCCAGCGTTAGTACTCAAATGTAAGTAAACTTGTAAATTTCTACTCATGAAAAAAAGAAGTACCCATTTCCAAGTCTAGTCAAATCTGTTTCAAGTGGAAGTGGAAAATATACAGATGGAAGGTAAGCCTACTCAAATAAGTAGTTTTAGAAAGCAGATTTGGCCACGGTGTCGCATAGTTTTAGCAGTAGATCGAAAGTGGCTGCTTCCGTAATTACAAGATGCATCTTCATGAGAAAGTGCAATTTTCGAAAATATATTCAGTTAACGTAACACAGGAGGTATTTCGCAAGTTGCTATGGAAAGTTCACTCATACATCTCCCAAAACTATTTTTTCCTAAAAAGCTGTTTACTAAAAGTGAAAGCAGACAATAAACATAACCCCATGAGTAAGTGGTGGAAACAGGCAAAACCAACACAAGATCTCTCGAAATTCACAAGTAATTTGTTAGGCCTACTGATCACATCTGGTATCGACTCACCTATTCCTTCCAGCAGCACACGTTGCTGTATATTTTTCTCTCCGTAATAGCAAATCGCGTTAGCCTCAAACACGGCGGCCGACAGAGGCCTGAAGCTTGCTTTCAATTTGCAAGAGCCACGCGGCGGAATAGACCCGGTCGGCGGATGGATGGAAAACGGCTCGGGAACATCCCAAGAAAAACTGGTCACCAGTTCCGAGCTGAAAAAATCCGAGATATTGCACAAAACGGTATTACAAGTCAAATTTGGATAAACCGATTCGCCACCACCTCAAATTCTCCAATTTGAACGTGATTTCGAGACTGTCGTGCGCAGCGGCCAGGCCGAAACGTAAGCTTTCCGGCATGCCGAGCTTAGTTTCAGGCAGCAGAGCCTTAAGTGAGATTGCAACTTTTCCTTGTGATGTCATGAATTCGACTTTGTCTTCATATTGTACCTGTGCGGAATACCACCGAGTTAAACTGCTTTCAAGCCGCTTTGACGAAAAGTATTAAAATTACCTTTTCAAGCGGTTTGAACGTGAGTGGCAATGTGAAACTTGTACCGGCGGACAAGATTATTACTTTCGGGAAAACTGTACTGAACAAGGGAGTGGACGGTACTTTGTACCTGAAAAGAACTGTATCATCAAAATTATATCGGTACTAAATCATAGATCACAACACTCACTAGGTAGTGATGTAGTGGCTCATTCCACTCACATAGAGGTGGTAGCACTATATAAATCTACCAACCTTATTAATAATAAAAATACTGTTTGCAAATACGAGTAGTTTCAAAAGATCACAGAAATATTTTCTGTAGACATTATGCGCAGCGGTGGTCTAAGTACTTAGCGTTGGTATTCAAGTAGCAGTAGAAGTAATGTTGTAAATTTATACTCAAGTACAAGCAGCAGTACATGTAGGCTACAAGTAATAAAGTAAGGTACTAAAGTAAGTGAGTAGTTTTGCCTAAAAAATTGAAAACTGTCAAGTAGAAGTGGACTTGAGTAAGTTATATAGATAGACAAAACATACTTGAGTACTTTAACAAAGTAGAAGTACACTGCTACTGATCATGTCTGCATAATTGAAACCAATACCGGGTAACAAAAGCGTCAATACAGTGGATATCGGTCAAGATGACGGAAGCGAATGAATACAGAACATGCACAAAAATTGTTACGTATTCTGTATTACTAAAAAGAACTATAACGCTACCTTATCTTCTGTGTTTTAATTTGTGTATTCCTCAATGTTATGGTCTTCGTGTATTCTTCCCCGGGCATCCATCCTCGCCACAACACTTCAGCTGGACGAATCTCGAGGCCGAATGCTCTGAAAAAATATTTCACAAACATATATTGGTGCGCCAAAAATTCCTGTGAAGTCATTGTCTAACAAAGGGCTCGCGAGGTCATATTCTGCGGCCCGCGTTCTGATTTCAAATTTCAGTTTTAAAATATTGTTGTGGTTCTTTTAAAATAAGCCATTCTCCTTGTTTTGAAGTTTATCATTCTGCGAGGTCAAAAAGGTTGAGAACCACAGGTTTAGATAGATAAATAGATAGGATACGGTAGTTTTACTTGTCACACCTCTGATAGTTTGGTACAGACCAGGTACGGTAAAATTTCAAAACTTCCAAAGAAATTAAGCTGCAAAGGAATGTAAATGAATATACTTGATTGGTAAACCATGAAAAATCCTTGGTTGAATTGCAATCATACGGTAGCAAAATTCTTCAAAGTATATTATCATGAGTTACCTCTGAAATGATGTGATGCTATTCAATTGTCGTCTCGAGAAAGTTTGCTTGGACACTGAATCTTGAGGAGGAAGTGGAATCTTGCTGTCGGACTAAATACCAAAATAAGGAATCGAAATATTTATGGTAAGGTGTAAGCTATTTTAAAATACCGACACAGGTGTTGATATAATAATTGGTATTCCAAATTCGAAAAGATCCAAATTAATTGTGGCATAAGCTTTAACGACACAGATTCAAATTTTGCCAACATACATACCTTCAACGGATAAGTCACAGCATTCACTGTAGATCCAGAAATGAATTTCGAAGTTTGGTTGCTTGAATCTGCTCTAGCAACCGATGCAGGCATTGTGCGACAAGATGTTTACTGAAGGGTGGTGATGAAAGTGCTACCGATTATTATCACATGTTTTCATTCCATAAATAACCACACTAACTCGTCTATTCTTCAACTAATAAGAACGAATCGATATAGTATCGGTATCCCGTGTGTTCAGAACAAGATCAGCCACCCGTGATGTGGTTGCCATAACAATACATTTTAGCTGGAACGATTATTATTAGTTTCATGTGGTTGACACTAGAGAGAAGTAGAGCGCAGATTTGGAAACCAAGAGATTAGCAATGGAAGAGAGAGCAAGAGAGAGATAGAGTTGATGTTTACCCATTGAGCTATATACACACTGTGCTACCGAATTTGAATTTACTAATTTCAAAGCAAGGATAGTGTACATAGAACTTTTAATAATTCCAATTTCCCGCAGCTTTTGCAGTCAGGATTTGGATATGATATGATTTGGATAAGATATTCTGGATATGGATTTGAATCTTAAAACCGGAGCAGGATTTTGATTCGAAAATATCAATTCGCTGTTAACAGAAAGTAAGCACTGAAGAGATATCCCTGATCAAGAAAACTTTACCCACGTTCCCACCCCACTAGGTTAACGGGCCTGTCAATAGCGGTATGGAATGTGGAGATGTAGTTATCGCCTGTTTGGGTTAATAGTTTGTAGAGAATTGCCAGGGGTCACTAACGCGGTACCCACGGGCACCAGATCGCATGTAAGGACCAGATGAGTCGCCCTTGATGGCAGTAGCTATTCTTTATATAAGAGCTTTCAAGATCGAAGTGTAGATGAGGGGTTCCATGTGAACAACAATCAGGACCGTAAGTGCCGCACCCCAAACCCCCCATTGGGGGGGGGCGAGCTCGAAGGAGGCCCAAAATTATTTCGTGAATTGGCATAAATTATAGTGTATTTTTTGAAAATTTATGCAACTTTTTCAAATTTTTTTGCGCTACACGCAATTTCAAGTTCCCGAATATCTCGATTATATTGGTATACTCTTACCCCAAGAAAAAATAAGCAAGATTTATAGAAATGGCGTTGGCCATTACCGCGCCACGACGCATCGAGACATATAAAGTTTTAGGCCATGTAACATGCGACTCCAAAAAGTGTGCCAGAACGATCGGCAGCGAGAAAACCTTGGCCGAAAACTTCGTTATACATACAAAATACGTATAGGTTTAATTGTCCATAGGCGCCGAATGTTCCTGTCTTGGCAATCTGTACCGAACAAGACAAATACCCTCTCGCAAGGAAAAATTATATGCCAGTGAAGAAATACCAATTTGAAAGCATGTGCGTCTTTTAGTTTAGTACGTTTGGGTGATTCTATACTTTTTGATATAGCAGTCAGGAGGTCACGAAATAACATCATGTAACGAAGTCATACCAACGGGTCCGCCCGCCCAAAGATGTTTGTTTGTTTGTTTTGGGGTATTCATGGTGTTTGTCGACTGCTATGGTCATTTACACCAGGCCGATATTCTTCATATTTTCCGTAACTGCCGACTTATAGCACGGCCCACCTCTAGGCTTTTGTAAGACACCGCCGAGGCGGATGAGGTGGCGAGGAGGTCAAAGATGTTTAATTATTACGGGCCCTACAGTTTCCAAGACACCTCACTCAGCTCTACTGGTAAATCCGATTTCGTGAGCAGAGAGGATAAGAAATTGACAGCAATACGTACATGTATTTCCCGATAATATTGACCATTTTTATCATGAATTATCGAAAATTTTCACGCCTGGCGCTGGCTCACTGAACAGTACTATAATTTTGTGGCAAAAGAAAACTGTGCTGTTTCGTTCCTGCGAATGGGCATACACCCGACGATGTTTAATTATTATTGAGGGGTCCTACCTTTTCAAACACACCTCACTCAGCTCTACCGGTAAATCTGATTACGTGAGCAGAGACAGGATAAAAATTGATAGTAATTATGCGCATTTCTCGATCATATTGATCGATTCAATAATGAATTATAGAAATTTTTCGCGCTTCGCACGTTTAGGCGAGTAAAGCTGACCCACTAAACGGACACTCAATGTAAATGATAAGTAGCGGTAAACAGCGTATAGCCTGAGGGAGGTCTGGGGGGCGAAGCCCCCATAAGTTCGGTTTATCATCATATGGGGGCCCAAGACCAACGTATTGGGTGTGGGGGGCTGACGAAGTGCTGTTATGGCCATGTACATTGTAAATACGTATAACTTACTTACAATGTACTCCTGAAAAAAATACGATAACGCTGACTTTATCACCATGTGGGGGGCCCGAGACCAACGTTTGGGGGGGCTGACGAAGTGCTGTTACGGCCCTGACAGCAATTGAACATGAACATGGGTCAGTCATAGTCGTGACATGAGTTCGACTCGAGTCATGATTTTTTGGTGACTCGACTTGACTCGAGTCATGTAACTCGAGACTAGGACGGTCAAGATAGACATTTCATTGAAACTCCGAAGAATAGTAATGTCGCCACATTATTGGTATTTTGTCTATCGGTCCTGATACTTGGAAAATAGGGCGACAAACTGTTAGGACTGAGGAAAAATACGATATTTTGAATGCGAGCCAATCTACATCACTCGAGTAGAGTTTTTAAAAAAGTATTGAAAATTTCTACTGAATTGTAAGTAAAACGGACCGGAGAAGTAGTCCTACTCACTTAAGAAGTAGGTTGGGACACGCCGACTTCCGTTTGTGATTGCTTCTGCAAATTTTCCAAACTACAAAATTACACATAAATGGCGATCAAAATACGTCTATTGGACATATGGTGTAATCCTACTATAAAAGCAATAGCGGTTTATCAGGGCTGCTATCATCACGCACCTGTAAAACTGCGACCTGGGAAAGTGAGGCGTACTCCAAGTCTTTCCATAGAGTTGAGTTTAGCTAAAAGCGTACGAGCCTCATACTCCTTATCTTTGTGACATACAACCAGAGTTGGTCAGTAACGAAGTACTTCTGCTTTTTGAAGTACTTGAAGTAGATTTTGCCTACTCAAACTACTTTTTAGGTAGTTATGATTTTGACTACTTCTACTTCTACTTGACAGTTTTCAGTTTTGTAGGCAAAAATAAGCGTAGAATGCCTACTTACTTACTTACTTGTGAACCACCACTCCTACTTCTACTTGAGTAGAAATTCCGGCGTTACTCCTACTTCTACTTGAGTAGCGATGGTGACTACTTTGACCACCTCTGCATACAACTATGGATAACTAACCCCCCTCCCCCTGTAATGCAACAGACCCAGATCCTGTCCAATATATCTACCGAGCGCGAGCTGTCGCTAGACCACTAGATGTTGCAAGGTATTAAAAGTTCAGTGACTTTGGAGAGTTGAGGCACTTGCTCTTCTCTATATAAAATACACTTTACTCAGGCCCTTATTGGATCTCTACTCATCTAACTAACAGGCTATGTGGGCGATACATTATTCGCTTACGGTCGCTGGAACAACTTTCGACAGAGCTCGAGTAATTGTCGTTAATCATTCAACCGATGAAATGATTACAAAAAGTAAAGTATCATTTCTCATATTTTACATGTTTATTGATTTTTATGCGCCCACACAATGTGTAGGTACGCATAGATTCATACTATATATTGAGAAATATAATTCTAGATCTCGCGGCAGTGGTTATATAATGTTTTATGCACTGTACATGGTGTCTACGTCGTACGTATGATTGTACAATTGTACATGTACTCGTGCGGTAGGCCTATACATTAGTTTACTGTACAATTTTATAGTATGCATCACAGCGCAGCTGTAGGCCTAAATAGGCCATATATGCTCACTGCGTTTATTGTATAGTGAATTTTGCACTGATGTAAGCCATGGAATGTAGCATAGCATAGATAATATTTGCGAACGTACTGTATTTTGCGCGGTTTGTTTCATGTATGAGACCACACTTCAAACAGACATGCACAAGAATGCATGCGAAAGAATATGCTTAACGGCAAGCAAAACATCGTCGCCGAGTGCCAGATATTCGGGGCATCTCGTCCTGGCTGAGTATAATAAAAATATGGATATGTGAAAACCTCAAAGGTCGTATTCTCTAATGACCAAAAAATCCAGATACATGCATTCGAAAGCAGTAAAAACATCATGACATTTCTGATGCTGATTCTCTTATCCGTGAGTTCTCCATTCGCTACTATATTTGTTCTTATTGATAACTTTCTATCAATCTTGACTCTTCTAGGTGTTTGTCCGTTATCATTGAGATCCACATATGAAATGCTCTTCTGTAGTTTTGATGGCTCCATATAGTCGAAAGGCTGAAATGCAGCGATAGCAGTCACGTTTACCGGTTTATTTTACAAATTTATATCATCTGTATATTGATTCGCCGGAGTTCGGTCTTTATAAGTCAGTGTTTCTCAAACTATGGGACGCGGCTAGACTCTCTCAAGACCACGGTAAGCGAGTCACCAGAAATTTGTGAATTTTCGTAAGTTGGTGACGGCATACATGTATACTTGATGTGACAGTGTTATATCTAAGTATCACAAGTCCTATTGAAAACTATAAGATGCCAGAGTCCACATGCAGTTGCTAGGAATCTTTACAGAATATGGCCAGGATTTCACAAATTAGTCCACGTCATGTTTTCATAGGTGACATATGAAATTGACAAGCAAGATGCCATCAATTTCGTATTCCCCGTCCTACTGTCAAAATCAAAACCTTGCTTTGTAGTTTCGATTTCACACACGCGCGTCCACGTCATGTTTTCATAAGTGACATATGAAATTGACAAGCAAGATTCTATCAATTTGGCATTCCCTATGCCCTACTGTCAAAGTCAAAACCTTATTTGTAGTTTCGGTTTCACATACGTGCGTCCACGACCACCAGCTACCATATGATTAGGACGGAATGCAGGAAAACGCATTACTCTATCAAGTATGCCGAACCACAAGTATGTGGAGCAGAATCTCGATGGCAATCTGACAGTCCTCGTGCATGTCCACTGTCCAGTCCACATTCAAGTCGAAATACAAGCAATTTCCCCGGAATAGATATTAGACATCCCTCAAGATTACCAGGCCTCGATCTGACATATCATACTCGCGTATTGACACATGGATGACGAGTCATTTTTAAGGCTGGGCACAATGATTCGAGTACTCGAATCTGAATCGAGTATTAATTTTGATGATTCGAGTCGAGTAGTAAAACAGGATTTTTTTGAGTACTGAAATTATACGCTCCTCGCAACTGAAAGTTAATTTATTAACGTGGATTTTAGTTTTGATACTATTTTTCACTGAGGAAGCCTTGTTTGTCTGTTTAGTGGTGTCGCAGCATACGAAATATTGTACAAAGCTACGAACTTTACTGGAAATAACACATTTCCGAAGTCATGATCATCCCACAACATTGTCAAGAAATGCAATGAAATCGGTATGGTCGAAAAAATACCGAAGTATCTTTATTGTGATGGATAACACTCATTTTATCCTTTCTGGTGGCATAAAAGGTACATATTTGAACTTCGACATAGTGCATTCTGTTGTGGCGTCATAATGAGTGATGCTCGAATACTCGACTCGACTCGAAGCATAATGCGTGATTCAGAATCGAATCACTCAGGTACTCGATTTTGCCCAGCCCTACTCATTTTATGTTATCCCTCATTTCTTTCCGTCCAGTGTGCATGTCTCCTTTTTACATCGCCTAGGCTCAGGCGGGTGTTTCATAGACTACTCCAAGTCGTTTCGACGCCTTCCTGTCTTTTCATTGTATCGCAGTCTTGTGGTGTTTTGAAATGATAAAATTAATAATAAACTGATACTGATACTGATACTGTATATCAAAAGTCTGACTGCCGTTTTTGTAAACACGAATGTTATGTATTTCCTGACATAGATACGTCACGTGGGGTGGGCGAAGCTTTCCGAAAATGCATCAATTTAAGCAGGGGTCTCAAACTCAAATTTGCTTGCGGGCCAATTTCCTAGTTTTTTATGACCCCGCGGGCCGCAGCATCAATTATAATAGGGTTATTCAATTTTTTTCATTGCAAGTAGGTCTTATTTGACGGGACCTTGCAGAATGACATTTCACTCATATCGTGAAAATGTGATTTACTATGTAGCAATTCACGCCTGGTACGAAAAAATCACATTTAAGTATTTGACTAAAAATGTTTCTGTACTTGCTTTCAACGCGGGCCGCACACCGGGCCACACACCGTCGTTTGTGTGCCGTGGTGTTTACTTTTATCAAAACATGCCAACCACGTTTCTGCCAAACGAAGGAGTTCATGTGCTATCATATAACTCAGTACATTGAGCTTAAGCGATCTCTTCGCCCCGATTATTGGAAATTTCATACCGGTGACGTCATAATTGGTGATGTGATTGTTGATATACCATGTTCATTGCAATTCTCTACTAGTTACTGATGATTAACCCTGAAGAGTGTCAGCCAAAAATATCAAGGTTCATGATTTCAATACGAATATATTATTCAATTGTATATTGTGCAATAGGTTACCTCTTGCCGAGAGTATTCCACGAAATTTTCTTCGGCGTATTTAACGGTCGCAGACGTGACGGAATCGGTGTCGTTTGATCTTAAATTGTCGTTTTTCCCATTCCGGGCATTCAACACCTCCAATTGTAATGTGTTCGAGTGGACGTTTTGCTCGTTGATGACCTCATCGGATGACGTCGGAGAGATTTCTTCAATAACAAATGTCGAAGCAGTTCTTGACGAAATCGAAGCACTGCCAGAAGAACTGCTGGCAGAGATAGGAGACAGCTGAGCGACGAACGAAGATTTTCGAGACAAACCCCATAATAATAGCATGGTCTGCGAATTACAAAAGATCACGCTGGATGTGTTTAAAGATAAAAGTGATATAGGGTTACTTCAATGGTTCTCAAAGTGGGCGAAATAACGAATGGGACGATTGAGGCGAAAACGTAAGAATGATCAGTTAATTCTATTTAGTCAAAAGTCTGGTTACATGCCAATTTCAATGTATATAATCGATTGATGTTGATAGGAAAGCGGCTTTATGCTCGACGCATACTAGCATACGTATACTAGAAATCTGAAAAGGATCAACTCATGGAAATTCGCTTCATACGACACCAATTGAACTTTTGTAAGAATTATGTCAACTTCGTAGCAACGGGTCGTCGTAGTTAATTCAAAAACTACTTTTCATTAAAATTAAATTTCACTTGCCAACATTAAAGGCGGAGATCATAAAGTCAGCTGATACAGGAGAATGCTAATCATGTGATTAAAAAGTGCTAATCGGGACGCATTTTAGGCGGAGATCATAAAGTTAACTGATCCAGAAGAATGCTAATAGTGTGATTAATAAAGTCTGCTAATCTAGGCTTACCATATTTTGAAAATGCAAAAAGAGGACACTTTTTCAGAAATTTGCAAGATACAAAACCGGAGTAGAATTCTCAAAAACCGGTGGCGGTCGGTTGACTGAAAAAAAAAAAAAAAGGTCTTCACTCCCGCTCAGATCTCAAAATAACGTTTTTTACTCTACATTGCCAGGTGGATGACTAAAAAAAAAAGGTCATCACTTCCGCTCAGAGCTCAAAAACACGTTTTTCACTCCACATTGCTAGGTGGATGACTAAAAAAAAAAAAAAAAAAAAAAGGTCTTCATTTCGCTCAGAGCTGAAATCACCGCTTTTCCTCCGAAATACCCGCCGGAGCTTCACTTCTAATTTGAGGCATATCACTCGCAATTTCCTCTATATCTGACCTAAATTTTCAAAAAAGAGGACAAAATCTCAAAAAAGAGGACAAAAGGGCGTCCTCCGAGGACACTTTCAAAAAAGTCAAAAAAGAGGACAAATCCTCTTAAAAGAGGACGTATGGTAAGCCTATGCTAATCTCGACGCATAAAGTTGGATACGGTTACGCGCGATGATTACTCGAGGCGTCCCGAGTTTTCAATTAAGTGGTGTTGTCTATTGCATCATAATGCGAAGACGCGGTTTTGGCTGTCAGCTGTCAATTTGCTGAATGAAATGCAGGCTACTGATACAGGTAGTGCGACTGTGATAGCTAGAATTATCATCATCGGGAAATGAAAGTCGTGCGTAATCAGTAATGTACATTGTACAGCGAAGAGACAGATTATATAGAATATTGATATATATATATCGCTCTGCAATAGTGCGTAGGCCTACCTACATAGTTCATTGATTGCCTGATTGTTTCGTGAAGCCATTACCTAGGACACAACCGTCACGGTCATTATCGCAAGTATTTGAGTGTAGGAATGTTACGCAGTGTGCGCAGTTTTTATGGATAACTACCATCTATAGTTTGTTACGGTTTGTTAAATCATGAGATTAAAACTAACTTGATGCGCTGCGATCAACCGGTTTCCTTAATCCTGGGTTGTTCAATTCTGACGAACACGATAATCCACTTTATCGATAATCCAACTTTATGATCTCCGCTCTTAGTAGGCAAAATAATAATTTGAGCATTTAAAAACTCTTGAAGGATAGAAGTGGTATCTATACAAACAAAACTTACTTGAGTAAGTGAAATAAGTATAGGTAAACCCCAGTCGAATAAGTGAAACAAGCAGGTAATAGCTTGATTAGGGGGTGAGGAGTTTGGGAGACAATGTACTCTACCTGGACGACGCACTGTATGAGGTCCACCACGGGGTATACAGCTCCCCAAATGAATACGTTATCCTTTGCAATAGATACGTATACCGAGAACGCGTAAAAGATATCCAACGCCGTGACACTGGTCAGTGTCACCATGATGAGAACTACGTCCAGACTGACGTCCATGGTCACTGAGCGAGGATCCATCTTGAACAAAATCAATCCGACGACGCACGATACTAGCATTCCCAGTTCCACAATGACCTGAATTGCACGGTTCGTAACAGCGGTTCGTAAACTACAATAGGTAACATGGAGTAGAGATCGTGAGATCCGCGAGGGCAATAAATCAGCAGTCATATCCGATTCACGGGATTCGTTCTCTACACATGGGTTGGAGCTAGAATGAAAATAGTTTGAGGAATGAAATCGTCTGCGACCAAGTTAGGCAATGGGTAGCCTATATTGCGACCTTGCAAGCAAGTGACGTCAGATTTTAACAATTATGCTAGGGTTACCACACGTCCTCTTTTAAGAGGATTTGTCCTCTTTTTTTAAAGTGTCCTCGGAGGACGCCTAAATGTCCTCTTTTTGTTAAATGTACGTGGAAATTGGACTGAGATATAGTAAATCAGCGCTCAAGGGACGGTCCGGAGGGCTTTTCGGGAAAAATACCCTTTTTTTAGTCAACCAACGGAAAAACTCATAGAAATACGTTTTTTCGGGAGTTGAGCCGGAAAGTTGACCTAAATTATGCAATCTCATCGCAATCGTTATTGGGATTTCAGCAAAATCCCGCAGTACATTACGAGTACCAGGAATGGTTATCTCGATTACATTTATTTTGTGTCCTTGATCTTGAGCCTTGAACGCATGAGCAAATTAATTGGTCCGCGCGACGAGATGATGTGTATTCGTGGCGGCAATGGCTAGGTAGTACAATATTTCAGATCTTACCATAAATGAATTGCAAATCTTCAATGTAGGAAGCTCCGTGTTATAATTGGGATTCGGCACATCGTGGTTGATTGTATTCTTGACCACAACCAGTACGATTATTGTGGTAACCAGAACTGCACCTCCGCAAATAAATCCTAAAATTGAGTCAGGTATGAATTGATAATAATCCGTTGCATTTATTCGGCCTATTGCCTACTTCATGTCAAATCTCTATAAAGGACATTGCATGTCCGTAAAGTCTGGCCTTGAAAGAGCCAAACCCAGTTTTACCGTGAATGATGTAGCTGATTTTATATGTTTTTTTCGCCACTAATTTGCAAGCATTCACGTTCTACCCAGTATGCTTGCTCTGGAATTGCTACGACTTGAAAGTATAGGAATGCTGGGCAAAATCGAGTAGGCCAACCTACCTGCATAATTCATGGGGACGATTGGTACAGTGCGAGTGGCTCGGGTAAGCTTCTATGTGTTGCAGATAGGGTTGCATTTAAAACAAATATATTTTGAATTGCCCATGTAATCCACAATTAAAGATTCGTGACGCCATGGCTAAAAAAAACATCTTTTAAACAAGGGCCATGTTTTAAACTTGTTTGCAACCCTAGTTGGAGGTATGTCTGGGCTCCGCATCACTGACCTGGCTACGCAAGCAGTGTATTCGGAAGCCAAGACGGACACAGTAAGCCGAGCTATACGAAGTCGGCAGAAACAAGACACATACACATTTATACAAGGACGCGTGGGGGCGAGACAGCGATCGATGATGAAAGAATAAGTGAGAATATGGCAGTCGTCCGGAAGAGCTTAGGCGAAAGAAGTATGGCCATTATAATATTCATTGCCGTGTCGCAAATGATCCGAATAGGCGTTAACCGCCGAAAATAGTGTGTGCGAGCAAACAAACCACAACATGAGAGATTCGATTCCGAGTCGAATATTATTCTTCGAATAGATTCGAGTATCGCTCATGGTGACGTCATATCAGTAAGTAACACTTGGAGAGTTAAAATAAATACGTTTCCTACTGAGTCTACATCTCTACAGCGAAAAAAAATTGATTTAAATTCGTTACTACTAACTATGACTTGACTATATGCTCTATATGAAATTATTGCAGTGTCGTTCACTATAATTCGCAGAAATGCTGTTACCATTCATACTTAGTTTACTTACTGCGTATGCGTATAATCTTTTGCTACCTGCTATGATTATGATCAAATGGAAGATCAAGGCTCCCGCTGTGAGAGTCCAGTACAGTACAGTACCGAAACGATAATCCTCGTTGATATATGACTCCCACCGACAGGGAGTGTATAAATTTGGTACTTGTAAATACCGACTTTCGCCTAATCGACTCGAATACCGGAATCGTTATTCCAAGCTCTACTTACAAGTAAAGTAAGACTTATTGTCGCATATTTGACTTTCATTGCAATAACTTGGACTGCACCGAAGGTATATGTTAAGCATCTTATACATAATATCTGTAAATATTTTATCTTACCAATATACGATTTATAGAATTTGTACACTGGTTTTGGGTGCGTCACATTGGATTTTGGCATCGTATCCACATTCTTCCACACAATGTACATCATGCAGCTTGCGACCAAGCTAAATTCGATGAGAAACGGGTACAGAAATACTTCGGCCTGATGCACAGAGTCGCAAAATTGGCTGTCGCAGTCGCAGGTGACCGCTAAAAGGAAGACTAAACTTTAGTTTCTGAAAGAGTAGCTTCTACGTTTTGTGCACTAGGGTGTGTTGCCATCGTTCGTTCGTACAGTTATTCAAAGAGGGTATTGGCATCTTACTTTCTCCCTGTGCTACGTGTGGCGTAGTCCAATTGTTTCCCCTCGTAGCGTTAAATTGTAAAGTTGGAACTGTAGCTGCGTGATATAGTGAAGGCACATGATGTTCCGGCTTTCCGTAGTATGATAGTGATTCGTATATTATGATATACATCCACATAGACAAATTGGTTCCCATAACATGCATCGATCCGAATCTGCCAACATCGAACCATAATATGCTTTTTGATACACGAATGTGCCCCATCACGCGTTAATGGTATAATTATATTGCGGTAAAATGGAAGAGCATGTTCCGCTTGTCGCTGTATTTGATCAGTTGAAGATTATATGCTATAAAACTGCTGAACAAGACGAACTCAACGACTGATTTATTGTACAGGCCCCAGGATGGTCATACTGACTATAGTTGGTCCCACTAAATGCTTATGCGTTGTGAGTGCCACCTCAAGATTCACACAAAAATCAAATGTTGTTATATATACTAGTGCTCGGGTTTTCAACCAGTGGTCTCAGGAGCATTTTGAGGTGGACCACATGGCTATGAGAAAATTGTAGCTTTAGTGAAAGTTTTGGTTACGTTGTTCGTGCAAAACGATTCATATTGTCGAGTTATACGTAGGCTTCATCAACCTTTTCAGTCGACTCTGAAGAGACGTAGTGACACGCCTACAAGTCGAAAATCGGAGTAAGCAACGGCTTTTGCCCCCATGGCTACGCCTATGATGACAACCTACGGCTAACATAAATAATTTCGATTATATAACAACTGGAAGTTAATGCTGAAGTAAACAAGTATTCCAGCAGGGTCATATGTCATGTGCCGTTCAAACGGAAATTTATCACTAGGGCAAGTTTTTGTTGCAGTTAAATCCGTGGAAAGTTGCATTTGCATTTATATTTGACAAAAGTTGCAGTAAAAAGTTGCATTCATTTTTTCACAAAAGCCACATTTTGCTCAGTTGACTAAAAAAAAAAGGTCAGCTTTCCGGCTCAGCTCCCGAAATACCCGTAAGAGCGTTGCTTCAGTGATGATTTACGGTATTTCAGTCGACTTTGGCCGTGTATTTCTCCAAAATCAAAAATACTTTCATAAAAAATCGAAAAAGATGCAAAATGTTGCAAAAAGTTGCATGAAAAAAAAATGGACAAAATTTGCAAAAAGTTGCACTGTAAGATTCCTTCAAACCGCTTAAAACAACATTCTACATATCTTACGAGTACTTAGGAAGCTGCCGGAAGCTGTAAAAAAAGTTGCAAAAGTTGCAAAAACTTGCCCTATTTATCACCCTTTATCAACTTCCGGCGGAAATACGAATCGTAATAATGGCTGGA
Source organism: Botryllus schlosseri (assembly GCF_051294905.1). Lineage (NCBI taxonomy): Eukaryota > Metazoa > Chordata > Ascidiacea > Stolidobranchia > Styelidae > Botryllus > Botryllus schlosseri. Next base: position 10,231,795 of record NC_137249.1, on the reverse strand, counting down.
GGATTTATCGCAGCACATTAATAATCTTTGGAGTAAGTCTAAAAATGTCCGGCCTTGAAAATTTGTAAGAGTCGCATGAATTAATTGCATCATTGGATTGAATGTTCTGACATTGCAACTTCAGTAGTTACAAGACATACATACGCACAGCTTGCAGACTAAAAATACCTTCTCCACTTCTCTGTAGTATCTCATTCACCGAAATCACGTTACGAATTATTTGAAGCTGGTACATAATAGTTTCGCTATCAGAGTTAGGCTTATCGGCGCCGGCGATTTCCACGCATTGAGCAGATCTATGACTGTGGGCCACATAACATTTTCAAACCGGAAAATGGACTACGACTAAAAAAGGATGAAAACCCCTGTACTATAGTGACTATATGTTAATGATATTATCCTCCTAATTGTACAGTGGAAACACGTTATTGACCGAATACATGTATACGAGAGAGGGACAGAGGGAGAGAGAGAGCTGTGACAATATACATTATACACATATGCCGTCACTATAGGCTACTTATGAGGCTACTAAAACAATAAACATACCTACTTATTTGTCGGTTATCCTGAAGATGTATCTTGGAATGGCGAAAGAGAAAATTGATTTCACACACCACGAAAATCGCTTGCATAAAAGGAGCAACGTAGTTGAGCGCTTCTCGGCATTCCTCGCTGTCGTACTCAAATATTACCAGAAACTCGAAGACATCTTGAATTACTATTGCGATTCCAAAAATGACAAGAATCCCTAGCAAGAGGAGCGAATATGTCAGTAGTGTGGTGCGCTGATGCTTATCACGGCATTCACCTTTTAGCCATTTATTTGAAGTATGTTGAGATTTCACTTCTTGGAATACGAGATTGCCTCCTTGGCATGACGTTGCCAGTGGTTTGAAGGCTACGAGCCAAATTGCTCCGACCAAGTAGAGAAAGATGAAATATCCATCGACGACATTTTCGGAAATCTACGGAATGCAGTAGAGCCTTTCAATTCAGAGTTCAATGTGTACCTGATCCAGGAATACGTCTAAAACGTCTTTTGTATTAAAGCCTTACTCGGGTGCTTGGTGACTTTTACATGACTTCTTACGTCATAGTGAAACTGTTACCATAGTAAGCCCAGTCGTGGCTTCCAATTTTATATGTTTGCTACTATTTTTACTTAATTTTTTCATTAACATTATTTACCAGAATATCACATAGAGAGGGTGTGCTTGTTTGATACGGGTGTGATGACGCTAGTTAACCTCTAATGTCCTATCGATTGTTCCTATCAGATACCGAATACAATGTTAGTATGTGTTTTCCTTCGGTATCATTAGGGTTGCATTTAAAACAAAAATAAATTTAAAGCAAAAACATGTTTAAAACTTGTATGTTATTTCTTTTTTAGCCATGGCGTCATGAATATTCAATTGTGACGTCATCGTGGATTGACATTGACAATTCAAAATATAGGGTAAATATAGCTCCTTTGATGAAATATCTACGTATTATAGTCGTTGAACCGATTATTTTGAGGGTTCCAACAACCCATATGGTATACGTCGGCTATACGGGTGGTAATCGTCCGTAGGCTCATACAACATGTTTTTTGGAAAGTATTTACACAATTATGGCATAATTATACAGCTTGGAATTTTTTTTTTTTAAAGACATATGTTTAAAACATGTTTTAAACAAAGTGTTTTGAACAACCATTTTTTAAAATGCAACCCTAGGTATCATCATAGTCGTAGCTGTCTGTTTGTTATGTATTTTGGCTGGATGAAAATGAAGACTCTCTCTTATTCTCATCTACGAATACCTTTAAAACACTGTATATAAGATATTTGAAACTTTGAATTTCCTTTTACACGAAAAAGAAACAATCTGCATTGTTTTGATATTATCGTTGATTTGTAAGCCGTCGTACCTAGCCTACAATTCTCCACGGGATACCTTTGCGAAAATTTTTCAGTAAATATATTGCAAGTCATGGTTTATACTTACGTCATGAGTAATATGATAAGTACTGCAAATGACGATGCTAAGCACGACAATTATGATGCAATAAATGCCGGTGAGCAATCTTGATGCTCCTGGCGACGATTCTCGTCTCATAATTCTCCCAACTGTGTTACTATCTATATCTTGATCGTTTTGTCGATAACCGCAAGTCTCATTGTGCCAATCAGTCTTGATGCCAATACTTTTAAAGGCGATGGAAAGACATTTGCCATTGCATGGCTACGGAATGTGACCCGGTTACCTGGAGACTGACAAAACGAACCGCCCGCTATATTACGGGGAAAGAATAAAGAAAACATATTTCTCCTATTGCCATCTTGTACAATGAACAGTGAAATAATTCAAGCTCCATGTTCTGACTACTTTAGCCTAAACCCCTAAATTTACTCGGTTTTTGTAAAAGCTCAAAGGAAGTTCGTGGCGTGACATGGATCCGGATCTCGTAGCACTTTTGCATTACTATATTCGAGGTGAATAAACGGATGCATTTCTAGACATCCTTTACTACGAAGGAAAGACTCCTAACGCTGTGTAGTCAAGTTTATCTATTTCCCTATGTATTGAAATCACTAAACTCTTTACGGCGTATATCGGCTGCTGGAATCTGAAATTCTCGGTAAACATCTAATCATCAATATATTTTCTAGGTCATTCCTCTCTCGGAGTAATCGCATTTGTATCAATAGCAACCAATTTATTTACAATTCTTTAGCAAACAAAGTCGCAACAATATGTCCTCGGTGGGATTCTAAAATTGGAAAATGAACTGATACAGGACGTCGAGGGGGAGGCTCACGTTGCGCACTATACTGCCGGGTGCCAGCGAGTCTGAATTTAAATAATGCTGGAGCAATAACATAATGTGCGCGATCATGACCGGTAGCGATACGCAGCCAAGCATATTGTTTTGATTTCGAATTAGCTGTAAACAAATCACATAAAATACTATGACGGCGTCCAATGTAGCCTTCGTATCACCGTATTACTTTCGGCATGCTCTCAATATTGAGTATAAGTCTCGACGTGGTACAGTGCATACTGCACAGGAAGTAAATAAACATCACTGCATAGATAGACCATTCAGATAACAAACCTTATTTTGTTTGGTGTAGCAGATCTAGATATGCTTATACATCCTATACTGAAACGAGCATATATATATACTATTCCATACAAGCACTTTATTCCCACTTCATGATATTATTATAGCTGTTTAATGTCTATAATTTGGTGGGACGGTAATAATCGCAATCGCCGTAGGTTTACGTATTCTTATCTGCCCTATTGATGACAATTCATACCCGAGAATAATAATAATTCAACACCCGACTATATGTTTCTGCTTATCTCGTTTTCTGTAAAACACATAAAATATATTTGAAAAACATTCCTCACGATGTTATTATATGTGTTTGTTATGTGTATTGTTAGGTTGAACGGCAAGAATCGCAAACATCGTAGGATTACGTATTTTTATCTGCCAAATTGATGTCAATTCATACCCGAGAATAATTTCACGCCCTACTCTTTTCTTTTGTTCATCCCGCTGTCTATATAAAACATAAAATGTATTTGAAAAAACATTTCACTTTATATCTATGTATTATTCAAAGCTTGACTAAAGAGCATTATTACCGACTTGTGTCGGTGACCTTGAAGCTCAATAGCGATTAATCTGAAATAGATGGAGATATAAGCGCCTGAATGGATTGAGGTGCCCATGAGAAACCGCCAGCAGGTTCTCTGAGTAGAAGTTTTCAGCTCGATCCAAGAAAATATTCCGTGAGCTATTGAAATTGTTCTCTACTGACAATCCATCTGATCGAACTACCCGCTAAGCAGAACTCCAGATGGGCACATAGCGGCGCAGAGTCCTTCATTTGCGCAGACTCTACACCTTTTCTTTAGAATATCTAAAAAAAGAAACATTGCATGCAGGGATGAAGATATACATTACTTTTATATGTCTTATGTAGCATAGAGTGTAACGCGAGAAACGTTTGATATTGTTCAGCTATACTGCTCAATAGTGTCCTTATATACTCCTCGAGGCTTCATATTTACAGTCGCCTATGAAAGTTATATTGCTTTGCTGCTGGTGATATGATTTAGTTAGTGAATGGAGGTAGGTTAGATTTAGGGATGTACAATTGTACAGGATTGGAGAAATGATTGTATTGTTTAGTGCGGCCATCATCCGGGTGACATCATTTTATTGATTTAAAAGCTTATAGCCTCACTCACATATGGTCACTTATATAGCTCAAGGTTGAAATTGTACTGATTTCAAAAGGTTCTCACCTCTTTTCCAATCGTCACATTTTCTGTAAACGCAGCATATTGTACGTAATGACCTCCGATTCCTCGCGTATACGCAATTGTAAGAAATTGAGCGAGCCGCTAACATTTCGTCCGGACCACTGGTATCCAACGACATGCATTCTTCCAGATCCGACACAGCGTCATCATCAAGGCTAGGTGGATTTTCTTCCTCTTCAGCATACTCGAAATTGTTCTCCAGTGGGTCATAGTGATAATCGTCACTTTCTATGTCCTAAATCGATTGATTCATATTATCATATTGTACGTGTAGACCTATTATTAGGTATAGGGTGTGTGTGTGTGTAAGTGTATGCATAATATGCATTGCACATACTTGGAAATGGTGCGAACAACTGCGAATGCTGCAATATACAATTGGATAGTGTATTCATATTGAAATGAACCCGAATATTTTCGGCTGACACTCGTCAGGGGTAATCGTCAGCAACTAATAGAGAATTGGCAAGAATATTGTAGGCTCAACAATCGTATCACAACTATCACCAACCAAGGCTGTGGCAACAAAAAAAGTTCGTGTACCATCTCAAAATAGTACATTGAACGCTCTCTTATTCGAAATTTCATGCTGGTGATGTCATATTTTGTGATACGATTGTTGATGCACAATGTACCTTCCAATTCTCTACGAGTTGCTGACGATTACCCCTGACGAGTGTCGACCGAAAATATTCGGGTTCATTTCAATATATGAATATAATATTCATGTCCTTTCAACGAGGCAAATTCTATTCTATAGCTTATAATCTATTTTAAAGTCATATTACTCTGCCAAATAATATCACAAATTCTGTGGCCAGCGTACTGGTATGGCGACAAGAAAGCAATCATAAGATTTACATAAATGTCATATGCCACGATCCTTTTTAGCGAAAGGCTTAAAAGCGATATGGTCCGTTCAAAATTTAGTATTTCCGTTTTGATGTTGTGTCAGAACTTGGCATTTGAGACTTGAATGGTAAATTGAAAATATCTGTTGTCGGCGTTTTATAGCGCTCACACTCGAATTAAAAACTTTTGTGCCGAGACATCTATTTACGTACACACATTGTACAATTTACCAAAATTTTTAAACGACGGCTTTCTTGTTCGCCTGTATAGATAGGTGCGCAAAAAGGAAATGTACAGCGCGCATTCTTACTCTGGTATCAATTTGGTATATGCAGTTTCAGTCCGCCCTCCAGTACTCCAACATTATATAGCTGCTTGACCATCAATATATCTTACCGCGGCGTAGTCTTCGGAATTTATTTCGTTATTTGACACGAACGTCGCGAGATCCTCAGGAGGCGCGTCTTCTGCGCCGCGGTCATTTTCTTCCAATGCATTGCTCCATGTTTTCTAAATTCATAGATATCCTGAGATATCTTTTGTAAACAGCAGTTACGTGGCGTAAGGAGAGGCAGTGCCTTACCTGTCGCCAGGATGAGTAAAGTAAAATTGTGAAAACCTTCAATGGTTATTATTTATATTTACCGTCAATGTCCACGACTAACTAAATTTGAACATTTTCTCATCCAAAAACACCAATTTTCATATTTATTTTTGGAAAATAGAGCGCGAAAGTAGAGGTGAGGCACGGGCGGGTCGTCTCTCACCTGCGACAATGCAATTCCTTATAAATCGCTCAGAATTCGTAATAACCGGTATTAATTAAATGCTATGGTCGCACCGATTCCGAAAATCCGGATATTAACAATCGCAGAGCGCTGGAAACCCCCCAAACTAGCAAAGGAATATGAAATTTGATTTTATTCCGTACAATGGCAGCGCAGAGAAACAATAGCCAGGTGATGCAGAATCGAATCTGCCTCACCCACTATTTGCTAACTATTGGACAATCGCATCACTATAAGACACCATGGCAGCACAGTGAAACGCGCTATCGATTTCGGAAACTGTATAGTAGCGACGGCCGACGGCCAATACGTAATGCGGAGCAAATACATTCCCTTATTGATTAGAGTTACAATAGTCCGACTGCCTTTTTTAGTCAACCGACCACAATGCCGTGGTAAATTACCACTTTTTCCCGATTTTACTCCAGTATTGTAAGTCTGAAAATTTTGATACAGTGTCCTCCTTTCCCGATTCCAAAATATGGTAACATTATTACTGATATACCTGTTATGTATTCCCCATTGATACCTACCTTTAATTGTGGTCTGCGATAGCTACATACATAGCCCGCGTTGTCGTAGTTTGTGGCCTGAGATACTCTTAAGTACCCCTGGGGTTTCCGAGAACACCGGTTTAGAACCGCTGATATATACTTACCATAACCTTGCAGCACTTGTCTGCTTTGGTGGGATCACCCTTGAGTATTTCTTGAAAATTTAGGCACGTTTCATCGATTGGCCCCTTCTTGACCGGATTGTCAAGCAAGTTGAAGATAAAATCAGTGTCGTTATGGTCACCGCTGGCAAGCCCAAATAACTGGCTCGTAGCTGTATCGTCGCTATACCATTCATCTGGAGTAGGATATGGCAAATGGCTTTCATAGTTGTCAGCATCATCCGAACACGGAACTGTTCAAAAAAGGTAACGGTGACGTATAGGCTGGCATACCGTATTTTTTGACAATTTCAGATTTTATATTTGCAGTTCTGGCATCACCGTGTATGAACGAACATCTGTGGACTTGAAGTAGGCCTAACCATAAAAAATACTTTTGAGTTTGATCTATGATATCAAATAGAATTCGCAGAACGTGCAGCATCCACTCAGTACCAACAAACCGCAAAAAAAAGCAAGTTGACTGCGATCTTGGAAAGCAGTCAAGCGATACATAACCGACTGCTTCTGCAATATCGAAACTCAATAGCCGATTAACTATGCTTAAGAAATAAACGGCATCGAACAGATCACAATAAGAGCAATTCAAAAGGTGGGCTGACACTTTTTGACAGTGTTGGGACGACATGAGTCATGCTTTGACTCGAGTCGCCTTTTTTTAGATGACTTGAGTTTATTGAAGTCACATTACAAAATTGACGAGACGTGACTCGGTGTTTCAGATATATATGTATCGACTCGTGACTCGAAGCAATATTTCCGAGTCAATATCAAGTAATCGGTGTCCACTAAATCACTGTACTTGTACGAAAATGTTCCCGACACGCTGATATGACTTGTGTAAACAACCATAGTCATTTAACGATTTCACAGTTTGGTTTTACTGAGCCTCAGTCGGTATGTCACAAATAAATTGAGCGCAAACGAAGTGCTTGGAGTCAATGGACTAGGAGTAGTAAGCTATCTAAAGCAGTGGTTCTTAAAACATTTAAAGACCACGACCCAACTCTAATTTTCAGTGTCATCTCGCGACCCAAGCCTCGCACATCAAAACGAACGCGTTTTTAATGTGAGAATGCTACGATTTTACAGACATATATGTAGGGTTGCATTTGAAAAAATCAATTTAAAACAATGGTTCCCAAACTTTTTTGAGCTACCGACCCCCTTGACAACGATTAAAGTACCAGCACCCCCGACACCCCTCCCCACATCCCACACACACACACACAACCACCACATCTAAATGATAAAGCGAAAGTTGTTCTGCATATATTACAATTAACAATAAGATATATGAAGCTGTTGAATATGTCACCATCCTCACCATGATATTGGGTTTGAGATTTTATAAGAACAATCTGAAATCTCCACGACCGGCTATATGTGAAGTAAGTTTCTGTTGTGGGTCAGAAGATTTGTCGCGTCACTGAAAGCACGTTCTAATAAATATAAGCCGGGGGGTTGCAGATGGGCACAATATAACCCGACTGCAGGGAGAGCATTTCTATTTGGTTCTATTGTGTATCCAGAACAATTGATAGTAAGAGATATTGAACTTTGGTGTGAGCTCAACATTGTTCTACAATGTAGTCGGAAATTTCACGGAATGGACTGATTATCCAGTAACGAATTTCTGATTGGAATATATATTGAAATCATATTACCGTATCCTTGTGCAGTTTTTCGAGATGATTGCTGTATGATTTAACGTCAAAACCAGATAGGCCTATGCGACCAGGACCGTCATCAAGCCCAAGCAGGCTTGAGAATTGGAAAAGTTCAGTTCTTAGTATATCTCTCTGATATATCACGGTCTTATTACGGAATCCAGATAGTGCTATTTTCACCTTGATCACATTTCATCATTACCAAAAAAGGATAAATTCGACTCATAAAACTTCATGAATATGTCCGTCAATTATAATCGATATATTTTCTTGTAATCAAAACTATTGCCGGGCAGGGTCACAGCATTGTGGAAATTTCACGACCGTTTTAAACAGAGAGTAAAATCGCCGGAACATACAGCGCAATTGTCACCACACAATATACCACGCTTTCTGGTGATTCTGACGACTGGCGAATCAGTCCATTGATTGGCAGGATATACATTGTTAAGTAACAATAATGAACTTCTGCGGTACAGCTGCTTGTACAAACCGACGCTTGGATCGATCATAAATTGCCTTGACATTACCGATTTTGAAGTTTTTACTGCGTATTTACATCAGTTGTTTCAACACTACGCAGCTGCTGCCCGCTAAACGTCCACGGCACCCATTTGCTCTCAGCGGCTCCTACCGCCCAATTTATGGCCAGAGCCCCCCCCCCCAATCGCCCATTGCGTGACCAGCACCCCCTCACGCTCGCCAGCGCCTCCCTGGGCCCCACTTCGGTAACCACTGATTTAAAACAAACATATTTAAAACAAGGCCCTCGTTTAAAACATGTTTTTTATTATTTTTTTGTTTTCTAAGCCATTACGTCTCGAATATTCAATTGGGACGTCATAGTAGATTGGCATTGACAATTGAAAGTATAGGGTAAATATACCTCCTTTGACGAACTATCTACTTACTATAGCTGTTGAACCGACTATTTTGAGGTTTCCAACCATCCCATGTCGTTAAGGTCGGCTATATCCGGTGGTAATTGTCTGTATAGGCTCATACAACATGTTTTTTGGAAAATATTTACACAATTATAGCATGATTTTGCAACTTGAAAACATTTTTTAATGGCCTTTGTTTAAAAGATGTTTTATAAAAAGTGTTTTAAACAACAATTTGTTTTAAATGCAACCCTACATGTATGACACAGAGAACGCGCAGACAACAATTGTACGCAACACAACTCTATAAAAAGTTCTGACGCATGCGATTTCAAATTGGGGTGCATTATTTTCCTCTGCGTGTCGCATTTTTGTTGCATTTATACTACGGTCTACTCAGATTGCAAGGACGGGACTATTCGGTGCCGACTATGCCGACCATTTCAACGATCATCGGGCACATCAATAACGAAGGTTTTGGCCAACCAGCTGCTGTCATTATTGACTTAGGTTTTATCGCCGCCAATCTTTTTGGCAACGCAGATTTCCCAGTCGTATGTTGGCAAAAACTTCATCTCTTCCTGTGTGCCGGCGCGGAAGGAGTTGGCCTTGAATACATGTGTCTCATAGCCCCACACGCACTCGTTGATAACCCCTACCATTAAGCATCAACGTTTTCCGACGGTGTTTTCCATAGAAACCAATGTGGGACAAATTTATCTTGAATTGAAACCAATTTGTGTTATACTATAAGGTCGGCGCGTCTTCATGATCAAGCCATATTATAGTAACAACTTTTTTGCGTGTCTGGCTGATTGGCTGGGAGTACCCAACACAGTGACCTCGGAAATGTGTACAACCAATCTACACGAAATCGCGCGAAGAATTTTTTTGGTGCAAGAAATTCAACAATTACGTATTAACAAATCACTCTGGTGGCGTGGCCACACAAAACTATACCCTTCGCGACCCATACTTGAAGAAACCCTGATCTACAGCAATGTATGATTTAGTTCTATAGACTGCTCACTGTTCACCTTAACAAACTTCTTTTATGACTTAAATAGTATTGATATATTCGTCAACAAACGGTGCAGGCTTAAGTTGTGTGATATTTAGGGTTGCATTTGAAACAAAAATCAATTTAAAACAAACGTTTAAAATGAGGCCCTTGTCTAAAATATGTTTTTTTTTAAGTTATCACGTCACGAATATTCAATTGTGGCGTCATTGTGGATTGACTTTGACAATTGGGGTAAATATAGCTCCTTCGACGAAATATCTGTACTATTGCTGTTGAACCGACTTTTTAGGATTCCAACTATCCCATATCGATATACGCCGGCTATATTTGGTGGCTATTGTCCGTAGGCTCAAACAACATGTTTCGGAAATTATTTACACAATTATGGCATAATTTTCTAACATAAAAAAACGCAGTTATTTTTAAAAGGCCTTTGTTTAAATCATTGTTTAAAACATGTTTTAAACCAAGTGTTTTAAAACACTGTTTGTTTTAAATGCAACCCTAGTCATATGGTAAACTATGTATTGCATCATACCAATATGTTTCAACTTTCAGAGGTTTCGCAGTCTATCTCTCCTCTATTTGGTTGATTACTGCTGGGAGAACATATACACTATGACTATGCTGTTTCCGACATAGTTCAATAGTTCTACGTAGTATACTATATATATGAAAATATTTCATTGATTACTGATTATTATTGTGATCCAACGCCTATCGAATGCATAATTAACTCGATATTCGTTACTATTTGGCCCAGGATTCATAGCGACTCAATCTGTAGGCCTCCATAGATCATCCTACAAAATGCAACGACTTGAATCAAGGCCTCGTACTTCGAAAATTCGACCCGACTTGACTTGAATCAAGTCATCTCTGAAAATCGAGTGACTCGAGTCACCTTCAAAAATTTAGTGATATGGCTGGCCTCGTGCACAGAGGTGGTCAAAGTAGTCAAGAAAGCTACCCAAGTAGAAGTTGAAGTAGTGACGCTAAAATCTACTCAAGTACTAGCATAGAAGTAATCCTTTTGAAAGCATCTCAAAACTACTTCAAGTAGAAGTAGCGACGCTAAAATCTACTCAAGTAAGTAAGTAGTTGTGAGAAGCAGTCATACAGAAACGATCTCATGGGCTGTAAAAAGCTGGAAACTGAGTACTTGAGTACTTCGTAAAAGTAGAAGTACTTCGTTACTGACCACTGACCACCTCTGGAATGACGGTATGACATGTGACTCAATGGCAGCGACTTGCTCCCAACACTACTTCTGGGTCACAGTCTTAACTACCTAACCAATGGCTTAACGCTTCACTATACTTTTTCGCTTACAAGCGTATACTCCAATGCTTGGCCCACGTTTTGTGTTTGCCCCGTGGTACACCCATCGAATGTTCCAGCTCATCAAGTAGAATACTGGTCGTACTATGTACAATGTACATGTACATTGTAACCGACTGCGTTAATTTTAGCTTTACGACCATAGCAGACCCCCTTACCTCGGCTTTCATTGCACTCTTCCTCTTCATAGCTTTCTCCATCACATGATTCACCTCCGTCGTGGGCCAATGGGCATTCGCATGTACGCGTTCTTCTTTGCTTACCGATATCTAGTTCACAGTCGTACTCGCAATCTGACCATTCACTCCATTCGCACCAGTCAGCAGTCACTGCAAAGAAATATCCCAGAGAGATGTAATAGGTAAATTCAAGATTCTATATATTACGTACGCTTTGTGTAGTCGTATTCGAAACAGTAAAAGAGGGACAAATGATCTGAATTTCAGTTCAGACACAAACTACGAATAATCCGACGCAGTGGTGCAATCAATCGCGAAAGTTCCTCAATTTCTCTAATAGGAATAGGGATTGCAATTCATGATTTCTTTAGCAAATCGTTACCATATCATTAAGATATGTCGGAAAAATTAGAAAAATTGATGTGCAGGTCGCATGCATAATAACAAAGGACACTTATCCTGTAATATCTCTTTACCCAAATGATATTTCAATCGATTGCGAAATGCGAACGTGTAACGACCAAACAATATCCAGTTTTGATGCTATTCCTGGTCCGGGCGAGAAGAACTATTCACATATGACGTGTATGCGTACCGCTGCATATAATTCATGCACGTATAGTTTCGTAGGCCTATAATTTATATTGTAAAAGGCATGTCACGTATATTATAACGTTTTGTGGTTTTCTCCATTCTTTTCTCCCGATCAACAGTGTATGAGTCACCGGATTACCCATAACAAGAGCAAACAAGTCAAGTATGACGTCACTGTGAACAAAGATGCTTCTTGGAAGTGTAATAAATCGGTGGCTATGGAATTGGGTTGAGAGCGACATAATCTAAATAACATTTCGCAAAATTTCCATGTCGATATATCCAACAATTCGCGTCGCGTAGGCCTACTGATTCGGACTAAGACGATTTGTGGGTCACGAATAACTGTTGAGGGGAGGTCATTCTCATCGTTACAATAATTGCTATGCGTGCACGTAATGCGTATAGTAAAATCTGTTCGGCAGAACCGGGTTTCTTCACACAAGTTGCTGCTCCGTCCACCTGTTTATTCGGAAACGGATTCGAATTTATGTCGACGGAAGCAACTAGAGGGTGTCACGACGTGTTGTTGGAAAGGTTGCTTTATGTACGGTCCTTAGACATTTAGACCCGTGATATTGTACGTGTTTTTCTCAGCATGTTTGTTGTCTATAGAGGCTCCGCGTATATTCCAGGATTTTTTCGAATGGGGTACATAAATACGTATAAGATTCCGTTACTCGTCTAACGCAGTGGTTTCTAGCCCGTGTTCGGTAGAGGCCAAGTCTTTGAGAAAATCGACCGTTTGTTACATGATATCCAAACAATCAATCCTATGAAAGTTATTGTTGTTGTTGTTGTTGTTGTTGTTGTTGTTGATGTTGTTGTTTTGGTATTCTGCATGTTTCACCAACAATCTGCCGACTTGTTTAAGTCACCGTTTTCGTGGGTCAGATGCCGAGAAGGCCCTATACAACAAGTATCGTAGATATGAAAACGAAAAAAGCAGCGGACTTCGTTGCAATATGATATGAGAGTTGCAGTTTTCAATCTGAAATCACGCAATCCAGAAAGCAACTGTTGAACTTGGTCCAGACGTATTGTTTCCAAATAATAGAAACTCAGAGTCAATGTCTCGTTGTCTTACAGCTGCTATGGTGCCGAACAATGGAGATGTTCATATTTGAGGGTGATTTTGATACGGTTGCAGTGCCCTGGCTACATTGCAATTTATATTTTATGGATCAGCGTAAAGTACATTTTATATTTCAGCTGCGAAGGGTTCGATGAATGTATATATGATTGGTGATTGCGCTGTTCGCCCGTTCGGTGACTTCCAGAAGGTTAGGAACCACTGGTCTAACCTTTGCAGCATCCGGCATCACAGATCTTAAAATCAATTTTACTCCCGATACAAAATTCAGGACTCCCTATGCATACGCGTGTCCTCTTCACACTGCCGATGCCACATGTGACGCTGCAGCTACTAAATATCTCCCACGTCGACCAACCTGAAATGGCGGCGAGGTGTCACCGGAGAGTCGCTAGGATTTTCTTTGGGTCAATAATATTAATAAGGAAAGGCTCATGTGGCAATCCCACATATTGCAACTAATATCATGGAAATATTCGTATGCAATGCATGAGCAATGTGCTGGTGCAATTGTGCATGACTCGACTTTTAATACATTATTTCATTTGTCACTATAGGCCAAGGTTGGGGTGTTTGATTTATTTACTTCACGTAGGCCTATTCGTTTTCACTCCTCCCTCTATTCTTGTGTTATCTTGAATTGATAAGAATGGTAATAAAATGATAGTGATACTGATCAGTGATCATTCCATGCGAGGCCTATGTGTTGATCGGTGGATTATTTCGGCGGACCGCGAAGAAACTCTCATCATAGAACATAATAATAGGTGAAACGGCCAATATCAACAACAATTTGTGTCCGTCGCGAAATACAGGCTTCCTCAATTCGAAAGCAATGAAGACATAATTAGCGCAGAGCGAAAAGTTGTGACCTATTTTTAGGCACCACAGCCTCAAAACCGGAAAATTTTCTTATTTATAGGAATAACGCAAATTTGTTGATAGAACAGAACACAGCATCGTCGCCATCGGGAAAATAGATCGCACGATGCAAAAATGTACGAGTACGAGTAAATGAAGCAAATATTAATTATACATCCAAAAAAACGACTTGAAGTAAATCACGGATATATAGTATATAACCCAGTAGCAGAGAAAGCAACTTCCTAAATTAAAAAATGCGTCTTCGCAACTAACGCAGAACGACTGACAAACGCTATTTTGTTCCATCATCTTTCGTAAACAAAATGACACACGCAAGAACAGTGACAGCATCGAGTGTGACGGATTAAGTAATCGGTGTATGCCAAGATGATATCATAACGTGAACTGCATATATAGATGCAGGACATTAAAGAGAGTTATTTATCCTCAGCTCAGCACTGGCATTTATGCAAACTTGTCATTAACTTAGGCTGGTGTAAATGACCAATTGACCATTGTACGTACACTCCTTCACTCCTGAGAACTAGCTAATTCAATCCATAAACAAACACTGCACGAACAACCATTACACAACGTTACCATGGTATTCCATACATTAAAGTAGCGAGTTAAGCGTCCCATGCATTATTATCATTACTTTCGAAGCATTGGTCACATCTCATATCGTAAGCTACTATATTAGTGACCCGTATAACTATATTACACATAATAGGCTACGTCAAATATACAATTCTAGTATCGAACTTACCAGTTGGTCGAGAATGTGCACTTCTTCCGTGCACGGTGAGACAATTTATGGCCCATAACAACACTATGCACATCCTGATATCTTCCTGTCTCATGATGACAATTATAGTATCACTTTTTACGATATGATCTGTTAACAATATAAAAAGATCGAATAATTTTCTCATGTGAATGCCTAATTCATTACAAGCCATAATGCGAAGTTAACTATGTGAGACATCACGGGTAATTTACTACGCCGATCTTGTCATGGGGAGAGTGCCTCTTTTGCTAAGTTCATGCTCCCGTAAATATGGGTGAACGCTTCACTACAAGACACCCATCAGATTATAGCTCAAAGTCCGAAATCAGTATGCAGTCTAATGAAGACCGTTCGATCATTTAAGTAACTTATTCAATTGGGGGAAATGACCAGAAACCACAGTCAAACTGAGTCACCAGTATTTGCTCTAGCCTTCGCTTAAATTCCTTCGATCCTATGGGCATTATGCATGTCTTGGCAACACGATTTACAACGAAATGACGGCCTGACGTGAATTCGGATACGAAATGTAAATGTCGTGCGAATAGAAATCGTCATTTTAATCCCGGAATACACAATTTCTTGTCGGTAACGACTACGAATTCCAGTGACAAAAATACTGTCGTTCTTTAACATAACTTGCGACAGGCATATGGTATCCCTGCATCCAAGGGACAAAAGTGGCACGCTATTGTTCCCTTGAAACTCGGAAACGAAACTAAACGAAACAATACAACAGCAACAAGTGCCTGTCGGCAGCGGCGCCTGAATGCCGAGGACAGTTCACGAAGTGATTTTATGCACATGCATTGATTGTGCCCCAGCATATTATTGAAACGTGGTTGTCCCGAAGTCGGAAGCAATAATCTCATTCGTAGAATCATCGAGCGCGAAGTACGGCCGTTCTCGATGATCACGAGTTTGTTTTGCATTCGTCATTCGCACTTCAGTAAAACGGATGAACGTCTGTCTTGCGTCGGTTTATTGAGGTTTTTAGCAGCCCGACACCGTCAATTGAAATAACAAAATCATGGAGAAATTACGTGCAAGATGTAATTGCAACGGTCGTGATCAAGGAGTATACAATTTTAGATTACCCTTGGATTTACGGGAGAAATGAAATACGAATATTATTATTATTATTGTCGTGGTCAGCAATGGGCCGACCCATGGGTTGTTGTTGTTTTTGGTATTCATATGGTTTCGACTACTATGGTCATTTATACCAGGCCTATACCTTCTATTATGATGCCGGATCTACCGACTATTTTAGCACAACCCCTACCCCTATAGGCTCCTCGAAGTAATCGCTTAGTAGGAGCCTAGATGAAACTCCAACAGCTAACACTTATGTAGGAATTCTGGATTCGACCAAAGGATAGCGATATCAATGACATGCAAGATTAATATTGGAAATGGACATGGACATGGACATCTTATTATCTGTAACTGTCTCGTTATCTGCCCAATATTCTATCGTTAATTACGTAGCAAAGCAATGCAGCAATAATGTGTGATATATGAATTGTTGTAAAGTACCAATATATGGGTTATATATCTTTCAATATTATCTTGATCATCGTAGAATGCGTCTTATCGTAAAAGGCAGGAAGTTTTCACTCTCATCTGCCATATTGCTTGACAACAATAGGCAATGTAACTACTGATCGTTATGGAAATATTCATAAACTGCCTGCAATCTTACCGGGGAGACGGATTTCAACAACACGGTGTAATTATCATCCAATCTAATCATCAACTTCATCCAAATAACATTATAAAAATCGAAAACCGTTTTGCCTTTATACATAGTAAAGTAATACAGTAGAAATGGCGGATGAGTGTTACATGGCTATATGGTAATTATCACTACCTGTCATGGAGTTGCGATTCAGTTTCAGGAAGGGAAATATGTAGCCGAATGTGGTTTCTGTGACCCATCGATGATAGTAGACACCTAAAAGCAACAGCCAAGTGAAATAGGAAACGATGCCATTAACAAGTGAAACCGGTGCAACATTTGGCGCCACATTCATATAGCGACGAAAGCTATAGCCAGAATATTGAGCCGATATTCTGCACGCATGTTGCATTCTACGCAAGCTGCTCATTTGACTCGGGCAATTCCACCTTTCCACGTATCAAATATTGGTCTACCTTTTTAATCGCCACTGCAGGTATTGCGACTTTCTCTTGATATGATCAGCGCGCTGCAAAGGTCTTTATCTGAAATTATACATATGACTTCATACCCTGTCATTGTGTGGATCACTATTCGCAAACAGATGCACGTCATGAATTTGCGAGGTGACGGTGAAAAACTTTTGTATCAGTTGCTAGTATTTCTATAGTACTTTTATTACATTACATTAGCTGCGACTTTGCGACAAAATACGTGCACTGAGCCAGATTTACCAAATCAGAATATCGAGTATGCATGAAAACTGATCTCGGCGATTTGTCTCAATCAGAGGTGGTCACTGGTCAGTAACGAAGTATTTCTACTTTTTCGAAATACTCAAGTAGTTTTCCATTACTTCTAGTTCTTACTCACTCAAGTAAATATAATTTTTCGCTACTTCTACTTCGTAATATTTTGTGATTTACTTACTTTTCGCTGTATTCAGTTTGTCAAGTAAAAGGATTATTTCCTCCAATTTGAGAGAGAAACTGGGAATTTTCGGGGCTGTTTTCACGGATTACCAACAATAAATTAATTTTTACAAAAGTTGAGTAAATCTCAGAATTTTCGTCGCGCTTCGAGCAAAGTAAGAGAGTAACAAATATGTTTTCACGAAAGTATCGGTCAATATAGTGTAGGTAGTGGGTTGCGTGGTTCCGTTCACACCGTATTGTCGCCCATATGACATGCTTCATTACATTAAATATGGCATTCAAAATACCAGTTCGCAACCTAGCATCTGCATATCGTATCGTAATCTAGCATATGGCGTGCGCTAATCTAAAAAAGTGGTATCTGATCTTTCCTTAGCGTTGGACCTGTTCCGGAAAAAAGAATTACAGTATACGGCGTTTTTACGATCGGCCATATTTTTACTACGTATACTATAATCGCGCAAATTTCTCTGTATCTGATACTATGCCATGGCATTGTCATTTTCTGAAATGGGGTGTTCGAGTAAACAAAAGATTAGAATCGCTTTTCCATATAAAAACTATCATTTGCATCCCATGATGCGGTCCAACGCTTATGCTGTCGAAAATCTGAATATACGGGGATGTATCTATATCAATCAAGCTCTCTACACCTTCCGTATAGCCCAATTCACAGCTTCGAGAGATAGGGAAAACCACAACGGCCACACAAAGACACAACCAGGGTTGCAATGATGAGTCCGACTCGAGTCACGACTTTTTGGTGACTCGACTTGACTCGAGTCATTTTATCAAATGCGTAAAATGACTCGAATGGACTTGACTCAACTTGTGTATTGACTCGATTTATACTCGAGTCATTGCGTCATTTCATTGTAACTTGGAAGATAGGGCCAGAAACAGTTGGGCCTGAGGAAAATCACAATAATATGAATGCCAGCAATTCTATATCACTCGACCATTGTTGAAAAAAGTGGGTTGAACCGGATTGAGCTCAAAACTGAGCAGTGAACACAACGACCTTGGACTCGGACTTGACTCGATGGTGAATTAAAAATGACTCAACTTGACTCAAGTCAAGAGTGTAAAAGTGAGATTGACTTGTGACTCGCAACCTTGTGACAACCCTGGACACAGTCTCATATATTTATATATATACTACTTTTATTTGGTTCTTTGAATTTGGGTATTTCTTGAACACATATTACGTTGATTTCGATGAGACTGCAACATGAGAAAACATTTTTAATGTGACGCTATTTGCGTGTTACGCCATAATACATCTCTTGCTCATCTTTATCACTGACGACTTCTCGGCACCAACAATTTTCCTTCAACTACAACCCATGCACACATGGGATAGAAGCCAGTGTTAGGAACCAGTCACTACCTTCGAGTAACAAGTCATATCAAGTCATCGCACATTTTGACTAAAGTTCCACTATTTGTAGAAGTGACTGGAGTCTCGAGTCATATCATGTCGAGTCAAATCCAGTTATCATTTTGCAACATAATTGGAGTACAGATCGAGCAAAATTTATTCTGAATCGAGTAACGTAGGCTACACTAAGTTAATTATTGTTGCAAATTACGTTGTTTCGCTCACACATGCATATAACTGCTAAACTATGTAGTTGAGTTAATAGTTAAGTCCAGTCTGTGATTGCGGTCTCCCATGCGAATTTTTTGTATTATTATTATTGGATCAATATCTGGCAGAATTGGTTTTGATGCTACCGGACAAAATAGGGCCACAAAATGACCCACTCTTTCAATACTCTACTTCAGTATAGTTCCAAAACTTTGTCAGCTTACTTCACACTGAGAAATTTTTTCAAGAAATGGCGCCACACGTACAAGAGAAGAAAAGTTGCGCCGGAAAAATTTTCGCTTGTTGATGTTGCTTATTGTTTTGCTCATGGTGTTTGTCCGACTATGGTGATTTACACCGTACCGATATTCCTTTTTTTGTTCCGTTGCTGCCGACTTGTAGCACGGCCTACTGCAATTAAGGTTTTGTAAGACACCGATTACGCGGATGAGATGGCGAAGAGGAGCCTAGATAAACTTCCAACACTTAGGTAGGAATTCTGGAGTCGACCTGAGTCGGACTCGAACCCACAACCCATTGGTGTTGTAGCTGTGGATTATACCACTACGTTATGTCACCAATTTTCGTCTTTTGATACGATGAATGTGCTTGTTTATAAGATGTGCTGAAACGAGGTTGCAACATTGACATGAACAATTGCACATGCACATCCGTATTCTTGAATCCCAGCCAATTTCTCCCAAACCAGGAAAGAAATGTTCAAATATAGCTATCAACATGCAAGTACCAATAAAATTTTGATGGCTTTTGCGCCGAGGATGGAATAGCATTTGGAAACAGAAGCAGACAACCAAAACTCATCCATTTTTCGCGGAAACAGGTTTGAGAAAACGGGGCCACTTGGTGAATCAGTGAGCTGTCCTTCTATATCTGCAGAAGCTGTTAAACTATAGATAACTAACCTACGAACGTCATATTTTTCTAATATCGGCCTATGTATTGTAGTTTACTAGTAAGAATTCTTCGAAATTGTGGTGTAATATATATAAACTAGCCGAGGAGCTCATACCAAGGACTTTGGAGTAGCCTACGTGTAAATGTTAAGTTTCTCCGGAGCTCTCTTTTATCATAAATTAGCTCCAGCTCCGGAGCACATTGATACCCCTGCTCCGGCTCCAGTTAATACGTTATTGAAAACCATAATGGTCTGTAACGAAGTTCTACTTTTTCGAAATACTCATGTAGTTTCCCTCTATTTGCAATACTTACTCAAGTAAATCTAATTTTCGCTACTGCTTCTTCGTAATCGTTTATGATTAACTTGCTTACTTTTCTGCATTTGCAGTTTGTAAAGTAGAAGTATTATGCTCTTACAATGAGGCAGAGAGTGAGAGAGATAGTGACTGAGAGTCTGAGACTGGGAAATTAAGGGCTTGTTTTCACAGAGAACCATAGAAAGAATTTAACTTTCACACAAGTTGAGCAAGTGCAGAATTTTCGTCTTGCTTTAATTCGCGCGAACTAGATGACAAATGTGTTTTCTCGAAAATATCGGTGAATATAATGAAGGTAACTGGTTGTGTGTGTGGCTACTTTCGCACCGCATTGTCGCCTTATTGACATCTTTCAGCACTGTGCAGCAGATTGACTGACTTGTTGTGCTTGAAGTAGCCAACAATGGCATAGCTGGGTATCGCTGGTACCAGTAACTTGACCTTGCGTCCGCGCTGCTGTCCTGGTAGTGAATTCTCAATCCACATATACACTCAATACAGTTAATTCAGATACATCATTATCGTAGGTAGCGTAAAAAAGTCTCATGCAAAACCCTGGTAACCAGTTTATATACTCAAGGTTCAATATGCAATAATGAGTGAATATCGAAGTACGAAGTAAGATACCGTGATATCGTGCGTATTAGGGCTGGTACCTACGAAAAATTGTTACTACGAAATTGATATTTTTACTTCTTGTCAGATACATTGTGCTACGGGGACCAGCCGTTCGCCGAAAGGGTAAATGTGGCTCAACAAAACGTTAGGAACTATCGGTGTCAGCTCAGGGCATGTCCTATTAAACTGAAAAATAGTGCCGGGCCCAGAGGTGGGCAAAGTTGTCAAGAAAGCTACTCAAGTAGAAGTAGAAGTAGCGGCGAAAACAATCTACTTAAGTACTTCTTCCGTTAGCCATCTAAAACTACTTGAAGTAGAAGTAGAATTGACTGACTTTAAATCTACTCAAGTAATTAAGTAGTTTTGAAAACAATCTTAATTCGTTCGCATGGATTGTCAAATGCTGCAAATTGAGCTATGCGGAAGGTGCAGAGACCTTGATTCGTATTGATGCATCTCAGGAGATATAAATGCATTCTTTCGCATCATGGGATGCAAATTATAGCATTGGGATGCAAATTATAGTATTGATATGAAAATGCGATACTAACCTTTTGTTTACTAGAAAACCCCGTTTTAGAGAATATCATGACATGGCGCCCTACCCCATATTATAAGGTCCCAAGCTTAAGCGAAGAGCAATACGGAGAAGCTGTATCGGATACGGTTTCAACACTTTGCGCGATTACCGTAGTATACGTTAATAACAAATATTGTGGATCGTAAAATTTACATTTAGTGTAGCTTTATTTTCGGAAAATAGAGGCATTACTATACACTTGCTTTTATTCTTCAACATGTATGTTCTGCAGACAAAAGAACTGAAAGTAATTATAATTCAAAGTATGATACTCGGAATTGAAAGTGAAATATAAATACCACTTCTAAAAAGCGGAAAATATATTTCATGTCTTTTGTCCATAAAGCTTCTAAGGTGGCCTGCTAAAACAGGTGTAACGTTAAAAAAAAAGCCGCATTTTCCAGATTAGCAGGACACGTCATGGGCTGGTAGATTACGATATGATAGGCAATTGCTGGATTGGGAAACGGTAGTTTCAAATCTTGTGGTGGGTCATATTTACTGTGATGAAATATTTGATATGGCCGATAATGCGGTGTGAGCGGAATCAAGCAATCCAACTATTCACTGATACTTTCGTGAAAACATATTTGTCACTCCATATATAACTACTGTGCGCGAAGCGCAACGAAATTTCTGGGCTTTAATTGACTTTTATGATTATTAAATGTTAGTAGGCCTACTCTATGAAAACAGCCCCGAAATTCTTCAGGCTATCTTTCGTATTTGGGGATTAAACTACTTCTACTTGACAAACTGATAATAGCGAAAAGTAAGAAAGTAGATCACATTACGAAGTAGAAATAGAAGTAGAGAAAATCATATCTACTTGAGTAAGTACCAGAATCAGAGGAAAACTACTTGAGTACTTCCAGAAAGTAGTACTTCGTTAATGCATGACCACCTCTGGCCGGACCCCAATTGTGGAACAGTATCTTGCCGGCTATTCGACAGTCGTCGAGCCTGTTCGCATTCAAGTCGAAACACAAGCACTGCTGTCACCACACCAATCGAGGAGGGTTCGGATCCCTGTTTGGACCAGCTTCTGTATCGGAGGTTTATCTGCGCTCCTCATCGCTGACCTCACTGCATTTGCGGTGTCGTACGAAAAGCCCAGGCGGATCACGTGAAGTCGAGCTATGAAAATCGACAGCAACAGATACTGGAGAGGACGCACGGAAGAGATAGTGAATGCATGCGAGACTGGAAGTCTTCCGCGAAGCGTACCATAGTGAAAAAGACCATTGAACGTTACAACAGGCGATAAGTGCCAAAAACTGTTCAATAAAACAAACAAGCAATTTCTTCTTAATGAATACTAGTCAGCCTACAGGATTACCGGACCACGACCTAACATATCGATCTTGCCTTCCACCACATGCCACCTCATTTTGTCGCTTGCCTTTATATTCTCTGCTTTACATTTCATTCAGTGTGCAACTGTGCGTGCCTCTTCTCTACTTCGCCTAGGCCAAGGTGGGTGTCTGATTTCAAAGACTACTCCAAGTCGTTTCGACACCTTCCTATCTTTTCATTGTATCACAGTTTTGTGGTGTTTTGAAATGATGAAAATATTAATAAACTGAACCTGAAACGTATACTGACTTCTTAGCGTTATACCCTATTTTAAGCTTTTAACAGACCACCGTTGAAGCTTTCTGGTCAAAGACACGAAATATATCTGTATTTATTTTATACACGGAATCATCTTCTGCTGTTGAAAATTTATACATCCTTGGACCAACCCAGAAGCTCTCTGCACCGCCCACGCTGTACACTTGCCAGATTTTGACAGCCCATGAGAGCGTATTGATGACTGCTTTAGGAAGCCACCAAATTATACTTCTACTTGTAGTAGTTTTTGGTTACTTTTGAAAGCGGTATCATATGTAACTGCTCTACTGTCACTTCCCCAGCATTGTGATGAATATGACATACAGAGGTGGTCAGTAATCTAGATTACGGTACTTACTTTTTGACTCACTTGAAATCGCTACTTCTACCCGACTAGAAATTGATGGAGTTACTTCTACTTCTACTTGAATTTGGTACCTAAGATACCTACTTCGACCACCTCTGATGACATCACAATAACTACGCTTACAGACTCCAACCTTAAACCCATGCCATGAATAAGATGATATCTGGAGCCCTCACATTGACGCAATGTAGATATCTATGATTTTCATAACGAGTATCAAACCAAACATCAAAAAGATTTATTCGAATCCATAAAACTGTTTCTGCTTGTTTCCGCCATGGTGTCCATACCCACGCCCGCCCCCATAATGACCCCGATGACCCCTCACATTATTATCGTTCCAACCAGCAGGTGTAGTTTTTCTCATTTTGTTCGGGTAGCCCATGTCCCGAGACATGAAAGGCTGCCCGTCACGGTTCGAGGCGCCCGCTGCTAGGCCGCCAAACATTCTCGGATTCCCACCCATGGGAATGCCGGGATGTGGCATTGTACCGGGCTTGTACAATTTCCCCCCGGCGCCATCTTTCGAAAGGGGCACATGCCCACCTCGACCACGTCCGCCGCTATGACTGCCTCTTTCAGACGAATCCCTGGGGGGTGGGGTTTTAGGGCGCAGTCTTTCGATTTCGTCGGTACACCCTGTTAGTGTTCCCGTCTTATTTTCCTCGGTCACCTTGAAGTAATTTCTGTATGTTTCGGCGTCAAAGTTGCTGTTTGTCAGGGCCGGCCCGACAGTGAGCCAACCAGGCCGTATGGAAGAATCACGTCCGAACAAATGCAGTCTTCTTCTGCTCAAGCAGAAATGCTCGATAAGATGGAAAATTTCCTCCGGCTTGTCTTCATTCCCGACTTCCTGTTCTTCGTCGATAATCAAGTCAATATCAACGTTAGCGTGGATAAAATCACCATCTACACTTCTGCGCACAGTGCCTTTGATACCCATCAGGCAGTGCTCTTTAGTGCGACAAAAAATAGCGCCCTGGTCACTGTACTTTGGGTTTTTACCCTTGAAATTCGTCTTTATCCAGCATATATCTTCACACCGACGAAAACCCCACTTTTTCAGGCATTGCCTGCCCGCGTCGAGGCCGTCGGATGATCCGCACCATAAAAACACAAACGATCTCCCGGCCGAAATCTCTTCAATTTCCAATGACATGATTTCGTCCCAGGAATAGGCTTTCCCCGAATCTGCCGGATACCCGGCTTGTTTTCGGTATTCTTCAAGCGGCGGCTGGATTAGTATAACCTCAAATTTTGATCCTAATTCACGAACGTCAAAATGTTCTAGATCGCAACGCAAATACATCGGCGGTACGTTGGTTTTTCGGATAAGTTCGTCTTTAAGGTGGTTCAAGTCCTTCAATTTTGGATATTCCTCGAACCGGTCGGTGAGCCCGACATCTCTGATGTAATTTTGCGGCCTTTGGCCCGTGTCCACATAGTTTTGGCAGTAGTCATTATGAGGATTGAGACTCTGCGTACCTTTCAGAAAAGTGCTGGAGTCCCCATAAATGCTTTCGGTATTGGTCTCCTGCGATTCCTCATCCCTGCTGCTTGACCCAGGTTGGTTCGACGAAGTACTGGTTTTAGTTCGTTTTGAGGACGGAGCAGCACCCGACTTGTCTTTGGCATGACTTTTTAGTTGGGCTTGTTTTTTGGCATGTTCTTCTTGCTCTAATTTGCTGGATAGGGCTTTCTTGATTTCCGCGGGGCTTTCAACACCAAGCTGCCGTGCTAAGAGTTCTCTGCGTTTACGCTGCTTTTCTCGAATATGGGAAAGAGCATCTGCCATTCTCTATTGCGGCGAACTTTATAGTATAGAGTTGTAAAGTGTCTCAAGCTGAAAAACTAGTAATTTTATCAGATGGGAAGTACTTCACAAGGCGATGTTGGCCATTAAACATTAATAACTATCTCTTAGCATATTCACATGTAGGATGCACTCATGTAAGATACTGATCAATCTGTCCATAATACCAAATAGGCCTACAATATACGTAGCATATAGCATAGTTCAGGGGTTCTCAACCCGCGGCCCGCGGGCCGCATGCGGCCCGCAGACGTATATTTTGTGGCCCGCGACATCTTTCATTATAAACTCAATTACTAATGACACGGTATTGTTACAAATTAATTTAGATACTTAGCTCTTTTATCGCACCGTCTCTGTTTCGTTTGATTACTCATTCTTGAAGACAGTGGTTCTCAAACTGGGGGCACGCGCCCTCTTTGGTGCGTGAAGCATCTGAAGGGGGCGCGAAGGTGCGGCAACTGAAAAAAATTTCGCGCTGTGCGCAATTTATCCCTAATTCACTGTTATTTCTCTGTGTATAGTCCGAATTTCATATTTGAGAATTCTCTGATCAACGGCTATAACTTTCCATGCCATCAAACTAGCCGTTTGTATTGCTAGCATTCTGGTTGCATTTTGTTATATGACGATAAGGGGGCACGAAATTTTTCCCTATCAAAAAGGGAGGGCGTGACTAAAAAATGTTTGAGAACCACTGCTTTAATGTGCTCTCGTTTCTTGATATATGCTCGACTTCAGATTGTTATTGTTTTGAATCATTATTCGTCTGGACTCTGGTTCAAGAGAACCCCGCTTCTTAGTAGGCCTGCACTTTTAAAGAGTGTTTGACTCACTGCGAACGGTTGTTGAGATTGCCGACGACGTTACAGACGCATCGTTTAAAATTGCTTCGAATATCGTTAAACCCAAGAAATCTGATATAGAAGGTGTGATTTCAATAAAATCGTAACATACTTTGCGAATATTTGCTGTTTCCGGAACTTAGCAGCAAGGACAACATCACCAGACAAATTTCGAAGATGCAATCGTCTGATTCAATCCTGACCAGACGAGTATCATCAATATCAGTCAGTCTTTTATCGCCTGTTCTGAAACACGTTGCCATGTAGACTACTTTTACGCAGCCTTGGATGAATCCACCGACATTGTATAACTAATTATCTGGTTGAATTTCATCAGAGTGGACATATATGCAGAGAAATACTGGCT
This sequence comes from Botryllus schlosseri, assembly GCF_051294905.1. Taxonomy (NCBI): domain Eukaryota; kingdom Metazoa; phylum Chordata; class Ascidiacea; order Stolidobranchia; family Styelidae; genus Botryllus; species Botryllus schlosseri. The sequence goes on along the minus strand of NC_137249.1, from coordinate 10,205,062 downwards.
GGGCAAACGTGGGGAGGGGACCAGCGAAAAATATCAACTTGACAAAGTTGACTCCTGTAACTATTGGTACAGTGCCCTAGGCATGAACGGAAAGGAGAAATGTTGATTGTTTTGCTCAGAAATGCCCCCAAACACCAGATTTCTTCTCATATCACTCAGATCTCAATGTGATAATGGTCTCTGTAACGCAAAAGTTATAGTAATTTTATACTTGCTCGCCCACGCATTGGAACAAAGAGTTCGGCTCTCAGGTGGAAGGATTTGAAGTTGCATATACCGACTTGACAACGAATGTAATGCACGCTCCATGAAGGGATTTACATGCGCCGCTAGAAGATATACATTCTCACAAGCAGCAGCTGCAAACTTACAAACGCTGTTCATTATTACTTTATAATGCATAGAAATGTACTAAATGCCGGTATACGACTGGTAAATCGGCTACAATAGCCTAAATTTAATAGTAGCCCACGAATGCAAGGTAACATAGTTCTGCGGCCCGCAGCGTCTTTTGCTGTTAAAATGCGGCCCGTTATACAAGGAAAGTTGAGAACCCCTGGCATAGTTGGTTCAAGTAAAAGTCATGGTTTCCAAAGCATGTGAAAAATGTTTGACGTAAAAATAAAGTGTACTGTGTAGATAACCATAACGCATCCCACATCTATACAGGATATTAGCCCACAGTGACTTTCAAAATTTCGAGCTAAATGTCCACAGCAAATGACATGAAGCAGTAGCCTATAACTAATACTCTAATAGTGTTCAGTGAAATTTGAAATCTATTTTCCTCGGTCCTGATGGAAATATGTTGCTATATTGCCAGAATATATTTGTCATGAATTCACGTCCCAAAAAGGCCAAAATCAATGCAACGCCTCCGAACTATGCTTTCCACTTGCAATTCAATATATTTAGAAAAATCACTTATTTGAGTTTTCAAAACTTGACAAGGGTGCAGGTATGGTAGAACAAGTTGTGATTTCTGCAATGCAATCCTATACCATCACATTTCTCTTGACTATCTGTAAAAAGCAATCTCATCTAAGCTAATGCAAGGGAAAGGCCTAAACAAAACCAACATAAATTTGAAAAGACTACCGTAATACAAACATGAGGAACATTCATTCCACATCAATCTTTCGGGCCTCTTTATTCAAAATATTCAACAGAATCAGTCATTCTTGAATGCAAAGCTTCAAATTTGCAAAATATATATATCCAATATGTTTCAGGTATATATGCTTCACTTTAATAGTTCATATATCTCTTACAAAACAGGTGTAAAACCTATTCAAATCTATTTCACCAGTACTAGTATGAAAAAAACGCAGTCAACAATGCAACGCACTCTGCAAAGTATGTGAAGAAAGCTCCCACATCACAAAAATGAGCATTGTTTTTCGGTATAGTTTTCTCGGACTAGAGGTCTCATAAAAATCTTGCTGGCACTCTGGCAGGGCACTGTGAAAACTGAACATAGACCCAATTAAAACCGAATAACCGGTAAATAATCAAAAATGTATATAATCAAAAGTTCAAAACTCAAAAGCTAGATGATGAAGAACAACAACGGGTAGTAGACTAGTAGTAGTGGTAGACTAGTAGTTCGACTACTTCTACTTTGCGATGGGCAACTCTAAACGGCGGAACGAGCGGACTGCAGAACTAGCGGAACTTGCGATACTAAACGGCGGACCAAGCGGAACTGCGGGCCGAGCGGACCATAACAAAATAGCTCAATACTAAACGGCGGACCGCGGAACAGTGGAACATGTAATACTAAACGGCGGACGGAGCGGACCGGCGGACTATCACAACATTTACAATGTAAACGGCGGACCTCGGATCAGGCGCATCTTGTAATTTTCTCCAGTGATCTTTTCCTGCACTTTGTTGGAGCTTATATTTTGTTGAAAATTTTGTCCAGTAATTTCATTTTGTCAAGTAATGTAATTCTTCAACGTCTAGTTATGAGTAGGGCTGGGCAAAATCGAGTACCTAAGTGATTCGATTCTGAATCACGTAAAATGCTTCGAGTCGAGTCGAGTAATCGAGTATCACTCATTATGACGTCATAGCAGAATATTATTTGTCAAAGTTCAAATCTGTACCTTTTAAGCGACCACAAAGAATATAATGCCTGTTATCCATCATATTAAGGATACTTTGTTATTTTTTTCGACCATACCGATTTCATTGCACTTGGTGACAATATTGTGGGATGATCATGACTTCGGAGATGTGCTATTTCCAGTAACGTTCGTAGCTTTGTACTTCATGTTTCGTATGCTACGATACGGCCAATTAAGGTTTCAAGGCTTCCACAGTGAAATTAGCATAAGCTCGTTGATCGTTGATTAACTCCTCGTTGATAAATTAACTTTCAGTGGTGAGGTGCGTATAATTTCAGTACTCGAAAAAATCGTCTTTTACTACTCGACTCGAATCATTAAAATTAATACTCGATTCAGATTCGAGTACTCGAATCATTGTGCCCAGCCCTAGTTATGAGTAACGACACAATTTTACTTTATTCCATGCCGTTTTGTAGTTTATATGTTTTGTATTTCCAAAATGTAGTAAACTTTTAATAGTCATGACATTGTAATCTGTTGACACCGGACCACAGTGTCAGCTCTATAATAGAACTTCTATTAATAATTTCATCATTTCAAAAGGCTACAACACTGCGATACAATGAAAAGATAGGAAGTTGTCGAATGGACTGGGATCAGTTGTAATCAGTTTACACCGGAATACACAGATCAAATGTACTTCATCTGATGTGTCCGTGGGGAAATTAAGTCATTTTCAACTAAAACTGTGAGAACCATAGAAGAAGTTAACCAGCGTAGTAGCCAGGTGACATCCATAATCTGACATACCTATTCAGGACTGATTTAATGAGCCATTCGCAGTTTCACTTTACGTTCAGTTCGCATGGCTTAATCTTTGAGACAAGCATATTTATCTTAGTCTGCTATGACATTGTTCAGTCAGTCCACGATTTGCGATTGTGTAATCTATCGTCTGACCCGTCGTTTTCATTGAGAAATCCTTCTGGGATTTGTATACCACATATCCGTGAATTGCCTTATAATAGATTCAAAAAAGCCCTACTTGATCACCTCTTGTCGTTACACTAACACTGTTGCCCTACCTCGCCCAGACATTGCTTCATTGATCATTTGCCACCATTGTTTAATTTTTTTTCTATTTTCCTTTAACTAAACATTTCTTTACAGCCAGACTGTTCAGAGTCAAGTGTACCTGTTTGATGCTGGTGTGATCAGACTAGATGACCTTCACGGTCTTATCGATCATTCCTATCTAATACCGAATACTGTGCACGCATATTTTCTGTACCACCATCACTGCCGTTTGTTATGTATTTTGGTTCGATGAAAATAAAGACTCTCTCTCTCTCTCTCTGTATAGGAAGTTGTTAAAGTTTTCCCTTGCCAAATTATAGTGTTTGAACAAAACAAAAAACTACTTTTTTACATGGCAGAAAGTAAACAGTTCGTATTTCAATATTAGATTAATCAGTTAATTTGGATATAGTCCAGAAACGTAACCACTTGAAGAGTAAGCAGATGAAAACCTTCTGGCATGTTCCAAAATAAAAGAGAGAGAGGGAGAGAGAGAGAGATGATATTATTTTTCGCCTGCACCATCGAGATGCTTTGACGATGGAGTTGCGATACGACCGTGAGGTAATCTAGTCTACGCCCCCGGTTTTTTTCTCCTCCATGCCATCCGTGATTGCTGAGCTGAGCACCTAGCAGGATAGCCGGGGATACCAATTTTCTAGTCTTTGTTATGACCCGACCTACCGATCGAGAAGCCGGACGCATAGCCATTACACTATCTCGCTTTCAGCTGGGCCACAGAGCATTTTGAGATGGGCCACAAAGCTATTTAGAAAAATTTAGAATCAGTGTAGGTTTAGTTATAGGCTACGGTATTTGTTATGTTGAACGCTAGAAATATATTCATAAACTTTTCTTTGATGTGAGTTTTTCGATGATAATCCGAGAATTATCAACGAAAAACTCGCATAACTCCGCTTTTACTGGTCGGAATTGAGTCAAATTTGTTCTGCATCGTCTTTGAAGACAGCTCAACAATTTCATGGGGTAGGCAGAAAAATTTGAAAATTATATTTTTAAAATTTCCCTAATAAATTAAATTTTTTAATTGGATCTGTGGAGTCCTATGTTTGTTAGAATTGAACCAAATTTGGTGTGCAGCGTTTTTTAGGATAACCTGACAATTTAATCAGTGAATGGCTGGAATCCGGGAAAAAAGTTATTTTTGAACAGCCCTCAGCATGCGTATTAAAAAACTATTTCTCCACTTCTCTGTAGTACTAGCACTCCGTTCCTTAACGCATTGTTTGACGCTGGCCCAGAATGATTATATTATTCCCCACAATAGGGGAACTAAAACCCTAATCACACAGGGGATGCAGGGATTTGATCATTGTGTTTCGCGACGCGAATGGAGCAGCGGACGATCATAATACACACAAGAGTTTTAGCCTATGAACTACCAGAGCCGTAACTGCCGCACTTAAACCCCAAATTGGGGGAGCTCGAAGGGGCCCAAGATTATTTCGTTGGTTTTTTGTTGGAGGATATTTATTCAACTCGAAAATAGATAGACTAAAAGAGCACCATCACTGACGTGATATAAACATCCAGCGAAAAGAGAGCATAAGAGTTAGCTAGTTACTTTTTATTATAATTAGGCCTACTACTCAAGTAGAAACATACATAAAAACTCCCCCTCGATCAGAGATAGTCGATAGGGTTGGCCCACCTGCGGCCGTAGAAGGAATTTGTGCGGCCGTGGACACGTAATTCAATTAGTATGTGTGGGCGGCCGTCGACATGTAATTTGGATTTACGAATTGACTCCCGATTTCTTGGGAGATTTTAATAAATCTTGAAATTTACTTCGCGCCGCGCGCGATTCAATGCGACTTCATTTTTCAATTCTAATATAGTAGCGCTCTTTGCATTCAGAGCCCCACAGTACAGAACTACAGATGCGAAGAGCAGAGTAAAATGATGCGCTTCATATAGAAATACCAACTCGGAATCGCGTGCTCCTCCCTATACGACAATCCTGATGGGAGGTCAAGAAATAACTGAATGCAAAAAAAGTGACCAATAACAATTGGCCCAGCCGAAAATGCATCATCAACATCACTTATAACTTTCCCTAAATTTTTCAAAACACCCTTCAATCAACTCTACCTGTGAATCTGATCACGTGGACTGAGAAAGGATAAATGTTTGATAGAAATACGTAAAACTACTAATATTAATGATGAAATTCATCAGTGAATCTGAAAAATATTTCGTGTACCGCGCAACTATGAACAGTCCCATAACATTAACAGTGACTACTTGCAATTTCGGTGCGTATAATAAGCTTATATGATTAAATGCATTAGTCCGGAGTGGACCGGAAATGGACATAGACAGTTTAACGTGTGTATTTGGCGTCCAGCTAGTTCATTGCCACTATGTCGTGGACTGCGGCCGTAGGCTACATGAGTAGTCGAAATGTGGCCGTGAATGGCATGACCACCCATGATATATACCATGTCTGTGGTGTATTAGTAGATTACTGCATTCCAACCAGGACATCATGTCTGGGGTATGTTTGTAGTGTGTTGGTACTGCATTGCAACCTGGACATCAAGTCTGGGGTATGTTTGGGGTGTGTTGGTACTACGTTGCCACACTTGAAGACACCCCGTAGTTACCCTAGACAAGATGCCCTTATGTTCGGTATGCTCCTTATTCCTAAAATGAAATCATCCTTTGAGAAATTAGGAGTATTGCGACATTTGCGAGTTGCGCCTGATCCGCGGTCCGCTGTTTACATTGTGGTCTTTGTAGTAGTCCGCTCGGTCCGCCGTTTAGTATTGCAAGTTCCGCTCGTTCCGCAGTCCGCTCGTTCCGCCGTTTAGTATTGAGCTATTTTCTAATGGTCCGCTCGGTCCGCAGTTCCGCTCAGTCCGCCGTTTAGTATTACATGTTCCGCTGTTCCGCGGTCCGCCGTTTAGAGTTGCCCCTTTGCGATAGGCAGGGTTGTAACCAAGTCACTCTGTTCCGAGTCACGAGTCAATCTTACTTTTGTGGTTTTGACTCGAGTCAAGTCGAGTCATTTTCAATTCATCACCGAGTCGAGTCCGAGTCCAAGTCATCGTTTAAAGGGTCAAGTCCGAGTCATAATGTTATGACTCGAGTCCGAGTCCAAGTCACAGTATTGAAGTCATGTTCAACTTATGTTTTCAATCCTGCTTGGGTGATATCGAATTCCTTGCTTGCCAAACATGGTTATTTTGTCCCGATCTGAGTCTTGGCACATGTTTATTTAGGCAGATAACGGACAGTTCCTGGCCTCATTTACCGATGCTACAGATAGACGAGACAGGCCGCTAATATGATAACTTTACTAATCTTAGAACATAAAATCAAATATATGTCTTGTCAGTCTGATATATCACAAATACAAGCATTCAGTTTTTATTACGAGCACATCGACGACAACTCACAAATAGCTTATAGAGAACCAACGAATTCACGTCTACATATACTATCTGATAGAGAACCAACGAATTCACGTCTAGATACCAGCTGATAGAGAATCAACAGATGCATGTTTCTGTAGAGGTACAGTTTTTCTTTAACGCTATCAGGTGGTTGACTAAAAAAAGGTTGACTAAAGAAAATGTCAACTTTCCTTCTCAGCTCCCGAAATAGCCGCTGGAGCTTTACTTCAGTGCTGATTTACTGTATCTTAGTCGAATTTGCCCCACATGTACCGAAAATTCTCAAAAAAGGACAAAATCTTAAAAATGAGACTACGTGTTAAAATTGTTAGATTGCCTAAAAGTATTTAAATTTGGCTCAATTCCGACCTGTAGAAAGCAATGCCATGAGAAAATTTTTTTGAATAATTACAAATAGAGACTTTCGAATTTTACCGGCTACCTCATGATATTGTTAGATTGTGTAAAATGATACATAGCAAATTTGACTCAATTCCAACAAGAAGAAGCGAAGTTATTAGAGTGGAATATTTTGGATATGAAAAGATAGTCGGCTTACTACTATAGTATGTACTTATATTATAAGAAAGAATTTCCCGCTAAAAATACTCCATTTATTTTGAAATCCAAAATTTTCTCCTCTCATATTATTGATTCTACTTTTTAAAATTAAGCCAGATTCGGTGTTCTTTTTATGCAACATAATAATTTCATCAAAGCTACCAAATAGAATAAAAAAGAAGGTATTTTTGAACAGCCCTATTGTAGCCTACAAACATCACACAACATCAGCCATTCATTAGTACTCACGTGCACAATGCGCACACCTAACAAAACGTCAAATGGATGGGGGGTATTGTGTGTTTTCACAGACAGCAGATCATGTCAATGAGTTACACTTCAAAAATACTTAAGTGGAAAGGAGATCCTCGGATATGTTAAAGCGGCATATGGCCTTAGAATAAATCCACATCTACTGAATACACGTTCCACTGGCGCACTAGATGCAGGAATTGACCAGCATCTTTGAACCACACTGAAGAGCATTGGAGACTCATTCTTTCTAGTCGCTCACAAATGCAAAGAATCACCACCTTCAAATCTACACATGAGCTTACAGTCTCTTTCCAACTACTTGACCATCTGAGTCATTTCATTGGCTCTAATTGAACTTTGCTTCGACTGTTTGCTTGTATAATTTAAAAGTCCTGAGTACTTAGATTGCGGAGGATCTATTACCTCTCACTGGATGATTTTGTACAATTCAATATGCATTGCTACTATGTACCATTGTCTGTTCTTTTTGCGGCGGCATATCTGATATCAGCCGAGTTCAACAAAAGCAGTGGTGACAAATAGCGATGTCTGCAGAATTCGTCAGATGCATTGATCTAACCATTACGATTCGCAAATTTCTTCATCTTCAAGTCATATAAAATATGCCGAGTCAATGACTTGGGTCGAGTCATGCGTAATGACTCGAGTACAAGTCGAGTCAATCCAAATATTGACTCGAGTCGAGTCGAGTCATTTTCCTATTTCAAGAAAATGACTCGAGTCAAGTCGAGTCACAAAAAAATCGTGACTCGAGTCATTATACAACCCTGGCGATAGGGTTGGTGCTCGATAGGTGCACTTACCACTAGAAGGCGATATAGTTAGACCATAGTTTCCTGGTGTCGACACAAGCAAATCTCACGGCTCAGTGAAATTGATTCACGTCACAATTTCCATTTGGCTACGGGCAATTTGACGGGCTTGCCGAGCATCAAATTTGGTAAGACAGATATCAATCGAAAGCTGACTCTGCACTGATTACGAAAATATAATTTTTGTTCCGCTCGTGGCCCTGGAACCCCCACAATCAGCCTCGCATTTTTCATTGTTAGGTTGACTATAGAAAAGATGTTCACCAAATTTGTTTCAATAGACACTTACGTGACCTTTGACACCAACCAATCAGATTGCAGCAGGATGTAACCATAGAACAAGGCCGGGCAAGCTTACTATGAGCGCTTATGGGAAAATGTTGAAAAATGAAGGTGTTAAGCAAAATTACATTGAATTGGGAATAGCTGGCTTTGGTGAATGGTAATAACGTAGAGCTAGTATGTAGTTGCAGTGTTCTAACCTACAATAAACATGAATGGTGGCAAGCACTCATCAGCATGGCATGTCCAAACGAATGGATTTCTGACAACTTTTTGGATGAAGCAACTATTGCTGTATTATCCTTAGTCCTTATTCGTATACTATAGAATTGTCGTACCGAATAGCATGTATTAGATTAATCTTGAGTCAGGATATATGGGGTATTCATTATGTGTGCTTGGCGTTATATTTATGGAATCGTATATAGTACAGTCTGCATCATTATCTAGCAAATAACTGTTACACTGGACACTTGTCTGCATATTCAATGATCATATTAATATGATGTATGTTAGGCAACATGATCCGTACCCAGCTGAAATCGTCATTTTTTGTCCTAGCTCCTGTATTGAATCAATCAGGACAAATGCCGGATAAATACTGTGCTAATAGCCTGTGTAACTTGGAGATGGCTACCCAGACCGTTCCTGGTGTGCGCTTGTACCTTTCTCAGAGCCAATAACATGCATGGAAGAATGTAAAATCTGGATGAAGGCATGCGGACTTCCTTGTAGTCATCTGAATTATAATTTTATTAATAAAATGACATATCTATTATTGTACCAAAAATATTGAATCGTGACATAATTTAGATGAAACAACGTCCATTCTGAAATGCAGTCACACTTGATGCCACAATCGACTTGGTGTGTGTCTCGTTTTATTCCACTCCAGTTTTGTTGCTTGATGGTGTGTAATGGATTGAAATTGTTGAGAGCAATATATTAGTAGTAGTATAGATCGGTCTGGGGGTGCCTGGGGTTCTTATGGGCGGGGTGGCGAGCGGCTGGAAAACCGGGGGTGGCGAGCGGCTCTTATTTCTTATGGCGGGGGTGGCGAGCGGCTATTGCGTCTTATGGCGGGGGTGGCGAGCGGCTCTTATTTCTTACGGCGGGGGTCGCAAGCGGCTGGGAAACCCGGGGTGGTAAGCGGCTTTTTTGTCTTATGGCGGGGGTGGCAAGCGGCTATTGTGTCTTGTGGTCGCGCGGTAACCCTTTTCAGTATAGGGATCGGTCGCACGCGGCTTCGTTGTTGGCATGTCGTACTCTCAGGTATAGGCTGCGTTGACATGTCGTAATTTCAGTAAAAGGTGTGAAATAGTCAGCCGCATGGTAATGTTTTGGTAATTGGTTTGTCACAGAACCGGCGTAGACGGTGACTCGAATATCAACAATACCAACGGACACAAATTAACACTTCAAATAGGTGTGAAATATTTGTAATATCCTATGAGTGCTCACAAGATAACACATCAGACAGACATCTCTCGTGGTTTGGTGTTACAGAGGCAGGAATCACGCACAAGTAATATTTTGTCACAGAACCGGCGTAGACGGTGATTCCAATACCAACAATAGCCGCGTTCACTTGCTAACACTCCAAATAGGTGTGAAATATTGGTAAAATCCCGCGATCGCTGACAAGATAATACCTAAGACATAACCATCTTTCGCGGCTTCGTGTTACAAACATATCGATCGCTCACGCGGTGAAATTTTCGTAAGCAGTTTGTCACAGAACTTGATTTCGCTCGTAAGATTTAATAAGTGACGAATAACAGATCGCCAGTGTCGGTAACTTGAATAGCGACAAATTGTCACTTATTTCTACTCTAACCCTAATCCTTTGTGAAGTGTACGCTTATTCAAAAAAGGTGCGAAATAATTCTAAAATCCTACGATCGCTCACAAGATAACACCTATAAGACATAACCCTCTCTCGTGACTTGTGGCTACATACATCTCAATCGCTACAATGTAATATGTTGGTAGTTTGGTACAGAACTGGATTTCACGAGTCTGATATAATAAGAATATTACCTATTAAGTAATAAGCACCGAATAACAGAACCGGCGCAGACGGTGAGTTGAATATCCAAGATTTGATACTTTCCGCGATCGCTATATGTTTCGCGTTGACTTTGGTTGCGTGATGCGAATCATGAGAATATTCAATCAATGTGTCAATTTGTCAACTTGAAATGAAACTCACTACACAAACCAAGTTGATTCGTATTTGAATGTGTTGATCCGGTACAACTCTAAGCCTTTGAGAAATCCATTTACCGCGATCAGTTGATTCGAACGTAACCTGAATATTGCTGACTCCAACTTCAGTCGCATCGGATTATTCGCACATTCCGCGCTGCTGTTTCACACCTATAGATTCAATACAATCTAGCTTAATGAGAATCGGGAATCGTAAGTATGCACATACAATCGTTGTATTTATTACTGGGGAAATCAAACGCCTAACAAAAACACGCAACTTACCATTTGGCCAACTCTAGCATTACCAAAAAATCTAGATATTGTTGATTGAAAATCCTTGAGTCCTTATTATCCCAAATGTTATAGTACCGCATCCGAATCCATTCGCGGGATGTACTAAAGGTAAATCCAAATAATCCAGAATGAAATATTTGGACTTTGACATAGTCTGAATTGAAATAGATTAACAAACATAACTACCAACTTTCACCCAGTCACATTTCGAAATTATATGCATATTGATTTGAAACAAGTAATGAAATATTACAACTATATTCGCGATCGAACTTTTCGTTTGGCAAAGATAGTTTCAGAAATACTATCACTATGATATCTCAACATTTTAACATCTTGCCATACACAAAAGAGTAAAATACAAAAACCTTGTCAAGTCAACCCGTTTGTAACTTACCCAACCAACTCAACAGTATCCTTATGAAAAGTAGACAAGCCTACGCGAGTAATCACCACAATCCAAAATCCATAACAAGTTCGGTTGTATTCATAGTCCGCCAACTCGTATTTTTTTTTATTCAACTGTAAAAGTCGTTACTATTCTGTAACCTGAAGTAATTACTACTCGGTGTGCACAGCTTGAGATTAACATATGTTTTGAGTATATGATATTTGAATGTCTGACCAACGTAGTTAATAATTCATTTCTTACGATCAAACGCCGGTGTTACATTGAAAGTTATCATACTGCAAACATAGGGATTGACACAGTGATTTGCCATATGACGTATATTTTGTAATGCTCGACCATGACTTGATTATTAAATTATTCACGGTAATTAGACTTGGTGTTTTGGTAAAGGTTATTATGACAGCAACAAACTTTTCACTATCATGATTATTAAAACATCAATTTGTAAAGCCAGAATTACATGTGCGAAATGTTCTTGATTCGGATATTATTCCAGATTGGTGCAAAACAATCGTTGTATTGCAGACAACCGAAAATACTTTAAAAATGCAATCGTTCACAATAATTAGGACTAAAGATGAAACAACAATATCGGTATAATTACATTCAACAACCAGTACAATTATTAAAATCCATCGTTTGCGATAACCGGTGCTAAAGATGTAATAATTCCATTATTCATACATTGAACACCCGATACAAAATGCTTTATTATCGCAATTCGTAACGAGTAATTGAAACGACTACGTGTGGAGTTAGTATATCACAATATCGTTACTATTGAATCCAACGATTGATACGATTTATTGGTGGAATTTGTGACAGCGAATTGAAACATCCATACCTTACAGAGTGTGAAATATCACTTTTGGTATCGAGTACCAGTAGAAGCGGGTGAACAATACTTGATTCGTGACTCGTCGTTGTACTTGCTGAATGTAAAAAATTACAAGGTTACACTCTAAGACCTTGATCAGCACAAGAGCAATTTGGAATATCATTACTGACTGCAGCCTATTCTACTAGACAAAACTCACGACAATAATAGAATCAAAATATGTGCTACACTGAAATCTACAAAATGTGTTTGTATTGTTGTTAGTGATCATACATTATCATTTGAATCTTCTAAAGTAATTGTAATCATAAAACCAAACTATTGAAAGTCATTACCAACACAAAAACAGTTTGCATGATATTCACCAAACACATCCTTACTCAGTATGCATAAATTATTTGTAGAGTGCATACCATCAAAGAAATCTGGAACACAACCAACACCGAAAATGATAAATGCGTTTCGCGTTACTATTGACACAAGTTCATTTTTATCAAGCGAAATAAACGCCATCACAGAACTCAGAGCATGCAAAGGTCTTGATTGATGTGAATTTCGATTTGTGTCTTATGATACCAGCAAGCATTTTAGAAATATTATGATTCGTTAAACCAAAGTCGTACGCCCGATTAATAGTTGATTGGAAACTTGATCACGTACCTCAATCATTACAGAAGGGTATAACACCATTGTCCGACAATCTTTTGCAAAAAGGATCGACACCAAGTCACTCAAAGTCGTTGCCGTCACATAAACAATTTGTACGACGTCTGATAGTTAGGTGTACTAGAAATATTTGTAAAACACACTCCGGTAAAGAAATCGACGAAAAGATATCCTACACCTAGATCTGGTAAAACTATTTTGCACTTTTTGTTCGTTAGTATAGTATCCATTTGAATTTTTCCATTTCCTCTCGTCAAAGTAGATGTAATCATAGTCACGAAAGAACTTACTAGGACGTGCTTGAATTCTAGACATAGTTCTGATTTACCCGACACAAGACCCAAGGGCAACCCTAGTTTCAACCGAGCACACATATCCAAAATATCACACACTTCGCTATTCCTAAAGCACAAACACCCGATACAAAATATTACTTGTTGTGTTTTTGCGGTCTCATCTTCACAATATCACACACAATACGAACGATGGGTATGTGAAACATGGCGTCGACTTGAATCACACCAACCTGGAAGATTATTTACTCACTTTTTACATAACGGAAATTGATCAACATCACGTCATCGGTGTGTATCGGTTTTTCTAGATACAAACTATATGCTAGTGTAGCGGAAAATAATTTAGTGTAAGAAAAACAATTTTCACTCTCTTGACTCATGAAAACAACAGACGAGTCTTCCTTCAATATTTTTTTTTGTGTCAACTAGTTGCTTTGTATGATACGATCGATATCCCCGCGACTTTTTCAGATCGCAATATGAAAGATATTTACATCACACAAAATATTACTCCACTCGATATCCCCCATACTATACTAAACCGCGGAATGATTGGCCAGACTCTACAAAGTGTTTTGATGTCGTTTTTACACGAAAGGTTACGTATGTAAATATTCAAATAATCCAAAACGCAACTATGGTACTTACAGAAATATCATATAGTTGTTGTAACAAAGTTGTATGAATATACTATTGAATTGCATACTAAAGTTTTGTACCTTCAAGAACCTCTTCAAAGTTGTATGTGTACAATGTTTATCGTGAGTCCTACACATTCATGATACCCGTCCTAGTTTGACTTTTAGAAAATATTATGTCGACATACTGATGTCTTTCAAAAACCAAATCATGGTCACTACTTGGGAGGTCTATTAATGTCATGACAGTAATCTATAGTTACTTCCACCAAAGAGTATGTATTCGACTTACGTTCCACAAATCTAACGCACAAAACAATTTACTTTACTAACGAGAAGCGCCGAGCCTACCATCAAAACAACTAGAAGGTGGAACCATATTAAAAACGTCGCTAGCCTTTGTGCACCAGCTGTAAATCACACAAGTAACAAGTTTCAAGATTCTGGTTATTGAAAAAGCGTTAAAGGCAGGGCTGGCCAACCTTTTCAGCCAAAGGGCCAAATTCGATTGACGAACATTCGCGCGGGCCAGTATCCGCGCGAAGCGCGAAAAAATTTTGAAGTTCATAGGTCAATAATATTGTCACTTGACTATATTGCGGGCCTGCTGTATATCGTTGGGATAAGTTTGCGAGGGCTGGGCTATTCGGCGCATGGACATATCGATATCGAAAGCTGCGACCAACATGCGTTGAAAATTTCGTGCCTAGGTTTCATAGTCGACGGTCTTACTGCGAGCGCAAACGCAAGGTCGCATATGTTGAACGACACTCAATCTGATACATTGGGTGTTCTTCAATTTTCACAAAAGGGCAACAATTTTAAAAACAAGAAATCGAGTGACAACATAGTGCGCTAAGCTTGTAGAGAGTCGAAACTGATATTTTATTCATCACATCTCAAGTGTTGCGGCCAGACTAATCAAATTTTTGGTTGGCCTTGCAAGTTCACAATCTGTGCAATCCATCTTTGATGATATTAGAAACTTCGGAAATTACCTCGCGGGCCACTCAAAACCTTCTCGCGGGCCACATGTGGCCCGCGGGCCACGGGTTGGCCGGCCCTGCGTTAAAGTGTTTCTCCTGCGCCAAGTCGTTATGTTGACGAAAGCGTATATTGTAATATCATGATCGATTTGCATTCGTTGGTCACAAACTGTCACTACTCTAAATAATTCTTTTTCACTCAAACACAAACGCATACTTGTCACCATTCGTTTTCATCAAGTACGAGTTCAAGAAACTTACTACGACATGAATTTTTATTTTTATGTTGTGTAAATAGGTAATAATTAATTCAAGTAACACTATATCAACATCATCGAGTTGTGCTAATAGATTTACATGTGGTCTTGTGGTTTTCATCGGGACATACAGCACGAACTAACTGTAGACTCCTCTCTGTTGTACAGCTACTCGGTAATCGAAATACATTAACATGTAAACAACGATCTTGTTTCGTCACACCAAAAATATGTTCACTGTCGCGATACTCCGCACAAGACGTGCATAGCCTTTTCACACTCGTAATAGTATACCAACGTCAAGCGATAACGTTTAACAAGCCCAACGACACTGAACCCACGACGTTTACCTATGTAAAATTACCACTTTCACTTACCAGTCCATCGTTCACCCGACTAAACATATTATTTTCCTTTGGAGATCTGATGTTTACCCAGAGTAAGAAACCTTTTTCACTTGGAAATCTATTTTTTCCTTGGCTAACAAACCTTTTTTCACTTGTAAATATGTTTTTTCCTTGGCTAACAAACCTTTTTTCACTTGGAAATCTATTTTTTCTCTGGTTAACAAACCTTTTTCCCGGGTAACAAACCTTTTTCCCTGAGCAACAAGCCATTTTCACTTGGCGGTCCGTCGTTTACCTGAGTAAAAATATCATTTTCCTTTGGGGATCTGGCGTTTACCCGGTGTAACAATACATTTTCGCTTGGAAAAATACTTTTACCTAGAGTAACTAATCATTTTCTCCTGGGTAACAATCCCTTTTCGTCTGGAAACTATGATTTAACTGAGTACCAATACCGTTTTCACTTGGAAATACATTTTTTCCCTGGGTAACAATACCATTTTCGTTTTGAAAACTGACAACCACACCGGTCAATTTGATATTTTTGTATATTGTTACAACGAACAGTGACGGAAATATACACTGACTACCGGTTTCAGAGTACACCCCATCGGTCGTATCACGTCAATATCATCGGTTAACCACATACAATATACTCTTGTACACCGAAATGCACGCTTTGGAAAATTGGACAATAGGCTGCGATAGTTCTGTGATGTCCGGGTTCGTGCTTTAGATTTTCCAGAGTCAAAATGTCTGAATAAAACACCTCCTCGACGACGGTTGGTATGTGGATAACGGTGTTCGGAAAACGGTTGGATTTATGTCGCCCATCGCGATAACAATTCCTGGTCGAGTTTTCCTCCGGCATGTTTGCTATATTGTGTCTTTATTGGTCAATGTATGTCTCGACATTCAGTTTGAAATCGGAAATGATAAAGTATGTAACCGGATCCGGATATCAACTCTGAATCGATAAACCAATGAACAATATTCAAAGTAAACATGTCACACCCTGTGTTTCCACGAAAAAATACCATCCAGACATACGTCGCGCTTGTTTGCCCACATCAGTATACGCGCAAATGGAGGTGTGTGACATTGCATGCAATGTGTTGGTATACAAACATCGATCCACAGACATTATCATAGCCGGTAGTTTTGATGTAGATCGAATGTCACCCGATAACAATACCAATAAGCCACATTGCAATGACTCTGAGTCCGCGCTATTACATCGATATTTCGACACCGTTCGCTGATTTACTCGATGGTGTTATCTTGTTGTTACATCGCAAGATAGTCATGACCCTATCTCCGGACAGATCACCCAGACCAATTGGATACATCGGTCGATATCCGTCGTGTTGTCGACACCGAAGTTTTCTGCTGAGACTGCAGCGTTTGACCAATGTGAACTATCGAAGTACGGTGCTCGAAATGATTGCGATCAGTCTTTCAGTCACGATGCATGGATGTCGCTACTCCCACATAACGACTCCAGATAAATATCGTGCAAATCTCGGACTGATACTGTGATCCAATAAGGTGTGTCTCTGTGAAGACTGCAATCGTACACCACAATAGAACACTACCTCGTGATTTCACACGCAATCAAAAAACACATCATCGTAAGGGTCCATTTCGCCCGGTGCCATTTCGAAACGGTCATCGCCACAAGAGATCGGTAACATTTTGAAACTATCATCACCACAAGGCTATCGACGTCGTTTCAGTTGGTCATGTCAATCCGTTTTACAAAGTACCGTTTTTCGAGTCCCTGCACCATAGTGTTACGACACAGGCAAGATGCATCGGTGGAAATAATAAAACACAGAAGGCACACTTTGGTGTTATTTGACATAGGTTTTACACCTGAAGAACCCTACATTCGAGCGATGCATTGGAACGACGCTTGTATTATTGACGTCGAAGGAACAGAAATGTATCGATTTATCGGTTTCGTACATATCCAGCAAAAATCTGGTTATATGATTGTACACGGTGAATGTCTGTGAACGCTCTATTGGTATATTCTGTGCAGTTCACTTTCACCGTCGTGGGAATAACCCATGTTACGGTTCCATGTTTGTGTGTCTGTATGTCATGCTCAGACGGACTCAGAGTCATTGCAATGTGGCTTATTGGTATTGTTATCGGGTGACATTCGATCTACATCAAAACTACCGGCTATGATAATGGCTGTGGATCGATGTTTGTATACCAACACATTGCATGCAATGTCACACACCTCCATTTGCGCGTATACTGATGTGGGCAAACAAGCGCGACGTATGTCTGGATGGTATTTTTTCGTGGAAACACAGGGTGTGACATGTTTACTTTGAATATTGTTCATTGGTTTATCGATTCAGAGTTGATATCCGGATCCGGTTACATACTTTATCATTTCCGATTTCAAACTGAATGTCGAGACATACATTGACCAATAAAGACACAATATAGCAAACATGCCGGAGGAAAACTCGACCAGGAATTGTTATCGCGATGGGCGACATAAATCCAACCGTTTTCCGAACACCGTTATCCACATACCAACCGTCGTCGAGGAGGTGTTTTATTCAGACATTTTGACTCTGGAAAATCTAAAGCACGAACCCGGACATCACAGAACTATCGCAGCCTATTGTCCAATTTTCCAAAGCGTGCATTTCGGTGTACAAGAGTATATTGTATGTGGTTAACCGTTGATATTGACGTGATACGACCGATGGGGTGTACTCTGAAACCGGTAGTCTGTGTATATTTCCGTCACTGTTCGTTGTAACAATATACAAAAATATCAAATTGACCGGTGTGGTTGTCAGTTTTCAAAACGAAAATGGTATTGTTACCCAGGGAAAAAATGTATTTCCAAGTGAAAATGGTATTGTTACCCAGGAGAAAATGATTAGTTACTCTGGCAAAAGTATTTTTCCAAGCGAAAATGTATTGTTACACCGGGTAAACGCCAGATCCCCAAAGGAAAATGATATTTTTACTCAGGTAAACGACGGACCGCCAAGTGAAAATGGCTTGTTGCTCAGGGAAAAAGGTTTGTTACCCGGGAAAAAGGTTTGTTAACCAGAGAAAAAATAGATTTCCAAGTGAAAAAAGGTTTGTTAGCCAAGGAAAAAACATATTTACAAGTGAAAAAAGGTTTGTTAGCCAAGGAAAAAATAGATTTCCAAGTGAAAAAGGTTTCTTACTCTGGGTAAACATCAGATCTCCAAAGGAAAATAATATGTTTAGTCGGGTGAACGATGGACTGGTAAGTGAAAGTGGTAATTTTACATAGGTAAACGTCGTGGGTTCAGTGTCGTTGGGCTTGTTAAACGTTATCGCTTGACGTTGGTATACTATTACGAGTGTGAAAAGGCTATGCACGTCTTGTGCGGAGTATCGCGACAGTGAACATATTTTTGGTGTGACGAAACAAGATCGTTGTTTACATGTTAATGTATTTCGATTACCGAGTAGCTGTACAACAGAGAGGAGTCTACAGTTAGTTCGTGCTGTATGTCCCGATGAAAACCACAAGACCACATGTAAATCTATTAGCACAACTCGATGATGTTGATATAGTGTTACTTGAATTAATTATTACCTATTTACACAACATAAAAATAAAAATTCATGTCGTAGTAAGTTTCTTGAACTCGTACTTGATGAAAACGAATGGTGACAAGTATGCGTTTGTGTTTGAGTGAAAAAGAATTATTTAGAGTAGTGACAGTTTGTGACCAACGAATGCAAATCGATCATGATATTACAATATACGCTTTCGTCAACATAACGACTTGGCGCAGGAGAAACACTTTAACGCTTTTTCAATAACCAGAATCTTGAAACTTGTTACTTGTGTGATTTACAGCTGGTGCACAAAGGCTAGCGACGTTTTTAATATGGTTCCACCTTCTAGTTGTTTTGATGGTAGGCTCGGCGCTTCTCGTTAGTAAAGTAAATTGTTTTGTGCGTTAGATTTGTGGAACGTAAGTCGAATACATACTCTTTGGTGGAAGTAACTATAGATTACTGTCATGACATTAATAGACCTCCCAAGTAGTGACCATGATTTGGTTTTTGAAAGACATCAGTATGTCGACATAATATTTTCTAAAAGTCAAACTCGGACGGGTATCATGAATGTGTAGGACTCACGATAAACATTGTACACATACAACTTTGAAGAGGTTCTTGAAGGTACAAAACTTTAGTATGCAATTCAATAGTATATTCATACAACTTTGTTACAACAACTATATGATATTTCTGTAAGTACCATAGTTGCGTTTTGGATTATTTGAATATTTACATACGTAACCTTTCGTGTAAAAACGACATCAAAACACTTTGTAGAGTCTGGCCAATCATTCCGCGGTTTAGTATAGTATGGGGGATATCGAGTGGAGTAATATTTTGTGTGATGTAAATATCTTTCATATTGCGATCTGAAAAAGTCGCGGGGATATCGATCGTATCATACAAAGCAACTAGTTGACACAAAAAAAAATATTGAAGGAAGACTCGTCTGTTGTTTTCATGAGTCAAGAGAGTGAAAATTGTTTTTCTGACACTAAATTATTTTCCGCTACACTAGCATATAGTTTGTATCTAGAAAAACCGATACACACCGATGACGTGATGTTGATCAATTTCCGTTATGTAAAAAGTGAGTAAATAATCTTCCAGGTTGGTGTGATTCAAGTCGACGCCATGTTTCACATACCCATCGTTCGTATTGTGTGTGATATTGTGAAGATGAGACCGCAAAAACACAACAAGTAATATTTTGTATCGGGTGTTTGTGCTTTAGGAATAGCGAAGTGTGTGATATTTTGGATATGTGTGCTCGGTTGAAACTAGGGTTGCCCTTGGGTCTTGTGTCGGGTAAATCAGAACTATGTCTAGAATTCAAGCACGTCCTAGTAAGTTCTTTCGTGACTATGATTACATCTACTTTGACGAGAGGAAATGGAAAAATTCAAATGGATACTATACTAACGAACAAAAAGTGCAAAATAGTTTTACCAGATCTAGGTGTAGGATATCTTTTCGTCGATTTCTTTACCGGAGTGTGTTTTACAAATATTTCTAGTACACCTAACTATCAGACGTCGTACAAATTGTTTATGTGACGGCAACGACTTTGAGTGACTTGGTGTCGATCCTTTTTGCAAAAGATTGTCGGACAATGGTGTTATACCCTTCTGTAATGATTGAGGTACGTGATCAAGTTTCCAATCAACTATTAATCGGGCGTACGACTTTGGTTTAACGAATCATAATATTTCTAAAATGCTTGCTGGTATCATAAGACACAAATCGAAATTCACATCAATCAAGACCTTTGCATGCTCTGAGTTTTGTGATGGCGTTTATTTCACTTGATAAAAATGAACTTGTGTCAATAGTAACGCGAAACGCATTTATCATTTTCGGTGTTGGTTGTGTTCCAGATTTCTTTGATGGTATGCACTCTACAAATAATTTATGCATACTGAGTAAGGATGTGTTTGGTGAATATCATGCAAACTGTTTTTGTGTTGGTAATGACTTTCAATAGTTTGGTTTTATGATTACAATTACTTTAGAAGATTCAAATGATAATGTATGATCACTAACAACAATACAAACACATTTTGTAGATTTCAGTGTAGCACATATTTTGATTCTATTATTGTCGTGAGTTTTGTCTAGTAGAATAGGCTGCAGTCAGTAATGATATTCCAAATTGCTCTTGTGCTGATCAAGGTCTTAGAGTGTAACCTTGTAATTTTTTACATTCAGCAAGTACAACGACGAGTCACGAATCAAGTATTGTTCACCCGCTTCTACTGGTACTCGATACCAAAAGTGATATTTCACACTCTGTAAGGTATGGATGTTTCAATTCGCTGTCACAAATTCCACCAATAAATCGTATCAATCGTTGGATTCAATAGTAACGATATTGTGATATACTAACTCCACACGTAGTCGTTTCAATTACTCGTTACGAATTGCGATAATAAAGCATTTTGTATCGGGTGTTCAATGTATGAATAATGGAATTATTACATCTTTAGCACCGGTTATCGCAAACGATGGATTTTAATAATTGTACTGGTTGTTGAATGTAATTATACCGATATTGTTGTTTCATCTTTAGTCCTAATTATTGTGAACGATTGCATTTTTAAAGTATTTTCGGTTGTCTGCAATACAACGATTGTTTTGCACCAATCTGGAATAATATCCGAATCAAGAACATTTCGCACATGTAAGTCTGGCTTTACAAATTGATGTTTTAATAATCATGATAGTGAAAAGTTTGTTGCTGTCATAATAACCTTTACCAAAACACCAAGTCTAATTACCGTGAATAATTTAATAATCAAGTCATGGTCGAGCATTACAAAATATACGTCATATGGCAAATCACTGTGTCAATCCCTATGTTTGCAGTATGATAACTTTCAATGTAACACCGGCGTTTGATCGTAAGAAATGAATTATTAACTACGTTGGTCAGACATTCAAATATCATATACTCAAAACATATGTTAATCTCAAGCTGTGCACACCGAGTAGTAATTACTTCAGGTTACAGAATAGTAACGACTTTTACAGTTGAATAAAAAAAAATACGAGTTGGCGGACTATGAATACAACCGAACTTGTTATGGATTTTGGATTGTGGTGATTACTCGCGTAGGCTTGTCTACTTTTCATAAGGATACTGTTGAGTTGGTTGGGTAAGTTACAAACGGGTTGACTTGACAAGGTTTTTGTATTTTACTCTTTTGTGTATGGCAAGATGTTAAAATGTTGAGATATCATAGTGATAGTATTTCTGAAACTATCTTTGCCAAACGAAAAGTTCGATCGCGAATATAGTTGTAATATTTCATTACTTGTTTCAAATCAATATGCATATAATTTCGAAATGTGACTGGGTGAAAGTTGGTAGTTATGTTTGTTAATCTATTTCAATTCAGACTATGTCAAAGTCCAAATATTTCATTCTGGATTATTTGGATTTACCTTTAGTACATCCCGCGAATGGATTCGGATGCGGTACTATAACATTTGGGATAATAAGGACTCAAGGATTTTCAATCAACAATATCTAGATTTTTTGGTAATGCTAGAGTTGGCCAAATGGTAAGTTGCGTGTTTTTGTTAGGCGTTTGATTTCCCCAGTAATAAATACAACGATTGTATGTGCATACTTACGATTCCCGATTCTCATTAAGCTAGATTGTATTGAATCTATAGGTGTGAAACAGCAGCGCGGAATGTGCGAATAATCCGATGCGACTGAAGTTGGAGTCAGCAATATTCAGGTTACGTTCGAATCAACTGATCGCGGTAAATGGATTTCTCAAAGGCTTAGAGTTGTACCGGATCAACACATTCAAATACGAATCAACTTGGTTTGTGTAGTGAGTTTCATTTCAAGTTGACAAATTGACACATTGATTGAATATTCTCATGATTCGCATCACGCAACCAAAGTCAACGCGAAACATATAGCGATCGCGGAAAGTATCAAATCTTGGATATTCAACTCACCGTCTGCGCCGGTTCTGTTATTCGGTGCTTATTACTTAATAGGTAATATTCTTATTATATCAGACTTGTGAAATCCAGTTCTGTACCAAACTACCAACATATTACATTGTAGCGATTGAGATGTATGTAGCCACAAGTCACGAGAGAGGGTTATGTCTTATAGGTGTTATCTTGTGAGCGATCGTAGGATTTTAGAATTATTTCGCACCTTTTTTGAATAAGCGTACACTTCACAAAGGATTAGGGTTAGAGTAGAAATAAGTGACAATTTGTCGCTATTCAAGTTACCGACACTGGCGATCTGTTATTCGTCACTTATTAAATCTTACGAGCGAAATCAAGTTCTGTGACAAACTGCTTACGAAAATTTCACCGCGTGAGCGATCGATATGTTTGTAACACGAAGCCGCGAAAGATGGTTATGTCTTAGGTATTATCTTGTCAGCGATCGCGGGATTTTACCAATATTTCACACCTATTTGGAGTGTTAGCAAGTGAACGCGGCTATTGTTGGTATTGGAATCACCGTCTACGCCGGTTCTGTGACAAAATATTACTTGTGCGTGATTCCTGCCTCTGTAACACCAAACCACGAGAGATGTCTGTCTGATGTGTTATCTTGTGAGCACTCATAGGATATTACAAATATTTCACACCTATTTGAAGTGTTAATTTGTGTCCGTTGGTATTGTTGATATTCGAGTCACCGTCTACGCCGGTTCTGTGACAAACCAATTACCAAAACATTACCATGCGGCTGACTATTTCACACCTTTTACTGAAATTACGACATGTCAACGCAGCCTATACCTGAGAGTACGACATGCCAACAACGAAGCCGCGTGCGACCGATCCCTATACTGAAAAGGGTTACCGCGCGACCACAAGACACAATAGCCGCTTGCCACCCCCGCCATAAGACAAAAAAGCCGCTTGCCACCCCGGGTTTCCCAGCCGCTTGCGACCCCCGCCGTAAGAAATAAGAGCCGCTCGCCACCCCCGCCATAAGACGCAATAGCCGCTCGCCACCCCCGCCATAAGAAATAAGAGCCGCTCGCCACCCCCGGTTTTCCAGCCGCTCGCCACCCCGCCCATAAGAACCCCAGGCACCCCCAGACCGATCATACCTACTACTTATATTCAATAATGAGATGAATAGTTGAAATTGGTAGAGGTGATTCGTTGCATGAGTCGAACGAGTACGCCTTGATAGGTGCCTGCGCAGCAGTGTTGCCCTGTAAAATAAACATATTATATATTTTCTGCAGGCTTGATGGATATCTTTTATGAAGCTGCAGAAAGAGGAAGTCGGTGGATAAAACGCAAGAATATCAAATTTCTGGAAGTAGAAGCACTAAACAGGAAACTCGTCTAGGAAAATTACAAATTGACAGACAATTATTGCTAGTGAAGTTCAGTTCTCAGAGGAGCACCACAATGTCAAAAGATGCAGAGAAGCTGAAATTTTATGCTAGACTACATCAAATTGTTTCTGAATTGCCAGGCTTATCCTACTCACGTCAAATTTATAGTATTGCTGTAAGCATTGGGTCAACTATATGTAACTCCTTCATTACATTTCAATTTGGCGATGTAGATATGTGGTTCTTAACAATGCACCATTTGCAGCCATTCATGATTTCTCAAAACTAGAATGATTATTGACTGTCAATAAATCACATACAACTTTGAAGGGATTGATGGATTGGGGTGCACTTACTTTTGTGCAGGAACTGTTCACAGGGACAATTTCAGATTGAAATATTAGTGAAATATGTGGATTCGACAAGAAATGTGAGAAAATGATGGAGTTCGGCTATGGTGAACCAGGAAATGCTATCATGGCAGAAAAGGGATTCACCATTGAGTCTGAAATCAAAAAATTGAATCTAGATTGAAATATTCCTGCACATGATTTGGCACACCGTCAAATGCCTGAGCCAGACTGTTCCACAACAAGAAAGATGACGAGACAACATATTGATATTGAACAGCTGATCGGAAGAATCAAGGAGTATACAATTTTGCCTGGTGTCATACTATGCAGCATTGTGTATCAACTAACCAAATATGGACTAATTGCTTACTCTAATCCAAGATTGAAAATTAAAAATGAATGACACAACTCGGCAATTGTGCAAATTCAGTTCCATTGTGAATATCGTAATGCCTAATAGCATGCTACGGATCGTAATTGCGCGGTGCCATGGTCAATGTGTAACAGCAGTGCATGTCTATTCATACTATATTCCAGTGGTGTGCATTGAAGCTCATTTAGATGCCCAATTTGTTGAATGAACAATTCTCCAAGATTATTTGTGTTTGGTGGAATGTTATAAAACTGAAGACACTAGATACACCAAAATCCACCTTGAGGCAGGAGTTAATCGGTTGCGAGTACAGTCGAGAGATTGCTTGTCAATGTAGTCCTTGCAGCTTCAGGTGCTGGATTGTCTTAATCAATGAATATGCATGAGAGCATATATCAGAATAAAATAAGTCATGGTTACAATATCTATTGCAGGAGTCTCTAAAAAAATGTCTTTTTCCTTAGTTACCCTGTCTTACAAGTGCAAGACGAATCAATAATTGATTTTCTGAGAACGTATTTTCATTGAGTGTGATATTTCACTTTTCCGCAAGTTGTGATAACATTGGTTGTTCACTAGAATATTGCTTCCACAAAGAGTGGATTGTCTCCTCAATCTTTGTCCCTAAGTCGTGTACGTAGCGCCCCATGAGATACTTTGTAGCTTTCTCCGCGGTGTTAGAAGAAGATGCTGTTCCACTCAAATCTGGAAATTCGATAGAATCTCCATAGCTTTCAAGTTTCATAATAAATACACCAAAATTGTGATGTGTGGCAGCAGCTGTATTTTATAGCATATATTTCTGAACATGAGATATGCTTGAAAATTTCGCTCGAGACCTGGAGCCTATGAAATCGTCAAAATATGCATTACCACAATCCTATAGTATAGTATACAACAATCGTCGCTTAATCCGAAAAGTTGTCAAAAATCCATGCATTTGGACACAGCACGCTGATGCGTACTTGCCACCATTCATGTTCATCCTAGACTAAAAGCTGCAACTACATACTAGCTCTACGCTATTACTATTTACTAAGGCTAGTCATCCCCAATTCAACGTAATTTTGCTTAAAACCTTCATTTTTCAACCTTTTTCCATAAGACCTCATAGTAAGCTTGCCCGGCCTTGTTCTTTGTTTACATCCTGTTGCAACCTAATTGGTTCGTGTCAAAGGTCACGTAAGTGTCTATTCCAACCAGTGGAAGCGGAGATATTGCCGTCGAAAATTGTGGATTTGAATAAATTAGTATCTACGGTGGGATAATAGATAGTAGATGATAGATAAACAAAGAATTGGTCAGTAGTTTTCCTCTACTGTCTGGTACTTACTCAAGTAGATCTGATTTTCTCTACTTCTACCTCTACTTGGTAATTTTTTGTGATCTACTTACTTACTTTTCGCTATTTCCAGTTTGTCAAGTAGAAGTAGTCTGATCCCCCAATACATTGGGTGGGCAATTATTTTTCTCGGCGGGCCAAATGATAAGCAGAAAATACGTCGGCGGGCCGAGTCAGAAATTTAGGCTGCATACTCCAGCGTATAGATTTTATTTCTAAATTGAAAGCAATGAATTATACTAAATGCTGCTCAGTGGATGTGTAGATATCGGGGAATGAGATTGTGACTTTGCCGTCATATTTTGAAACAATGATACACGATACATTTTGAGCTCGCTTTAAATCCATATCCGCGTTGGGATGGCCAAAACAGCGCGACGCCACTCCCCCCTCCCGAAACGTTGGTCTTGGGCACCCCATAGAGTTATAAACCAAACTCCTGTGGTTTTCGCCCCCAGATCAGACCCCATCGTTATGCACACTTTTAACACTATTTCTGAGCGAGATTTCTTGTATACATAATTGGCAACGTTTTGTGCCCTAGTCGCGCAAGGCGCGGAATTTTTCGATGATTCATGATTCAATCGATCAATAATATTGGTAATTGCATAAATATATTGCTATATTTTTTAACCTCTCTCAGCCAGACATGGGGTAATCGCGATTAGTAATCGTAATCGATTACGACGATTACAGTATTTTCAAGTAATCGTAATCGCAATCGATTACATTCGAAAAAAATCCAAAGTAATCGTAATCGTAATCGACTACTTCCCATATCTAATCGATTTCTTTGTGAAAGAACGATTACTTTTAATTTGTACGATGACTATTATGCCATAACCGAACATTCGTGAACAAGGAAGAGGTATTATACCAGGTTATTGATAGCGCAAACGGTTGATTTTCAAGCGCCGCTGCTCATTATTGCGTCAGAAGTGAGCTATTAGCTTTGCTTGTCCTTGCGTAAGAAGTATCCACACGTAGAAAATATTTATTCGATGTACATTGTTGTGTGATTGTTAGAACAGTGTAAGTCATACACTCCAGACGCCAGTACCTCGCAACAAGATAATAATCACCACTCTATGCCTAGTTTCAAATAGTAACTTATGAATTGATGTTTGGTTATGCTTAGTTAAACGCAGGTTAACCGTTGCTGCTAGGCGAGCAGTAGGCCCATCTATGTAGTATACGTATGTATTGTACGTACACCGGACAAAGATTTGAAATTTGAAAACATTAGGCAGCTCGCAGTATCTGTATTAAGTGGAAGGTAGAATTTTATGCTCACTTTGTCTTATCCTCATATACCTCCACTTAAAACGGGCGCCAAGCGTGGGTAATAGATACAATCAGGACCAAAACAACAATTCGTCTCCCACTCCAAACGTTGGTATTGACAGGGTTCTAACCAAGTCACAATGTTCCGAGTCACAAGTCAATCTCACTTTTATAGTTCTGACTCGAGTCAAGTTGAGTCATTATCAATTCACCCCCGAGTCAAGTCCGAGTCCAAGTCAGCTAGTATAGGGCTGAGTCCAAATCATAGTGCTTGACTCGAGTACGAGTCCAAGTCATTATGTTCACTGATCAGTTTTCAGATCAATCCGGTTCAACCCACTTTCTCAACTCTGCTGGAGTGACATAGAATTTTCATCAGTTTTCACAGTTTACGGCCTTATTTCCAAGTATCAGGACTAATAGATGAAGTACAAATAATGTGGTAACTTTACTAGTCTTCGAAGTTACATGGAATGTCTGTTTTGGCCGTCCTAGTCTCGAGTCATGCATAATGACTCGAGTACAAGTCAAGTCAAAGCAAAAATTGACTCGAGTGGAGTCAATTTACGCATTTGAAAAATTGACTCGAGTCAAGTCTAGTCACCAAAAAATCGTGACTCGAGTCATTACAACCCTGGGTATTGGGGTCCCATAGGGTGGTCAGTTTTCAAGTTGATGACTGAATTTCGTCAATAATATTGGTAATTGAATTTTATTGCTATTCATTCAGATTTACCGGTAGAACTGGGGGGCACGTAATTCATAATTATAGCATCTGGTATGTTGCTATAATTACTTTATTGTATGTTGTTAATTCCTGACCTCCCATCTTTTATATAATCAAAAGATACTGAAGTCGCCCTAACGTAGCAGACTGAAAGAAAAACTTTCGTGAGACGCACACACAAATTGTCATATCTATATTCCTATGTGAGGGCCCCGGGTGGCATTTGCATTGTTGGGGCTCAGATTGGAAGGACGGGACTATTCGTCACGCCCTTCGAGCCTGCTGCTGACAATGGACACATACCCAAAGTTTCGGTCAAGGTCATTCTTTGGTATCACACTTTGTGGAGTTGCCTGTTGGCCGAAATTGCATACGTCTTTTGGTGTGTCGTGCGGGGTAATGACCGCCACCGAAATGCCTATTCTTATAAATTACGCTTTCTTTTTTTCTTGAGGGGGAGAGGTATGCATTTCAAAATCAAGCTATTTAGAGACATTAAATCGCGAAGCACGAAGAAAATTTCCAAGTAAATTAACTCTCTTGAAAATACTCTATAATAATTTATTTTGATTTACAAAATACTTTTGAGTCCCCCTAGAGCTCGCTCTCGGTCCTATTAGGGAGTTTAAGATGCGGCAGTTACGGAGCTGGCAAGAATGCAAATCGTTGGGTGCGACGAATAGTCCCGTATAGAGTTGGGCAATGGGTGGCTTATGACGTAACAGGCAAATGAAGTATGATTTGTCAGGAAGGTTGTTATCTCATTAGACCTTTTCATCCCAATCCTTATATTGTCTTCCAATATCTCTTCTGAATCTAAGAAGCAAAACAAATGTAATCGTGATTACTTTTGAAATGTAATCGTAATCGTAATCGACTACTTCTTGATTTTGCTGTAATCGTAATCGTAATCGTAATCGCGGGATTCACAAGTAATCGTAATCGCAATCGATTACATTCATGAAGTAATCACCCCATGTCTGCTCTCAGCACACGTACTCAATTTTACCGCTAGAGCTGAGTGAGATGCTGTCTTGGAAATATTCGAGATGGCCCGTTGGAATGATTATACTTCGTTACACGTTTTTACTTCCTGACCTCCCGTCTGCTATGTGAAAAGATGTTGAAATCGCCAAAGCGGACTAAACTAAAAGACGCACGTTTCCCAATTGGTATTTCTTATTTGGCAAATGTTGCCTATAGACATTTGGACATCGTGGTTTTCGTTCAACATAAGCGCAGTTCTTTTCAGCCACGGTTTTCTCGCTGTCGAGCTTTAGGCCTATTCCCTTTACTTAGTTAATTTGATCAACTGTGGCAATCGCAGTGACTTCTCGGAATCCAGTGTTGGACTAAACTTCATATATCTTGGTGCGTCGTGGCGTGGTACTGGCTGGCGCCGAAAAGCCTAATTGTATATAAACCATTGTACGCCCTAATAGTACGAATTTTCAGAAGAGTAGTACTCTATAATTTATGTTCATTATGAAATAATTTCGGGCGCCCTTCGAGCCCGCCCCTAATTGGGATGTTTGTGGTGCGGCAGTTACGATCCTGTGGATACTAAAAAGCTTATTGTATTAGTAGCCGGTTTCCGAGAAGTGTGCAGCTTGCCGGAAAGGCCATGTTGCTGAGCCAAGCTTGCAGATGTTCCGAAATTCGCCGTCCCTCGATCAAGTCTATGTCCAGGACCGTAACTGCCGCACCCCAAACCCCCCAATTATGGGGGGGCAGCTCGAAGGGGGCCCAAAATTATTTCGTGAATTAGCATAAATTATAAAGTATTTTTTGAGAATTTATGCAGCTTTTTCAAGTTGTCAAATATCTTGATTATTGGGTAGGCTAAACTCTTCACCCAAGAAAAAATACGCAAGATTTATCGAAATGGGCATATCGACGTTGGCTATTACCGCGCCACGACGCACCAAGATATAAAGTTTTAGGCCATGTAACATGCGACTCCAAGAAATGTGTCAGAATGATCGGCAGCGAAAAATCCTTGGCCGAAAATATGCTGATACGTATAGGTTTAATTGTCCATAGGCGCCTAAATGACCGACGCCGAATGTTCCTGTTTTGGCAATCTGAACCTCACAAGATAAATACCATCCCGCAGGGCAATATTATACGCCAGTGAAGAAATACCAATTTTAAATCGTGTGCGTATTTTAGTTTAGTACATTTATGCTATTTTTTGATATAGCGGAGGTCACGAGATAATAGGGTTGCCATACGTCCTCTTTTAAGAGGATTTGTCCTCTTTTTTGACTTTTTTGAAAGTGTCCTCGGAGGACGCCCTTTTGTCCTCTTTTTTTTGGGATTTTGTCCTCTTTTTTGAAAATTTAGGTCACATTTAGAGCAAAATGCGAGTGAAATGCCGTAAATTTGCACAGAAGTGACGCTCCGGCGGGTATTTCGGAGTGAAAAACGGTGATTTGAGCTCAGAGCGAAAAGTTTACCTTTTTTTTAGTCAACCGATCACAAAGAGGGATAAAATTCACCGATTTTTGAGAATCCTTCTCCGGTTTTGCAAGTCTCAAATTTCTGAAAAAGTGTCCTCTTTTTAGATTTCCAAAATATGGTAAGCCTACGAGATAACATCATGTAACGAATTCCTACCAACGGGTCCGTAGTCCTGAAGATGTTTAATTAGACTGTTATTTACGGGCCCTACAGTTTCCAAGACACCTCACTCACCTCTACCGGTAAATCTGATAACGCGAGCAGAGAGGACAAGAAATTGGTAGCAATATATATGAAATTCCCGATCTCATTAACCGATTTTATTATGAATTATTGACAATTTTCGCGCTAACTAGTACACTAAATAGTACAACTAATTTCGCGGTAAAATCGAACAACGTGATGGGGGGAGCGTCGGTTTATCACCCTATCGGAGTCCAAGACCCTAGTTTTTTGCTGGGCCTGACGAAGTGCTGTTTCGTTCCTGCCACCAGGTATACGCCCGAAGATATTTAATTATTATTGTGTGGTCCTAACTTTTCAATCACCTCACTCCGCTCTACCGGTAAATCTGATTACGTGAGCAGATAAAGGGTAAAAATTGATAGCAATATATAAGCAATTCTCGATTAAATTGACCGATTCAATCATGAATTATAAAATATTTTCGCGCTTCGCGCGGTTGGTCGATAAAAGCTAACTCATTAAACGGACTCCCAATATATATGATAAGTAGCGGTAAAGAACGTATAAGCTAAGGGGGGTATGGGGAAGTCCCCCAGAAGTCCGGTTTATCACCATATGGAGGCCCAAGACCAACGTTTTTTGGGGGGCTGACGAAGTGCTGTTACGGCCCTGTCTATGTCTTCGGGTTTTTGACATAGAACCGACTTAAATTATACTCCTCAAACACGGCGACGTGATCGCCACAACTACTAAAAAAGACGGGTAGTCAACAAGTATTTAGTTGTCCGAACCATCTTTGAATTTCAACTTTCGGCTTTCTTTTTGGGACTTCCTTTATGGGTGGTGATATACTCATAGAAATCCCGGGCACTGATTGACTTGTTCTACGAATTACGTATTTGGAAACGCATCACGTAACAATTTGAATCACAGAGTGTGGAATGCGTGATGTGGTAATGTGCCAAAGGCATAAGGCAGCAAGACTTCTTGTGACTTTAATTGTAACGGCATGATTTGCTACATTCACATTACTTTGAATCTGAATTAGGCAAGTGAGGTACGTATTGGCTGCGTAATCGCGGCGTGTCAATGAACAAGCTTGATAGTAAACGAATTTCCGGTTCAGTTTAAACATCCTACGGTTTTCGTCCACGCAGCAACATTCAAATGTACGTTTTATATTTTCAATTTCAAGAGACCTTTCGCGGGCCGCACAGAACAGTTCCGCCGGCCGCATTTGGCCCGCAGGCCGCATTTTACGCAGTCCTGCCCAATACGAGAGATAGCCTGAGGAATTTCGGGGCTGTTTTCACGAAGTATTAGTATTTAATATTCATAAATGTGAAGTAAAGCCTAGAAATTTTGTTGCGCTTTGCGCACAGTATTTATCGAGTGAGAAATATGTTTTCAGGAAAGTATTAGTGAATATAATTCAGGTACCGGATTGCTTGGTTCCGCTCACGCGGCATTGTCGCCATATCAAATATTGCGTCACAGTAAATATGACCCACCGTAACGTTTGAAACTACCGTTTCCTAATCTAGCAATTATCAATCATATCGTAATCTAGCAGCCCATTACGTGTCTTGCTAATCTGTAAAATCCAGCTTTTTTGAGCGTTACACCTGTTTTAGCAGATCACCTTTGAAGCTTTATGGACAAAAGACATCAAATATAGTTTCCGCTTTTAGCATAAAAGCAGGAGTAGTAGTGCCTCTATTTTCTGAAAATATAACTACACTGAATATAAATTTTACGATCCACAATATTTGTTATTAACGTATACTAATCGCGCAAACCGTATCCGATCTAACTTCTCCGTATTGCTCTTCGCCTGAACTTGTGGGGTAGGGCGCCATGCCATGATATTCTCTAACACGGCGTCTTCTAGTAAACAAAGGGTTAGTATCGCATTTACATATCACTACTATAATTTGCATCACATGATGCGAAAGAATGCTTACTCTGTCGAAAATTGATACCGCCTGGGATGCATCAATACGAATCAAGCTCTCTGCACCTTCCGCATAGCTCAATTTGCAGCTTTTGACAGTCCATGCGAACGAATTAAGATTGTTTTCAAAACGACTTAATACGTACTTGAGTAGATTTAAAGTCAGTCAATTCTACTTCTAATTCAAGTAGTTTTAGGTGCCTTATGGAAAAAGTACTTCTACTTGTACTTGAGTAGATTTTTTGCCGCTACTTCTACTTCTACTTGAGTAGCTTTCTTGACTACTTCGACCACCTCAGAGCAGTGTTGGGATGACTCGAGTCATGACTTGACTCGAGTCAGACTCGAGTCACCTTTTTCGTATGACTTGACTTGACTCAAGTCACTTTGCTAAAATGACTTGAGTTGACTTGACTCGGCGTATCGGAAATGTGGATTGACTCGTGACTCGGAGCAAAATTCACGAGTCAATTTCTAGTCATCAAGCAATCGATGTCGATTAAAATCATTGTATCTGGCATATGTTCGGATTGTACGCGAAACGCTGGTGTAACCCGTGAGAACGACCGATCATTCAATGATCGTGCGGTTTAATAAGCCCCCATTGTTCTCTCACAAATACATTGACCGAAGCTTACAGCTTACGCTGTCGTAAACTAGTATAGTAAACTAATTCAATAGCAAAATGTATATTTCTGTTCTCTGTTTTTAACTTCACCAAACCTCTTGTTTCATCGAAATTTAATTCCAATATAGCTTATAGTCCTCAACCAGGCTAGAATTGTATCATATCAATTTTTAAATTGGTGATGTTCTGCATCTCATCAATTCGTTTCTCTATACACTATCCTCTATTTTGGCTGGGAACTATAATCCGAGGCTATGGAATTTTTTGACGTAGTTAAGCATTTCTACGTAGTGTGAGCGATAAAGCGCCCCTTTGCGTTGATATTTAACTCTATATTTGTTTTATAGGTCCAGAATCAATGACTACGCAATCTGTATTTCAGACAGCTAGTAAGATGCAATGACGTAAGCAGGCCTCATACTTCGGAAAGGGAAATTGACTTGAATTGTGACTTGACTCGTGACTTGACTTGACTTGACTCGACTTGACTCGAGTCACCTCCAAAAATCGAGTGACTTGACTTGACTCGAGTCACCTTCGAAAATCCATTGACTTGACTTGACTCGAGTCAAAATGTGCAACGACTCGAAATGACTCGTGACTCGAAGGCAGTGACTTGATCCCAACACTGCCTCAGAGTGTACGTTGACTATGGTGACATACACCGCCGGCGGCCGCCGGTTCAATTCCGCATCGGAGGCGTATTTGGGCTCCACCGACATGATGAAGAACATACTCAAAAGATAATGCAGGAGCGCGTAAAAACGGCCGCCGAATAAAAACTAAAACAAATCTGGGCTTTACTCAACTTTAATGAAAATTAAATGTTGATACTCCGCCGAGAAAACACCCCTGAAAGTCTTCAGGCTATCTTTCTAATTGGGGGATTAAACTACTTCTACTTGACAAACTGAAAGTAGCGAAAAGGAAGTAAGTAGATGACAAAATATGACGACGAAGTATAAGTAGAAGTAGCGGGAAATTAGATCTACTTGAGTAAGTACCGAAGTAGCGGAAAACTACATGGGTACTTCAAAAAAGTAGAATTACTTCGTTAATGACCACCTCTGTTATTACGTAATTATGAATGCGAGCCATTCTATATATCACTCGAGCAGAGTTCAAAAAAGTGGGCTAAACTGGATTGAACTGAAAACTGAACAGTGAAGACAATGTCTTGGACTCGAGTGACTACATTATTACTATGACAGGGACTCACTGACTCGGACTCGGTGGTAAATTGAAAATGACTCGCCTTTACTAGAGTCGAAACTATAAAAGTGAGAATGACTTCTGACTCGGAACCTTTGTGACTTGGGTACAACCCTGCTAGTATGCAGCACTGCAGCACTGGGCCGATGTTTTTGGTGAAAGCACAAGCTTTTTCTACATAAGGAGTTCGTGTACCATCTTAAAATAGTAGATGGAACGCTCTCTTATTTGAGATTTCATTCCAAGCTGGTGACGTCATATTTTGTGATACGATTGTCGATATACAATGTTATTTCCAATTCATTACTAGATTTTGACGATTACCCCTGACGAGTGTCACCGAAAATATTCGGGTACATTTCAATATGAATATTGTTCTGTACCTATAAGAATAAGCGCTTGAACACGGCTAACGGCTATATTGAAAATTTGACTGTAATTTTTTTAATTTTCTTTAAAATGGCCCCTAAAATAAGGTATATTTGACCAAGAAGGAGTTGGAGTACCAACAAAGTAGTCACATATTCGGAATCAGCGTGAAATTTCCGTTCTAGATCGATAATCAAAAAAAAATAAAACAAAAATTTTGCCCATAACTAGTTATGCCCCCTAGCGGACACGCCGGTCCGGTTCGTCGCAGTCGTCGGCAGGTGGCGTGTCTTCAAACACCAAACAGCAATCGATCGATCACAGTAGTTTTCTAATGTGGTTTTTGCGTGTCGTCATCGTCATAGTGTACAATGTACATTGTAGTACAGTTGTACGTTGTTCATATTGTTCAAGTGTGTGGCGATGGCACGCACCACGCACACATTGTTCTATTGTCAGGGTTTGTGCATAAGGCTGGGTTAGGTTAGGTTAATTCCGACAGACTTTTATTTGCTTTTGCTTTGTTGATCACGATCAGAAGGTTTGGTTGGTTAGGGGTTTGGTACGGTATCCGGCTTTTGACGTATTTTTGGATTTGACCGAATTGGTGGGGGGGGGAGGAAACAGCTGGGATGGCTCCTCCCTATCATAAATTTTGTCCGTTCTTGGTCATGTGCAAGGTAAGAGACCCGGCCCACTGGGCGAATTTTTGACACGTTTATAAAAGGTCTGGTCTTTCATCAAGTCTCCATCATGATGAACGAGCGAAAGACACATTGTTGACCTTGTGGGCTGATGAAATGACGCAGAAAATAATCGTTTAATTATAAATATTTATATATTTCACAGATATGTGTCAAGTATAGCCTATTTCACTGCCATGAAGCAGACATACTTCCATCGTTTCATGTGTGCGTAACTACATTTTGTTGCCCATCTATATCATCCGGCATCTAACGTACTAGCAGATTATGAGAAGAATATCAAGCAAGCAATCCGTTTTGGTGTTTTGTGGCTTCTTGCTTGGACTATTCAGTAGCCGATACATTTTTGGCGGACTTGGTATTGGATGCAGCCAGAGTTACTTCATATATCCCAAGATCAATGTGGAAAATATTGATATTGGTGTGCGACATGGAAGTGAAGTTCCCAAAAAGTCAAAGATATACATAGGTTTCATTTATTTTACTGCTTATTTATGATGACGTTACATGGATTAGAATATTGTCTGTGCCACCCATTAAGATGGGATGTAATACTTTATTTCGCCAATAATGCAATGTAATGCCTGGTTATATATTGCAATGAAGATATGCTATGTGCAATAGGGTTATGACTTGGAAGAAAATTTGCCTGTAGCAGGAATTAAGGAACATTTTGGTATAAAATAAATAAATTATAATTATTTTGGTCAAATCGTAAAAAATGCCCCGCTGTTATAATATGAAATCAGCTAGAAAGGTTAATGCATCTGGACACCTGTGAAGTGTAAGCTTTATTAAATATATCAATATTATCAGTCTAGCGGTCAAAGATTATAGTTTTCTGACTTCCTATCGCCATATTGTGACGTCACAAAAATTGCCGATAATTTTCACCTCCAATGGCTGATGCCGATAATTCTTTCAAAGTGTGATAAAGTCTCGATATTATCAGCGAACCGATAATCGGTCGGGCTCCAGTATATTCCATCTTTAGACTTCTGGTTAGAATACCAGGCTTCCTGACACGTATTTGCGATGAATAAGCATGATATCTCCAGAGTTAATCTCCGTCTGGGGATCTGGAAGTCCGCAATCATGACCCTTGATCTCCATCGCGCATTGCGTGGAGATGGAAGTTTGTGCCATTTGATTAGTGGTAATCTACTATTTTCTTTCAAAGAGCGGCATGCTCTGCACAGCTCAAAGATAAACTTGAAATCATCCCGTCATCGTCGGTTTTCTAATATTTTCATTTGAATTTCTGGATTGTACCGAGTTTTCCTAGTGTCTTACCACATCATCTCCAAATTTGAAGCCAAGAGTTGGATTTGTTGAAGTCGTCGGATTGAAGAACTCTGCTATATAGGCCTACTTTGAGACTCGATGATATGATGTTGGCAACCAATAGGCCTATATTGTAGTTTATCAAAACCCTTGCTCATCATTGCATCTTGCAGTTTCACAACAATGCCATCCCGTGTCCGGTATTAACATATGCTGCGTCACATATGATATGACGTTTCCAAATTTTCCTATACATCATATTCCTCTAATCGGTTTTCTAGACCACTGAAAATATCTCGAGTTGTTCTACTTTCAATTTTTCGAGCACCCAATTTGATTTGTGTCGGGCAAATTGAAATTATACGATACATACAGTCTACATCTAAAATCGAAATTAATAAATATTTAATAATTATATATTTTTTACTGTAAACAAGAACGCGATAGGATCTGGGCAATCACAATTTACCAAAATACCATTTTAAATCTTCGCAATTGGAAATGTGTCAGTTAAATTCAAATCGACCGATAGATATATTATACAGTCTGTATCTACAAAAGAGAGCCAGAAAAAAATTGTGCAAGAGGTTTTTTTGTAAACAGTCGTAACTTTTGCGAATTTTCTAATCAGGACACAAAAGTTCATCATTTGTGATTACAGGACACAATATTTTGAATTTTGTTTTTCAAGTCATAACCCTAATGTGCAAGTGTATTCAAATTAACACATACCGTATCAGTGGTATCACATAACCATAAGCATGGAGCTTCGAAAGCCAGCAGCATTGTGGTGTACATTTTGACATAGTGAGGAGTCACTCAAGGCATCCTCACCTAACTTTGGACAATAATATTGTGGTTGCATTTTCATATTTAGCATCAGTTAACACAATATATCACATAGCTCACTTTCCGTTTCTATCTGAAATAATTTTGGTATTTTTGCAGGAATGATGTCTTCATCAAAATACTTGTCATCGCGAGTTCAGCGAAATGTTGATACCTGGGCTCAGAAAGGCGGATGGAGGATAGATGTTTTCACAGACCCGGGACCATCGCGCTTGCAAGTACCGGAAGGACTCGACATCAATATTGTGACGTATGATCTTTATTGATTTGTGACATTCCCTATTGCGCTTTCTACATTTCATCTTTCCACTAGGTTGCCAGGTGTGGATGACACAGCGTACCCGCCGCAGAAGAAATGCTTTATGTTATTGAGACATATGCACGATTACCATATTAACGACTATGATTGGTTCATAAGAGCCGATGACGACAGCTACACGGACTTTCCTAGGCTGGAGAAGCTATTAAACAAACTCAATAGTAGTCTGCCAATTTTTCTTGGAAGTCCCGGATTCGGAGTAGATGAAGACGACGGAATTGAGGAGGGTGAGTGTTTCGATACCATATTCTTCATTTAACAATGGTGCCTTTTCTGTATCCACCCTTGTTATTTTGAAAATCACTCATCAGTTGAAGTACCGTAAGTGTTGAAAGCATTATGTGTATCAAGATAGCTTTATTCAAAGAGTCTTCCAGAAGATATGATTGGATTTAGTATGTTCAAGAGAGACAGAGATTTATTGTTTCATGTACACCCTAAACGAAAATCGCGCGAACGTATGAAAGCAATAACAAAAGAAATGATGTAGGGTAGGGTGTGATAAATATAACTCCGGATATGGTCAACTTCAACTAATCTGATCATACCCAGAATTCAAAAATTACATCTACTCTAGCGGTTAGTTGGGAAGATGTGTACGAGTCAATAATAATTAATACCAAATAATGTTTTTATCATGAAATAATTAAGTAGGAATATGGGACTATGATTTCAAAATCATGTTCGCTTAGAGTGAGAAAGAGTGGGGAAGATCTATTCCATCATGGCTAATGATGAAGGATGACATACAGATTATTACATGAAGAAACAAAATGACGTATAGGCTATCTAGTTTCTGTATATATGTAATATCATATATCTGTGTATTTCAGTATACACAAATAAATGAGAATACGCATGATTTGAGGTGAACTTAGATTCGACTCAACGCTCACCCCATTTTTTTACTTCATTCTGTCTTTTCATGGCGCCGCAGATTCATACTGTTTTAAAATGGTAAAAATCGATCAATAACCGAAGGATCATATAGTAATCGGCCATGTCCGACTGACAATGTGATTGACCGTTTCAGGAATGCGATACTTGATGGGCGGGCTGGGGATGATATTTAGCCGAGGTTTACTGGTACAATTGAGACCCCATATCAAGTACTGCATTCAACATCTGTACTCTCCCCATGAAGATATCGAAATCGGCCGATGCGTTTGGAAACACACTAAGGCGGTACTGCCCGTTGCTTGGGAGCTCGTTGACCTATTTTACCAGCAATATGACAAGGTACGTCGTGAAATCATATAATGCAATCTATTAACAAATTACAGTGGGGTGTCATGATGAATAATAACAGGAAACTGGCGCTGTCACCAATGTCGTAATGGATCAGCTCACTGCTAAACGAACGGCGAAAACCGTTACGTATCACGCAGTGAAGTTGCCGGAACTGATGTACAAGCTGCATCGTCAAGTGTTGGAGCGCGACATGCATACCGAACTAAATCGGACGGCAAGGCTCTTGAATGAGATAGCTCACATGAAGCAGATGATCGAATTGTCGAAAGTAAGATTTTGATTTCATCTCGAGTAGTTTCACGAGTTGGTAGCGTTGGAAATTGATGGGCACAGAGCTATTTATGAGACAATTTAATTTCTTTCCTTTGCGATTTGGTGGGTTTCATTATAAGGCCCGTATTTGTATAAACGTGTTCTCAACTCCTGTAAAATGTCGAGTTGTTTGAAGATTCAGAATCTTTGTTTGAAGTCGTTACTTGTGTTGAGTGTATTTTGCGCTGTTAGCGTGTACCTACATAAAAGCTTTTTTAAAATCCACACATTTGTTAGCTGTTATATGTGGGTTTATTGTTTACCTTCAATCCGTATCGTACATGGTAAAATGTCACTTAAGGTTTGTGTCGCGGGTAACTTTTTGTATGAATGCAGTTGTATGTTTTCTCACTTGAGGAGTATCCTCATCAACTCTGAAAACTATTTTTAAACTTTAGAATCTCTTTCAACGAGCAGCTCAAGCTAATGTCAATGCCATGATGCGTAACCTACACGGAATTTCCACTCTGAAACCCTCGGCTAATTTATTCTGGAATCGTTAGTGAAGCGATTGTCATCATGATAAATCGTGAAAATAGCCTACAAAAATTATGTCCTATGATCTTATTATTATCTATCACAGCCCGTCCAGTCTTACGAGGGACGGGATCAGATCCTTCCTCTTATTCCTGGACAAAACAGCATTTGGACAGACGGAAGATGGCCTCCGGATGCTCACTGGTATCCAGCGAATGCATCGTTCAACAAAGCGTCGTTTGATCTGCCTTGGTTACATTTTGATCGTTATTATCGCAAC
Source organism: Botryllus schlosseri (assembly GCF_051294905.1). Taxonomy (NCBI): domain Eukaryota; kingdom Metazoa; phylum Chordata; class Ascidiacea; order Stolidobranchia; family Styelidae; genus Botryllus; species Botryllus schlosseri. The sequence continues at coordinate 10,164,327 of NC_137249.1, read as the reverse complement.
GATGCGAAAGACGTTCTAGTTCCGAAAAGAGGTCAGTACTTGCACAATGGTGTGATTATCGCCAATATACTCAATAGGATGTTTAAGTAGGTGTACTAACAGAACCTGCGAGCCCTTGTTTACTTATTCGTTCCTGGTTCTTGGTATTCGTAGTGGCAAGTAATGATTATCATGAGCTGTCCATTTTCTGAAATTTTGCTAACCAATCCTGTATACTTGGTGTGATGGATTGGAACTGAGCACCCATACTGTTATCTCATTGGCGGTTGATCGACAAATAATTGCAAAATAACTATAAAATGCTACCGTGCTGTAACTCACTGAAAACACTTCAGATTGTAGTTGCTAAATTGGTGAACAATGAAATATGACCAGCATGCTTGTCGGGCTGATAAGCCAGTAAAAAATTCATTTATTGGTTCCAGAATGCCTTGGTTGCACCTTTCAATTTGACGTATGAACATTGTCATTAATATAAGGAATACTACAGATGTTATATGTTTTACACAGGCAATACGGTGCAATAAGCATCTTGATGTTCTGACTTTGGAGCAATGACGAAGGGTAATTAATAATAAAAGCTATCCAGCTCTTGGTGCACTGCGATCAAATATTTTTTAATAAACCAACGGTGTTGAATAGGTCAATATCAAGCTTCAATTTAAAAAAAGAGTTATAATCAAGTTTCTCTCGAAATAAATTACGTTTGTATCGTAGATCACGTTCACGCTTCGTAAATCCTTGGATACGCTCAATTCCAGCATAGAGGATGAGGGGTCTTCACAACTTGTTTTTTGATATTTGTTACCGGTGATACCAAAATTTAATGAGTCTATCTGAATGGTGTTTGATGGTCAAATCTACCAAATTCCTTTAGTTGAAGTGAAGCTGGTGTAAAAGGATATATTGTGATTACGTAATTGAAGTGAACTTTTTTTAGTCGATGTTTGTATGATATTGAATCCTGTTTGTTTGAAACATCACTGAGGTGAAGCATTCGGGAGAAGTAGATTTTTGTTTCCGCCGGGCCTTAGCTACCGGTTTCTGGTGTATAAATGTGACGACAGAGGAATTTTGTCTCGTGTCACACAGTCTGAACAGTAATGGCAATCTCGAGTATTTCCTAGTTGCCGAAGTTGGATTCAACCTTGAGTAAATTCTGACCCGCTCCATATGCGACAGTCCTTTTCATGCTGTTTCTGTTATAATTATTGATATTTAAACCACAAGTGTAATCAACAACCAGTATATAGAATAATATACAATGTTATTTTCAATTTTGAACTAATTGCTGTCGATCATCCCTGACAATTGTCAGCCGAACATATTCGGGTTAGTTAATTACTAGGGCAAGTTTTTGCAACTTTTTTTTACAGCTTCCGGCAGCTTCCTAAATACTCGTAAGATATGTAGAATTCTGTTTTAAGCCCGTTGAAGGAATCTTATAGTGCAACTTTTGTCCATTTTTTTCATGAAAGTATTTTAGATTTTGGTGAAATACACAGTCAAATTCAACTGAAACACCGTAAATCAGCACCGAAATAACGCTTTTACGGGTATTTCGGGAGCTGAGCCGGAAAATTGCCTTTTTTTTTAGTCACCCGAGCAAAATGTGGCCAAAATGCAACTTGTGGTGATCCGCAATTAGGCAATAATTACTTTCATCTGATTAGTTACGTTGTACAGTACAGTGTCGCCTTATCGTTACCGTGTCATTCTATTCTCTTCTGTTCTGCTGTCAGTTGTGTTCTATGTTGCTTAAAGCCACATTGGTTACCTTTGCTTTAATAAAGCTTCAGTTAGTTATTCAACGCAATAGTCAGTTTACGACAATTTAAGCAACATAGAATTATGGCACAAAGGATTCTGAAACCAGACAAGCTCGATATCAGTCCGGACTCCGCCTCTGCTGAAAAACAGTATAAGCATTGGAAGAAGACCTTCGATAATTTTCTTTCATCATTTGATCAAGATACACAGATCGACAAGTTTAAGATCTTAACAAATTTCGTGTCGTCGTCTGTCTATTCCTATTTTGAAGAAAGTTCGACTTACGATACCGCAATAGAACTTCTCGACAAAATTTATATCAAGCAAAAGAACGAAATCTTCGTCCGCCACATGCTAGTAACCCGTATTCAGAAGCCCGAAGAGACGATCGAGGAATTTTCCCGCGCCTTGGCAGATCTGGCGAAAGATTGCACATTCAAGACTATCTCGGCGGAAGATCATCGCAAGGAGTCCATCCGCGACGCTTTCGTTACTGGTCTCCGATCAAACGTTAGCAGACAGAGATTATTAGAAAGTGACAGGGCTGTAACCCTCGAAATGGCGATCTCAAAAGCCCGCTCATTAGAATTCGCCCAGCGAAGCTCTAGTATCTATTGCAGCACTCCATGTTCATCTGTCGGCGTCGAACCGCTGGAAAAATCTTTGAATCCCGAAGTCGAACTATCATCCACAGAAACTCACAGTCAACTCAACGCAATGAGCAAAACAATCAAACCTGATCGGAAGTGCTTTTTTTGCGGTCAGTCATTCCACTCCCGATATAAATGTCCAGCGAAACGGAGCGAGTGTGGCTATTGTGGAGTCCTAGGTCATTATGAAGTGGTTTGCATGAGAAAGGCCACCGACAACAGGAAAACAGTAACTGCAATGATCTCATACTTCAGCGCCATCGGAGTACCCAAATGTCTCATAAAAGCAAGAATCGTGGTTAAGATCGGCTGCCACATAACATTTGCTTTAATCGACTCCGGTTCCGCGGAAAGCTTCATAAGCACTGGATACGCCAACGAAATTGACCTGAAATCCACTCCGTACTCCTCTACGGTTACATTTGCTTCTAAATCCCATTCCCGCAAGATTGAAGAACTCTACAGACCGGTCATTCTTGTAAACGAAACGAAATATACGGAATTCCCTCTTAAAGGGATGGAAGATTTATGCGCTGATGTGGTGCTTGGTCTCGATTTCATGAACTTGCATAAACGGGTCATTTTCAATATGGACGGAGATAAAGATACCTTGGAACTCCCTCGAGATCAGAAGTACAGTGTATGCGGAGTTGCTCAAGCGTGTGTCGAAGCACCGCAAATTTTCAAGTTTATGACACCGAATTGTAAACCGATTGCCACTAAATCCAGAAGATACAGCGAAGCCGATCTACATTTCATTAAAGCGGAAGTTGCTAAACTCGAGAAGGAAGGAATCATCGAGCCGTCCTCATCGCCTTGGCGAGCACAGGTTCTTGTTGTAAATGACGGTCGACACAAGAAGCGCATGGTCATCGACTTCTCTCAGACGGTCAACAGGTATACCTTACTAGACGCCTATCCTTTACCAAGGATCGATGACCAAGTCAACAACATCGCCCGTTTCAAAGTTTTCAGTACGTTAGATCTGAAGTCCGCGTATTATCAAGTGGCACTATCACCTGATGATCGTCCGTATACGGCATTCGAAGCCGCTGGAGATCTTTACCAATACCGTCGATTGCCATTTGGAGTCACCAACGGAGTTTCGGCATTTCAAAGAATAATAGACAACGTCATAAAAGACAACAAGCTCACCGGCACATTCGCTTATCTCGATAATATTACTGTTTGCAATATGGATAAGGACGACCACGATCGAAATCTCGACTCGTTTCTCAATGTCGCTCAGCGATTCAGCCTCACTTTCAATCATTCGAAGTCGATCATGCGTTCTACGGAAATAGACTTGCTCGGTTATCGCGTGTCGCATGGCGTGATCAAACCGGACCCAGAAAGACTAAAGCCGTTAATCGATTTATTGCCGCCACGCAACAACCCAGAACTAAAACGAGTGTGTGGTATGTTTGCCTACTATGCCAAATGGTTGCCCAACTTTTCCGACAAAATCCGTCCTTTGTATTCAGTCGAAAAATTTCCGCTTTCCGAAAATGCATGTATCTCATTTAACGATTTAAAACGCGGGTCAGTTGACGCGTCTCTTGGTAGGATTGACGAGACAAGTCCGTTCACAATAGAGTGTGATGCTTCCAATGCAGCCATTGCAGCTATCCTCAGTCAAAACGGTCGACCGGTCGCGTTCATGTCAAAAGCACTATCGCCAAGTGAAATACGCTACTCCTCTGTTGAGAAAGAAGCGTCCTCAATTATCGCGGCAGTTCGTAAATGGGCTCATTTTTTACATGGCAGACATTTCACTCTTGTTACTGACCAAAGATCTGTCGCGTTCATGTTTGACGGCAAATCTAAAGGTAAAATCAAAAATACCAAATCCAGCTGTGGCGTGTCGAACTTGGTCAATTTTCGTATGATATCGTACACAAACCGGGGGCACTGAATGTTGCGACTGATATGTTTTCGCGGACCACATCTTCGTATTGCGCATCGATTTCACCCTGTGAGTTGGGTTCTAATCTAAATCGCATACACGACACTCTGGGTCATCCAGGAGCCACAAGGCTGCATCATTTCGTTCGTTCGAAAAATCTCTCGTTCTCCCTAAATGACGTCCGTGAGACCTGCGCTCGTTGCCGCATTTGTGCTCAGATCAAACCAAATTTTTACAAATGCAATCCGCAAGTGCTTGTGAAAGCAACGAAACCTTGGGAAAGAATCAACGTAGACTTCAAAGGGCCTTTGAAATCTAACAAATCCCGTTTCATGTTCGTTGTCAGAGACGAATATAGTCGTTTTCCGTTCGCCTTTCCATGTCGCAACACTTCCGCGCTAATCGTCGTTTCGTGTTTGTCGACACTATTCGCTGTTTTTGGACTTCCGGGATACGTTCACAGTGACCGAGGCACCGCTTTCGTGTCCAAGGAAGTCAAGGATTATTTACATTCTCGCGGGGTTGCAACTAGCTTCACTACGCCTTACCACCCAACAGGAAATTCGCAGTGCGAACGCCCTAATCAAACATTATGGCGAACTATCAAACTCATTTTGTAATCAACCGGAGTCTCAGAATCATGTTGGGCTGACGCCCTTCCTCATGCGCTACATTCAGTTCGATCGCTACTTTGCGCGTCAACTAATTCAACACCGCATGACCGATTTTCTTCCTTTCCAAGAAAAAGTATGGTGGGGAATAGCGTGCCATCCTGGCTATTGACACCGGGGCCAGTTTTCTTACGCAAATTCGTCAGAAACAAGGGCGACGAACTATGTTCTGAGGTCGAACTTCTTGAAGCCAACCCGACTTACGCATTGTTCGTTTTCCTAACGGCCGCGAGTCAAACGTCTCACTCAACGATTTGGCCCGTTTTCCTACTGGAGAAGAAACACCATCGACTAATCCTGAAACGAAACAAGCTGAACCTTGTTCTGTTGATATCGATGGCCACGAGCCAAGTCGCGAAGTTTGTAACGTTGAGTTGAAGTCATCTGATGAAGAGCCTCAAGAATCTAACCATTCAGAGGATGCACCAGATGAGTCGAGTAGAAATCTAGACGTCGAGCTTCGGCGTTCAACTAGAGTTAGGCGCCAGCCGGATCGGTATGGTAATTTTGTTAGTCATTGATGTTTTTGTGTCATTCTTCTATGTGAATTTACAAAATGAAAGGGGGGTAGAATGTGGTGATCCGTAATTAGGCAATAATTACTTTCATCTGATTAGTTCCGTCGTACAGTACAGTATCGCCTTATCGTTACCGTGTCATTCTATTCTCTTCTGTTCTGCTGTCAGTTGTGTTCTATGTTGCTTAAAGCCACATTGGTTACCTTTGCTTTAATAAAGCTTCAGTTAGTTATTCAACGCAATAGTCAGTTTACGACACAACTTCTTCAACTTTTGTTAAAATTGAAAAAATAAATGCAACTTTCTCAGGTTTTTAGTGCAACAAAAACTTGCCCTATTAATTACGAATATACAATTGTGCATAGAGGTTCAGTGCCTCCAAGAGTCTCTTCAAGTGTAATTCACCTCCGGTCAAGGATCGCGTCCATAAGGTTAAAAAACTCTGCCTATAGGATTTCAAATTATATTATATCTTACTCTTGAACTCAAACATCCTTTTAGTCGTTCATGTTCACCGACTGTTTTCAATACAACTTTCATATGGCTGGCTTGAACAGGTCGTTCGTCGACGGAGAAGAAGTGATAGCAAACACTCAAACAGGCTCGTACGGTTTCAAATTATGTTTTTTCTTGCTGTTGAACTCGAGCACACATTCAGTCGTTCACCAACTGCTTGCGATACAACTTACATATCACATTTTTGACCAGGTCATTCGTCGGTTGAGAAGCAAGCGATAGGAAACGCGTTGGTAGACATTGAGAGCAACCTAATGCAGATATCGTGTCCGAATTTCCCCACAAACGTGCAGCTCAACTACGGCTACATGCAGATCGGATCTTTAGAGGGGGTTCGCGCCGTTACCGTACACCGCTCATCGGCCGGGTCCACAATCAAGTTTTGCCGGACGATATCGCAAGCGTCGTACGGCGCCGTCATGATGCACGAAGAGGAAACGATCACGGAGAGACACGATTCGCTGAGGAAGGCCCTCGCGCCTTCGAAAGGTATACTGGAACGTGCAATGAATGATATATTAACAGGAGGCGACAAGGATGCATCACATAAAAACACGGGCGGCGACACGCCAGTGGTACCTCCATATCGAAAAGAGAGCAAAGTTATTTTCGTAATGCCCTTGCAAGGACGGTACAGAGCCTTGGAGCTCTTTATGGAAAGGTACGAGAGAGATTTTCTAAAGCCGGCGCAGCTAAGCGACGGCAAGCTTCGCGGCGGTCTTGGGGTGCAGCTGGCGATCGTGCTTTTGGGAAAAGACGATCGAGGGGACGATTTGGGCTTGAATTTGGCTTCCGCGCATCTGTTGAAAAGCTACCGGAGCACTTACGGGGCGGAGCTCGTCCGGTATCATGTCGCTTCCACGGGGGACAGGGGTTTCTCGAGAGGGGCGGGTGAGTTTGTTTTTGGTGGTCACTTGCTGCTGCCATTACGTGCTTATCCCAGTGGCTTCTTTTGATAGCCAGAAAAAATCACTGATTTAGGATTTTAAAGTTGAGATTTGGTTTGATGCTCCAATTCCTGTTCTACGTCAGCATAACGAACCAGATATATTCTGCCGATGTAACTTGATATAATCTAAAACAGGGCACGCATAAAGCCCGCAAACAAGGCACACATAAAGCCCGCATCAGGCCCGCGCTGCAATTCTGATTAAATGGAAAAATTATTGTGTTATCTAGCACATTTCTAGACAATCCTGAGAATTTTAGTAAGAAATACTTTCCTGTAAATAGTCCCTCGAGACAGCAAATGTCGAAGATGTTCATAGGCCGTATTATCACCGTCTGACAGCGGTGTTGAGTTTTAACTCCAGTCACTATTACACAGAGGTGGTCAAAGTAGTCAAGAAAGCTACTCAAGTAGAAGTAGTGACGAAAAAATCTACTCAAGTACGAATAGAAGTACTTCTTCCATAAGCAACATTAATCTGGAAACACAGCCAGTGGCAGAATACGGTGTCTGAGGTCACACAAAGTAACCTCTTGGAGTATTGCACCACATTTGGTCTTGGGCAGTGGGTTGGACACCTGGTCTAAGTCACTCTGTTAGTGAATAGAGCAGTAGCTCTACTCCAGTGGTTCTCAAACTTTTTTAGACACGCCCCGCTCCCCCTTTATGATACTGTAAAATTTTGCGCCCCCTATATCGTCATATCACAAAATGCAACCAGAATCCTAGCAATCCCAACGGATAGTTGGGTGCATGGAAGGTTAGGACTGTTCATGGGAAAATTGTGAAATATGAAATTCAGACTATTCACAGATTAAAAACTACGTAATGGAGGTAAATTGCATGTAAAAAATTTCAGTTCACCGCAGCTTCGGGCACCCCTTCAGATGCCTTCACGGCCCCCTCAGTTTGAGAACCACTGCTCTACTCGAGCATAGCGAAATTGAAAACTGATAGATAGCAGTTGGCCTATCAGTAAAATCTACGTACTAAAATTTGCTGTTATAAAATGTATTCATCATGCATAGCATGACTTCCTGAATGAGTGATAGGCCTAGAGGTCAGGTTTGTCATGATTTTAATCAGAATTATGACAGGTATGTCTTCCTCGGTGCATTTTATAGCATCGCTGATATTCTCAATGGAGTTTTACTTTTTGCTAGGACAGCTCCAAACCAAGGAAACATATCGGTCTATCACTCGTAAGCATACCATATCGAACATACTTGTCACCAAGGTGTTATGTGGTGAGAAGGCTGCACATATCGCACATACAGAACATAGATTTCCTTGCAGTTGTTTAATATCACAGTGTTAACGCAAAATTCACTTATATGCTTAAACACCGTGGAGATGATTTTAAAGATTCATCGAGTGGACTTTGTGTTCGTGTGCTTTCAACAGTGTCCATTTCCAAATGCATCCAACTGCTGTTGCTGTGCATTCAATTATTTATAACTAGTACCCATACTGCCGCAATTCAACATAAGCCGAAAGCTGCAATGCACTCTGTCTTACAGGTATCCAACTGGGCTCGCTAATCGGTGAAGAGAACGATATTTTGTTCTTTATGGACGTGGATATGATTGTAACGCCAAACCTTGCCGAGCAATGCCAAGCGATTTCGGAACAAGGCAGTGCGGTATGGTACCCGGTATCGTTCAGTCAATACGATCCTGAAAAACTTTGTTACAACGATGGTTCTGAGGTTGCGGGCAATGAATTCGCAAACAGAAGAGCTGTCGATATACGGGAAAAACGTGACGCGATAAAACACACTCCCTTGACGCTGAATTCCAACAGAGGCTTCTGGCGAGACTTCGGCTTTGGCATAGCGTGCATGCACAAGTCCGACTTTATAAGGACCGGTGGTTTTGACTTGTCGATAGAAGGCTGGGGGGAGGAAGACATCAGGTTGTTTCTCTCCTTGATCAAGTCCGGGATAGACGTGTTCAGGTCACGGCAAGTCGACTTGATACATATCTTCCACCAAAAGTACTGTGACCCCGACATTCCCAAGGAGCAGTCGGACGCTTGCTATCGAACTAAGGCCAGTCATTTTGCAAGCCAGAGATGCCTCGCGGACATGTGGCAGCGTAACAAAAGCCAGTCCGTCACTCTTACCTAACGCCTACTATACGGTGCACTGCACATCTAGTCTCTCAAAATATGCACAGCAAACTTGATGTGCGACGGTTAATATGTGTATCGTATGCAATATTTTTTGTTGAACTTCGCGGCCATCTTCAAGTTATTTGCGGGTACTTTGTATGTGATGGTGTATAATGTGTAGATTGTTGCAAACTCTTCTGTAAAGATACATTCGCACTACGCTTTGCTCCACCGTCTGAACTTTTTTTCAATAACATAACTCAACTCGAACAGTTTGTAGTTTTTCTGAGTTTTTGTAACCACAACCTATTGCCAAGTTATTGATAAATTGTTGCAGTGAAATCACGTAGGTGGCAACAACGCACAGTGTGCATTGTCTTGTAAATCTCCTGTACTTCTTCTGCTCTACTTTCCTCAGTTCATATGAACTTGGCCTATATAAAGTTTTATTTTTTAGATATTTATAGAACTATGTGTGTCTAGCTTATCACTGAATCCACCTTCTATAGAGAATCTTGCTTTGTGAACTCTTCAATGCTTTACCACGGCCGCACTGTTTTTGATTAAATAACCTATCATGCGTTTTTGTTTGTGAAGCTTGGGATTCAGAAAATGATGACGTGGTTATGGGTATAGCAATTGCTAAAATCATTACTGTTTATTTCGGGTGATATGGAACTGGGTGGTCGTCATTTATATGAGTGTTAAAAGATTGGTAACTACGTGGTAACGTTGATTCCTACTGTAGGGTTACCATACGTCCTCTTTTATGAGGATTTGTCCCTCTTTTTTCGAAAGTGTCCTCGGGACGGCCAAATGTCCTATCTTATGAGATTTTGGTTAAATATATGGCAACATCGACTTAGACAGCAAATCAGCACTGAAGCAACGCTGCGTCGGGTATTTCAGGAGCTGGGCCGGAAAATTGACCTTTATTTTTTAGTCAACCACCTGCTAATGTGAAAATAAAATTTTTCTCCGGTTTTGCAAGTCTGAAGATTTTGAAAAAGTGTCATTTTCAGATTTCCAAAATATGGTAACCCTATCCTACTGCTTATGATGAGATGAGGCAATTGCTGCTGTGAACTAGTACTATGTTGTTCATGTCTAGTACTATCCCAGTTCCTATCTCCCGAACTTTCTGTCGAAAGGAAAATGCTATGGTTTGAAAGTACATACTATAGGCCGTACAATGAAGGAAGTGTCAACACTTTCCAGAGCCATGCGCATCCAGTATTTTTCAAGCAGTTTCAAAATGCTGCGCTAATTAGCTGTCACTGCCAATAATGTTCAAGTACAGAAACTGGTGTCGCACTCTAACCCACAGTCCTGCAGCCAACTTCCACCTAACAATCGTGGTTCTGATAACACTGACAGAGAATCACAAAAATTTGAATAGAGATTATCAACAATTAAGAAAGTGTTGCATTCACCGAGAAGTACACACAGAATAATGAAAATTATTTGAGATTTGCTTATTTACACTACTGTTTTTCAAGCCTGAGATTGCCTACGCGATGCCTAAATACGATTGAAAATTCGGTTCAAACTCAATTTGCTGATTTAAACGGTTCATTTGTCTATTTTACAAGTCACCAACATTAACATGTGAAGAGAACGTTGCAATTACAGTTGAGATACATACACAATATTTTTTACCCCTCACTGACAATGACAATGCATACAGAATTGGTTTGATGCAAGTCAATATCGGTACGATTTCATTGACGTGGTTACAGAAATCGAAAAAGAACTCGATTTCAAATGCCCATGGGATTCTAGGATATAGTTCACGCCCGGACTCGTACCTAAATAAAACCCACCGACACAGGTTATAGCATATAAAAAGCAAAAGTAATGCATAAAAGCTATAGAAAGTACATAATAATTCATAGGTATATATACTGTAAGCATTGACATTGAATGCGCGTTGGAAAAAATAGATGAGCAGCATTCAAAAGAAATGGGCTGCACCTTAGGTTTTCCCAAATACGAGCACACAAGCCAATATTTTGGAATGAAACTAGCGTAGAGCAACTTTTTCTTAAAATAAGGCATGTCAGCAATCGTGTCTCTTCCGATATGAACAAAATCATTTGCTGTGCTACCAGTATGCGTGTAATTGTCACAGATGTAGCAGCATGGGCTATAACATCTACGAAGTTTCAACGTTGCGATGCTGCAATCATATATATATTCACAAAAGTTTTCGACACCCGAATTCTTTGCTTGGCTACACCTCTGGCGGTAGCATCATAATTAACCAACGACACCATACTCGTATTAAAAGCATTACAAATAGCAGAGCCTTTCAATATATCTCAATATCTTACCATCATTACATATTGCTCCTTCACAAAATATTAATAAGATATATGAATACTGAAATTCAGCATCATGGAAGGAACAGTTTTTTTCCGCGCATACAAGCATCAATTGCAGATATAGCAGTGCAGATGTCGACTATATGATCAGTACAGCCTGTTGAAGCTGCCCTGCGCCTGCAAACCTTGCATTTGAGGATTTCCTGACATGCTATTACCGTACGCCGGCATGTTATACTGTCCATTAAATCCTGAAGCACCGGACATGTTATACGGTGAACCCATGTTTGGCTGCATGCCGGGGACATGGGATTGATGCATGGTGTTTTGCATTGGCATCTGAGGCGGGGCCATCGGCCTCATGCCCACAGGCTGGTTCATCTGTGGAATTGCAGAAGTCATGACATTAGGGTTTCTGTGTTGCAGTTGATTCATTGACGGACGCACAGACTTTTGGTTTGCTTTGGAAAATAAATCTAGATTAATATCCAATCCTTTCACGTCGGACCAAGTATTCGGTTTCGCGGATCTTGATTGTTCTCCACCAGACATAGTGGTGCTTTGCATATTTTGCGTTGCAGGCTGATATTGTTGGAAAGACTGTGGAGCCATCGGTGTACTGTTTTGCATTGGAGTCAGCAAATCAGCTGATGGAGACAACGGTTGATTGGTTGCAACAGGTACTGATGCGAAAATATCCAGATTGTTTGAACTCGTCTGTTGCTGAGGCACACTTCCACCCATTAATGTCGGTTGTTGTTGAAATAAACTAGCAGCTTGAGGTTGAAATAATGTAGGTTGCTGCATGCCAGCAATCGGTGCAGCTTGCGGTGCTGGAAAATTACCAGGAAAGGCTGGTATATTACCTGTCATGGGCTGATTCACCAAACCACCGAGTAAATCAACATTTGATGACGATCCCTGACCAGCATTATTTGATCCGGTCGCACCGAAGCCAGAAAAATCTGCGAAATCTCCGGATGGGGCTGGGCTTTTGGCGTCATTGGACGGATCACGCGATGCAGCTAACGAGTCGAAGTCGGCGAATTCGTCAGGTTGTTGTGACGTAGTCACCGACGTATCGGCTAATGTAGAGGATTGTGTTTTTTCCTTTCCATCCCCGGTGTACTTTGCAGCAGCGCCCAAGTCTACTTTGCGAGATGGCTGGACAGACCTTTTCTCACGGCCTGCATTTGCTCCCGTCGATTTCGGCGTAGAATTCCTGTCGTCGTAAGTTTCTTTGTCGCTTGGGTGTTCTAGGCTATCCGTGCTGAAGCTGTATTTGATTCCCTTATTTGGTGACCACCTGCCTTCATTTTTATCATCTTTTGACTCATAATCATCCGTATATCCTATGGAATCATTCGATTCAGCCTGTTTACCATAGCTGTCAGAATCGTGATATGATCGGTCATCGTTGTTTGTTGAATAAGACTCATCTTCATGATAACGTTGACGAGAGAAACCAAATTTTGAATCTTCACTTGACATGCCGACGTATTTGTTTTTGTTCTTTTTGCACTTTTTTCTCTCTTCTCGCAACCTCTCATTATCACGAATAAAACTTACAAGGTCTTTTGCCTTATTTCTTACATTGACTCCTAAATCCTTGCCATGTTCATCATGGTAAGTGAAATTTTGCAACGCTCTCAAATCGTTTATATGCTCCCGCGTACTGGTAACAAATCGTTCCGAACCGTTACGAATCAGATATGAAACAACGAGAAGACCTTTATAAATCCGTCGCCAGTTACTTCGGCCTTCATGGAATATACGTTTCCAAAGCATTCCAGTAACTTCCGAGTAACTTTCGTACATGAATGTGTCATTTGCAAGTTCTTGCATAAGACTTCCGGACGGCCCCCAAGGCTCATCGTTTGTTGCTTCACGAACTCTAGCTTCAACATCAGTATAGTTCATTACAACATTAGTAACCTTGTCAGTTAGTTCGCGGATTTTCCATGGTAGAAGATTCATTTTTACCGCTCCTATTTCTACCAAACCCACTGAAATATCAAATTGGTATTGCTAACAACACGGTATTTCAATCTATTAAAGAATTGACGCAAGCCAACCGTTTGGATGAATTGATATAATGTTGGTATATACTTCATAGAACGGAATAGGAATTGTACTTTAACAAGTCGTGAAATATACAGCTATGTGGAGCCGTTATTAGTATCAATATTAGTTTAATATTATTTTCATCATTTCAAAACACCACAAAAACTGCCATACAATGAAAAGATAGGAAAATCCCGAAACGACTTTGAATAGTCTTCGAGTTCAGACACCCACCTTTTGGCCTAGGCGAAGTATAGAGAAGAGAAGAGGCATGCACTGTACACTGAATGAAAAGTATTATCGTACAGAAAGACCCTAAATAATTAAAACAGTACTTGACCTTTATTCAACAGAAATTCTTTGAAACTTCCGATGACAAGTATTCTGAAAAAATAACCTCAAACTATAACTGCCGGCCGTGAAACCACCTCCCAAATCCTTAGCGGACCTCGCACCATGACCAGAGATGCCACTGAGATATTTTGGAAAAACCCAGATTTGGACGTTGAAAAAACCCAGAAAAACCCAGATCCTATATTTCACTCAAATTTATATGATATAGCTGCAAAACAGTGACTGAGAGTCATCAATGACAGTTATACGGACATAGAAGAAGTTTTAGCCCTTGATATTGAAATCCCAACTGTTCATTTTCATACTATACATTTTGCTCAGCTAAATGAGCAAATCCATCGAAATATGATGCTTTCCTCTCGACACATTGTTACGGGCATTCGGTATGGAGGGGGGGGGGTCAATACGTAGTTTATTATATATTCGTAATGTTTGTCACAATGCTAATCCCCATCTATGATGAGAATGATTTTAGGGTAGTTCCAGTGACTGTGAGTTGACCAGATAGAATATAGCTTTCGATTCATTAAACCTGGGACAAGCACTTTTATCTGGGATGTTTAGTCGAAAAAGAAACTGCCAGATCATGAAATTAAGGGTACATTTGAATTTGACAAACCCCTCTCCCTCTGAATAACTTGCCCGGGTGCCCAAACTGTCTCTTTGAGTGTCCCTGTTGAAAGTGAATATACTCTGATGTCAACATGGTAAATTAGTTAGATCAACATTTGGTCTTTCCATGAGCATTAATTGCATACTTTACAGCAGTTACATACTATTTACTGACACACAGCGAATTTGTTGCAGCGCTAGCATTCAAGTCCTAAATCATTTTGAATTGCAAAACAAATGCTCCAGAGTTGCCTGACCTAGTAGTCAGTATTCAATAAGCTCTCTCATCACGCCAAGACCTTTCATTTTAATAGTAAATGGGTCTCTTTACACTCAATCACAGTAGAATCCGTCGATATTACAAGATCTTACTAAGCTAATAATCAATTTTGCGCAGTAAAATTGACCTTACAAACATGATGTTGAAAAAAACCCAGATTTCAAGCACAAAAACCCAGAAACCCAGGTGATGCTCGAAAAACCCAGATCTGGGTGGAAAAACCCAGGAGTGGCATCTCTGACCATGACTTCGAGTCAAGAATTTGAGAGAGATGAATGCCGTTGGGGAGAAAATCTACCAAAACACGTCACACGTCATAAACCAAACCTGAACTTACAAAGTTCAAAACGGAAAAAAGTATCTCGGAATATAGATTACTAGGTTAATAATCCACTATCGGAACCGATGATCTTGCCATGAAATACATTTGGATCGAAATATCACTTCCTTTCTGAATAAACCCAGAGATGAAACCGAATTGTGAAACCTAATTGCAAAATTTGTTTACAAATGATTATCATTAAAACTTTCAGTTTATTGCATCAGTTCAAAACACCACGAGAATGCGATGCAATAAAAAAGTTGTAAGACGAGTCTTCTATCAAACACCCACCTTGACCTAATATAATGATGAAGGCATATCCGCCGAAAGAATATCAACAGAATATTACATAGAATGGTCATGAAATCAAAATGACGTGGCATGTGTCTGTAGGCGAAATCGATATATCAGACGTTGCACCAACGACCCGGTTATCTCAAGCACATGTTGGTATTGATTCAGAACGCCGTCAACATGTAAAACTGAATGGTTTTCACTCAGTTTTCCAGGCCTTCAGCACTTCGGAAGTGGTCCACTGGCTTCCGACCAGTGATTCCCCCGACTGTCGATTATATACGCGTAGGTAATATTAGTTGATACCAAGTTGACAACTTGACCGAAATAGGCCGGAACCGGCGGTAGAAAATAAAAATTAGAATCGAAACATGATATAGCTCATTGGGAGACTCGTGACCTCCCATAATGCAAATGATATGTCGCTCCATGTTATTTGAGCTTTCGATGCATTCGGATTTTCACGGACTGGTTGGAAGATGAAAAGCGAAAACTTTACATTATATTCAAAAATTTTGACGATTTCATCATGATTATCATTAACATTTCTCAAATATATCGATTTGCAATGGTATTTTTGATGTAAAGCTTTCGAGGCAAGGGGGGCAGTCATCGTGGTTACTCGTCCGCGAAAGGCGTTTTACTACATCATTCTGAGTTCCGAGCTTCGGCGCTCTCTTCGCGTCCAATCGTTGGGAGTCGGGCGGTTGTTTTGGTTTTCAAAAGTTGGTTTCATTTTGATGCAAAGCATACGAATGAGTCAAATCTGAATATTTATTATAACCTTGGTTAAAAGAGAGCAATCTTATCGTATCAGTTAATGTCATGTATTTTTGTGCTGACGTATGGTATTGTAACGCACGACACGGCATAGCAAGCTACAGTCGCGTGTTCCTTTTATCAATATTTTTATTTTATTGCTCGTCGAATTCGAAGCATAGTGATATTCCGATGTAAGAAGTGTGAATGGTGGTGAAGTCTATTAATCTATCACCATATACAAATGGTGTGGAAATCATGTTGAAGTATGTGTGCAAGTTGCAGTTGCAGTCATTTATGAGCAGAACTGAAATTGTTATATATTGTTGGTTCGAATGGTAATGGACTAATAGTCAGCGATAGTGTAGATGCACTTATCTTTCATGGATATCACACTGCAAGTCGCTAGCTCTATTGCTGCAATCTTGTCTTCCCATGCACAAAGAATCGGTGAAAAATAGGCCGACTTAACTTTCTGCCTCGTTGAAGCAATGTGATGTCCTTGGATATTGCGATTGGCCCATCTCTAGTTATTGAGAAATAATTTTTTTTCTTTTGTCAACGACCGCACTGTCGGCTCTGACACATCTTTAAATCATATAACAGAGCTGAACAGATTTGGTTCCGGATGGTATGCAATTTACTTGAGCTCCCCTTTCTGAATCTTGTGTCGACATCGTAATACTTAATTCTTCCAATACAATTTGAAGAATCTTGCCCTTGGCCTTAGACGAAGAGAATGTTGATTGGACCAAGAAAACGGCGGCCGCATCTTTAATTTCCTAATACCATTATCAGCTAATGCTGTAGCTAACACCGGACAAGCTAATACCGATGTCTAATGAAGTTGGCCTATCTTTGTCAACTGCTATGCTCACTCCAGAATACAGAACACACCGGGTGATTAGAGCGGATTTTTATTGCAAAATTGACGTTGAATTTGTGATGATGGCAATTCGATGTTGGCAAAAGGATGAGCCTAATTCACCAAATTGCAAGTTGATATGCTCATAGTTAATCATTTACATTTGTCAACTTATCTGTGGTTATTTGAACATAGCTATTTTTACCTTTACAATCTTATTTGCCTGAGAGTACCCTCCTCGTGAGATTGATGAACACATTTTGGGTTTGATCAGGTTCTGCGATAGCGTATCCAACTACTTCACTAGTTCTAGGCCAACGTGATGTTTACCAATGATCACTCAATGCACCCTCGTAAATCATTGTGAATGTGTAAACGCACCGATGTTTCCACCCCACCGTGCAGCACTGATTGTAAAAAATGAGAGAGACTAGGTACTTGTGGATTGGAAATCTCGCCGAGAACGTACGAGAAGACAGAATTGCCGACTATTTCAGGAGGTACGGCTGCACCTATACTACTAATACATACCATCTCTGGTACTAGCAAATGAAATTAATTCCATCAATTTTTAGCTATCATTTGACCTGTCTTAAGTAGAGTTAATTGTTGAGATTTGTTTTGCCGTCATGTGAAATGATTCTATATGATCATTGAAAATCAAAAAGTGTAATGCCTATCACGTGTGGGCTTGCGATCAATAACTAAACTGGAGCATCACATTTCAAGCTGTTCAACATAAAACAGCTCTAAAAATGTTGTCGATCTGCGTTTGACCACAATTTTTGGTTTATATGATTTGATTCCTTTGACAGTTCAGATGTGAACAGCATACAGCTTTTAATGCTTCAAAAATGTCGTGTTTTTCAAGAATACAGGAAAAGGCAATGTTCTTTCAAAATCTGTTCCACAGCTCTGAATTTCGCATAAATGATTTCAACCTGGCATTGCAAATCCCGACTTTATTCATGGTTTGCAATACGTTGCTGCTTGCCCCATCCCATATATTGTTCCCAAAATTGCATTTCTCATCTCCTTTTTTGGGAGCATACGATATACCATTATTTCATATCCGATTTGTGAAATAACTGAAATTCTGCATAGATATAGAAAAAATGTCATGGTAGCTTATATTTGTAGAAAATCTATTGAACTACCATTAATTTAGTAAGATTGTTTGATTGCCACATTGAACACGGTATTCTTGTTTATGATATTATCGAATGATGGGCTCAAATGTTGATCGTCTGCAGATATGGAAAGATCGATAAGGTGCGATTCCTGTCGAAACGAAGTGGGGAAAATGGGCTAAGTGCCTACATTGCTTTCATGGACATTCGATCTGCGCAGAAAGCCAAAACTGCTGTCAACATCATCGGCGACAGAGAATTGTTAACAGACTACTTTGATCCAGTAGCCCGTGCTGGAGCTGATGAAGGTAAATTAGCCGGTGTCACGGAAACTGGTTTGGTCTGAACCTTGACTTTTGTTATCGTTATTTGCAGGTCAACGGCATATACCGCCACAGCCAAGTCAAAGCAGAAACTATCGACGTTATGAGACAGTCAAGGATAGGTAATTGAATAATAGTTTTAAATGGTTTGCCTTGCCCATATTTTACTGGTACACTTTCACAGAAGCTGGACCAAGTTATAGTCTAGCAGAGCGTTGTGTTCCCATTAGGTGCATAGTGCTGCACCTGGATTATTGTTTCAGTATGTGAAGGCGTATACGGATTACGCATCGTGGATTTAGGTGGCCTTCGCCATTAATTCTCATGAAAAGGGAAGTACGCTGCTCATTCCTGGAAAGCTCTCTGGATTAGCACCGTTGACTTCGAACATTGGATATATATCATTGGGATTATACCACGCACAACCTTGCGCGTTGGATTTATATCATGTCGTTTCGCAAAGACCCTTTTATGTTGCGATCTCGCTGCAAAAATCTTTATAAAACTGGGAGTTACCAATAACCAAGTGTGGATTACTAAGTAATCAGTTACGGTATCCGAAAGGGCATGAATTCCAACGGTAATAGTTCTACCTTTTACGAAGTAACTTAAATGCACATGCACAGCTTGAGCCTCGATGCTGCACTCTTTATAGCTTTGCAGTTTAAGTTCTATCCACAATCCAAAATGCGATATATTCTTTAGTTTGTTGGTGAGGTGGTCGGTATGGAGCTTGTGGCTTTTTGGTATACTACGTTTGGGTGGTGTGCTGTGTGTGTTGCCTGATCACAAGTAGGAGTCTGCTATAGTTTGCCAGCAGTGTTTGTTGCTTGTAGAAAAATATGTCATTTTTTCACTGGTATTGGTAAAAGTCTATTAGTTGTAGTTGAGGCTTGTCTCAAATATCCCAAATTGTATCATCAACTAGTTGGAAGCTGCAATTTATTAACGAATAGTCCACCGAATGCTTCAATTCCCATTCTTTAGAAGCCATCATAATTTGTGTCATCAGTACCGAAATAGTCGGAAATGATATATTACACATCAAGCATATGTGCCAAACTTTAGTCGATACTTTCAGCATCAAGTCACTCGCTATAAATCTCATAATCAATTAATCATTGTATAAAATAGATTGAAAGAAATTCCAGACGATGTGTAAGTGTGTAAATAAGAATGCCACTAAAATGTTGATAATGTATTTGTTATTGATGACATTAAAAGCCTACCGAAATGCATACTGCTGCATATAGAGTCAAGTCTAGAGTAGATTTAGTTCTTTAGATCTGCATAACATGTCATGTTGCAGCAATGTCCGATTCTAAATAACTCACGTGTAATAAGCTAGATCTAGTGCTACCACTCCTACATACACTCTTCATTTCGTGCTTCAGAATTAAAACCACCATAATATATATGTCAATTGAATTCGCTAAATGGCAAAACCAGCAAAATACTTTG
The DNA here is from genome assembly GCF_051294905.1 of Botryllus schlosseri. Classification (NCBI taxonomy): domain Eukaryota; kingdom Metazoa; phylum Chordata; class Ascidiacea; order Stolidobranchia; family Styelidae; genus Botryllus; species Botryllus schlosseri. The sequence goes on along the minus strand of NC_137249.1, from coordinate 10,144,447 downwards.
CAATCATAAGAAAACTTCATTCAAGATAGGTGACTTCAACTTGTAAACTTTCAGTAAATTTAATTCAAATTATTTTACCTATCATGTGCTATCTTGGCCTATTTTATCATTGGTGTCTCAAGTTTAGTGACTCTGCAGTCCGCACACTTCTCGATGCCCATTTCAGGGGCCTCTTGAAGCTTTTTGTTTTTGGGATGAATAAAATCATGGCATTATTATTAATATGATTCAACTCCACTCTCTGTGATATATTTGACAAGGCGCAATATTACGATTGCTCAAGTCTTTTTCTTAGAAGGACGGCTATTACTGACCGATAGTCAATAGTCATGGCATGCTTGGTTGGATTGAAGAGTAAAACATGACTTTCATTTGTGTGAAGAAATGGTTTGACTGATGAATGTGCTCTCTCACATAAAGTGGTTCTCAACTCTGATACTCACTGACTGCTCTCTGTTTATAGTTCTTGGTCATAACGGAATGCTTGACTGCTTGTGCTTGTACCAAAACATGTTTCATTCACTATAGCAGTATATGGGTTGTGTTAATGTCTATCCCTTTAGGGCACAGTGCTGTGAATTCTTGGGCTAATTGGACTGGAATGTCGCAATGGTCGCATTAGCAAGTGATGATGTTGATGAACATTTTCTTCGTGCAAATATGAGCCATTTCCTAACTTTATTTTGGCAGTAATGGCAATTTTGATTAGCATCGATCAAGAACCACTATTTACTTTTTAGCTTTAATAGTATTAATGTCAGAAGTGCCAAAATGACTTGAGAAGCTACAGTGTGCTAGTAGAATGAACTTCTTGCTCATATATCTTACAAGAATAACAAATTCGCTGTTGCCGATCATTTGACTAGTGGTTGTTAGATTTCCGAAATTCTTCGGTATAATTCGTTACCATAACCTATCACTGATTCATTATTGTGCTATTGTGTGTTGCAGCGGTATCGATGACAGGCCTGCTAGAGAGATTCCCGCACCATTAGAAAGAAGTTACCAAGCATCTGATCCTGGAAGCAATGACTCCGATAAAGGTCGACCGAGGGTTGATTTTGGCGATGGAAAATCTCGTCCACAAGCTTCGAGGTGAGGGGTTCATACGGTAAATTGGGGACACTGAAAGTATTCTCCTGAATTATTGTTCTGCACAACTGGCGTAGCTGATATAGACTCGACGAATCAGGCCGGTCAATTCTTGTTCTGTATTTTAATTAAAATTTGCAGGTAATTGGTACTGTCACATACACATAAATTAAACTCGCCCTGTACATATGTAGTCTAGCCAGTGGTTTTCAACCTTTTTGACCTCGCATACCGGTAAAACTTGAAAACAAATATTGCGCACTGGTGGACTATTAAAAATTCACCCCAATTTAAATTACCAATAATTTATGCAACTCAAATGTAACATTCGAAACATAATTTATTGCTTCATTTTTTGACACTAGTTATCTATACACAGTCATATTGAAATTTCTGCAAAGCAAAGCGAAGCTCGCGAAGTACTGCTAACGACCACTATCCTGATGGTGGTTGTTCGGTTTCCTTCGAAAAAAAGCGATTATGCTGTTTACTGGAGCCTCTATTGTACTGCCCAGTGTCGCTTAATTACACTGTCTTAATTTAAAGAAGTTTATTCAAAGTCTCTATAGTTTCCGCCTGTAACTTGTCTGAAACGAATTGTAGGTTACTTTTTAACAATTTCGGACAACACTTGCGTTATTGTGACGTATGCCTAGAGCAGACCATCAACTATGTATTACGAAACCAATGCACTAAAATAACTTCCAAATTTATGAATCAATCTAAAATTTGATGTTTTATTTATTTAATCAATTGACAAGCGTGCAACTTGTTGCATTTTTGAATTTGGATATAAAATTCTAACATATTTAACCGCCGGCAGGAAAGTTGCCACAGACCGGCACCTGAAGATTTGACAATTATAACTTTACAGCCATGTCAAGTAGAATATTAGCAAAGCAGTGCATGTTTTCCGCAAATCCTTCATTCTCTTTAAGAAACATACGAAGCCAGGAATAATTTCAATCAATTTTTCAACCACCCAAAAAAGATAATTATTTATCGTTCAGGTATCGATTAGCTGTTCCCATATATAAATATGGAAGGCCAGATTTGAAAACCCTTACGTTAACTGTTGCCATGTCTGTGGGGCTGGAGATTTTTAAAATTTTTCTCGGGATAGCGTCGGAGTCAGAAGACGCTCTTTGGATTCGGAGTTTCTGAAAATGCTCCGACTCCAACTGCTTCACAATCGATCCAACTGCACTCAAATGTTACTAAAGGGACTGTCGCAGTTGCAGAAATTGTCAGGCTTTAGACCTAGGTGGATATTCACAAACTTGGTATCTTTCTGTAAGCGCAATTTTTCCACAGCCCGGGCAGTCGCAACAATAATAATGTGGTAACTGAAATCTTAACCACTTCTGATGTTGCAGAATATTTCATAGAATGTTTGTAGTTGCATTGAAAAATTTCGATTGATTGTATTTTGGACTTGGAGTCTGGTTAGTATAAGGAGATGAATATGTGAGCTACTTATAAAATATTCATATCGAAGTGATCTGCCTACCAAATAAACCTTATGCCTTTTTGTAATCACCTCATTTTATCCTGGTGACTTGCACCCCTCTAACGATTCGCAACCAACCTCCATCACGCCTCCACGTGCTTATAAGTCTTAATAGAATGGTACATACGGTACATCAAAATTTAGAATGAATTATAGAGATTTCGTTTTGTCGTATCTGCAGTAAAAAAAGACTGGACGGTAAAGCACCGAAGAACAAGGATGAAGACGGAAGGCTGAAATTGAAGAAAGGTAATGTACTCCTTCTTTTTGAATTACCGGTGAGATTTTGCGGCAAAAATGACTTTAATAACGGTTATGCCGACTATGACTGAGGATGGTCAGGGGAACTAGCTTCTCCAACTGTGCGAAACAGAATGTGGCTCTTAAAATTGCATTGAAAATGAGTCGAACTGAAATAATGATTCTGAGACCGAGTCTTATTTTATTGTTCACTACGTAATGCTTGAGGGAAAGTGCCAGTAGCAAGCAAATTTCTCTCATATTACAATTTTCCACTACTGAGGTATGACTTGCTGGTTTTCTTTCTTATTTAACTACTCGGTATTTTTCTTGTTACGTAAATCAAGAATAGTATGATAAGAACCGTCGCTTGTTTTTCAAATATGGTAAAATGCGACTATGTCCTTGTTTTGTTATTATTTCCTTGCCTGACAGCTAATGTGGTTCAGCCTTAGGCAACTTCATACACTTAGATGTACTGTAGTAAGAATTTGCGATCAATCAACTGTTATGGCTTCTTTATGTGTTCTTTGCCTATGGCTTTCCCATGTAACTTCACGTCATGCTTCAACAGGCATTTTAGATGTTGCATTGCAGAGGCTACTTAGTCATCTCACAGTGTTTACTATGTTCTTTCAAGCAAAGCAATGGTAAAAAAAGCGGCACCATTCGTAGAGTCATGGTTTAGTTGCAATTAATGTCTGACGGCCAACTTTTTGTTCATAAATATGAGATTATGCACTTGACTTGTGGTATAGGTTCTGATTCACTGTCTTAGCTCTCCAATAGTAGCATGACTTATGTGGTTTCTGTTATCTATTTATAGCTGGCATATTTGACTGCTTGCCTCAGAGATAACTCGTAATGCAAAGCTGGTCATGTGTAAGTTCTAAGTGTGACATGAATTGAAACCAGATTGTCGGCCGTTTTTGTTCAAAACTACTCAAACTCGCTGATCATTTAATATAAGCCATTTGATTTTTCATGAAAGTTCAACCCACTAGTCCGATTGCAATAAGACCACATCTCGGTTAAGCTTTTGATTGAATTTCTTTTTCATTCTCAAGTTGCTCATTTTAGTTCTGGTTGGTTGATGGTATATATGTTTGATAGGTAAACCAAAAATTACCAAAGAGCGAGGTCGTTCGCCAACTATCCGACAAAGAAAATCTTGCACCTCGAGCGGATCAAGTCCGTCAAGATCAGGTACTTGGTAGTGTTGTGAGCCCTGGTCCGTGACATGCCGCACGATTCAAACTAATTTGTGGTTTCAGGAAGTAAAAGGCAAGGTAGCTCCAGCGAAGGTAGATCTTCTACCAGTGCGAGCGCAGGCAGAAGTGTCAGCGAGGGTCATAGGTCGTCTTCTGTCTCTTCGTCGTCTTCGACCGGATCCAGCAATTCTTCCAAGACACATCGCAGCAATTCGGCAAGGTAGGGATTTTCAAGTGCAATTTTTCATCCTTATATAGTCTATTTTCATGGCTTTCCCGGTTCTGAAATTTATTATAGTTTGGTCCCATCGCTTTCATTCTTGGAATGTAAAATTATTCATCGTGATTGTTGTGAAAACAATTTTTTATTAGCAATTTCTCTGTGGCTTAGCACAGCGTCTGATTAAATACGGATTTGAGCGAGATACCGTTCTCACTTTGATTAGAACCATCGATTTGAGAATTTTCTAGATGACTACAATCATTTCTTAAACGCGTTCGTTCAATCAAGCTTGCGTCGGATGTAAAATAAGCAGTGTCAGATAAAGTGTGTATCGCTGATAACATTCATTGCCGGTCTCTTTGACTGCGGAAGAACATTCTCGTACCGTAATTTAAATGCGTGATTGCTGTTTTATATTTTTTGTAAAAGATTTCAATGTGTATTTACTTGGCATATTGCGAGTATTGCCAGCTCGTAGGGGATTAATTTGCTTTTCGATACGGGCGCATTGATTGTGTAATGACGGTTTTTGCGCTTTTTTTCCCAGTTCGGAATCGAGCTATGAAATCGAAGAAAAGCAGGAAAATCGCAAATTGGTGGCAATGTGCATTAGGAATCTCCCCTCGCGCCCGACAAGTATGTGCTCGCTTTAGATTAGCTCGGAAATGTCAGATATTCGGTAACAATGAGTCTACCCGATTCGCAACTTTCAGTCACGAGCATCCGGGACGGCATATTTCACGAGTTCAAAAAATACGGCAAGGTTAAGTCTGTGCTAGTGCGTGGAGACGGAAATGACAGACACGCGCTTGTGTTGTTCCGCACCGCCGGCGAAGCAAATAAAGCGATCGCTCACGCTAGGACAAAGTTACTGTTCGGGGTAGCTATCGAAGCAAGTATTTATGAAGGCGAAGGTAAGGTTGTGTGCGGCAGGATATTATGGTTATTTCAATCGGCCGTTTGTGTCCTGTGTTTCATCAGTAAGCGGTCAGGAATTGGAGGAGTGCGGGGGCATCATTGACGAATTTCACCCGAGAGCTTCGCGGACTCTGTTTGTCGGTAATCTCGACAAGACAGTGGGATATAGCGACATTCAAAATATTTTCGTTCGATTCGGGGAGATTGTGGTACGTTGCCGTAGTGTCGCTAAGAATTGGAAAGGGTTGTTAGAATTTTGCGATCATTACAGGCTATCGAAATCAAGAAACAGCACAACATACCTCAGTACGCTTTTCTGCAATACACGGATATCATGAGCGTGGTCCGGGCGATTACGAAAATGGACGGAGAGAAGTTAGGTCGCAACACGCTCAAGGTATTTGCGTCGCTGCCGTATCGGTCTGGAACGCGTTGCTTATTTTTTTTCTCCCGTCGTTTTCAGCTTGGGTTTGGAAAAACGGTGATATCGTCGTGTCTCTGGGTGGACGGCGTTACGGACAGCTTCACGGAAAATTATTTGACGCGTTGCTTCATGAGGTGAGACCCAATCTTGGTTTGTAGTCGATAATCTGGTAGGTTTTACTTGCACTACGTCAGTGATTATGTTAATTGGCAACTTCCACTTCTACTGATTCGTTTTTTAGGCAATATTCCTTCCATTTTATGATTTGCATTTTGAAACTGAGAAAGTGCTTTTGGGATCAGTCAGCGTCACTTTTGTACAAGCAACATTGTCGTCGGAAACAGCTGTATCACAATAACTGGATATATTTTCGATGATCCCATCTATATGTACAATGTTGATGTTGATCTTGCATTAGTCGCAAAGATACATACGAAAGTATGAGATTCGTCAGCAAAATCTTTTCGAACCTTTCATTTTCTACTACGACTAGAAGTAGTTTTCGCATGTCTTAAAAACGGTTGCTGCTTGTTGTTATTGAGTAGGAATTTATGTCGTTACTTCCACTCGGATGCCAACTCCAACTACCCAGGGTTGTAATCAAGTCACAAGGCTCCGAGTCACAAGTCAATCTCACTTTTAGAGGTTTGACTCGAGTCAGGTCGAGTCATTTTTAATTCACCACCGAGTCTAGTCCAAGTCAGCGAGCAGACGGTCGAGTCCGAGTCATGGTACTATAACTCAAGTCCGAGTCATTGTGTTGGCTGTGGAGTTTCCAGTTGAAGTCTGTTGAACCCACTTTTTATAACTCTGTTTGGTGATATCGAATGGTTCGCATTTATTGTATACTAATTCCCTCACTCTTAGCAGTTTCTAGTCGCATTTTCAAGTACGGTACCAGTACCAATAGACGAAATCCCAGTGGTGTGGTTACTTTACTATTCTTCGAAATTCCAAAGAAATGTCGGTCTTGGCCGTTCGAGTCTTGAGTCATATGACTTAGTTCGAGTCATGCGCAATGACTCGAGTCAAAGTCGATTCATTTTACGCATTACAGCCCTGGTCTTGGGTTTAAAATAGGTCAAGGTTTATCATTGTTTTGAATTATGACAGTGAATAAATACTATTTTTTGTAAATTAATCTTCATTTTTTCAATGCCTATATAATATATATTATCAAGACATCCACTGAGCAGCATCCATTAACAATGTAATTCACGTCTTTCAATTGGTAATTCAAGAAACTGACTCGAGTCAAGTCGAGTCATTAGAAAATCGCAACTCGGACTCGAGTCATAACAACCCCGCTTTGACCAGCCATGTTTGTGGGACTTTGCTTGTTTACACTCGCCTCTTCCAGGTACGGCCCCGTAAAGCACGTGGTCATCGACCGAAACCGCGGCCAGGCTTTGGTGTTCTACTCTCAATACGATTTCGCGCAGTCTGCAATGCAGAAAATGCGCGCCAGAAAACTCAACGGCAGCCGATTAAAGCTTGACTACGCCAGCAACGAGCTGGTCGAAATTTTCTTGAAGCACATGAAAAGCTCGGGGCAGAGCTTCCAGGGCTTGGAGAATATCCGGCAGCTGCTGCAACCGCCGTCGTCGCCTGTGGCTGCGCCGCTGCCGCCCGCCGGGGCAGCGTATGCCCGCACGGCACCGTCGCAAGAGCCCAGGGCCGGGTACTACGAAGAGCGTCATCAGCCGGGCGGTTATAACGATGAACAATACGCCGACGGGAATAATTACAGGCGGGGCTGGCGGGCTCGCAGTCGGGAGCGGCATGGCTTTGCGGCAGAGCAGACTGGGTACAACAGGCCCAAGCGGGGTTACGATGATGCTCACCCAAGGCAGGACTACCACCGTGACCAGGCTTGGGAGCACGAGAGCTACCCGGACGGACGAAACCGTGCGGGGCAATACGATCAGGACTATCGACAGAGAGACCATGATTTGCGGCGGGAGCATCGGGGCTACCCCAGAAAGCAGACGACGAGGACCGGGGCGGCTTATGAAGAAAATTTTCGGTATCGAGGCGGGGCTCGGGATAGGTACCGAGAAGAGCGTGACGCGGACTATGTTCGTGACAGGGACCAGAGTACAGGAGACCGGTACTATAACAGGGCCGCGCATTTGTCACCATCTCATCCGCGGTACCACCCCAGACGGAGCAGGAGTGCGTCGCCCCAACCTCGCGACCCTGAAAGGTACGGGGTGGAAAGGGGGGCGGGCGATGCCCCTTTTCGCAGAAGAGGTAGTGCGTCACCCGAGGCTCGATATGACTCGCTGCAAAGATTGAATTCGATGGAAAGCAAGTCGTCTACGCATTCGGACCCACGGTACCCGGCCCGGGGCGGCGACGTGGACATGCGCGAATACTTGGACGAGGACAAGCTGTCAGTGCCTAGCCCGCGAAGCGATGAAAGAATCGTGGAATTTACAGAACGGGCCAGGAAATCTCGCTCCCGAAAACGTGCCCCAGCAGATTTAACCCCGGCAAATGACAGCCTGTCGCCTCGCGGACGTTACGACAAGTATCGCGACGACGGCGTCCGCGTCGATCGCACCCCGGAGAGCTTCGACGAGCCGCGCTGGCATGCGGACTCGCCCGCTTACTCCGAGCACGGGCGCAGTGTCAGCGGTACTCCGACTCGCGATGAAAACGAAGACTTGATCGGCGAAGTAATTATTAAGAAATCGGGATCAAAGTCTTCGTCGTTGGAAAGGACTAAAGCTCGTCCGAAAGAGGAAGAGAAACCGCGCGATAAGGATTACAGGAAGGAGTTTGCCGCCGGTTCTTCCGCCCCGGCAAAGTCGGACTCGGGCGGAAAATCAAGATCGAAGTCCAGGTCGACCTCGTTGATTCAACGCGTTCATTCGCCGCCCCCTACGAAAAAAGACACCGGCACGACTTACGAGAAAGATTTTGATTATCGCAAACAGTCCAAGCCCGATTCTAGGGATGCGTCTCGTCACAAGCATTCTAAATCCGGTAAACCCGCTGAACGTGTCCGCGGAGATCGGGATATTGGCAGCGATCGTGCCGTGTCTCCAACGGAACGCCGCACGCCAGGCAGCGGACCGGGTTTGCTGAAAAGGGAATACTCTCCGAAGCCCAAGGAAAGGGAGGACAGTTTATCGAAAAGGGCGCGTACCGCTACGCCATCGTCGAGCTCGAAAGAGAAATACAAGGAGCACAAGAGAAGGCCGGATTCGAATTTGGACAGGGACGAGAGGCCATCTCACGCACAGAAAAGGAGGCATTCGCCAGATTCAGGTACGCCCATTTTATGACGCTTACGATGCTGATTACTCTCCCCGTATATGAGATTTAATATTTATAACTGACTGTCATCACAACATCCTTGTTGAAATGCATTTATTTAATCTCGGAGACTGTTTTGGGGTGCTTCTTATCAACAGATATCGGAATATTAAATGATTCAAACAGATTCAAAAGTATAACCACTATGGTATGACAGTTAGGCTAAACTAAATGTAGAATTGCAATCGATCTTGCGAGGAAAGCAATCTGCAAGTTCTGAACCAGCTACCAGTATTGATAAATAAGAAAATTTCCATAGTTTTATAAAATTGTATTCAAAGTAGTTATGCTTCCCTCGATTTTGCAAGAGTGCTAGAGCTTGTTGTATTCTGTGACGAAAAGTCAGTCCAATTTTCTGGAAAAGCCATATTCTGAAGCTGTTGTCCCCTTGAGATATTAGTATATGGACGCGCCCCTTCGATTGTACCGCTACTGCTTACTGACGGCTTTAATAAGACAAAATGTTTATAGATAAGGAAAATTTCGTAGTTCCAGAGAGTCATATTGAAAGTATTTATGCTTCTGTTGATTTTGTGTCAGTGCTAGAGCTATGAAATGACAAAATGTTCTATGTTCATATTGTTCATCCAATTTTCCGAGATATGCAAACGCTTATTGGGTACACTATTGTCACCTTGTAATTCTACAACGTTGACAAGACCATGAGCTTATCAATCATTATTGAAGCGTCCTGGTGCCACAACTGTACATAATCAAAGAGCTGTGGCATGTCGGTTTTTAAAAAATTATAAATTTTCATTCCACTTTCAGATCAATCAGCAGTCAAAGCGAAGCGCGAAAGGAAAAAATCGACCTCGGACCATCACAAACACAAGTCGTCAAACGATACTCCCTCTCAAAAGCACGAGGCGCCGTTATCTATCGCTAGTCAGATGTTTATGCAAGATGAGGAAGACTCTGGAAACGATAGCACGGCACCGTTGCCGGAGACTGTAAAACCGGAGGTGAGTTTCTTGGTCTTGTCCCGTTACGAATAAGGCATGGCACAGAAATCCGACCTGTGGGTCATTTCACTCGAACCGGATGGCGTTCAGGACCCGTGACAATGGCTGGGCATGATGACTTGGCTCCAAGTCGCGTATTGATTGTAATGATTTGAGTTGCGCAGTGCTAGTCCATTTTTTCAAGTACCCGTGTTGATTTTATACAATTCTTGCTACTGGTGATTATGTTTTTAAGGACAATTATTATCGCTTTAATATCACCTTTACATCACAACATCCGAACATGTGGCAAAGGGTTACGAATGTTAACGAAAATGACATTTCTTGAAATACCATAAAAGCCGATTGTTGCAATTCGTTTTGTAAGATTTACGGTAGGCACTTGTGTCCCGTCTAGGAAAACCTAATAACTAGGGCCATTTTTATATGACCTTAAAAAATCAATTATATGACTTTATTTTTTGGAAAATATGACTTTATATGACTTTATGCGAATATCGTGTATTTTTACATGTAACCAACGTCACTCATGGAACTGACGAGTAAAACATGAACAACATAACAGTAATACACATCACTTTTGTAGTACAGTTTCATGTAGTGTGGAATGTTGGAGTCTTTTAAGTTATGATTTCGACGTAAAATGACTTTAGTAATGAGCGCTCCACAGACGCTGATGTTGGTTGACACATCTGCAGTTTTGCATACAGCGCTGGTGAAATGTCTTGTCTTTGTAGCTCCATAATTTGTTTCACATCGTTTTTGTCCTATCGTTTAATGCAATTGTTGAGCTCAAGCGGATCTTTTCCGAATTCGATGGCATTTAGATCAGCATGGGCCTCTTTGATAGTGTACGTACAACTTTCCATTTTCAGTATCAAGTTTGAAATATTGTTATAGTGGAGGCATATTTCTGTTAACTCGTCAACTTTGGATCATTCACTGAATCTTTGACGCTAGCTCTTTACAATAACTCCTTCAGCTTCCAATGCGTTGACTATTTCTTTCACTTGTGGAAGTCTCTGAACTTCAAATGACGTCCCACTTCAGTGCACAGAAGTGAAACAGATTGTATAACAACACAGTGGAATGTGTGACCTCATAATGCAATGTGTGACCTCGTCGGACTGCGACTGTGATGTTATGTAGGCTAACCTAACAGTTTGCCTTTGTTCAATCAGAAATTGCCTTACTTTCTTAGTGCGTAATTGCTTCAATTGACACTTTTTATTTAAAGTATACAACAATATGACTTTATACCTCAAATATGACCTAACCAGGAAAATATGACTTTATATGACTTTATAACTTTCTTAATATACCCCGTATGGAAGGGGGTTTTGCGTTAAAATTGATTTCACGACTTACTGATGCATAGAAAAAAATATGACTTTAATGACTTTAAATGGCCCTACTAATAACACAGTTAACACACGGAGGTTTTCTAGACTTTTATTCACTGAAAGGGTGAAGTATCCGACAAAGAATATATTCGTTAAAACAATGGTATATTGAGAAAACCTGTGTTAGTCTGGCCATGCAGCTGATGACTGAAAAGTAGGTCATAGATCTCACCCAGTCCTAAACCTAATCACAGCCTCGTCGCTGTCCATGTCCAGTATAAAAATCCTAAGACCCAAGGATTCCATGGACTGCAGGTCTTAGATGCTTTTTGGCCACTGTATACTTATTTCCAAAATATCCTCCTTGACAATATGAATAATATTTTAGGAGCAGGCAGCTGAGGCGGCCCAAATTGCGCATTCTGACCCGGATCCGAACCAGGACAAAGCCGACAGTCCCCCCGACATCGGCTACACCGCTGCGTCACTATCAGCCGCACTCTCGTTGTTGCCCAAAGCGTTCACGAAACCCCAGAAACAAACCGCCGGCAACGACCAGCCACAAGAAGGGCGAAAGAAGGACGGAGCCCTGACCGAGCTCGAAAAAGAGAAGGTCCGCCTGCAGCAGCTCCTCTCCAAACTCGACTCGGACAAGCGACTCAACCCCAAAGACGCCGAAGAGGTCGCGGATGTCGTGCTCCAAGAACTGACGGAGAAGGCCAGGAGCAAGCTCAACGAGCTGAAGCCCCAAAAGGTGCCCGGGCCGAGCAAGGCTACAGCTGAAGTCGTCGTGGACGAGACGGTTTTAGGGGAGGACAGGGACCAGGTGGTGGAAGTAGATGACGTCACGTTTGAGGAAGAGGTCGTGGTGGACACGATTGAAGAGGTGACTGAAGACGAGATCATCGAAACAGAAGTGGAAGAGGTTACCGTGAAAGAAGAGGAGGAAGAGTTGGGGGAGATGCCGCAAGATGATAAAGTGCTGGAAGAACCCGCTGTCGTTTCCCCGGTGGTGCCTCCGATGCCCGTGGTAAAACCGGTACAATCGGCCGACGTTAAGAAAGAGACGGAAGACGAGAAAAAGGCGTTGGAGAAACTGGAACGGAAGAGAGAGAGCCAGATCAAGAAGATCTTCAAGAGGCAGGAGAAAGAGAAGAAGAAACAGATCGAGAGGGTGCAGGCCATGCGTGGCCCGAGCAGCCAGAGCGTCATCAGTTCTGTCGACGATGATGATGTCACGGAAGATATTAGCGAAGAAGCGGCAATAGAAAATGTTAATGACAGTGTTTTGGAAACATCCGAGGTATCGACCGCCGGGGATACTCCTGTCCTGTGCGACGGTGGTGCTGACGATGCCCCCGGTTTAATTGGTATTAACGATGGTAACGTTGTAATCGAAGATAAAGACGATATCGCTACCGGTAGTTCTGATACTGTTTTGAAGGACTCTGGCCATGAAGAGTTGTGGCCACCAGACAGAGGTAAGGAAGCGGACCGCTCGGACGCTACCACGGACGACGTTGAGACTAAAAGTCCGGACGGCGAGTCAAAGGCGGCCTTGAAAACTCTCGCTGAAAATAACGTCACAAACCCGGACAGTCCTGTCACCCCGGTTGGCGCGGGCAACGACACATTGGCAGCTGTGAAAATCTCTCCGAGGACCGAGGCTCAGTCTAACGCGTCTGTTCCTCAAAAACCGGCAGTCGCGCTCGCGCCGGCGTCTCAGACGGGCCGTACGCCGGTTTTCACGACGCCGTCTCCGGCTTCTTCTTCGTCGTCGGCGTCAAAATCACACAAGCACAGGCAGATGAAGATGCAGCGCAGGCATGGCGGACACCCGGGCCGGATTGGGCAGAGTAAAGACTCGAGGTATGTTTCTTGTTATCCTCGGCTCTGGAGTGGAGTCGATTTCTACCCCAAAAACCCATCCGTTGGCTATGCCACTGTTAGTAATGATGACTCTGAGCTGGTAATCGCAGCACAAACAAACAAACGACACGTTCTTTCAAGTTGTCTGTCAACTGATATTTTTTTCTTACGTGAAACTAGAGCTACTCACTTTCCAATGTCCGCGACTAGAACGAGAACTACTCAAACGAGCAGTTTGTACAAGAGTGCGGTAAGCGTGTAGAAGTAGAGGTTAGCCGTTTCCTAGTTAGTAAAAAGTAATTATCGTAGGCCTAGCTTTGCCTGGAAACTTCAATTGATTAGAAGTGGGACTAGTCTAAAATCATGACCAAAGGTGGACATGTATGCTATCATTGGTGCTGGAGTGGATGGAGAAGTGTCATCGTTAATTTATTCTCCAGTAGAACTGGCGGTTCCGATTGAATAAAAAAGTTTTCTAGGCGTTATTTGGCCCTAAAAACTGAACACTGTGGAGTAGATGAGCAGGCAAGTCGTGAAAACCTGCTCGAGTAGGCTTTGAAAAAGCAAGACATGCTCCCTTACTGACTACCTCTAAACCTTTGTTCTTGTCTTTTGTAAAATTGTGTGTAAAATACGAGCCTGTACTTCGTTTCAGACCACACGGTCATCACGGCAACCAGGAGCACAGGCGGTCCAGTACGCATTCCCACCGGTCCAGGTCTCACAGTAACGCGGCGGCAGGTCACCACAAATCGGACGCTCACAAGAGGCACGCGCCGCAATTGTCGCGAAGGTCCCTGGCCACGATCACGGTCGGTCTGGACGCAAGTCCATCGAAGGTAGCTTTGGTGTTTTTATGTTTTTGCCAGTGTGGTGATCTCATCCGTTGTCTGTGTTCAGCCTTTGTCGAAAAATGAATTGGAACGTTTGAGGCACGAATTGGAGTCTGTCCGCAACCAGCTCAATGCAGGCGGCGTGTCGCCGAGTTCTCTCTCGCCGTGTTCCGACGACGAGCCGTGCGGCAAATCGCAATCTCCGGCGCAGCTGCTCTCTCCTATTAGCCCGCTGCTGAAAAGTCCCGGGAACGTAATGGTGAGACAGAGTCACATTAAACTGTCATTAGGTAATGAGCTACCGAGAAATTCTAATCCAGTGATCCAATACCTCAACCCTGTAATCGGGGCAGCCATCAACGTAACATAAGGGCAGCCTTGAAAAACCGCAAAATTGACAAACTGTCATCACGGACTCATTGCCAAAAATTGGGACAAAATTTCCGCGAAAGGTACGGAATAAGGCATCCGTGCATATTAGGGGTATTCAAAAATGTTTTTTTTTTCTCAAATCGTACTGGCTACTTGATAAAATTGTTAGGTTACCTAATTTAAGCCTACACACCAAATTTGGCTCAATTCCAGCCAGTAGCCGCATGCATTGCTACAGGAGAATAAAGTTTCGATTTATTATATAAAAATAAATTACAAAAAATTTGAAAATTTTCTGTTCACCCCATGAAAGTGTTGGGTTGTCTATAAAATCGATGTTCACCAAATTTGGTTCAATTCCAACCAATGGAAGCGGAATTATTGCCGTCGAAAAATTTGGATTTGAATAAAATAGTATACACGGTGTATATATAAATAGTATTTACACTATAATAAATAATTAAAGAATTGGTCACCGTAAATACTATTTTATTCATAATTCTAATTTTTCGACGGCAATTACTCCGCTTCCACTGGTTGGAATTGAACCAAATTTGGTGAACAGCGTTTCTATAGACAACCCAACACTTTCATGGGGTTAACAAAAAATTTTTAAATATTTGTCCTATTTATTTTTATATAATAAATCGAAACTTTCTTCTCCTGTAGCAATGCGGCTAATGGCTGGAATTGAGCCAAATTTGGTGTGTAGGCTTAAATTAGGTAACCTAACAATTTTATCAAGTTGCCAGTACGATTTGAGAAAAAAAAAGTCATTTTTGAATACCCCTAGTGCATATATTATCCCATGTATATTAGGTTTGCCCGATGATTCAATTGGCCTGTTACTACCTTATGCCCACAGTACTGGTTAGAAACTAAGGACAACAAATTTTTAATGAATTTTGAAATACCACGTCTGTCTAGCCTAGCTTATGTGGTTATGGCATCGTTGGAAAACTTCAATTATCGGCGATATCTGCTAACCGGACGTATTCGACACAGGCTCACAACAGGAGAACAGACACCGGCGCCTCGTCGCAGAGTCCGGCTTCCGGGCCTTCGCTGACCGATCGGCTCAAGCTGCTGGGCAAAGTGAAAAAGAGAAGCTCGGGGCTGGCGTCGGAGGTCAAGGTGAAAACCGAGGCCGCGACCCTGGAACGCGTGGCCATTGATGGCGCGGTCGGCGTCGATGTTAAATTGTGTCGGTGAGTTTCGTAGGCTGGTCTGAGATTGGAACTTTCAGATCTAGAGTAAAGAGTCTGTACTCTGACATGCTGGTAGATTGTTTTATTGACCAGAGGTGGCCAGAAACTAAAGTACGGACGAAAGTAGGTTTTGCCTTCTTGTGTTACTCCCACTCGTCTATTTTACTGTTTTCTCGGACTAGAATGCTTACTTACTGGGAAATCGCGTACGTACTTGAGTTGAAATTCACGTCGTTAATTCCCCTTTACTTGAGAACCAAGATGTTTACTTGAGTCACCTCTGCACATCATGGGCCACTGCATCACAACCTAAGGCAGTGAACTATAATTTGGTACTTCAATAGACCACCTCTGCTATTGTACATAGATAATTTCAAAGCACTCTCGATCCTCTGAATGCAGATTCCTCAATGTGCGAAGCCGCTGGCGCGATGTAACAATTCCGCTTTTTATTACACAGCTCCAGCATAATCGACCAAGACTTGGCGCGACTCTCTTACATCTCCGACCATTTGTCCAGCAACGAATTCAACGCCGCGCCCATGTCCGCACCTCCGGTACCTTTAAACGTCCCGCTGTTTGCCGGTTCAAAATTTCTGCAGCCAGTACCTGTACCGCAGATGTTACCGGTCCCACTGAATTCGGTCGCGCCGAGCGCCGGGGTAGACCCGGTGCCGTGCAATCCGCCCACCCCTGTTTCTTCAAGCGACGGGCCAAAAAACGTGCTTTCTCTCAGCAGCTCTGACCTTCCCGTAACTGCTGAGAGACCGAGAGATGCGTTCGGGAAGAAAACTAACACATCGACGATGGATTATGGCAGCGAAGACACAAGAGAGATATCAAAACACGAGCAGGAGCCTACTCTACTACCAGACTCTTTAGAACGAGACACAGAGTTGCCCTGCGTCTCACAAAACCTATGCGATACTGAAATTATACCTTCACATTCAAGCAAAAATAGTCCGGCAAAGTCTGCGATATCAGAAGACCGCACTGTTTCTCCTGTCTCGGAATGTGTAGACGCGTCACAAATGCAGCAGGACGCGCTCAAGGTAGATGCGGAGAGCGTGTGCGCTGAAGATTTAGAAGCGGGCGGCTGTATGGAGATATCTGTGGACGTAGAGGACTCGGGAAATCTCGGTGACGTTATTATCGATGACAATGTCGTCGAAGAAATAACGGAAGATTCGAAATCAGAAATGGAAACGGATCGAGTTGTGAGTGATGCAGAAACTCGGCCGGAAAAGATTGCGAAAGCTGAAACGGTTGACGGTGACGCGATATCGAAAAAGCCTGATGAATTTGTAGACGTGGTCGGCGAAATAAAACAGGTCCCGTTGACGTCTGGCGAAAATGAAGATGCGCAAATCACGAAGGATAGGCCGAAGGTCGGCAAGAAGAAGATTCCGGGCAAAAATGACTTGCCGAAGACGCCGAAAATCGCCGTCAAACGCAAGATCTCGAAGGAGGCCAAAAAGGAAAAGATCGCTAAAAAGGACAGTCACAAAAAACCGAAAGGCGACGCGCACAAAACAAAGTCGGATGCAAAGTCGAAGGTAAGCGAGGAAAGGGCAAAACCCGAGGACAGCGATAAAGAAGCTACGAGTGAGAAGGTTTTGGAGCGTACTGCGGGTGATGACGATGCGGAGACTTCTCAAGCAAAAACTAAGGAACATAAAAGCAAAGAGGAGTCTGGCAACAAGAAAACGGATGACGGTGTTTCGAAAAAGAAAATTTCCGAGAAAAAATCCGTGCCGGCTGACGCGAAAACGGATAAAAAAGCGAAGGCTAAGGCGGAAAAGCGTGAAAAAGGTGATGTCTTCGGTTCTGCTGTTGCAAAGGAAGACAGAAAATTGACCGAATCGAAATCTCCATCGATACGGCCGGAAGGTAGTGAGAGTAGGGTGGACACGACTCCACATTTTGTGAAGAAGAAAAAGAAAAAACACGGGTTGGACAAACGCGAAAAACATTCCGAGAAGAAAACTGTCGGTTCCACGTCAGAGGACAAGTCGGACAGTAAAAACAAAGATGGAAAAAGTGTCAGGGAATGCGAAAAAAGCAAGAAGAATCCTGTCGAAAAATCGAAGACCAGCGAAAACCTGCTGAAAACGTCGGAGAAAAGCGGGCTCACCAAAAAAGAGTCTAAACAGGTTAAAAGCGTGAAGGCCCATTCCGATCTCAAGGCGTCCCATTCCGCACCACCGTCTTCCAAAACGGTGCCCGGTCCTGTCGACAATAGGAAAAAATTGAAAAAGACAAAAAAGCACGAGAAACCCGCAAAGAAAAGACTCGTGATATCGTCCGATTCTTCAGACGAGTCTGCGGACGAAGGAATTTCTTCGGGCGTGTCGAAATTTCCGCATGAATCTGAAAGCAGAATCGTCAGCGAGGACGAGAAATGGTCGGATGTAGACGATAGCAGCCGGCGTTCGAAAAGTCATTGGAGTATGTCGTCGGCTTCATCTTTAGAGCCGTTCGCGACCGGTGCCGGTCGGTCATCCATGCTGACGACGGAAACCATCAAAAGCGAAACGATCATGCCGGTCGGATACGACCGGGACTCTTTCTCTGATTCTTCGGCGAGCGAAGACGATTCGCGCTCTGCCGATGTTTTTCGGGAAAAAAAGCGCAAGAAAAAATCCGGGACAAAAATCAAAGATTTGAAGCCCGAAACTGAGAGCAAGCATCTGTTTGGCAGCTGTTCCGATTCGGATATGTCTGAGACGCAGCTGGTGATGTCGCTGACCAATTCGGAGAGTTCGGACGAGATTTCTGTTCCGAAAAAGTCTTTCCCCAAACGGTCGGCCATGGCTTTTTCCGACGATTTGGACTCTTCCGACTCGGAGACGCCGCCGAAGAAAACCCCGAAACCTCAGCTCAAAGCTCTCGCGCCCAAGCCGGACGCGAAAGCCACTGTATCGACTGCAGCGTTTGATCACAAAGTCCAGAGTAAAAAATCGGAGAAGACCTCGAAGAAAGGAGACGGAAAGTCTACCAAGAAACTGGCGAAGATGGCGAAAAAAGAGAAACGCAAGCATGATTTATCGTCCGATAACGAGCCTGATGTGGGTTTCAAGTTGAAATCGAAGCATTCCACGAAAGTAAAGAAGTCCGACGCTAGTCGCGAGCCATCGCCGAGCTTCGCCGCCGACAAGCCGGAATCAAAATCGGCAAAATCGTCCCCTCTCGTGCATCAGCCGAAAGACAAATCGCTGGCGAAAGCTAAAAAGCATAAAGACCAAAAGTCGCGGAGCGGTAAAAGCGATTCGGGAAGATTAGTTCCGGGACACGACCACGACAAGAAACAGTCCAGGCCTGAGTCTGTGGAGGCTGCGAAAAAGAAGGACTCTGCGAAAGACCCGGATAAGAAGTCTTCGAAATCGGAGAGGTATGATTTCGGCGAATCGAGCAAAAGGAGAGATTCTCCCAAGATCGCGTCTGATCATGATTCGGACAAAAAGTCGGCGAAATCCGGGAAAGTCGACCCTGGTGAAATCGGTAAGAAGAGAGATTTGACTAAAACGGTGTCGGAACGCGACTCGGATAAAAGGTTATCAAAATCGGAGATGCACGAATTCGGTGAAGCCGCTAAACCGAAAGATTCTTCTAAAATTTCGTCGGAACGTGACGCGGAGAAAAGGCACAAGTCCGGAAAGTTTGATGACGTTGGGAGAAAGAAAGATTCCGGTAAAATCTCAAAATCGGAATTAGGCGAAAGCACCAAAAAGAGAGACCCGGGTAAAGTGGCGTCGGAGCGCGATCCTGACAAAAAGTCGTCTTCGAAACCTGACAAGGTAGACTTGGAGATCGGAAAAAGGAAAGACCCCGTTAAGAATGCGCCGGAGCACGTTTCCGATAAGAAGTCATCGTCCAAGACGGAGGCAAAAGAAAAGAAACCGGAACACGACACCGAAAAATCGGAATTGATCAAAAAGAAAGATCCCAAAATATCTAGCAAGTCGTCAGCGCCAAAGCCGGAAGACGACCGCAAAGAATCGTGGCAAAAGCCTGACAGGGAGACTGGGAAACACAAGAAGAAAAGTTCGAAAAAACACAAAAAGGCTGACTTTTCCAGAAGCGAGTCGGAGAGCGCGAAAGGGAAAGATGAAAGGACGAAAAAGGACCGTCTCGATAAGATTGGCAAGGAAGACCGCGACAAATTGAAGAAGCACAAAAAAGTCGCTGCGCCTGTACAACCTGAATCTCCAAAGAAACCTGAACCTATTAAAACCGACGAAAACCAGAATAAAGATATCACATACTCACTTTTTGGTTCAGACAGCGACGATGATGATATCGGCTTCACAATCGACGAAGAGTATGACTCGTCTCGGGACGTGCACAAAAGTCAACTTTTGCCGGACCACGGCGAAGAAACTGTCCCGACCGAAGCGGATGCCGGGCCTTCACCGGTCGAAAAGGCGCTGGTGGTGCAACGCGAAAGGAGTTTTCTCAGTAGCGGGTCTGACGACAGCGATAAAGAACAAAAATCGGCCGTGAAATCAGCTTTGTCTGTCCTGCGTCAAGACCGCGATGTCCGTGACACACAGGCGGACATACTTCTACCGTCTGTACGAAAACCAAAATCTCCGACAAAGCTCCCTGTGCCGCCGCGTCCAAGGTCGCTGTCCCCGTTGAAAAAAGTTTCAGAACCCCGTGATCGGAAAAGATCGCACGACCTGTGCGAAGTGAAGCGCGAACGGCCTAACCTACCGGGCGCTGGGTATCCGACGGGGCAGCGCAGGCATCATTTTGGTGTCGTGGATAGGCGAGAGAATATGGACAAGATGAAGTCTATATCACATGAAAGAGAGGAGGAAGCGGTCAGGTCCATTATGGGTATTCTTGACGAAAGCTCGGACGCAGACTCGTACTTTTCTGACGTTAAAGTCGACGAGACCGTGCCTAATCAGCAAAATTTTGCGGACAAGACTGAGAGTGACGATGTAGATGCCGGGGCTGATGTTGTGAAGCAGGTCCCTGGTCGCGACGAGTCACAAAGCGAAGACAACGAAAAGGGGCACGAGTCGAGTCAGGAAAAGGAGGATGTGGAAAGTGACCTGGCCAAGGAACGGTCCACGGCGGAAGAAAACGAACTGGCGGCCGCGGTCAGCGCGATCGAGGGTCTCTTTGGTGACTTTGCCGACGAAGACCGGCCCGCAGACAGTTTCCTGTCTGATGCCTCGCCTCGGCCCAGTTCTCGGCGGGTATCTAAAGACAAGACCACTTCAAATGAGCCAGCAACGAGCTACGACACAGCACCGGACATTATCAGTAGGGAAGTGTCACCGCAGGCGGCCTTTGAGAAATGCCACGAAGAAAGTTTCGTTGCCGGGAACAACAGTCGGAAGGTCTCTGCGGACAAGTCCGATTTGGAGTTGCCGTCGGTCCGGACGGACTTTGCTGATGGGCGCGAATCGTTTGTGAAACAGCGGTCGTTGACCCTGGAGGATGACCAAATACGGTCCAGTGATTCTGTGGGTGAACTGCCACCGAAAGCCATCGATACGCCGTGGGTCAGTTCGCTTCCCGAGTCGCGCTCTGAGCGGACGTACCAGACGAGTGACGTAAATTCTGCTAGCGTGCAGGCGAGACAGGTTGGAGTTTATTTATTTGTGTTTGTACGGGGGGTCACGTTATATGTTTTTAGGTTGTGCGATCTGAGACCGCGCCAGAGCCTGCGCGTCTCCCCGTTGAACCCGACAATCGTCCTGCTTACGTGAGCCAACCCGCCAGCACCAATGTTGCGATGCCGGTCCAGAATCTACCGGTAAGAATACGTCGTGCACTTTGAACTGGTTGAGCTGTGAGCCATGGTTGTAATGACTCGACTTGAATCATGATTTTTTTGCGGCTCTAGTCAATTTATGTATTGACTTGACTTGTACTCGAGTCATTGGACATGACTCGATCCAAGTCATATGACTCGAAACTAGGACGGCCGACATTTCATTGTAACTTCGTAGAATAGTAAAGTCACCACATTATAGTATTTAGTCTATCAGTCTCACTTTGAAAATCTGGCCAGAAACTGTTAGGAATGAGGAAAATTACGATATTATGAATGCGAGCCATTCTACATCACTCGAGCAGAGTTGAAAAAGTAGGCTGAACCCGATTGAACTCAAAACTGAACAGTAAACACAATGACTTGGACTCGGGCTATGACTCGGATTCGACCGTCTACTCTCTGACTTGGACTCGGACTTGACTCTCTGGTGAATTGAACATAACTCGAGTCAGAACTATGAAAGTGAGATTGACTTGTGACTCGGAACCTAGTGACTTGGTTACAACCCTGCTGTGAGCTAATAGATTTTGCCTCTGCCGTCTCTTTGTATTTGAGATGGTTGTCAAAGTAGTTATCGACGACACTCAAGTAGAAGTAACGTGAATTTCTACTCCAAAACAAAAAAAGTTCCACTTTCCATGTTGCTTATTAATTAAGTGTTCTCGGCCTAGTCCTAACTAAAAAACTGAAAACTGCCAAGTGGAAGCAGTCTAACATCAACTGCTTGAGTATGCAGCGCAAGTGAACAAAACCGACTTGAGTGCTATGAAAAAGTAGCATTACTTGAGTCGCTTATGATACCGCACTACACATGGTCTATGCGCTGTAACCTTATATTGCTGAACAATTGATCCGCTGTTGGTAAGGAGTTTTCGCATATCTCGATCACAACTAACTCAAAGTCTCTTCCATCAACAGTTTGTCACGACCGTACCGACGCCAGAACCGTCACCGACGGCGACAAGCTCCGAGATTTCGACCAATCCCTGTAAGACCAATGTCACGGTTACTGCCTTCTGTATTCTTAACTTATCTGTTTTCAGTCGTTGCCGTTTCAGTAGCTTCCGGAAATCAACCTTCCGCATTGCCGTCACGCGGCACACCGCCCGAGCCGCAGAGGTCCCAGATATCTGTCGGCAGCCACGGTGCCCCGGCTCGAAGCCCGGTCGTTGCTCAGGAGCCGCGGACTGCGGCGGTATCTACGTTGCCTGTCGGAGGTTTCCTGCAAAGACCGAGCAGCCGGCCAGGTATCTGCTTACTATCGTCAACGTTTCAAATCGTATAAGCCTGATCGATGCTTTTTTCTCACCGTCTGTCTGTCGTAGTTTATAACCTGGGTTGATCAAAGTAGTTTGCTTGGTTATCACGATTTCACTCGTAAAAATGATGCAGACATATCACAAAACTACCCTGTACTTATACAAAATCCAAAGCGTAAAAATGAGTAGTTTAGCCTAGAAAAAACTTTTTGTCTAAAAAGTAGTCAAAAACTTAACACTTGAGTACTTTGACTACGTCTGGTCCCTTTCTTACATCGCATTTGCTCTCAACTGTCGTCTGACTACTAAATATTTTGTTCCTACTCGGTTTTCAGAGCTTTCGAAGAAGCCGTCCGACCCGGCGCTTTCCTTCGCCAACGCGCCTTCGGCGTTGCATCATCCACGTGCCAGCATACCGTCTCAATCCGCAGTATCGATAAAAAGCACCCCGACAAGTGCGCCGCACGCGATGGAGCACAGCTCTCGCATACCGTACTCGCACGCCCCAAAAACGCCGTACCTAGGCTACCCAGAATCTATGATGCCTATTCATAATCAGGTATTGATGAAATTGCGGTTTGATTCGATCATTTTGCGATGTTTGTACCGTATTTTTTGACAGGGACATGCTCAACAGCCGTTTGGTCTTCCGCAGAACCGATTTTCAAGCTCTCAAACTCCTGCGATGATGCCCTGTAAGTTGATCTGGTAAACTCTTGCATGCTGACAGCAAACCAAAAGTTTTCTATATTTCAAATATACCACATTACGCATCTACTACATTACTATAGCATACTAGTGCGCAGGATGAACTCTACATCAGCAACAGCTTCAAAAGATCAAAACCTTTCAAACACGATTTTCTCACGAAACAAAAGGATGATCATGAATATTTACCGCTCCATGGGCTGGATGTGTGTCTTGCCCTCCGTCGAACCTCAACGAACCCCTGGGGCTCATTTAAAGCCCGGCTGAGAGCCCTAATGTAATTTTGTTGAAAGCTTTCAAACACTTCTCAACCAGCCCTTGTATGCAAAATGTTAATGCTGCTGTAGAGTTAAGTTTTAGTGACTTTGTCGTAGACTTGATACCATTTGGTTATTACGACTGCTTAGTGAACATGACTATCCCTTTTCCTGGAATACACTCGGAACTGATTGGAAATGGAATAGACTAATTGGTGATTCGGAACAACGGTCCCTGTTATCGGGCCGCACCTTGATTTTTTTCTATTCACAGACGCGCATCCGTTAGCGCCACAGCAACCGCAGCAGCCAGACACCATGCAGAGGACGCTGTCGAGCCCCTACCTGCTTCAGCATTCTGCGCCCGCGCCACACATTCCGCCCGCTAAAATCGAAGTCTCGACACCGACGCGGAATCGCGACGCTCCGAAATTACCGGGCATGAATCAAGTGCGTTGCTATATTATCCCGAGTATGATTTTTTTCTGCACCTTCCGATCGTCAAACTTTTTGGCAGGGCGCCGAGACTTCTGAATCCCAGAGAACTTCGTCTTCTAATCCGAACTTGGCGGCATCCTCTGTACCGAACATTCCACATCCGTATCTACATCCGCAGCAAGCCAACATGCAACAAAAGCAAGTTTTTCCGTCGCACCTATATTATCCCAATCCGGGTAAGAGCTTTGTTCTTTATTGTAATCACGCTCATGACCCCAATTGTGTGCGTCTGAAATAATTGGCTATATTGCAAGAGTTACTCAAACCAGTGGACCATGGAATTTTGGCATTTATGATCAGAAAATCATTACCGTTAACACCTAAATCTTGATAGTTTCTGTGATTACATCGACATGTTGTGTGGTCAGTAACGAAGAACTTCTACTTAGCAGTGTTCAGTTTTAGCAAAACTAGGCCTAGAATACTTTTTTACTTATTTGAAATTGCAGTTCTTCTTGTACTTAAGTCTGATCACCTATGGGTGTGATGCATTTTTACACGGAAGCCCAATGTCCTGCTCATGTGGTCTGATTCAAATCTTCTTCAAACAGTTTTGTGTCTTTATGTGTACGGCGTACATGTGAGAATGAACTGCATCCCAAACTTTCTTCTTTTTTTTATTCGCAGGTATGCCGCACTACCCTAATCTGTCTCCGTACATGCCCCCGTTCTTGGGGATGCGGCCAAACCTTCCGTCGGTGCCGATCGTACGGACACCGCCAGAAGAGCCCCAGAGGCAGACTCCAAAACCCCAAACCCCACAACAAAGGTCAATGACCCCGCTCCCGTACCGACCGAGGCTCGAGCAACCCGCACATATACCCTCGAGCAGACCCCTACCCCATGTTAACCCGCAAATGGCGATGCACCCATCTTATAATGTACACCACGCTCAGCAAGACCCAAGTCAAACCGCCGCAATACATCAAACGCAACATGTCAAACACGAGTCGAATCAGTACCAGCCTCCAAGGGCAGAACACGGGGAACGCTACGTCCGTGCCGATAATGAACAGTCCCAGATGGACATGGTGGACCAGCACTTTGCTATGTCCGGTGTGTCCAGTAACCTACCGCCAGGGCATCAAAATCAAACTGTAAAACCAGAGAGTAAAGTGTACCCGAACCATGACACTCAACCATCCACCACGCATCACCAGTCCATGCCGGGGCACGGGAATATGTACCAGCAGGTTATACCGAGACACGCGTTGAACATGCCGCCGAGACTGCTGATGCACGGGGAAAAGTACGCCGGGACTCTGCCCGGCGTCGTGCCCACCATGCAGTGGCCATATCCGGCCCCGGGTGGAAATTTCAGGCCGCCTTCCGTCGGTCAGCAGCCCAGCCAGGTCCAGGCTCGCGTGCATCCTGCCGAGACGTACCAGGGACACGCGCCGGGGGGTCCCGGTCACAGCGCGGACGCCCCGGATCAAGTGATGGATCTCTTTCAGGTGTGTTGTCTCGGTCGTTTTCGATTGGTCACCTTGGGATATGCGTTGCCAGTTTGATTGATGTCGTTTTTCTGCGGTTTGTCATCTTGAGAATGTAGTTCAGTGGTTATTAACCAGCTTCGCATTAATGCCCCTCCCTCCAATAACAATATGGATTTCAAACACCCCCATTTAACAAAATAGTCACTGCCAGCCGGTTATCGTGACATTTTTCATCGGAGTGTTCGATTAAAGTACGAGTAAGTTATCTAGATAGATAATCGTGATAGGTATTTTTTTCATAGTATTGAATTAATTTGTGCAAATTACCCTTCAATAAAATCCAAATTACGCACCGGTTAATTTATGCCCGCAAGTTCATTTGGCTTTTAGTACAATATTCATCGAAGTCATAAAACGTTAGGCTAATATATTGGACTCTTCTAGTTACTTTTGGGCATGTCTCTAGCGGCATATCATCTTGGATATGATGGGAACTCATTAAACACACTACTCTGCTGCCATTGGGATATTACCACGTATGTCGAAGAGGCCCAATAGCTGCTGGTGTGGTACTATATAGCATGCATTGTGTCCCCTTATGTATAAAACTGAATGATTTTAAACAAATCTTTGTTTGGTAACTGGTAAATTTCACGAATCTGTGAAAAAATTCAATCACTGGTGGTTTTTAACGTGCTGCCACGTGTGCCATTACTGGCAATATCACATATTTGTTGGTAACAAAACCTTGTGGTGTGTTTTACAGCGGTACCCCGTCATATGGCAAGGGCTGCTAGCCCTGAAGAACGATTCGGCCGCGGTGCAGACCCACTTCATATGCGGCGACCGTAACCTGGCGCAAGCCTGCCTGCCGCAGCCCGATTCCCACGCAGAAACGGACAAGGAACGAAACCTGGCCGTGTTGCGTATCGTGCAGCGGATGAGACTGGAACCGCATCAGCTGGAAGGAATCGACAGCAAAATCATGGTGGGAACTCGTTCGTTTCGTAGTACATTTGCGGATACAGGAAATGTTTTGTTGTGTCGCGTTTGTGTTTTGTGTTGAAATTTGAGATGCGCTTGGCATTGAATCGATAACGCTTCCCTTCGGTCTTGTTTAGAATCTCCAGTTCTTATATTCTTATAAGTTGACAGTATGGGCGCTGAAGTCTAATTTTTCGTAGGTATGCTAGATCCAAAGGGGTGACCTCATCATACGTAAGAATTGACAATTGAGCCGACTCGCAGATATTCAATATCACCAGTTATTATTATCTGTCGCTTGTACATGGTGACAAAATTACGATACTATCATGCAGGCGTGTAGCCAGTCGGCCGCCAGTTGAATTGATTGAATTTGATTTCAAATTCACCAAGGTAGCATCAATTTATTAGGGTTATTACACGCACCAAAGCCGATAATACATCGATCGGATCATCTTCCTCGTGTTGATGAACTCGCGAGTATGATAAATATATACTCGACAACTCGCGTTACAATAACATTACTAGTGAGTCCGACTGCAGTCAGTTAGCGAGCTCGCGATCAATACACAACATATTCGCGAACACATGCGCTGAGAAACACGAAACTTCAATCTGGAACAAACGAATACGCATCTTCGGCCATGGTTAATAAGCAGCAGTTATAGGAATCATTTTCACGAAGCCTCCGTTCACTCTGAAACTTATTTCAGAGGAGTCAAAACTATCAATATCAAGAGCCTGCAAAGACATCTTCTGCTCTTTTCTTTTGTGTTGGTGCAAATCGCAATCTATTACGCCGCGTGGGTCTGTTCACATGCATTGGTACAACAATTCTTTAAAAAAATCTCCCTAGAAATAAAACTTGAAATCCATCACATCACAAGGTCTTTGTTGTTTGTTGGCAATAGCGCATCACATTCAACCGTCCTGCCCAGCAATTCGTATTATCAGTGTTGTTGGGCGCTGCCAATTAGCGAGAAGTGTGTTGCCAATTAGCGAGGTTCGTCTGTGCTGCACAACAGCACGCGATCTCCTGCATAGTCGGTTTGCCATTTGTGCGGGAGCGAAATTAGGTCATTGGTAGCTGCGTGAGCGGTGAGCACACAATCCTTGCTGGCCTGATTTATCGCGTCAACAACAAGCCTGGATGCTCTGGCGTGAACAATCACATTTACAATAGGCCTGGTGCGCACGTTATAATCGTCGGCCTGAGCAATCGCATCTGCAATAGGCCTAGTGCACAAGATATCGTCGCTGGCCTGAACTATCCCGCCTCGGGCCTTGGAGGCTTTGGCTCTTATCTACGATCGTTTGGAGACAATGCCGTTAACTGTATAATGATTAGTGATCATTAAGACATCGCTAAACAGAATGACATCGAATCGCCGCGAGCAGACTACACCGTGCCTAATCGATTTTCGCCACTACTAAAACATAACGATCGCTGGTAACTTATCATACGCGCAAGTTCGTCAACACGAGAAGCTTGTATGATCGGCAGTTACGCATGTACTGCTCGTGCAGGGTGCGTACTGCGTACGGTACATGGGTACAGGGTTTTTTCCAGAATCTACATGCCATTTTCAGGCTACGTATTATACCGTAATTTTCCGAATATAGTGCGCCCCCATGTATAATACGTACCCTTAAAATGACGTGCATATTCTGGGAAGAAGCCTGTACCCGTGTATAGTACGCACCCTGCATTCGCAGTACATGAGTACATGAATAGTTGCAGTTTAGTATTCGATGTTGTTCTGTTTTGCGATGTCACTGTCGAACAATCATGACATGATGAACGCTAATCATAATACAATTACCGGCATTGTCTCTAAACGATAGTAGATAGTAGCCAAAGCCTGTGAGGTCGGCGACGCGATAGCTCAGGCTAGCGACACACGACATCTTTCGCACGTGGCCTATTACAATTACAGATGCGATTGCTCAGGCCAACGGTTATGTCGGGCGCACCAGTCATGTTGGAGATGCGACTGATTACGCAAGCGATTATATCTTGCGCGCATGGCCTCTTGTGTATGCGATTGTTAAGGCCTGTCGTTGACGCGATAAATCAACAAGGATTGCCGCGCACGCCGGTAGCAATCAGCGACCTAATTTCGCTCGCGAACAAACGGCAAACCGACTCAGCAAGAGATCGCGTGCTTTGCAGACGACTCTCGTTAATTAGAAACACACTTTTCGTTAATTGGCAACACACTTCTCTATTTGGCAGCGCGTTGCACTCTATAATACGAATTACGGGGCCAATGGCTAGAGGTGATGCGCGATTTAAACAAACATGAAGAAAGGTGTGATATCAAGTTTTTGATCGAGGGATTTTTTTTCAAGGCTTGCTTTACCCGTGTATAATACGCACCCCCTATTTAAGGGTGTACCAGAGTTCAGCGCCTGTCGCCGACACTGATGTTTCTGCAACATCAGGTGCATAGGACGAGCGTATAATCACATCTCACAATGACGCAAGGGTTGTACCAAACTATTTGAAAGTAGCCTTCAACACATTTAAGACTGATTCAGTGAAGGCTTCATGACGTGAACAGACTATTGCGTTGAATAACTGACTGAAGCTTTATTAAAGCAAAGGTAACCAATGTGGCTTTAACCAACATAGAACACAACCGACAGCAGAACAGAAGAGAATAGAATGACACGGTAACGATAAGGCGACGCTGTACTATAAAACGTAACTAATCAGATGAAAGTAATTATTGCCTAGTTGCGGATCACCACACTTCAACAACATTTTCAACAGTACAATTCAGCGACATTTAGCACTTTACTAGAAGCTAGCAAACAGCAAAGTCGCAGTCCTATAATAGAAATACGATCAATCAATCAAAGTCAAATCAGTGGTTTTAACGGGACTTTACCTTGTAGCTGTATTTTGTATTAATTACATTTGAGGCTAATATATATATTTTCAAGGCTCGCCAGCCTGCAAATTTGTTATGTAATTTTACCGGTCCGCAATCTGAGAATGGTTGAGGACCACGGCTATAGCACACGTTTAATATAAACCTCATGGTCACGATTCGATATTTTCTAACAGCGACGCTTTGACGAGTTACGTTTACATTTGGATTAGCGACTGAAATGTCGCCGCCCCGAAGCATATCAACGGAATTACCGTGTGTGGTCCTTGTTCAGGAAAATTCCGATTACTGTCTACTTCTGGCGCTGCCGTGCGGCCGAGACAAGACCGACGTGAACTTCCAACAGACCGCCCTCAAGCGGTGCTTCATTGATTATTTGAAGCAGAAACAAGCCGCCGGAATCGTCAATGTGCAGCATCAACAGATGCGTAGCGATTTGCAGGTCGGTATGCCTCAATTGATAAGACACTTCTGATGCTACCATGCCTCGCCGGCTACGAGCAATTGTTTTGTCAAGTGATTTCAAACCGAATTTCAACATCTCCGTCGTTCCTTTGCAGTACGTACTCCACGTTTTCCCGCCGTGCGACTTCACCACGAAGCACCTGCAATGCCACGCGCGGGACCTGCTCTCTAACATTAACGACATTCAGCATATCATGATCGTTATCGCGGCGGTGTGACGGCCCGCGTCCGCTCACAAGACTTTTGCCGGCCTCTCTGCGTTGAGATCCGGGTCGTTGTCCGCGTCGCGCACCTATTTATATCAATTTTCTCTCTCTATCTCTCCTTACTCACTGTTTTGATTTCAATTTTGTGATGATTGTTTTGTACGTCGGGTTGTCCTGTTTGAATCAATGAACTGCCGCGCTCTCTACGATTATGATGTGATGATGCGAACTTTTTTACGTTTGGAAATCGTTGTAGAAATGGCAATAAAACGTGTTAGGACGATTACGATTATCAGTGTTGAGGGGATTTATCTGGGGTGTTTGTTGAAAGCTTAATTGTGGCGCGTGGGTAGACAGCAGAAGGGATTAGGTATAATATCTGGTGGGTAAAGTCGGAGTTTCATTCAGGCTATCGAGGTCGTACGTGTGTGAACCCGCCAGAGGTGGTCAGCAACGAACAGACTTTTACAAATCACTGGGTTTTCGAAATACGGAGCTAACGATATTCAGAAAACAATAGTTAGTAGATTATCAGGATGTACATTGTACGACAGATATGGGGTAATCGCGATTAGTAATCGATTACGACGAATACAGCATTTTCAAGTAATCGCAATCGATCACATTCGAAAAAAATCCGAAGTAATCGACTACTTCCCATATCTAATCGATTTCTTTGTGAAAGAGCGATTACTTTTTATTTGTACAAGGACTATGACATAAACTCAACATTCGTAAACAAGGAAAATACGTTATACCAGGTTAGTGATGGCACAAACGTCTCATTTACAAACACCACTGCTCATTATTACGTCACAAGTGTTAGCTCACTAAGAAGTATCAACAGGATCCACGCATTGTAAATAGATATTCGACGTACATTGTAGTATAGTTAGGGATGGTGTGAACCTCTGAAAGGTTCAGGTTCGTGTGAACGCGAACCTTTTTGAAAGGTTCTGTGTGAACACGAACGTGAACCTCATGACGTCACGTGACGACATATTGCTAATTCCAACCCTATCTTTCGATGATGTGATAGCCTATATTAATGTACACGATACCTACCGACGACTCGGGCCACATAATGCCACATTTCCGAAGTAGGCCTACATATTGGTGTTTTAAATGTCCCCGAGGGTGGAGATAATAAAGTTAGCTGATCCGAAAGAATGCTAATCGTGTGATTAAATACTGCTAATCGCGACGCATGAAGTTGGAGAAGGTTACGCGCGATGGTTAGTCGCGGTGTCCCGAGTTTTCAATCAAGTGACGTTATCTGTTGCATCATAATCCGAAAATGCGTTATACATAGGCTGCTAGTTGGTGAATGAAACTTAGAGATCCCACAATCTCCATAATGAAGCAGCAGCCTGCTAATGACGGTACTGCCACTGTAACAGGTGGAATTATCATCATCGCGAAATGAAAGTCGTGTCCAATTCGTACGGTACAGCTAAGAAACGGATATCGCTTTGCAATGGCGGGTAGGAATACATAATTCGTTGATTGTTTAGTGAAGCCATAACCTAGGAGACAATAGGCACGGTCATTATCCGGAATAATTAGACGTAGGAATGGTACGCAGTTTCTATAGATAACTAGAAATCTACAGTTGTTCCAGTTTGTTAAATCATGAGATTAACACTAACTTTATGCGCCGCGATCAACCGGTTTCCTTAATCCTGGGTAGATAAATCCTGACGAACGCGCTAATCAACTTTATTGCTAATCCAACTTTATTATCTTCACCCTAAATGTATCAACTGAGGCAATTAAAGGATATAATACTCTCATAAAATCAATATCTTCCGTCGCTTTGCCAACAATTTCGACGAGGACTTACCAGGGAACATAAACTTACGCCTTAACGGTCGAGACTAGGGCTGGGCACAATGATTCGAGTACTCGAATCTGAATCGAGTATTAATTGTCATGATTCGAGTCGAGTAGTAAACGACGATTTTTTCGAGTACTGAATTTATACGATCCTCGGCACTAGAAGTTAATTTATCAACGAGAATAATAGTTTCGACAGTAATTTTCACTATTGAAGCCTTGAAACCCTGATTGGGCGTAACGCAGTATACGAAACAACTCGTACAAAGCTACGAACGTTACTGGAACTAGCACATTTCCGAAGTCATGATCGTCCCACAACATTGTCACCAAGTGCAATGAAATCGGTATGGTCGAAAAAATACCAAAGTATCTTTAATTTGATGGATATCAGGCGTTATATTATTTGTGGTGGCATAAAAGGTAACTATTTGAACTTTCACATATTACCTTCTGTTATGACGTCATATTGAGTGATACTCGATTGCTCGACTCGACTCGAAGCATATTACGTGATTCAGAATCGAATCACACAGGTACTCGATTTTGCCCAGCCCTAGTCGAGACCAGACCGGACAATGTATTCATCGTCTGAGTATCGCTACATTGATATTGAGCTGAGTGTAAAACAGGTTTCTATACTCGCTACAAATATTACCCCATTAATGCTATGAAGCGACAACAAATCTGCCGTTGTCGCATCACTCGACCGTGACTCTCGTGTTGCCCATCTATCCGTAGGTTAGTTATCTATAGTCGAGCACTATTCTTCCATCTGAAAATCATGGTTGTGGCGGTACGCCCAGTCGCCCGTAGGATAACAAAATATTTTGTGTTGCAGTACAATATCAACCGGCATCAATGCAATGGCATGCGTGACTGTGGAAGACTTCCTCAAGCCATGCACAAGGCTTTCGAATAATACCTACGGATGGATATCTAGAGGTAATTGAATTGGTTGAGTGTTGGGTGCTATACGCACGATTGCACAAATCGTAATATTATATTTCATCTTCAGGTCTTGCTGTAGTGTATGGATGCGCTTGCATAGGCATGGCGTACTTAGCTTCAACCCTAGGAGGAGTACTCCAAGCCGCCATCAGTATATTTGGTATAGTCGGAGGGCCGCTGATCGGAATTTTTACTCTTGGATTTGTGTTTCCCTTTGCAAATAGTTGGGTATGCTCGTTTACCTGTTCCATTAAATCGGTGCCAGTTGAAAATTCTTGATGATTGCGCTATTGCAGCAGGACAATTAAAATCGATATGAATTCAAAACAAAATATTCCGGCAATGCCATGAGATACGGGCATAACCGACCAAAACGAAGGCATATGGTTCATTTCAGGCGGGTCAAAAGCGATCCTTATACCCTGGCTGCGTTACTTATGGTTATGGCTTAGCGTTTGGGTATTGAGATGATATCTATTGTTTCGTCAAGTCACAGATGTGATTCATTTTGTTGTCAATATATTGTGCTTTCTTCGCATCACAATTATTTTTTGAGTGACGGAGTCGCTATCACGAATTCGGCCTGACAAATTATTTCAGTTCATCTTGATCCTAATTTTCTGTTCAATGCCACGTAATTTCCAAGTCTTTTCATTTCAAGTATTGTTAAATGCGTGCATTCTCAAACGGGATTGATCCTAAACAGGGAGGCTTATCCGGTCTGGTTTTGGGCCTCGCGTGCACAAGCTGGATGTACCGCGGAGCAGTTGATTACGGGAAAGCTGGGATAAGCACGTCCATAAGAAACAAGCTACCTGTCTCCACGGCTGGATGCCCGGTTGTAACCGGCAACTCGACAGCAGCATTCACCACGACGCCAGTCCTATCCACCGCGGCATTGCTATCGGAGAATTTGACTACAACTCTACCGCCTGAAATTCCAGGAGTTGTTGATTTTTATTCCGTATCTTACCTTTATTACGGGTGCATCGGTTTCGCCGTGACATTAGGATTTGGAATAATTGTCAGTTTGTTATCATGTGAGCGAATCTCCTTCACTCGTCTTTCTCTGGATGACGACGTAGAATTTTGACAGGCGGCTGGCGCACGAGACATGACGTTCCTTCAGAATTGCTAAGGCCGCCGTTTGACCATTGGAGCATTAGACCGTGGCTCCCGGAAAAAGTCCGATACGTCCTGAGATTTGGCGTGCAGTGGCATGAGCCACCACTATTCAATCAGCAAGAAGTAAATACCGGTATGATGAAGTGTCTCGGTTACCGGGAACCTTTGATGGTATAGCAATTATTTCCTAGTGAGCAACACGGGACGGAATGAGGAGAAGAGGTAGTTCGGTCTGAACCTAACACAACACGATGATACTCGTTGGATGATGAGATACCGAGAACAAATGTTTCTATTGTTGCATGTTTTGGCTCGATATGCCAATAAATCTTTATGACTCTGTCCCAATTCCGCCCCTAGGAAATGTGGTGAATAATACGGTACCTTCACCCGAATAATTCAATTCAATTTATTGCTAACAATTTCATCATTTCAAGTCACCACAAGATTGCGATACAATATTCAAATTGATCGATGATTCCATTACCCCGCACAGACTATAGTGACTATATAATATACCGTGATTGAGCTTTCTAGTAAAACGAATCATTCGAAATGTCGTGCATGCATATGCCGATTTCGGAGATTTTGTTTGGTGATATGATTGGAACTCAATTTGCCTTACGGGTTCGGAGAGTGTTCAACTGTTCATACAACGCGTATAACTTCCGCTAGGGTTGCATTTAAAACAAATGGTTGTTTAAAACATGTTGTAAACATGTTTCAAACAAAGGCCTTTTAAAAATTTTTGTGTTTTTTTTAGTTGTATAATTATGCAATAATTGTGTAAATACTTTCCAAAAAACATGTTGTATGATCCTACGGACGATTACCACCCGACATGGCCGACTCATATGATATACGGAATGGTTGGAAACCTCAAAATATAGTCGGTTCAACAGCTATTATAGTACGTAGATATTTCATCAAAGGAGCTCTATTTACCCTATATTTTCAATTGTCAATATCAATCAACTATGACGTCACAACTGAATATTCCATGACTTGAAAAAAAATTCTAAAATATATGTTTTAAACAAGGGCCTTGTCTTAAACATGTTTGTTTTAAATTGATTGCTGTTTTAAATTAGGGTTACCATACGTCCTCTTTTAAGAGGATTTGTCAGCTTGTTTGACTTTTTTGAAAGTGTCCTCGGAGGACGCCCAAATGTCCTCTTTTTTGAGAACTTTAGGGCAAAATTCGAATGAGATAGGCTACAGTAAATCAGCACTGAAGTATCGCTCCGGCGGCTATTTCGGGATCTGAGCCGGAAAACTGGCCTTTTTTAGTCAACCAACGAATAATGTGTAAAAAAACTGTATTTGGAGAATTGAGCCGGAAAATTGACCTTTTTTAGTCAACCGACTACGCAATGGGGGAAACTTACCATATTTTCAGGATTTGCCTCCGTTATTGCAAGTCTGAAAATTTTGAAAAAGTGTCCTCTTTTTAGTTTCCAAAATATGGTAACCCTATTTTAAATGCAACCCCAACTTCCACAGTTGATGGTATTTGATTTACCTGCTGAACTGTAACAGGATCACATGCTAATCTTCAGTGACACTGAAAACTAAAATTATGCCATAGTCCCTATATTATGAGAATAGCGATATATTGGTGTTTAATAAATATTTTCTTTATTCATATCATTCTAACTAATTCACTGAAAGCACTTATTTAGTCTTTGCTGAATAGATCGTGAAATGAATGCGATAGACTTTAAATTTGTGACTATACGCTCTTTCCCCTATCGATACCAGTAAGCAGGGTTGTGACCAAGTCACAAGGTTCCGAGTCACAACTCACAAGTCAATTTAACTTTTATAGTTTTGACCGGAGTCAAGTCCAGTCATTTTCAATTCAACACCGAGTCAAATCAGCTGTTTGAGATTTTTTTGCTGAAGATTTTGTGGATGATCGATAGTGAACGTGCCAGTGTTAGGATCAAGTCACTACCTTCGAGTCACGAGTCATTGCACATTTTGACTCAAGTCAAGTCAATAGATTTTCGAAGGTGACTCGAGTCAAGTCGAGTCAAGTCAAGTCACGAGTCAAGTCACAATTCAAGTCAAGTTGCCTTTTCAAAGTATGAGGCATGATTACGTCATTGTCTTTTGCTAGCTGTCTGAAATACAGATTGAGTGGTCATTGTTTCTGCACAGATGAACGAATATAAAGTCGAATATACCCGCAAGAAGGCATCGATCACATAAACGCAGAACTGTTTAACTACGCAAGTAATTACATAGCCTCGGTTTTCAGTTAGCAGCCAAAAAGAGAAACGAATTGATAAGATGCAATACACCACCCTTTTACAAATTGATATGATACAATTCGAGCCTTCGCCAATGGCTGAGGGATATATAAACTATATTCGAATTCAATTTTATTAAAACAAGGGGTTTGGTTAAGGTAAGAACAGAAAACAGAAATAGACATTTTGCTATTACATTACTCTACTACTAATTCAGGTCAACGTCAGCTGTAAGCTTCGATCACATCGTTTGCAGTCAATTTATTTGTGAGAGAACAATGGAGGCCCAGTGAAACGCACGATTATTGAAGGATTGGTAGCTCTCATGGGTTACACCAGCGTTTCGCGAACAATCCGACCATATGCCATACACAGTGATTTTTATCGACACCGATTACTTGATGACTTGAAATTGACTCGTGAATTTTGCTTCGAGTCACGAGTCAATCCACATTTCTGATGCGCCGAGTCAAGTCAAGTCATTTCAGCAAAGTGACTCGAGTCAAGTCAAATCATACGAAATAGGTGACTCGAGTCTGACTCGAGTCATCTCAACACTGGAACGTGCAATTTATATAATTTAGCGTTTCAGTTGCATGCAGCTAGAAGCATGTGCTAAGGCAGGGTAGGTCTTACTCAGTGTCGCAGATAGCTAAGTTACAAGGTAATGTAATGATTTTCAGTATCATCAAAACTACATCAGCAGCAAGCGAAGTCTCAAGTAGTTTAAATAGTTATAATAAGTGAGGTGAGAAGATATCTAACGCTGACTGCAGTTTGCCAATAGCAAGATACATCTTTTTGATAAACACATAAGGAATAGTGACGCCACAAATATACAACTGCAATTTTCACAATTAGCCTATGTTTTGTTGCCGTGATACAAAGGGTTGCATCTAAAACAAACTTGCTTAAAACGTGGCCCTTGTTTACCACATGTTCTTTTTAGCCACGACGTTAGGAATTGTTAATTGTGACGTCACCGCAGATTAACATTGACTATTGAAAATATAGACTAAATATGGCTTCTACGACGAAGAGGGCTTCCGACCACTGTCAGAAACAGACCAAAAATATCTTTAACAAGTACTATATGTCGTTAATGCAGCAATTTTACGGTCGGCGGTCATCATTAGAGCCCGACCTATTGGATTTTTGGGTCGATACCGATAAAACCGATATCTAACACATTCACCGATATATTCAGCCGATATTCAAATAAGACGGAATCTACGCCAAAAGGCGCATTTTCAAAACTTTAGAGCATTTTTTCAACAGCTTCACGGCCATTGTCATAGTTGTACATGAAATAAACTAGAAAGGTTTCATTTGGACACCTTGAGAGTGCAAGCTATATAAAATACAGCAATATTTCCATTCTAGCGGTAAAGGATGATAGTTTTTTGACTTCCTGCCACCATGTTGTGACGTCACCAAAATCATTCTGTGAATTAACATAAATTATAGAGTATTTTTTTGAAAATTTATACAACTTTATTCACATTTTTTTTCTCGCTACGCGCGATTTAACGTTGCCAAATCCTTCATTATTGGGTACCCTTCCCCCAAGAAAAAATATGCATGATTTATAGAAATTGGCATTTCGGCGTCGGCCATTACCGCGCCACGACACATCAAGACATATGAAGCTTTAGGCCATGTAACATGCGACTAGGGCTGGCCACAATGATTCAAGTACTCGAATCGGAATCGAATATTAATTTTAGTGATTCGAGTCGAGTAGTAAAAGGCGATTTCTTCAAGTACTGACATTAGACGCTCCTCGCACCTGAAAGTTAATTTATCAACGATAATTAAATTGCCGACACTATTTTCCACTATGGTAGCCTTAAAACCTTGATTGTCTGTATCGCAGAATATAAAACATAGTAAAAAAACTAAGAACGTTACTGGAAATATCACACATACGATGCCATAATCATCCCACAACATCGCCAAAAAGTGCAATGAAATAGGTATGGTCGAAAAATACACCTAAGTATTTCTAATGTGATGAATAACAGTCATTATATTCTTTGTGGTGGCATAAAATGTACAATTGTACATATTTGAACTTTGACGTATCACATTCTGTTATGACGTCATAATGAGTGGTGCTCGGATACTCGCGACTCGACTCGAAGCATTTCGTGATTCAGAATCGAATCACTTATAGGTACTCGATTTTACCTAGCCCTACATGCAACTCCGAGAAGTGTGCCAGAACGATCGGCAGAGAGAGAGAGAGGGATGTTATTCTTTTTCACCTGCACCATTGAGATGCTTTGACGACGGAGATGCGATACGACCGTAAAGTCACCTGCTAGTCTGCAGTGCACCCCCGTTTTTTCTCCTCCATGCTATCCATGGTTGCTGAGCACCAGCAGGATAGCTGCGGATACCAATTTTCGAGTCTTTGGTATATGACCCGGTCAGGGATCGAACTCACGACTTATTGCCGATCGAAGTCGGACGGATCACCATTACACTAACCTTGGGCGAAAAGGACTATATTCTACCCGTATGTTGGCCGAAAACCGATGTATATTCAATATACATACATGTTCATTTGTTCAATTGCCATAGGGTTACCATATTTTGGAAATCTGAAAAGAGGACACTTTTTCAAAATTTTAAAAGTTGCATATCCGAAGGAAAATCCTGAAGAAATGGTAAATTTTTCCCACTTCGTAGTCGGTTGACTAAAAAAAGGTCGACTTTCAACTTTCCGGCTCAGCTCCCGAAATACCCGCCGGAGCGTTACTTCGATGCTGATTTACGGCATCTCAGTCGAATTTGACCGTAAATTTGACCATAATTCTGAAAAAAAGAGGACACTTTTACAAAATTAAAAAAAGACAAACCCTCTTAAGAGGACGTATGGTAACCTTAAATTATTCATAAGACCCTATAAATGGATGGTGCCAAATGTTCTTGTCCTGGCAATCTACATGACAAGCCATCCCGCAGAGAAAAATTATTTCCCAGTGAAGAAATACCAATTTGAAATCGTGTTTGGGCGATTTTAATATCTTATGACATAAGACAGGAAGTCACGAGATGTAACGAAGTCATTATACCAAAGGGTCCACCCGAATATGTTTAAATAATATATTTATGGGCCCAACATTTTCCAAGACCACACCAGAGATATCCCTGGGCACACACACCTCCATCCGCGCGACCGGTAAATTTGATTAGTCGGGCAGAGACAGGATAAAATATTTATAGCAATATGTATGCAAGTCCCGATATTATTGACCAATTTAATCATGAATAAATTTTCGCGCTTCGGCGACAAAAAGTTATACCCACTAACGAACAAAATAATTCTCGCTTCCAAGTAGCTGTAAAACATATATCCTGACGGGGGGTTTGGGGTCGAAGCCCCCAGAAGTTAGGTTTATCACCCTATCGGGGGCCCACGACCAATAATGTTTTTTAGGGGGTCTGACAAAGTGTTGTTTCGGCCCTGGGTTCAATCAGGGCCGTAAAATCACTTCGTTAGCCCCCCACCCCCAAAACGTTTGTCTTGGGCCCCCTATATGATGATTAACCGGACCCCCCTCAGGTTATACGCTCTTCATCGCTACTTATCATCTACACTGGGGGCCGTTAGCTTAGTGACCTTAGTCATCAGCTTTTCTAGCCTGAAAAATGAACATGAAAAATGTCGGTAGGCCTAATTCATGATTGAATCGGTCAATATGATCGGGGATTGCATACATATTGCTATCAATTTTTCTCCTCTCTCTGCTCATGTAATCAGATTTACAGGTACAGCTGAGTGAGGTGTGTTTGAAAAGGTAGGACCCCTCAATAATAATTAAACATCTTCGGGCGTATACCCGTTGGCAGGAACGATCAGACAGCACTTCGTCAGTCCCCCCACCCCTAAAAAACTTGGGTCTTGGGCTCCCATATGGTGATAAACCTACCCCCAATCACGTTGTTCGCTTTTGCATCGTAATAAGTCGTATACTGTTCCTAGGAGCCAGCGCGAAACGCGAAAATTTTCGATAATTACATAGAATCGCCCAAACGTAGGCTACTAAACTAAAAGACGCACACGACTTCAAATTGATAGTTCTTC
The DNA here is from genome assembly GCF_051294905.1 of Botryllus schlosseri. Classification (NCBI taxonomy): domain Eukaryota; kingdom Metazoa; phylum Chordata; class Ascidiacea; order Stolidobranchia; family Styelidae; genus Botryllus; species Botryllus schlosseri. The sequence goes on along the minus strand of NC_137249.1, from coordinate 10,104,151 downwards.
ACTGGCATATAATTTTTCCCTGTCTTGTGAGGTTCAGATTGTCAAGACAGGAACATGCGGCGCCAGTCATTTAGGTGCTTAATAAAACCTAACGAAGTTTTCGGTCAGCATAAGGGCAGTCCTTTTCGGCCAAGTTTTTTTCGGTGTCGATCGTTCTGGCACACTTCTTGGAGTCGCATGTTACATGGCCTAAAACTTTATATGTCTTGGTCAATGATCTATATACATTGGTATTGGTGCATCGTGGCCAGGTAATGGCCAATGCCGATATGCCCATTTCCATAAATCTCGCGTAATTTTTCTTGGGGGAAGAGTACCCCAAAATCAAGATACCTTGGCAACTTGAAATCGCTCTTAGCACGAAAAAACATTTGAAAAAGATGAATAAATTTTCAAAAAATACTCCATAATTTATGCTAATTATGGAGTTGAGTAAATATAATTTGTACCGCACAAAAGTCGTCATGATTGAGTAGCTTTCTATGCTCAATGTTATTCTCTGAGGCCGTTCCGCAATTTCCACCAATCAAGTTCGGCCAAATATGCTGCCGGGCGTGCGTGGGGAAATATGATTGGGGAATCGCAATGCCGATTCAACGCTAGCTACAATTTATTTGTCAGGGACCATCCGCCAGTTATATTCATTGTGTTGCACTTGCCAGTCGGATCCTGGTACGCGCGGACCGACGCCTGGTGTTCCGTTGAAGTACTTCTCATGGAATATATGAATGTGTAGTTTTTAGGAGATTTTCCTATTGCACCAGCTATATACTTTGTATTATGAGCAACGGACGAAAGGATAACATATTATTGCAATTCTCAGTTATAGTTCTCGTAGTGAAGTAGATATCAATTACTAATATACTGTGTTTTTTAAAAATGGGTCGAAGCTTGCTTTTGATATTTTTCGTCTGCTCGGCCTTTTTGGGTGAGTGTTTCATGTTCCCAGTCTTGTATTGAGAATTACAACTCAATGCTTGGTACTATATTTGCAGTCACTGTGAAGGCCGATTCAGAGGAGCCGCAAGTCGACGAACCAAAAGTAGAACCAGATATTGGTAAAGCTCAAGAGGCTTCGAAAACGGATGATGAAGTTGTATCTAGGTATGATATAGTAAAAGAAAATACTATGGCGACATAGCCACCGATTCCACTCCTGGCTAAGCATAACTCATTCCTCTTAATACTGATTCAGGCAATTTATATCTTTGAATATATTTGTGTCATATTTTGTCATTGTACACTACCAAAATAAAAACGTGATACTTTCATTTAGCTGTGTTGGTTTAGTGCTGAACCTATATTGTATATCATGCTGCATGGCAGCATTTCTTAGGATTGATTTATTAGCCTACTATACATTGAATGAAATCCATGAAATGACCATTCCACTCCGGGATGTGGTGATGAAATTACCATTGTGATAGATCGAAAATTCGTGTTGACAGAGGTAAGGTCGAAGGTTTTAACCACCAAGATGACTATAAATTACAAAACTTGTCCCGAGATTGGTTTACTTTTCTGATGAAAAACAATAGTAGTCCTACTTCTGCATTACACAGGCTTGATCAGTGCCAAATATATGTATTTGTCCTGCAGTACTTTTGAACAATATTGTTGAAGTGGTAATATAGCTCATCACAAACATGGTGTCAAAGTTGCAATGATCTCAACTATCGTAGTCCATTAAGAAAATTCATGTGAAGCTTAAAAGCTCTGTAATTCTCATTCGTTGTAATGATTAATCAGTGCATCCAAAATCATGTGCCCATGCCATATTTTCACTCTATTTAATATATTTTATGAATGTTTCCTGGTGGTATATTGTTTCTAGTTTATATGTGTAGATTGGATGATAAAAAATGCCATGAAACTAAATTTATGCTTCTGGTAATGCAGGGAAGAAGAGGCTATTCAGATTGATGGCTTGAATGCGTCTCAAATGAAGCAGATGAGAGAGCAAGCCGACAAACACGAATTTCAAGCAGAAGTCAACAGAATGATGAAGTTGATCATCAATTCACTCTACAGAAACAAAGAGGTATAAATTTGATGTTCAGATATGCTTATATGATATCTGTCTGTTGCGATACTCGGATGTTCTGATTTATGATGAATACTAGATTTTAGATCAGTCTTTATTGCAGACGCAATTAATGTGTGTTATTGACGTCGAATGCCATTAATTATGCAAAACCTAGGTCATTCCACAAGCTATTTCAGCGAGATGAGGTCAATGAATTTGTAGGATACAATAGCGTGAATGAGGTGCTTCTGTAATCGATCATTTTCAAGTGTGCGTTTGGAGTAGGCCTACTTCTACCCTTGTTCCATAGCAATTTTGTAAATCTGTGATTGTTATATTTCAGATCTTCCTCAGGGAACTGATTTCAAACTCGTCTGACGCTCTGGACAAGATCAGACTGCTTTCACTAACGGAATCAGAAGCACTCAAAGCAACCGAAGAGCTCTCAATCAAAATCAAGGTACTATAGTTGTGTTGACGCATCCATATTTTGACCCGCGTTAATAACTGTGACTTGACCTATTTCAGGTGGACAAAGACAATAACATCATCCATGTCACCGATACTGGTATTGGAATGACGAAGGATCACCTCATCAAAAATCTTGGTACCATCGCGAAATCTGGCACTAGTGAATTTTTCGAGAAAATGAGCGAGGCGTCGACAAACCAAGCCGTTTCCGACCTTATTGGTCAGTTTGGTGTTGGATTTTACTCCTCGTTCTTGGTGGCCGATAAGATCGTGGTGACTTCGAAACACAACGATGACGATCAATACATTTGGGAGAGCGATTCCGAGTCGTTCTCTGTCGTTAAGGACCCCCGCGGCGACACTCTCGGTAGAGGTACCACCGTGTCTCTTTATCTCAAAGAAGAGGCGTCCGATTACAGCGAGATCGATACTGTCCGCAACCTGGTACGAGCTGGCCGATTTGTAGTGTCGGTGTATGGAAATTTATTAGTGAAACTTTTCTCAGATCAAAAAATACTCGCAATTCATCAACTTCCCGATCTACCTGTGGACCAGCAAGACCGTGACTGAAGAGGTGCCGGTCGAGGAGGATGAAGAGGCGGAAGAAAAACCGAAAGATGAGGAAGCCGCCGACGATGATGAAGCAGAGGTAGGGTAGAGATGTCATGTTTAATATATTATATGGTTCGTATTGTGGAATAAAAGATGTTATTTGTTATGATTGGAACAGATGGTATTATTCTCTTTGAAAAATGTATAAATAATGGAACAACAGATGTTAGTAGTTGTGATTGGCCACAGATGGTATCAGTTATTTCTAAAGGCAAACTTATGGCACAATTGATAATAGCTGTTGAGATTGGGCACAAATGGTTTTAGGCATTTCTAAAGCCAACTTATGGCACAATTCGTAATAGTTCTTGTGATTGGGGATGGATATTAGTCTTCATTATGAAAACCGATTTAACACTAGATGACAGTTGTTGTGACATGATTCTTACCCAAGTAGAAATAGTGATTTTTGAGTAAGTACAAGGTAGTCTAGACCTAGTTTTGCCATAGTATTGAAAACAGTCGCATAGAAGTGCAAGTATTCTGAAATCATAACTGTGTGGGTAAGTACTTGAAGTAGGTAAAACCTACTTGAGTACTTTGAAAATGTTGAAATCCTTTGTAACTGACAAACTTTTGCTAGTTACAGTACATCAACGTTGCCTGTTGGTCGGATTTCAATTGTCGGCCTGACTATATGTTTTGTAGTGAGTCCTACTATATCGTCAGTCTGGAATCCCTGCAATTTCAGTTTCATGTTCGACAATTTTCGCTGCCAATTGAAGTAGTAACTAATATCATCTGCTATTCAGTGTGTGTTGGCGGTACATCACTCAATCGTCTGAATATACTCTAATGTACTAGCTCTATTGTCTTCAGTCTCAAATTGCTGTAATTGTTCAATCAATTTTTGAACCGTAATTCATTTTTCAGGTTGAAGATGAAGCTGAAGAGGACAAACCCAAAACCAAGAAGGTCGAAAAAACCGTCTGGGACTGGGAACTCCTGAACGAGACCAAGCCGATCTGGCAGAGACCGGCCAAAGAAATCACGGACGAAGAATACAACGACTTCTACAAGGCCATCGCCAAGGTACAATATATTACGGTCACACTATCTTATTCCAGTCTCGTCATGACCGGGTGATTTTCGTCAGGAATCGTCCGAGCCTCTATCGAAAACCCACTTTGTAGCCGAGGGCGAAGTCTCTTTCAAATCTGTGCTTTTTATCCCGGGATCCGCCCCCCGCGACATGTTCCAAGACTACGGTCAGAAACGCGTCGACCACATCAAGGTACGATTTCTACTACGCTGCTCTAATCTAATGTAAATCTGTGCAGGACAAGTCCAACCCGCTCGGCCACACTCATTTCACTGCCGAAGGCGAGGTGTCGTTTAGATGCCTGATGTATGTGCCCGAAACCACGCCCAAAACTGTACATAATGACGAGGGCGTCTTAGTGAGCAATGTTAAGGTACAAGGTAGCAAGTCCCTGTAGCTATGCAAAATCCGGTGGATATATGCATTTTTATAGCTCGGTAGAACCGAAATACTGCGACGGTAGATGAAAAAAAGGAATCTTTCCAAACGTGTCCAGTAGATGCGCAGTATCCAGGGGATATGCACACTTATAGCTCAGTAGGATCGAATTCTGTGACTGAAGACGAAAATGTAGCCTTCTGAATCTAATAAGACGAGTTCATTATCAAAGTCCAGTAGCTGCGCATTATCCAGTGGATATATGATGTAAACATATTTATAGCGCAGTACTCCCGAATTCTGTGACTGAAGATGAAAATGTAGCCTTTTGAATCTTTTAAAACTAGTTTTTTTTGACATGGTAGATGTACGTCCGAAGGGTCTTCATCACCGACGACTTCCAAGACATGATGCCGAAATATCTGCAGTTTGTGCGCGGTGTGGTGAGTTTTACATGTGCACATTGCACGTGCATTCTGTGCTAGCATGGTGTGAAACGGGTCCCATTTCTAGGTCGACAGCGACGACTTGCCTTTGAACGTGTCTCGTGAGACTCTGCAACAACATAAGCTCCTGAAGGTGATCAAGAAGAAGCTGGTGCGAAAGGTTTTGGATATGATCAAGAAAATCGCGCCCGAACAGTACATCGAAAAGTTCTGGAAAGAATACGGCACCAAGTAAGTGCGGAGATGACCAAAGTAGTCATTGTTTGTACCAAGTAGATGTAACATAATGACTTCAATAATTCAAGTAGGCAACACCTTTGAAAAAGTAGAAGTTACTGACCACAAAAATCTGTCTTGATTAGGATTTCATGTAATGTCTCATTTGCAGCGTTAAGCTCGGAGTGATGGAAGACCACAGCAACCGAACGAGATTGGCCAAACTGCTCCGATTCTACAGCTCAAACTCCGACACCGAACTCACCGGTCTCGAGGACTACATCGAACGTATGAAGGAAAAGCAGGATAAAATCTACTTCTGCGCCGGAAACGGCAGGAAAGAGGTACCGTGATTTAACTTCTGATTATGAAGGCTCGAATGTGGTGATATATCTGTGCTTTTCTTTTCAGGTCGAAAGCTCACCGTTTGTGGAAAGACTGCTTAAGAAAGGCTACGAGGTCCTCTACTTGGTCGAGCCAGTCGATGAATACACCATCCAGGCACTGCCCGAATTCGATGGAAAGCGATTCCAGAATGTAGCAAAGGAGGGTCTCGGTTTGGATGATGGAGAAAAAGCTAAGGAAAAGAAAGAAGCTTTCGAGAAAGAATACAAGCCGCTCGTAGATTGGCTTAAAGAAAACGCTCTCAGTGACCAGGTTGGTTCACCGCGATTATGTGATCGTGGTAGCAAATTTTGCGTTATTAAACTCTGATTTTCGATCTGCAGATCGAGAAGGCCGTAATCACGGAGAGGTTGACCGATTCCCCTTGTGCTTTGGTTGCTAGTCAATACGGATGGTGAGTTTTGCTTGGGTGTTGTTTGTATGTAGTCGTAAGAGACTGTACTTCTGTGATACTGAAGTTTATACCTTCCTCAGGTCTGGCAACATGGAACGTATTATGAAGGCGCAGGCGTACAAGTCTGCCTCTGACAGTAGTCAAAAGTGAGTAACATTGTTGTTGATTTTTAAGGTCCGGAAATATGGAACGCCTTCAAACTTCGCAGCGGCATACGAGTAGTTCAAAGTCGTGAGTTCCGTAGACGATGAAAACAGCTCATGTGGATGATGCTGTTTTCACTGCGCGCGAGCGTCCTACACTCACCTTGATCCTTGTAGCGATCTGGTGGTAGCGATAGTGGGGTTTTTTCGAGTAACTCATATCGTGTGGAAAATTTCATCAACCGAAAAAATATAGCTTCAATGCTGTACTTCCACAGTTGAAGCCAGCAAACCTAGGCTTGCACTAGTTAAGTGTCTAAAAACATGTTGCACGAGGCTACTGATATTCATGGAGCAACGGTCACATCCCGCTATAAACTGGTCATAGTCCTGAAATACAATTATTTTGAATGATGTATAACTGGCATCATTTTCCGTAATGCTGCTAGCAAAGTTGCACCTAAAAAGTCATTACTGTAATGATGTCATAATAAACGGTACTTGGGTAGTCAACTCGCGCTTGGTACCCAAATCACCCAGAAACTCGGATTATGGCCAACTGTACTACTGCCAAAGAATTGCTAACGCAGAAGTCGAAACTGTAATTTTGTAAACACTGCTCCTCAACAAATTAAGTGGCTTGACGAGACTTGTTCACTGAATTTTCCCCCATGTCATCATTTTAGCGTCTCCGGAAGCCCTCGTTATTTTGTGATTTGATGAAATTCAAACTCATTTTCACTATCTACTGTACTGTTTAGGAGTGCCGGCCCGGCATTGTGATTTGGAATGATTGTTCCTTTCCGATAACGCCTTTTCTATTCCAGTTTCTATGCAAATCAAAAGAAGATCCTCGAAATCAACCCGCGCCATCCTCTGATCAGGAGCCTGTTGGAGAAAGTCGAAGTAAGCAGTAGTCGCATACGGTCTCTGCGATCGCACCGAAATGTCTAACGGCATTTTTGTCTTTCACAGAACGACGCGGAAGACGAGCAAGCGAAATCCATCGCGCAAGTTATGTTTGACGCCGCGGTATTGCGTTCCGGCTACACGCTTAAAGACTCTGCCGATTTCTCGAAGCGCATTCTCTCCATGCTTTATTCCAATCTGAAAATTGATCCCGAGACTCCTGTAAGTCCTATCTTGTTTCCAGAGCTAATCAAAGCAGTCATAGTTGGTACCCGGGTAAACTAGAGATAGTGTCATAAATTTTTAATGAAGTAGAAGTAGCATTTTACAAGTGAAAACGTTGTTTCCAGAAAGAGTGATGAAGTTGTCATTGTTGGTACCCGAATAAACTAGAAATAATGTCATAAATTTTTCAAGAAGTAGAAGTAGGCTAGCATTTTACAAGTAGAAACCTTGTTTCCATAACTAGTGAATACGTGACTGGCAGTGCTAAACTTGAGTATTGCTTTCAGAAATATGTCCATTGCAATAGAATTTATCAACTCTTGATAAGGGACACACGAAGAATCTTCAGTTTAATGAATTTAATAATGGAGGTACTAAACTTCCGAGTATTGCTTTCAGAACTGCATACATTGCAATAGAATTTATTAACTCTTGATACGGGCACACAAAAAAATATTCCAATTTAATAAAATAGTGAATATGTGAATGAGGTACTAAACTTCGAGTTTTGCTTCCAGAAATACGTTCATTGCAAGGAAATTATTGACGCTTGATAAGGGGCATACGAAAAGTCTTCGGGTTGATAAATTCTATTGCAATAAATGTAGTTCTGAAAGAAGTAGTGAAGTAATCGTTGCCTCATTGGCACTCAGGTACTAGGAATAACGCTATAAATTTTTCTCAAAGTAGAAGTGACGTTTTTCAAGTGCAAACATTTTCCCAGATATGGTAAAATAGACATTGCTGGTACTGGTACTCGAGTAAACTAGACATAACGTCGTCAATAATTTATCAAGCATACAAGTATCGTTTTTCAAGTAAAAAGGCTCGTGTGTGGGACCGTTTTGCTTTAAAAAGTGAAGTAGCTGTACCGTTTTCCAAGTAAAGAGGATAGTTTCTCTATTTACTAAATCAAGTTTTGTGTGAAAACTTTATAGAGATGGAAGTAGTCTTAAATCTTAACAGCTTGAGGAAGTGAGACCTGCTTGAGTACTTGGAATATGTAGGTAGAAATACTTCGTTTCTGACCGCCTCTGCTTGTTTTATATTCTGGCGGTGTTTTATCACCGAACATATTCTCAGATTGAATATGAAGAAGAAGAAAAAGACGACGAGGAAGATCAAGAAGAGGAAATTGATGCCGATGAGGAGGAAGAGGAAGACGATGACGAGGAGGAAGAAGAAGAGGAATCTGAGGACGAGGGTGAAGAGCAGGCGGAAGGTGACGAGGGCCACGACGAGCTTTGAACTGCCTGCGGCTGATCGGAGGGGGTTTAGGTTTTCCAATCGCTGTACTGCAGTCATCTCGAAATCGCGTTCAAGTGTGGAATCGTCGCCTATTTTTTGAAAATCGTGACGATTTATAGATGTGCGGGACCTTATGTTATTCGACATGTCTGTGACTATCGAACTTTTCCAACAAGATATCAATTTATGAATTTGTTTTGAGTTTTCACTACGAACCATAGTATTAGCGTTCAGGGGAAGACACAGTGGAACACGAGCCGCAGGTCAGCTATATTCTCACGAGAGTTATTCGTAAGTCAAGGTAATACGATAAAATCACAATCAGCTCAATGCGCGGGTGCGATGAGACACCAGACACGTGCCAGTTCTGGCACTTCTGCCGAGCATTAAATTTGGTAAAACGGGTATCAATCGAAAGCTGACTCTGCACTGATTACGAAAATATAAATTTTATTCCGCTCGTGACCCTGGAACTCCCACAATCAGCCTCGAATTTTTGATTGTTATGGAGATTGGGATTGGGACGCAACAATGCTGTCTGGCGAAACGAGAGAGTAGCTCAAGAGAAAAAGAGCCAGACAGTATTGTTCAGCATTGTTGCGTCCCAATGCAGATCTCCATAATTATCAAAACTTCGAGGCTGATTGTGGGAGTTCCAGGGCCACGAGCGGAATAAAATTTATATTTTCGTAATCAGTGCAGAGTCAGCTTTCGATTGATACCCGTTTTACCAAATTTAATGATCGGCAAGCCGGTCAAAAATTACCGTCAAGTTGCCTGTAGCCAAATGGAAATTGTGACGTGATACAATTTCACTGAGGCGTGAGATTTGCCTGTGTCGACACCATGTAGGACACTATGGTGACGCCGTCTTGCCGGTTGTTATTCCTAGCTGCTAAGTCCTTGAATCAATGATGCACAGGCCTGTTTATTTTTGGATTTCTCCAAAAATAACAAAAATAGCTTATTTTTGGATGTTTTCAAATTTTATTTTTGGAGGATCTCCAAAAATAAGAATTGAAGGTGTTTTGACCCCTATTACTACTACTGAAAAAATCCACCAAAAGTATGTTATTATCATGTATTCAAGTCCTCCAACACATAGATATCATCAGTGATCTTGATCTAACTTTCCAATACATTCTTCACAAACTTAGTATTTGACCTGGAGGAAGCCTTCTAAAGAATATTAATCACTGCAAGACGCCCCCTCCCCCCCCCCTGATGTTCGAGATGTCGGCCTCGAACGTCGCAATTGTGGGAAACATCGAGGTTAGGGGTCCAAAAATGGAGGAATGTCTAACTCTTCAAACTTTCCAATCTTCCAAGCCTTTGCTCCTGAAAAGCGCTCGTCAGTAATGCGCTTGAAACCTCATCCCATGCGTGCCTCATTGAACTTGACAGCCCAACACCCCAACACCCTCTGACCTTCCTTGTGGCGGTCCTCGTCCCAGTCCTTACCTTGTCACAGGCGTTCGACCAGGCGCATGAGCTGCTGCTGCTCCATGATCAGAACGTCAAGACCATGAAGCTTCGTGACGGTGGTGCTCAGCTATGTGCGAGCGTGACCATGCGATCGAGAACGATCAGATGGACCACAGCAGCGAAGTTGCACACGCCGGACTGTTTTTGTCCATAACATCAAGGAGTTTGGTACGGTTTCCAGTCAACCAAGAGACCATACCCTCTTCATTGACAATAAACGAGCGTCAACAAACTTGGGGCGCACGTTTTCCATCTACTCTGGATCAAGTTGTGTTGCCGTCTGAAGCATCAGCAGATGAGTCCCGTCATCGTGTGGACGAAGTGATTGTTACAGAGGTGGCTGTTTATGATTTCGCCGTTCCCTTTGCCTCACTCAAGCTGCCTTCCCGTCTTCTCTACATGTCGCACTGTGAAACTTATAGGAGTACAAAGGCGGAGGGGCGGGAAGGCAGGCAAGGTCAGCAGAAACGTGAAGTGGATTGAGTGGAAGTAGTTTTAGCGTTTCGGTGACCCCTTCCCTCACATAGATGCTGTTTTGTGTGTTTTTATGAGTTTTCTGGTCGTTTACATCGCTCTGACTTGTTTATTTCACTGAAAAACATCATCCAAAAAAATCTTATTTTTGGATGTTTTCAAATCTTATTTTTGGAGAATCTCCAAAAATAAAATCCAATATCCAAAAATAAACAGGCCTGATGATGCATAATTATAATTAGGCCTATATCAGAGGCCGAAGGACTCGTAGGCTACACCCCGAAAAAATCTTACCGCTTGAGCATTGTGACGCGAAATATTTTTGCCTGAATATTCGACAGCAAATGTGTGTTCCCTCACTGCGCAGTGCGCATATCGGTATTTAGCGGTCGAATCATAGGCTACTTTCATCCGCTCGATTCCACAATAATGCTGTGCAATGAACAGATAGGGGGATGCCGAAAATGACCAGTTAGCTTATATTGCAGACCCACTATCCTTCCGAATCTTATGTTTCCAGTTGATGAGAGTGTGCATGTGCATTTCATCTAGCTAGGGTAGATAAAAATCTAGTGGCCAATATCGTCATTTAGTAGGCGCTGGTTCCGCTAAATCCTGATCCATCGGAAATGATAAGATCGGTCCGGCGTATCAAACATTCACGCTAGCAGGCTATTTATTGAAAAAAAGTCATTGCTCATTCCCTACGCCGACACTCGAAGGTGACGCCTGGGGCCGAGCAAGCACATTCGCAAGATACGATAGTCGCTTCGACGAAGAATACGCTCAGTTTTCGTCGAGATGGTGGACTAGCCTAGCCAAAAACTTGACGTTTTCTAGTGTCGGTAAAATATATGTTTCAGTAGGCATAAGCACTGCACTTATTAAGCAGCCTTCGGTCTAGAGTTATCAGGACGAATTTTGCAGCAAGATAAAAAGTGAATTTCCAGTCCAACTGACTTCTGACAATTTATTTTAACCTCGTCCGTCTTATCAAGAGCGGCGAAGGTTCGAACATTCGATTGTCAGGCTGCGAAGATTGATTTTTCCAGTGTGCGTACATTTTTCAAGCCTTGCAGTGAAAGCTTTCTGTTGAAATGCGATTTGCACTGTACAAGATGTTCTTGTCAATTAGACACAACATATATTGAATCGGTTGTCAAAGTATAGCAAAAACAGTCGAATGGGTTGTGATGCTGAGGTGACATTCTATCAACCAAAATATCAGCAAAAGATAATCCTCTTGTAGCGCCAGCGGACTGGTGAAAATTTCATGCCTTCGAGCAAGCGAATAATTTTGTAACTTAGTGAAGAAGATGCGCCTAAAACGAAAAGAAATACCCAGCCTATTCGTTACGCAGACTGCAATTTCGTTACGCTTCGTGAAGTTTGTATCTGGTCTTCATCATCTTCGTGAACCAATCGTCAACGAAGCGAATCCATACAGTATTGTCGCTTAGCGACATAGCCTGGCGTATTCATTATTTACGTTGTAGATACTCTGTTGTTTTTCGGTTAGGGATCCGTCTATCTGATAGATGGCGGGCAGAAATGGCGTTAGCACAAGATTTATGTGCAGTGTACTTGACGGAAACTCTTAGGGCAGTATAGAGGGTATATCATGCTGGAAATGTTTGTAAAAACTGCAGTTACCGTATGACATAATAGGCCGAGGTTCAGTTCAGTTTATTAAGAATTTAAAAATTTCCTTCATTTCAAAACACCACAAGACTGCGATACAATGAAATGCGATGTAAACAAGAGATTGATATTACATGTGAGATTGGGAGACCTTACTTGGTCGTTTCGACATCCCCCTATGCTCATTACATGTCATTATCAATATAATCATTGTGTCTGTCTTGTGTATCAAATTGTACGTTATGTGTCTTGAGAGGATATAAGTGACAGAACCACCGATCATAGTATTATACGATAATACAACTTATAACTTGAAACTAGCTGGTTCTGGCTCTGGTTCGTTCGTTAGTATTTTTATCAACTCAACACATCATAAGATTGCGATAAGATGAAAAGATAGCAAGGTTTCGATACAACTTGGAGTAGTCTTTCAACCAGACACCTACCTTGGCCTCCAGGCCTCTAGAACTCGTAAAGAAGGGGCATTTTGCACACTGAATTAAAAGTAACAGAAGACAACATTGCCCGGTATGCAAAATGGAGCAAATATTGCGAGATGATTAAATTGTACTATTATACCATACAAATTTCGCTTCTGGGATTTTAGTGGTGGTGATAAATACCAATAGTATCAATTTTCATTCACTGTTTGAACAATTTTATTCTACTTATCTGCTATAAGCGAACTGTATTTGTATACATGTATATTGTATGTATATTATACTGAGGATAAAATTCCAAAACCCTATGACCTACTCTTACAGATCTTTTATATACGATATCGAATGTACTTTCATTTCGATATTTGTCTCCATAATGAAAATCGTGAAACATGTGCGATTTTGTTCCTGATGTTTATACTGCAAACTTTTGCGTATCCCTGGGCAACAACGTTGTAAAATGAACGAAAGCAACGTGATTGATTTAGCCTCAATTCCATACATTGTACGTTACGCACACATATCGTATTCGATTTCAGACTTAATAACAATAATCCACGCGCTGTTTCTACCTGTTCAGGATGACTATCTATTTATGTTCCCGTTGATAATGAATTCTATCGCCGTCTTAATTTGCCATCAGTCATAGCGGAACTTGCCAGAACGACATGTGTTCGATATCTGCACTTGAGAGTGTCGAGCAAAAGCCGATCGAGGCACATCCTCCGTTAGTGACGCAGTCACAGTCAAACGCAGTCTCGCCGACGTGCGTAAAAGAGGATGATACTCATTTGGACAACGCCGTAAAACCGCGGTCCCGGTACCCATCCGAGAGGGCGAGAGGAATATCTGAAGAATACATGGCGATCACGAAAGCCTGCATTCACGACCACGATTACTACGCGGTCGAAAGAAGAGACCCGTTTCCCCCGCAAGATCACTCTATAACCGCCCCGAAAGATGCGCCGATTCAACCTGATATTTACAAAGCCGGGGTGGAAATAAAACCGGAAATTCACCGCACTAATATCAGAATACGACAACGGCGAATTGTGCGGAAATCGACGATTACTACGGGCGATGTCGGTGCAGCTGGCATCAATACATTTACGCCTACTGTTCCGAAAAAGGAAAATACACAGCAGTCTTTTGCTATTAGAGGCGGTAACGATGTAGTTAAATTAAAAGTTCCATCGCCGCGTCCAAGTATCACGCCTTTTCCGCCTGTTGATAAAACCTCACGGCGTGTGTTTGAAGATTGTAATACATTGGATCGCTGTGATATTCAGACTGGAGAGCAATTCATCATTGAATACAGCCAGAAAACAAACTCCAGCGCCGACTCGGCGTACAATTCGTTGACTGTATCATCGAATTCGCAATCTCAGTATTCTACAAGCAGGCCTCCGTCCGGTGGAAAAAGGAGCGCTACCGGCGGCATATCATCGTCTTCCTCGTCCGATTTCTCGTCCGACGACTGCAGCGACGCTGAAAAGCAACCGACCAACACGTTTACGTTGGAATACTGTGGCGACGCGGAAAGCGTGGCGACCGTGTTAGGGATTGGGGAAGTCAATGACGAAGGAATCGAGTCCGGGAAAAGCCGACAAGTGTCGCGATCAGGGAGAAAAATCAGGAAACACGTGCGGCGGCAAGATGGCGCGGCGCGCGCTAAAGACGAGCAGGAAAAGATGCAATATTTCCCGGCTCCGCCCCCGTCGAAACCGCGGAAAGGTAATCTTATACTTCTATTATTTTGTATACTCAGATATGTTTGATGATGACTACTTTTTCGAAGTACTCCAATAGTTACTTACCCTACCTACTCAAGCGGTTTTGTCTTAGACTAATACCGAATCTATTTGACCAGTTTTTAGACCAAACTATTTACTTGTTGCAATTTGGATTTTTAAACGTAAAAAATAGTTTGGGCATAAATTTGCATCAATTTGACGAGTGAGATTATCATAAGAACCGTGTGAAATAGCCCGCATGTCAAGTAAATATATTTGAAAGATTATAGCTTGTGCAGACTGCAGAGTCATTATAGTCGGCTTGCATTAGTTACGAATTACATCTTGCTATTTCATAAGCAGCCACATCCGCTTTACGTGTATAGTCTACGACAATTTGAATGTATCTACACTTTGTGAAACTGTTTACTTCAGTAATTACTATTAAGACTTGTTTCTACTTCCACTTGAATTAATTTTGACATGCCTTGGAAACTGCCAAATTTACAGAGAGTTACCTCTAGTTCTACTGGAGTAGCAACGCTGACTATTCTTTGACCGTCAGTCAACGCGTTTCTTCGTTGTGTTTCAGGTAGAAACTTCAAGTCTGTGCCCATGCGGCTTCGGGCGTTGCCGACATCCTTTTGGGAGGAACCCAACCAAACGAACGGGACTACTTACACTATTCTTCCTCCCGTGACGCCACTACTTCACCAGCATGAAGATGGGGATATTTACGGTATGTACAATACGTCGAAGCTATGTGCCCTATTCCAACATATCCACTTTTTGCGAGGTGTCGCAATAGCGTGATGAGATTTTCAGATTGCGTGAGCTGCGAGGTTCCGTAACTTCTACTGACTTTAGTGTTTACATAAAATGTGCGATCTGGCTTGAACCGTTTACGTTGTGGCTCACCGGCCCATATTTTGATGTGATATGTCTAGCTATGTCGTTGTATATTTCACATCTCTTTCGTGTGCCGTTTGAGGTTGTGTGCACAAGTTTTGTAGGTGCGCGATAAACGTGTGAGTGCGAGCTATGAATTTTTCAGCAGCGAAGTGACGTAGCTTTTCATTACGATGGAACGACTTTCAATACGTCAGGTGCTGCTTAGTGCTTACCCTCTGCATATGCAATGCAATGATAAAATGCTTCAGCGTACACATGGACTTTCGTGCCTCGTGTTCCTCCACTCTGCGCTGATATAGCACCCAATGGGCTACTATACGTAGTGAATATGATTCCCAGAGTAGTTACATATTGTGTTCGTGTTGTGTTCCTACACTTATCGAAGATTTCATCACTTAGTATCACATCCTTAAATGTTCACAGTTGTCATCCTGTACTTCTGTGTCATTACTCGAGAGTTTTTAATTTTAGAATCTTCCACATCCTCTAGTAGGGCATTCGCATTGGGCAATCGCAGAAAAATGAATCAAGTGTAAAGCATTTTCACCATATACGAGGGTGGGTTCGTATAAATCACCATGTACGATGTAAAACGTGAACCTCCTTACATGGAGTACAATTCCACAATTTGAATTTGCAATAGGCATTTACATTATGCTCGGTCGTACAACTGCAAGCCAGTTATCATCGCCCGCCATTTTATTGTAACAGACATGCCATCGGTTTCTCCCGTCGACGAAAAGGCAATGCGCGGGCCTTCCACGACCGCAAACTGTGACCGTGCCGCGTACCACCCGATCATAAAAGCGGGCGACACCGACCTTCTCCTTCGCCTGTTCGATCACGTCGAGAAAAACGACAGGTCGACCGCAGTACGGAAAAAGAGAGGAAGGTATCAATCTTATTACAGTATAAGCTGATGGTATCAGTGACTGATTCCGATTTGACTTTTACAAATTACCGATGTAGTTATTTGGCGGTAACTATAACTACGTTTTTGTTTAGGTCTGCTAGTTCTAGTTCTAGTTGTGGATTTTGAAAAAAAAAATGTTGCCGAACAATATCTAAACACGTGTCGTCGTTCATTTTGCCTGAATTGTGATACCGATGCTCTGATGTATGGTGATCTTGTAGCCATTGCTAGCTCAGAGTCGTCACTACTAACGTAGCCAGGAGTGGGTTTGGGGGGTCGAAACCCCGCTGATTTCAAATTCGAAATGCGGATCTTCAAAGGTCGTTAGTTCTAACCTCTATAGTTCTAGTGGCGAGTTTCGAAATGTGAGTGGTTCTAGTTCTAGTTATGCATTTTGAAAATTCATCTGATTCCGGTGTCTTTGTGCAGGTCCAAGCGTCCCGAATACGTCAGCATGCCGCCGCGGCGCGCTGGCAATCAAAACCCGTGCATCATAGAGTCCATCACGGAAAAACTGTTCCCGAAACTCAGCCTGGACAACAGGCAGACACTGGCGGCGCTCACGCGCACTTTACCGCGCCGCACGCCGGCGGAAATCATCGGACAAGACGTGAAACTGAGCAACGCTGGCACGGGGATGGTGAACACGGACGAACTGCTGTTGCGTCGCAGCGAAGACGGGATTAATGCGATGTCGGACGCGCGTACTCTGTCCGACTCTTCGCCGATTTTGGTGGAAAGGCCTTCGCGTATTCTGCCGCATCTCGCGCCGCACAAGGATTACTCTCAGCTCCTCACCGAGCTTACCGCCGTCCTTTAGAGGGAATCGAGCGCTTGCGAATGTAAATCGCGTCCACAGGGTTACCCTGGCGACAGCAGTTCGCGATTCTTGTCGAAATTTGAAGACACTTTCTTTGATTTACGATTTCGCTGCCTAATCGTGTTCGAACCATCCGACAGTGTTCTGTGCTAGATCGTTGAAAACCGCACTGTTCCGCATCTGCACCACGGATCGTTCTTATGCACCGACAGTATTACTGAAAATAGAACGCACTGAAGGAGTCAAGATACAAAAGTGACCGAGTGTCGTTCATCTGCCAATATTTTGCTACTGTAATGCACTTACGGCTGATGCTGAAGATATTTATTATTTGCACACGTGTTGGGGTTATTAAATCTTTCGATAAATCTGACGTGCGTCGATCAGTCTGATTCATGCAGGCCTATGTTATGTATAATTTCGGCACTTCAGGGTATAGGCGACATAGCGGTTGTAATATTTAAACGAATGGTTGGGACATAGGCCGGTGTAAATCGACTTCAAATAAACCAGGCACCAGCGTTGATAGCAAATCTAACATGGCCGCTTCGTTATAAATTGAGATTGACATTGATATTGAGAAGTGTAGGTTACTCACTATCAGTGAGAAACCAAAGTTACGGGGCAAATCAACGCATAAGCAGCTATTCGATGCAGGACATCTCCGGAATGTACATCAACAGAACTTTGAAGCATTGCTCTTCTGATTAAAAAAATGTATGTCAGTCACTATTTGAAATTAAGCCGATTCAGTCAAAAGGGTAGCCAACATAATTAATGGAAGTAGGCCTAGGCTACACAGTACATGCACATCACCTCCATAAATTACAGATTTTTACACATAATCATGTATAAAATGCGAGTTACTGACATAATTCAAGCAGACGGTCACTGCGGGCTCAGATAAAAATGTTTGCAAGTTGCAATCTCTAAAAGTGTAGGAAAAAGTGACCATAGAAGAAACTGAAGTGCGGGATTATTTGTAAAAAAAAAAACACGGACTTTTAAGCACGAATCCAGGACTCAAATCCGGTCGTATGGCAATCACAGCCAAGGCATCCAGTTTACACAATTACTTTGCTACTTGTCGATGTGTCAGTATTCATGCATTTTGTACAATAGGCCACAGCGTAGGCTACTAATTCATCGATTCCTGAGCTGCTGACTAGCGCGGCCGCAGTCGTTATATAGTAAATTTGGTAATTATGTAATTAAACAGGTTCTTGGATTGTAATTATGACCGAATGCAGAATGGATTAGACCGTGATGTAGAGACAGATTCATGACATGCTGGTCTAACCCTAACGTCTTTCGCGACACTCGCCACGTCAGTTCTCCCTCCGACCGTGACGGAATCCTTATCCCCCATCACGCCATCACGCATCAGCCATCACCCTTGCTGAGACATCACTATTAGCAAAAATGAGCGCAATGGGAAGTTATAAGTCGGGTAGATTACTTATTCGTATGATGTAGTGTATAGTTTGTTACAGTATAACATATAATCACTAGATGCAGGAGCCAATGACGCGAGCACGGTAGTGACGTCGTATGACTACATGGTTTCGTGTGAACTCCTGAAATTCCGGTGTGTAACGACGTGGTAGCGATAAATGCAGCGTTTCTGCAATATAACATGCTCAAAAAGTTTACATATGTATAGTTGAGTAAACCATGAATGGAAAACATGATTTTCACTGGTTATGTAGCTCACTAGACCTGTTACTGCGGAGGTTCCATTGGATTACGGGGCGAATGACAAAAATGAGTGCGGAGATTATATATGTTGACTTCTACATGCTCTATTCTATTAGTTGAATGATCATATCAATCATAGTGTCAAACCTCTCAATATTTTCTATTTTTCTGGCTCAGACCACACAGAACACGTAAGTCTCCGCAGGCCCTTGAGTTGGCGCATGACTCCTCAATCACCATCACACGTTAGCCCAGACGTGGGCGCTTCAGCGGCTGCTAGCGAAGAAGCGCGGGCGGTGATCGGCGGAGTGTTGCCTATCAATTTGCGGAGTTTAGCCTCCAATGTCAATTTTCCGAACAGGATATCCGGCGCTTAATATGTTTTATATTTACTTGATTGGATTTGTTTTCGTACTCGTAAAATCATTTAGTTCCATCCTTTTGTGCGGACGTAAGCTCAATGTTTCGGCTATGAAGTAATTTTGTATATTCCGATACAATTCTTTGACGGTTTTATTCCTAATGTTGAGGGGAAGCGGTATCTGTTGAGGTGAAGCTGTAGCAGTATCCTGTGATGATAGATGTGATGTTAATGACTGATAAGCAACTGAACATCGCAAGACTACGCTAATCAAGTTTTCTTGGAGTCGTTAGTAACCTAGATTACCTTTAAGTGTGGGACCTATACGTCTTATTACTAATTAGACGTATAGGTCCCACACTTCCCTACTGGAATCTCGGTACGTTTTGCCTAATATAAAAAGTAAGCAGCGATGATTCTACAAGTTGTGAGCACAGGACACCGATTCCATACTATACATACTTTGTGGTGGGCCTATCTATACGATACTTGGTTCAATCGAGTTGATTAGGGCTTTCAGTGAAATGTATAGACGGAGTTCATTCTCTATCAATGATCCTGGAGTTGTCATTGTCATATTAGGTGCGAGCATCGGTCCTTGCATGAATGAGTGACTATAGTGGTCTGCGGTAGCAAGTACAATCCAGTAACAGTCTAACTATATACTGAACACACGTTTCAACTTCTTTGATGAAAATCCAGAAGACAGTAAGGAAACAGACAAGATCTAAGTAATAGACCGGCTTGGATGATTTGAATACCGTATACATCAATGTCAAGTAAAATGGGTTCGAATGGCTGAAACGGGTATCTAATTATGCTCTAATGGCTATTTTACTGTAATTCCATGATGACTTCTGGAGGAATATTGAAATTGGAAGCTACAGCGATATCTATAGATGGCAGACCGCCAGATCCCGAGCAAGGCTCTGATAGGTTGGTTTCCCATTTAAATGTGTGTAATTTCATTGATTGTGTGTGGGTGCTGGATTCATTTCTCAAATTTCAACATTCGCCATAGGCTCATAGGCTTTTTCATTTCGAAGGCTTTTAGTCAGATTCAGTCCTGAAGGAAGCGGCCAGAATTTCTGCAGAGGTTGAAGCGCTTCAACCATTCTTGAAATTGTGGTCTTGTCTGTGTGATTTAGAAATTATGTTTGTTCGGCTTATTTAACTATTTCATTCTATTGCTATAGTTATCTAACTGTGGTGCAATCAATAAATAGCTGATTGTTCCTGATAACAAAACGCTACCATGCTGTCGGCAAAGCAACAAGAGTTCGGCGATGTCAGCGGCCTAACATCAGCCTCGAAATCTGTCGGGATACAAGAACAAAAGAGTATCGTAACAATAGCAGAGACTTCTGGAACAAACCAAGTGCCACAAATGCGAGTTCTTCAAGCCGTTGTCAGCAAATCCGTACCTCGCCAAGACCACATCACAACGTTTAATGAACAAACAATGCAAATATTGCGCGCCATTCCTTCACACAGTTTAAGTGAAGTGGTATGTTCTGATACAGCTTGTGTATTTTGGATTGTCAAATTATTTTTCGCTTATATCCTATTAGCAGGTAATTGCACCTCATACCAATTCCACTCCAACATGCATCACAAGATTTCCTTTATCAAGTCCCAAGAAAGGTAAGTAATATTCTCTTCGGTATTGTGGTGTATTCAAAGCTGCCATTCGGCCAGTAATGTTATTTATGTATTTATTTATTAGTTTTGTGCGAATATTTGTAAAATTTGTGTCATTTTAATTTACAGGGACCGTCATTTCTATACCCACCGGTAGAAT
This sequence comes from Botryllus schlosseri, assembly GCF_051294905.1. Classification (NCBI taxonomy): domain Eukaryota; kingdom Metazoa; phylum Chordata; class Ascidiacea; order Stolidobranchia; family Styelidae; genus Botryllus; species Botryllus schlosseri. Next base: position 10,083,358 of record NC_137249.1, on the reverse strand, counting down.
TGTCACCCAAACTTCAGGAGCAGCGAAGCTCAGAGTAGGCGACACTGTTGTTATCCCCACGAAGACATTGCACTCCATCAAGCCTGAAAAAGTTCAAGCATCCGAACCGATTGTCTTGAAAAACGTAGATATTCAATTCCATTTTTCCTGTGGTTTCACACTTCTTTTCGATTCCGTTTTTGCGGCAGCCGGCGGATGTATGATATAATGATTGTGACACCGCTCCCTGCAATGTAATCTTGATGCATCACTCTTGTTTCCCATTATCATGTGACTTGGCTGCCGTCTGGATTCCCTTATTTATCAAATTCAATGGAATAATTGCAGCCTGCATCCCTTAATTCAAACGACCGACATTTTGGCAGGAAATGTGTTATACGATTTTGACGCTGAAGCGGAAATTTTTAATCTCCGAAGTTTAAAGACCATTTAAATGTGTTGCGCTCTGAAGTGTGCATTGATAGTATTTATGCAGAGGAGAGATATAAAAGTATGTTCAAGATTCACATTTAACAGAAGGATAATATTGAAATTCTGCATAATTTCTTATGTCACTGCATATCGATTGTGAATTGTGGTTTTGTTTAGCTGACGACTTCCCCATGCATTGATTCCTTGTTAGGTTTGTGATATCAATAACAAGCGTGTTTCCACTGCTTCCTTGTTCATATCCATATATCAATTGTACTTGTCCATATGTTTGTACTCGAGTTGGAACTGTTGTATATTTTACGACTAGGGCTGGGCACAATGATTCGAGTACTCGAATCCGAATCCGAATCGAGTATTCATTTTAATGATTCGAGTCGAGTAGTAAAATACGATTTTTTCGAGTACTGAAATTATACGCTCATCGCCACAGGAAGTTAATTTATCAACGAGAATTATAGTTTTGATACTAATTTTCACTGTTGAACCCCTGAAACGTAGTTTGGCCGACTGGCCGTAACGTAGCATACGAAACATATAGTACAAAGCTACGAAAGTTACTGGAAGCAGCACATTTCCGAAGTCATGATCATCCTACAACATTGTCACCAAGTGCAATGAAATCGGTATGGCCGAAAAAATACCGAAGTATCTTTAATGTGATAGATAAAAGGCATATTCTTTGTGGTCGCATAAAAGGTACATATTTGAACTTTGACATATTATATTCTGTTATGACGTCATAATGAGTGATACTCGATTACTCGACTCGAAGCATATTAGGTGATTCAGAATCGAATCACTCAGGTACTCGATTTTGCCCAGCCCTATTTACGACATGATTCACCTAGAGTCTCATCCTACAAAAGTTCTGTCCTGGGTTGCGCTGTACGCATGCTACCATGCTCTGTTAGTTACATGCGGGCAGTAAAGTCTGCTTTGGTGGTGTAATGAATATGGATCTAATTAGTGTTGTTGATGCTCTCTCAATGATTTATTGGACATGTTGTTGGCTGTTTTGTTATTTGCTGCAATGACCATAGTCCATAAGTAGAGTTACCATTACTGTCTTACAGAACTTCTACAGTTTTATTACATAAGGACTATCAAGGTTGACTAGAGTTACCTCACTTATCCCAGTACTGTAAGTTAACGGTAATGTTTGTCACATATTAAATGAGTCCTTTATCTTTTGCATGCATGTTGTAAGATTACCAAGCATTACAAATCATAGCTGTAAGATTGCTAAATATTGTTCACACAGTCATCCGGACAACTGCTGTTTACTCCAACAAAACTGATTCAGTCACAAATGGACACAACAGTAATGACAAGCCCGGTTGCGATGCGTTCTCATATGCCGCAGGAGCACAGTATTTCAACGCGAGGTATCCACGCTTCCCCTGCCCGTGCTGAAGCTGCATCTCCCATGGTTTGGACACCGAGGTACGCCTGCGAAATGCCCTCATTTACCGAATTCATTTGCATATAATTTTGTTATTTACAGTCCTCGTTATAAACGCTCGGTAGACACATCCCACCAAGATACTCCAGAAACGTTAGTGATTTTGGTTAATGATTTGTCGGTGATCTGGTCGACATGGCACTCTCTGTTTATCGTTTAGTGTAAAAAGGAATCGGCGAACTCCAGGCGCTGAAAAAGGAAATAAGGGACTGAGGCACTTCGCAATGCTGGTGTGCGAAAAAGTCAAGCAAAAAAACACCACGACGTACAACGAAGTAGCCGACGAACTTGTAACAGAGTACAGTAATTCACAAAGCCATTTGAATGATCAGGTATGATTTATTTCTTCTAAGACGTAGCAGTTATACCAATGCACACTTAATATTCCACAGTGGTAGCAATTGAGAACGGCCAAAGTTCAACGTTCGGCATTGCATGCCTATTGCAATTATATGCCCACATCATTGAACGAACATTGAAAAGCAGATCAGCGGGGATAGGCACTGCCATTGGGCAGTACGAATCACTGATTCCAAATTGATTCAAGACATGTTTAATGCTGTCCAATTTCAATTGGGCATTTCGAGTCTAATCAGGTGCATAGTGCATGACCACATTGAATGACTTGTGCGAGTCATACATTATTATGTGTGCTGTGTGCACGATGTTCAAGACGCCAGTATTTTCAGCTACCTCCACCTGTTTTTAATTTCAGTCGATTCCATAAATATGGTATATGGTGGAATGGTGCATCCTGCACCTTAGGGTCATATATACATTATTGGTGGTGTGCGATGAATTTATATCAAAATGTTCGCTACATGCTAGGAACACATACCGACCTTTTCTGGTTGCTGGACACTCGAGGTTTAAAGTATCATGCAATTGTTCATTGTCTTTCCTGTGACTCACCATTGTAGGCACTCTCTTTTGAATAGAAATTATATGACTGTGAGAGTAGTGTGCGTGTATGTTGATTGTTCGAGGCATCAAATGAGTCTATTTACCTAGTGGACGCCATTTGCTTAGTATGACTTGGCCGTCAATAGTATAGTTCCTGTGTGGGTAAAAGCACCATAGCTGTCAAGACCATTTAAATCAGTAATTTCAACTAGTGCTCCACAGTTTATAGCATTCCAATGCTGTCGGATGGTAGATATTTACTACCATACCGGTGCCCATAACTTAATCATTACTCATAGGATGATGGTGGTATATTTGTGTTGGGACCTTCATCAGTTATGTCATCTCACAGAGTGACTCAAGTTAGTTTGAGTCTGAGATTTTCAAATAATTAATTGAGTCATAGGCAAGGCTGACTAAAAATCAGATCACTGAGATATCCGGGAATTCGTGGGGTTTTTGAACCTGGTGTCCGATCTTTGTGTCATGACTTGAATGAAATTCAAGATCTCATTTGCATTGGTTGATGTCGGTCAGATGGAAAACCTGTAATGCTCATTCAGTTCATTTGGGTTGCTTTGTCAGTTATTGGTGTTGACTGTTGACCAATCCATGTCCAATCACTTGTTGATTGCATCAAGACTGTTGATCGTGGCCCTAGCTTAGGCAGAAACTCGGTGCAGTTTTTTATTGTGCATTTTATCTGTGCCTGTTTATTGGATATCGTCAACGAATTTTAGTTGATATGCATTTGTTTATGTTTGTTGGATACGAGTGCCCGATGTCTGTTATGCCTGTATGTCAGTCTAATAGCTTTAAACTTGGATTGTGTGGTGTTAGTTGTAATATGAGTATGCTTTTGAACAAAGAAAGGATGTCAGGACTTACTGTTAAGCCTTGATGACGCATAAGCAGACGGATATCACATGTATGTAGCCTTGAAACTTTTTGTCCGAATCCTACTAGTATAAGAGTATCATATTCAATCATACAAAAACCGTTACCAGTAACGCACCCACTATGTGGGTAGATGTATTTTAAATTAAATCACAACGCTCTTGCTTATAACCATCGACAATATATTTGCAGCAATATGATCAAAAGAACATTCGAAGAAGAGTATACGATGCGTTGAACGTTCTCATGGCCATGAACATCATATACAAAGACAAAAAAGATATTCATTGGGTCGGTCTACCCACGAATTCTGTGCAAGAATTGAAGACATTACAGGTGAAAATTTGAGCCAGTAGTTGTTCAGGCGGCATTTGAAGACACCTTCCCAGACTAAATGCATTTCTTGAATCTGTGGCTACCAGGAAACCAGCAGTGTAGAGAGTATTCAACGACCGACTGCTTTGTATAGACATTGTTTTGATTCCGCCTTTTCAATGCCTCATTGCCATCTCTCCTTTCCTGTCCCATTTCGCTAGTCACGTCATTCGTGAGCAGCTGGTTGCTGTAGGCCGTTTGCAGTATGCGCGTTAATTCCTAAATGTCAGTAATTTTGTTGAATTATTCATGTTTCGGTACCTAACCTTGCACGTGACATTGCCAATCTCGGTTCAGACGGAAAAGAGCCAACGGGAATTGCGGATAAAACAGAAAACGGCTCAGTTGCACGAGCTCATATTGCAGGTAAGCGGGGTCCGATTGCGCCCAGTGCGACGCATCTCACTCGGCGCTGCTTTTTTCAGCAAATCGCATTCAAGAGTCTAGTCGCAAGAAACCGAATGAGACAACAGATGCAGGGCCCGCCCCCCGCAAATTCGACAATACAACTACCTTTTATTATTGTTAATACCAGTAAAAAGACTGTTATCGATTGCAGCATTTCCAACGACAAGTATGTTGGAACGCCCTTGGGCAAACACTCTTTACACTGTCAGATCAGCGTGTACCTGCCAGATCACTCGACAGTTGTATTTTTCATTCGATCTTGTGTGCTTCCATTGTCCATCAATTTCCAAGTCATTTAGGCAGTTGTCGGTATGGTAGAATTGTGGCACAATTGAGGCAAATAGCCACTCTGCTCAATGAATTCGTGACGACGTGTATAGATAGTCTATTGGACCCCCGAAACGTTTCAACTCTGCATAACACCGAGATTGATTGCCGCTTTGAGTGTTTAAAGGTTGCCCATCTGGTCAGTCGATTTGAAATAGCCAATCATGGCGTTTCGTTTGGTGACGGACCTTCACTGAGTTGAACCCCACTTTAACGTCGAGAGTCTCTATGTAGGGCTAACAAGGTTGAATGAGCTGCTAGGAATGTAGTACGATTGTTTACGGCACTTGAACGCATTCAATGGTGCTGCTTTAAATGATTAAAAGTGAACTAATTACGGGAATACGATTTGTGATCTGGATTTACAACCTTTTAGCAATGAAATGTGCTAGTTGCAAGCTCATTTAAGCCTGTGCGAGACTGGATTCGTGACCTTTTCTCTCCTATTTCATGTATTGACTAACTTGCAGTTGTCATATTCTACTGGTTTGGGTTGCACCCACATCTCGTAATCATAGTCGTGCTCCTCAAGTAGCCGTGTAGCTGTAAAAGTGCACTTGCGGTCAAGTTAGACATAGTATCTTTTGAAGGAAACCGAAGCTTCTTGAAACTGTAGTAAAGTAGCTGTAGCATTTTGAAATGGATGCCCGTGACTTGTAATGCTATAAAGTACAGTAATTTCAAAATTGGGTACATTGCCTCGTGGATGAATATCTTGAGTGTAGGCTTGGTCACGTGGCCTGTATTTGAGCTGTGTCAATCAATGGAACATAGCAATATACTTCCCATATCAAACCTAAAATAGTTGAAATTTATCCAATTTTGTCTTGGGCAATATTCATTTGAAGCATTTTGCCTTTGCAGATATGAATACCTCTTCAACTTTGATAATACATTTGAAATCCACGATGATATCGAAGTGCTCAAGCGTATGGGAATGGCGTACGGATTAGAAAACGGTGTGTGTAGCAGGCAAAACTTGAATGCTGCCAAACAATTGGTTCCACCTGTTCTTCAGCCATATTTGGAAGGTATTATAGCAATTGTGCTTCTTTGTTATACCAGGCTTGATCATTTTAAATTTTCAGACATGGCAACAAGTTCGGAAACAAATGACGGCGGCGAATATTCAGGACAAAGTTCTAGGTACGCCTGAAATGAGTTTTAAGTTTTATTGACGTTAGTACCAAAGCATGCTCTTAAGGAATATCGCTTGCCCAAGTTCAACACAAGTGTATGTAACACTGTAACAGTGTTAGGATGACTCGAGTCCTAGTCGATGTTGTATCAAATGACTTGCCTTGACTCGGTAGGGTTTTTTAATTCACTTTTCAAGTCTTAACATTCGATAACTATATTCAGTGAGAAATTTATTTTACATCCTCGAAATAGATTTCTCCCCGTTGAGTACGAGGTGTGTACAGTATGAAACGGCCAAAGCCTCAGACAAAGCATCATCTCCGATTCTCCACAGATAAATGCTGCTTGAATCAAACTACACACGTAGGATTTATTGTGGACTAACTCACGTCAGCGCTTCTCTTGGGAACTCACAAAAATCTCCTTGATTCGTATTTTCCTAGTAGCACGCACGCCAATGGCATGGCCTCAGAAGTGACTTGATTTGACTCAACAGTTCTCAACCTTTGATACATGATTCCCCCCCTTAACTAGCCATACTTTGCTTCATGCCACCTCATAAAATAGAGTACTAAAAAGAACTGTGCCTGACTTGGATATTTTGTTAACATATAACAGTTGGGTGAATAGTTGGCAGCGCCCCTAGCTTCAATCCGAGCCCGGACGATGTTCAAACACTATAAGAGAAGTGCGGTCGCCACCTTACAATCTTTCATCGGTCTCTGTACATTGTACAATGTCACAAATTCAAGTGAATGATTAAAACGCCTTGTTGAATTGTGACATCGGTTATGAATGTAAGTACTGTGAGTCTGATGGCTGCTCATGTTTCTATCAGATATGAAGTTGTAGATCACCGTAGGTCTGCACCCCCTGAACATTATCTTGAAGGTAGCATTTATTCATTATTGCGTTTCATGAAATTCTAAAGCTATATTGTTCCACCTGTTTGAGATTGCCTCTTACGTACCCCAGACAACAGCAGTTCAATTAACACTAAAACACACAGCAGAGTATTCACACCTACACTGTTCAGTGTTCATGCAGCTGACGACGTCCCATACTACCACTAGGGGAGAGCAATTGAAACCAATTATACTCGGAAAAGAGGCGGTATTACTAGTTCCAGAATATTTCAAACACAAGTACAGTAGACAAAACAACTATTTACAACAGTTGAACAATGTCTCAAGTAATGTGTGAATCATCATTGTCAAAAGCATTTGCATCCAATGTTCCCTCCAAGCTGCGCACGTGCGCAAATGCGCAGTGCTTTCACGGTCTCTGCGCACAGGAAATATGAGTTGCGCACAAAAAATCTGAAGTGATGACCTTTTTTTAAGTCGTTACGCACTGTTTTCCAAGGGTTTGCGCAGTGAGTTGGTGAGTGTGCGCAGACTCGTCAAAAATTAGAGGGAACATTGTTTGCATCCATATAGTAATTCAAATAAAACTAAAAATATTGTACTGGGAAATTTTGAGATGACTAGACTTTTTTTTAAAGACTTGACTCTGGTCGAAATACGCTGAGAAATATAGGATAATATATTAAAGGGGTCTCGGCACTGGTACGTTGTCAGGCACCATATTTGTATGATACTGTCAGTGTTTGAAGACCTGAAAAGTGCACAAGTAACGGAGTCATACTCGTGCATCGTAATAGTCTTCCTGAAATGTTTAGTCGGGATATAAAAGCCTCTGATATATTAATGCGTATTTCTCAAAATGTTTTATTTACTTCATTTCGATTTGGTGATAGTCGCCTTCTTTTCCAGTCATAAAAGCCTCGCCAGTTGCGGCAACGACATCCTGTCCCAGGACAAAACGCTGCGTGACTGCGATTCGATCCTGATGATCCAGGAAAGGTCCGACGACTCGCAGCCGCAAGAACTTCAACGCGCCGTCAAAGCAGAGTTTCAATTCGGTCATTCAATGTCGCCGATGAACCTAAACACGTGACTGCCGGGCGCGGGTAACCGACTGGAAGCCCGACGGCCACGTCCTCTCGTAGAAGGGTTGCGTCGGAGCTGTCCTCGGCGGGACAATTCGTAATATTTTATCATTAGCGTCCCGCGCAAAGGTCGCCGGCGGTTCGCCATGCGCGAATTCGCTTCGGCCGCCGCCGGGAGACGGTCGAAGGAAAGTAGTTGGACGTTCCGCTAATCAGGATGCATGAAGCGTGATGAAACAAACAAACGACACTAATAATAAATGGTTAAGCATGTTGGTAATCAGGTTTTATTTCTTACTGGTTTTGTTGCCGTATTGTGACCTGGGTGATTTCAATGATAGTTCCTGTACCCTCCTTCGTGCGGGGTCGTTGGTTTTTTGCGTCGGCTGTTAGTGAGGGTCTGACCGGGGAAATTTTCTCTGGGCTCCGTGCCGTGGAAAGCGTCGTCAGGGTGATCTGATAAGTAGAATATTCTCGTGTAGAATTGAATTTGAATAACAGGCTGAATAAGCATTCCGTTCTCAGAACGTGGGAGACGAGGCACCGCTGTATTTAGGACTAACGTCGCGTAATGCGAGCAGTTCGGTTGTTTACATTGTTATTAGCGTCCGTGCAGACAGACTAGTATATTTACAATTTTGATCATCCCGAAACACCGGAAGATTGCGATGCAATGAAGAGAAGGGCGGGGTTTAGCGGTTAGGAATAGTTTAAATCTGTATGTAAATAAGCAGCAGTGTACAATGTACGCTGAATGAAAAGTAACAGAAAATAACGTGAGAAGGACGAGCGACAGACCACATACCTTCGATAGTTGTGGTTTGAGTGATTGTGTGCAATATTCTGAGATTTTCAATATTATAAAAACTAGGGTTATCATATTTTCGAAATCTGAAAAGAGAACACTTTCAATATTTTCAGACTTGCCATACCGGAGGAAAATCCTGCACTTCGTGGTCCATTGACTAAAAAAGGTCAACATTCCGGCTCAGCTCTCGAAATAGCCGCCGGGGCGTTACTTCAGTGCTGATTTACTGTATCTCAGTCGAATTTTGCCTTATATTTAACCAAAATTCTTAAAAGAAAGGGGACAGTTGGGGGTCCTCCGAGGACACTTTTAAAAAAGCGGACGTATTGTAACCCTATAAAAATATTAGACGACATGTACTGGAGCTTTTCTTTTACGCTTACCATCGCCAAGGTTCAGTGCACATTGCAGGCAGAACTCCGTAATAGCGACAGCTAGTGTCTGAAAGTAATGCTACGCGTCAATATTGTCGTGTCTCGCTGCTTTTATCCCGAGCTACCTAACGTTATTTTCCAAGTATTTGTATATTCTGAGCTGCATATAAGGAATAGCTGAGCGTAAGACGGTTGAAATGGTAAGAAAGTTACTGTCACAATGAATTTTGAGGTTAAATGACCTATTATTATTTATTTAGCCGTTGAAACTCGACATCAATCGGAAATTGAGCGCTCGCTCAGATCGAGTAAAATGTGTAGATCTTCACCCGACGGAGCCCTGGGTTCTTGTGTCTTTATATAATGGTAAGATTCATACGAAAAGATGCATTAAGCACCGAAATTGATGCAAGATGTATTTAGGAAATGTCCACATTTGGAATACGGAGTCCCAGCAATTGGTAAAATCGTTTGAAGTTTGTGATTTGCCCGTCAGAGCTGCAAGATTCATCCCGAGAAAGAATTGGGTAGTCACTGGCTCGGTAAGTAATGGATCCATAGAATCTATGTGTCGATATGTATAAATAAAAATGTATGTATTTCTGATAATCTGTTCAGATATTGCTTTCTCTGATGAGTTGGTGTAAATGTAATCTGTGTATACTGTGTTGATTGTGATTGAATTGTTACTATTCTTGTGCACACTAATCAATGCTCATATTAATATATTGCACACCACTGGTATACCAGTGTCTTTTTCTGAACAATTTGAATCTTTTCAAGGATGATATGCTGATCAGAGTCTTCAATTATAACACTTTGGAGCGAGTGCACCAGTTTGAATCACACACTGACTATGTAAGATCCATCGCAGTACATCCAACCCAACCATATATACTCACAAGTAGTGGTAAGCATATTCTTCTTCGTTCAATCCATTTTTTGTGCTTCAATATCATTTTCCAAGTTACTGTATGTATCAAAGCATTTGTCTCCATATAGTATAGTGATTGGATCATAGTGGTCCACTTAAGCTGCTTGTAGCCTGTGAAGTATAGTGATTGTAGTTATATCCACAGTTTCTGATCTTGCACTTTTTTCGTCGTACATCGTCAAAAGAGAGTAACAAATAAGCCAAATGTGTCTCCAATCTGCGTATAAATATAGCGTGGCTTCAGCTTTGTCTAATGAAGTGTTGCAATTAGATGCTCATTTCCATTGCTCTACCCATTGCGGTCCTATGTTTTTGGCGAGGACCACCTGTAGACTGATTTCATGTCAATCGGAAATAATTATGAAATCCTTTGTTCTCTAAATTTTCTGCTGATTCGCTATTAGCAACCGATCAGCGTTGTCAAAACTATATCACAAGTTCGTCATAGTTTGAAACGAGCACGGAAGACAATAGTTAAAACATTTTGTAGAATGTAGATATTTCGCGGTTGTAGTATAAAGGTCTTGTTGAAGTATAATGAAGTAAAATTTAGAGAAGCATTTCAATTCCTGATTTGGTAGCTGGCCAACATCTTTCCCAAGCATCAGTTGTTTCAATTTATTTTTTAAACTTTTTAATATACCGTAATGATTTATTTATATGTTGTGCTTTTACTATTAATTACCGGTAGTGTATATAGTGTTGCTCAGTGGCTTGCTACCCATTTGTTTAGGCTAACAGTTCTGATCATCGCTTGCAGATGTGCAAGGGTGTATTTGCCACTGCTGTGATGGAATTTTATCAAAAATTAACGCACACTTCATCCTTTTAGATGATATGACAATTAAACTGTGGGATTGGGATAAGAAATGGAGCTGCACCCAAATATTTGAGGGCCACACTCACTACGTCATGCAAATCGTAATTAATCCTAAGGTAAGGTGATCTATTAAGGTTTATTGTGTTTGTAAAGTAAAATACATTTTGGAGATTCCAGTTTACTCTAGCGCAGTCACTCTTGTAGCAATGTTATCCTATGTCGCAATGTAGTATTCACAAATCTTTTTGTAAACAATGTTTTGTACTTCGTTCCAACTCATGTTTTCTGATTGTATACACCAGGATAACAATCAATTCGCCAGTGCTTCGTTGGACAGAACGATAAAAGTCTGGCAACTCGGTGCCACGACCCCGAATTTCACGCTCGAGGGCCATGAGAAAGGTATGCGCTTCAACAAGACAGTGTCATGATCGAATCATTAGCAGTCATGTTGGATATCGCTTTGGTTCGCAGGTGTCAACTGCGTGGATTACTACAGCGGCGGGGACAAGCCGTACTTGATATCCGGCGCCGACGATCGACTCGTTAAAATATGGGATTACCAGAACAAGACCTGCGTGCAGACTTTGGAAGGGCACGCGCAGAATGTAGTGTGTGTCAATTTCCACCCTGAATTACCAATCATCATGACCGGCTCGGAAGACGGTGAGATATCTATAATACGTTGACTCATTTGCTGGTTGCAATGTTTCGAGTACCCAAAACCAAATCGATGATAAATTAGGGCAAGTTTTTGTTGCACTAAAAACCCGAGAAAGTTACATTTATTTTTTCAATTTTAACAAAAGTTGCAGAAGTTGCATTTTGACCACTTTTTTCTCGGTTGGCTAAAAATTTTCCAGCTCAGCTCCCGGAATATTCGTAAAAGCGTTACTTCGGTGCTGATTTACGGTGTTTCAGTCGAATTTGGCCGTGTATCTCACCAAAATCGAAAACACTTTCATGAAAAATAGAGAAAGTTGCAAAATGTTGCAAAAAGTTGCATGAAAAAAATGGACAAAAGTTGGAAAAAGTTGCACTATAAGATTCCTTCATATAGCTTAAAACAGCATTCTGCATATCTTACGAGTACCGTATTTAGGAAGCTGCCGGAAGCTGGGAAAATAAGTTGCAAAAGTTGCAAAAACTTGCCCTATGATAATATTGATGATTCTAGTGAAGTAGTTAGAGGCAATTTTTTCCAGTGCTGAAATTACATGTCCTGTTTCGCTAAGATTTAAGTTTCAATGAGAATTATAGTTTCGATACTTTTTTCCCACTGTGCAAACCTTCGAACCTCATGTTTGTATCATGGCATACATAAGCGGATATGATGTTTCTGTGAAGTTGGGATCAACCCACAGTATCACAATCTGCAATTAATCGGTGTGGTTGAAAAAATATGTAATATGTGGTGTACAACTGCCATTATTTTCTTTTTCGTCACGTAAAAGTGATACTTTGACAGTCAACTTCACTTGAAGACTAATACTTGATTCGGAATTGAATCACCAGAGGTACACAAGTGCCATATGAATTAGGCGCATGTATTTGATGCCTCGCGATGGTCATTTTTTCTGATCGATTGGATAGAATTTGTTTTAGTTGATTTCCAGTATCCATGGTGTATCAATGATTTTATTTTGTCAATTCCACCAACTCTGATACGTTGACGTGCAGTACAGATTTTGCAGACTCTGTAACGATTTTGCAATTTTAGGCACCGTAAAAATTTGGCACGCTAACACGTATCGGCTCGAAACCACCTTGAATTACGGCTTAGAGCGAGCATGGTGCATTGCGTCTCTGAAGGTAACGTGAAAAATTTTGTGATTCCGCAAACTGCCAACATTTTTCTGGGGATGTTCTTTAGGGATCAAATAATGTGGCTCTGGGCTACGACGAAGGGAGCATACTCATCAAGCTGGGTCGCGAAGAGCCGGCGATATCGATGGACAGCAACGGCAAAATAATCTGGGCGAAGCACTCGGAAATGCAGCAGGCAAATCTGAAAGCTATGAGCGGTGAGTGATTCACGTTATTCGGATGTGCTGTCTATCGTAAAACCCTCTAAACCAGTGGTTCTCAACCTTTTTTTTTGACACGCCCCCTTTGTGATAGTGAAAAATTTCGCGCCCCCCTTATCGTCATATCACAAAATCCAACTGGGATGCTAGCAACCCCAACAGATTGTTTGACTGCTGATGAGAGAATTCAAAAATATGAAATTCGGTCTATATATAGAGAAACAAGCGTGAATTGGAGGTAAATCGCGCAGAGCGCGAACAAAATTGTCAGTTGACCGCTTCTTCGCGCCCCCCTTCAGATGCTTTCACGCCCCCCAGGTTGACAACCACTGCTCTAAACGGTAAAGACATAGAATATTCATTTGTCAACCATGCAAATCAATAACATATAAAAAAATGCAATTCAGCGAAATGTGATATACCGATAAACATGGTATATATGGGAGGTTTTATATAGCATAGTCATCAGAGCTGAGCCAACCATGCCCTCGAAAGTTTAGATATGCTCCCACCAGCCGGTCTACGTGTCGTCCATCCAGTGCAAAATTTCCTGCCGGCCCGCAAAGCAATCTATCTTTTCATATCCCAATCCCAATAGATGATAGCAAATATGAATGCCGCAGCATCTTCGAAGCAAACCGAACAATCCAAATCACGTCTGTGGTTCTTATGAGGAGTTTGCCTTACAGAAACTTCGACAGAACCACGCATAACAAAAATGTAGCATTGGATATTGACTCAATATTTGCTTCAAGTTGCAGACATTTGTCATCATTTATATTGCTTTTTGAAGGTTCATGTGTCCGCTAAATTTGTTTTGAAATTTTACCAGTCCAAGAGCCACTGCTTTTAAATTTACGTAATTTGGTTCCCACCGTGGCCTTAACGAAAACTGTTACTTCGATACTGTCGCAACAATTTATATCCGCTTGACCTTGTTGTTGCTCGTCAGATACCGATTTCAAAGACGGCGAACGCCTTCCGCTGGCCGTCAAAGACATGGGCAGCTGCGAAGTCTACCCGCAAAACCTGAAACACAATTCGAACGGACGCTTCGTTGTGGTATGCGGTGACGGAGAATATATCATATACACCGCGATGGCTCTTCGTAATAAGGCGTTCGGCAGCGCTTTGGAATTCGTTTGGGCCAACGAAAGCTCAGAGTGAGTGCAGGCATGTCGCGATTCCGTGTAGGCCAGTGTTATGAATCTGAATCTTCCCAGGTATGCGGTTCGGGAGAGTGGCACCGCCATCAAGTTGTTTAAGAATTTCAAGGAAAAGCAGACCTTCAAGCCCGATTTCGGTTGTGAGGGTCTGTATGGCGGGCACTTGCTGGGCGTTAAGACCAGCCAAGGCCTTGCTTTCTATGCCTGGGACACGCTGGAGCTGGTCAGGAGAATCGAAATCATTCCGAGAGACGTGAGTGTGACCGTGTATTGAAAAGTTCGTGGATATGTAACTGGAACGAGGGTTTTATCCCGTTGTCCAGAATGAAACAAATGGCGTTACAACATTGTTACCGTGATATTTGTTGCTATTTGACTGGTTGCAACTGCTTAATTGTGAAAATGTGGCTATATTTTTAGATAGTCGGCTGTGAAAAAAACTGTCCTGTGGCTTAACTGCTTGGGTGTGAAAATAAGTAAGCCTTTGCAGCCAAGTTGCTTGGCCAAATAATACATACACTTATGTTGGATTGTACTATGATGGAACGGCTTTTACTCTCACTATGAATACAGTTGAGACTCTACGTGGTGCATATATATACACGAGACCATTGCTTCGCGCCATCCAATGTCATTCTATGAACCTGCATAGAATTGACTGCTTACAGGCAGATTTTTTCGACTCTAGAATTTGTCCATGTTTAAAATATAATCGATCCGCAAAAAAATTAGATGTTCTCTTTACTGGTAGACGATTTGGTGTGCTGGCGACCCTGATAATTTGGTTTGTTTCTTGATAATCTCGAACTTCTGCTTTTCTCGCAACAGATATATTGGTCGGATAACGGCGACTTGCTGTGCATCGCGACTTCGGAATCGTTTTTCATATTGAAATACGACCAAGATAAAATCGCAGAGGCTCAAGAAAACAAAGAACTCGTCACGGAAGACGGAATCGAAGACACATTCGATGTGAGTTAATTGTGCCGCCGGCCGTCTCGCTCAAGCGTCAGAGTTTTGACTGGTGTGCGTCGTATAGGTTTTGGGCGAGATCGAAGAAGTCGTGAAGACTGGAATATGGGTCGGCGACTGTTTTATTTACACAAACTCGGTGAACAGACTGAATTATTATGTCGGCGGAGAAATTGTCACGATCGCCCATCTCGACAGGTAATAAACAGTGTGTTTTGTTTCATGTTCGATTTATTTTTGCTGATCTCTCTTGGACCACTTTTCGTTTGGAAGTGTCGCTTTTAACTGACAATTTTAATCTAGTCATTTCAAAGTCTGTCGTAACTATAAAACCCTCTCCAGTCTGCAAATTCATATCTTGCCTCACTAAGCAGGTTCAAGGGAAATTTACTTTTTTTATCTTTATGACGCTGGACGCTGACCAAAATACCCTGTTGCATACGTTGACTCTTTTGTGGCTTATGTGCCTGTGTGTGATCCGTGCCGGGCACCGTATTGTGTATAGATCGTTCCTTCGTTGTTAGCTTATATTAATGGTTATGGTTTTGTCACGCGTCCTCGCTTCACAGGGTACTTTACCTCCTCGGATACATTCCAAAGGACAACCGCCTGTACTTGGGTGATAAAGAACTCAACGTGGTACGTGTGCTCTGTAGACTTTGCCACGTCTTGTTCCGTACGCGATTATTTTTCTCATTTCATTTTCAAGGTGAGCTATTCGCTGCTGCTATCCGTCCTCGAATATCAAACCGCGGTGATGCGGAAAGACTTTGAAACTGCGGATAAAGTCTTGCCGTCGATCCCCAAAGACCAACGTACGAGGGTCGCTCATTTTCTCGAGAAACAGGTCGGTAGCGACGGCCTTTACAGTCCGACTTGACGTGCGCTTGAACCCGTCGTTTTTTTTTTGTCGTTGCAGAATTTCAAAGTACAGGCGATGGCTGTTACGGCCGATCCCGAACACAAATTTGAACTCGCGATTGGTCTCGGCGATGTGAGAGTCGCTTACACGCTGGCGAAAGAGGCCGAGGTAGATGTCGTTTGTTAGGACTGTTGCCGAGCTGAGCCTGCATCGTCTCGGGCTTCAATAGCTTCGATCTTTTTGAGATGGTCATTAGGACTCTTCAAAAATGACTTTTTTTCTCAAATCGCACTGGCTACTTGATAAAATTGTTAGGTTACCTAATTTAAGCCTACACACTAAATTTGGTTCAATCCCAGCAAGTAACCGCTTTGCTACCGGAGAAGAAAGTTTCTATTCTTTGTTTATTTATTATAGTTGTGCTCACCTATTATTTTATTCAAATCAAAATTTTTTGACGGCAATAACTCCGTTTCCACTGGTTGGAATTGAACCAAATTTGGTGAGGATCGTTTCTATAGACAGCCTAACACTTTCATGGGGTGAACAGAAAATTTTCAAATTTTTTAATATTTATTTTTATATAATAAATAGAAACTTTCTTCTTCTGTAGCAAAGCGGTTACTGGCTGGGATTGAACCAAATTTTGTGTGTAGGCTTAAATTAGGTAACCTAACAATTTTATCAAGTAGCCTGTGCGATTTGAGAAAAAAAGTCATTTTTGAAGAGCCCTAATGGTCATAGTCAATGGCGAAGTATTGAAAAATTGAGAATAAACGTTTTTTCATTATGGTTGGATGCATGAAGAATTGTCAGTGATGGTCAGTAAAGTACGGAATTAGGTTTGGTTTGCTTGTTGCTCTACTTGGTTGTGTTTTTGTGCTGCTTTTGCCTCTGCTTCACATGTTTGGGCGAAACTGAAGTTTTTCTTTTCAAAATTCAACTGTAAAGAGCAAGTAGTTTTCCCAATAACTGTTCAAGTAGAAGTGTTAATAGCCTAAAAATACTTGACTAGGTAATGCAAGATAGGCCAAACCTACTTGGTACTATGAAAAAGCGGAAGTACTTTGTTACAAACCACCTCTGGTATGTCTAAAGTCTGCCACTTCTTCCCTTTCTGCATCCGAGAGAAAAGTCCCCGTTCGACAAATGTAACAGTTTCGTCTTTCCTTCTCTGCCGCAGTCGCAGCAAAAGTGGAAGCAATTGGCGGAAATGGCGACTTCGAAATGCGAATTTGCGCTGGCGCAAGAGTGCCTTCACCAGGCGCAGGACTACGGCGCGTTGCTGCTGCTCGCCACGTCGGCCGGCAACGCCAGCATGGTGTCGGCGTTGGCCGAAGGCGCCCAATCCGGAGGTGAGCTCGGGATGCCCGCGACGGTTCTGGAGCTTGATTTTTTAAAAATTGTGCTGTTCCAGGGAAGAACAACGTCGCGTTCTTATCTTATTTCGTAACCGGGCAGAAAGAGAAGTGTCTGCAGCTGCTGCTAGACACCGGGCGTCTGCCGGAGGCGGCGTTTTTTGCCAGAACTTACGCTCCTAGTGAAGTTTCAAGGTGAGGCTTCGCACGACTATCAAACGCTGTAATCGCTGGTGTTAAATTTTGAATTCTACGTATGTCTCGTTGATCGATATTATTCCGTCGATATTTTATTCATGCATTTATTAAAGACACTCTTGGAGGTGCAGAATTCGTTACTCAATTGAATGATATATTAATATTGAAATAAACCAGAATGTTTTCGGCTCACACTCGTCAGGGGTAATCGTCAGCAAGCAACTGGTAGGGAATTGAATTTCAATATCAATGTATTATTCAAGTGTATATTTTTTGTAAGTATAGGCCTACTAGTGTCTCGTTATCAGCTGACAGTGTTGGGATCAAGTCGCTACCTTGGACTCGCGTCACAGACGAGTCATTTGTTTCAAAATTTTTAGTGGAGTCTCGCAAATGTTCCGAATTGAAGTCGTGGAATATTATCTGTTTAATTTTCATGTGTGAATGCGTATTCGTAATTGCATAGGCTGGACCGTGCAGAACTTTTCAAAGTGGGTGCCACACCCTGCCCGAACCATTAACACGATATGAGTCACCGTGATTATTTAGGTTGATTGTTGATAATGCTGCCTGCAGGGTATGGCGTATTTACTTCTTTCAAAATACTATGGGAGTATAACGCAACATAGCCTAAGCGATGTTTATTGACTTAAATTCTGCATGAAGGCTATAGAGATAACGCAGGCCCCATACGTGTGTAGAGAGTAAATATAACTATAATGTTTGACTATGCAGCCTAGGAGTTGTATGTTACTACCTTTGGTCGTAATTGCCAAGAAAGAACCAACTTCAGTTCTTATATACCTGACTTAATATATCTATGCATGGTTGTAGCAGTGTTGGGATGACTCGAGTCACCTTTTTCGCATGACTTGACTTGACTCGACGTATCAGAAATGTGGATTGACTCGTGACTCGGAGCAAAATTCACGAGTCAATTTCAGGTCATCAACTAATCGGTGTCGCTAAAAATCACTGTATCTTGCATATGTTCAGATTGTTCGCAAAACGCTAGTGTAACCCGTGAGAGCGACCAATCATTCAATGATCGTGCGTTTCACTGATCCTCGATTGTTCTCTCACAAATAAATTGACCGCAAATGAAGTGATCGAAGCTTACAGCTTACGTTGTTATAATTCTAGTAGTAAAGTAATATAATAGCAAAATGTATATTTCCGTTCTCTGTTCTTACCTTAACTAAACCTATTGTTTTATTGAAATTGACTTCGAATATAGTTTAGTCCTAGCAGCCATTGGCGCAGGCCTAATTGTATCATATCTATTTGTAAATGGGTAATGTATTGAATCTTATCAATTCGTTTCTCCATTCTCTATTCCGGTTGGTAACTATAAACTGTGGCTATGCAATTACGTAGTTTAACAGTTCTACGTATATGTGAGTGCGGGTACAGCGCCTTCTTGTGTGTAGGCTGTATTTAACTCTATATTCGGTCATCCGTTTGGAATCAATAAACACTCAAACTGTATTTCAGACAGCTAGCAAATTGCAATAACGTAATCATACCTCATACATACTTCGAAAAGGCAACTTGACTTGAAATGTGACTTGACTCGTGACTTGACTTGACTCGAGTCACCTCCAAAAATCGAGTGACTTGACTTGACTCGAGTCACCTTTGAAACTCGATTCACTTGACTTGACTCGAGTCAAAATGTACAATGACTCGAAATGACTCGTGACTCGAAGGTAGTGACTTGATCCCAACACTGGGTTGTAGTGATTTTATAATGCCATTATGACAGTTACTGCTGTCTTACCTGCGTTGTTCCTGGGAATGGAAGTGTATATCAAAACCGTAAATGGAAATATAATCTGGTTAAAAGGATTAATATTGATCACATCAATTTGTGAAGTAGAATATTTGAGATTATGACTTGAAAATCGTTGTATGAAAGGATCGTGCAACTGTGGAAGGAGAGTCTTGGCAAAACGAATAAGAAAGCGGCCGAGTCGCTAGCCGACCCGAAGCAATACGAAAACTTGTTCCCGCAAATGAAGGCGTCGCTCGTGGCCGAACAGTATTTGAAAGCGACGGAACAGCCAAGGCCGGCGGACCATTATTTGCAAGTGCCGGTAAAGTGGATTTTGTAGTCATGTTGTTGTGAGAGATTCTGCAGTTATTTTTCTGAAATTACCACATTTTTTCTAATTTGTTTCTGTAGACTGTCCGAGATGCCTATTCGATTTGTAGTCTTCATAAGAGGTGGTCAGTGACAAAGTACCAGGGTTGTGACCAAGTGGCAATTTAATTCCACTTCACTGTGTTTGGACTCAAGTCGAGTCATTTTCAATTCACAACTGAGTCGAATCCGAGTCAGTGTTGAGACCAGAGTCCAAATCCAAGTCCTATGTTTATTTTCGAGTTCAATCCTGTTCAACTGGTTTGGCTGAAATTGAATTCCTCTTATTCATAAAATAGTGATTTTTCTCACTTTACACGGTTTCTGGCACTATTTTACAAACACCAGTACTCATAGACGAAATACGGATAATGTCGTAGCTTACTATTCTGTCTGTGTTAGCGGTCTGAGTCTTGAGTCATATGACTATATATGAAAATGAATATGTTCCATATATGAATATATTCCATATCTGTACAGAGCAACTCTGAGAGAAACATCCTCGAAGAAAGCGAAGGATTTCACGGAGTGGACGGCGCCGTCGTTCAGGTACGACTTTGAGCCATGAAAATTTTGATTTGAAAAAATTTTGATTTGGAATTTTATCGTCACCCCCTGCACTTTGGATGTAAAATGCAGGAACCGGAAATTGAGCCCGAAGTGAACGTGCCGCTGATTATCCCCGAAAAAAGTGACGTTCAGGCAGATACCCAGGAAGAGGTATTTGGCGCATGGCACTGTTGATCATTGCATGGCGGTTTGTAGCAGCCGACCCGCACCCTAACTCTTTCCGTAACACATTTCAACAACAGCAAAATTTCTCTTTTGATGTAGATCTTATCAGAGATGACATGAGCATGGAGTTGAATTTGAGATAACTATGGAGTTTAAAAGTTTGGTTTGATTAGGATCGTATCTAGATTTACAATTTTCGTGCGAAATTTCGATTAACCAATAATGATGATGATAGGATGTAAATTTTGGATCCAGAACAAGGTTTGAATTTGCAAATAATCAATTCACTTGTCTCTGCGCCGTGATGAACCTATTTGCTGTGACAGTAATGGCACATAAACTGCGCTATAGTAACGTTTTTGGTTTCGAAATATTACTTTACTAGTACCATTGAAGGCAACTAACTCCTTTTGTATGAGACTTTGTAGTGCCTGAACTAGACTTGCAATCCTCAATCTAGTGCAAGCCAAGTCGGCGAAACTGCCTTGTGTGATTGCCCACTTGGGTTTCCCGGATGGATGACGTTGTTCCGAATGTCGAAGTCATGATAATTCGTACTCGTATCTGTTACTATGAGATGTTTGAGACGTCAATATACTCGTGTTAATTCCTAAACCTATATTGTCTGTCCCAACTTCCTTCTTGTGCAGACTCACGGCATTGAAGTTTACTCTAGTCAACTATTCTGATCGGAATTATCCTCGAAGCAGTGTGTTGTATTTGTGTGGCGGTGTGGGTTCGATTTTCTTTTTACACTCCTTCCTCGATTCACATTCTGACATGCGTGTGATATTCAATTTTTTTAATAAAATGTTCGAAGATGGTAGCGCGGTAGTGGTGTGATTTTTACTCTTCACATGGGTGTTGTGTGCAGTGCATCTGGTGGGTGTCATGATCGAATGCCTCAGTATTCTCAACGGATAGAAGTAGTTCTCTTTAACTCTCTTGCCTGTACTATTCAATCATTCTTTAACATGGGACACAAAGTGTCACGGTCCGTTGTGTACATCGCTGGCCGGATTTAAGTAATAACCATGTCTTTGAATATTGTTATTTCCAGGAAACGTCCGATACGGAACAGCAGAAAGAGATCGCAGACCCGGCAGAACCTGTCCAGCAACAACACCACCAGGTTTCTTCTACTGGCTTCCAGTCCACGCTCGATGTATAAACGACATAAAATCTAAGCATGCGCCTCGGTTTTGCACGCACAACTTTTCGTTGGCTATTCCTTCGATCAGTATTATTTGTCACAGAAAACTTTGGTGTTTGCTTTGCAGCAGAGAATGAATGATCCAATTTCTGCTTTACGTGCTACCATATTCCTAACTTGTCGTACTGGATTCGGTTACACTTGGCTTGCTTATTCCCCACTTCTGATCAATGAACTTATTCTTTGCTGTAATTTTCGTGAAGTCCTCGATTTCAAGCGGCATTTGTAATTTAAGCTGTTGTTAGCAACTTTTCAAGATGCGTTCAATGCCTGTAGGTTCAACATGGTCGATCAATGCCTTCTAGTTTACCGTGAACTTTGCATGTACAAGATTTAATCGAATTCTCCCTGTGGTCATAGAATTGCCTTGTTTCTATGACGCCATATAAGCTTGTGCACGTCTACACTTTAATGGCCTATTGTATGGTAATAGATTATGTCTGCATGGGAAGCAGCGAATTTGAGCACTGTTTTGGTAACGGCTGTTGGCAACGAAACTTTGTCGACCTGTTTTGCTTGCACTTTCCCTGTTCGGCCAGTAATCTCATGCATCCATTTTAGGACTTGGACCTGGATATTGAAAACCTCGACCTGGATGACGTAGACACTTCGGATATCAATTTAGATGACGAGCTTTTGGAAGACTGATGTCGCGATCGAATACACTTCTCTATGGGAACTCTGCGGGATCGCTGCCGCTCATGGCGGTTGTAGACTCTATACAATTGTAAATTATGATATATAACATGGAATGTTGTCCTACGAGTCGGCAGGTAGTCTTGTGGCAATAAATAAAGAGTATTGAGACGAAGCGGCTCGTGTTTGATGCGCTCGGGACTGGAGTGCGTACGCTGTGTACTTCTACGGGGGAGGTCAATCACGGTACTAAAGTACGAAACGTACGTTCATTACTTCAAAACGCTGCAAGATTGCGATAATACGAAGATGTGAGGTAGTCGAAACGGCTTGGTAGTCAAAAGTAAATTGTTTTAGGATGTTGATAGGCATGAGGTATCGCGGTTAATCAGGCTGGGCAAAGTCTGAGTACCTGGGTGATTTGATTCTGAATCGAGCATTAACCGTCGAGTATCAGTTATTATGACGTCATGAAAGATCGCAAGATGCATCTTTTCGGCTAACTCAAAATATGATTAATGACATCGCAGGTGGAAGCATTTAAAAAAGATTATATTGGCCTATCCTGCCACGATAATGTCTAATGGAAATGGGTATATCGCCCGGCTTTTATGTAGGTTTACCTAATTTTGGAATCGCGAAAGGGAGACACACTTTTATGAAACCATAAAAGTACATTTTCCGAAATTGAAAACATATGATTTAGTTATTATATTTACTGGAAATCTGATTTGACTCCTGCGTAACCCGTCGTCTATATCTTTTAGGCCGAAATTTACCGTCTTTTAGTGGTCTTATTTGTTCCACTTAGGCAAAACGGAGGATAAATTGTCAAAAAGGAGGACATTTGAACGAAGGGAAGATATTTCTTCAAAAAGGAGGACAAAACCTCCTAAAGGAGGACGTATGGCAACTCTATTTCATGCCAATGTCCCTCATACTGGCGAAATGGAAGTCAAACTAACAACTGGAGTAAGTTTTGGATGTTCGGTTCGGTTTATTAGCAATTTTTATCAGTTCAATGCACCACAAAAAATTTGCGATACAATGAAAACGATAGGAAGATGTAGAAACGACTAGGACATAACCTACCTGAGTAATTCCCACACAGGCGCGTAAGCCTGCCGAAGAAAACGGGGATTGAATTGTTTTCAAATTTACGTCGTGTTGACGAAACATCACGAATGATATACTCTACTTTCGCACGCTACGATAAGTTTACACTCGATCGCGCCACAATCATTCCGACTCGAGAACAAACGAATACACAATACGCGACTATGTTCACAGATTAAATTTGGATTAATAGTAGGCTTACCATATTTCGGAAATGAAAAAAGAGGACACTTTTTCAGAAATTTCAGACAAGCAAAACTGTAGAAGAATTCTCAAAAACAGGTAAATTTCACCCGCTTCATGATCGGTTGACTAAAAAAAAAAAAAAAGGTCATCACTTCCGCTCAGAGCTCAAAATCACGTTTTTCACTCCACATTGCTAGGTGGATGACTAAAAAAAAAAAAAAAAAAAAAAAAAAGGTCTTCTTTTCGCTCAGAGCTGAAATCACCACTTTTCCCTCCGAAATACCCGCCGGAGCTTCACTTCTGCGTTAATTTGCGGCATATCACTCGCAATTTCCTCTAAATCTGACCTAAATTTTCAAAAAAGAGGACAAAATCTCAAAAAAGAGGACAAAAGGGCGTCCTCCGAGGACACTTTCAACAAAGAGGACGTATGGTAAGCCTAGATTAATAGGAACTATTTTCACAAATGTCCAACTATCTTCTGGAATTCGTTTCGAAGAGTGACGATTGCAGATGAGTCAGAACTAGGGATGGTGTGAACCTCGGAAAGGTTTAGGTTCGTGTGAACGCGAACCTTTTTGAAACGTTCTGTGTGAATGCGAACGTGAACCTCATGACGTCACGGGACGTCATATTGCTCATCCAACCCTACATTTCAGTGCAGTGATAGCCTATATTAATATGCACGATACCTAGCGGCGACTTGGGCCGCATAATGCCACACAATGCTGAAGTAGGCTACATATTGACGTTTTAAACGTCACCAAATGTATCAACTTGGGCAATCAAATGATACAAGAATCCCATGAAATCAATAACTTCCGTCACTTTACCAACAATTTCGACGAGGAATTGCAAGGGAATATACGACATGCTTTAACGGTCTAGGCCAGACCGGACAATGTATTCGGCGTCTAGGTATATTGCTACGTTGATATCGAGCAGAGTGTAAAACGGGCTTAAAATTGCTACCGATATTACACACTTAAGAAATTATACAGCAATAGCCAACACTCCAATCGCATGGATTTGGTTTTTATGATACAATAAACATATGAAATCAAGATTGACTCCGTACGCCTTCTAGATTTTTTACATCAGACAACAATATATATTTCATTGATTGGTTGGATGAGCAATGAGCATCATTCGCTGACTACCTGCATGTAGTGTATTTCACTCTTGATGCGGTATGATTGCGAGTCAAGCTCACAGCAGAGGGTCACTGGCGTAGCAGCATGTGCTGCCGCCCCTGGCTCTCGATTAAAATGCCGCCACCTAAGTAGACCGCAGCAAATCTCGACATATATTCCTGTTCAAGCAATCTTGTCAATAAAAATAATCACAAATAATACGCCGCGTTTCAGCGTCAGCGTCTCAACGTTAATAACGCCAAAAATAATAAAGACAAGAAATAGCGAACGAATGTATTGTGCACATAGGGGAGGCGAGTGGCGCAGTGTGTAAATCAACTGCGCTGCGACACCAATGGTGGTTAGTCCGAACCCTTGCTCAGGCTAGTTTCTATGTGTCGGAGGTTTATCTGGGCTCCTCATCGCTGATCCCGCTGTACCAACAGTGTCTTGAAAAGACCCAGAAACACAGTAAGTCACGCTGCACAAAGTCGGCATCCGAGACCAGAAGTTGAATGCATGGGAGAGTGATATGAAGAGTGAATAGTGAAATGAAAGTGAACAATAGCGAAGCGCTTGAAGAAAGACGCAAATACCAACGATACTTAAAAAGACAATGACACTGAACAGTATAATTTCCATGTCGTGATGTACAAGGACGAACAAGCGTCATTGAAGTGCCTTGAATTCATAATAATAGGCCTAACAATATTGTGCAAATAGAAAATCAATAGCCGCCTTAAAACATAACATTTTTGGCTTTCGCCGAAACAAAATCAGCGATAATATCCTCAAATTCAAGTTTTTGAACGTAGTCTCTTTCTATAGACAGATTGGATAGAGCTGATGGGCGATCATCATTCATGGCAGAACGTAAATGCGACCTAATCAGTTTGAGGTTTGAGAAGCTCATCCTCTCACAGCAAGCAATTCAAACACCAATGGTCAGATAAAGTTACAGACACGAGCATAAATACGGTGTCGAATGAAGTAGCTTTGCATTAACTACCCACTGTAAAACATCAAACGCTGTTGCACTATACGATCAAACGTGGTTTCACTGCTCCGCACCAGCGTCTGTCAAATTCCGCAGCTAACTCCAAAAAGTCCACCTCGGCGTTGTCATGAGTGCTGGTGAATAAATTGGGACTTTCGCTTTGCAGCAGCGCCTGGGGATTAAAATTCCTAACATATCATTTAAGTGGTGTATGCCGGTAAACCTAGTTTCAGCTTCAAGTTTAATCTGCTTCTATGTATTTCTGCTTGTCTTGCTTTCTTCTTCTTTCTAAAGAAAGCTCCACTCTCTTGACACGTTTCATTTTCGAGTCCTAATTAACACTTGTATAAATTTAAGCACAATCTGTCAATCTGACAATTAATACCAACTTAAGCAGTTCCTAGGACTGGTTTACCTTCACACCTATCTCGGTCTGCTGTACCAAATCGTAACCCACAGTATAGAATAGATCAATAACCTACGAATAGATGCGCAACTTAGTTGTCACACTTGAATAGCAAGACAAGCCTACTGCTGAGCTAGCTAAAAGCAGCATAATTGGTCTTGGTCATCCTATAGTTCGCAAGGCCCCCCTAGCGCTCAAATTTAACAATACTGATCTTAATCGAAAGATATTGGTGCCCTGATTCCGGAAATACAATTTAAATGCTGGTCTGAAAATCGGCATAGTTCCGAATAATCGCTCGATATAATTTCTATTATCATAATCAATTGGTCATTGTGTTGCGATTGTTAGGAACAACCGGCCATGACGGTTATTTCGGAGTGGTTCCATTGCCATGTTAACTTATTAAGTCGTGTTTTCGGAATCAGCGCAACACTAGCTTTCGATTGAGACCAGCAGTTTGATTAAATTTAACTCAGACGCCAGCTATAGGACTACCAATTACGCTGCTTTTAGCCGGCTGTGTACACTGTGCACTGTGCATCCTCATTTTGCCGCCCCCTTCGAGCCTGCCGCCCCTGGCGCAGAGCCAGAACCGCCAAGTGGCTGCTACGCCACTGCAGAGGGTCACTAAATATTCGAGCAAACTTTCGTAACAAAGCAGGTAAAATTTTTGAGATTGTCAAGGTGCATGCTCGTATATTGTTGATTTTTTAAAGCTGCCAGCGCCATGCATATACAGTGGCCCGCAGTTGAAATGCAATAAATTTCAATCAAAGATGTTACAATAAGTGAAAATTGTAATATCTGAGAGAGCTCACAGTGAAGAGCCTACCAAGGTTCGTTTGTGAACGTGAACATCTCAATCTCTGAGGTTCACACACAGAACGCGAACGTGAACCTCATGTTCACACCATCCCTAGTCAGAACTTGTGATATCGAGCCGGCAACACATCTTCTGATGAGCAAATCAATTCAAATCAATTTCGCCACTGGAATCTATTTCTATTCACAATCACAGCATGTTATGAATATATTAATTAATTCCGTTCAATTCCCAAGTCTTGAAACAGTATCACCATAGTACCCTATATGGTGTCGACACAGGCAAATCTCACGCCTCAGTGAAATTGTATCACGTCACAATTTTCATTTGGCTACAGGCAATTTGACAGTCATTTTTGACCGGCTTGCCGAGCGTTAAATTTGGTAAAACGGGTATCAATCGAAAGCTGACTCTGCACTGATTACGAAAATATAAATTTTATTCCGCTCGTGGCCCTGGAACTCTCACAATCAGCCTCGAATGTTATGTTATGTTATTCATTGTTATGGAGATTGGCATTGGGACGCAACAATGCTGTCTGGCGAAACGAGAGAATAACTCAAGAGAAAAAGAGCCAGACACCATTGTTGCTCGTCAAGCCGGTCAAAAATGACCATCAAATTGCCTGTAGCCAAATGGAAATTGTGACGTGATACAATTTCACTGAGGCGTGAGATTTGCCTGTGTCGACACCATATAGGACACTATGGTATCACATCACAATCGAAGCAGACGTGATAACTTCGGCTGGCGCGTCAGATATCATATTTCTACCCGCCAGGATGTGCCAATCACTTCATTTTGCGTAAAATCTCAGTGGAAGATTGTGAGCTCTCGCGTGTCGCTGTGCGTGCTGCGTGCACCTAGTCGATTCCTGCTAATTGGCTGCAGTGGTAATACGCATCGCTGAATACAAGAAACAACCAAGATACAATATCTAAAGGACGGGGTTTCGAGTTTGAAATGGGGGAGGGGTTACGACCCCCAAAACCTCCTAGCGATTCGCACCTGATCCCACAACATAGATGTACTGTGCTACTGACCACTTCTGGCAGTGGTTCCCATCTTGGAGTCCACGGACCCCTTGGGGGTCATTGAGAAAGCACTAGGGGGACCGTGATTACCTTGATGAATATTGGGGAGAAAACGAATATTTTCATTCTCTCTTTAAATGCAGTATGCACATTGCACAAGTGTCAAGCTCAAGCACGCGAAAATACACTGTACAGTGTACTGGTATGTATTAATAATGAAAGCTATACCGCTACATAAAAGTACCTACAGTGTGTACAGAGGTAGCCTACACTGTACAGTAGCCTACACTGCAATTGTACATCGGCCTAACAATCCTACATCAGTTTAGTCGCTTAGTTCATGAAAGGCAACAACAGCCCTCGCAATAAATTTACTAACGTTGAAAATGTTCGGCGTGGAACTTTGCGTCACCTTTTTAGAAATGTATATCTCCAGCTAGAAACTTCTGGTCTTCTTCCCTTGCTGTGCAGATGTGGTGCATTTATCGTCCGTCATCCCATTTTTTCTTTATATTCATATATATTTTCCCCGCATTTTCTACTTTCTTAGTTTTAGTACTATGTCAATTCTCAACTTTTGTTCTTTCGTTCGTTCGTTTTCTTTCTTTAACAACAACAACAACAACAACAACAACGGTTGCCAGTAAACTCGCCCCAAAGTAAATTCGGCCCAGGCAAATTCGGCCATTACATCAGTAAATTCGGCCCACCGAGAATATTGTATTATAATGTATTACCAACCGTTAACATGAATTAATTACATAATTATACTATTATTAAGTGATTTGGATGTCAGGGTATGCGTAGATCGCGTAATCACGGGAGATAGCGCGGATATTCACGGGGACCGAATTTACCGACGGCCGAATTCACCGGTCAATTCACTGGTTACTCGGTCAATTCTGCCCTCGGAGAATTTTTTATAAAAATGTATTACCAACTATTAATGTGAATTAATTTCATAATTATATTATTATCAAGTGATTTGGAGAACAGGGTATGCGTATAAATATATATATGTATATATATATGCCGATGTTTACGGGGCCGAATTTACCGACAGCCGAATTCAATCGGTATATTCGGCCCTCAGAGAACATTGTGTGAAATTGTATTACGAACTAATAATGTGTATTATATTACATAATTATAATATTATCAAGTGATTTGGAGGTTAGGGGTTAGGTTTAGGGTTAGGATTAGGGTTAGGTTAGGGTTAGGATTAGGGTTAGGTTAGGGTTAGGTTAGGATTAGGGTTAGGTTAGGATTAGGGTTAGGATTAGGGTTAGGGTTAGGTTAGGTTAGGATTAGGGTTAGGTTAGGATTAGGGTTAGGATTAGGGTTAGGTTAGGATTAGGGTTAGGTTAGGAT
The DNA here is from genome assembly GCF_051294905.1 of Botryllus schlosseri. Lineage (NCBI taxonomy): Eukaryota > Metazoa > Chordata > Ascidiacea > Stolidobranchia > Styelidae > Botryllus > Botryllus schlosseri. Next base: position 10,054,148 of record NC_137249.1, on the reverse strand, counting down.
TAGGGTTAGGTTAGGGTTAGGGTTAGGTTAGGGTTAGGTTAGGATTAGGGTTAGGTTAGGATTAGGGTTAGGTTAGGATTAGGGTTAGGTTAGGATTAGGGTTAGGTTAGGATTAGGGTTAGGTTAGGATTAGGGTTAGGTTAGGATTAGGGTTAGGGTTCAGGTTAGATAATGGTATTGTAACTGTTGTTGTTACTCTGGCCCTGGCCGAATTTACCGAGGGCCGAATTCACCGAGGGCCGAATTCACCGACGGCCAAAGTGACCGAGGGCCGAATTCGACGGGCCGAATTTACTTTGGGGCGAGTTTACTGGCAACCACAACAACAACAACAACAACTACAATTTGTCACAGTACAGTAGTTGCGTAGCACAATCATTACAATAGTCAATAGCATGCTAACTGAGTACGGAGTACGGGTATGCAGATTTATTGATTTGAATCTAAAGGGGTCCGAGACAACAAAAAGGTTGGTAATCACTGTATAGTTGAAAATAGTAGTGAACTCCGATAAAAGTTGGCCGTTTGCCGATTAAGTAGGCTTACCATATTTCGGAAATGAAAAAAGAGGACACTTTTTCAGAAATTTCAGTCAAGCCATAACTGGAGAAGAATTCTCAAAAACAGGTAAATTTCACCCGCTTCATGATCGGTTGACTAAAAAAAAAAGGTCATCACTTAAACACGTTTTTCACTCCACATTACCAGGTGGATGACTAAAAAAAAAAAAAAAAAAAAAAAAAAAAGGTCTCCTTTTCGCTCAGAGCTGATATCACCACTTTTCCCTCCGAAATACCCGCCGGAGCTTCACTTCTGCGCTAATTTGCGGCATATCACTCGCAATTTCCTCCAAATCTGACCTAAATTTTCAAAAAAGAGGACAAAATCTCAAAAAAGAGGACAAAAGGGCGTCCTCCGAGGACACTTTCAAAAAAGTCAAAAAAGAGGACAAATCCTCTTAAAAGAGGACGTATGGTAAGCCTAGATTAAGTGTCCACAAGGTGAATGCGGGGAATATGTATCGCTTTATCTGTGTTTTTATGGAGGCGTTTTATAACATATATGTTGCAACCTGGCATCTTGAGTTTGGAAGACTGGTGTGGTGTCTTAACAAGGTTAATAAAGAACATGCTGACCATAATAAAACCCATGTGATACTAATAGAAATTCATGAACATACTGAAAATTTATAAAAAAAAATACCAACGTAAAAAATGCAAAACTATTAATTACTTTCGTGTACCTCTAAAATGCCACTGTCTGTACAATGTACAGTACAACTCATATACGCGATTTTGAGCATAGGCGTCCAACTACAATCCCCGATAATATTGTTATTGTCGCTTGAAGAAGAGGTCGATATGCATGGATTACCGAATGGAAAATGTGCCAACATGAAAATACCCTAACATACTTGAAACTGAAGCATCGATATGTAACAAACGCTGTATAGCGGTAACTCCCCTCTCGGATAGATTGACCACTATTAATGATGTGCTATGTTTGCACAGCGCGAAATTATCAGACATTTTCGGTCAGACAAGGGATCCATAAGTTTGAGCTGAGTACATGTTAGCGGGACCGAACTTATCTGTTTACAATTAGTCGGATGGTGAATTCGCCGGACACCACCTGCATATCTCCCATGGTACTTCAAATTTATTGTTCTGATAAAGTGCTGCACAATAACATAAGATATCATTCTTATAAAACGTCTTAACAAATGGGATTTGTTTAACCTTAAATGTTTGTACACTATAGTCTGGTATCCTTATAAGTTAATCATAAAGCGTCTGGGTCTATTTTCCACCAAATTAATGAATCTGCGCAGTAATTCGACGGATCAACACCGACACTTGACGAAAGTTTGGAAGTTCGCTGCGCACTATACAAATATTCGAAGGAATTCATCGATGGATACATATCTTTATTGAAATGAAGAAAATGGATTGGAAGGTGAATGGCACGTGTTGTCTATATATATCTCGATCTATTACATAGAAGTAATTATAGCCTGAGTTGATTATACTTTTAGCAAAAATACTACAAAATCATTGCAAATATTAGTATCATTAAAATGAAATGGTCAAATGAATGATAAATTAATGGTGGAAGCGATGAAACTTTCGACTTGGATGACTTGTATTTTGAATTCGAAGTAAATCGTTCGCCAGCTCATCACCATGTTCGAATATTTTGACTGCAATCTTATTATTGTGGCTGTAAGCCGTGTGAAGACATATCGATCACAAAGTATGTAACAATTGATTGCTGGTGGTGGAAATAGTCTCACATATGTTTTTGCCCGACTCCTTGTTCCTTGACGCAGCCTACTCAATATTTGACATATTAAAAGAAGGATTCATATAATGTTGTTTATCGTGGCCCACTTTCCATTTTGAAAATATTTCGCGGCTGATCTCAGGTCCATTTGAAATATTGAAAATAAAATTCTGTCACTGTGGCGTAATAATGACATGTTAACAGACATAAATATATTACCAGTACAATAGGAGGGAATGGGACGGGTAAATTGGCAGAGGAGTAATGTGGGACATCAATTATTATCGTTGTAAGCTTGTATATTGAGAAGTCTTTTCCTCCTAATCCGCCCACAGTTGAACACAGTTACCCATAGATCTGGGTTTTTGAGCATCAGCTGGGTTTCTGGGTTCTCATTTCTCCTTTCCCCCTCCCCCGGTTTTTTCAACACCATGATCGTCCCGTCATTTTTCCGTTCCAAAATAATTATTAGATTAGTAAGATCACAATGTCGTCAAATGCGCGCACTTTGATCGCCAATCTTGATGAATTTCTTCCGTGCTTTCTTTCGTCGGGTCTTTTACTGGGCTTTTTTGTCGCCGTAAGAACGGCAGCGGCGGGGGAAGAGGAGCCTAGATAAACCTCCGACGGGAATCGAACCCGATCCGTCAGATTGGTGGGCGCTTATCGTAACCACTACATTATCGTCTTGCGTAGGTATAGCCAAACATGGTCACTGCAGTAATCTATACAGGCCTACCCATGCACTCTAAGCTGTTAGCGATAATTTTGAAACCTTCAATTATTATTGGTGTTTTCTATTGATGTTCATGAATGACTATATTTTGAACATTTTTCTACCAATTCACACAATTTGCATTTTATTGTTCGAAAATTAAGCGCGAAACGAGAGGTGAGGCACTGACGGCCCCGACCTCACCATTGATAACGCAATTCATCGTAAATAGCTTAGAATTTATTATAACTGACATTATTCCAATGTAACTGTCGCACTGATTCCGAAAATCTAAATACTGATCGACTTCTCAATTCTCAAAATATTTGGCGGCAAGATATAACGTTGCGCCACGCGCCTATTTTATCGCCGGTAGAGCCATACTGGCCAATCAAGAACGTGGATAGCTATGGCGTTGTTTGTAATTAGAGTTTGTAATGTTTGTAACGGCAGTTCATTTCACGTAGTAGATCAGGAAGACAATGTGTATTTGAAAACTGCGTTGTCATATGGGTGCTATTCTCTTTGCTCAATCAACGTATCGCGCAATCCAAGATTTCGAGTCGGGTAGCGGGGTAGGCTACATCGAATTCACGAGTAATATTGGTCGCATGCGCGACAGTAACTTAAATTTGAGGATCTTGAAAAGAGTTCGAGCCCCTAAACCTGAAGACGGCTTTGCCTTTACCTCTCAAAGACATGATTATACTGCCATGGGAATAATTATTCTGGTCGTGATGAAAATTTACTAACAAGTCGCTGCAATATTGATCTATTTAGTACAAAAATAAACATTTGGCAAGCATGAGCCATATCTTATACTCAAAAGAGCCAGATATGGCTCGCGGGCCATAGGCTCCCGACCACTGTAATAGGTCGATGATTTGATTGCAATTTTAAAAATGTTCAATTTATTTCATACACTGGCATAGGCTAACGTGAATGATATTAACGATATAACGCAATGATATCAATTATTATACATGAATGCCTAATGTCCATTGCTATATTGTTCAACTCCCGTGTGTTGCTGCCAGTCCAAACGCATACATAACTATGCCATAAATTGAAATTATACAGTATCATCAATGCCTCATTGCATTTGCATCTCCAAACAATTCAGCCTTGTTTTAGACGTTGATTGTGTTCGGTACCGTATGGGCTGGGATGGCGTCATCAAATCTCAGTTGCTCCGCCCTGCAGATCTCAAATCAAGAGGATAACTGCTACAAAGTATCTTTCACTAATCTCTGTTGGAAGAAAAAGTTGTTGAACACGAATGTGGATTTGTGGAAAAAAAATCTTTATCGTTGCAAGAATGAGACTTGTGATCAACAGTGTCGTGGAATACCGACGCTGCGTCCATCCGGAAATGAAACAAAATGTCAATGTCAATTTTATACCCATCCACAAAGGTGGGTCATAGACAGAGTAGATCGTTAATTCAATACATATGTTATGCGTGTATATTAAGTTAATATAGTTATTCTCATATTCAAACAATATATTACGTATGTTCCGTCATTCAACCGAATTTTTGCGTCATTACACCGCGTGGTCTATTGAGCATGAGCATTTAACAAGGTCTCATACATCTTTAACACTTAACTGTATCTTTCTTCGATAATACTTATTCAACATATCGTTCCGTGTCTACAGTACACCCTATGCGTCACTATGCTCATGTCATAGGTGTTCCCGTGCCGAGTGTAGCATGCTCAACAGAGGTGGTCAAAGTAGTCAAGAAAGTTACTCAAGTAGAAGTAGAGGTAGCGACGAAAAAATCTACTCAAGTACGAGTAGAAGTGCTTCTTCCATAAGCAACCTAAAACTACTTGAAGTAGAAGTAGAATTAACTGACTTTAAATATTCTAAAGTAAGTAAGTAGTTAGTTGTGAAAACGATCGTAATTCGTTCGCATGGATTGTCAAAAGGTGCAAATTGAGCGATGCGAAAGGTGCCGTGCTTGATTCATATTGATGCGCATACCAGAAGGTATTCAATTTTCAACAGCGTTAGCATTCGTCCGCATCATGGAACGAAAATGATATTATTGATATGGAAATGCGATACTAATCCTCTGTTTACTCGAGCAGCACGTTTTAGAAAATATCATGGTATGACGCACTCCCCCACATTACAAGGCCCGTAGTTTAGTCGAAGAGCAATACGGAAAAGTTGTATAGGATACCTCGTAAACACTTTTCCGGATTAGTAAACGTGAATAAAAAATATGGTGGATCGTAAAAATGCTACATTTTGTTGCTTTATTTCCGGAAATTAATGGCTTTACTACACTTGCTTTTAAACTTCCGCATGTATGTTATCCAGACAAAAGAAATGATATTAATTAGAACTCAAAGTATATGATACTGGGAATTTAAAGTGAAATATAAACACTACTTCTAAAAGCGGAAAATGTATTTCATGTCTTTAATCCTGAAAGTTTCAAATGTGGTATACAAAAACAGCTCTAAAGCTTAAAAATATAGTGAGAAACTACTTTTCCAGATTAGGACACGCCGTGGACTGTTAGATTACGATATGATAAGTAAATGCTAGATTGCGAAACATCAATTTCAAACGTTATGATTAGCCATATATACTATGATGAAATATTTCATATGGGCGAAGGGCGACAATGCGGCGTGAACGGAACCGCGCCAACCCGCTACACCTAAATTATATTCACCGATACTTTCGTGAAATCATACTGGTTACTCCGTATCCACTGAGCGCGAGGCGCAACGAAAATTCTGGGCTTTACTAAACTTTTATGAAAATTAAATGTTGATACTCCGTGAAAACAGCTCCGAAATTCCTTCAGATTGGAGGATTAAACTACTTCTACTTGACAAACTGAAAATAGCGTTAAGTAAGTAAGTAGATCACAAAACATTAGTAGAAGTAGCAAAAATCAGATCTACTTGAGTAAGTACCAGAAATAGAGGAAGACTACTTGAGTACTTGGAAAAAGTAGAAGTACTTCGTCACTGACCAGCTCTGATGCTCAATAGTCGTGTTCTATTATGTCACGAATATCGGACGTCTTCATTTCAGAGAATGTACACTGGACTTTCTTTCTTCATTCTTGAATACAAATCATCCGAGCAATATCAATGAGCATGCATGGCTTGTGACGAAATGCTCTCCGAAGTGGCCCAATGATGTAATCAGGAGTCGATGTCAAGCTGTGTGTATATTAGGGTTGTTCAGAATTGACCGACTTTCAAAAAGTCCAGGTTTTCAGTCCGATTCCCATGCCTTATACCTTAAAAACATATTCTGGCTACTTTTTTTTGTAACTCGTCCCCTGCATCCGTGTGCACATTGAGCTGGAAGAATAGCAGCTGAAAATAGGGGATTCCCCTAAAATCTGAGTGTCGCGATTTTACCTAGCCTAGTTAAAGTGACATATAACATGGATTTATGCAGCTGTTGCGGTTTGGAGTGCTACAAAACCCCACTATATAAGGCATTCCTGGTTCATGATATCATTTCCATGTCCCACACTGCCTTAGAACTGCTCAAAACTACCTAAAACTGATAGTCATTTTGTTGGATCACATATCCTACACCCCTCAAACCTATCCGGCACTGTTCATCAATTTCCTAGATCCCCATGTGCAAGAATACAACTGTAAATGTAACATCCACTCACAGCCACATAATAAACATCACAGGAAACGAAGAAATAAGGCAAAGAAAGAGATCAACTTGGCAAAATATTACATAAATCAGGAGGATGAAATGGTTGATTTCGAGAAATCTGCATATCTGTTCCGGTGATCTTCCACAGCTTGTAGGAGGCTAGCTCGCTGTTTTTGTCATCCGTTATGAGCGCAGCATAGTCGGTATTCAATTTTACCATACGCTCTGCTGCATCATTAACTACTTCAACAGTATTCACAAATTCTTGAGCAGTCACGACATCCGGATCAGTATGCCATTCCGAAACTGGAGGACTCAACCAATCATGTTCCACATGTATAGCATCAAATAGAAACCACGATTCTGGCCCAATCAAATCGACCATACTCATTGACTCAGAGACAGAGTCAGAGATCAGACTGAGAGGCATAGGCTACCTCTACGAAATTTTTCAGGGATTGGCATTTTCAGCAATTTAGCAGCCATCGCTTCCTTCAGTTTGTCAGGAATCTTTGGATTAGCCGAGAACGTGGTAAATACCACCATTTCCTCAGTTAGATACCAATGATGTTTTCGCAATTTCTTGTATGCCACATCAGCAACAGTGAGATCGCATAATGAAAAGTTTTTCATGTCATGAAGGAATTTGAGATCATTTCAAGGTGCGTCACATGCAATACCAGTTTTCAACCAAGCTGGAACATAAAACAAAGCAATGAATGTATTGATTCGTTCCAACTTTTCAATGAAGTCTTCAGAATAGTCCATTTGCTCACTCCACATGAACATTTTTTGGCAGTACAGTACTTGACTCATCCATCTAGCCTAGCGCTATGAGTAGCACCAGGCTTGCGAAAACGATGATCAACATATTTGTCATCCAAAATCGCCAAGGTGCCTGTTGCTCATTCTCTGTAGTCATCTCTTATCAAGACTTCTTTCTGCTTTCCATCATTGGGTTTCATCAGTGGAATTATTTCTTGCTTTGCTTCATCAGCTTTCATCGCCAACCAGCTGCCTTCAATAAACTTCAGCGTTTTATAGCTTCTTGATTTATCAATATGTTTCCACTTCTTCTTGAAGGTATAAAAATCCGTGTTTTCAGGGCATGTGGTTGTCGATCCAAACAAACACTTCCAAACCTCTCGAATGACCAGTTCATAAATATGATGGCGACAGGCATTGTAGAAAACTTTCCTGTTAATCAATTCTTCAAGTAACGGAACCGCACCTTTGTTTTTACCAGTGTTTGAGGATGTTGTGTCAAACACAAGAGCTCTAACAGATTTTGTTAAATTCCAAAGTTCCAGCAGTTCAAATGATGCATCAGCCTGTACTTTTCCTAGCTGTAGCACTTTAATGATGCAGCAGAGCGTATGGTAAAATTGAATACCGACTATGCTGCGTTCATAACGGATGACAAAAAACAGCGAGCGAGCCTCCTACAAGCTGTGGAAGATCACCGGAACAGATATGCAGATTTCTCGAAATCAACCATTTCATCCACCTGATTTATGTAATATTTTGCCAAGTTGATCTCTTTCTTTGCCTTATTTTTTCGTTTCCTGTGATGTTTATTATGTGGCTGTGAGTGGATGTTACATTTACAGTTGTATTCTTGCACATGGGGATCCAGAAAATTGATGAACAGTGCCGGGTAGGTTTGAGGGGTGTAGGATATGTGATCCAACAAAATGACTATCCGTTTTAGGTAGTTTTGAGCAGTTCTAAGGCAGTGTGGGACATGGAAATGATATTCTGAACTAGGAATGCCTTATATAGTGCGGTTTTGTAGCACTCCAAACCGCAACAGCTGCATAAATCCATGTTATATGTCACTTTAACTAGGCTAGGTAAAATCGCGACACTCAGATTTTAGGGGAATCCCCTATTTCCAGCTGCTATTCTTCCAGCTCAATGTGCACACGGATGCAGGGGACGAGTTACAAAAAAAGTAGCCAGAATTTGTTTTTAAGGTATAAGGCATGGGAATCGGACTGAAAACCTGGACTTTTTGAAAGTCGGTCAATTCTGAACAACCCTAGTGTATATAGACCCGTGCGCCGCATTGACAGATGGAATGCATTCGATTTTGTCTTGTAGCAATATAACGATCTGCTAACACGAATCCCAGTTGCCGGAAGATTGGGACTGACTTACAAGAATATATATTGTGCTCACTGCAACAGTGACTCGCATTTCGATATGTGGCCAGTGTATGCCGAGTGTCAATCTCGCATACCAGACGAGGTAATGAATCTGCCACGAAATTTGCTGGACGATATTGTAAAAATATTAACTTTTGAACACGACAAAGGTGCTCAGCGGTGATATTGAAACGATATATGATTATGCAATGGTTTTCTGCGATGTTCGCTTGGCGAGTACCACCGACATAATCGCCTTTGCAAAACGGGTCAAATTGCAATACTCCTCAGCGTATGGTGAGTTTGTAGCGCTCAGTAACGCAATGGGAATATTGCAGAATAGCATAGTAGATGAACAAATTTCCCAGGTGATGTGATTACAGATCGGTTCGTAAAATTTCCTAAATCGCTTCAAAGATGCATACCAGGATTGGGAGAAATCAACAAGCTCGATTTCGAGGGCCGTAGTCTATTGACGTCTATTAGTACTGATTTCACTTCCATGTTTGATTGTGAAGGTGCGTTAAATCGCTCATATCGTTGGTGTTTCAAAGTTGCTGAATATCCTGCGTCGCATTTCCAGACAACGTTGATATAAACACAGACTTTGATATCAACTCTGTGCAAGTCTTTATGGACGATGAGCATCTTGTTAACTGGAATTTACCAGTAGGCTTCGACGTTAGTAAGTTAATACCGAAGCAGCAACATATAACCAAACCGCGAATGAAGCGATGGGTAATATCTTGGCACAATGCGATACATTTGAGACTCATGTGAACTACTTTTCGTTGTAGACACCGCCTTCGTTTTCTATGCTTCTTCAATTCAATCAACCTGACAGCACGGTTGTATACACCGACGAAAAGAGCGGTACAACCACCGTGACAACTGCGAGTAGCTCCTGTGATGTGGGGGAGGTATACGATCCGGTTTACAGTTTCTGCAGGCCTGTGATATGCACGTCAGACCAAGTATTCACGGGATTTAGGTGAGTGAGAGAATAAATGGTGAGGATAAGTGGGACGCCACACAAATGCGCCAACTGTCGAATATTTTCCGGCCGGCAACTACTCAGATGTGGTCAGAGTCGTCGGTGATACTAATTACGTGGGATATTTGCTGGGCTATTTCACTCAAACATACGGAGCATTGTTGCACTCAAGCATTATTCATCATGTAACATTTGCAATTATTCAAGTATAAGTAGAAAACTAAAGGTTGGAGCGAGCGGACCGCGACTATACTTTAGAAACTGCACGATGCATCTTCGCAACCATATATAGTCGTGAGATATACACCACTTTACGGTTACAACGATATCATTCATAAATAATGCTTATCTATCGATTTCACCTTGACGAAATTTTAAATGTTATAGAGTTATACTCTGACTTCAATAACTTTGGACATGGTCAGGAAATAAAAGCACTCGGGTAAATGATTAGAGTAGACGAAAAATGCATCGATAATACGCTGCAAAAAGTAGAAAGACATCGTTACCGAACACCCCTGTACTTAATTCCACATTAACGTGCTTATTCAGATAAGTAATAATATTGGTATATAATATCAATTCATTTCACAATTGATTTTGATAAATCCCCAGTCTCTACCGCGGTATACAATTGTAGAAAACAAACATGAAGTTTGTAGTTCATTCAAGAGCCAGTCTCCTGCGCCCTCTATATTGAATCCTGAAATTTTCCTGTTGACGAATTTTTTTTCGCTGTGTTCCAGCTGCGAAGACGCATTTACCGATAAAGATCAAAATAATAACGTTGGAAGATCCATGACCCCCGTCACTGGTACCCTGACAGTGGTTATCGATGTGCCGTGGACTGTAATTCCTTCGAATTTTAACACAAGTAGAGACGTGGACGATTTGTCAAAGTGTGTAACTGAAGCCTTTATGGGCCATTCACTTTCGCAATCTCTGACACTCGATAACGTGACCGTGACACGTAAGAAAACCGAATTACGACGATGATGGATCACTGGGAAATCCGTAATGGGAAATGTCCATATCTAGATTTTCCGGTACATCACCGACATCACCCCGAGAACGGAGATGAACGGAATGATGAAGATATTGCTATCAGCCTTTCTTTTGTGTTGGCCGACAGCGAACAATTAGTCTTGACCGATGAAGAGATCATTGAGGTGCATATTTTAGAAGCAATATTTTACATATGATATATCCGTGAAGTATAGTCACAGTATAGGCAAAACATTCCGATACCGAATCGGATAAATTGGGTATAATAACATAACCGATTAGCCTACTTGTCCAGCTCAACCTCTTCCAGTTAGCGGTTAGTCTAGATTTTCAGTGATGCGTGACTATTACTCAAGAGGTCATAATTTTTGACTATACTTCATCTTGACAGTTTTGATTTTTTCAAGCAAAAAAAGGCTGAGAAGCTCACATTTTCACTTACTTGGAAATCACTATACTTGTACTTGAGTATATACCTACGATGTTACCTCTACTTCTAATTTAACTATACCTCTGTCATATTCTCCCTTCATCTTTTGCTCACTTCACATTAATAGCCAGGGTCAAACACGATTTCGATCGGCCAAAATTTGGATTTCGGTCACTGTAACGCCATTTTCTCCAGTCACTCACCCTCAATTGCTACCTGATGGCATCATAATATACACGGATGGTATTACCCGTGCCAACTGCCAATACACTCAACATCGAATTTACGCATTACAGATTGTGCATAACGCCAGCCATTGGATTACTTATGAGAAGTTACTATGCAAAACTGACTACATGTCAGTTGTTATAGTGGACTCTTATCTGTCGCACTACGTTCCAATATGTGACGACATTGAACGTGAGATGATCTACTTCGACGACGAATATAAAATCGTTGACAAAGACGGGCAAATAATGCTGTACATACCGGAGACATACCGGTATTACACGAAAACTGATTACCAGGTATATGTTTGGCAGAACTGATTCATTTGGGCAAATCTCTAAATATTTGCATCAACAGTTCTTAGATTGGATTATATTAGTCAATGAGAATGGCACCGAACGACGGTATATTGACAGTTCCCGCGTGTTAGTTTGCGAGGAAGAGGTGACTTTGATGTTTTGTAGATAGAGTGACGCTGTCGTAAAGCGGCGGTGATTGTATTTCAGGCAATGAATATATCGTCGTGTTTTATGTACGTGCCTTTGAATCAAACGGAATACAAAATTTTACCGACTGGAGATATTTACCTGTACGACCGCAACGTTACCGTACCAAAAAACGAATCGGCAGTCATTGACGACACTTTGGCTATTTGCATCGATGATTACCTACTAACAGGTTTCTGAAGTGTATCGATACTGCTTTTCCTTATTTAGAAATCCTTGATAATTATGTTGTCTCCGTGACATTGATGATTGCCTCATATGATTCATAAGTATAACTTTTTGTTGTATTCTATCCGATGTTGGGATCAAGTCACCAGTTCGAGTCACCGAAAATATTGTGTCTATAGTCAAGTCTACTCCTTGCATAATTTTCATGTCAAGTCATGCAAATTTTCAACGTTATTCTAGTCAAATCCAGTCATCTGCAATTTTCAGATCTCGAGTCAATTTCAAGTCACCAAATATTTCCGGTCTGGGTCGTTAAACTTAATTTGCGTGGCCTTTTAATCAACAACTACGCGACCTTAGGCCCCGACTAAACTCAATGTTGAATATTAATCATTCCAACTAGGGTTGCATTTAAACAAATGGTTGTTTAAAACACTTTGTTTAAAACATGTTTCAAACAGTGTCTTAAACAAAAGCCTTTAAAAAAGTTTTTTTAAAGTTGTATAATCATGCCATAATCGTGTAAATACTTTCCAACAAACATGTTGTATGAGCCTACGGATGATTAACACCCGATATAGTCGACGTATATACGATATGGGACGGTTGGAACCCTCAAAAGAGTCGATTCAACAGCTATTATGAGTAGGGATGGTGTGAACGTGAGGTTCGCGTTCGCGTTCTGTGTGTGAACCTTAGTAATTTAGAGTTTCACGTTCACAAACGAACCTTGACAGGTTCTGCACTGTGAACCTTTTTCATATATTACAATTTCCAATTCATTATACCATCTTTGATTGAAATTTATTGCATTTCGACTGCGGGCCAATATATGCATGGTAGGCCTACTGGCAGCATAAACGAATCAACACTAAACGAGCATCCACGTTGACAATCTCAAAGATTTTAGTTGCTTTGTTACAAAAGTTTGTTCGAATATTTAGTGACTCTCTGCTGTTGACCAGTAATCACACGACACCAAGAGGGAAATACACTACGTTTAGATAGTCAGCAAATGAAGCTTATTCAACCAATCAATAAATTGATATCGTTGTCTGATGTAAAAATTCTAGCAGGCGTACAGGGTTAATCCTGATTTTATATGTTTATTGAAACAGAACAATGAACAAGTCCGTGCAATTTGGGTGTTGGCTGCTGCTGTATAACTTGTTGATGAAGTAATATCGGTAGCAAATATAGAAACCCGTTCTAAACTCTGCTCAATATAAACGTGGCAATACTCAGACGCCGAATCGATTGTCCGGTCTGGCCTCAATTGTTAAGGCGTACGCATGTATTCTCTTGCAAGTCATAATTGTTGGCAAAGCGACGGAAGATAATGATTTTACAGGATTATTATATAATTTGATTGCCCCAGTTGATACATTTGGCGACGTTGGAATTGTCAATATGTATACTTCAACATTGTGGCATTATGTGGCCCGAATCGTCGTTAGGTATCATGTACACTTGTACAGTAATATTAGCTATCACTTCACTGAAATGTAGGGTTGGAATTAGCAATATGACGTCACGTGACGTCATGAGGTTCACGTTCGCGTTCACACAGAACCTTTCAAAAAGGTTCGCATTCGCACGAACCTGAACCTTTCAGAGGTTCACACCATCCCTAATTATGAGTATAAATTTCGTCAAAGGAGCTATATTTACCCTATATTTTCAATTGTCAATGTCAATCACTATGACGCCACAATCGAATATTCGTGACGTCATGACAAAAAATAAAATGAACATGTTTTAAACAAGGGCCTTGTTTTAAACATGTTTGTTTTAAATGCAACCCTCTTCCAACACTGATTCTGACCGCAAATTAATCAGTATAGCACCTCATGACTATAGTAATTCTGGTATCGGTGTAAATTCACACGGTAGCGGAGCGATCACAACAACGCCATTTTAGTACAATGCCATGCAATATATTGGTGTCTCGATTCAAGGCATTCGAAATTCGGGTAGCATCGCCTTTCCCTATTGATTGATATTTATGACTTCATTTTTATCAATGTAAGGTCAAAGCTTTCCACCAAAAGGGGGACAGTTAGCGAAAAGGTATATAGTTGAGTTTTGAGACAAAACGTTAAGAAGCTTGTAATCGTCTTATTACAATTTCGGATCACTCATACAAGTCTGAGGTGAATAAGCTTCTATAACATCGACGTTCAGTGCAAAGACATCGGCAAACTACGATTGACGTCGGATATGTGTACATGAAAAATTAACCCTCCGAATATAGGATAGAGACAAAAATTCCTGTACATCAGAACATAGACATTCATAACATCAGGTTTACTGTATATATACAGGATTGTAACCAAGTCTCCAGGTTCCTCATAACAACTCAATTTTACTTTAATAATTTTGAGTTGAGTCCAATCGAGTCCTTTTCAATTCACCATCGAGTCAAGTCCTAGTCTAAGTTAAGGAGCAACGTGTCGAGTCCTAATCATAGTGTTGAGACTCGAGTCATTAAAACGATGTGTAGGCCTATATCACGTGTATACTTCAACGCTAATATAAGGTTGATGTCTTACTTCATCGCAGATGTGAATCAAAACGCCACGGAAAACCATGCCACCCAAAGTACTGAATATCAAGTCTGGATGAACATCGTGATATGGACCAACTTTTGTCTCTCAATACTTTCGCTTATCTCCCTTCTTATCACTTTTGTTACTTACGTACTGTTCGAGTAAGTGACCACCTTTCAATAAGCATCGTCATATATTTGCGGAATTTGCAATTTTCATGTCTTTACTATAGGGAGCTACGAACAATCTCGGGATACTGCGTGATGAATTTGGTTGCGGCCCAATTTCTGTCTATGACATTGTTCTTCGTATCCGGCGCGGGTATAAGCAACAATGCTTGTAAAGGGATTGCGGCGACACTGCACTTTCTGTTCCTATCCGCATTTTTCTGGAACAACGTCATTTCATTTGACGTGTGGAGAACTTTTGGACAAGGCAAGTGAAAGACTAGACCAATGCATGGTCCTTAACCTTTTTTCTCCCAGCGTCCCCCTTGGGAAATTTCCGTGGTTTGGCGCCCCATACTTTAAGGACTGTACTAAAGACGATGGGGTAGTGGTAGAGTCCCGGTACGATTTTGTCGTGTTTGGACTCGACTATTGGAAATATTTCGCGTTTGAATCGCGTCCGATGTCTTGTCTAATTAACGATTGTAAGCGCTATTTTCAGGATCAAATCAAGGTTCCTATAAGAACTGTTGGGTACGGACTCATACCTGCAGGGTATGAGCCCAATGTACACCCCCGATTCGGTGACATTGTATTTTGTGGCTCTTGAAAACTAGGATATTTAGTTGATAATTCTGGTCAGAAAGCTTCAAATCATGTCTACTGTAGACTACAAATATCAAACGAATATATCGAACGACGCCATGTCATTTTTCAAATTTACCTGATGCAATGAGACAAACATACATTAAAGTCGCGTTACGTCAATGCATCAATATTTTCGAACGATAAGACCACGATTACTTATCAAGGAAAGATAAAAGCGACTTCTCTGAAGCATAGTCATAATAATAAGCCGCTGCGCGAGTCAGAAGTAGTCTAAAAATAGCATGACATCTTGAGTTCAAACTAACATTCAGCCTCCTTGTGTCATACAGGTATGAAGACGGCTCTTCTCAGAATGGTGAGCAGTAGGAAAAATTCAGTAGCTGGATTTCGAGCCGCTGCAAGAAGAAAAACCATTTACAAATACATGGTGTATGGTTGGGGGATTCCGTGCGCTATTGTATGTGTCGCCGTGGTTTTGGAATTATTGGCGGACTCCGTCGATGTGGGATATGAGTACGACCCAAGCGCTCAAATATGCTGGATATCAAACGGCACAGCAAACATTGTGGCATTCGGCGTGCCCGTATTTATAATCCTAATTGCTAACGCGGTATTCTTTTGTTTGACTATCATATCTATCCGCAAATTTGAGCGAATGTCGTTTTCAACTTCTAAAAAGCAGCGACGGAAAATACCATCTGTTTCGGACGAAGTCGATGCAGCGCCAGCGCAGCAAAGTCCCACACCACAGCTTAACGGCCACGATAATGCCGCTGCCGAATTATCATTAGAGTGTCGTGACATGATTGGTTCGCTAGCGCATGATGAATGCGAGACCAATCGTACGCCTGATGTGTCCGTTAGGAATCACGGACGCAGAAATACTCAAACAGAGTTGTCTGCTCGGCGAGCGTCTACACGTCGCGCACGGGCGAATGTTTTTACGTACTTGAAAATGTCAGTTCTGATGGGCTTCTCTTGGATGATTGGCTTCTTCGCGGCTTTCACGAAACTGATGACTCTCTGGGTGATTTTTGACATCTCCATATCGCTGCAAGGTATTTTTATCTTGTTGGCCTTTGTCTGGAAAAAGCGAATCCGGGAGCGCTACCGGAATCTAATTATGAGTTGTTTTCACAAACGCAAATTTGAAGATATGGATTGATGAACGCTAAATTCCAGTTGCGTTCGAAATTCTAGTGGCTGGAACTTGCCGAAAGAACAGTTAATGCATGCATGCGTTTTCAATACGCACTAAAGTACAAAGTTACTACCCTTTCACTAGTTCAAGTCCGTCAAATTTACGGTTGAATTAAATCCGTCAGGTCATTATATTATAGCCTATAACTACGTTATACCTCATAAATTTCGATTATATTGTTATCACTTTTACCTGATGATGGTGCAGCTGACAAAGTTTCGTGAGTGTCATGATTATAAGACGTATTCGGGATGGACCGTCTGCGATATGGCTTTCTAGCATCTTCGGTAAGCATAATTAATAATATGATTTGGACATCGTAATAAAGTCCTATTGCAAATATGTAGGCCTTACGTATATAATATCTATTTCGTGATATATCTGTAAATATATATTTCACTATTCAAGATCTCTACTATATATATAGCAAAGTGGGGCAAATAGAGTAAGATATATATAGTGTGAAAAACAATAGACCCCTTATACCCAGCCACGGGGATGGATTAAGTTCTATTTTTTGATGTTGCAGGGCTTGAAGAGATTATGCCAAATGTATTTTTTTTGCGCGCAACAAACTTTTGATTACTTACGCTGGATTTGTTATTTCTGGAAATATTTTGAATCGGAAGCTTTAGCCTAGTTGACAAAAAATGTAAAACTACCTTTTCTGATTGTAACATTGATAATGGTTTTTCTTCAACTAGGCAAATAATAACACCTGTTTATCCCAATGCCTTGATTTAATTTATTCCGTCAATACCCCAGTTGTTCGTATACGCGACGTTGCGGTATAACTTGTATTGTTTTCAGAGGTGGTCAAAGTAGTTAAGAAAGCTACTCAAGTAGAAGTAGAAGTAGTTAAGCTAAAACCTACTTAAGTACAAGTAGAAGTAGTACTTTTAAAAGCAACCTACAACTACTTCAAGTAGAAGTAGAGATAGCGACGCTAAAATCTACTCAAGTAAACAAGTAAGTAAGTAGTTGTGAGAAGCAGCCGTTAATATACGCTCTCATGGGCTCTTAAAAGCCGGGAACTGAGTCCTCAGGACGATACAGAGAGCTGGGTTCGTGCTGCTCAGTACAAAGTTTCCACACATACGGATTAAACCGCATCGTGGGATGCAAATGATAGTTTTTTTCTTTGGAGAAGAGGCTCTTAACTTTTGTTTACTCCAAAGCTCCATTTCAGATAATGTCATGGAATTGTGCTCTCCTCCGTAGTATAATAGGCCCGTAGTTGAGGCGAAAAGCAATATGGAGTTGTATCAGAAACGGCATTACCGATTTTCGAGATGATTGTTACGTGAAACAACACTATGGTAGCTCGTAAAATGCAATTTACGTTTAATTTTACTTCGTAATAACAACTTCTACGTGTATGTGCTCCGGAAAAAAGAACTCGGTAAACAGACATGTCACCAGAGGTGGTCAGTAACGAAGTACTTGTACTTTTTGAAGTACTCGGAGTATATTTTGCCTACTCACACTACTTTTTAAGTAGTTATGATTTTTAGACTACTTCTACTTATACTTGACAGTTTTCAGTTTCTTAGGCAAAAATATGCGTAGAATACCTACTTACTTACTCGTGAACCACCACTCCTACTTTTACTTGAGTAGAAATTCCAGCGTTACTTCTGCTTCTACTTGAGTAGAGATGGTGACTACTTTGACCACCTCTGCATGTCACTCAATAACTATTTCGTGCGAAGCACGACGAAAATTCTGAACTTTCATTAACTTTTGTGGTTGTAAAATTATTGTTGGTACTCCGCGGAAAAAGTCCCTAAATTAGTCCGTTTCATTTTCTCTCTCTCTCTTTCATTGGAAGAATATAATACTTCTACTTCATAAACTGTGAATAGAGAACAGTAAGTAAGTAAGTCACAAAATATTATTAAGTAGAAGTAGCGAAAAACTATTTCTACTTGAGTAAGTACCAGAAGTAGAGTAAAACTACTGGGGTACTTTAAAAAAGTGGATTTTAGATAACTGATGTGATGTTTCGGAGCTTATTTCTCGATGGTTGGGACGTGAAATTGAGTTGAATAAATAACGGATAATTCATTTCGCATTTTGAATACCTGGTCCGGTAAAAATATGTATTTTTTATCACCTTAATTTACAATTGAATAGTATATTCATATTGAAATGAACCCGAATATTTTCGGCTGACACTCGTCAGGGGTAATCGTCAGCAACTAGATTACCCCTGACGAGTGTCGGCCGAAAATATTCAGGTTCATTTCAATATGAATATACTATTCAATTGCATATTGAAGTTCTGTACCTCCAAGAAGCTGATCACCTTAATTGCAATGCGTAATGATACCTGTATTTCATCAGAAGGACTCCGGGAGATGATGACGCATATTAGGGTTGAAAAAATCCAGTATCCTAGTCGAATATAATAAAAGCTTCTAGTAGAGTACCGCTCTATGACGGCATAACAATAAGACAGATCAGAAATTCATAGCAATTTACCTTTCATGCGAGCACAACTGTAATGCCAATTGGACCATAGCCTTTTTATAGAGTGGATTTTCAATTTATTAACTCAACTATTGCATAGCACGTAGTGCTCTTCAACCTTCTCCGGGATGGTTGGCTACACTCTTTTAACGTTTTCTCAAAACTTGCACACCCCCATTCACATGAACACCGAATCCGTAGTAATCATAATACAGGGTTGCCAGCAATGTTCCCTCTAAGCTGCGCACGTGCGCAAATGCGCAGTGCTTTCACGGTCTCTGCGCACAGAAAATCTAAGTTGCGCACAAAAAAAATCTGAAATGATGACCGTTTTTTGGTCGTTACGCACTGTTTTCCAAGGGTCTGCGCAGTGAGTTGGTGAGCGTGCGCAGACCCGTCAAAAATTAGAGGGAACATTGGTTGCCATACGTCCGGAATTTCCCAGACATGTCCGGAATTTCAGTGTTCAAACTTGCGTCCGGGAGGAATTTCTAAAAAATGCCTGAATGTCCGGAATTTTGAAGGCTTGAAGTAAGCTTATAATTTTCTCGTAAATCATCATAATACCATTAATTTGAGTGATATTCATGCTACATGACATTTTTCGTCGCGCTGCGCGCGATTTACCATCACATTTATTGATTTTAATATGGGGACTACCACCCTTGCAAAAACTGCAATAAAATATAAATAAAAATAACCTTCATTTACTGAAGTAAGCCTAATTGTAATCGTAATAGGAGAAGAGTATATTCCTAGACATGCTGGTTAATGCCGTTAAAGTGCTTTATTCAAAGATAGTGGTTCCAAACGTGGGGGTTGTATGCCTTTATTCTGGCATTTGCGAAGATGTTGAGCGTAATCAGCTTAAAAAATAACCAGTGAATAAGTCTGGGCAAAAGGTGCTGATTTTTTTTAGTAATCAGCTCGTCAAATTATGATCTGCGCCACGGAACATTTTCAAATTGGGGATGAAGTCGCAACCATAAAAGGTTGGAAACTCCTGGATATGGGTTGTATATAAAGCTCCGCGGTGCGCACCGGCATAAGGCTGATAAACAATCTTTTCGGTGCGACATGAACATGGCTTAACGATGTACAATTACGCTCCCTGTATTGTCGAAGTCATCATCCTCCACTAGCTCTACCGCGAATTCTGATCGCGTGGGCGGAGAGAGGATCAAACTATATACATCTATATACAACTATATACAAACATATATGGAATAACCAGGGTTGTAACCAAGTCACAAGACTCCATGTCACATTACTCCATGTATATGACTTGGTTCGAGTCATGCGCAATGACTCGAGTCCAAGTCGAGTCAATACACAGATTGACTCGAGTCGAGTCATTTCCGTAATTTGAGAAAATGACTCGAGTCAAGTCGAGTCATCAGAAAATCGTCACTCGAGTCAGACTCGAGTCATTACAACCCTGGGAAGAACCAATATTAGTGACAGAATTCATTCAAAAAATTGAACGACCAGATGCATATAGCAAGTCCCCCAGAAGTTGCATAGATTACCCTAAGGTGGGCCGAAAATCATTGTTCATTTGGGCCGGAAGACCTGAAAAAATGTGGTTTCGGTCTCGGTTACACAACACACAGCCACATACTCCTGCTGAACCGGATCGCGACCATTTCAGTATAGAATGTTTACATTCTATAATTTCAGGCCTATAAGCAAAGCTTTGCTAGTGTGACGTCATATTGACAGACGATGTACTCATAACTCATTTTGAAATCCACTAGTGGGCGCTAAAAGTGTTCGGAATTCGGCTCACAGAAATATATGGTAACCCTATCATTATAGGAACAAGGAGGAATAAGACAGTAAGGTATAGAGCCGTGGTTCTTGACCGTCACTAACTTGGGGAACACTCAGAGGTGGTCAAAGTAGTCACCGCCGCTACTCACGTAGAAGTTAAGCCGTGTAGCGATTTACAAGTAAGTATTTGAGGCCCATAGAAAGTAGAAGTAGAAGTACTCCAAACTTTTAACTACTTGAGTAAATATTGCGAGTAGGCAACATCTACTTGAAATACTTCGAAAAGTAACAAGTAGGCTACCTCGATACTAACCAGTGACTCTCTCTGCGAACTCTTACGCTACTCTGCAAGCCTTCACGGATCCCAATACCCATATAGACACACATCTATTCGGCTACATTACTGCAGAACACTGGTGGACAGAATGAACTCTAAGTTTGCAACATGATTGATAAATAATCTAGTTTGTTATTTTTCAAGCTCAGATGGTGGATCATGTGACGTAGTTCTGCTTCATAAAGTCATATACTTGAGTGAGATAGAGAGTATCCAGCGAGCTCGCCTATGCTAGCCATGTAGTCAACGGCTAGGCCTATGGATACAAACATACTGCTATTTATAAATGTTTTGTTGATCCCTGAGTAAGAAAGGCACAATTTGGAACAGAAAGGTCACCCAGCGACACAGGGTAACTTCGCAATGTTTGCAGAAGTTTCTGAATTTGGAGCTGTCAGTCTCATGAATTTGGTGAACGTTCACAGTCGCTTGACGCGACAAAAGAATTCCACATTTCCTCGTCTGTCCCTGTGTATTTATTGTGATAGCTAATAGGTATGGTCATCGGCCTATCTTTGAAAATTATGGTAAACCAGAGAGGGTGTCCGATACACTGACTACATGTTTTCAATGATATATATGATATGTATATATATCATTGATGTTTTGAAAGATGTGATAGGGAATAACGGCGTTTGAAGGCAGCCGCAATGGCAATAAAGTATTGAAACGACAATTAATATTCACCTTCATTTTATTTGAAATAGTCGTCAACCGGCGTGTAATTTCGGCACCCGAAAACATCGACTCGAATCATGAAAATGGAGACCAGAATAGTTGTGTGTTTCTCTGAAAACTGGCTACAGCGAAGTCACTCACGTGTCTTTCACATGGACCGCTGCGAGGCTGTTTCGGCTTGCGTGTTTAGCTGAAGGTCGAGCCTTGGGGTTCAGGTCAGCAATTCGCTGTTTTAAATAATCACATGTGACATTTCTCGGAGAGGCACTATCATCCTAGTATTATCCAAGCTTGTAATTTTATTGTCTAATATTATTAGGTTGGTTCGTGTATACGTGCTAGTGACTGTGGAAACAGAATTAATCCCGAAGCAAAATTAATAGTCAGATTGTAAACATTGTCACGTCAATATGCATCTATCGAATTGTGTCAACTAGCCTGACTAATATGCGTGATTGTAAAACTGCCGGGGCCGCAAAGGCTTGTTTTACAGTCCATTGTCTCGTGGATATAGTAGAATAGAATTCTATTCACTACTGCCGTATCTTATTGAATGTCATCTCACGGGTATAGGCAGTATGGCTATAAGCTCGAGGTCACGTTCGAGATCGTTTTATCATACAAGGCTCTGTATAGCATGGAATTGCATCAACAATGCAATCGATTGTGCCAATTGTGGAATAACCTACCAAGATCTACCAGTCACTGCAGCTGTAGTTGTGTAAGCAGCCTATACCGGTATGCTGCCTGGGGATTTTCGTAAAAACTTAAATTGTAATATTCTCGTCGATCTAGTTATATACCTGAAAATAGGTTATTAAGCATGACCTGATCAAGCCATGTGACTATGCTATTCTACATGACTTGTTTACGAAATAGTTTTCATTTGTGTTTCGTGTGTCCTATATCCTATCACATGTGATGATAATTCTTATCACTGTCACTCAGTCACTGGAGCTTATTGCAATACAATTGGGCGTGGTTGCTATTGTATTTTGTACCAAGAAATTTGAATTTGATGAAACAAAACAGACTGTATATACCATCGCGATCCGAAGTACAAAACTCAGTATATTTTAAATTATGATAACAGGTTATTTGTTGACTTCATTGCTTAACCATCATAGAATCGTCCAGAATCAAGCAATTGTGTAGTTTGGCTTCATTGTTAAAGTGCATATGACTATGTAGCCCATGCGCAATACAGCGCCCTGCCTCGCTGTGGGAATGAAGAGTTCAATTCACAACGCGGCAATTATAGGAAGTATGCATATTGCATATGTTGACAGATGTGGCGCCGGATAGCGTATTGAAACGTTCAACTGTTTAAACACTGTTCTGCTGCGCCGTCCCTAGGATCTTTGCTCAAGTGTTGGATGTCAGCCACTCTACGTCGACAGCATATAGGCCCTGAACTCTAATTTTCTGTAGGTATGCAGGATCAATGATGTCACAAAGGGTGACGTAATAATGCATCATAGTATGACCTGCAAGTGTTCAATATCACCAATTACCTGTCACTTACATAGTGACAACATTACGATTGGCCTTCGGTATATCATGCAGGCGCGTAGCCAGTCGGTCGCGGTCGCTGGCTGAATTCTATGAATTTGGTTTCAAATTTACCAAGGTAGCATGAATTTATTAGGGTTACTCCATGTATCCAATGCCGATGATACATCGATCAAATCAGCTTACTCGTGTTGACCTACTCGCAAGGATGATATGTACCCACCTGACCGCTCACGCTACCATAACATTACTGGCGAGTCTGACTGCAGTTGATTAGCGAGCTCGCGGTCCCCGCCAATATGCAACATATTCAGAGAATCACAAGATTTCAATCACTTCGTCTCAAGAACAAACACACGCGTCTTCGGTGACAGCTAATGAACCAAAGTAAAAGGAATTTTTTCACAAATGCGAAGTCTGTTCTGGTTCCGTAGTGACACTTTTCAAAGGAGTCAAAACTTTCGAATTGAGAGCCTGCAAGACATCTGATCGTTGTGGTTTAGTATTAGCGCAAATCAAAATCAATTACTCCGCTTGAGTCTGTTCAGTCAGTATGTATTATACTCAATTCAGTTCATGTTCAATGCATTGAGCCTGTATGACATCACAATCCTAACAGACGTGATAGTTCCGGCCGGCACATCACAAATCATATTTATACACATGACCTGACAATCGCTACGTTTCGCCTGCGTAGAAATTTACATCTTTAGGTCTTGTTGTCTTGCGTCTCGTCTTCTAATTGCTCGCATTCGATTAATGTATTGTTGCGGATTTGCTCCAATGACGCGAGCAGCAGCATTACATTGCTTATTTCCAAATCTTGCTATTCACCAACTAGCCAGGCAGTTACATGCCTTCAAGAATTCTGCTGCATACCCAAAAAAATTCCTAGGTATGCGCGGCATACCTGAGTTCAGCACCTGAAGTTGACAGTGTCTTATAATAGTCATAAACACAAGAGGAGAGTGCCTTGAGTCGGTGGATTCAGCGACAAAACAATATTTCCGTATTGACCATAGCTAATAAATACAATGGAAACGATATGTATCAAGCAGAAATGGGTGTTTTAAATTAATCTAATCTCAGCTGTCATTCAAGAAAGCGCGCATCAAATCAGTAATCCCCTTTGTACATTGGTGTCGTCATACAAAAGCTTACAAAAAGTATATACCGGTGCAACAATGGTGGGTAACTTCTAGTCTAGTCACATGTTATTAATTGCAGAAAATGTACTGACGAATAAACGGGATGGCTCCATTTATATGTATAGAATCGGTGACAACTTATGCTCGAAGTATGACATCGACTCCACAAAAATCCTCCAGAAGCAATGGTAATGTTTTCGGAGGTCTCAAGGAACGGTGGTATCAGTTGGGGTGGAGTGAAAAATGAAAGTTTTTGAATTTCGAAAAAGTGTCTTGATATATGGCGCCAAATAGCAAATAAATAAATTATATCATAACTTTGGGTACGTGCACCCTCTAGTGGTCGTGCACTTTTACCGAACAAGCCGAAAATATCCAAATTCGCCATATCTTGATAACCGCTTTGAGCACTGAAGCAGTGGGTAGGATGTCAAAAGCGTCAAGTGATTGATCTTATGACTGAGCAACATACCCCACCAATTACAACTACTTTTCAAAACTTGCTCAAACAAATAAAGCCTACTCCAAGTGTTAATAGGGCTCGGGCATCAATAGTGACTTCTAAAACTGTACCAAGAACGGCGTTCATCAGTAGTGCGGCGTCGCGATTTCGATCAGTTTAAAACTGACTGTAAAGAGATTTCTTACCAACATGGTGTTGCAGGGTTTGTATCACATGCATCACAAAAATTGAAAATCTGCATTCAAAACACAAATATCAAGTCTGTATTGGAATGGAGGGGGCTTCATTTGTTTGAGCAAGTTTTGAAAAGTAGTTGTAATTGACTTTTGACATCCTACCCACTGCTTCAGTGCTTAATTTTACCTATAAAATCAGTAATTTGCATGTAACTTTATCCTGTTCATTTTCAAGAAGAAGTTCTGTGGAAGTGAGATAGAAACTTGTTGCTTCTGCATCTTTTAAGCCCAAAACTATCTTTCTAGTGTAAGCGGTTATCAAGATACGGCGAAATTGGCTATTTTCGGTTCACTCGGTGAAAGTGCACGACCACTAGAGAGTGTACAAACCCAAAATTATGATAGAATTTATATATTTTCTATTTGGCACGGTATATCGAGACACTTATAATCTGAAATTCAAATTTCTTCATTTTTCACTCCAATGTAGTATCAGTGAGCAGTGGCGTATCCAGGGGGGTTTTAGGGGGTCGGAACCCCCCCCTTTTCAAAATCCTAAAAATTAATGTCAAATATAGCCTCTAATATTTGCTAATTTATCAGTTTAACATATTCGTTTTTACGTATGAGAAGGCGAATATGGCGTCTTTATGTTATTTAAGGGGACTAACACTCCTACAAAATATTGGAATTATGCGCCGAATTAGTCGAAAGGATAAAATAGGTCATTATAATTCGCTAATTCCATACGAATTCTGCGCTTGGTCAGCTACATTTAAGCTGTGGCGGTTGCTGACGTTCTCAACTTTTTTCCCTCGATTTCTCTCTCGCCTTGCTAAAACGAGAGATGCATTTTAGGAAAATCTAATCTAATTGGCCGACGCGATACGTAATTGCAAAGGCGAAGTTGCCGGCAATCAACATCGCTCGCGAATTCGCTGCACCTGCTCGCCTTGAAATCCTAATTAAGAATTGCACGGCGTGTTGATTGATCAGCGAGACGCAGACACGACGACACCAGTACGACAATGCTATTCTCAAATCCACATTGTATTCGCGATTATTGGCGAGAAATGGCCTACGATTGACATTCACATTTCAAAATACAAGCCTAGCAATCCACGTTCTCGATTGTTAGGTGGCTTGCTATCGTCCAAATACAGGCCTACGTTGTCGCTGAACGGGAGAATTGAGTAGGCCTAGTAGTAAAGTTAACCTAATTATATCGGCTGACAAGTTTCTCTGTCGATCTAGTTATTATCCCAGTGTGTACTCTGTATTAATTGACTGACTTGCGTGCTTGCAATTAAAGTCTAATTATCTTCGCGCGTACTACACGCTCAGCCGTATGGCTAGTAAAGCCATCGAAAATGACACATTCGTGTACGACGTACACTGTTCACACCACACCTCTGTGGCGATCGGGATCGCCCTCGTTTATGCTACCGCCTTATTCCGCGCTTGTTCGTCCGCTGCGATACTACCGACCGTGCGCATAATATTGTCAAAACCCAACAAAATCGCGCATCTCTGGCCGGAACTAGGCGCTTGAAGACGGGCGGCGTTTGCCGGCTCATGACTAAATGTGAGCATTTACGAATTTCTTTCAATCGTACCGTAAAAGAAACGCGATTTTCAGGCAATGTCTGTATCGTATTCGTACATCTCCCACTCACCGCAAATCTGTTTATTAATAAACTATAAATAATCGCCAGCGCGTAGAGACGAGTGGTCGCAATGATGACGTCACAATGGCCAATTTCGTAACGCAAAACCCCCCCCTTTTTCGCGCCTGTCAGTGAGCACAGATTGACAAATGATGGGTGGATTTTTATCGCTAACCAATGAATTTAAGTCTTCAAAATTTAACATTCACAGCATTTATTCATGGTAATTCTT
Organism: Botryllus schlosseri; assembly: GCF_051294905.1. NCBI lineage: Eukaryota > Metazoa > Chordata > Ascidiacea > Stolidobranchia > Styelidae > Botryllus > Botryllus schlosseri. Next base: position 10,027,037 of record NC_137249.1, on the reverse strand, counting down.
GTATTGTAAATGTATAGTAGGACTATTGTGAGCAGTTGGTACGTCTAGAAGCCTCCAATCAGTAGATCAAAATGGATGGATCTCTTGAAAACGATGACTGTTTAGATTTCAGTGACAACGACTTGGTACTTGATCTTGAACCTGGAGAGGTTGACGATCTGGGGAATTATGGACCAGATAGTCCCCGTTCATCCCCAGTTTTGGGTAAAAACTTCCACCGACAAAGTGCAGAAGACAAAGAGTCTCAGGATTCCGCCTCCTCGCTCCCGACTCATTCTAAAGCAAATGTGAATTCGAACTGTAATTCTATGTCGTCCGCTGACACGAAGCCTGACATGCACAGGAATTTCATGATAAGTACCGAACGAACTGTACGGATACAGAAGAATTCAAAGAAAATGAGTCTCAAAAGACCCGGAGAGCCCTTGAAGACGAGCAAAGAGAAAAAAACTTCCAAACCTGTCGGTAAACAAAGATCTGTATTTGATCGAGGGAACAAAATTTCAGAACACACGGCTGGGATGCAATCGAACTGCAATGATGACAGCGACGCAATGAGTATTTATGCTAGAGATGAGGATTGCTCAACTCTCTATCAGTCAAAGCAGCCATTATATCGAAATAAACAGCCGATTTCAGTGGGTAGAAAACAATTTCAAGCTCATAAGTCGGATCTGCGTAACCATATCGAAAGACCCAAGCTCGATGCACTATCGATCATATCGGATTGCCACAACCAGTTGCTGTTCACACCTGAAAAAGCCATTGAAGTTGCCGAACGCTACTGTAAAGCCTATAGTGACAATTTATTTCAAAAAGGCGATGAAAAGCTTGCCAGTCTTTCGAAATGTCTCGTTGCAAAGTTGATGGACCAGAATGAAATCTCTCATCTGTACCGTATTGTGCGCTTGACCAATGCGTTACGAATCGTGTTGGATGATGAGTTCGTGTGTGATTTTGTTCAGTGCCTTTACCAGAAAAAGGAATTCGGTAAGGTGGAGTTGATTTTAACCAAAATCAGGGATTCTAAATTACCATATGGCGATCGGGTAAGGCGATTGTTTGACAGACATTTAAAACTGCCTTCTCAGGAGATGAAGGAAAGAACTGAATTTGAAAGGCTTGTGATTGTGGCACATGATGAACCTGCTCATAGCAGCAGGGGCCAGCATGGCAGCATCCAGGTAAAGACTTCCAATACCAAAATTTTTGAGTCGGACTCGCTTTCACCCCCGAGCTCAAACAGAAGAAATTATAACTGGGGCGTCAAAGCTCCTATTGCGGAAAACACCGATGCTCACGAGGCAGAAATACTAAACGCACACATGCATGGAAATGGTTTATCAATGGCACGAAATGATGAGCAGAAAACCGTATGCCAGGAGACTATTGACTATGATAAGTTGGGTCATTGCGTTGCGCAGATGCTGGAGGCAGTCGGTGGGTTCCCTGTTACGATTTCCCTTTTCAGCGCATTTGCAGACTTGATTGTGGCCAGTTGGAAAGAGGACTCGGCAAATGTCGATTTAAGTGATAAACTGATTAATTCCGACCTTAAATCCTTCATTTCAGCTGCGATCAACGTGGCCAGTGACAAGGCACGAGTCAGGACACGTCTTGCTTGGATATGCGCGGAAGTGACAAAACGGATTGCTCCTAAATCTTCCCATGATTTATTGCGTTTCATGGAGCAGATAGGACTTAAGCTGGTGCCTCCGTTTTTAGAAACGGCACCTAGCCCACAGTCAAGGAAAGTCCGATTTAATTTGGCCGAGTTTATGGTGAACAATTGTCTGCAGTTTAACAATCTGGATTTAGCGTTGCATGTCATCGAAGAATACTTTCTGGAGAGCAATACAGACTTTGGCCCGGTCTTGTCGCCGATGATATTTAAGATGCTGTGTAAAGTCGCCGAGGCTGCTTACGCCAACAAGCGTTACATAGATGCTGCGAAATGTTGTACGTTATATCCGGCTGGCTTTGGAGACAGGAATGAAGCGAGCCTTATGGAGGATATTCTTGCTGGAATTTTTGATAGCGATGGGATCTTCAAAACCGAATCGGACGAGCAAATGTGCAATGGAATGGTGGACCAAATGATGGCACGTGGTTTGACAACCCAGGTGAGAAGGATCATAATGCTAGCCGCAAGCACTGCTAATGTGATCCCCGTTTTCAAATTTTTGGAAGGAAAAGGTGTGTATCGAAAGCCACAGATAGCAAACTATCCACATCATATCATTATCCCGTATGTTTTGAGTTGTCAGGAAATGGCTTTGTTAGTTAGCAGGCACTTGACCGAGCTTTCGCATTATCTGTGCGAGATGGGTCGGAAAATTCGTGCGGATATACCAATGCGTGTGATACTCAGCAGGAAGACTGGAGATTTAGTTGCCCCGCCATTATTTGTGAGCAATTACGATAGCAGCCTTGCCCGACTCCATGATGCCTTCGGTGGACTCTCGCCTAGTCTTCGGCAGCTCAACCAAGTCAATGTAAAAGAAAGCATGGAGGTGATGGTCATAATGAACATAAATTCAGTGAAATCATGGATGCTGGCTAACACAAAATACGAAGAAGGCCCTGCAAAGTAATTGGAGTGGTTCGGATTTGTGGGTGCTTACATTTTGAGTTCGTTGAAAACATTCGTTGCAATAGTTTCTTTGTATGTTTTGGAAACAGGAAATTTGGCAAGTTTTCGACCAGTCTTGTATATAATTTGAATAAAGAAATGTGGGTCAATCATATTGGCGTGGTAATGCCAATCTTTTCACCTAGTGGCTCCTGTTACATAAGGAATGGATATTGGCTTGTCTTGGTATTGGTGTAAGTCGACTTTTGTTAGGAAGCACCATAAAAATTATGAGGAAGAGCCTGCAATTTTCGAGTTTGGCTTATTTTCGTACTCTCGCTGAAAATATGTCAGCCGCATTTAAAGGTTAATTCTACAAGTATGTCAACTGGTTCAGCCCTCAAGTTGTTTTTATTGGCCTGCAGCAAACTCTGAACTATAGTTGAATGTGACCCACACAGCAGACTTGTACAAACTACAAACCTAGTTAGCTGACAGTCGACGATCTATTGGATTTTACAGTAGCTCTAGTTTCTTGGTGACACAGCATCAAATGCCTTGGAATGCAGTCTTCAATTTAAGCCTTGGAAATTGATACTATTGGATTTTTTTAATAGTTCTAGCTTCTTGGTGACACAGCCTTGGAATCTGGTCATCAATTCAAGCCTTGGAAATTGATCAAAACGGTTCCCCCCTGGTTTGTAACGCAGCAACGACCATTATACAGCTCAGTTGGTTTAAACTGAAATCCCATTTATTGGGTGTTATAATTAGAGCCCGACCGATTATCGGCTCGCCGATAATATCGAGTCGATATCACGCTTGGAGAGAAATATCGGTATCGGCCATTGAAGGTAAAAAAATATCGGCCTTTTTCGTGACGTCACAACATGGTGGCAGGGAGTCAGAGAAGTCGATAGAAGACGTGAGGGTGGTAAATTATAAAAATAAATGGCCAAGCTGCATATAGTGCATGCTGCATAGAGGGCAGTAGGCGTTCCTATCTGAGAGAGAGAGAGAGAGAGTCTTTATTTTCATCGAACCAAAATACATAACAAACGGCAGTGAATGTGGTACAGAAAATATGCGTGCACAGTATTCGGTATTAGATAGGAATGATCGATAAGACCGTGAAGGTCATCTAGTCTGATCACACCAGCATCAAACAGGTACACTTGACTCAGAACAGTCTGGCTGTAAAAAAATGTTTAGTTAGGAAAGGAAAGTAGAAAAAAATTAAACAATGGTAGCAAATTATCAATGAAGCAATGTCTGGGCGAGGTAGGGCAACAGTGTTAGTGTAACGACAAGAGGTGATCAAGTAGGGCTTTTTTGAATCTATTATAAGGCAATTCACGGATATGTGATGGTAATGCATTCCAGATGATAGGTCCTGAGTAGTCGATAGATCTCTTAGTTAGGTTGCTATTGGGTTGGGGTAAGTAGACGTTTCCTTTAGACGAAGATCTCGTGTAATGGGAATGGACATGTTTAGCAGGTATGAAAAAGTCATCAAACACAGGAGGGAGACTATTGGAAAAATATTTGTGAACAACTTTTGATACTTCGAAGCGATACAGTTCATCAACTCGCAAAATTCGATGCTTACGGTAGTAAGGCGATAAATTGGTACGTAAAGGTACAGATGAGATCAGCCGTATCGCACGGTTTTGCAGGGTTCGAATTCTGCACAAAAATGTTGTACATGCATTTCCCCATACTACGATTCCATATTGCAGATGCGAGTGGAAAAGAGAGAAGTAGATGGTTCGTAGTACTGATCTGGAAACCAAAGATTGGAGACGGGTCATTATTCCCACACACCGAGCTAGTTTTGATATTGTGCATTCAATATGCTGCTTCCAAGACAATTTGGAATCAATGGTGACGCCGAGATATTTTGCTGAGTCACATATTGAGATTTGTTTATGATTGATGTTCACAGTGAAATTATGACTGGCATTATTTAAAACGAGCATCTCGGTCTTATCTGCATTCAAACTCAGTTTGTTTGCTTGCAGCCATCTCGACACTTTTGGGAGTTCCCTATTCACAGATGCATGCAAATCATCGACAGTGTTGGAGGTTATGAAGAGGTGAGTATCATCAGCAAATAGCGTTGTGCGGAATAAAGATGCATTAACAATGTCGTTAATATAAATGAGGAAAAAAGTCGGTCCAAATATTGTAGATAACTAATCACCGTTATGCCCCGCTGACTTCGTGGGAATCCCCCTGCAGTAATCAATCGATCACCAAAGACAGAGAGCAGCTGGATCCTGGATGGATAGTTGTCTGCAGAAGATTTCAATCAGTAAGAGAAATGAGAACTTCAATCATGCTGGACTGGCCCTCGTGATGATAGAGAAAAGCGTCGCGTCGAAACGTTTCTCTGAAGATAGTGCTATTGGTTCGGTACCAACAGAGCTAATTATACCAGTAATGTATGAAGTCGTCTGACTCCTGATTGGAATCGCTGGCCTTTTTGCCTGATATATCAGGTGAGCAGCGATGATTTTCCAAGTTAAAGTAATATATTAAAAAATAAAACATAGTGTGAGCACAGGACACCGATTCCAAACAGGGTCTGACTGAGGGCTGAGACCTGCGGGGCCACCATGATAGGAAATATGCGAGCATAGAGGGCAAGAAAATCAAGCAAAGGTGGAGTAAAGCCAATAACAGATCCGAACATTTTTGATTCCATGATGACATTGGCCAATTCTGACAAAAAAGCGTAAAATATTGATCAATTGATTGTTGAAATGCTGGTCATGGTCAAGGCCCAAGGGGGATGGGTGGAGCAGTTGCAGACATGGACAATTTGAGTTGTTTTCAACTTTCTCTTCAGCTATTTGTTGATGATGTGCTGAAGGCTCCAGGTGCTCTGCCAGAAGAATATCAATATTTAGTGAAACCATTGAAGGAAAGATCCCCTGCAAGGGAGCGGTGGAACCGAAATGAAGAAAGATTTCCAATCCTTGCTGTGCCACTAGGTACCAAGTGAAAGACTGCTCACTGTGTTTAGTACTATATACATCATTTATGAAAGACCACAGAAGTTCAATCCTTGGAGAAAGCGCCGAGAAATTGTGCTTCGTGAACTGTAATCTGCAACTGCTGGATTGGTGCTTTTGATATATTTTTATAGCCCCTAGATCATTTATTTCATGTTCAAGCATATCAATGGCTGTAAAGTTGTTGAAATAAATGCTCTGAGGTGTTAAATATGGGCCTTGAGCTAGATTCCATTCATTTTGAATATCGGCTGAATATATCGAGGTTATCGGTGGAGGTACTGGATATCGGTGTTATCGGTATCGGCTCAGAAATCCAATATCGGTCGGGCTCTAGTTATAATCGCTGTAGCAAGTTGAATTTAATGCAGTAATCAGATGAAGTATTCAGAGTTAGCCTATATAGAGACAATCGTTTCGACTGCGGCTGAAGGTCAAGCTAGGGTTACCATACCATACGCCCTCCTTCATAGCTTTGACAGGCAGGCGATTGCCCAGGCGCAACTAAAAATACGCAATAAACGGCGCAAAAACTGGATTTTGACGCCTAAGATGACAAAGAACCGACCGGGATTAGATTTTGAAAAACGCCTTCTTTCAACACAACAGTATTTCGTAAAAATTACCTGGTACCCTTTTCCGCATCTCAAAATATGGTAACCCTACGGACAGAGGTGGTCAAAGTAGTCAAGAAAGCTACTCAAGTAGAAGTAGCGAAGAAAATATCTACTCAAGTAGTAGAAGTACTTCTATGAGCCCCCAAAACTACTTGAAGTAGAATTGACTGACTTTAAATCTACTCAAGTAGTTTTGAAAGCAGTCTTAATTCGTTCGCATGGACTGTCAAAAGTTGCAAATTGAGCTATGCGGAAGGTACTGAGAGCTTGACTCGTATTGATGCATCCAAGGAGGTATCAATTTTCGACGGAATAAGCATTCTTTCACATCATGGGATTCAAATTATAGTATAGATATGAAAATGCGATAATACCCCTTTGTTTACTAGTAGTAGACCCCGTTTTAGAGAATATCATGGCATGGCACCCTACCCCATATGAAAAGGCCCCAAGTTTAGGCGAAGAGCAATACGGAGAAGTTGAATCGGATACGGTTTCAACATTTTGCGCGATTAGTATACGGTAATAACAAATATTGTGGATCGTAAAATGTATATTTATTGTAGCTTTATTTTCGGAAAATAGAGGCATTGCTACACTTGCTTTTATGCTTCAACAATCAACATGTATGTTCTGCAGACAAAAGAAGTGAATGCAATTAGAACTCAAAGTATGATACTCGGAATTAAAAGTGAAATACAACTACCACTTCTAAAAAGTGGAAAATAGATTTCATGTCTTTTGTCCATAAAGTTTCAAAGGCATCTGCTAAAACAGGTGTAATGTTCAAGAAAGCCACATTTTCCAGATTAGCAGGACACGTCATGGGCTGTTAGATTACGATATCAATAGGTAATTGCTTGATGGTTGGCCATATTTATTGTGATGAAATATTTGATATGGGCGACAATGCGGTGTGAGCGAAACCAAGCAATCCGGTACCTAAATTATTTTCACTAATACTTTCGTGAGAACATATTTGTCGCTCCATAACTGCTGTGCGCGAAGCACAATAAAATTTCTGGGCTTTACTTGACTTTTATGAATATTGAATGTCGGTGCTGCTTGAAAACAGCCCCGAAATTCCTCAGGCTATCTTTCGTATTGGGGGATTAAACTACTTCTACTTGACAAAATGAAAATAGCGAGAAAAGTAAGTAAGCAGATCGCAAAATATTACCAAGTAGAAGTAGAGAAAATCAGATCTACTTGAGTAAGTACCAGAAGTAGAGAAAAACTACTTGAGTACTTCCAAAAAGTAGAAGTACTTCGTTACTGACCACCTCTGCCTACCGAAGCATACTAAAATTACCCAATGCAATTGGCATGATTTTCTGTTGCCCAACACAAACACATCGGGTTGAAGGATAATTCGGATTTTATTTGCACATATGTTACTCATGATAAATATTTCATTCTGGTCTAGGCTTCTTATCAGTAATGGTTACAAAATAATTGCTCATCGGCTTCTGAGGAATGACCTGGGTCGCGATTCCCACCGGTATAGCCGATACCGTTATGCCTCCAAAGCTGTATATCCCCGGCTTTGTGAAGCACGCTTTCAGCGGTACAGTGGTTTTGCTGTACGGTTCCACGGTGCGATCCACTTTGGTAAGACCGACCCACGAGAATGAAGTTACCAGGACAGGTGGTTTACTGACGGCTACCGAAACGGCGAGCTGGTATCTGCTGGTGTTGACCGCAACTAATTCACAGTTAATGACACAGAAGGGCTCGGTGTCGAAATCGTGATGATGGATCTGGCCCGCAGCCAGCCTCCATGTTAACGTATGATGTAGATACTTCAGAGCTTCCGCGCTCTCGAGATTGCTTTGGTCACCGGCGTTGTTAAGAGAGTTAGCGCCTTTCACGGATATACTCTGCTGGCCGTTTGATGAAGTCTCTTCGGAGTTGAGCTTATAGTTCCACGTGACATTAGCCGTCTGAGTTGGTTCGTTTTGTAATGCAAGGTTCTCATCGCAGTGCCGCTGTTTGAAGTATTTGTATAATTTTGTGGACACCGGCACGGTCACCGGGTCTGCACTGCCAACCGAATCGACCGTAGTTTGCGTCGATGATAAAGAAATCTTTTGGAACGAAAATTCTTCCGTGTCGTGACCTACACTCTCCACACAAGCCGACATGACGCAATCAGTTTCCAACATCGTGTTCAGCTTCTCCATTTCAATTTTTACGCCGTCTGCGCAAGACAATTGATGCCGCAATACGAAAGACCGATATGCCGGCGACGTTCTCTCATTACATTTGCAGAACAGGTACAGGTTTGACGCGTAATTCCCGGGACTCGTGGGCCCTTTTAGCGATAAGCAGTATTTGCCTACGTCGCCAGCAGCCAATTCGTTATTCAGCAAAGAATAAAATTTGATGGCATTATTTTTTACACCCCCACTACCGATGCTTTCCGGAGTTATCAGTACCGATCCTGTAACGACAAACTCAATCCTAGAAATTGGACACTTTCCTATGTTCTTCACCAGAAGAGTAGCTCCTTTAACTTCATTGCAAACCATGCTTGTCGGATAGTCTGCGATGCTAGCTTCGATTTCAGGAAGCCCGACGAAGCTTTGTATATCAAGGCGATTGTCAGAAGCGTAGAAAACTCCAAACTTCTCTTCCCTAGTGCCATTCAATCGCTTCCCCTTGATATTCAAAGGCTGAGCATCCACAACGTACAATGATTGCTCGTAATCTTCACCAGACGGGTCGCCGGTCAATTGACAGCCTAGCTTGTAACGCAAATTCTTGGCAAGGAACCGTCCTGTGGCAAAAGGCTCGAATTTGAATTCCAAAACGGAACTGGCATTTGCACCCAGATAGATGTAATTAATCGGAACACAGCTGTACAATTGCTTGTCGCCATCATTTTCTGCATTCTCCGGTTCTTCGATATCGAATTGCAGCGAAATGTCAAACAAATCGATGGCAATTCCTAAATGATTGACGCATGTCACCTGTATCATTGCCGATTCCCCCACCGAAATTTTATGCCCATTTACATTGCTTGTATGCTTCGATAGGTTTGTGATGGCACCCACCAAATTATTTCTCGTCAGCATATTCTTTTCTAAAAAGTAATCCTCCACCGTTTTAACGTCAGAATTGAGATCTTGCACATGCCCCGCATGATCGATGGACGATGATAATCCATTTTGAACAGTAACAGTGGTGTCTTCGAGGACCAGACGCGGCAAAAACAGATTTGCAAATTTCTCCGCGTTGCCGGTGGCAATGCAGTTGTGCCAGACGTTTCCGAATTCCCGAAGTAAAATGCTTTGCTGCGTCTCTGGCAAAGACGACTGCCTGACCAGAAGCTTGCGGAAAAACTCCTTTGCGCAGGGATAGTTCTTCGTTGTCGAATACAGACGACCCACCGCATAGTCCAGGTGATCATGCACCAATCGCCACACCTTGTCCGAGTAAATTTGCGAAGCCATTTCGTAGCACCGGATAGCGTGGGACTTTTGCCCGCATTTCCCAAACCTGTGACCCGCAAGGACGAGCTGGAAGGAGAATTTCTTCGGTTGCGGATTATGCATTTTCAGGTAACAATACGCAGCTTGCTCCAGCAGCAGAGCACTTCTCAGATCATCATTTTCATCAGTCATTCTGACGAGGTGATAGGCAGCTTCTTGGAACATGCCAACCTGTTGCAAGCATTCGACGTGTATCAAGCTGCAACGTAATGCGAGATTGTCCCTTTTGCAAGTGTCCAAATATGAATTAATTGCATATTCCATGTACTGGATAGGATAAGACTGCTTCGAGCTTCTCATCATAAAATTCGATACAGCAGCCATTTCCGAAGCCCCAGCGGCGTGGAGCCAAGCCTGGTCATTTATGTAGTCTTTCTTGGCGCCATGGTACAGATGAAGGGCTTGATCATAAATTTGAGAAAGGAAACACAAATCTGCTGCTTTGCGCACCAGCAACTCGTTCGAATCTGCATGGTAACCCCCGGTAGTTACAGGACTGGAACTTTTGCTGGAGCCAAATATTGCTTTAGTAGCTTTGAACAATGATTTGTGAAGGCCTTTTCTAGTAGACAATTGATCGTTGAGATTTCTAATGGTCTTTTCAAGATGTGGAAGCAAGGCACGCAAAATAAAATCTTGTGTGAAATTACGCAGCGCACTGTGGTCTTCGATGTTAAGGCAGCATCCCAGCATTGCAGAAGTAGCAGCAGCACTATCTGTTCCGTTGCACTGAGGATTGGGCTGTGATATTCCTTGTTTAATTTTCGATAGATTTTTTATTTGTCGCCATGGAGCTGGTATGTCTGTATCCGAATCGTTCAACGAACTTTCTCTGGAATTAATTTGAAGCAGATACACAAAGTTTTGCCCAAACATCGATTGCAATGAGGAATAAGCTTCTTTTGCTTTTGCAATGTCACCTTCTTTGACATCATGAAGGAGCACATAGTATTTCATGGTGTTGGGAGTCATCCATTTCAAATTGCTTTTGGTAGGATCTCCGTGTTGGATTCTATTTTGCTGCTGACTGATGTCAGAAAATGCTTTGATTGGATCTGGATTTGTGGATGACACGACCAGCATACAAGCTACCAGGTGACCAAGGAACTCGTGGCTTTGAGGTGGACCGGAACGTAGCACAAAATTTCGGTATATCTCCATCCACGGGCAAGTACGATTCACGTTCAGTGCATAAGTGCCCACGTTGAAAGTCACTGTGGGTGCCTTGTCTTTATCCGCCAAATCATTAATCTGAGCAGCAATGCCTTCGTGCATAGAAAGGGAAGTGTTATCAGATGTGTCCTTTACATCCATTGCGTGAACGTGAAGGTTGTAAATACGATGCATCTGTGAACCGGACCCTTGTATCTGAGCCTCATTTGTCAGCGTGCTAAATGGCTTGATCAGGTCGACAAAAGAGAGGTTGTTTTTCATGCAGAGTACTTCGGCATCTTCATTCGCCAAGACTCCTATCCGAACAGGCAAAGCACCCTTAATGAAGTCGTACGTGCTCTTGATTGTTTCAACCATTATTGTGGCATGATTGATAACCTATGAGACTAATCTGTAAATACTGTGGATTACATGAGAATACACCTATTAGCCTGCTATCAATATAACACTCATCACGAAATGGTAGGCTATACGTACATTGAAAATATTCATTTGCACATTGGTGCTAAAATCATTAATTTCTCTTATTAGATGTAAATTAACGCCGATATACAGGCCTACATCATAAAAATACCTTGACATTTTGATGCTCATTGCAATCACGCTCTAAAATAACTCGAGATTCTGCATGAATCACCAATAAAATGGAAGCCCTACGGTATTGTATTCTTTAGCCATACTGCCAACGTCAAGTGCGCGGTGAAGATGGTCAAATGACTGCACACATCTCATCCCATATGATCTGTAGTCTATTGCCGAATAGGCCAGAAATGACCCCACTGGCTGTTAGGCTGCCATAAGGCCCTACTGAAATCTCGGTACGTTTTGCCTACTATAACAGGTGAGCAGCGATGATTCTCCGAAGTCGAAGTAATTTAATAAAAAAATAAAGAATTGTGTGAGCACAGGACACCGATTCCATACAGGCCACAAGGACCAACTAAAAACCAGATGCAGTAAATAGAACACGAGATCATCAGCAGTATACATCTTGCAATTGAAAAATACCAACACTAATAATTTATGTTCATGATATATAATAAAAAAGAATGGAGAAGAATAGATTTATTATATAATCAGGAATATGACGGCATACCATACTATTCAGATAGTAGATACACCCTATTGGAGTCGTGCATATTACAATTAGGGCTGGGCACAATGATTTGAGTACTCGAATCTGAATGGAGTATTAATTCCAATGATTCGAGTCGAGTAGTGAAAGACGATTTTATCGAGTATTGAAATTATACGCTCATCGCCACTGGAAGTTAATTTATCAACGAGAATTATAGTTTCGATACTAATTTTCACTGTTGAAGCCACGGTACCTTGAATGGCGGTATCGTAGCATAAGAAACATATGGTACAAAGCTGCAAATGCTACTGGAAGTAGCACATTTGCGAAGTCCTGATTATCCCACAGCATTGTCACCAAGTGGAATGAAATTGGTATGGTCGAAAAAATACCAAAGTATCTTTTATGAGATGGATAACTGGCATTATATTCTTAGAGGTCGCATAAACGGTACATATTTGAACTTTGACATATTACATTCTGTTATGACATCATAATAAGTGATACTCGATTACTCGAGGCATATTACGTGATTCAGAATCGAATCACTCAGGTACTCGATTTTGCACAGCCCTAATTACAGTATACGAATTATATAGGCCTACCAGGGGCGGGCAACTTTTCCAGTCCGCGGGCCGGATATGGGGAATGAAGTACTTGGCTGGCCAGATTCCTGAATCGTTATATTACTCTCGTGTTTGTCAACCTATACAAGGAATTAATAGTAGTTAATGTAAACTTCAAGTTTAAAGCATAGAGACAAAAATCAGAATTTATTTACGTAATGTAGGGCTACTTCAACCGCTGTTGAAGTCGATGTTTCTTTAACTCTGGCTGCACGTTGGACGTAGAAACTATAGCGGAATATGGACGGAGCCGGACTGGATTTCCGGCCGGATTTTTTCATTTTTGGCTGGAGCTCGATCGGAGCCAGATTCACATTTTTTCTGATACTGCCAGAGTGATATCGGATTGGATTGTACTATTTTAATATGATCAGAATCTCTATTGGTGAGTGTGAGTGTCGTAACTGCCAATTGCACACCAGTAGTTGCCAATAGAAGCATTTGCGTTCAATACTAAACTTTTTTTTTATTGTGATATTTTTGTTGTTGCTGTAATATTCAATATATAGACTGAATCCATATCGTATAATCTACTGCTTTTGAATGGTATACTCATATTGAAATAAACCAGAGTATTTTCGGCTGACACTCGTCAGAGGGGTAATCGTCAGCAACTAGTAGAGAATTGGAAAGAACATTGTATATCAACAATCGTATCACAAAATATGACGTCACCAGCACGAAAGAGAGAGCGTTCAATGTAGGCTACTATTTTTAGGTGGTACACGAACTCCTTTTGTTGACAGAGTTTGGGTTGGTGTATTTTGATAAAAGTTGACTCCAAGGCACACAAATGGAAGTGTGAACAGCCCTCCCAACGACGCGAAATCTGTCGTCTAGATAATCATTCGCACAAATCGGATTATCCAACAGATGTTTGCCGATGGCAGAATTAATGGCCTTTGATTGGTCAGCATCAAACTACTGTTTTTGTAGTTTACTGGAAATAAGAACTTGTAGATGATTATTATCAGAGTTTATAGAACCGGATCACAATCATTTAAAAAAATCCAGGCTAGGAATTGGATCGTAGCTGACTAAATAATTCAAGAAACAAGATCGGAGTTGGGCCAGAGAACAAGTCCATCAGCCCTGCACAAGTAGAAACCCTCAAAGTAAAGATTGCACATAAACATCAGATAGATTGGAGTGCAGTTTTTTCTTAATAATGCTCAGTTCATGGCCGAAAATGTGTACTGGAAAATGTGTATAAACCTGCGGCCTGCGGGTTACATTATCATGTATGGCCGAAAACTGTCTGCGGGCCGCTCAAAATCCCGTCTTATGCCCACCCCTGATATATACCATGCGTAACCCTACTGGAATCTCGGTACGTTTTGCCTGATACATCAGGCGAGCTGCGATGATTCTCCAAGTTAAAGTAATAAAAAAAATAATAAAAAATAAAACGTTGTGTGATCACAGGACACTGATTCCATATATAATACAGGATGCGTAATAGAGCATAGCCTGCTACACCATCAGATAATTAAGGATATTATGCAGTATACGGCATTGATTCACTTCATCAGGAATTTTACACAGTTCCTACATCCCTCAACTCTCAACTATACATATACAACGGCCACCACCTGCGCTCGCTGTGTTACAAAAATAGATAGTATAGCTCCATCATACTGCAATAAAATAAGCTATACGAATTCTTGTGTATATTGCTCAGTGGAGAGTGGTACGAGTTGTGTTCACTGAACCGAATGATCTAACATGAAAAAAGGTATGAATTCACGTTCAAAAGATATTTTCAAATAAATATAGCATATTAATGAACTACGTGCTAAAAACAGGTTACTATAATTCACGTTTCATTACATTCCAAGTTCAAAGGTTCATCAGTCTCCGTTGGCTGTGAGCGTCGTAGATACCCACAATATCCGTGATTTTTTAGGCATTACTCACAACAGAAATCCCGTGCGCGCCGCGCGCGGAATTTCGATGTTGCTTTATCGTTCTGGCACCCTGCGGCGGCGTACTTCATTTCTAGCGCGGAATTTATACTTATAAGTGAATATTATTTGTATTGTTTCAACGTGCAGTTGTTATTGTGAAAGTTAAGATTTAAAAAATGGACTCGGATCATCAGATGGTGTTGTAATACATCTGGAAGAAAATGAGCTCGCCAGAGAGCAATGCGGATAAGTACCCCGACTTTGCTGTTATTTGGAGTTTCTTCAGCAGATTTGGAAGGCAACTTGAACTTGAAAATGTATCGATTCTCGACGTTGATAACTGGATTTCGAAAAAATTTAGCGGTAAGTCTCGATTATCCCTTCTGGAAGTGAATCTTGGTACGTTTTGCCTAATATAACATGTGAACAGCGATTATTTTCCAAGTTAAAGTAATTAAATAAAAATTAAATAGAAAATAAGAAAATAAAACATACTGTGAGCACAGGATACCGATTCCATACAGGTGACGATTATAGCTGTGATTTAGGTCATAAATAATAAGGTATATATATTGTCATTACTCATTACTAGGCTACCGTATGACACCGGTATTCATTCACCCATAATTCATTTGTTTGCGTATACTGGTACCGTTATGATGTGATTTACCTACCAAGTTTACCTCCGTGTTGAGGCACCGGAGTTTCATGCAGCAAGCCCAGGAACCGATTTTTGACATGTCAAAAAAGTCAAAATTAGGTCAAAATTGTAGGGTTAGGTGAAAACATGTCAAAACTGTAAACAGAGTCAAATTTTTTTACAACCTGCATTTCGTTTGTGTCGTAGATTTTGCACCAGTTATCGGTGTCGGGGAACTTTTCATTGACATTTGACAGCTTGTAGCCTAGCCCTACCGTTGTAGGCGGCCTATTGTATGCTCATTGTGAATCATAAACATTCAAATGAAACAAATAGTTTGTCATGGTATGTTATGCTCAACGTACCGCAATATCCTAACTGAAGCAAGACTTCGTGGGCATTGCATGGTTCTTATGTCAAGAAGCGCACAAACACACACACTGTAGATCTGTAACCTGGGAAACTACTGAGCAGTAAATACCGATAAACTACTGCGATTCGTCAATCAGATCGCAATGAGACCAACTTATAATTCTGTTACACCGTTCTGATTCTGGATATATACCTAGTGCCTTCCCGATTGCCTGCAACAACTGGCACTGAAACAAAATGCATCTTGAGAGCTTACAAAAGAATTGCCAACAGTGGTCTTAATGTTATACCGAATTCCCTTTGTTTGTGTTAATTTCTCTCAGAAAAATGATGAGAATTGGACCGTAAACCCAGGGCTGTAATGGCACGAGTCTCGATTGTTTGGTTACTCGACTTGTACTCGGTCCATTGTGCATGACTCGAACCAAGTTATAGGACTCGAGACTAGGACGGCCAAGACTGACATTTCATTGTAACTTCGAATAATTGTAAAGTTTCCACATTATTAGTATTGGTATTAGTAAGGAAAATAGGGCCAGAATCTGTTAAGACTGAGGAAAATTACTATATATATGAATGCGAGATATTCTATATCACTCAAGAAGTTTTAACTGAAAAAATTGGTTTGAACCGGATTGAACTGAACAGTGAACTGACTTGTACCTGTACTCGAGTCAAAACACTATGACTTGGACTCCACACTCTACTAGCTGGCTTGGACTCGGACTTGACTCAGTTGTGAATTGAAAATGACTCGGCTTGACTCGAGTCAAATCTATAAAAGGGAGATTGACTTGTGACTCGGAACGTTGTGTGGTGACTTGGTTACGAATCTGCGTAAACCATCTCGCAACTGATAGTTTTTGAAAATGTTGAATACCGGTATCCATGGAATATAAGCGACTTTTAATCGAGAACTCTTTCAAAAGAAGTACGAAATCGAGCCCGGTTGAGTATGATAGTTAGTAGTACCAATTTTCTTGAGTACTCAGTATTGGTAAAAGTACATACGGCTGATTGCATATGCCGGGAAGGGAACCAGAAATATGGCTCTTTCAATTTCTCTAACTGTGAAATTATCTTCTGGAATCCCAAATTTAGTCGGTTGATTCCTTCCATATTTCTTCATTTGACCTTTCTCTTCACCCGATAAGAATCTTCCTGCGCAATCGACATCATGGTGAAATTGATGAGGAAGACTGGAATGAGAGTTGACAAACAAAGATGGCAGAAATATCTTCTGAAAGCGACTGCAAAACAAGACCCGCAACTCGCCATCGACTTGCAAGCGACCGGTTTCGACGGACTCACGTTTGCGAAAAAACTCAAAACGTTAAAGGTGAGTTCCTCCTGGTAATGAATCTTACTGTACTCACGTCGGTTGTATCATCCTGCAGGAATTCACCGATATACAGAAGTATTTCAATGTTTGGAATTGGCTAGGATCTCTTGAATACAATTGAAGTACGGTATAAATATCCATGACCGATTTTCCATTCACAAGTCCCTTGTTATTGTAAGCAGCATTCATATACTCGTGTAGTCTTATGGACATTCTGCCATTTTGAAAATTCTACTGGTCTTTCGGAAATCATGTTTCTATTGTATCCACCACTTTCGATTTCTTTCGGCTTTCGGAAGTCTACCTACTCAAGAAAAAACTTCGATCACTGTGATATCACTTCAAATAATTAAATGCCTTTTGTAATTTCAAGAGCGCCAATTCACCCTTCCTTGTTGAATATTTGGATGATCCAGTATGTTAATAGCGGGTCTATTGTTTGCAGATACTTTGCGAAATGCAGTTCGATGAAAATATCAAGTTCAAAACTCTAATCAACAGCGAAAACTCTGAAGATCAGCGATTGAAACCGATTGGAAGGAACGAGGATGGCTGTTTGTATTGGTATCAACAGGTACGTTGATACCAATCCGATTAGTGTCACTAATACCATACGCCCTCTTTTAATAGGATTTGTCCTCTTTTTTGACTTTTTTAAAAGTGTCCTCGGAGGACGCCTAAATGCCCTCTTTTTTGAGAATTTCGGTTAAATGTACATGGAAATTGAACTGAGATATAGGAAATCAGCGTGCAAGTAACGGACCGGCGGGTTTTGCGGGACTTGAGCCAGAAAAATGACCTTATTTGTTCATTTTTTTAGTCAACCGACCACAAAGTCAGGAATATTTACCACTTTTTCAGGATTTTACTGCGGTATTGTAAGTCTGAGAATTTTGAAAAAGTTTCCTCTCTTCAGATTTCCGAAATATGGTAACCCTAAATCTGACGCCGCTGCAGGACGTGATGCCGAATAATGAATCCGAAGTTGCAACTCTAATTTCTCGACTTGATCCCCTTCTCGAGAAGAGCTATAAACTGATAGTACTGCTTAAGATGCCTTGCTGCGACTAACGGAGAAATGACATCTCTGACAAGAAAGCGTTTAAACTTTAAACCCATTAATCTTGAGACTTCCCAGCCCTAGTTGCGAATCAACAGTCCTTTTTGCTCACTCCATCAGTAACCCTATCAGTAACTCATGTATCGACTTTATGTAGGATGAAGATCTGAATATTCGTATATATGTCGAAGACCAGGATGAAGATGATGACTGCGGGTGGACGGTCGCCTGCAGGTACCATACTGGCACGCTCGTTACGGGCCCGTGACACCTCTGATAAAAATCATGAGCAATTCTACCCGGTTTCGTCTGGTGTATTTGAAAATACTGTTTTCAATAAGATAGAATATAATATGACAGTTTGCCGGTCTAGTGTACTTTCTTATCCACAACGACATGACCAGCGCCAATCAGGGTTCTCCACGAACATAACAATTATTATGGTGTTTCACATGATTATCAGCTGTGTTGTCCACGAAACTCGACATTTGTACTTCAGTTCAAATATCCATGCGTTTTGGATCAGTTTAGGATTAGGACATCGTGGGGCATTGATTACCGATACTCCTAACCCCAACCCAAAAGCATATTGACGCGCAGATATAGAGTTTCATGGAGAACACAGTTGATAATCGTGTGAAACGCCATACATTTTGAAATGATTGTCGATGGTCACGGGGAGCGCTGGTCAATATGGATAATAAAAAACAGATAGAAAAACACTTGGCTAGAATTACCAGAAAAGAAAAAAACAAACACTGGACTCTATTTTCCCTATCCAGGTCCATAGATGACGTTGAAGGGCTGATAAGACGACTAAGCGATGGCACGGAATCTGCAAAAAAAGACAACAGGTTTGTGTTTCGGACAGATCCGAGCTGCTAGCGTTCTCACGTCACAAACATTATTGTTCGCCTTTTCAGCGACGACGATGACGGTGATGTCGTGGAAACGAAATTTCAAAAGTTTTTAAAGAGCCAGTGCAGCGCAGAAATGGACGAGGACGACGCGGCAGAAGAGCAACAGGGTAATTCCACGAACGCTGCCGGGAGATCTGATGTCAAAATTGAATTCGACTCGGAAAAAAAATTGGGTTTCGAGTCGCGTCACTGCAGTGACTTGCCTGATATCGCTCCTAAAATCGAAACGCAATGGCATGACGATTCCAAAATTTCAAAATCCGATGAGAAATCCGTCGTGGACTTAAAATCGGAATCCAGACACTGTAACTCGGACTCGGCCCAAATCCCTATTTCACAAACCGAACAGGGCACTGTGGATGCGGGCAACGCTGTGATCTCCGATAAGCCCACGTGCGTCGAAAATGGCGTGGAATCCAGTATTGAAGACATTCCAAAGACGAAAGACGCGGGCACTGTACAAGATAAAGTGGATATGGCCAGTTTCGGCATCACCGCCTCTTTATCGATTAAATTGACTCGTCAGTCGAGCGATGAAGGTGTCGATAGCACTAATGAGAAGGAAACCTCGCAGGCCGTTATACCTACGCCTTCAGATTCTACTTGTGACGATAAACTGGAACCGAACGGCTGCCAAAATATGCAAAACACCAATCATCCCTCTCAATTCGTTGATGAAGATGTCGCTAAACAAGGCGTTGGCAGCAACGTGGTGTCCCCTCCTCCTGGTAGCAGCGCTGAGGGTAAAAGTGCCGAGACCACGGCACACAACGACTCTCGTGAAGACGTTACACTGCCGGCGGTGAGCGATAAAAAAACAGGTAATTTGATCTCGCGCTTGGTAGGGAAAACACTGATCGTTCGTGATACGTGGTATGTCCAGATTGCGTGGAAACTGGGAAGACCTGTGAGGTAATGAAAGGACAGCGTTCGCGCATAATACAAGGAAATTCAGGGGGCGTGACTGAGGAAGTCTCGGGACAAGGTCGTGAAATTGATTATAGTACAATGCAGCTCTTTGTAGATTGGTTATTGCTACGTATAGGGTGATAGGTGTACCTTTTAATGACCATAAGGTATGTAATGGCTGTGGTTAGGTTGCATGACATGGTTGTCATACATTTACCTTCTGACATCCGACTAGACTTAGCGTGATTGGAACTTGAGAAAGATGCCTTCAGCACAATTCTAGAATGCAGATTGCACCATAGTAAATATTACCACGAATGCAGTGGTAGTATCTGAATTATCAGAATCAACTGCACGGCATTACTAAGACAATACCAGGTGATTGCATACTGTTGCAAAGCCAACTATATCGCCTTCATAATCCTTGTTATTACGATCTGAGCATTTGCGATAGATTTGTCTACAGCACATTTCATGTCATGTAAAAATTATATCAACCTGCCTGAGATCGAATTCTGATAAAGTCTGCGTGTATCCTAGTAACATGCGTCTTAAAAATCAATTGAATTGATACGTGTGAACGTTAACGATCTTTCTCAACCATTAATCAGAGGTAACATGATCAATGATTGGGCCAAATCTAATCAGCCTTCATACCCAGCGATCACAGCGTGTCATTGCTGCTTATCGGAGGTTGCAAACTCGCTGGTAAATCTACCATGTATTTTACGAGCGGACGGCAAGCCATATCACACACATTGGCGTCTCTTGGCGTATGAAAAATCTATTGTACTCCGAATGAATTTTGTTCAGATCTTAACAAAGGCGAGAAGAACCAAGAAGTAAAGGAAGGTCAGAATTGCCATACAAATGAAGAACATTGTGAAGGCAATGAAACCACCGATCAAGCTGATACTAATATTGAATGTGGTCGAGGTAAAAGTCGTCTGATTACATCATATTACTTTTCCTGATGAAATTTTGTGAATTGAATGTTGTTTTCACTCAATTTCTGGAGAAGGAACTGCTCAGAATTGGATGCTGCTCTATGATCAATCGTGGTTTCAAGGAGTATGGTATAGAAAAGTATAGAAACTGTATATCGATCTAATTGATAATATAACTCGCCGTCGAAAGTGGTGTATAATTTCATTACCGGTACTCAATCTTACTACTCGGTTCGGATTCGAGAACTCAAATCATTGTGCCCAACGCCATTAGTAATCCACCCGTGTTTCATGTTTTTATTTGTATCCAAACATCAGACGATGTCCTGAAAAAAGACTTGAGTAACGTCGAAGACACCGCGGTGAACGTCTCTGACGAGGAAATGCACAATCATACCGAAGAGCAAACGACAGAGAAGAAGGGCTGTGCCCCTAAGGTAAGCAAGAAAACCCCGTGCGTTTGCTAAATCGATGTCACCCACCCAATCAACGGTGATGTTTCGCGCAGTAGACCGGATAACGCCGTATCCACGAGTTGTGGTCGGGTTCAGCCTGTTCTCACCGGTTCCATAGAAATGTCTCGCAAACTCAGCGAACCGGTAACCATTACTGGATTCCGTCTATCACTTTTTGTGACAGACACGACCAAATAAATGACTTTTGTGATAGAACCAGCTGAAGAGTTTGACTTCTGTAATGGACCCGTCTGAAAAATCTGACTTTTGCGATAGAAACTACTGAAAATGTGACATTTTGATGGGACCGGTCTGTCGGCTGACAAAAAATTCTAATACGATCTTTTGCAGCCCGGGTTCTCTCGCTACGACACCACAAATTTCTGTCACCTTAGATCAGGGACGGGCAACATGCGGCCCGCGACGTGATATTGTGCGTCCCGCATACAGTTTTCGGTCTTAAACAATATTATGTTATGTCCGGCGGTCACAGTCTTCCGCAATTCTCTGCCAGACTTGCTTACTGCGTCAAATTATAGTGATTGTAGGTTATTCTTTCTTTTTTCGGACACAAAATAGTTCTTTGTTTTCTTTGTGTCCGACATGCAGCCAGAGTTCAAAGAACCTGCACACAACTTTGGTCGACCACAAATGTCTCATTGACTTCATCAGTTATTGAAGTACATTATGTTATAAATTCATTGAATACTGCTTAGGTCTCTATGCTTCAAACTTGAAGTTACATAAAATACAATTATCCCTTGTATCGATGGATCTGGCCCGCCCGTCAAGTACCATATCCGGCCCGCCGACTGGCGAAGTTGCCCGCCCCTGGTTTGGATAAAGCGACATTAAGTACTGACGTTTGACTGGTATATATCTTTTAGAGGAAGAGAGGAAGGCGGCGACGGGCCGGCAGCAGGAAGCTTCCTAATCCTCAAAAGCCAAAGTCGGAAACGCCAAGGAAGCGTTATAAACCAAAGCGCAGTCGGATCGAATTGCTCCAAAAGGAGGCAGATTCGATACTGAAGAAGGAACAGGAAGGCAAGGTAACGTATTGCCTCGACAGCACCATTTTCATGCGAGGTAGAGCCGAGACTGTCCACTAGGGCTGTTCAAAAATAGCTTTTTTTCCTGAATCTTGCTGGATACGCGATTAAATCGTTAGGTTGCCTTAAAAAACGACGCGCACCTAATTTTAATTGATTCCAACCAATAATCGCGGATTTCGTACAGTTTGAACATTTTGAATTTACCCGGAGATGCAAAAAAATTTTTTTGTCGAATTTTTCTGTCAATCCCATGAAATTGTTGCGCTGTCTTCAAAGACGATGCAAAACAAATTTGACTCAATTCCAACCCGTAGAAGCGGAATTACTTGAGTTTTTCGATGATAATTCTTGGATTATCCACCGATCATAGATAATCCCCGAATTATCGAAGAAAAATTCGAATAGCTCCGCTTCTACGGGTTGGAATTGAGTCAAATTTGTTTTGCATCGTCTTTGAAGACAGCGCAACAATTTCATGGGGTTGACAGAAAAATTTGACAAAAAAAATTTTTGCATCTTTGGGTAAATTAAAAGTTTTCAAACTGTACGAAATCCGCGATTATTGGTTGGAATGAATTAAAATTTGGTGTGCGTCGTTTTTTAAGGCAACCTAACGATTTAATCACGTAACCAGGAAGATTCAGGAAAAAAATCTTTTTTGAACAGCCCTATGTCCACGCTATTGCGTCTCGATGGTCTGTTATATTAGGGCCGGCCGATTCCATTCAGAGCAGAGGTGGTCAAAGTAGTCTTCGTTGATACTCTCAGTAGAAGTAACGTTTTAAACTCGTCAAGTACAAGTATACAGCATTTGAAGAGACTCTTAGAGGTACAGAACTTCAACGGACAACAGAATAATACATTTGTAATTTTGCATTGAAAGAAACCCGAATATTTTCGGCCGACACTCATCAGGGGTGTCGTCATTTTCCATGTACTGCGCAAAATTTTACCCATTTATTGTCCTAAAATCATGATGGTTCAACAGTGACATCGAATCGCTGTGAGCAGACTTCAGTATTCATATGTCGAATCTATCGAGTAAATACTCGAAACTGAGCAACGTTCGAAATCCTAACCGAATACCAAACTCAATCTCTCGAATCGAGCTGGACTCAGCCTTTGCTCCGTTGAACATGACTTGAATTGAAGATCAAGTGATTGACTCTATTCTCTGTGGCACGTTTCATTCACCAATTTTCGTATACTTCCATGCATACCCCGGCTTGGATTCAGCATATCTCGATTTGGTATTATGAACTTTATTTACACTTCCATATATTTACCCGGTTTTCTGATTCGGACATGTCAACCGAGTTGGTCATGATTTTCGCCGGTTTCCTTGTTGTCCAACTATATACCGTGAATATTTCCGTGCTTGCAACATCAAATTCGAATAAGTTCTCTCTCTCACGCATTTTGCTTTTCAGGAATCTCAAAAGACGGGCGACACTTACAGAACACGTAGTGGCAGAATGGTGAAGAGCACAAAGGTCGATAAAACAGACTCGGACGTGTGGCAGGTACTGCGGTCGTGACTGAGCGTAGAAATATGATTTCACGCCGCTCGCCGTATACGTCATAATATACGTGATAATGTTTCTGCTACCAATTCGTGTCATGTTCGCAAAGCCCGATAAAATGAAGTACAAATTTTCGTGTAGGCGGCGTTGTTTTCTTCAGAATGTATGTATTTGAACTTTACGAGAAGGGGTTACCAGATCACACCTAACCTTCACGGCTAAACATGTCAATCTCTACGGTCAACGTACTGCAATACGGCCTAGTTCTCTAATGATGCCATAAACGGAATTGTAATTTTACATTGGCACTGCCTGATTAACCATTACGTATTTCTTAAGTAGTAGCAGTAGTGAACTATTAAAGGGGCACTGCACTCTAAAAGTGATGCGGTCTCAAACTGAAGGGCAAAACGAAATAAAAATTTTGGCCGCAGCAGTTTTCTTCAGATCGCCACCGTAATGGAGCTGCAATTTAATGAAATTTCCCCAGCGACTTCACGCTCCAGCAGTCACGGAGAGATCGAACTTTATATAGTTGTCAGCCGATGTTATGGAGAAATTATGTCGTACACGCCCGATATCCTAAATATATAGAATACACTAGCCCCGATTTTGACAAAACATCTTCCGTTGAACGCGGTATCTAAACCACCTTGTCGTGTACGACATATTTCCTTCATAACATCGGCTGACAACGATATAAAAGTTCGATCTCTGCGTGACTGCTGGAGCGCGAAGTTGCTGTGGAAATTTCAATAAATTGCAGCTCCATTATGGTGGCGTTCTGAAGAAAACGGCTGCGGCCAAAAATTTTTTTCGTTTTGCCCTTCAATTTGAGACCACATCATTTTTAGACTGCAGTGCTCCTTTAATATCCCGTAGATCTGAATAAGCATTGGTCGAGTTGACATACGCCGATACACCTTATTGTAAGAAGTCACAACTGCATGCGAATTGCCGGTTACAAAGTTGTTTGGCTATTTGCACCTAAATTTGATTCATTTTTATTAGTAAAAGTAACCTTAGTAGACTTTTTATATCGCGGCCCCAACCATTGGAAGATACGGTTGAATTTCAACTGTTTGACAATAACAACGGTCACGACGTCGCTTACTAGAATACTTGATTAACCTTTCCCTGTGCTTGTGCACGTCGGATGATACTCATTCTTTCCCTCGCGATCAGACCGTGCCAGATGCCGTCGTGACGAAATCCGAAGACGCAAAAGACGCCGACTTCTGTTATTCCGAGAGCCCGTCAAAGTCGTCGAGATGCGACGTGGAAATCACCCCTAAGAAGCGTAGGGGCAGGCCGAGAAACGACACCCCCTGTGAAAAGTGTGGGCTCTACTCCCACGCCGCCACGGTAACTGAAGTTAAAGTTTTGTTCCCTACTCTTCTGCCTTAGTGACCGGAATGGCAGATGTGGTTATGATTAGCGATAATACTAAGTTATGCCATTTCTACCTGGCTATAAGTGGTTATAGTGATTTTCATGATTATAAATTTTATTTTGGGGCCACGCCTGCCTGGTATTGTGACTGTTTCGGTGAAGCGACGCTACTTCCTCCTTAACAAATTGATTTAATCACAACAGCCACTGCAGTACGGTATTGCATTTATTAAGCTCGAAGACTCTTCAGGTGCCTCTTTTTAAGAGTTCCTTGACAAATCTAAACAGTAAAAAGTGAGTAATTTAGTTCAAAAATCCGTTAGTGCAAACTAGAAGTACCCCAGCTGCAGTAGACTCTATGATCAAAATATCACTTTGCTGCAGCTTCATCTTGCAATCATAAAGCCATTGGCCGTCATTCTATGAACTGTAAATCGTATTCATCTCATTTCCTTTGAAATTGACACTGTAACCATTTATTTTATAGGTGTCTTTTTTTCCTGAAGTTTAAGCTATTTTTGTGCCTGTTTTGTTATTTTGCGATGATGAATAAAAAATTCTCTCTGTCTCTCTCTCTCCAAAACATCACTACTTGAGAGTAAGCAGTAGGCACGACCGACTCGAGCGCACCAAAATGTATAAGCACTACGTTATCGACTGCATTTGTGTACTGGAGATCTTGAAACCGTTGCACAATGAAATTCTTAACTGTTGCGCAATGAAATCCCCCCCCCCGCTCTGTTGCAGATACTGTTATGCGACGCTTGCAACAAGGGACACCACATGGCATGTCTCACCCCGCCGCTGATGGCTGTGCCTGACGGTGACTGGTTCTGTCCGAAGTGCAGTAAGGTGGGTCGTGTTGCCGTACCGCAGAATTCTCTTGGAATATCGCACGCGTGGCGTTTTTTCCTTCAGGAAAAGCTCATCGCCAAGTTGAAGGAGATTTGCGAGGAGCTGGAACTAAAGAGGAAGCTTCACGAACGGAAAGCGAGGCAGACGGAGCAGAAAAAGCGGCTTAACGAATACGTAGGGATAAGCGCGACTAATATCTTACCGGAGAAGGTTAGGGGTTTTGTTGTTTCACGTCATATGACGGCGTGATAATGGCGAGTGGCTGGGCACTGTGGGTGTTCTTGAGAATGACTCGAGTCGCAATTTTTTGTTGATTCGAGTCGAGTCAACTTTTTCTTACAATTTTCTTAAAAGTCTTAGGACTCGGCACATTTTATGTGACTTATTCAAGTCTTGTAAATCAGTACCGATCATTGAAAAGTAGACCCAGAATTTGTCTTTTATCTGTGTGAGTAAATATGTTACGAGCGATAAAAATGGGTATATTATGAATCCGAGCCCTTTAATATCACCCAAAAATTTCACAGAAGGTTATTGAACCTGACTTGAACTCCATACTTCTCAGTGAACACAATGACTTGGACTAGGACTCGACTCACTTGTGAATGGGAAATGACTCGACTTGAAACTATAAAAGTCAAACAGACTTGTGAGTCGGAATCTTGTACAACTCTGAGACAAAGCAATTGCATGCTCATATGTCGGGCAACCGTTTCAAAACTTCAAGTGTAAAAAGTTTAGGTATAAGTGGAACTAGCCTATAAACCTAACCAACGGCAAAAATACTCATTCTTTTAGTGTGTCATGGGCATGTGGCATATGTTTGTGTGCGTGATTCCTCGGCCGTGCTTCTATTCCTTTTGAAAGCGGTTCTCCCGTTACGCTTGTCGTGCGATTTTCAGCACAAAGCTCCCAAGACTAAGAAGCCTCAAAGGCCCGTGAAACGGAAGAGAGCCTACTTCTCAAGTGATAGCGAAGATGAGTTGTCGGAGTGTGATTCGTTGATGAATCCTAGCAGCCCCGAGCTCAAGTCGGTGAGGAGCTGTCGATCGAAAAAGGTAAGCCCGATGATGTTACGTAACAGCCTTACGGTCGCGTTACTACCAGAGGTCGTCAAAGCAGGGTTGTAGCTAGACTCAGCGACATTCAGAGGTTCAAAAGTGGTCAGTGTTTCTGCTTATCTGAGAAAGTAGTTTCTACTAGTAGATTTGGTCTAGTGTTCGCATCTTTTGGCAGTTAATTGAAAATATCGAAAATACGGCTCAAAAATTATGCTATCATCCGGTTTTTATGACAATTTCACTTTTTTAATAGTGATGCAAGTACAGTACATAGTAAGTAGTAAAGTAAATAGTTTCGTCTAAAAACTGTTCGATTACGATTGATAGTAACATCATACCCACTTAGAGTGCAAGGAGGCAAAACTTGAGTTCCCCGAAAAAATGGAAGTGCTGATCAGTAGGGCAAGTATTTGTAGCAGTTAAATCCGTGGAGAGTTGCATTTATCTTTCACAAAAGTGGCATTTATTTTTTCACAGAAGTTGCACTAAAAGACCGCATTTTGATAGCATGACTAAAAAAAAGGTCAACTTCCCAGTTCCGCTCCCGATATACAGTTTTCCATCCACTTTCTCCATTGGTTGACTTGAAAAAAGAAAAAAAAAGGCCAACTTTCCGGCTCAGCTCCCAAAATATCCGTTAAGAGCGTTACCTCAGTGCTGATTTACGGTATTACAGTATAATTTGGCCGTGTTGCCAAATGTTTGCCAAATATTTCCATTAAAAAGTTGGTTGCATGCAAAATCGAAAAAACTTTCATGAAAAATCGAAAAAGTCGCAAAAACTTGCATGAAAAAATGGACAAAAGTTGCAAAAAGTTGCACTATAAGATTCCTTCAGACAGCTTGAAACAGCATTCTACATAACTTCCAAGTATTTAGAAAGCTGCCGGAAGCTGTAAAAAAAAGTTGCAAAACTTGCCCTACTGATCACCATTGGTTGCAGCTCGCAAGTGTCGTCACTGCAGATAACGTTTTCCGCCAATATCACGAGATTGTTATTTTCTACGAAATTTTGTATGGCACGAATGTATTTCGGTAATCGGGCAAGCAGCGTCCTTGACACATAGGAAAGTATCGGAAGTTGTAGTTTATGCTATGTTTTTTCTCTTCTGCGTCACCTTAAATCTTGCGAACAGCCCTCTGATCGTAGCCCGATTAGTACCATTCCGATTGACGTTCCAGGTGTCGTACGACTTTGCAAATTACGACAGGACCATAAAAGACGCGATCGGCGAACCGGACGAGCCCGGTGAGTTTGAAACGCATTCCGTGCTCATCCGTGTAACGTCACCTAACTGAACGTTTTTAGACTCTTCCGACGAGAAGCCGATATCGGGAAAAGACATCAGAACCATCGTCGCAGCGCAGAAGGGCGAAGAGGCCGCGAAAAAGATGTTGGAAGACGACGCGGCGGGTGAGAAGAATGTTGATATGCAATGTTCTTTCGAATCCTGCTTTCGGAGTTGAAAGACACGTCTTTGTGAATAACACGTAATGACTAATGACACTACCGAAAAGTGAAATCTTAGGAAATATACTCACTACTAAGTTAGTGTAACATAAGGGCTATTTCTCACACACATTACGTCTATTTCACTCGTTACAGTGATGAAAATTTTTCTTGAAACTACTTTCCAAACTGAAATTGAATAGCATATTCATATTGAAATGAACCCGAATACTTTCGGCTGACACTCGTCAGGGGTAATCGTCAGCAACTAGTAGACAATTTAAAAGAACATCGTACATCAACAATCGTGTCGCTATGAAATGTAAGTAAAGTTGCTAGAAAAACTGTCAAATGCAAGAGGAAATGTTCTTAAAACATAGCGAGGTAAGCAATTACCACAAGTAAGCGATGTCTAATTGTGTACTCCAAAAAGTACTTCATTACTGACCACTAGGGTTGTCCATAATTTGGAAACTCTCAAAATTTATGCATATCCATGTCCAGTGGCGTATCCAGGGGGGGGGGGTTAGTGGGTCGGGACCCCCCCCTTTTCAAAATCCTAAAAATTGATGTAAAATATAGCCTCTAATATTTGCTAATTGATTAGTTTAACATATTCGTTTCTACGTATGAGAAGGCGAATATGGCGTCTTAATGTAATTCCCCTACCAAATATTGGAATCATGCGCCGAATTAGTCGAAAGGATAAAATAGGTCATTATATTTCGCTAATTCCATACTAATTCTGCGCTTGTTCAATGTTCAGCTACATTTCAGCTGTGGCAGTTGCTGAGTTCTCAACTTTCTTCCCTCGATTTCTCTCGCGCCTTGGTAAAACGAGAGACGGATTTTATGAAAATCTAATTTAATTGGCCGACGCGATACGTAATTGCAAAGACGAAGTTGTCGGCAATCAACATCGCCCGCGAATTCGCTGCACCTGCGCGCCTTGCAATCCTGAATTGCGCGGCGTGTTGATTGATCAGCGACTAGCGAGACGCAGACACGGCGGCACCAGTACGACAATGCTATTCTCAAATCCACATTGTCTTCGCGATTATTGGCGAGAAATGGCCTACGATTGACATTCACATTTCAAAACACAAGCCTAGCAATCCACGTTCCCGATGTTAGGTGGCTTGCTGTCGTCCTGTGTTGTCGCTGAACGGGAGAATTGAGTAGGCCTAGTAGTTGATTAACCTAATTAATCGGCTGACAAGTTTCTCTGTCGATCAAGTTATTAGCCCAATGTGTACACTGTACTCTGTATTAATTGACTGACTTGCTTGCTTGCAATTAAGGTCTAATTACCTTCGCGCGTACTACACGCTCAGCTGTACGGCTAGTAAAGCCATCGAAAAGCACACATTCGTGTACGACGTACACTGTTCAGTGTTCACACCACACCTCTCTGTGGCGATTGTGATCGCCCTCGTTTATGCTACCGCCTTATTCCGCGCTTCTTCGTCCGCTGCGATACTACTGACCGTGCGCATAATATCGTCAAAACCCAACAAAATCGCGCATCTCTGGCTGGAACTAGGCGCTTGAAGACGGGCGGCGTTTGCCGGCTCATGACTAAATGTGAGCAACTACGAATTTCTTTCAATCATACCGTAACAGAAACGCGATTTTCAAGCAATGTCTGTATCGTATTCGTACATCTCCTACTCACCGCAAATCTCTTTTTATTATTAAACTATAAAATATCGTAGATATTCGACATGGCGTGGAGATGAGTGATTGTAATTATGACGTCATAATAGTCAAGTTCGTAACGCAAACCCCCCCTTTTTTTTGCGCTCTGCATACGCGCCTGTCCATGTCTCATTCTATAGATTATAGGTAAAAAACGTCAATGAACCTGCAATAAACTCACATGAAAGTCGTTAACATCTGTCTGAATGCGTTTGAAAGTAGCTGCCGTAGATTGGGCGTGTCAGCGACCATAGAACGGCAAGCAGACTAGTTATCACGAAAACATGGCGTGTGATTGGATAATCTGCTATGCTTCAATGATCACGACGCCGGCAGCTTGTTGATCAGCTGGTCAAGGAGTCGGCTGACGTCGGTGATTCTGTAAGTACATCGTAGGTTGGTCCGCAACTAATGACTAGTCTTCTCGCCGTTCTATGGTCTCTAACACGCCCACTCTACGGCAGCTACTTTCAAACGCATTTAGACAAATGTTAACGACTTTACTATGAGCTTATTGCGGGTTCATTGACGTTTTTTATCAATAATCTAGAGAATGAGACATGGATACGCATCTTTTTGGAGATTTTCCAAATTATGGACAACCCTACTGACCACCTTTGCCGATACGTGATACTTATGGTAGCTATTAAATACCGACACGTGCACTGAGAATTTCCTTCCGTTCAGCCAAAAGAAAAAGACACAAGCTCACTGATTTGAATTGCAGCGACGAAGCGGCAGAGTCTGGCAGCAACTACAGGTTTGTGTCGCTTGCAAAATTATTTATTTACCAGATTCAAGTAGGTGGTTGAACGTTGACTCTATTGCGGGATATTTGTAGAGCGTCGTAGCCAATCGAAATCTACCAATCTCAGAGTTTGAAGTTTGTTGTTTCGAGACTTGGTGCATTACGACAAGGCCGGTCAACTCTACAAAGATTAGGTTATAATTTCTGAGACGAATATGTTTTCTCGTCTTCTTCCGGGACTTATCACAGCCTATACAGTGGACTTACCCTGCCAAGTCGTCGCTTATTTATTGGGATGCTTGCTGTTGTGTGATACAACTTTTGTCGATTTACAATTACAACAAAGCGACCAATTCAATTCGGTACACGAAGCTGAGTTGCGTATTATGCCTGATAGATAGCGAATAAGTAGGCGCCGTTGTAAGCACTAAAGCGTAGGCGGGGATGCAGGACACTGGCATTTTGAAATCGTTATCTACTTTTCACAAAAATGATGTGACATACAGGGTTGTAATGACTCGAGTCAAGACTCGACTCAAGTCCAACTCGAGTCACGATTTTGCGATGACTTGACTTGACTCGAGTCATTTACTCAAACTACGAAAATGACTCGACTTGAGTCAATTTGTGTATTGACTCGACTTGGACTCAAGTCATTGCGCATGACTCGAGCCAAGTCATATGAGTCGAGACGCAGACGGCCAAGACCAACATCTCTCATTTCGAAGAATAGTAAAGTAACAACACTATTAGGATTTTGTCTATTGGTACTGGTACTTGAAAATGCGACCAGAAACTGTTAAAAGTGATGAAAATTAGTATATTATAAATGCGAACCATTCGATATCACCAAACATAGTTATAAAAGATGGGTTTAACAAGAATTGACAGGAAACTGGGCAGTCAACACAATGACTTGGACTTGACTCGAGTCATAATATCGTGACTCGGACTCGACCCACTTTTCGCTGACTTGGACTCGGACTTGACTCGGTGGTGAATTGAAAATGACTCGACTTGACTCGAGTCAAAACTATAAAACTGAAATTGACTTGTGACTCGGCGCCTTGTGACTTGGTTACAACCCTGGTTGTGACATATAGCCGAGGTGTGCGCTAAGCGTATCAGTTATAATCAGCGCCGACTGTTTAGTAGTTGCAAGGCCCACCGTCTTGTTAAGGATTGGTAACTGCCAGGGCGTGATATATCAATAAAATTCAGTATTCGACTGCATATAACATCTGTGAATATCTGAAGGCTAAATTTTCAAGCTATCGAATAAATCTAGCTTGACTGGAACACACCAGGCATAGCCAAATTAGAAACACAGTTCGTGGGCCGCACTTCAATCCAAAATCGACACATGGGTCGCAGTTTGTACCCTTGTGACATGCAGGAATTTTCTTTTGCCTCCCCTGTTGAGTATTTTACTGTACTGCCAACAATTGACATTACTGCAGTTTGGTGAGTTAACATTGCTGCGTTTACCGCTCAGCGTGTCGTCGTCAGAAGCCGAAGCCAGCGAAGACGAGTTTGCGGGATCGGAAGACCTGGTAAGCGACGGGAGTTTCGGGGTCGGGCTGCGAAGGGCCGCCCGGAAAAAACGACGGCTAGCATCGGCGATGCCGGTGAAGCGTTCGAAACGGATACGAAGAAGACGGATACAGGAGGAGTGCATAAGTATGTGAAAGTTACTGTCTGTTTGCGTCCGTCGTCTGTTGTCCTGTAAATATGTCGGCGGGTACGAACTGAAAATTCTCATCGGCAACTCCGTCTCACTCTGTGTTCGGTCACTGTAATCTGATAGAAGTGGTTGTTCTAGCAGCCGTTTACAGTTTTATAAGAGTCAAACGGGCCATGCCTCATGCTTTGAAATTCATTTTTGCTGGTAGCTTGCCGTTGGCGAAATAGACGAGGTATTTGGAAGAGTATCGTTGAACCGGTGTGGCTGATGTCACCAAAATTGATCCTTTATAATACTTTCAAGCTGGCGGACCGCTAAATCCTTGAAAATTGACTT
This sequence comes from Botryllus schlosseri, assembly GCF_051294905.1. NCBI lineage: Eukaryota > Metazoa > Chordata > Ascidiacea > Stolidobranchia > Styelidae > Botryllus > Botryllus schlosseri. Next base: position 9,994,109 of record NC_137249.1, on the reverse strand, counting down.
CAACTCAGAGGACATAGGAATGGTATCTGATAGTAGTGGCTATGTCGCACACTGAGCGAAGGAAGTTTTATAAATACTATTTCTACTGCGAGACTGCAAGAAATCTTGCAAATTTACTTAAATCAATCTTTCAGTTTGATGTGGCGTTTAAAATCCAGGCACTTAGGATCGGCGTTGTCGGCCTCAGCTCAAATTTAAACTCGGCCTTACTTTGGGAACCACTTGCACTGAAACTTTCATTTGACAATGACATTTTGTGTACTCACCATTTTTGAACCTGTACGCCAGGACCCGTGAACCCAACGCACGGCGTCTGAATTGACTTTAGATTGGCGCTGGGAAAAGTCGAATCTGTGACTGATTCGAGTCAAGTAGTGTCCCGCTCCAATCTCCAGCCCCGCCATGTCAGCTTTTAATGTATAAATCTAATGGCGTGGGTTTTTTTCCTCAATTTTTAATGCTTGTTTCAGGTAGCTTTTCCGACTCGAGTACCGATTACGAAGACGCTCCGAAAAAACCTACCAAGGTAATACAAGACCAAAATTAGGGTCGCGGAGCGCATATCATTATGACAAAAGTATACTACACATGCTACGAAACTGTTGATTGTACGATTTGAATGCTTTACATCAGTAATAGTAACATGCCCTGCTATTTCACACGCCGGCCAGAGACATCGTTCTGCTGAAAATTATCGCCGTCTCAATATTAAAGGGCCACGGCACTCTAAATATGATGTGGTCTCAAATTGAAGATAAAATCGGGAAAAAATTCTAGGGAACAGCCATTTTCTTCAGAAAGCCACCGTTTTGGAGCTAACCGAAAATTCCAGCTTTCCCCATTTCTCTCCAGTTGAATTAATATTGTTCAATTGTGACGCGGCTGCGAGTCTCCGCTGCTTAACCCGGCGCCAGACTGCTGGCACGATATCTATGAATATTTTCCCGATATTTTATTTAATTTGAGATCACATCATATTTAGAATGCAGTGCCCCTTTAAGTATATTTCCAAATTCCCGATAGTCTTTTGTAAACTGGTTCGTCGCAATTGTTGTTGAAACTTTAGATAAAAACTGCACAATGCCCCGATGCAATTTATCACTAGTGTATTGCTGTCATTGATATATTACTATTGTCGGCATCCATAAAATATGAGATGAGGCATTAACGGTGTCGTGCATGTAGCCTGCACTTGTACAGTAGGGCTCTTCAAAAATGACTTTTTTTCTCAAATCGTACTGGCTACTTGATAAAATTGTTAGGTCACCTAATTTAAGCCTACACACCAAATTTGGTACAATTCCAACTAGTAGCCGCATTGCTACAGAAGAAAGTTTCTATTTATTATATATAAATAAATAACAAAAAATTTGAAAATTTCCTGTTCAGCCCATGAAAGTGTTAGGTTGTCTATAGAAACGATGCTCACTAAATTTGGTTCAATTCCAACCAGTGGAAGCGGAGTAATTGCCGTCGAAAAATTTGGATTATGAATAAAATAGTATTTACGGTGAGCAATTCTTTAATTATTTATTATAGTGGTGCCCACCGTAAATACTATTTTATTCAAATCCAAATTTTTTGACGGCAATAACTCCGCTTCCACTGGTTGGAATTGCACCAAATTTGGTGAGCATCGTTTCTATAGACAACCTAACACTTTCATGGGCTGAACAGGAAATTTTCAAATTTTTTGTTATTTATTTATATATAATAAATAGAAACTTTCTTCTCCTGTAGCAACGCGGCTACTTGTTGGAATTGAACCAAATTTTGTGTGTAGGCTTAAATTAGGTAACCTAACAAATTTATCAAGTAGCCAGTACGATTTGAGAAAACAAGTCATTTTTGAAGAGCCCTACTGTACAGTACAGTACAATGTACGAACCACATTTCTGCTGCCGCATTTTCCGTGCTTGAAATGAGTTCACCATCAATGACCCGGCAAAAATTGGTATCAACAGCGCTGCGCCCGTGGAAAGGACTCCAGCGAAGATGAGTATCGACCACCGCGTATCGCTAAGCCTGAAACTTTTATCGACGACGAAGATGATGATGAAGGCGGTCATAATGAGGATAATAAAGAGAAGGCGTCAGCGGAACCAAAGAAGATCAGCCGAGTACTGAAGTCTTCCTCGGAAGGTGAGAGATTCTTTCCCCAAACACAGAACTGTTCGTTGCTTGTTTAGCAGAGGGGCGTTGCAATTTTGTGTATTATTAATTAGTATTTCGACTTTTCGTGACTTCCCATGCTATTTGATTTATTCGAGGACACGACGTAGCATGATAACTAGGGCAAGTTTTTGTTGCAGTTAAATCCGTGGAAAGTTGCATTTATTTTTTCACAAAAGTTGCACCAAAAGACCACATTTTGCTCGGTAGACTAAAAAAAAAGGTGAACTTCCCAGATTGACTAAAAAAAAGAAAGGTCAAGTTTCCGGTTCAGCCCCCGAAATACCCGTAAAAGCGTATTCCGGTGCTGATTTACGGTGTTTAAGTCGAATTTGGCCGTGTATTTCACCAAAATGGAAAATACTTTCATGAAAAATCGAAAAAGTTACACAATGTTGCAAAAAGTTGCATGAAAGAAAATGGACAAAATTTGCAGTATAAGATTCCTTCAGACAGCTTAAAACAGCATTCTACATATCTTACGAGTATTTAGGAAGATGCCGGAAGCTGTAAAAAAAAGTTGCAAATACTTGCCCTAATGATAACAATTGTCATTGAAAATAACCCAAGCTGCTCCCTATCCTTACGCCTGTCCCTAAATCAAGCTCACTTGACCCCTGACTTAACCAAACCCTCATCGCTAAGCCAGCTCCTAATCCCGGACTGTAATACAAGCAAACCGGACTATTAACATGATGTAGTCTGACCTTATCCGTAATACCAACACTAAATCGCTGTTTTGAATGGCCTGCTATTTGCCTGGATGCCCATACTGCAAAATTTTGTGTGGCGTGCGCTCACCGGAAGACCTGACCAAGATAAGCGGAGGCTGTTGGTTACAGAATACTCTGAAGTTTTGCCGAGTACAAGTGGTTCCTGCGATTAACTCTGGGTGATTGACCAGCAAAAGTCTGCAACGCCTGGAGTCAATTTACTCTGGAATACATGCCAAATACGGGAGGGGGAATTTTCCAAACTTACCAATATAGCATCGATTCATTTGAGTGAAGTACATGGCACACGCGTAATCGGCGTTTATACAAATTTCTCGTGTATGCGCGTGTGATAAGTTACCAGCGAGTCGGGCAGTCCTGTCAAGTGGAATTCGTTATGTAATGGCACCGATTTCAGGTGATAAAGTCTGTTTGCCGAGATTCGATGTTATTCGGTTTCGCGATGTCACTCTTGAACCGATTTGACATGACAATCGCTATTCAGCACACAATAAATGACGATGAATTCAATATCGAGATAAAACAGGCCCATTCACGTTTTTAAAGCTTAACGCCACTACGACGTCGTGCTCTCTAACATGGGCAACGGGCATGTTACTACAATAGAAATAGTATTTTAATAAAGAAATACAAATGCAACAAAAAATATCATTTTCATCACTTTCATTCTATTTTTAACCACGATGATCGGCGCACGATTTCCGACAACACTTTGCAGCGGCTAAATAATCGTTATTGGGATTAGCTCATTAGACGTAGTGGCATGTATGAAGTCAGCATGTACAAATCGAAAACGTTAGGGAGAAACGGTGGCTTTTTCTACTGGCCATGACAACTTACGGCTGACAGCAACTAAAACAATTTCAAGCGTATAATAACTGGAAGATAATGCTGAAGTGACCAAGTATTCCAGCAGGGTCATATGTCGTATGCCGTTGAAACGGTTATGCAATGAACTCGCAATGAAGTACAATTGATGTACAGATTCACTGTACTTCGGCAGGCCGTATTATTGTAAGCTAAAAATAGACATAATTGCAAATTATTAGCAACTTCTGGCGGAGGTATACTGCACCACCGCAACGAATCTTAATGGATTGAGGATTTATCGGAGCGCATTAATCTTTGGAGTCTGTTTAAAATGTCCGGCCTGGAAAACATTGTACAGAATGAAAGAGTTATAGGAATTGATTGTATCATTGGATTGAATATTCTGACATCGCAACTTCAGATGTTTTGGTACAAGACATACAAAGTACATCACACATATTGAAAAATCTTTCTTCACTTCTCTGTAGTACCCCATTCACCAATGAATTGTTCGATGCTGGCCCAGAATGATTATAATATTCCCCACAATAGTATCACTAAAGTTCTAATCACACAGTGCGGGAATCTGATCATGGCGTTTCGCGACGCGAATGGAGCAGCGGACGAAAATCTAATCTGCTTATGAGTTTTAGCTTATGATCTACCAGCGCCGTAACTGCCGCACCCTCATCCCCAATTGGGGAAGCTCGAAGGGGCCCACGATTATTTCGTTGGTCGTTTGTTGGACCAGTAGAAGCGGAGTTATGTGAGTTTTTCGATGATAATCCTCGGATTATCCTTGGTCGGTGGATAATGCGCGATTTATCAACGATAAACTCACATATTCCGGCTCTACTGGTCGGAATTGACTCAAATTTGTTTTGCAACGTCTTTGAAGACAGCTCAACAATTTCATGGGGTTGGCAGAAAAATTTGGAAAATCTTTTTTTTTAAATTTTCCATAATAAATTAAAAATTTTAATTGGATCTGCGGAGTCCTATACTTGTTAGAATCGAATCAAATTTGGTGTGCAGCGTTTTTTAGGGTAACCTGACAATTTAATCAGTGAATGGCTGGAATCCGGGAAAAAAGGTATTTTTGAACAGCCCTAATGACCACGCATTAAACAGGATTATGACTCTAAGATATCAGGTGGGCCACAGCACATTTTCAAACCGGAAAATGGGCCACGGCCAAGAAAGGGCTGAGAACCCCTGAGCTAGACACATGGCTGGAAAACTATTTCCTCGTACAGCTTGATCTTGTGGGGAATCCAAAAGTCGGTTTTTAAGCGACTTGGTTTTGGCGTTTTCTGGGCCTTTACACGTCAAGGCGATGCCCCCATTCGTATCAGGTGATTCTTCCTCCACTGAGTGCTATTATTGGGCACAAGGGAATAGCTTATTTTGAGCTAAAACAACGATATCATGAACTGAAATCAATTTTAGCATTTTGATGTTGCGTTCATTCTTTCAAAATGCTTTACTTGGCGTTCTTTCGAAATCTCAAATCAGGTCGTGGGCCGCGTGTTGGTGAACCCTTGCTATAAACCACGGAGAAATAGGAGCCATAGCATGCGAGGTCCGTGACGCGATAGTTCAGGCCAGCCATGAGATCTTGCGCACCAGGCATATTACAAAACGATTGTCCAGGCCTGTTGCAGACGTGATATATCAGGCTAATTGGCAACACGCGTCTCGTTAGTTAGATGGCCGCTGCAACACTGATAATACGACTTACGGAATTGCAACTGAATACTGGATATAACATGGGCATTTAAAAAGGAAGAGGTACCGAGTTTCAAAAGGCGCGGTTCCACTTCCTGGCGCTACCCTCCTGTTTATACGATTAATAAACTTGCGTTCTCTAATACGGGTATTTCCCGCATACCTCGAAATTAGTATAATTCTGTGGACAGTGTCGGAATTCTTTTTCAAATAATGACATGTCACAATGACCAATTGACCATGTCAAATATTTTGGGGTGTCGGTGCTTTTTGCGCGATCTCTATTCGAGGCTAAGTGACCTCTGTACGTATTCAACTCAAGATGACGCTCCGCCGCCTGAGAAGAAGGAAGCAGCTCCCGTTCCCGCGCCCGCCAAACAAGACGACGATGTGTCTTCCGACGATTGGAGCTCGCTGTCTTCTAACGCCGAAGAATCGTTCGAAGACGAGGCTTCCGCCGACGAAACTGCCAGCTAGCTGCCGCCGATTCTTCTCGCAATTTTCACTGCCCGCCCGGGATGTCGCAACGACTTTTTATACGTGTATTTTTTTATGTGAAATCTCGCTTTTTGCACTAGCACTATTCTTTTTTTTGCCGTCTGTGGATGATGATTGTCCGTTAGTTGAAATTACACCGATTCCAGGAACTGGTGTGTGTGCATGGGTATTGGGCAAAGGTCGAAGCAGAACAATAAGAAGGCTACAAAATTAGGTTGCAAGTCCGAGTCTTATTCTACGCATAGCGACCTAGCAGTGTGCGCCGCGTATCGAAATTCTGCATCGCGGTTTGGTATGTAACAGTTGACCGACGTTTTGAAATCGAATGCGGTTAGCCAGCAATCATTTTTATTCAGCGTGAATGCCCCTCCCCGATCTATGGTTTTGTTGCTCATGGCCGACGGTGTGAGTAATCAATTTCGTTACGTCGCTTTGAATTTTTTGGTATCCATGGTGTTTTTCTACTACGATGGTCATTTACGCCAGGCCGTTATTCATTATTATGATTCGGTATCTCGTCACCTGTCGCTTCGAGTTCGCGTTCCCTGACTTCGGAATTATACACCTGGTCTATTGGATAGCAATCGCTCTCTCAACGCACAGTTGCAAACACTCTTCTTATGTTAGGAATTCCATCGGTTACGACACATTATTTCTGATTGTTTAATAATAGAAAAAAACGTAGTAAAATAATTTACGTAGCATGAGGTAGAAAAAGAGTAATGGGCTGCTCCACAAGAGTGTCCAAGATAGTCCCTCAGGTTCTGATAATGACCGAGTGTTACCTGTAAAAGAACAATAATTACAATCATAACATAGTGGCCTTCATCACATGCACGACTGACTTCCATTAACCCTGAGAAACACTTCTTCCCATTCCGATTCTTTCCGGTAGAACACTGGTGGTTGCCCAAGTGGCGCGTCTACTTGCACCATCCTTCCTGAATCACCTCTTAAATTCCAGGCTTTTCCACTCCACAGGTGAACCCAATTATCCGGGGGCAGATATACATTCTTGGTTCGGCTACCTTCTTCGAATACCGGCGAGATCAAGAGATCTAGTTCGATAGAAAGCATACACCGAATGATTACATTCATAACTCTACTCGTGTATCATTGCCTATGCCTATATAGCCTATACTTTTAAATGATGTACGAACCTGGTCCATACATATATTGATACTGCTCGTGGTAGCTGTATGGATCATCAGCATACGTAAAGAACAACGGTCTTTGCGTCGGCCATCCGTACTTGGAATTGAGCTGTGCGACGTATTCGTGGTATGGGCGAAGACTTTTGAATGCCTTCGTCAATGGGCCAAACTTTTCAGCGGTTTCATTGGTAGTGTAAACCTTACCAATGCAAATATAAATATGTGGAGATGAATGCGGCTGATACAGTCAGCAAGCGTATGATAATTTGGTACGAGCAGTAGACCTACTAGCGAAATATGATTTATAGTGATCTAGGCCCTAGTTAGGTTGAGACAGAATTGCAACTCTACAGAATAGTTATATCCTTACCTGCCAGTTATTATATGGACGATTGCATTCGTGCGTCCGCATAACTTGGGTGAACACATTCATTTCCGCCCATCTCAGCAATAGCTCATTATTGCGCACCATACATATCAAGGACACATAACCACCGATATCAGAATGCGACAGGCCCATACCTACAAAATTAGGCCCACGTTACGCGACAACAAGAGCTAAAAAGGATCTTTTATACTTTACCTGACATTCCGAGTGACATAGCCGCCGGAATCACGGATGGCATCCCATCTCCACGGAAGTAGTCGACATTCTGATCACCAGCCCATGCCATCAAAGTCTCTCCGGGAGAGCCACTGTAACCTAAATTTGAACACTATTCACAAATTCGGCTGATCTCAACAGCGTAACAGACTATGGTGAACATATATGACACACACCTGATCTCATAAAGATAAAAAGATCTCCATTGCCTTCCTCGTCGTATACTTCCCGGTTCATCTTCGCCCATAAATAGGAATAAACATTGTGCATGCTTTTAGAATTCTGGCTGGCATCGTGGAAAGCCATTTCGTCTGATACAGGTAAATATTCACCGCCAAAGTCGGCCATCCAGCCCGAAAATCCAATTTCCACCATGTTCTGAAAACGCGATTCGCATGTAGCACTCACCCTTACGAGAACGAACTCTGCCTGGTAAATCTTATCATGCAGGCTGAGAGAGGGATAAAAATTAGTACAAATATAGGAAAGTACGAATATTATTGACACCGTGCGTGACACCATGCATACTTTAATTCACCTCAAAGATTTTCGTGCTCGCGCGATTAGACGAAAACTGCGCTGTAGGCCGATTCGCGTATAGCCGTAGTTGGCTCCCAGCGGATACAGTGTGTGTGTGTGCGTTTGAGACTGGCATAGATGAGGAAATGGCCCGTGGGAGAAATGTGGTATTGGGAACGAACCACCCAGCCGTTGTGTTAAACACCCTATGTAGGCAAGACCAGAGTTCGGAGGGCGGACAAAGTGCTGTTTCGATCCTGCCTATAAGTGCTTATTTCCGCGAAACGCGTACAAGACATGTTACAAATAATTTCATTTTCGAATGTAAGTGTCACTTTCTTCCCCGATCAATATCATCGTGTAGCTAATATTATCTGATTTCGCCGTGATCTGGAATTTTCGAGTCAGCTGCATTTCGCATCTGTTAATTGTGTAGACTTACCTTTAGCACCGCGTCTTATACCATGCATATGCTGCAGGGTTGGTGAAATCAACACTTCCACAGTAAAACTCCCCGAAATCAACCAGAAAGGTCCTTCCTATCAAGTAAACGAAGACCATAAATTGTCAGTAATTTGAACATGACGAAAAATAGCATGTCCGTTGATAGCACATAAGGTAATAATCGTTATCGGTCGCATGGACGTTCAGTAGAACAAACAATATGATTCCAATGGGCGGACGCAAACATTCTGCGATCTACCGCAATTCAATATATGTCCATTCTATTTGTATGTATACACTATGATTAGTGACCTTGTAATTTATATATCTGTACCCAGGGCTATAGAACTATATACTTCAATATCCCTGATCTATGTACCATTTGCTAATCATGATAAACCTGTGAGATAAACTTACCGGTCGAAGAATTCTTTATGAAGAATCCGTTTTCATCGCCGACTTGGTACAGTTTACTTCCTTCAATTACATGTGGATTGATGTATGACAAAAATCTTACTCCTTCGCCTTTAAAACCCTGGAAATATACCTCGATGAGTGACAGAAAATTGTAATTTGTAATCGTGTTTGGACGGTCGCAACCTGTAGCTTCGTCTTCATTTCCGGTTTACTCCAGTAGAACTGCTCGTCGAGGTCCCAGCTCCAATGTACGCGTTTGCCTAAAGAGGTCACTATTTTGCCGGACCAGTCCTGTATCCATATCGCGCTGATTTCCGATCCGCCGTCTTTGATCAGCTGATATTTTTTCAACACCTGCCGAACGTACGCGATGTGAGTCAGCTTCATCCGGACAATCCTACGTTTTCTATTTCAATCTAATATTGTGATTTGGGCTGCATTAAAACCATATCGTGTTTTACAGCATGTTTTAAATATTGATTTATAGAAAAGCCTTCCAAAAGTTACATCGAGTGTTTTATAAAAAAATCGTGTCGTTAAGTCCTAATGGACTGGTTATTTTCGAATCAAAACCGCAAACTGTTCCGTTCTGGCTGTATGGCGCTGCTTACCTCATCTTTTCCTCCTTGCAAACCGAGAATAGCACCGTCATAAATCCATTTTGGCGGCACCGGTTGCCGACCAAAGAATCCGGTAAGTCTTGATAGAAGCATCGGCCAAGATATGGCAGTATCCATGTATATATTAATGTCCGTTAAATCCTCCCACAACTCGATTTCGTTGATGGATTCATTACTAAAACATAATTAGATGCTGTGATGGATATGCGTGGTTTCATGAAATGACCTCTTACGTGAAATTGAGGACGTTGTAGTGGGCATGGTCAATGTGAACATAAAACAACCGGGATGATACAAAGGTTGGTTGCGGCCAATATGTTGTGTGGTAGTCACCGCCGGCACCAGCGATCAGCTCTGTATAAGTGCGGTAGATTACAAAATATACGATAATTACTAAGATTGGTATTATTACTTTTCGAAAATGAAACAATGTTGTGCTCATCACTTTATCGGCCTGGTATACCACGGTAATCATATAGTATCAAAAGACATTTGTCTATAAATGGGTTAAATTACTGCATTGCTGCCCAAGACGAGCTCAACGAGAGGTGATAGATTGCTACGACATAACCATATGCGATAATGAGTAGCCTACGTACCTACCTGCCAGATATCGGACTACGGTAGGATGCCTCCCAACCCCTTGTTCTCTGCTCCACATCGGAAAAGCATGTCCTTTCAGATTAAAATGCGAGTATTGCTCCCCTCCTGCATATATTTGTTGCAGACGATTGATTATTAAGAATTCGAGCCGAGTCTAATCACTTTACCGCCATAAAGAAACTCGTCGGCCGAACCGGGCAATTTCAACCACAGTCTGTTATAACGAAGCTTGCCATCGTGATCTGGTACTCGCACGTGAATACGACTGTTCCCATAAATCCCGCATTTGAACGCTACTATTGCCTGCGTCGAAAAATCTAGTTGTTAGATCACGTGTTATACCTAGGGATGCATTTAGAACAAATGGGTGACTATAAATGGGTTAAATTACTGCATTGCTGCCCAAGACGAGCTCAACGAGAGGTGATAGATTACAACGATTTTAAACAGAAAATTGCGTCTTTTTAGTTGCATAGTTATGGCATAATTTTGTAATTACATACCAAAAACCTGTAGCATGGTCCTACGGTCGATTTACACCCGATATAGCCGACGTATACTATATGGAATGGTTGGAATCCTCGAAATAGTCGGCTCAACAGCTATAGTACGTAGATATATGTAATTGGTACAGAATGAATGGTCTGATGATGATGATGATGATGATAATGACCGCCGACCGTAAAAATGCTACATGACGATGTAGTCCTGGTTAAGAATATCTTCGGCCCGTATAGGACAGGGGTTAGAAGCCTATTTCGCCAAAAGAGCTTACCCTATATTTTTAATTCTCAATGTCAATATACTATGACGTCACAATTGAATATCCGTGACGTCCTGGCTTGAAAACAAAAATATATCTGTATATATATAAAACATGTTTTAAATTTTTTTTCAATGCAAGCATAATTTATACGTACGCACTGAGTGCTTTATATTATGTGGGAGCAGCTACTTTGTATGAATATATAGGCCTGCTATTATATACTATAAGTCGACAGATCAGGCACCCGAAATAAGAGTATCATATTGGTGTAAAATCGCCAAGGACGCCGAACCATCATGAAAACCAAACAACAGCCACAACCACATTCCACACCCTGTAAACTCACCGTTGGTATTTTATCATGTTTATTTTCGAAAAAGAGTACGTTAAGCTCGCTGCTTTCCCCGCTTCTGTCTTGAATCGCTTCGGCGTCCGTAGGCAGGACCAGTTCGAAATACTTCAAATTTGTTCTCCTTTGAACAGCTTCGCTGACGTGAAAGTTTCCGTGGTCGAATTGGAATGACGACGTGCCGATTCCAACTTCCAATGATGTCAACTCATGTGAGTGACGGAAAATCGTGACTTTTCCCACGCGAATTTCTGAAACGTAACATCAGCTTTTCTATAAATCGTTCTTCGGTGGTGCAAACCTTGAGTTCGCAGTATCATTATCAACATCATTTTAATCGATTCAAGATACGACAAGAATGGTAATGCAACGAAAAGAAAAAAAGAAGTCGAAACGACTTGGTGAAATCAATCAATCTCCCATCTCGGTCCTTTGGTATACAAATAAGTTGTATTTGCACACAATTGAAAAAGCTTATTATAACGAGAGGTGGGCAGGGCACCTTACACACTCAATCATAAATAGCCAACAGAATTATAAAAAGAAATGAGGAATCGACGAAGAGGCGCGTTACAGTAAAGTAGATATGTCAAATATCGTTTCGGTAATCTCAAAATACACGCGAGTAGTAGAAACTGACTGTCTTTCAATGGGATTCTCTTCTGAAGCATTCTCTTGGTGCAAGGATGCAAAGACCGCTGGTGTCGCAATAGAGTAAGTTGTGATTTTATTTTGTTCACTTGACTGAACTCCTGGCGAGAGGTCTACGAATCTTGACAGTTTCCTCGACATCAACTAGAAGCCGTTTCACTGTATTCGACTCCGCTTACATCCCACCCCTATACTAATAAATCCGATCATCCTAATTTACTTGTAGTACTAATTAAACAATTCAAATCCGCATGACAGCAGCGCATCGTAAAATGTTGTTGTCTGAAATCATTCAGTTTTATCCAGCACCGACACACTTGTTTAATGTGGGTGTTAGGCCTACTGTGTATCGATCACTCCTATCCGATACGGAATACTGTGTATGCGGTTTTCTTCTGCATCATTTTTGATGCTGTCTGTTCGTCATGTAGGCCTATTTCCGTTGGATGAAAAATAAATACTTTCTCGCGTGTCCAGTAAATTTCTCAAAAAAGGACTACAGTACATGTTACCTAAACCGCTGCACGAACAAATTAAGGACCGAAAGAGTGAGTTTTTGATCTGAAGTGCTTTCCACATGATTCAATGCGACTTTGTAACGGTTCAAATAAACTGCGCACTACTGTACTGATACATCTACCGCTAAAATAATCGTATATTGTGTCAGTCTGCGGGTAAGATCAATCAACCTCTCGCCTACCTACACTCAGTAGCTGAAGTGGCACTTACCTATTGCGGTGGATTCCAATTCATAGGTGTATCCGCTACACTGCGTATTCACTTCTAATGGGAGATACACTACAACCGCTAATACGTGAACGAAATTCCAGATCATATTTGTAGATGGGAATTGACTCACTGCAGTAGAAATACGAATATGTCGGCATCGGGGAACTTAAACTACATAGAGTACCAATTAGGCCTGCATTTTAGGCAAACACAGATTTGTTAATCAGTAACCGCAGTTGTACCGGCTGAAATTTATGTGGAATTGCAAAATGTTGCTTGCGACACAAGAGTAGATGTTCCCGGGTGGCAAATGTGGCGTCTAGGCAATCTCGATTGTGATGACGTAATAATCTCCAGTGTGACGTCATCAATCAGATGAACCATTTTTTGCAATTGTCCGGGTTCGGCTTATAAGCAACGCTGAGAACATGCGATCCGAAATAAACTGCCTGGTCTTTCTAGACTTCGTTCGTAAAGTTATTCCAATGATTGATATATTTTGGTTCTATCACGTGCTTGTGCCTATATGCCTATTTACTATAATGTTCTCTTCAATGTCTTCTGACACTAATATGAAGTCATACAAGTCGTCATGTCTCCAGCAGCAACACCATAGCCTACTGTGCCACACTTTCCCCAATTCGGAGAAAGAAGACTCGAAATGATTTTTTCATGATTTTTATATGTTTTGCGTCGCGACTTTCCAGCGGTTTAATAAATTCGATTTAATTCCTGTTACTTTATTTTTTTGAAGCGCTCATTGTCAAATCACAAGCGAATTGGAGTTAAGACCTTGTACCGTCTTTTCAAATGGTTATATAGCTGTCGGTTAAGTTACCAGAATAAGCTATTATATGCCTTGCCTACCATATGCGACGACCACCGTAATCAGGATGGGTAAATATTTGAATTAAAAGCATTCTATGAGTATTAATATTTAAAAATGCCGAAAATATCTAAATTGATCGCTCGATAACGAACAGAGACAGCGCAAGCGCCACCGGCTTAGCCAGGGGCCCGTAAGTAGTTTTTATACCGCCTTTAATTCATACAATCCTTGACATCGCGACACCAGTTTTGCTAGCATCGTAATAACGTATTTGCAGCCAAAAGTTGGCTGTTTTATACATACTGCTAGGTTAGGCAAAAGCCCCATTTTGGAAGATATTATTTTTGTGCAATTTTCAGTTTAAAGTGTGAGAGGTTCAGTGGCCCTAGAGTACGGATGCCGAACTCCAACTTTACGAGTCGAAAGGTTTATCTAAATCTACCGACTGCAGTGGATTTTCAAACTATACCAAAAGCTAATTATGCTGCGATGAAGCAAAATATCTGTTCAAACTCTAAGATCGTTCGCAACTCCGTCATTGTGGTCATGCGCTCTATAGTCCCTTAGCAGTTAGCATCGCACCTATCACGCAGATAAATATATTCTTTACAGTGAATGAATATATATATCGAAGTTTGACTTTTATTCAAATAAAAAGGTAAAAAATATAATTCAATGCTAACGACATAAAGCATTTTACTGAATTTTATGTAGCTATCGTAGAACGCGCTTCCAGGCACCAACTTATAATTGATTATCATGAGCCCTACATATAGTAGATAAGCTTGCCACCTTTCCGAACACATTCGCCTATCGGTCCCAGGCTCATAGCTTGATTTCCAGGTCTCATAATTATGTTACAGACGGAATCAGTAACCGACGCAGGTGACTACACCAGCGATGCTTTATGTGCGTTATTATGAGTCGCTTCATTCGTCATCTTGGATTCATGATCCCTGATCTGTTTTATTTTCTTCTTCTTCTTCGAATCCGTGGTGTTCAAGATGGAGAATGGAGAAAAGTTATAACCTTATTTTGTAAAAATTCTATGAAAGATTTCCGAAACAAGCCGAAGGAGTGCTGTTTAAGCATGACGAAATAGTTCTTTGGGTCCGCCAAAACGTTTAGAAGAGTACGCCGTGACTCCGTAGACTGAAAATGGAAGATGCGTCTGAGTCGAAAGTAAACCATAGGGTTTAAGGTTTCATCAATAGATGTAAATCGAAACGAATTATTGCAAAGCAATGGGACCGCTGCAGCTCCAAATGACAATGCGAGGACAATATATGTCAAAACACAGAGTCCGATAAAAAATATCCAGAATGCGTGTTGCGAAAGGATTACTTACGTTTTTGCCGCCTCATATGGCAATGGGACGAATTGTTACAACCAAGACCGGACAGTACCACTTTTAGCTCGAAAATACCAGTACTTCTTCTATAACTTCAAGTTCAAGGGCATCCAGAGACAGGGAGTTCAGATATATCAAACTGATTCCACACGAAGGGAATTGTTATGTAAAACATGAAACACGTCCCCATATATCTATTGCAATTATTAGTTCTTGAGGTTATCTCCATAGGTTATTATCTTTCGTATCCAAAGTAGACAATCTTTTGTTACCTTCAGAATATCTTGATGATAGTTGATTGAAAATAGGCGACTGTCGCTAACGATATCACTGATAACGGCTTCGTAGTCTTCTGTGAATGTAAAAGTGGAAAAGGTCAAAATAAAATCAAGGAATTACGAAAAAGTTTGGAGTTGATGTAGAGATAAAGAGATCGATCGAGCATTCCAAGACTCCATGTGTAAACAATCAGCGTCGGTGACGTCTTTCTCTCAGATCTTGGCAACTGATAGCGCGAAACGTATGCGTTAAAACTAATCTCCGGTACTTTTCATGCTCTTGAACGCTTTTGAACGGGTGATTAACTGATTGCGCTTTGCAACGTTTAGTTGATTGCTAGATTCTGACAGCACGTTTATTGCTCACTGTTTAGGTTCGCGCTACGGTTCCAAACCTTCTCGAAATCACAGTTGCCAGATGACTGCTTGTCGGATACTTTAGGAGTACATCGTGGTGACGATGCAACAAGAAAGGTTACAATTGCGCAAGTGCGGACGAAAGAAATACGATTCAAACGCGAGCATAGTCGGTTTACGTTAGCATTTTTGTAATAATAAATCGCCACCTACCATCATATGTTACATATGGAATCTTGAAACCTTTAGAATTATTCCAACCATCGGACCGAAACTCGATGATTAGCTTTTTCGCTCGCATATTCTCGATTTTCGGGACAGAGAAGCTCTGACACGATTCGGTCGTCGTAATAATTTTTGTGCCTGAAAAAGTTTGGAATGGTTATTATTGCGAGGGGAAGAACGACACAATAACTGGACATAGGTATAATGTGGGTCATCGGGGCCAGAGTTGGACAATTATAGAATATTTTACGCTTTTCCAAAAGAGATTAGAACTAGAATTTAGCTAAACATTTCAGAGGTCATTCTCGCAGGAGAATGACAAATGCCTGTACGCCAAGCTTGGCTCGTTTGGCAATATCCATTTCTTCTGTAGTATTTTCTGGAAGACCACTTGGATTATAATTAAAATTTGAGCATAGAAACATTTCACAAATTAGATTTAAATTAGATTTAAATTAAATTACCGGCATTTTGCCCCAATTAGTCTAAATAGAATGCTACAATTATCTAGTTACACAGTTCCTTGCCTTTGACACGCAATATTGCAAGTCGATCTCCACACCCGTCTTCACCGCGCAAATGCATCTCGGGAATCACCAGCAGGAGTTTTCGCCTGTCTGGTGGCGTGATTTCCCACCTGCATACCGTGTTTATGGGATAATCCCCCGGGTAATTAGGCGATTGAATGTAACCTTGAATGTTCGATGTGATCTGACCGCAGTCGTGACCTGTGATATAACCCGTGTCGAGTTCAGCAAGTTTTACCTGATTACATGCAAGTAAAGTTTTACTTTTGCACGCTTCTATCGCGGTTGAAGCGTCCATGTCGGTTTTTGTGTCTCCCGGACACCGATGGCAGAAGTTCATTCCTCGTTTGTCTTGGTAATAGTGTTTTGGGCAACGCTTGCACGAGGACAATCGAACGTCGTAGTAATGACCTGAAACACCAGAATACCGGTCTATTTTATTCGCTTCATAGGTCAAAATTGCGATTCTACATTTCCTTGATTGGTGTGCATAATGGCGCGAAACATTCCGCTTCGAGACTGCATTCATTCGTATGTGTGGCTATTTCTACCCGATGTGATTATGGGTTTGAGCATAGGCGTAGCCAGGATGATAATTTGGGAGAGGCGGATTAAAATGTAAGGGAGCGGAATATTTTGACAATTATGTGATTAGTGTGATATTACCTTCGCTAATTAACTCGTAACTATTTACTTATGAAACGTAACACACTGAGCTATTGCCTAACTGATAGAAATTGGGCGTTACCAGTGCCAACCCTTACCAGCAGAGCAGGTTCCTCGCGCCGAACAGGTGCTGAAAGAAGTCGAAGCCAAACGCATATTTGTATAACCAGTTCCACACCGAAAACATCCGATTCGGCCATGATATGGTTGATATGTATTGATTGGACATGGTTGACAAGGCTCCATACCGGTGCTTGAATAATAGCCAGGCATACAAACACCTGAATCAAAGTTATCCTGCGATTGAAATACATGTACCAAACATGATAACCTAATGATTAGGCCATAATCTATAATTATCACCGCAAAATGTTGTTGCTTATCTGCGAAAGGTATTTTAAGAGGTATTGTGCCGACAAGTAAGTATCTAACAGTTTCATGAAGCGGGACGTATCGTATATTTGAGTATACTTTATGTTGATAATCTCTGGGTTCCTATTTTAGCCTATAGATTCGGTTAAGACTCCATCCTTGATCGGCTGTATTTCCATTTTGAATGTGCAACAATCTTGCATTTGCAATGGAGATCATCAGATGCGGTCGTTACTACGGAATTGCGAATGCGAATGCTTTCGTGCACTGATAAATGCAATATTTCATATCCTCGACATCTGCCTGTCTGTTCAATGTCTTCCATTCCGCTCTATTTTCGAATAGTACAAATACAACCCCTCCGCCGTATAACGACGAACCGTTGGCGGTGACGGGGAATTTGTGAGATCATTATTAATATTTTTTGTTTACTGTCGTCACGCATTGCAGATCGGCAGTAACGTCCACTGTATGCTATTGACATTTCGAAGAATGAATTTAATCTTACCAGGACACGAAAATAACGATTGATACACATTGTCGAAGACGATCTCATTTTCAGGTTCCCCTGTATGTAAGGGGCACTCTATGCACTGCATTTGACCAACTCGATCCTGATAGTATCCTTGCGAACAGTTGACGCACGATCCTCTTTCGGGGTCGAATACGCTTCCTTTACTGCACATTGCTGTTGATCAATTCGCAGTATTAGCTCGTAAAAGACATCGCTTCATCAACGCATGCCTACTGTAAGTTTTTCTTTTCAACATAGTTGGCCCGTTTTTCTTCCCTACTTCGACTTCAAAAGTAGGGAAGCCCAGTAGTAGCTGAGATTTCCCTTTTCGCATCCTTTTTATCCCGCTCAGTACCTTGTTGATGCATTTGCTTCGAGATCTCTTACACTTCCCTTTGGCGGTTCTCCCTGCACAAGGAGATCATCCATTTAACGCGGTACCGTAGTATAGATTAGATAGGCAAGTATAGCGATATGGAATATTTTGTCGGTGTATCGCCGCAATCAATTTTGCTTTTGTAATTTAGATTATTATCTCTAGTCCTTTCCGGCTGCTTTGTCTTATGTGAATGATAACTCACTTCAAACATCAGGGCAGTACGGCAAAAACAGCATAGTTGCAGGCAACCTGGCAATTTTGTAAAATGATAACCTCTAATATGGTGGTCGTATTTCACTCTACAGTCTACATATATAACTAAGTATGGTATTAAACCAGTGCTTCCCAACCGGGGGAACTCCCCCTTGGGTAAATTTTGAAATTTTTAGGGGGAGTCCGGATTTAGGGTTGTATCGGAAGACACACTGGGCTCACAAGGTTTCTAGATTTTTATGGTAGAACTGTCAAGTAGGAACTAGTTCTTTGTAATCGTATGTTTCTTTGGCGGATTTTAAGCTAGGTATATGTTTAGTTGCTTTCCGTGGATATTACACCCCCTGATAAAGTGAGGCTCGCGAGACGATTTTTTTGGGCCCGTGACAGCATCTCGACCGAATTGCTACAAAGCAGGAAAAAATCGAGCCGAATTCAGCACAAGGCCGCTGGTGAAAATGTTTACCATTTTAAGCCAACATATGAGCTAGCGTGAAAAACATACCAAATTCATCGATTCAACTCAAGGCCATAGCAAGCGGACTTGGTGATTTATTTTTCATCAGCGGCTAACCGACCGGTTAAAAAGCAGGTCAAATTTAGCTGTACATTACCGAAGTCCAGTGCGGTCCGCATTCAACATAGTTCGGACATATCTGAATATGTTGGCCATATATTGCTCAATCAACAAATGGTTGTGCGTTAAAAAGCCCCCTTTTAGTCACAGGCACCTTTTTCATAGGGCCAAGGGGTTCGCGACACGAGACGAAAAAGGTTGGGAACCACTGTATTAAACGTATTACTATATGAAGACTGTGTCACGAGAAGTTGTTCGAATTGTAATTGAGCATCGAGCCCGCTGGTGGCCTTAGTGGCGATAGTGTCCGAGTGATCTCATACACATTTTCCTTACAGTTTGTTACAGTGGGCTAAGCGACACAGTCACGACACCAATGGTTGCTGGCTCGAGCCCAGGCTCTGCCTAGTTTCTACGTGTCGGAGGTTCATCTGGGCTCCTCATGGCCTACCTCACTGCATACGCGGTGTCGTACGAAAAGCCCATATAGAACAAGTGAAGTCTAGACTTCGGATTTCGACAGCAACGGACACTGACGAGAACGTATGGAAGAGAGAGTGAAAATGGTGGATGCATACGTGACTGGAAGTCACCCGGAAAAGCGGACCAAGAGTTAAAACACCTGAACGATACAATATTCATGATCGGGGCGCAAATGACCGAATAGGCGATAAGCGCCAAAAACTATTCAATAAAAACAAACAAACAAACAAACAAAACATACTTATGTGATTCATTGAGTTTGTTTTGAGTTTCATTTGTGCATTGTCTAACCGAAAGAATTAGGGAGAATATGATGTAATGCGACATAATAATTTTGACCGTATTATTAGGCCATTGTATTTAAATATAAGATTAGCCTAGAGAATGTGATGTTATGATCATCGCTATTTGATCCGCGAAAGCGGTGTTTTTAAAAAAAATCTGGGCGTGCGCCGTGCTACAAGTCGGCAAATACGGAATCACGAAAAAGACTATCGGCCTGATGTAAACGACCGATGCAGTCGAAGCACCATTAATACCAAAACAATATCTTGCTGTGATTAATGCATTGAACCTTACTAAGCCATTAAATTATATTCCTATTTACGTCACCGGTGTCTACAATAACAGGGTCATAAGGGTTCTCCTGGATGTGTAGTAAGTGTGAATACAAGCAAGGTAGGAGTTCGACCGAGTTGGCAAGACTTCTACATAGGATAGGATGATGTTAATCATCTCCTTTGCGCGATAGGATATAGCAATGATACATGAGTTGACAGTGCTACCTGACTCTCTGGCCGATGTTATTTACAACGATTCCTGGGCTGCAAACTTATAGCATACGGCCAATTTCATTCTAGCTAGGCCCTTGTAAGACGTATGCGGATCGGTTGGCTATGAGGAGTCGACCTCGGTCGGACCCGAACCCAACCTCGACGCTATGGGTTTGGGCTGCAAATCCGTTTGCTGTTATTAGCTGGCTTCGGAACACTCGCGTGATAATCTGTGTATAGCATATCAGTATTTATCTGTTTTGTTAGTACTGTAGATTGCGGGGGGTCACAAAGTTGCTGCCGTATTGTCCAAACGCGCTTTCAGTTAAATTCAGAGCAGTATATACGCTCCATTATATACGTACGTTCCATCAACATCGCGAAGCTATGAAGCCGTCGTAAAGCTAACTGTAGTGTGCCAACAATTGAATATGATTCTTACTGCAGCAGCCGGGCTCGGCCAATACGCTTATTTGAACTTGTAGTGTGTACGGTTTCTTTCTTCTGCTGGATCTCCCCCTTCCCCTCGCGCTAATTTTTATACAGCTCACCCTGAAACTTAGCAAATCCAATTCTTCAACGTCTGCGAAATACGGTAACATTTATAATCGTAAGATGATATTAGTGTTCCAGTTTCTTACTTCCGCCTCGGATTACATAATTTTGCAGTCCGGAAATTGACGCAGAGCATCTCTTCAATGGGATAGTGAATTCCTTCTTTATTATTAAATGTTCGTCTGGCAAAAGGTAAAAAAATTCATTTACTCATGCCAACTCGGTCCTGTGATTTGAGTGCCTGCTCCTCACTCTCGTTATTGCGAGGCTATTCGAGGCGAGGCTATCCGATGGAATAAGCACCAGAATTCATCAATTGTAAAGTGTGTCCACTACTGCCAAGATAAATGACCAACTGCGTTCCAACAAGTGTATAGGCTAAAGGGAGTTGACAGTAAATCCCGAAGATGCGGTAAAAGACCCAATGGACCTCAAAGCTAATCGCGAAGTTTCTCCATGCACTCATGTGAAAGTGTATGATGAGGGACCGAACTGGTGAATGTAAACGCCCAAGACCGAGCTATATTCTGGAATTCGCAATAAATAGAACGAGGAACATGAATTTTTCGTTCTTATGAATGAAAACAGAAATATATCTAATATATTGCACATACCGCAAGATGACGATGTGTTGCGATGGGAATACCGAGTTGTCCAGGGATAAGAGAATGGTGTTCTGCTGATTGAGAGCTGGGAATCGTCACCACACGAATAGAAAAACGATGAATCCGTCAATGTGAAATTATGCAGACGGTAACATTCGAATCGAAACATCTTCCTCTGTTTGGCGATAAGTCGTCCATGTCGTAAACTTGGTATTGTGGAACACCTATCTGCGCCTGCAAGACATCAATCGGCGAGTCAAACTTTTCGTTAAATTTCTACTCGGCGCCACCTACGAATACAGTCTTTCCCGTTCCAATGTAATGAGTATCCTTCGCGACACGAGCACTCGTGGCTTCCCTCCGTGTTCTTGCAAAAATGGTCGCATCCGCCGTTGTTTTCCGCGCATTCATCGATATCTGAATATGGAGGTAGTCATGTTTTTCAACTTAAAGTTTTACTTCGCGCTGTTCGCGATTTATTGCCACTACATTTCTTGATTTTGCTATGAGCATTCATAATTTGCAGAAAAGAGTCGAAGTGTATCAGTAATTATGAGAGAACTGCGTATTCCTGCCCAAGCGCTTGAAACCGTTGGGGCCGTGGGATGATTTAGTTTAGGGGTGTGCATCCTGCTGATGCGGTACTATATTAGACGCCGTCATTTCTGCGCCGCCCAGTTCCGCCCAGGACACACGAATGCATCTGAAGTTTCGACCAACATGCGAATCGGCAAAGGGAGGTACCAAGAAGATCGACGGCGATAAAATATTTACCAAATCGGCCGCCTCATGCTGGCCGATATACCTTCGATATTGATATGCCCAGGTGCCGAAATGATCGGAGGCGAATAGTTCTGTGCACGCAATCGAAGTCCGCCGGTAAAATGCGGCGCGCATTGGAAAATAGCGAAGAAACACGAATTTGGAATAGCTTGCGTCTCACGAGAGAGGTTTTTCGAAATAACAGAAGTCACGAAATAACAACATACTAAAAGTAATTAATTAGCTGTAGCCAGGCTTTTCAAGTTCAAGGCGCGACTAGAAAACAGGTGCGTAATCTAAAATCATCGAAGAAATTGACTTGTTCGTTAATCGCGTAGTAGATACAGGACTTAGCACGCTGCGTAAAGAGTTTTCGCGTTTTGATTCGTATGTATGAAGGGTATGAAATGACTGTATAAGAAAGGGGGTCTGGGCGTTTGGAGGAGGGGGCTGGCAAAGTTCACTCCTGGTTTCCAGTCCCATCACGAATCGACGCGACGCGATGGGACGTATAAAGATTATAGCGGGCCTTTTGTACTTCCAACATAGGCGTTGGCAATAACTTGTTAGCACGCAATTGTAAACTTGGTGAATCTGCAGTAAGGTAGTTGTGTACCGTGACTGACCTCCGCACCGTCCGGTCGCGTACTGTTTATAACCTTCATGACAACTGCACACGTAACTTCCGATTGTATTCCTGCAAACGTGGGCGCATGTATCGTTCATGCCACATTCGTTGAAATCTAAATAGAATATGTTTTAGGTATTATAGAATTAATCACCAGCGGGTCTAAAATTGAACTTGAGACTACATAAGCTTCGAAGAACGCCAAGAACCTTTCAACGCGTTGTTAGC
Organism: Botryllus schlosseri; assembly: GCF_051294905.1. NCBI lineage: Eukaryota > Metazoa > Chordata > Ascidiacea > Stolidobranchia > Styelidae > Botryllus > Botryllus schlosseri. The sequence goes on along the minus strand of NC_137249.1, from coordinate 9,970,989 downwards.
GAGCATCAGAATTATGTTTAGTATATTCGAATGCAGAACACAGTGGATTATACTGCTCATTATCGAATAACCAGGTGGTTTGAAACTAATTTTAATTTCGCGTAGATCACTGCATATCATTGTGGATTATATTTGCTCTACTTAATGATCTTGAATTTGTTGCGGAGCAATCAAAGACCATAGATTCTGCCATTGGCAAACATCTGTTGGATAATCCCGCTTTTCCGAAAAAAATTATCGAGACGATGGATTTCGCGTCGTTTGGAGGGGCCGTTGACACTTTCTTTTATGTGGGTTGGAGTTGACTTTTATCCAAATACACCAGCCAAGGTTGTGTCAACAAAAAAGAGTTCGTGTACCATCTAAGCCAGTGGTCGGCAACCTTTTTTGTCGGAAGAGCCATATTGGCCCAATATTTTCCATCTCAACTCTCAAAGAGCCATACATGTCAATCAACTGTTACGTCACAATTGGAAATTCGTGACGTCATGGTAGGACTAATTCGAACTCACTACATGGGATTCCTCGTGTGCGACACATTTTCTATGTAAAAACCTGTATTTATTGTTTGAAAATCAAGCTCGAAACGAGAGGCCAGGTGCACCAATGATAAATAACGCAATTTATCGTAAGTAGCTTAGAACGGATATTAATCGAATAAAACTGTCACACTGATTCTGAAAATCTAAATACTTCTCAATTCTCAAAGTATCCGACGGTAACATAATGTTGCGCTACACGCACACATATCGCGGGTACTACACATAGAGCGGGGAGAACGTGGATAGCTATCAGCGTTATTCGTAATTCAAGTTTTTAATTGTGAATGTCACATCCAAAACAGCTCAGTTCGCGCCGTAGACCAGGAAGACAATGTGTATTTGAAAACTGCCTTTTAAAATGGGCGTCGCCATGTCTGCTATGTTCTTTGATTCAACGTATCGCACAATTCAAGATTTCGATTCGGATACATCGCCAGCAGTTTTGAGTCGCCAGTCATTTCGATGGGGGGGGGGGGGGTTCGAATCCCATCGCTGCCACCACGCCAGGATACAGAGCCTGTACTCCCTGTGGCACCACGAAACGATGGCGACACATGATAAACGGTTATTACAGCAAAGACATCTTTACAGCACGAGTTAGTAGTTATATACGGCAACTAAATAAACGGCGCAATTAGCGAACAAATCAGCATTAGCATGCCAATCAACAGGAGCCAAGGTTCGGTTCCATAACACAAACAATACTAGGGCATATAATTCGCGAGTGATATTGGCCGAGAGCGTGACAGTAACTTAAATTTGGTGATTTTGAAGACATACGGTCCGAGTCCCTAAACCTTAAGACAAGATTACGTGCTCTGCCTGATTCACCTCCAATTCATGCGTGTTTCTCGATATATAGACCGAATTTCATACTTTTGAATTCTCTCATCAACAGTCATAACCTTCCATGCCATCAAACAATCTGTTGGGGTTGCTAGCATCCCGGTTGGATTTGTGATATGACGATAAGGGGCGCGCGAAATTTTTCATTATCATAAAGGGGGGCGTGTCTAAAAAAAGGTTGAGAACCACTGATCTAAAGAATAGTACATTGAACGCTCTCTCGAAACTTCATGCTGGTGACGTAATATCTTGTGATACGATCGTTAATATACAATGTTCTTTCCAATTCTCTACTAGTTGCTGACGATTGCCCCTGACGAGTGTCAGCCGAAAATATTCAGGTTCATTTCAATATGCATATACCCTTCAATTGTATATATTACTGATTGTTGAATTATAAGATTGTTTGGAATAATGTGCGTTTTAAATTTAAGAAATTCATAATTAGTAGACAGACAAACAAATCGGTCAATGTGTTTGATATATTGTCAATATATCCCTGTAGATATGGTGTCCGGTCAATACCGAGAAAACCATTGCCGGGAATGCCATTACCGAGAACGGACACCACCGAGAATGGACATTACCGAGAATGGACACCACAGAGAATGGACATTACCGAGAATGGACACCACCTCGAATGGCCATTACCGAGAATGCAATGTATGCAATGCAGGCATGTTATGCATATGCACCAGTCGTCTGTATGTGCATTATGGCTTTGCCGCATTCGGTGTCGATTCTCAGATATAAATTTCTCGACAACGCCGTCTCAGTAAGTGAAATTCTTGGCATTGGCCATTCTCGGTAATGTCAATTCTCGGTAGTGTCCATTCTCGGTAGTGACCATTCTCAGTAATGCCAGTTCTTGGTAATGGCATTCTTGGTAATGCCGATTCTCGGTAATGGTTTTCTTGGTAATGGTATAGAACCAGATAGCATGTCGTCCCTATTATACCACGAGAAAGGATCCCAATCCTATTATATTCTCAGTTGCCTCGGTGCGATTCACTCTGTCGCATCCGAGAAGTGTCTAAACGAGTTCATACAGTCCCATCACTAATTTCCAGAATTAGTTCCCAGTCCGAACGGGCTTGCCGTACACTATTTCTCCTTACAGCATCACGAACGAGCCCTGAGAATCATCCCCGGCCCATGATAAAAAACAGCTTACCACTACAGGTCTTTTCGTCCGTATTCAACTTGAAACCCGCTTCACAACTGCAGCGATAACTGCTATGGCTGTTGTGGCAATTTGACTCACACCCTCCATTATTGGTTTCACATTCGTTTATGTCTAAACACGATTGAGGTATGTAAACATATTAGATTTTTCCTCATGGTTTCCAGCACTTGACTTGACAACGGGGTCAATAAGTTCTGCTTCACATTAAACTTCACGAGCTTCAATATAAATATATTCCGATAACGAGGCAGCGTTTTCTCAATTTCTACATTTCTATTTATATATGTATAGAATGTATATATAGAGAGAGTGAGTCTCACATTTATCTTGCAACAAGATATATTATGCGGAAACCCACAGAAGTCTGGGTGCCACTTAAGAATCCACCGAAGCGTAACGGTGTTTATAGTAAATAGGAATTACGATTTTTCTTACACATTTCTCGGAACCGGAAATAGCCATGTATTTAACACGAACTAAGTGCATAGAAATCAACCATACCCACGAAAGTTGTCCAAATAGTACAATCATCAACGATACACATAATCTAGATCAATTCTCTAGAACGGGATAACGCATATATAGGCCTATCACGATTAAGTATTCAACACAAAATTAGCAGGCATCGACGTGATCAGTATTAGATGGGATTGACTCAGTTATAGTACTCATATTTTATAAAGTTCATAAAATAACACACAAAAAGGCATCAATCACCATTCATAGCTCTACCTTCACATGACCGTCCATCCAACCTTGGATTAAACCCTTCCGGACAAGAGCACTGCGCTCCAACAGGCGTGTCTTCACAATCGATATCACAGCCTCCGTTGTCTATTGAGCAACTCGCAGCTACAGGATTCAAAAAATATTTAGCCCTTCGATATTCAGCGCGAAATGGTCCAAATAGGTGACTTAGTGACAGCTCCTAGCGCTGAATTGATGCGAATGGTCGATAGCCCAGTGTATCGACACGGCGGTCGGGTCATCACAATCTCCCATATATTCACACCAATTTTTAACCTTGATTGTTAGGGGAACCTTAATTAACCGACACCCGATACTTGGAGTTGGAGATCATGCACTTTATGCGTGCATTTTAGTAATCTTGGTTTAACGATTTCCAGGAGCGATATACCTAGGTATGCTGTTGAGATCAAGGACATTACGGAATAGTTTTCACCTCAGGTGTGCACGTCACGGGCACTGTGACAGTTAGATTGATGTTGCGATGTCCGATCGATCTTATTCGTCGATGGAGAATGTTCGAACACATGTCGAACTCGAAGTGTACTTAAAATTCACTAAGATACTGTATCCGAAACTTAAAGTGATGGTATGTACGCCGTAAGTTAGATTGATCACCTGTTGGACAGATACGCTTACCTTAATGCAGCAGACGTGACTATAGTTCATTTAATTTAATTTAGTCTCAAAGAACAGTGGAAATATCAACTCGAGTAACAAAAATTAAATACTTACTTCTTTTTACTCGTTTCAAGCCAGCTTTTTGGAATAAATCTGAAATATAGTGATATAACAGCGATAATTTACAATATGCATCCCGGATCAAACTTAACCGAGGCCACTGATACAATTTAGCAGCAATTACAAAACATGATTTGCGAATTCATGGCTTCACATTCCACATACATCATTATTTGTCATGACAAATCGGGACTTAGCAATCAGCAATGTATGCCGGTAAAGTAGATATAATTGCGTTCATAATTAAGAACGCGCACATCGTGGGAATTTCGTAAAAGATTAACTTGCAAACAATGTATCTCATCACTCGTTTCAAGCTTGAGGTCAATTAGATTTGATGTTTTCCGGAAGAGCTTGCGTACACTTTTCTGAGACTTATCAAATATCTATCAATATATACTCCGCCAGTACATTTCAATCCGAATCACGCTCCTTTGTCTGACAGAAGCTATCCACATCCCACTGGATAAATGACAGATGTTTTGTCAAGGTTCTCATGAACAATGATTCATCTGAACTCAAGGAGACACGCTTGTCTGGTTTGGGGTAATACAGCCAGTGAGAGCTGCCAGAATACATCGCAAGTAGTGTTAGCCTACTTTGTAAACATTCAAACTGATTGAGTGAGTCATGGCGATTAGCGAGAGAGGAGAAAGAGTCCTTATCTATTGATTTATATACTTGAGCCATATTGTATTGAATACCCCTAGATTTAGCTCCATAGCCGCTACCGGGACTGATAAAAGACGAAAGTGCGTCTCATTTGTCCTGGCGATGTATTGCATTTCACGAGACGTAGGAATATTTTCACTAAATTCGGATTGACTCCAACTCACAGTTCTATATCTGGAATATTCTAATGTACTGTTACCTTTAATATCGAAGCTTTTTCCACTGACGAAGAAGCAATTTAGCGCCACGAAAAGCATCAACGTCCTCTGAATCCCACTCATGATCGAAACAGTCTTCACACATTAACTTCACGCTAAGTCTGCAAACATATAATTAGTTACGCCGAGCGCGGTACTACCAACGACACTGGTGATTAACATGGAAAGTCCTGCAAGTTATCTTCATCGAAAGTATCGGAATACCTAAAGACAATTCCCGACGCGGACTCTCGTCGGTATGATTTCGGTTTCTCAAATCCCGTTGTGAACGAAAGAAGAATGTGGTGTAGAAAGTAAAATGTAAAACGATGCTCTCTCACCCATGACAGCCGCGCGCATTATGTTCTCACATCTCCTGACATTTTGGGCAACTGATGGCATATTATGTCATTGACATACGTGTCATTAGGGGGGACAGTGGGTATCAAGTCGCGTCGGTGTGATTCTGGAGGTTCTACTAACCGAAAATAGATCGCCTTAACATAGACAGGTGCGCATCTGTACCTCTCGTGACAGTCCCTACTATAATTGAACTAACAGCGGTTCTCTTTCATTTCTTCATTGATCGGTTTCAAAGGATCATACAACAAATCGATATGAAAAGACAGAAAATACCCATAACGGCTTAGTGAAGTTAATAATCACCCGCCCGTCTCTGTCTATATTTGTAGAGTTGGTGTTTCAATGTTCTGCAGGAGGCTGCTAAACGCAAGTGAGGAATTGCACAATGCACATAGAACGTGGGCGAGCAATTTTCTTTCAACGGGACATCGTAGGATACGCTAAAACATTAATGGGGAAGAGATATCAGGAGATTTTGAATTACGAGACATGCTCATTACTAGGGCGACTGTTTTGACCTAAAACGGAAGATTTTGACGAAAAAATCGAAATTGTTGCATTTTTTACCCTAAAAAAATGAATTTCACCTTATGTGTGCAAATTACGTGTTTTCGCACATAATTTTATATTTGTACTACTTATCTTTATTTCTGGTTTGAACTGTCTGTCCGTAAGAAGTAGTTTGGCCTGAAAAAACTTTTTTGAGGTAAAAACTGACAAATTTTTACATGAAAAAAAAATTATTTTAACGAAAGCTGGACCAATGAAGAATTCCAGTAGTTACATCATGCATTATGGTAAAAATAATAGAAAATTGTTGCAGTACAACGAAAAATACTTTCCTACATTCTCGGCTAGAACCACTAAGTAGCTTGCCATGAATGGAGAAAGAACGTTCAACCGCAGCAATTGTTGGCTGGCAACACTGAAGTTGTGCGTGCACTGCTGGTGCCACACCGTGTTGCTTCACTCTGACAATGTTGTCTATATCACAATTTTTTATCATGCGCTTCTTGGTATAAGAACCAATGCCCAGTGCCCACGCAGTCTTGCTTCAGTTAGATATTGCGGTTGAGCATAACGCCATGTCAACCTATTTGATTCATTAGACCGTTTATGATTCACAATGAGCATCAGACAATGGGCCGTCTACAACGGTAAGCCTGTAAAGTAGGCTACATGCTGCAAAGTGTCAAATGACAAGATCACCGACAGTGCAAACATCTACGATACAAAAGATATGCAGGTTGCAAAAAATTCTGTCTTTTTAAACAAATTTTACAATTTTTTGACAATTTTGACAAAATTGTGACTTATTTTGACATTTCAAAAAAAAATCGCCCTACTCATTACTGATTGAGCACCAATTCCCGACTTCGCTTTTCTGTGCTGCACACTGTACAGTTAGCCTATACATCAAACTGCTGATGTCCTTGTCAACAGAGGTGGAATTGGGAGTCGTATAATTCTGACAGAACAATGTAGTGTTGTACCAGATGCGCGTGTGCTATATTTAGCATTGTTTAAAGGAGGAAAGAGAGTTGGCATCAAAATTATACTTCATATCATTTTCCCTACTTTCGAGACGAAATGATGGAATGGCATACCCAGACGATCCAATGCTTTCTCTCATTAAATTCATCTAGCCGCCCAAGTGTATATATTATGTATAAATTCATTGCCTTCACTTATTTTCAGGGGTCGATACCTAATGTTAATCGAATTAAATATGTTAATAATATTATAATGAACGAATTCGCCGTTATTGCGATAGGGGGAATATTCCCAAGAGCGGTACCACGAGGTTGCGAGAATTCCAGCGTTCACGAAGAATCGGTCGTGTATACAAAGTTACAAACAAATCCCCAACATCTGACATTTGACAAAATAATCGGGGCGCTACCTTAATCTCTTTCTCGTGGATTCGTTTTCGTGAGGTATGTGGCATGTTATCCGTTCTTCGCGCCTAACTTCCCCTAGTTGGAGAACGACAGCTTAAGCAAGTCCGACAGCACCAATAATATCGATTGACTATCTGAATCCACTATAGTGTCGAACTAATTATTATTATATTCTTTATCCACTGTAAAACTGGTTAATGCACTCTTAATTCCGGAAGCAACCTGACCCCGAAGTAAAATGGCGAGATTGAAGTATTTAAATTTTTTTTTAAGTAATACAGTCACATTGTTGTTTCTATGCAATACATAAAGAGGTCAGATTACAGAATTGCGGTGGATAAAGAATTGGCAAGGGTTGCAGAGGTAGAGATGATTCAAAATGAAGAATCGAAATTACACAAATTACGCTGTGATTTTCGCGTAAAAGTGTAATGTTAGTCCAGTGGTGCATTTAAGGTCTTCCCAAGAATATGCACAGTGCCTAAAAACGTGATCTTTTGGACCATGTCGAATCAAACGTTTTCCGTAATCTGTTGGATATGTCTCGTGGCTTTTCTGCTTCCGACCACTGCAGTGCGAATGACTATCGATACAATGTTAATTTTGCATCGCCGCATTTTTCACTTTCCATTCTGAGTTCTGCGTATTCTGATTTTTTTTCTGTTTCCTTTTGTTGTGTGTTTTGATCAGCTGGCAAATTCAATGAATAAGCATTCACTCTTCTTTTAGTTTGATTATCGTCTGGCCGGTCATCATCATTTCATTAAAATTTTTGTCAAATCAATAGACCGCATGATTTCGATAAAATTGAAATTGAAATAGGAGGGTGCCGAAACGACTTGGAGTGGTCTTTTAATCAGACACTCACCTTATCCTACAGCATGTAAATTCGGAGCATGCACAGCACACTGGATAAAAGAAAGTATAACATAAAAGTAACCGACAAAAATGAATTCTGCATGTGTCGGTAGGCGAGGTCGATATGTCATATTGTGGTTCGGTAATCTTGAGGGCATGCAAGTAGAAACTGCTTGTATTTCGATTTTAATGTGGAGGACATGGACAATTGGACATGCTCCACGACTATAGAATAGCGGATATCCGATAACCGGCGAGATGCTGTTCCACACCACAGGTACGGCATAATTGATAGAGCGCTGCGTTTTCTTGTGTTGCGTCCTGATCATATGGCATAGTTGTTCTTCGACTTCGGACGCGCGTGTGCGGTAGGCGTGGGCTTTTGATTCCGAGGTCAAGTATAGTTGAAATTTGTTCGACTGTAACCACAACGGAACGGCAAAATTTCTAGCTTCCTCATGCCTTTTATGTTTAGATCACCAAATCTTGTGGGTAGTGATTTATAAGCTGCACATCCAAGCCCAGCACTTGGAGCCTTGAAAATGATACGGAGAATCCGATGTTGTAGTTTTTGCAATGGGTCAATCGTATTCGTGCAGGCAGCAACCCAGCAAAGAATTCCGTATTGTAACTTGGATTGAAATGAAGAGTTGAAGAGTATAAACAGAAACCGAATCGTCAGGGAGTGACTAAGACGGCGGAACGGGTCACTTCGATAAATGAGGTTTTAGCGATTGCATGTGACTCTTCCAAGACATGTCCGAATCCAATAAAACACCAAGGTATTTGGCATTTTTGGCGTTGGAAATTAATTGGCCAGCGATAACAACGGTTAGGTTGTCCCGGGAGTTCACGAACAATATCTGGGAGTTCGCGGCGTCAAAACGAAGGCTATATTATGGGACGAAAGCGGTTGCTCCTGATTTCGCGGTCAGGTATAACTGGTACATCCCACAGAATTTTTACTTGGACGTTTACTGTCACTGATGCTGGAGTGTGATCGTACCATTTTCTGTCGAGGTGGTGGTGTTAAAATGTTTGCATAATGCAAGATGAATGTAGTGGCTGATCCTGATGTGTCTCCATGTGTATTCGGTGACTGCAAGTGCAAGTGCGCCACAGTCGGACATGAAATGTGCTAAAGTTTCATTTAGGTTTTGAAACTCTGAATTTGCCGTCTGTTTTGTTTCAGATTTCTTTTGCGATAGTACTTTGTAGTTGAGCGATTGGTCTGGTGCTGCAAAAATGAATCTTTCTCTTGCCGGTTTCAAGCCAGAGCTCGACAGCCAGGTCCATGAAAGCTCATCTATATACATGGGGCTGGTAAGCTGACTTCTTGTGCTATTATTAGAATTTTACTACACAACGACGGTGGCGCTAGTCGCCTGTTCAGGCCTTGTGCGCTACGACAGTGCATTTCTTAAAGTTCAGTATATTTGCTTTGGGCAATGGGCATCGAGATGACGTTTTCTTGTATGCGCAGTTGCGCACTCCCACTCTTCATTCTCTTTTACTTCAGGGCTCTGCTGCCAACTTTGGACATAGAAACATGACATTGCCGAAACTTAACCAGAAATTATTGGTGTCGTGATGACGGCGCCACTCCTTTCTCAAGTGTCGAACCATAGTGTCCTACAATGGTGGTGACACAAGCAAATCTCACCGCTCACTGCGATTGGGTTACGTCATTATTTCCATTTGACCAAAGGCAATTTACGGCACTATTAGACTGGCTTGCCGAGCGCGAAATTCGTCTAAATTGGTATCAATCGAAAGCGACCGCGGTACTGATTACGAATACATATATGTTATTCTGCTTGTGGTCCTGGTGCCTCCCAAAATTAGCCTCAAATTTTGAATTGTAACTGAGTTCGGTATTGTAGCGCAATACTGCCGCCGTCTGGAAGGAAGTGAAGAGCAGCGCAAACCGCAAGTGTATTGGCCGTCGTTGCGCAAGCGATTGAACATGAGCTGAGCATTCACACTCTCACTCTCACTGCGTATTTGCTCCTGCTTTGCGCCTTTCTATTCCAGACGGCATTGTTTCGCCATAATGCAAAACTCCGTTACAATGCATTTTTTTGGGGGGAGGGGGGTTACAGGGCCATGAGCGGAAATCAAATTGATATTTTAGTGATCATTACAGCGGTAGCTTTCGATTGACACCCGTTTTGTCAAATCTAGCGCTCGGCAAGCCGGTGAAAAATTACCGTAAAATTGCCTTTGGCCAAATGGAAAATGCGACGTATAATCCCATCGCAGTGAGCCGTGCGATTTGACTGTGTCTACTGTCTCTCAGTGGTTTTGAACCGTCGGTCCATGGCAAGTTTCCGGCCGGTCCGCGACATGCATCACAATTTTATAACTCAATTTCAAAATGGGGGAAGATGGACGGTTGTCGAATAATTATTAGAGAAATAAAACTTCAAAATATAAACCGAGTGAGAAGGTTGGAATGTATATAGCTGCATTGAATCGTAGTCGAGATTTCATGGTCTACTTTGGGCGTATGTCACAAATGGCACAACGGTGAAATTGTTTTAAAGTAGCGTACGACTCGTTGCGGACAAGTTATATGTGAAAGCTGCGCAAGACTTTCGAACAATAGCCGTTTAAATTCCGACATTGCAATTAGGCGATACTAGCAGTGTCCTAGGGTATGGCAAACAGCATCTCATTCCTTCAAAAAGATACCGAACATTCTAGTTAATGGTCCTTAACAGGAATTCGCAAGGTTCCCTTTGTTTAAACTTCAACAGAATCACGCGTAAATATGTACTACCAAAAAGGCAGCATTAAATGAAGTTTACAATATCGCATTTCAGTTGCATACATCTGTCGTTTTTAAATTTAGGGTTAATTTTGATCTTTTGAAATTTTAACGGTCCGCGAGGTCAGAAAAAAAATTGAGAAACACTGCTACATCATTATAGGACACTGTGGTCGAACTAATGATGTGGTTTGGTATCGCCAACATGTGTATAAAAACTCGAGCAGATGTTTTGCAGGAAGTAGGAAACGCCCACTGACGATTACCCCTGACGAGTGTCAGCCGGAAATATTCGGGTTCATTTCAATATGAATACACTATTCAATTGTATATTGAAGTTCTGTACCTCGAAGAAGCTCTTCGAAGTACGAAACATACGACATCTCGAAAAATTATTTATTAGTAAATTACTTTAAGTACAACTCAGTGCTATTGTTCAATGGAATTTCCTTCATACGACATCGAGTAAAAAGCATTGCGAATAAGCCCATCAGACGACATGACAAGTGTAGTGATATTTATTACTCGCGTGGTCGATATTGATGGAATTGCAGCTTTGCAATCGGCAAGCCGCAATGCTCCAGTGTTTTTGCATTTCGTGCGTAACAAATTATCGCCACAGACAAACCTTCATCGTGCAGGATTGGGATGAAACTATGGCGCATTGAAAGTACATACATTACGTACATTAATCTTATTACACAAATATGGACGAACCACAGTCATGATAATCGTATGTATTCGCTTACATCTCTGATAGAGACGATATAGGCTACAAACCATTGCAGCTTGAGGTATCGATGAATGTGTCATTGCGCTTACACCGTTATACACTACGCAGAAACGGCGTTGTGCACTCTGCAGTATAGAAAACTATGTTTATTACGTATCTCAGAGCATCACGTGGTAAGTGCGGATTTGAAATACCTACAAATACACATTTGCCGTATACTTCCCCTTGTATATATACTTATACCGGTACGTGGTGCATTTATACGTCACGTCAATCAATCATTTCTCAGACTGATGCTCATTCTCGAGTAAAATCGGCACCCAACGTTACGCTTTTGACTACTATTAGAATATTAATTATTTCCGCCCGGCTTGAAGGAAATGACACGCATCAAAATAATGGAGCCGCGAGGATCGCTGCAGCAGTCTTCCTGATCCAAAAGCATATGCTTGTCGTGCTTTGCTGATCCTTTATATCTGTAAGAAACGCTTTTGCGGAAACTTCAGGTGGCGTGAAGGGGCTTTCGAGATTCATGTAAATAGCGCTATTTTAGCGGACAAGGAAACAGACGTGAAAAGATTTGAAAATTCGAAGATCCACTGGTCTTGAATGTGGCAATTTAAAAGGGCAGGTCGGTGTACAAGGCTCAGGGATATATATAACTATGTATCCGTGACAAGGCTATATCAACTTGAGACCGAAAATATTGCTTTACGATCGACGGAATTGCAGTAGTGCAATAAGCTCAATACCACACCACGTGGATGGATTTAAATCTCTCGTATTTCACAGACAATGACCATATAAGGGAATAATTACGGTAATTAATTTCTGCAATTATTACTGCAAATAATTACTGGGGTATAATGCGAACATGCCAATTAGCCAGAGATCGACACGGTACAGAATACAGGCTTGTCGGATGGTAGACATTTCGAATAACGTATAATAAATTATTTTGATTAATAATGTTGATAACAAAAATATTGACGTTATTCTAGTTTCTATTATTGATAACTATTTCTGTTTGGAAAGCAAGGTGATGATTGTAGTATAGAGACCGTAATTGCATAATGGAATGCATTTGTAATCGCATGATTGTGACGTGTAATGTGGTTGCGAAATAATGTCGATTGCTCTTTCAATAAGGTTTCATGAATGACCTCGCCTGGCAGATTAATAACTTGCGCGTGATCTGTCTCATGCTCTTCCGTAATATCGGCGCTGACTATGGATGACAACAGGTTTCAGCATCTGTGTTTGATGGTCATGGCTTCTAAAGTTGATTTGTAGAAGTATATAGAAGCACTATACGATGCATGGGAATCGCGGTGGATATGATGTGTAAGAGTTATTAGTAGGCTATAGAATCCGTTATCGCGAGAAAAGCGGTCAATGGTCAAGGCGATACTGTTTTGTATTACTCGCGGAGGTAGGGTTGCATTTAAAACAAATGGTTGTTTAAAACACTTCGTTTAAAATATGTTTTAGACAGTGTTTTAAACAGAGGATTTTTCAAAAAACAAAATATGTTTTTAAGTGGTATAATTATGCCATAATTGTGTAAATACTTTCCAAAAGACATGTTGTTTGAGCCTACGGACGATTACCACACGATATCTCAGACGTATACAATATGGGATGGTTGGAACCCTCGAAATATAGTCGGTCCAACAGCTATAGTGCGTATAGATCATTGGTACGGAATGAATGATGATGATGATCGCCGGCCGTAAAAATGCTACTTGACGATGTATAGTCATGGTTAAAGATATTTTAGGTCCGTATGTGACAGGGAATGGGAGCCTTTTTCGTCAAAGGAGGTAATTTGCCCTATATTTTCAGTTGTGTATGTCAATACACTATGAAGTCACAATTGAATATTTGTGATTCAAAAAATAAATTGAAAAAAAAACATGTTTTGAACTAGGGCCTCGTTTTAAACTTGTTTGTTTTAAATTGATTTTTGCTTTAAATGCAACCCTAGGTGGAGGTAATCTTTCAACTCCGGTTCTACGGCAACTTCCAGATTTATATTTGTGAATGGGATTATAGTAAATGGTATATAACTCTGTTCAGCTCGACCCATTTGTATCTACCAAATTCAGCTATTTCTTGAAATGGATTTCGGATTGTAAAACACACGATGTCGAGAACATAACATTAGCGTTTGTTTGCACGTTGATTGGAGATTACTGGTTTGCTCCTGCGAGTATATAATATGCTAAACACAACAATAGAAAGCGAAGGTATCATGGCTTAGCTGTCTTTAAGAATGAGTTTACAATTCAAAGGTATTATACGCAATCGAGCGACAAAAAATATACTGCACTATTTTCCAAATATCAATTTATACGCGTGGTTATATGCTATATATTATTAGGTTTGCTAAAACGAGCGCGTCATGCTCTGTTGGGGAATGTTCGTTGCAATATGAAAACAGAAACGAGAAAACTAGGGGTTTGATTTTGAAGTTCTCGCGAATTTTCTGGTCATGTGATGTTATGGTTATCACATTAGGTAACTGGCATATTCGTGGATATTAAGTGTATTTGTCTGAATCTTTAATTGAATACTGTACACTCGCAGCTAATATCGTATTATATATAGATTTCCACTCTTCTGTACGATGTAAATATTGTCACCAGCTCTTTCCTTTACAAAATTTTGCTTTCACGTTCCGTTAGGCGTAATTCAGCCAAATTCTCCATTTCATATGGAGACATATCCCAGATCTGTGGTGGGATCTATTTTCGTTTATCACACCAAGCAGATGTAAAAGCCAGTACACGTAAACAGAGCCAGCACTACACTCCAGTAGGGTATGGACTCAAAAGCATGGGTTTGTTTGTTTAATTGACACATATAATTGGCGCTTTCAACAACTTGGTTATTTGCGCCCGCACAGTAAATTTCATAATGTCTTTTTGTCCACTTGACTTGAGTCTATTTCCGACTCATTCGCTGCCTCCTTTCAAGAGTTCGGCTCTCTCTTCGTATGAGCTTTTCAATGCGCTGGGCGATGAGGAGCCCAGATAAATCTCCGACACATAGAAACATGGCAGAGCCGAGGCTCGAACCATCCACCGTCGATGTTTAGACTGCAGCGTTTAACCAACTGCGCCACGAGGTATGGGATCGTTGAGCTACACAGAAATAGAGATAGGATTAAAACCGCAAGTAATCCACAAACACTAAGATCGTTTATTCCAGTGTTTCCTAAAATTTTTCGAGCTACCGCCGTATGGACAACGAATAAACTATCAGCCCCCCGATCCACCTCACCACGCCTAAATGATAAAATCAAAGTTGCTCTGCATGAATTACAATTGTAATAATGAGACGGAGGAAACTGGTGTATTGTCATCATCCTCTTATATCGGGTTTCAGATTTAATAAGAACAAAATCTCGAAGTTAAGTCGGTTTCTGGTCTGAGCCAGAAGCTTTGTCTTACGGTTCTAAAAGCAAGTTATATCAAATATGAACAGGAAGGCAATGAGGGAAAATAAACCTGACTCCAGGGAGAGTATTTCAATTTGATTTTGTTGTGTAACCAAACCCATTGATAGCTAGTAGATATTGAACTTTGATCTGAAGTAAAAATTGTCCAACACTGTATCAGCTCCTCACTCCTTTCATGCTCGGAAACAAAATGGATTAATTCATTAAATAGGGGATTTATATCCAGTGGTTCTCAAACTGGCGGCGCGCCCCTCTTGGGGGCGTGAAAGCATCTGAAGGGGTACGCGAAGCCGCAGTTAACTGAAATGTCTTTTTTCGCGAGAGGCGCGATTTACCTTCAGCTCATGGTTATTATTGGTCTAACTATTGCCCGAATATCGTATTTGAGAATTCTCTCATCAACAGCCATCAAACTATCCGTTAGGATTGCTAGCATTCTGATTGCTCTCTTTAATATGTTGTGATATCAACATATCAACACGATAAGGTGGCTACGGAATTTTTCGTTATCATAATAGGGGGCGTGTCCAAAAAAGTTTGAGAACCACTGCTAATCGGAATATATCCTGAAACCAAATTACCGTATCCATGTTCAGTTTTCGGGAGGATTGTTATTTACATCTGATCTGAGAGCGGGACCAGTATCAAGCTCAGGGAAGCTTCAGAATTGAAAAAGTTCAAGTCTCAATAAATTTTTATGATATATCATGCGCTTATTACTGAATCCGGACAGTGCCAGTTTCACCTTTCTCAGAATTTATCATCGAATAAATTCGACTCGTAAAATTTGGGGAATATGTCCGGCAAGTATAAGCGATATCGTTTCTCGCAATGTGTGGATATTCGACGATCGTTTTAAACGGAGAGTGAATTCGCGCGAGCCAGCTTCCGAAAGTCATGCTGTGCAGCTATAAGTGTTCAAATACTTCGCAGTTCTCACAACACATAAGGAACCACGCTTTCTAGTGATTATGACGACTACTGAATAAGTCCATTCATGGGTAGGATCAACATTGTCAAGTAACAATGAACTTTTCTGGTACAGATGACTGACGCCTGGATCGACCATGAAATTGATTTTACTGAGTCGATTTTGCATTTGTTAATTGTTTCTTCGTATTTTGCTGCTCTATTCATCAATCGTTTCAAAACTATGCAGCAGTTTCCTTCTAAACCTACATCGTCCCCTACCGCCCATTTCATTGCGAGCGCCACTTCACGCTCTTGAACGCTCCATGGGGGCGCTGGCGCCTACTTTGGGAACCACTGATTTATTCGATAATATAATCTACAATTGAACTCGTAAAATTATTACTTTAGTCTTATTCGCAGCTTCAATCACAATGCCATCGCTTTGCGAGACACAGCATGGTCTGGTCAAGCCAAAGCAAATCCAGGTTGATGTAGCCTATACTCTGCCATGATCCCGTATGGATTGCACTGCACAGTGCACATGCACAGAGAATATTTTCCTTTGGTTTGTACCTAGACGTGAAGCCGAATAATAGGCTCGATGCGCTTGGTTTATAGTAAACTACAGAGGTGGTCAGCAGATGTGGTCAGTAATGAAGTACTTCTACTTTTTCGAAGTACTCAAGTAGTTTTCCTCTACTTCTGGTACTTACTCAAGTAGATCTGATTTTCGCTGTTTCTACTTCTACTTCGTAATATTTTGTGATCTACTTACTTAATTTTCGCTAGTTTCAGTTTGTCAAGTAGAAGTAGTTCAATCTCCCAATCAGGAAGATAGCCTGAGGAATTTCGGGGCTGTTTTCACGGAGTATCAACATTTAATTTTCATAAAAGTTTAGTAAAGCTCAGAATTTTTGTCGCGTTTCGCGCGCAGTGGATAGGGTGTTACCGGTATGATTTCACGAAAGTATCGGTGAATATAATTTAGGTAGAGGGTTGACGTGGTTCCGTTCACGCCACATTGTCGCCCTTCGCCCATATGAAATAATTCATCACAGGATATATGGCTCATCATAACGTTTGAAACTGATGTTTCGCAATCTAGCTTTTACTTGTCATATCGTAATCTAGCAGTCCAGGCGTGTCCTAATCTGGAAAAGTGGACTCTGACTTTTTTTAGTCTTGGGCTGTTATAGCATACCACCTTTGAAACTTTCTGGATTAAAAACATGAAATACATATTCTGCTTTTAGAAGTAGTATTTATATTTCACTTTCAATTCCCAGTGTCATATACTTTGAGTTATAATTAATATCAGTTCTTTTGTCTGGATAACATACATGTTGAAGTATAAAAGCAAGTGTAGCAATGCCTTTAATTTCTGGACATAAAGCTACACAATATGGGGTTTTTACGGTCCAACATATTTTTTATTAACGTTTACTAATCGCGCAAAGTGTTTACACCGTGACGTGACGTGGGGTTAGGGCGGCAAGTGAGGCAATACCTTAGATGTCGCCAGGGATGAGTGAAGGAAAATTGTGAAATCTTCAATGAATATTAGTATTTTTTATCGATGTTTATGAATGACTAGATTTTGAATATTTTTATTTCCATAATCACGGAATATTCGTATTTATTGTTCGAATATAAAGCGCAAAAGGAGAGGTAAGGCACAGATGAGGCGCAGGAGGGCCAAGCCCTCTACTGTGATAGCGCAACGCATCGGAAATAGCTTGGAATTTATAATCACTGATAAAATAATTAAATGTAATTGTCGCGCTGATTCCAAAAATCTAAGTAGTAACGCTGCACTACACACCTACATTTTTACAGCAGTGCCAGAAAGCTACTTATAAATAGCTATTGCGTTGTTTTTCATTTGAATTTGTAATTGTGAATGTTACTTCTAAGGCAGTTTATTGCTCGGCGTAGATCAGGAAGACAATGTAAATGTATATTAGAAAACTGCGTTGTCCTACTCCTACAGGCGTGGCCATATCTGCTATTCTCTTTGATCAATCGAGATATCGTGCAATCCTAAATTGCGAGGCGCGCGATGGCGGACTGATCGAATTCTCAAGTGTAGTTGGTCGCAGGCGCGACAGTAACTTCAATTTGGGGATTTTGAAAAGGGCGGTACGAGCCCCTGACCCTGGATAGTGGATATCTCACTCTCTTGACCTCTCAAAGACATGTTTATGCTGCCACGAGAATAATTATCCTGGCCGTCATGAAAAGTTACTAACAAGTTGCTGCAATATTGATAAATTAGGCACAAAATTAAAAATTTCCCAAAGAGCCATATTTTACACCCAAAAGAGCCATATATGACTCGCGAGCCATAGGTTTCCGACCACTGGTTTACACCGTATCCCATACTACTTCTCTGTATTGATCTTCGACTAAACTACGGGCCTTATAATATGGGGGATGGCGCCATACCATGCTATTTTCTAAAACGTGCTGTTCGAGAAAACAGAGGATTAGCATCGCATTTCCTTATCAATACTATCATTTTCATCCCATGATTTGGACGAATGCTTAAATGCTATTGAAAATTGGATACCTGCTGGTATGCATCAACATGAATCAAGCACGTCGCCTATCGCATAGCGCAATTTGCACCTTTTTACAATCCATGTGAACGAATTAGGATCGTTTTCACAGCTACTTACTTACTTGAGTACTTTCAAAGTCAGTCAATTCTACTTCTACTTCAAGTGGTTTTAGGTTGCTCATGGAAGAAGTACTTCTACTTGTACTTGAGTAGATTTTTTTCGTCGCTACTTCTACTTCTACTTGAGTAGCTTTCCTGACTACTTTGACCACCTCTGAACATAACCTTACGCCTTAACGGTCTAGGCTGGACCGGACAATGTATTCTGAAGGAGTCCTATTGTTGCTACATTGATATTGATCAGAGCGAAACTTGCTTCAGATAATACCTCAAAATTAAGTTGCATAGTAGCTAACACCCCGAACGAACGGATTTGGTTTCCAGGAGACAATAAACCAATCAAGATAGATCCCGTACGCCTGCTATGTTCTTACATCAGACAACGATGCATTCTTTATATCAAATTCGTTGATGACAATCATGAATAAATAATAAATTATTTGAGGACCACAGCATAGAGCCACTATTCACAAGCGGAACACTGCATATTTCAAGCAAACATTTCTATCGGAGCAAATTAAATTTTTCAAAAGGGCAAGGTGCATGCACGTTTAGTGCGTTGACAGAACGCGAGCCTTCCGTTCACACAAGGGGGAAAATGTCGAGAATAATGAATACTCATACTCATTGTGATTGTTCCAAGAGGCGGTAAGGGCTGAGGTGTTTTATAGTATCCTTTCACATTATATTGCTGCTGTCCAAATTCGATACGATCACAGATTGAATCAATATAACTTGGTAGGTCCCTACGCCATGTGATTTCAGGCAACAGCTGAATGGATCACTAGTGTACCTTTACACTGTACAGGATTACTTGCTCAAATGCTTGCCTTCTTTTGAACTAAACTTATTCTCTCGCAAACAACGTTCTGGCACATTGTAAATATATGGATGTATATAAATGTTAGTCCGTGTGATGTAATTGAAAAAGTGTTGAACTCGAGATTTTTTCATCCGATTCTCTACTGTGATGGAACTGAATTATCACCTCATCGTTATTGATATATTCCGTGGTCTCCTAAACATTCAAACTCTCGGAAACGTGAGCCGTCAGAAATTTTCTAAAGTTCGGTCACTATTTTCCCGTGATTCGATGAGAAGTCCGGGTAACATGCAGCTTCCGCGCCAGGCTTCCAACGAGTCCAACAGCCATTTATTTGCTGCTTCAAATTCCGCGATGGAGGTAAGGTGTTTCCGGTGTTTCCGCTTTAACTAAAACTTGCGCGCCTAATGAGTTAATGTGGAGAATTCGCTTCATTTTCACACGCAAAGTGTTGACTGCAACATGCTGGGTGACTTGCTGACAGAAATTGCTTCTGAGTTCGTATTTCGGGTTGTGGTTGTGGCTGCATATTTAGACTATAATATAATGGAAATTCGATCTGAACAACAACAACGGTACATGCTGTACAATTATTCAGAATTAGAGCAGCGGGTAAGATTTTCAAGGATAAGATCGAACAGAAATCTTTAATTAATTGGTGAGGAGTTTAAAATACGGTAGTTGTGATCTTCTTCTTGGAGTAAAAAGGGGAGAATGGCAAAGAGAATGATATTATCAATATGATGGGTTGGTGGCCTTCTGATTATTACAGTAACACTTCAAAATCAATATATGTTGATAAAGTGATGAATTATCACTGGTCAACACAATTTTTGTTGACTTTGATCAGACAATTGATTCTGACTAACTTTTGGGCGCTGAATTAAAAAATGGCTTCCGTTTTTCTCGATCACGTCAAGTTTTTGGGTTAGGCACCAACCACATTGTCTCATAACCACATAATAGCACTATACTTTTGATATTTTGGGTTTATTGTATAAATCATTTCAAAAACCACAAGTTGTCGAAAGTAAATCAATACCCTTCAAATAAACATTTGCACTGCTTTGTTTGGTTGATTTAAACTGATATTGCTTCTGCAGGACAAATGTAGTGCGAGTTCCAAGGTCCAAATTTACGCTAATAACCAATTCTATTGGTTGTCTAGTTTGATACTGGAGCAATAGTCAGCTAACATATGTAAGTTCCAATTTACTCTGGGACCTTACTCCCACCATCTTCAGATGTTCGGGGACATATTCTCCGTACCCATCTCTGACTATATGTCAAGGTTTTCAGGGAAATTATTTAGATATTTTAGCTTTTTTTAATGTCTGCTGTCCGACATAATCATATGGCCGTGACACATGTGTATCAGGGTTACAGTGACTCCTTGTTGTCTGACCACTAAGAAAATACAATATTTCAAAGCTGACATATGTGATCCAATCGTGCTCTTGATATTGCATCAATTCAACGTTTCTGTATTATTCTTAATGTTTTGTATAATTCACGAAGACTAACTGAGTGTGCAATTGTTACCGCTCCTAAGACGTTGGTATTTTGGAGAATGCCACACTTTAGGATTCTTGTTGAGCTACCTATAGGCATCTGCCAGTCACTTGAGTTGTAAATCGGGATTCCTAACTCCTCCAGTAATCCAAGGTAACAGTATCACGGCAATGAAAATATCACGGCAATACACAAAGCTACCGAAAGTAAGCCTACGAAGAAAATGCTGTGCTCCTGATTGGAAGTGAGATACTTTCTATACCTTGCCAAGTAATCTTTTCTCACTTCGTAAGGATGTTAAAGGTTCCGAAGATTTCTATTCCACGTCCCAAAGCTTATGTCAGATCAATAACTTGTGTTGACGAACTACTCTATACGTTCTAAATCATCTTCGATTTCAAAATCTTCATCATCAGCCTACTACCCATAAGATCTTCATCTTTATCCAAATTATCAAGCGCATAGGAGTTTCAAGTTACACTGGATAAGCTGAATGGGTCAGTGGGGCATTGGACCTATAGCTGATAGTAAATGTAATATAAATTTTTCTTGCTATATCCTGCAGTTTGTATCAAATATGTGTGTGGAATATCATCGGATGATTGCATCCTCTAACCAAAATTGGTTGAAAGCATTGGCCTAGGTCGATACCAGGACCCTTTTTCTTGATAATTCAATTGAGTCCTTGGCTAAATAACTTATTATGTGGTAAAAGTGTGGATTTTTATATGGTATCCAAAAGTAATATGGTTAAATTCGTGAAAATGTGCATATTTTGGGCATATGGCATGGAGCAAAAACTTGACGTGATGGAAGAAAACCAACGGCATTTTTGGAATTAGCACACCAAATTTAGTCTAAATCTAGTGCAAAATTAAAGTCAACAAATTTTTCGTTCAAAATTGTTGCCCAGTGTATTTTAATATTCTTGGTATGTGTGTCATTTTTCGTCGCCGAAGCTTCGGGTTTCATATAGCTTTCATATAAAGCTCTTGGCGCATGTGTGGATGTGGGTACTCTGAGCGTCCCAATAGCCTTGATATTAATTGTGAAAATTTTGTCAATTCTGGTTGAACCTTTAAAGTTGGCAAAATTTCTTTAAAGATGTGCATTCTACATTTTCTGATCACGTGACGTTCTCTCAGTTGATACTCAGTGAATTAGTACATGTAGCCTAACTGTGACATGCAATAATTTGACTTTGAAAAGTTATTTAAAAATTAAATTTTGTTCAGTTATCGCGACATTATATCGATATTTTTAGCTGCTACAAAACAATGGGGCATGGGGCTTAGCGAGGGTCAGTGTTGTCGCCCATAATAATTTTTCGACTGTTCAGAATTGCTATCTTTCATGTTCCCGATTATTTTCCTGCATACATGGCGTCCTTTTGCGAATTCACTCACTAGTAGCAACCATGCAATCGACGGCCTTGTTGACTCATGAATCACTACAGATTAATCCGTGATTGTGATCTGCACTAAAATGCAAACCATCTTTTCGCTACAAAATATGTAAATTACCTGTGTAAATTACTCATCATGCCAATTTCCACATCGTCAAGGGGTTTACAGTCGGAACCAGATACTGTTCGTATACAACAGCGACATAGAAGTCATTTGAATCGTGGCCTTCCCAGCAAGTATGGTCGCACGATACGGATTGTTATAAGGCGGATTTTTACACAAAATTGGTTTAAATTTATGCGTTCATTGTGACACTGGCATTCGCTTTAATTTTTGCAATTGCGGCAGCTTGCAATCACTATAGGGCTTCAATACGTCATGACAAAGAGCCGTGGAATATAGGCGATTCTTTCGCTGTATCAATGAGCATATTATTATGGAGGCATAATTCACGATAACATGTCTTTGAATCTTACGGTCCTCTCCGGTGACAGATATTTCTCGGAATGCCTACTCTCCGCATCAGATTCTTTTAATTACGTGGGTGCTTTCTTCCCCCAAGGAACGCGAGAGTTGATTATATTACGGCTATCGGTGCGAGCGTTTGTAGTCTTCTACCTGCGTAGTCTCGTTTATTGCAATCATGGCTAGTGAGTAGATGAAGAAAATGATTGACTAGGGACTATTGTTGAATTTGTACAATGTACATTTTCTTGACAGCAATATGACTGCCGTATTCATTATACTTAGATACACGAGGGTTGTACCGTGGAGCGTGCGTATTTGGTAGGTAGGTTCCAGACTAGAAGTGTATTAGTTGAGACGTAGGCCTACACTATACACCAAGAAGACTCGCCAGGATTTCAAGACCAACCTGCGTCCAACGTACGTTGGGTATGGAACAGCGGTCGCCAACCCTTACTGAGGAAGGTCACGATGCCATGTAGGCAAACAATGAACGAGGCCGTTAGTGTTAGCCTGATTTCGTTATTGTGTATGAAGTGGTAGGCTATACTTGCTTTAGGACATAGTGGTTATCTACCCTTAGTTCGCGTACCATTAGGGATACGCGGAGTTATTTCAAATGGTACGCAATAAATGCATTTCTTGTTTTAAGTAAGATTACAGTTTTCTACAGTTAACGTAATCGTCTCTTCTCTAAGAAATGTCTTCATCAAAAGTGTGTTATTAGTAATCAGGGATGGATTAGCTCGTGCGCCGCATTTGTTGTAAAATTTCCGGGCCGACTTATTTGCCAATACTCTCGCGTGAAATAATCCTATATATATTTCGAGTACAGTTGAGTTTTTCGTTAATTTGTGAATAATGCGCAACAAAATCATATAATCTCGAGGTGGTATGCACTATGCAGTAAGAAAGATGTTGAGAACCACTGCTTTAGAAAGTTAAGATGATTGTCTTTTGGATGAGCGTGAGCGTAGTTGTCCGATTTCGGGTTGGATGTTGCTTTCTTCTAAGACGTGAGCCGATGATTTTTTTAAACATACCTTATCTTTGTTGACCTTTTTTGGTCCAGTTTCACCGATAACATCGATCAGGGGACCGCCAGACGTCATTCCGGGGTTTGCGGGTACCCCGCAGGCTGGGAATCACTGGTATAATCTGTCTTGTTATCATTTGTTCTGATATGTGCCACACGTTTGAGCAGCAGCAATCATGGTTGACCTCCACGAAACCATTGAAAAGCCGACCGTGACAAATTCCCTCGTCTATTTTGCATGCTGTATATAGTGATAATGGGGTCATACATTCTGTAAAATACTTCTAGTCGCCATCTTTCACGAGATTGCCAACTTTTCGCCCGACTGACTCAACGACATCATCAAACTCGTTGGACAACGCCAACCAGGGCCAGGGGAAGACATCTTTTAAAGTGGGGGCAA
Source organism: Botryllus schlosseri (assembly GCF_051294905.1). Classification (NCBI taxonomy): domain Eukaryota; kingdom Metazoa; phylum Chordata; class Ascidiacea; order Stolidobranchia; family Styelidae; genus Botryllus; species Botryllus schlosseri. Next base: position 9,946,733 of record NC_137249.1, on the reverse strand, counting down.
TAGTTGCAACGGCAGTCAGCAGAAAAGCGGGGAAAGTAAGGAGGACTTTACACGAGTCAGCGTCTGATGGTAAGCATTGTTGTGTTGGTTCATCTTGTCTGCATCATATTCCCACTTTATATTAGTATTGTGATGTTATTTTTGCATTGATTTCTGTAAAGCAATGAAATTACGCATCTCCACAAATGCAATGTAAGATTTGCTGGTGAATTTATACCAATTTGGCTCTGTATATCGCCCGTGGTGCCAATTTCCGACGTGCAAACGAAATGCACCAAAAGCAACGTAACGATTTTGTGACGTCATATTGAAACACCCTCGCGTTTCATTATTGTAGTCAAATTATACAAGCACCAATTAGCTTTCTAAGAACGTGGGCTATAAGTTGCATAGTGAAAGAACGATAGATACTTATTATATAATCTCAATATCCCGGAATTCGTAGCAGGAAGTAACCACAGCGATTGCTTGCTTGCTTAACACTTAGCCCACGCACTTTTTGCGATGCCTCGTTACGCGACTACATGGACTTGTATTGAGATGAACTTTTCGAATGCGCAGCACTGAGCGAAAGAGACCAGCCAAAGAGCGGAACATATGTACCGATCTCCGCGTCAGCCGGAAATATTCCCGTCGCCGGTGGTAACGGCCACACCAAACACGATTGGCAGAAATTCTTTACGCGTTCGCGGTCCACTTCGATTCCAAGGGAATTATCGATGTCTCAGGACAACAGATACAGGCGAGTGCTTCCGCAATTTTTCATTCGCTATTTTCGAGTTTACCATGGCGTTACCGCTTTCCATGATAGTTTGATGAACAATAACGATCATCATCAGTAATTGATAACTACATTATGTGTATAGGCGCATCGGGAGCATTGTCAAGTTCGCGCAGAGATATAGTTTACGTTTCTGTTTGCGTTAATCTGAAGTTGCACATTGTCCAATAGCCAAAGGTGGTCAGTAACGAATTACTTCCACTTTTCGGGTTAATCAAGCAGTTTGTGACTGCTAACACTATCCTTACTCACGTGATTATGATTTAGGCTAACTTGTACTTGTAATTCTACTTTACTGTTTTCTGTTATAGGAAAACCAAGGCCTATAATAATTACTTGGTAATCGCTACTTCTACTTCTACTTAAGTACCAGCGATGACTACTTTGATCACATCTCTATCAGATATATCCGGAATATACACTGGGTCTCTCGAACCTTTCCCTTATGGTTGGCCGACTTCCCAAAACTTTCAGGCAGAGCCACTGAATCTTGTCTATATGCGCCTGCTTAGTGCTTACTCATGCTCATGCGTATAGTATGTAAATTGTAGAATGCGTGTTTCGTTATTGTGGGAAGTCGGAAATGCTCCTAGAGAATTAGCAGGTGTAACTCATGCCTCGCGTGGGAATTTGTCGCAAAGTTCGACTGGGTATGGGGAACTGACGTTGCTTGTATCTTCGCACTGCGAAGTTCCTATGCCTTTGGAAAGGTCCTCTATAGCTATACTATCGTCTTCTCATTTTCAGAATGCGGGGTAATTCCCAGCGAAACCGTCGCAGAATGCCGGGACCGACTATAACGGGAGTGAGTGAAGACAATCCCTACATCGGAACCGTCAGCATCCCACATTTCGAAGACGAGGGTGAGTTCGATTGGAAAAGGTCGCCATACATTTTTGTCCTCGCTGTTTTTGAGTCGACTGTGAAATCATCAGATCCGCGTAATTTATCTATGGAAGCACACTCACTTTCGGGAGAAATGTATCGTAAGCGATATGCGGCCATTCAATGCTATGTTTGTCTCGGAATTTGGAAAAACATGCGCACACTTTTCATTCATGTGTATGGACAGAACGGAACCGCCAATTCTAGTCGTCACAGATCACTGAAATATTAGCTTGCAGGACCGCACATGCTCGTTTCGACATGGCATTTTGTCTTGCGTATCGCGTGGTACATTGTGGGTATTGTACAGACGGATATACTTACATCGATGTTTTTTATCCGAAAATCATTCGTTCCCACTTAATTTTCGAAGCTTAACAAAAACGCATTGGACATCCGCAAGATAATACAGGGTCCGGAAAATCCCTGCTACTCTATACGTAATTCGTTTTATGCAGGGCCCGGACACTTCAAATTTGCAGTCATTTTGACTCAATATGTCATTGCGTCGGTGTTAAATCGCCTGCGATTGCGTGTCAACTTTTCCCACGGCTTGACGTTGCATAGCCCATGTGATCGAATCGCTATGTTTGTGCCTCGTGTATATAGGCTACATCGTCATCACCACCGTAACGGTACCATTTCCAAGCGGCTCGATTCCCTCAACCTCGCATTCCTGAGTGAAATGCGCCTTCCTCTATCCAGATTCGCATTTCATCTTCAACGCGCCCAATTTCTGTTTGAGACACCGCTTTAAATATTGATGAGGATCCCATACCGGCAGAATTATTCATCGAATAGAATACAAAATCGGAATCGGATCGCACTAATTGGGCTCTTGTAAGCCACGATGTCAGATACCACTAGTCGCAACACAAAACCGCCGTGACGCGGTGACCCTCGGACCATGAATAATGTCCCGGTCGGCCAGGTTACGGCTGACGCATCGTCAGAAGCAGAAAGCGTAATTACGCGTTCATCTTGGTTTATCGGGAATCGGTGCCGCATCCGCTGGAACGGAATGAAAAATGATTGGTTGCATTATTTATGCCGCGACTGAAGTGTCGGTGTTTGCGTAACATGTATACCTTTCTCTGGTTTCAATTGTTTAATATTTTATTGTTTTGGCGACAGGTAGCCTGAACACGTACGAATTGAATTTCTTACGGTACTCCGCCGAGGGTAACTTGGACGAGCTGCGCAATATTTTCGTCGAACAGACCTACTACCTGTTTCACTTGGACGTTAATTGTGTCGATTCGCTCGACCGCACGGCGCTGAGTCTGGCGCTGCTGAACAGACATTTGGATGTAGTCAGATTTCTTTTGAGCGACGAAGTAGGTAAGTGGTCCGGAATTTATTTCTAGGTTTAGAGGACCGTATAATTTCAACGCTTGCTGCATCAATAATTCAAGTAATCTCAGCATCTTCCCCGCCCTCTAATATACTTCTGCTTCAAACGCGTGTTATCTGGTGTGCTAATCCGTGCAATTCCGTTCGAGAAGGCCGCGCTTATTTCGATGTCACTTTACTCTATCCGAGCATATCTGCGTGAAACTCTTACCAAATGGTCAATGAATCGCGCATTGTGCCCGCGAGAATGTCTGTTTGGTGGAGCAATCGTGTCAGTTTGCTTATATTTGAAGCTCCAATGACATCTCGACTGTGATAATATCTCCTCGCGCACTGTATATAGGGGTTTGCGTTTAATTGCCTGTTCCATGACCATCGTCACCCTCGGAATTTCTCAATGTGCAGAACGCGAAACCGGGAAACTCAACACATTAAAAATTCCCAGTCGTTGAGGTCGTTAAATCGTTGATAGATTTGATGACCGGGTTTATGCTCGTTTGCAATGCGGGAATGTGATAATGCCCGTATCTCTGATGGTTGCAGATAGGGTTGCATTTAAAACAGAATGTGTTTAGATACGTGTCCTTCAAAAATTTTTTCTCGAAAGTTGCATAATTATGTCATAATTGTATAAATGCTTTCGAAAAAGCATGTAGTATGCGCCTTAGGACGACTCGCACTCGCACTAGATATCGTCAACGTATACGATATGGAATGGCTGGGAAACCCGCGAAATCATCATCGGTGCAACAGTTACAGCTACAGTTGCATTTAAAACACATGGTGTTTTAAACTTCCATTTAAAACAGGCGGTGTTTTAAAAGTTGAATGGGAATGGTTGTTCTGATGATGATGATGACCGCCGACCGTAAAATGCTGCATGACAATGTAGTCCCGCTCAAAGATATTTTTGATCCATTTACGACGGAGGTCGGAAATATTTTTCGGCCAAGGCGCCATTTTAACCCTGTATTTTTAATAGTAATTATCAGGGCAAGTTTTTGCAACATTTTTTTACAGCTTCCGACCGCTTCCTAGATTACTCAGAATCTATGTACTATGATGCTTCAAGCTGTTTGAAGGGATTATATAGTGCAATTGTTTGCAACTTTTCCATATTTTTCATACCGATTTTTACTGCTACTTTGATCAAATATTGCGCAAAAATGTTAAGTAGTGATTTAAAACCATGCTATAAACTATTCTTAGTATGGTTCTATTCTCATTAATTTGCATAACAAAGAGCTACGTGATAGGTTAGCTGCATCTCACTGTTATCTGTGACACAATGGCTTGCAAGCAAGAAGTTCAACTACCCGCGCCAAACACTCTGTGTCCGGAAAATATGTAAATTAGTAAATATAGATCGCTTTATAAATTCTGTCGCTTAAATTTGAGATAAGTTTCTTATTTCACGAACGCCCAGACGAGACCGCCGAAAATTACATTTTCACTGGGTCACCCAATGATATATATACATCGAGGCACCTTATTCAGGCTATTGAAAATTTGAAATGCTGAATCCAATGACGGTGTGAATGACAAACTACGAACTACTGCCACAGGTAAAAGTAGTTGGCGTTGCTACCCAAGTAAATGTAGAAGTAACGCCGGTAGTGTCTACTTCATTACAAGTAGAAGTATATACTTCCGAGATAAGTCGAAAATGTTTCAAGCGAAAGTAAAAGAAGAAAAGGTTGAAAAGTAATCAAGTAGGTAGTTTCAAAATAAAGATTTGGTCGAGCAAGTAATCGGGGCTGGCTACTTTTCGAAATTGAAACTAACGCGAAATGACTAATGACGCTACAGATAGGTAGAATCTACAGAAATATGTCCATATTCAGTTACCGTACTATTTGTTTTCTTTTTTTTTTTTTTGTGGTATTCATGGTGTTTGAAGACTACTATGGTCATGGTCATTTACACCGGGCCGATATTTTTCATTGTTATTCCGTGACCAGCGACTTTTATAGCACGGCCCACTTATCTAGGCTCCTTGAAAGACACCGCTTGCGCGGATGAGGTGGCGAGGAGGAACCTAGATAAACCGTCACTTACATAGGAATTCTGAAGTCGACCTCGGTCGGAATCGAACCCGCAACCCATGATAGTTGCAGTCGCGAATTATACTACACGGCGCTATCACACCAATTCGTATCAGTTACCGTGATGCGGGGGCTATTTCACCCAGTTCTTATGACTATTTCTCTGATGTAAGTGTTGCAAACTTGTCCTACTTTCTACTTTTCAAAATACAAATTTTCGCAAGTAGTTTTGCATAAAACCTGTTAAGTAGAAGTAAATGTAGTCATAAGGTCACTGCCGGTTCGCCTGCAGTTTTGACTTATATAGCGCCTATAAATAATCATGCAAAATACATGTCTTGGCAATTTGGCGAGCTGTAAAGCCGTGTCGCTGTTATTTCAGTGGGTCTGGAGCTTCGCGACGCGCTCTTCTACGCCGTGGAGTGCGAGTTTTACGAGGCAATCGAAATGCTCCTCGAAAAAGACTCGCAAACCACACTGCAGATTGTACCCGGAACCACGTCACCTTTCGAGCCAGGCTTGACTCCATTCATGTTATCCGCTAACAAGAACAACTACAAAATATTATCTATGCTTTACAAGTGAGTTCATACGCGTCGATGTAAGTTATTCCGGGCTGGTCCTAATTTATGGGCAGTTGTCATAGCTATGTTAGGGGATAGCTAGAAATTATTGTTCCCTTGTTGGGTATTCTCATTCGTGTTGATATTCGAGGATGCTGTCTTTCAAAGGCTTCGATAGAATTGGCTTTAGAATCATACGATACTTGACATCAGTATGTCGGCCGGACTCGAGTCAGCGTTTTCGTATGACTTGACTTGACTCGAGTCACTTTGCAAAAATGACTTGACTTGACTTGGGTAGCCGTTTCAAAAATGCGGATTGGCTCGTGACTCGAAGAAAAATTGACGAGTCGATTTCAAGTCATATAATCGGTGTGGACTAAATTGCTGTATCTTGTATAGTTCGGATTGTATGGATACGCTGGTGTGACCTGTGAGAGCAGCCAATCAGTCAACGATTGTGCAATTTACCGAGCCTCGATTGTTATATCACAATTAAATTGATAGCAAACGCAGTGATCAGTGCTTGCAGCCTACGTTGTCGTAAAATAGTAGTAAAGTAATATGATAGCAGTGAATCTCTGTTCACTATACTGCGCACAGTGCCCAGAGCTCATATAACCAACCTTGTACTCTCGTATGATTTAAATCGGGGTCGGCCAACCCGTGGCCCGCGAGAAGGTTTTGAATGACCCGCGAGGTAATTCTCGAATTAGTTATAATATCAATTTTTTTCGGAAGTACTTAAATAGCTGGTTCGTGGTACGGTTCTGTACCACGAACCAGTTATATTATAACTGTGGTTCCCAACGTGGGCGATATCGCCCCCCCAGGGGGCGATTTGGCGGTCTAGGGGGGCGAAAATGACCAAGGGGGCGATAGGGGGCGAAAATGGACGAAGGGGCGACAGGGGGCGAAAATAGCGAAGGGGGCGATAGGGGGGCGATGGCGCGTTAAAACGGCTTAATTGGAACCAATTCGGAGAAATGACCCTTTTTTTAGTCAACCCACGAAAATTTAGCTGCAAAAGTGTAAAAGTTCGACATCGAGCCGAAAAGTTGACCTTTTTTTTTAGTCAACCAACCGGTAATTACAGTTTGTATGCTCGTTATTCGATTCACAAAATTTTGGGGGGGGGGTGCGATGATCGGTGTGGAGCTCGAAAAGGGGGCGATGAGGCGAAAAAAGTTGGGAACCACTGAGTTATAATATCAACAACAAAAAATTACCCAAATTTATTGTGAACTTGCCAGAATAGCCGAAAATTTGATTAGCCTGACCGGCAACTTTGGGATGTTGATGACTAAAATATCAGTTCCGACGTATTGGCGTAGCCAGGGGCCATCTACATTTTCGTAGATCTTCGTACATATTTCTTTGCAGATTTATTTGAGTTGATGTCTTTCTGAGCACCTCGCGCGATTATTGTCACTCGATTTCTTGATTTTAGTATTGGTGCATCCTCCTGAAAATTAAAAATTTAAAATATACGTCGAATTTAGAGAATTGAGTCTAACTATATTCGCAATTACGAGATAATGTGTCGTCCAGCATGCGACTTTGAGTCTGCACTCGCAGAAAGATAGTCGGCGATGAAACCTTTGCACAAAGTGACAGAGGCATGTTCACTTAAATCTTCGATATTGATATGACCAAGCGCCGATTCATCATGTCCTGGCCACATGAGCCCAACGGTATACAGAGGTGACGCGCAATGTATGCAACTAACATTATTATTGACTGAATTCATTCATCATCTTTGAAAAAAATTTCGCGGGGCTAGGTCATGTAGACAGTCATTTCATGACATAATTCTTATCGATTTTGATACGTAGTGATATAGATCCTCTTTTTACCGCTGGCTAATGCGGTTCGCGCGATGGTTAGTAAATCTCGAGTGTCCCCTTGCCCGTAAAGGTTGGCCCCCCTGATTTGAATCGAACGAATATTGTCTATGCATTGATTTTCAACGTCAGTCATCAACAATTGAAGTAGGCTTAAGTTGTATTTGTGGATGTGTAGGTGGGTAGGGCGAAGATTTTAAACCAGTGGTTCCCAACGTGGGCAATATCCCCCTCCCCCCCAGGGTGCGGCGATTTGGCGGTTCAAAGGGGCGAAGATAACGAAGGTGGCTATAGGGGGAGATGGCGCGTTAAGACAGCAATATTGGAGTCAAGTCGGAGAAATGACCTTTTTTTATTCATTTTTTTAGTCAACTCACGAAAATTTAGCTCACTGGTGATTACACTTTGTATGCTCATTTTTTGGTACCCAATATTTGGTTGGGGCGATGATCGATGTGGAGCTTGAAAAGGGGGCGATGAGTCGAAAAAGGTTGGGAACCGCTGTTTTAAACGATTTCGCGTAGTCGCAGATCGATTGTGACGTTGTGAACACTTGTGCCGTCATAATGCCTAATTCGCATATAGGCACATTTCGCCACCTGGTTTTGAAATAGATGTGCAGTTCTTACGCAAAGGGAGCTCTACTTCTGATAGTATCGTGGATGCTTCCATGATGTCAGAATATTACATCCACAACTTCATGTTTCTCTTTCACTCTCTCTCATAGCTCTCTCTCTGTGTGTGTGTTTGACAGAGAGAAAGAGTAGGCCTATATTGGGTTTATACATTGAAGCGTAGAAAACTGGTCTGTGTTGTTATGATCCGCAAATTGCGGATCGAGAAAACGAGCAAGTGGCTTTTAAGCTCCGAATTTCGCAGTCAGAACGTTGCGAAAACGTAATTATTACGTCACGAGACATCATCTCGGATGTTGAACATTCCGTACCGTTTTGTTCAGATATAATCACCGTCTTGCCATATGCGACAATGATGTTCTCGAAGAATCCTTCGACGCCTATTCTTGGGACGCTGTCACCGCGAGATTACTCAATTTCCGAGCTCGCTCGAGTCCAGCTTTTATGCTGTTGATGTACAAGTGCGTATTCAAATTAGCGACTTGTTGTCCTGCTCGAGGAAGAGTTGGAGTTTCCGCGTTGTGTGCTATGTATGACCGGTCCATGAAGTAGGATATTCAATGTCGTTGACTTCAATATAGTGAAGATATTAGTCATCACAGTTCAGAAAACGAAAATCTGGAACCTGGAAATGACGCAACTATAAAGAATTGGACAATCGATCGTTGATGTTCTTATCCGCTTTGTGATACGATTGTAGCCATAATGCTATATCATAAGCAATTAGATGCGGTATTTCATGATCTGTGTGTTTTTTGATATGAGCGAATACCTTATGACGCTATATATGCACTGGCGTAGCTATAAGATGGTTTGGCCCGCCACCAATTTTCGATTCTGGCACTATATGACGCCATTGGTGTTCACCTCGTCTAGCAATTCACTATTTAAATATTTTCCCCATACACCACCAATCTTGCATTAACCCCTCCCAAATCATTATCCTGGCTACTTCTAATACTGATCGTACTGTTTTCATACTCCCACTATCGTTGTTGAAACCGATATTGGTACTTATTAATTATAAATTTTGTTCAGTGGAAAGTGATCTAGCGTCATACTTATACGTCAGTGCCGGGCTACATACGGCCCGCGGGCCGGATCCGGCCGCGGCCTCAGTCTGCAGAGATTCCCCACTACTTGCTTCAACGTCAAATTTTAGTGACTGTATGTTATTATATACGTGCGTGCGCAGCGTACGCAAGTATAGCTTACGGGTAAGTTTGTCGAAGCGAGAAGACTTGCATTATTGGCATTAACCATGTACTCAACCCTAATGAATTGATGTCTTGGTAAATTGGGATACCGGGCTTATCGAACGCCATGAAATCCTAAGTAAGGATTACACCATTTGCACCATAGTGTCCTATATGGTGTGCACATCAGCAAATCTCACGGCTTAGTGAAATTGGTCTACGTCACACTTTACATTTGGCTAAAGGCAATTTGACGGCATTTTTTGACCGGCTTGCCGAATATTAATTTAGATAAAACTAGTATCAATAGAAAGCTACCGAGGTAGTGATTGCAAAAAATATATAAATTTTATTCTGCTAGTGGCCCTGGAACCCCAAAATCACCCTCGAATGTTGCATTGTAACGGTGTTTGGTATTGTGACTCATCCATGCCGTCTGAGCAGCTCATGAGCAAGTGCGCACGAGATAAGAGTGAGAGTGTGAACTGTGAATGCTCAATTGGTTGCCCAACAATGGTCAAGACGCTTGCGGTTTGCGCTGCTTTCACTTGCTCCCAGAGGGCATGATTGCGTCACAATACCAAATACCGTTACAATGCAACATTCGAGGCTGATTTCGGGGGTTTCGGAGCTACCAGCAGAATAAAATTTATATTTTCGCAAGCAGTGCCGCGGTAGCTTTCGATTGGCACCCGTTTTATCAAATTTCGCGATCGGCAAGCCGGCCACTATAGGTCACTATGATGGCACGTGTGTTAATTGATCAGTGAGAAGCAGACAGGGCGTCGCCGGTGTGACAATGCTGTTCTCAAATCTACATCGTCTTCGTCCTTATCGACGAGAATTGGCTTTGAAGTGACATTGCTGTCGTTAAAATACATTCATTAAATACGATTTATTCCGTGTATAGTGGATAAATGGGCGAATAGTGCATCGATTCAGCAATCCGGCCCGCCAAGTACTTGATTTTCTTGTTTCCGGCCCGCCGGCTGGAGAAGTTGCTCGCCCCTGTTATACATGAAATATATTCGCGGCCCGACAATACAGCCCTTGTATTACGGTCATGGCGTAACCTTTGAACGCATCGTAGCGCCATTACCCATTTTGCATCAACCTGGGTTACGTATGTTGTAATTTTGAATGTCCTCGCGGGCTAGCAATGAGAAATCAGTTCTAAAGCTCTTGTGCCCGAAACAGATTTTAAATCGACCTGTATGGTTTTTCACACTTCCATTTTTTACATGTAGGTCTACTAGACTTATGCTGGCACCATTGAGTTAATTTCACAGGGTTACGATTACAATAGCATCAGTGAATTCGGTGTGACCAGAAAAAGCATTCAGCTTCAGCTTGCTAAAGGCAAAGTCGGCAAACGATCGCCATATTACGATAAAACTTCAGAAGTGCTTACTACCAGTACACCATATAGTAGTTCATTTATATGCGATTTTGGTACGCCATGACTTTATCCCTGAAAATTTTCTCCAACATTGCTATAGAATAGATTCTCGAGTTTATAAATTGCTCAACGCAGGCATGTGTGATGGCTATGCGGTGTGCGTCATAACTAGGGTTGCATTTAAAACAAAAATCAATTTAAAACAAACATGTTTAAAACAAGGCCCTTATTTAAAACTTTTTTTTTTAATTTGTAATTCTAGCCATGACGTCACCAATTTTCAATTCTGTCGTGATAGTGGATTGGCATTGACAATTGAAAATATAGGGTAAATATAGCTTCTTTGACGAGATATCTGTACTATTAATGTCGAACCGACTATTTTGCGGGTTCCAACCATCCCATATCAATATACGTCGGCTATATCGGGTGATAATTGTCCGTAGGCTCATACAACATGTTTTTTGGAAAGTATTTACACAATTATAGCACAATTTTACAATTTGAAAAAAAAAAACAATTTTTTTCTAAAAACACTATTTTTTTTCGAGGCATTCATTGAAACACCGTTTGTTTTAAATGCAACCCTAGTCATAACTAATAGGTATGTCGTGTCTACAATTCTGTTTTACAAATTGTAGGCTATACTGACAACACCTTCGAAGATCTAAACGCCCACATTTTGCATTCGCGATTTCAGCGACAAAGGATTAACTTGGGATCCGCTGAATAGAGCGATGGATTTGTTCGGCGAGCTTCAAATGCTCGCGAAGAGAGAGCGGGAGGTAGACGAAGCTTATCTTTCAATGGCGGATCAATGCGAAACTTTTGCTCTGCAGTTATTACAGGTGAGCCGAACACGATTTGGTTTTCTCTATTCGTTACGCGCGTTACGTACTAATCAACTAATGGGACCGGCGTTTGATTTGCAGGATTAGAGATCTTAGCTGACATGGTTTTCAGAGGTGGCTAGTGACTAATTCTACCGCAACTAGGATGGTAGCGTCGAGTATGCTGCCTTGCTCACAATGCTCAGCTCTTAATCCGGCCTCTGTGTGCTTGGGGCTCGAAAGGCCCAGCTAAACTGCGTGGACAATGAATTGTGTAAGACTTCAGATTAGGTCGCTGGTAGCGCTGAAATCATAGTTTTGCGATATAAGTGTAGCAGCCCTCGTGCGCCCCCTATTCGGGTCCGCTTTCGGTCATGCTTTGTATATTCGGGAAGAGCATAAGCTTGGTTCGCTCTCTTGGGCTGCGTCGGCCGTGTTGGGCGGTCGACGGTATTTGTGGTCGGATACTTGGTTCTGGGATCTGTATCGTCTGTCGGGTTGCGGTGTATTTTGTGTGCTGAATAAACCTCCATATTGGACAAAGGCCTCTACATTGGCGAGCACGCCTGGAGCAGTATGGAGAATTCGTCGCAGTCCATCAACTCGCGGGTCTGGCTAGTTGGTGAAGTCAGAAGATTGGAGAGAGAAATTGAAGCACAACAGTTGGTTATGCTGGAGGCCGAAATTGATTGTCTGCAACGACGATTTGAGGACATGGAAAGTACATGGATTTCTCGAATCGACGGTACGTCTGCAAACTGCGTGAAAGCTATCGAAGAGATCGTTGAACGCAAGTTTCAGACATCTGAGGATAGAATGATTTCGGTGCTCAAGGCAATACTACAAGGTGACGATGCTGATTCTGAAATTGTTATGGGCGTTGAAGGTTCTGGTGCTTCTATCGGTGAAGGTGTTGGAATCGGGAAAGTGTCCAGCAGTGGTGTACCGGTACTTGTCTCGTGCTCAGATACTACATCCTCCGTCGCCTTGCCAGAGACTTGCAGTGTAGCAACTGATGTCAGTTTGGGTGACGATCCTGTGCTTGAATACGAAGTGGAAGTCTCGACTGAGGATTCAGATTTCATAGTGCAGCTGCCATGTAAGCGATGTGATGAAGAACAATCAGAATGCGGCTACAGAAGCAAGCCTAATAACCGGGAGAAGATTCCGAATGACACAGGATTTATTGCAGCAATCGCGGGAAGCTTGTTGGAACTGAATTCGAATGGATACGTTTCACCTGTCTCAGATCTTCCGAATTGGCTGAAGTCGTACATCTACTATGGGGAATTTGGGAACCGCCGTGTGAATGATAGTATGGACTGACGACTGGAAATTGCATATGTTTTATTGTGATTACAGTGCCTTGATTGTTTATGCTGATATTATGTTGCTATTTTGTGGGTTAGTGAGAGTACTTTGTATAGTACCTCTCAGAATTAGAGGAGGGTGATGTAGCAGCCCTCGTGCGCCCCCTATTCGGGTCCGCTTTCGGTCATGCTTTGTATATTCGGGAAGAGCATAAGCTTGGTTCGCTCTCTTGGGCTGCGTCGGCCGTGTTGGGCGGTCGACGGTATTTGTGGTCGGATACTTGGTTCTGGGATCTGTATCGTCTGTCGGGTTGCGGTGTATTTTGTGTGCTGAATAAACCTCCATATTGGACAAAGGCCTCTACATAAGTTTCAGTAAATCTATACCATAAAAATGAGGTTATCGTGCATTTCTCTTCATATAATTTGGGATGTTGATAAATTTCCACAGTTTATTAATAAACTCCAACCGAGAGCACTCGATTTGAGTTGAAGTTTCATAGTAAGCCTAAAAGTGTTGAAGGTTTTTTGTGGTTATCGTTAGGTAGGCACTTCAATTGTGAAGTCATCACGTGCGAAGCATAAACCCGTTGGTATTGATGATTAGATTCGTGGGGACTCGATGTAAAGTGCGCCTTGAGATATAACAGCCACTGGTTGGCTGTTGCAGACAGTTCAGGCTGACGATTGGTAACTAACACCTTGAAATTGCTATATTCGATCACTGTACAAATATGCAACGGCAGGTGGCGAACCAAGGCATTGAACGTCTCACCCCGGTACTTCAAAATTACGTAATGGGCTCTATTGACTCAATTCTTGAGCGTGCGCTTAAATTCGCGCGCTAGGCCGCTCGGAATTTCAGCACCCTCTCTATGGGGTCGATAAATATAGCATAGTGGTATTCATTCATAGATTCTACGTGGTAAAAACCATCGGACCTGGTATCGAATATACAAGCGGGAGACCTCCGCTAGATGCCGCTTGCGGATCAGTAACGATTATACCATAGGTTCAACTGTTCGTATTTAACGCTCTCTTCGCTCCGATTATTTGAAATTTCATGCGGTGACGTCGTATTTTGTAATACGATTGTTGATATATAATTTGCTTGCCAATTCACTACTAGTTGCTGACGATTACCCTTGACAAGTGTCAAAAAATATTTGCGTTCATTTCAATATGAATAATGAATATACTATTCAAATGTATTCGGATATTTTTCTCAAACGGCTGTCGGCTGCGATTTTTGAACCATTTAGTGTCACGAATGTTTTGACCCACGATTGTATCCGTGGATTGCGATCCGGGCATACCACACCACACCAGCTTACATCGACACATGTTATATATTACATTATACCAGTGGTTCCCAACCTTTTAACAGCCACGTACCATTTCGAGGTTTTATACAGTGCTCGCGTACCACCTACATAAGTTACGCGCACCAAAGGCGGTAAAACAAAATTTTCACCATTTATGACGTAATAATCACGTATTTGACGTATGCGAGGTGTAATAAAATAACAAATTCTATTACATCAGGGGTGGCCAACCTTTTTGCGTTTCACGACCGCATTTCGACCACTCATGTAGCCCACGGCCGCATTCCGGAACATAATAGTCGTAATGAACGAGCTGGACGCCAAATACCCAGGTCAAAGTGTATATGCCCATTTCTGGTGAACTGCGGACTAATCTCTTTAATGATATAGGCTTACTATACGCACCGAAATCGTGAGTGGTCACTGGTAATGGCAAGGGACTGGTCAGAGCCGCGCCAAGCGCGAAAATTTTTCCATATTCACCAATGAATTTCGTCATTGATATTAGTAGTTTTACATATTACTATCAAACATTTATCCTTTCTTAGCCAATGTGATCAGATTCACCGGTATAGAGTTGATGCAGGGGGTGTTTCCAAAACTTTAGGGCCTGTTATAAATTATGATTTTGTTGCATGCTGTTATTTCTTGACCTCCCATCAGGATTGTCGGTATAGTGAGGAGCACACGATTCCGAGTTGATATTTCTATATGAGGCACATCATTTTCCTCAGCTGTTCGCATCTGTATTGTGGGGCTCTGATTGCAAAGGGCGCTATACTATATTAAAATCTAAAAATGAAGTCACATTAACAAGATGAATCAAAAACTTTCAAGAAATCGGAAGTCAATTCGTAAATTCAAATTGCATGTCGACGGCCGCCAACACATACTAATTGAATTACGTGTCCACGGCCGCACAAATTTCCCTCTACGGCCGCAGGTTGACCACTCCTGCATTAGGCAATATCAGCCAGGGTTGATGGGATGCATGGAATTGTTTTTTCACCACCGGTCACAAGATGACAACATAATGAAATACCAACAAAAGTCGATATATTTAATGGGATGGCTGCATTTGTTTATTTTCCACTAGCTGGTCGATGCGCGGCATACGTTTGCTCACAGCGCATCGAAATTCATGCAGCATGAGCGCAACAAGTGGGTTTTGTTTCTTCGACTTGGCAGTCATCGGGGATGAAAATCCTTGCTCGCACTCTTACGTAGAAGGGAAAATCAGCAGATGGGGAATAGCGCGAGAAGCTAGCGTCGAGTACGATGAGGCCATGCTAAGCCAGAAGTTTATTGGAGAACAATCTTCTCAAAATCAACCCCACCTGAAAATAACTCCTTTCGGTTGAAAAAAAATAGAATCTACTCGCGTACCACCTGAAAGACCTTCGCGTATCACTAGTGGTACGCGTACCACAGGTCGGGAACCACTGCATTATACCCACTGTATATGCGGCGTGTATTTACCTTAGAATATAATATAGCAGTGAGCATTCAATAACGTTACAGACTTGACGTAGAATAGGCTACGCTAACAAGAATGTCACCATGCATTCCAGGAGGTAAGGTCGGCCAGTGAGCTCGCCGACTTGATGCGATACGATCTCGACGACGACCCCGACGAAGACGACGACCCCGGCGAAACCGACCGGATCATTATCAAAAAGCGCGAGAAGATGCGGAACTACCTGAAGCCCATCGAAAAGGCAAGATCTTAAAATCCAGCGCTGCGCCGTTTAGTTGCGTGCGCCCGGTGACTCTTTTTACTTCGAGTGCACACCTGAGCACGGGAAGATTGGGCGCACTTGATAGAAGAACAGTGAAGACTTGACAGTTATTTTTCGGGGATCTTGAAGTTTTGTTACTGAATTTCGATCATAAGGAGGTCGGGACCATAACGCACTTGATGATCATAAATCGTTCCATTTTCAACTGATTTTCGTATGATTAGCTTTTAATACATAACGTGCCCAAATGCGCCATGCGGCTCCAGTGTCACAGTTGTTGGGTTGTTCAAAATGGAGTGCTTGGGTGATTCGATTGAGTCAAGTCGAGTTTTTCTGTCATATCAGCATAATGTTTTTGTGGCGCAAGGAATCAGATGCCAGGCACACCTCATCCAAAATAATTTCGTATTTCTGGACCACGACTATTTCGTAGCGCTTTGCAGCCATTGTGGGGGCCGAAATGTCGTTCTGCAATATTAGTAGCCTTGTCGAACATGTCTTTCGATGCTAAACTGCGGTTAGCCGCGATTCCGGAGTAGGGGTTAAACCCGCTCAGAGGCCAAATGCCAGACGCCAAACGCCGAGCGGCGGCCGAATGTCTATACGGCGTTTGGCGTCTGGTTTTCTGAGACGCCAAGTAGCTATACGGCGTTTGGCGTCTGATATGGTGAGACGCCGAGTAGCTATACGGCGTTTGGCGTCTGCTATGTTCAGACGCCGAGTAGCTATACGGCGTTCGGCGTCTGGTATGTTGAGACGCCGAGTAGCTATACGGCGTTTGGCGTCTGGTGTCTCGGTAAACTGAGCAGAGGCTAAATCCTTTCATGGCGCGACTATTAAGCTCCCGCAACTATATGATACCGAAGATTGCATATTGTTACATTTTTTCATAATAAGCGTTGGCAGAATCCCAAATGATTGTATGTTCACTGTTCAGATTAAAAAAAGACCTATTTGATCACCTCCTGTCGTTATACTACTAACTCGACTCACAATTTTTTTGCTGACCCGAGTTATTTTCTTACAAATGGATTTACTCATTCTATGGCTTATTCAAGAATGGTATATCACGACTAATAAATGAAAAATAGGCCCTAAACCTGCCTTTTATCTGTTACAATAAACATGTTCAGAGTGGGAAAAATGAACATATGAAATATCCGAGGCCTTCGATATCACCCCCGAGAGTTCCACAGAAGTGACCTAAAGCTGAACTGGATGGGGGAACATTAAACACCATGACTTGGACTCAGCCCATTGCTCTCGGACTTGACACGGTGTGAATTGAAAATGACTCGAGTCAAATTGACTTGGTTACAACCCTGTCACCACCCCATATCAGTGTTGGGATGACTCGAGTCATGACTTGACTCAAGTCACTTTGCTAAAATGACTTGACTCGAGTGAGTCAAAATGTGCAATGACTCGTGACTCGAAGGTAGTGACTTGAACACAACACTATAATTGTACACTCACAATGAATTTCAGACCCAAGTCTGTAGATACAGTATGTAATGAAACCACAATAAGAAATATGCAACGAATACCACAGTAAAGGTCATTAAGAAACAAGCAACGAAACCACAGAAAAAGTCACAAAGAAATAAGCAGTGGAACCACAGTAGAAGTCACAGAGAAATAAGCAATGGAACCACAGTAAACGTCATTGAGAAATCAGCAGTGGAACCACAGTAAAAATCACTATGAAACAAGCAACGAAACCACAGTAAAAGTCATTAGTAAATACGCAACAAAACCACAGTAAAATGTCGCCAATAAATATATAAACATCAGAATTTACATCTGGGTATATAGCATGCAATAAAAATCAGGATCAGGTATCTGCTGTCCCGGGCAACAGTGCTCGTGCGTGCTCGTGCGTATAGCTATTCGGCGTCTGAACACAACAGACGCCAAACGCCGTATAGCTACTCGGCGTCTCAGAAAACCAGACGCCAAACGCCGTATAGACATTCGGCCGCCGCGGGGCGTCTGGCGTCTGGCGTTTGGCCTCTGAGCGGGGTTAACCCCTGTTGCGATTCCGAGGCTCGAACGGTGTGAATACTGCATTAAAACCACTTTTTTCATTGACAAAGTGAAGCTTCTAAACGCGTATTTATATAGTCGAGGGGTCGCATACTTTTGGCATTTAATCTGAGGTGGCGTCTTTTAAAATTGCAGAATGCAGTTACGTGTCCACAAATTTGCAATTTTGACAAATATGTTTGATTTCCGTAATACGTAGGCTATTTCGTTCAATTATGACAATTTCACTTTTAAAACTGATGCAAACATGTCCCAGAACTACAGTCTGCTCTACAAAATACAAAGCGGAAAAAGTATGTAGTTGTACTCGAAACAACTGTAAGTATAGATGTAGAAATGCTCCAAATTCAGAGCCACTTGAGTACATAGTGCCAGTAAGAAATATCTAGTTGATTTGCGAAATGTTACTTCGTTGCTAAATGTTACTTCGCTATCATAATTCCAACCGCTATCATAATCCCAATATAATAAATTTTTGCGACACCTTGTAAATATAAACTGTTAGCGAAGGCCAAAGAGGGCAGCACGTTGATGCGAATACGACATCCTTGAGAATCCTCAATATTGGTCAGGGCCCGCGAACCAAACAGGTTGCCGACCTCCCGATTTAACGCGCGCGAGTAGACTAAACAACATTACGCTATCAGCGACCAGTATGGATTGGATACGAAGAAAAAATATGCGTAATAGTCTACCTTCGCATGTAAAATTTATCTGTTTTTATGACAAGCTACCGTTTTATGGCGATTATGTTGAAATCAATGTAACCGTGCCCGAATTCGATCCCACTAAACCTATATAGCCTAATTGGCCCGTATATGGTCCGTTGTTAAAACAATTCATGCCGTACCCTCCGCTATAGCTCAGGCTGCTTCGAATGCGATAAACATCAAATATCGTTCAGGCTGAATCGATACCGCACGAGGTTGTGAGGTTACGCCGTTATTATACTAATCTAGAATAACAAACTGGATTACACGGCAAGGGACTCCGAAAGAACTGAACTGTTAGATTAATGGTTACGACTTTATGCTCGATGACAAATGTAATCGACATACGATGACAAGGGATGGCGAATACCGCATCCATCACCACTTCACGAGTGTAGGAAAGATTAGGGAAAATCCTCAGTGGACACGAACGCACACGACATTTCCCAACCACTGACATATCGTTGTCATTATGAGGTACCGTACTGATAAGGGCGGGGGTTTATGATAAGTAATGGTTTCGTCGACAGGCTTAATATGAGAGATAGGTCTTTTGGGCTCTGAGGGATGCAATGTACCAACTAATGAGCGTACACAGCAGCACACATAGTATATATTCATTCGGCTGAAGCGTGAACCGCGAAGCATAGTTATTCGGAGATGGCTACTTTCGAAATTATAAGTACTACGTAACCGACCATCTCAATGGTGCATACGATTAACACTGTCACCGATATAGGCTCCGGTAATATTGATGTAAAGCCGAATCCCCTAGAATGCAACTGTGATAGTGTGGTACAAATGTATGCACAGTGAATCGCTTGTAATCTCACCGTCGGCGCGTATTTTCGTAGGAGCGATTTTGGTTGGATAATTACACACATCTACGTAGCGATTATGCCCTCGGCCCGAGACGATACGACGAATTGTCGCGAAATCTGACATCCTGTTCTGCCAAACTAGCATGTTTTAGTGTTGTTACGTGTTTTCTATCGCATATTCGCACCACTCAATCCTTGATCAAAAGCAGTTTAAACCCAATTCGTACCTATTATTGCATCCATGTTGCATTGTTGCAACCATCCCACGCATATTCACAAATGACAATGTTTGCAGGCTATCAAGTATAAAATGAAGGACTTCGTTACGTCTGACAACTCTCAGCTGGCTCTTATTTATATTCAAAAAGGAAGTCTATTTAGGAAATTGCAAGGGATCAAAGCTTTTGGCGCACAGGTAAGAAAGAACGCGGTTAGTCGTTGAATGAACCGCGCACTCTACGTCACCGAAACTCACAAACGGGACGAAGTCTTACAAAACCTGCAATTTCCGATGTTTATTTATATCGTTTGGTTTAACGAAAATGTAGGCGTCAGCGGCGAACGTTTGTTGGTAAATGACAGCATATATTTCGTCAACTATACGTTGCCCGTCATTATATCAGTATCCGTTCATATAGTATTATACCTTGCCGTTAATTTGATAATCTGTCACGGAATCAGCTACTGTCGCGTGGTAGAAGAGTCGCCTGTACTTAGAATACTGAAGACTTATCAACTGCGTATATAGACAGGAAGGGGCCCACAAGGACTCCGCCTTTTATTTTGAAGGCTCAGGTCAAAAAATCCATCGGTAGTACTCAAGAGTAGAAATAGAAGTAACGCTGTAGATGTAGCCCCTATACCACGGTAATTAAATATATTTACGAAGATTCCACCGGATTGTAGTGTCATAAATCATTTCGCATTGTCCGCGAAAGTACATCATGCAATTTCGAGAATAGCCATGCACCCATGAATAACTGCAAAAAGCATACAAAAATCAATTTAAAACAAACATGTTTAAAACATGGCCCTTGATGAAACCATGATTTTTAGTTCTTTTTTCAAGTCATGAAGTCACGGATATTCAATTTAGACGTCATAGTGGACAGAGGTGGTCAAAGTAGTCCAGAAAGCTACTCAAGTAGGAGTAGAAGTAGCGACGAAAAAATCTACTCAAGTACGAGTAGAAGTACTTCTTCCACAAGCTACCTAAAACTGCTTGAAGTAGAAGTAGAATTGACTGACTTTAAATCTACTCAAGTAAGTAAGTAGTTTTGAAAACCGTTCGTACGCATGGACTGTCAAAAGCTGCAAATTGAGCTATGCGGAATATGCAGAGAGCTTGATTCGTATTGATGCATCCCAGGAGGTATCAATTTCAGCCAGAATAGGCATTCTTTCGCATATCATGGGATGCAAATTATAGTATTGATATGAAATGCGATACCAACCCTTTATTTACTAGAAGACCCCGTTTTAGAGAATATCATGGCATGGCGCCCTACCCCTATATATAAGGTCCCAAATTTAGGCGAAGAGCAATACTTAGAAGTTGTATCGGATACGGTTTCAACACTTTGCGTGATTAGTATACGTTAATAACAAATATTGTGGATCGTAAAATTTATATTTAGTGTAGCTTTATTTTCGGAAAATAGAGGCATTACTACAAATGCTTCAACATGTATCTACTGCAGACAAAAGAACCGAAAATAATTAGAACTCAAACAGGGATATCTAGATATCCCTGAACTCAAAGTATAATACTCGGAATTCTAGAAAGCGAAAAATATGTTTCATGTCTTTTGTCTATGAAGCTTCAAAGGTGATCTGCTAAAACAGGTGTAACGTTCAAAAAAGCCGGATTTCCAGAATAGCAGGACACGTCATGGGCTGCTAAATTGCAATATGATAGGTAATTGCTATTGCGAAACGGTATTTCCAGATGTTATGGTGGGCCATATTTACTGTGATGAAATATTTGATATGGGCGAGAATGCGGTGTGAGCGGAACCAAGCAATCCAGTACCTAAATTATATTCACTGATACTTTCGTGAAAACATATTTGTCACTCCATAACTACTGTGCGCCAAGCGCAACAAATTTTTTTAGCTTTAATTGACGTTTATGAATATTCAATGTTGGTACTCCGTGAAAACAGCCCCGAAATTCCTCCGGTCAATTTCGTATTGGGGGATTAAACTACTTCTACTTGACAAGCTGAAAATAGCGAAAAGTAAGTAAGTAGATCACAAAATATTACGAAGTAGTAGTAGAGAAAATCAGATCTACTTGAGTAAGTACCAAAAGTAGAGGAAAACTACTTGAGTACTTCCAAAAAGTAGAAGTACTTCGTTACTGACCACCTCTGCGCATGACTACTTAGAACAGAAACGACCAGCCCGTGGCTCGCGAGGTAATTTTCGAAATTAGCTATATTATCAAAAATGGATTGCCCAGACTGTGAACTTGCAAGGCCAACCAAAATTTAGGCTGATCATAGTGAGATGCCGGCAATCTATAATTCTTATCGAATCAGTGAAATTTTTCCGCGCGCGAATTTAAATTCGATTCAAATTTCTGGTGTCCCAGAAAATGCGACAGGAGAACTGTATAGTGCAAAACGAACCAGAATTCGAATTATAATCTAATTTAAAAAATCGGAACATTTTCTGATCGGCCAACCCTGCTCCTCTTCCAGGCGTTCCTGGGCTTCATGTTTCCTCTGCTGTCGATCTTCTTCATCGCCGCTCCCGAGTCGAAATTAGGCCGGCTCATGCGCAATCCCACCGTGAAGTTCGCGTGTTCGGTCGTGTCCGAACTGGTGTTCGTGTTCTTGTTGCTGATCAACACGATTCAGACGCAGAACTCGCAGACGCAGGCGAATCGAGAAAATGTCAGTGGGCGGTTTCCGGTATTTTTCGGTTCATTCCGGTTTGTTTCTACCGTTTTATTGTGGACGTGTTTCGTACGGGTTGACTCTATATGCGAGATTGAATTTGAGATTTCGTGCGCGACCTGTGTCGAATCCAAATGTAGTGAAAGTAGTCATCGTGGGTATACCATTTACGAGGGTTGTGTAGTACTGTTTAGAGTCAAGTGTACCTGTTTGACGCTGGTGTGATCAGACTAGATGACCTTCGCGGTCTTATCGAGCATTCCTATCTAATACCGAATACTGTGCAAGCATTTTTTCTGTACCACCGTCACTGCCGTGTGTTATGTATTTTGGTTGGATGAAAATAAAGACTCTCTCTATAGTCGAGATCGTATAGTTTCGTCAAATTTCCTCTTGGCGGAGTTGAAGTCACAGAAACCTTGTAACGCTCTTTGGTGTCGGAGTTCGAGAAGAACATATTGGCTGGAGTCCGAGTTTGTTCAAATCAGGGTTATCTTCCTATCCTGGATAAAATGCTCCGACTCCGACTTGACCACTTCAAATGCGAATCAAAGTTCTCAAATTTTGTCAAAAGTCTTGCTGTGTAGTTGCGTAAGTTATTTAGTTTTTCCCGTATATAGGGATAGGACGTTTTAAATTTTAGTCCGTGATGATTTTGCGGCATCCACACCGACTCATAATAAACAGACATACGCTCTGTGCGCATATGCACACCATGAGCGCTTGATGTGCATATGTCGCTGTTGGTCTTTCTAAGTCTTGCACCACCCCTCCGTGTTGCTGAGCACCAAGAGGGGAAGCCACGGACACCGCAGTCTTACTGACCAAGTCTGTGGTCTGACCCAGCCGGGTATTGAACCCACGACCTACCGATCAAGAAGCCGGACTCTCGGCCATAACGATGTCTTGTATATGAGAGCCTTCACAAACTTAATCTCTTACTGCGAGCACAATAAGCAGAGATGGTCAAAGTAGTCAAGAAAGCTACTCAAGCAGCGATGAAAAAATATACTCAAGTACGATTAGAAGTACTTATTTCATTAGCAACCTAAAACTACTTGAAGTACAAGTAGAATTGAGTGACATTAAATCTACTCAAGTAAGTAAGTAGTTGTGAAAACGATCGTAATTCGTTCGCATGGATTGTCAAAAGCTGCTAATTGAGCTATGCGAAAGGTGCAGAGCTTGATTCATATTGATGCACACCAGAAGGTATCCAATTCTCGACAGCATAAGCATTCGTCCACATCATGGGATGAAAATGATAGTATTGATATGAAAATGCGACACTAAGCCTCTGTTTAGAAATTATCATGGATATGGTGCCCGCCCCCATATTATAAGGCCTGTAGTTTAGTCGAAGGGCAATACGAAGAAGTAGTATCATATGCGGTGTAAACCTTTTGCGCGATTACTAAACACTAATAAAAAAAATGATGGATCGTAAAACGGCCGTATTGTTTAGCTTTATTCCCGGAAATTAAAAGCATTACTACACTTGCTTTTATACTTCAACATGTATGTTCTACAGACAAAATAACTGAAACTAATTATGACTATAAGTAATGATACAGCGAATTGAACGAGAAATATCAATACTACTTTGTTACGATACTGCATGTTTTTTCTATCCTTTATTTGATGACGTTTTTGAAGGAATCGGTTCGTAATTTTTGTATTCGCTTTTTCGTATCATTGTAATGGTACGCTTATAGTCGATTTGATTGGTTGATTACCGTTAAATTGTATATTCGCTATTTCTATAAATTGCTCTCGCTACTGTTGTCTCGCTCTTCATTCCACCGAGCAACGGACGAGGACGGACGGGCGATTGTGGCGAATCTCGCTTGCATTAGCATCTTAGTATTCTCAAATTCGATTTGGGCTTCTTGATTTTGATTGAATGCAAGACTGATACGCAAGGTTTGCAGAGTCCAGAAGCAGACAGGGTTTGACTTATGCATTTTCTTCAAACTGAAAGTAAGAACTCCGTGAAAACAGCCCGAGAATTCCCCAGTTTTTCTTTCAATTGGGGGGGGGTTACACCACTTCTACTTGATAAACTGAAAATAGCGAAAAATAGCGAAAAGTAAGTAAGAAGATCACAAAATATTATGAAGTAGAAGTAGCGAATACTCTCTCTACTTGAGTAAGTACCAGAAGTAGAGGAAAACTGCACGAGTACTTCGAAAAAGTAGGAGTACTTCGTTTCGTAGGTTGATTCATTTGGTAGTCATACTAGTAACTAAAAATGTAATAATCGCATAATTTTCTGAGGAGATGTATATACAGGACTGGTGGAATTGTAGGCCCGTGAAGAGAATATTGGGAGTCGGAGTCCGTGGTAAAGCGGACGGACTCCACAACCCTGGTTGGTACTCGAGTGAAATTTTACACTACACTGCACATTTATAACGTTCCTATTGTCGCAACACCTGTAATGTTTTCCGTTACTGCCGCCTTCCAGATTCCGCCGCTTCTGATCGTAGGTTATTTTTGGGTGGTGGGAAAATTCGCGCAGGAAATCCGAGAGGTGATGCACCAGGTGAGCGAGAAGGCAGTTTTTGGCTGGCCGTGGTGCAAGGCTAACCGGGTTTCGTTTTCAGGGTCTCCGCGAGTACCTGTCCGATATTTGGAATCACAACGACATGGCCACCATCACTCTCTTCACCGGGTATATGCTGCTGCGTATTATAAACAAGACCGTCAAAGGTATGCGGCCAATTGCGATAAGGTTAAGCTGGTGTTTAGTCGCGTGAAATTCGTGACGGTGAGACTTCTCTCGTTTTGAACCAGGGGTTTTCAAAACGCACAAAGCGTTGTGGCGGGCCGTAATGTGCCCGCTCCTATCATAACATGACCACTCGCGATTTCGGTGCGTATATAGTGAGCCGATATGATTAAGCAGATCAGTCCAGAGTTCACCGGAAATGGATATGGCCACTATGGACAGCTTAGCATGGGCAGGCTATTTTGCGTCCAGCTATAGTTCATTACGACTATGCCCTGGAATGCGGTCGTAGACTATACGAGCATAGTCGAAATGCGGTCGTGAATAGCAAAAAGATTGGCCCCCACTGATCTAAACAATACTTATATAAGATATATTTGCGATATTTTTAAATAGAAACAATTTAATGTGTTAAATCGTCATAGGTACCGCGTGAAACACTCATCACTAGGGTTGCATATAAAACAGAAATCGATTCAAAACAAATGTGTTTAAAACAACGGCCCTCGTTTAAAACATGTGTTTTTTCAAACCGAATATTCAATTATGACGGTATGATGGACATGATGGATTGACATTGGCAATTGAAAATGTAGGGTAAATGTAGATCCTTTGACGAAATATCTGCACTATTGCTGTTGAACCAACTATTTTGAGGATTCCAACCATCCCATATCAATGTACGTCGACTATATCGGCTGGAAATTGTCCGTAGGCTCGTACAACATGTTTTCTGTAAGTATTTACACAATTATGGCATAATTTTACAACTTAAACAAATCACAATTTTTTTAAACGGCCTTTGTTTAAAACACTGTTTGTTTTAAATGCAACCCTACTCATCACATAACTGCTTGATATGTTTTCGAAGATTGTGCCTATTTGTTGCCTCAGTGGCAGTATGAATTTACCACGCTGATTACTTTGCCTGCCTTTGGTTGACTTATTGAATTCGGGAGCATCGTATAACCGCTGTAACCTCCCTGCGATTATATGCGACCGTAACTGGCGTTGCAGTCAAACTTATTTTACGTGTAGGTAGCAACCCGGACTATAAGTGGCCGATACCAGTTTTATCTCCGATCCCGCTTTCGGACGTGTGTATTTCTATCGCCTATATCCTCATTCATCTTCGTATCCTGGAATTGTTACGAGCGGAGCGCAGGTTCGGACCGTTGCAGGTAAAGTATTTTGAGTGGCGTGGTTTACGAAATCGGCGTACATTGACATGCTTGTCTATTGCCTATAGCACTACTGCAGCTGACAGAAGTGGTCAGTATAGCAGAGTGCCAAGGTATGTTTTACCTAGTTCCGCTACTTTCTCCAGCGCTTTTGTCGGTTGAAATTGTCATGAAAGCAGGGTGATGTAGACCGTGCTCTGTAGACGAAAATCGTGTCTTTCATCGGTTTCCACTATGGCGTATGGGTCAAATCCAGTAATTGGCACTTTGTGGTATAAGATTTTGCTCCCACGTCCATCCCAAAGCAAATAGTTGAATACATTAATCGGTATGGATATATATATATGGCAGCGGTGTATAGTGAGTGCTGCTTACCACCTTTTCGCTCCTTCTTAGGGTGGTACGCGGAAACAGAACCCTCTGCCATATATCTCCATAGCAATTATATTGTTTGGCTCCTTCATCAATTGGAATGAGTGTGGGGGAGAATTTTACACCAGTATGTGCCGTTTACCTGATTTTCTCCCTGTCCATCATGGTGGAAATCATCGAAATGTACGATCTTCGTTTACTCTGTACGCTGGTATGCGAGTCAACCGAATGGAATGAGAAGAGACTACAGTTCAGTGTATTTGTGGCAATTGATGTGTCTTTTAGCAATATATTTTAGTCATTCGAAATACATACGCGCTCGCTATATAGGTAAGCGGGGGAATTAGCGAATTCATGACATCCATCGGTTTAATTCCCGGTCCCGCCGTCGGATGTTTATTTGGGCTCCTCCTTCCCATGTCGTCGTTCTAAATGCAACAAAAAGAGACTAGAAAAAGACCCGAAGAACGTTCTGAAAGAAGAAAAAGCGAATAGAGAGAGCAAGACAGAGCGTTTAAAAATGAACCACCTGATAAAGATCAGTATCGAAAAAAACTGTGACATCGGGCACTATACGTGACCGCGATCGATGCCAGATTATACGCGGCCGCAACTGATCGTTTCCGCATCCCCCAATTTGTTCATTACGTCGCATTGTAGATTGTATGTGTCTTGATCGAATGAAAGTATGGTCTGATTATTATTGATAAGCTCTGGTCTCTTCTGAAATATCAATAACGGCCCATAGCCGATTATTGTTCGATCACTGATGACCGGCACTGTTGCGACGGCTCTTCGCGTAACTTGAGGTTGGCTTTTTCTTCAGGTGTCGCTGGACCTGATGATGCGAGACGCAATCCGATTCTTTGTTATATTTTTCATAATTTATCTTGCCTTTGGAAGCGGCATAACGGAGCTTTACGCCCCGTTCGGATCGAATAACGGGTGCTGCTGCGAAGTAAGTGAAGCGCGTTCTCTGTATGGATTGGTGTCACGCCATGCTAAGATAACATCACATGTCCTATGCGCAGTATACCATCATGTCTAAGGCTATACAAACGACTGTTGCACTATACCTTGGATTCTTATCACAAATATACCACTTCTTCGAATTTCTGTTTTGTCGCTTGCTTATATTATACTTTACTACCGGACCGTGTCACACATTATCAATAGCCGTATCAGGCATGTTCGGTTGCAAATACTGAGTATAGCCCAGCGGTTCCCAGACTATATTTATTAAATACTCATTAACACTCGCTGCTACCCAATGAAATGAAAATTTTGCGAATTTACATCAAGTCTAAAAACGAAATCGTGTTTGCTGAAAATGCACTACGAAATTATAAACAACCGCTTTTTGATTTTTGACATTTTACTAAACTGCAGTACAATGTGTGATAATGCAAATTGCAATACGCATCTCGCGATGTCAAGTTATTGTGGTCTTTCGACTTGATTGCTGTTACCGCAGAAAACCTGCATGGCTGCCGAACTGCCGATACAAGCCTCATAGATTGCAATTCAAATCCAGCCCTAGTTCTAAAGACTAAACGAATTTGAGTGCTTTTAAAGGTAATATTTGGGAAAAAAATTAATTGCCCTAATTTTGTAAGAGTCAATGCCAAAATAGGCTGACTAGATCCAAACAACTATAGCTACTAGGGATGGTGTGAACCTCTGAAAGGTTCAGGTTTCTGTGACCGCGAACCTTTTGGAAAGGTTCTGTGTGAACGTGAACGTGAACCTCATGACGTCACGTTACGTCATATTGCTAATTCCAACCCTACATTTCAGTGAAATGATATATGTTAATGTACACCATGCCTAGCGATGACTCGGGCTACATAATTACACAATGCTGATGTACATAGTGACTTTTTATACGTCGACAAATGTATCAACTGGGGCAATCAAATGCTATAATAATCACATAAAATCAATATATTCCGTCGCTTTGCCAACAATTTCAACGAGGACTTGCAAGGGAATATAAGCTTACGTCTTAACGGTCTAGGCCAGACCGGACAATGTATTCGGCGTCTGAGTGTTTCTACGTTGATATTGAGCAGAGTGTAAAACGGGTTTTTATGCTTGCTACCGATATTACCGCATTAACGAGTTATACAGCAGTAGCCAACACCCCAATCGCACGGATTTGGTTTTTATGATACAATAAACATATGAAATCGAGATGGACCCCGTAGGCTTGCTAGATTTTTTACATCAGACAACGATATCAATTTCAATTTCAATGATTGGTTGAATAAGCACCACTCGCTGATTACCTACATGTAGCGTACTTCTCTCTTGATGTTGTGTGATTGCGGGTCAAGCTTGCAGCAGAGAGTCAATACATATTCACAAACAGAAAGCTGGATATTTCGAGCAAACTTTTGTAACAAAGTAGGTACAATTTTTGAGATTGTCTAGGTGCATGGTCGTTTAGTGTTCATTTTTCATGCTGCCAGCGCCATGCGTAGAGTGACCCGCAGTTGAAATGCAATAAATTTCGACCAAAGATGTCGTAATGACGTGAAAATTGTAATGTGTGAAAAAGGTTACATTGCAGAACCTACCAAGGTTCGTTTGTGAACGTGAACCTCTAAAATTCCGAGGTTTACACGCAGAACGCGAACGTGAACCTCACGTTCACACCATCCCTACCTAATAGCTACATAATGTGGTAAGCACTGCATGCACGCATATCTATTCTATCCAAGTCAACAACCATCGTGGCATAATTTTTACTTCTGTTATTCATTGCCCATTGTACAAAACCAAACACTTGGCACGCTAGAGAGAGGACTTGGTCTTTGAACTCGGCTGTAAATTGGTTCACTGTTATGCGAATATGTCGTGTTTGCATTCCCAACACGCAAGAGAGGCGAAGCGTAACAAAGCAACAACTTTCGAAATCATCGCTGCGCCAAGTTTAGTTACCGCTGGATAGCCAATAGGAGCGAACCCATATCGGAGTATGCCGTCGTTGGGCATTCGCATATTAATTCCACATTTCGCTTCGTATCTTTCCTGTCTCTCCGCAGCGTCGTAATTGCCCAAGGACAATTGGACATATGAGCATGCGGCGCTTGGGCATGCTGCATTTGAGCAAAGGAGTCAATTTTAGGGTTCAAGTTACGTTTAGGGTACTGGTTAGGGTTACGCCTACGATAAGGGTGCATTCTGGGGTTGTTGTAGGGGTTGGTTGGTTTTGAAACTATACAAATTCGTGTGCTCAATTGTCGCAAGGTTCAGTGTCGCATGCTCAACTGTCGTTTCGTTGTGTCGCGCGCTCAAATTTCGAGTAACCTTATCAAATCATGTGATTTTGGATAAAATTAAAATAAAGTTATACCCAAATAAATTATTACCAACGTCGGATGAGTCCAATCTGGTTTTTATGCGGCACCGTCGACGAAATAAATGTAGTGACACCGCTTGGGCCCTATACCTTCAACGTTTCACACTGGATGAATCGGAGGAAAGTGCGACTGATTACTATGGCACTTGGTGTGGCGATTCGAACACGCGAATCCAAGTCTAGTATCAATTGTGATGACTCGGGCGAGTGTAGAGTAGTTTTTTTTTGAAATAACGAAAATAGGTTACCATTGAATTCGGCACTTTGAAATTTTGCGTTAAAAGTTAAATAACTCCTATTATTATGAAAGCGGTGTAACAATATTGCATTGATAAATTCGAGAATGAATGTTTCACTGAATATGCGCGTGGATTTCGATACGGCACTTACTGAATTCGGGACTTTACCCTTGGTTGATTATGTATTAAGGGATTCGGGTTAGCGGTTAGAATTAATGCTTACCCCTGAGTCATATTCTGAATTTCCTGCAGCAGTAGATGTACGATATTGTGAAATCATTACGTATCGACTCGAGTACAGTTTCCACGACCGTGCGGTGAACCAATTTGTATGCGGCATTAGCCAGTATTTCCAGGTGGTTCACATTTCGTGGAGTTTAATGAAATTCAGTGATTGCTCACAAATAAATTAAGCTCGCCTTTGGCGAACGCCTATGTTGTATGCAAAGTTCTATTTCGTCGAAATCTCAATCCCGTTCCGTCGCTGAAAATGTAAACCACCAGTATTCCGTAGAACAAAAGTAATTATATCTCCCTAGCCATTGATTTAAAGGCCGGTCGCTGACTGATGCGTGTAGTCGTCGATTCGTTTGTTTTCTGCCTGCGAAAATGAATAAGAAAATTCGAAGAAATTCGAAATAGGTCAGTCATCTGCTTGGTCGGTAGCAACGATAGATCTGTAAGCGTCTTTCAGCGCGTAGCTCTGTGCGTCTTAGCGGGATTAAAGTTGCTAATCCCGCATGAAGTTATAAACATATCCGTTTCTAGATGGCTGGTATTATAGTGCAATGCTTTCATTGTGCATTGTAGGAATTCCGGTACTTTTTGCCATGCGTTTTGCCGGTATTTGTATATATATAGATATGACGGATTACGGCAATCGGATTGTATTGAGCCAAGATCGACTCTCGGATAGCGCACTCGAGTCGCGATAAATATTCAACTTTTTATCAAAATACACCAACCCAAACTCTGTCAATAAAAGGAGTTCGTGTACCACCTGAAAATATACAATTGAATAGTATATTCATATTGAAATGAAACCCGAATATTTTCGGCTGACACTCGTCAGGGGTAATCGTCAGCAACTAGTAGGGAATAAGAAAGAACATTGTATACGCTCTATCATTCGAAGTTTCATGCTGGTGACGTCATATTTTGTGATTCGATTATTGGTATACAATGTTCTTTCTTATTCTCTACTAGTTGCTGACGATTAACCCTGACGAGTGTCAGCCGAAAATATTCGGGTTTCATTTCAATATGAATATACTATTCAATTGTATCCTGAAGTTCTGTACCTCCAAGAAGCTCTTCACCTTCTTTCGTTTGAAATTTCATGAAGATGGCGTCATATTTTGTGATACGATCGTTGATATACAATGTTCTTTCCAATTCTCTACTAGTTGCTGACGATTGCCCCTGACGAGTGTCAGCCGAAAATATTCCGGTTTATTTCAATATGAAAATACTATTCAAATATTCAATTAAGAAATACTTTATTGTACCACGTATAATATGTACAATTGTACATAGGCTACAATTGTCCAACCTTTGTCGGGAATAACATCGAGTAACATACAACACCACTATATCAGGTATTGAAATACGGCACTGGCGTTAACCAGTCTCCCCGCAGTTAGACTATTGTAACCATATCATGAACACATTCACACAGAGGTGGTCACAAAGTAGTCTGCGTTGCTACTCTAGTAGAAGTAAAAGTAACGCTGTCAATCCCTACTTAATTACATGCATAGATGTAGCAATTCCCGAGACCTGTCAAATTACTAGACGCTTTTCATGACGCTACAAATAACTGCACATACACAGGCTATTCCAGGAGGATTTTATGACACAATTCCACTCAAAAAGCGATGTAGACTATATGGCCCGAGGTTCTTTCTACTTTTGTAAATCTACGAAGTGTAAAAAGCAAGTAGTTTTACCTAAAGAGTGTCCAAGTATGAAGTCGAAGTAGTCAAAAAAATTCGCACTTCAGAAGTAGTACAAGTACGGAAATCCTCGAAAAAGTCTAAGCATATATTTCGTTACTGACCACCTATGTGCATAAGATAGGATTATTGGATGGGATGCACGGAACCTTTTGCCTCTAACATACTGGGAGTATCATGATTATGATAATGTGACATGACGATGGAGTTGTGAGTTAATTTTCGTATAGCCGACAACGTTTGACTTCTCCCGGTTTCAGTTTCAAAGCGTGTGGACCCACATATGTGACATAGGTAGGATATTATCTAGATTTTCGCTAATCCTTATCTGCTTTGTTTCAGGATTCCGCCGTGTTGGTCAACGCCTCTACCTCCGCTGCTCCTCCCGTCTGCACCCCCTGCAAAAGTAAGCGCTTAGCGTAAAAGCATTCTTACCGCCTATACGTGACTGCCATATTTCCGCGACATCGCACGCAGAAGACCCGGAGAATTACGATCCGCAGAAAACCCTGTCCAGCCTCGAAAATGTCGCGTTAGCCATGTTTTGGACTATGTTCGGTTATTCCCAGTGGGCCACCGCCTACGCCACTCTCGAGGGCCATTGCGAGGAGCATAAGATTACGGCGGTGGTTAGTTGACATGTTGTCGGCACGCGTTCGAGATGTGTGTCGCGCGCACGATTGATGTTGGACGTAATTCACGCGTGGTGTCGTGTTGGTTCGTGTGTTCGTTGCTGGGGTGGGACTAACACCGACTGATTCGAATCCTTCGCGAGATTTTGATTATCACTGTCATACCGAGGTGGTCAGTAACGATGTACCTCTACTTTTTCAAAGCAGCCTACTCAAGTCGGTTTTGCGTACTTGCACAACTTATTTAGCGGTTATGATTTTAGACTCATTCTATTTGTTTATTACGCGAACTTAACTTTTTCGCCTTGGATTTTGGAAAGTAGAAAGTGTTATGGGGAAGTTTCCGTCGCAATTGTATGTGTGAATCTTGTCTGTCTATGCTGAAATTATATTCAATGATTGTACCTACTAGGGTCGCCATTGAAGTCACTCGTGCGTTAGTCGTAAAGATGCATTTTGTGATATGGATAGTATATCCAACACCGATTGACTGCCAAAAGCATGTCAACCAGCAATCAAATCTACTTTTCTTAACTACTGTACACTGTACACACGTAATTTCTACTTCCACCCGGGGCCTACGATATCGCAGGCCCCGTTCCATTTGAAGTAATTTTGTCTCATCTGGAAATCGATGTTTATATCTGTATACGAGTAGAAATTTGCTGCGTTACTTCTGTTTCTATTTGAGTATGAACGCTGGCTACTTTGAGCAACTCTGCGTCATACACAATAGATACGACTTTGTAAAGTCAAATATCGATATAAACATTATAAACCATACACATGATCTTTGGTAACCGTTACTCCGCTGTAGACAACGATCTGGGTTCTCGATTCCGATTTTAATGATTCGCATCAAGTAGTGAGTTTCGATAGTTGTTAATTCATCGAAAAGTATCTCCTGTCGTGGGAGCCTTTAGACCTCGATTTTAATTAGCCTTCGTAGCCTGGACAGTGCAGCGCAAAGAATGTGTTTCTTTTTGCCTGCTAATGAGGAATGGGAAATGGGTGGCTGGTGGATTTGTAAGTAATCTGGAATCGGAAAGACGTAAATCCCAACTCGCTTAAGTCGCAATAAACTCGGGTGGCTGGTTACAAACGACTGACGCAATTAGAATGAAGAAATAGGAAGTCGGGTGTTACAATATAAAAAAACGATGTCAGCAAGTTACTAGTTTCTAAAGTTCTGCGTTGTCAAGTCACTGCACTCGAACTGTCACTTACATGAATTTATTACCGTGGAATCTTGAAAGTATTATCTTCGACCCCTGTATTATGAGCAGTGACGTTTGTTCCCGAGATGACCTCGCGGTCAATAAGCGGCTAAGTGACGAAACAAACGAAATCCGAACTGGCATTTTCCACGGGCAAACTGGTGCGTTTTCGAAGGTATATAAACTATAACGAATATTCTCTATAATTATGTTGAGTAATGTTTGGTTGTTGTTCCGTCGCGTGCGCCACTGGACCGTTACCCGCCGCCATAACTCGTTGAGATTTGATTTGTAAAGATTTGATCAAAGCAACGGGCGCGCTGCAACTGGGTCACGACGCGAATGCGCAACATTGCAATCAGTCCACGATCCCCAAGACGGCAACTCTGCTGACGTATGTCGCTGTTATTGCTCGGATGCCGATACTAGCGATGTTTGCACTTGCTATGCATGGACGCAAGACTTGATACTTCGATATCGGATGAAATCGCAAGATTTTAGTCCTCAATGCGTGCGACAGCGAGTTTTAATTATCGGGTTTCTTTTTAAGGAAGTGCGTAACATATTTGCGAATGAAATGGGTCAGTTTTATGACTCATTCTATCAAAACTCTCGCGTCCACCGCTACTCTAACTAAACTATAAATGTTTCTTCTTTTGCTGGGAACATAATTTTTTTAAAGCCGCAGCAATCGTTTACAACGCCGTCGCGTATGACGCTTGTTTCCTTGCCATGTCCTTACGTTCCAACAGGTTCAAGCGAAAACGCCCAAGCCCTGAGCAAAACTCTATTTCATTCGCTCTACGTGATGTTCTGGACGTTATTCGGATACGGTGAACCCATCGAATGGCTTTCAATTAACGACAAGTGCGAAAGTCTCGCCACCACGAGAGTGGTTAGTGGCCCGCTTCGATAAGTTGGCCTTCGCCGTTGTTGTGTGAAGACGCGCTCGTCCGTTGAGTCGGGGGATGCGATTTATCACCAAGCGAGGTTTTGCGGGGGAGTGGTCTACGGATGCAGCACCTTAATGATACCTTATGGTACAATCACATAACCAGACTGTCACGGAATCGTTTGATCAATGCAGTTGAATATATGTCAAAATAGTTTAATGCGGGACTGTCGTCGTAGTTTGTCAAGACTGTGAATAACAGAAATTGGTATATGATAACGAAGTACTTCTAATTCTCCGGAGTACTCAAGTATGTTTTGCCTCTTGTTAAACTTATTCAAGTGGTACTGTTTTAGACTATTTCCATTTCTACTTAAACAGTATACTACAAACATAACTATTAACTTTTTACGCTCTTCATTTTGAAAAGTTTAATTTAGTTCAAATATTGGAAATTGCTAGTTACGGCGTAACTTCAGATTCTACTTGCCTAGCAAGCTGGCTACTTTAACCAGCTCTATGGCTTTACGCAGTAATTTGGCGCTTAGGAATTTTGCGGGTATATACAATATCGCGATGGCGGTCAATCGTCATTCAAAGCAAATTCGTGAAGAAATGGAATAGGAATATAACGATGTGATCGATAAATTTAGCCCGGCAAGGATACTGCAATCCGAAATTGAACCATATCTACCGCAAAACCTTATGCGTTACTTTGTTTCCTGCCTGAGATCAGTTTGATGCGTGCTCTGCTCCTTCATTTATTTTTCTTTCCTCCCGTATCCCCCTTTTTGTTTGTGGAATTATGATAAACAACATCAACAGTCATGAAATGATCCGGTAATCACGCAATGATATTTTAATGTGTGCATACAGCTTGTAGAAGGCGGAAAGCGATGGTTACTCATAGCGCCTGCCTTTTGACCGCATTGTATGCCTGAGAGCAACCACGCTATACACATACAGTTACGTGCGGAGGTCGAATTCAACTCGTTTTTAACTCCACTATGCGACAATTTGCTGTAAAAACAACGATACAACTAACTCAATTACTGTGCGGTCGAAAATTCGCTCGAGCTATAATTTCGCAGTGTGTTTTGCGAAGCGTGATTTTCAATTATCGGAGCACTATTTTTATTGCTGTCTTAAGTGGATTATTTCCAATAATTACGTTTTATGTCTTGTGAAGCATGCTAGTTTTGTGCTTCTCATAACTTGATTTTTCAACCCTATTCAGTATACAGGACACATTTCCGTTGATCGTATTAGGATATTCGGATCTATCATCGCGTGCATTAGTCTGTGCATTGTGCATAGGCTTAGCGTAGAAGTGCAGCAGTCATTCCTGCAACATTGAAGGACTAGTACAAGTACAAGTACAACTATCATGATGATGGATTCGCATCGACAATGCTTTCGTGTGCTGCATTTCACGGTTGTTATTCAATGGAATGTGAATTGTGGTTTGCGTCGTGCTGTGTGCTATTCTTTCGCTTTGAGCCTTCTCGAAATAATGGCATGTCAGCTGTGTCTTACATGTTTTCTAGTAATGTAATCATGTGACGCGTAACACACGGGTATCCTATTATTTTTATGCCGAACGGAATAACATATGTTTAATATTTCCATGGATGAAACATAAATTGATTTCAAGAATTATTCCATCAATGGTTCCGACAATTTGATGATTGGAAGTAGTGTTTGAATGTTGTAGTTATTGCTTAGGAATTGGACACTATGTGTGAAATATGAGACAATAACGACGGCTGGACAACTGGATATGTATTTATCAAAACAGCTTGCATGAACCGTGAATTGAGCGGGCTTGAGTCTTCGCTTCCGTCTATACCCGGGGTTTGATTCAAGTCGAACGCAGAAGTAACACAGGCGGAGAGAACCACTTTGTTTCCAAATCAGACGTATATGAGACGTCCTTTTAACACATCTAGTCGCAAAATTTAATTATATCCTCGTTCTGCCGAAACAGTTCATATACAACATGTACCAAGGAACCGACTCTTTTATAGTCACCGTCAGTACACATTGTACACAATCCTACGCACCGCCAGCAACAAAATCAACAGTATGTCAATGGTACTTTCGTCATATACACACGGATATATTGTTTTATAACACCGATTAATTTTTCCGATACAAAATTCCAAGTACAATAAACCGAAGCCGAATTCCGATACAGGTGAACGTCCGTGGATTACAAGCGCCGTGATAATTTGTTTGTTCCAGGTCGGAACCAGCATTCTTTGTCTGTACCACATCATCGCCATCATCGTACTGGTTAATATGCTCATCGCCATGATGAGCAACAGCTTCCAAAAAACACACGACGATGCCGAGCGCGAATGGAAATTCCACAGGTATACGATCAAATACTTGAGAAGGACTATCCGTCGATTGTTATTTCCCTTCCGATATCAGACTTATCGCCGGTCGTTTCGGAATCATATTCGTCATGACGGCGCTTGGGGATAAATCAGTCTAATTTTCGTGTTGCCGCGGGATAGAACTTCTGTTATCGCGTACTAAATCGATCTGTAGCTCTTAGTGAATCATATCGGTAATAAGTCGTCTATCACAATTAGAGGTACTCCGTGTTTTCATTCCGACTTCTTCACAACCGGTTCACATCCAGAACGCAGTTGTGGCTGAAATTCATACGAAACGAGATATGCCACCCGCCGCCCATGAATATCATCCCGAGGCCGAAGCTGATCAAGAAACTTTGCGTGGCGATCGCCAAAAAATTGAGGCTTTGTCGCAACCGAAACGAGGGAACGAATGCGATGGGAAACGAACAGATGCCAAATCAAGTGCGAATGGTAATACCCTCTCTGTTTTGCGAAGCTCATGTCTATGTTGTTGACCGGAGCGCGATTCGCTGTGACGCGCGACGCTGTTTCGATGTGATGTCACGGTGACACGGTCGCATCCGGTACCTGTTGTCTTCGAGGTTACGGTTCCACGTAACTGATTACTTATTAATGGTAATACTACGGCTGAGCAAAGTCGGGTATTAGGCTTCAAATTCAATCAAATTTTTAATTCAATGTATTGTTAACAATTTCCTGATTTCAATATACCACAAGACTGCGATACAATGAAAGATTGGAAGGTGTCGAAACGACTTGAAGTAGTCTTCGAAATCAGACACCCATCTGTCCTGGGCAATGTAAAAACGAGTTTGGTATCTCTCATAATGACGCCATAAGAGCATGAATGATGCGACATGTTCAATTTTGTATCTTTTACGCTGCTACGGAGAGAACAACGCCATTATACATCACATTAGAGACTATTTGATATTTGCCTACCGTACCTAGATCTTGCATTTGTGACACTGCAGCTGTAATTCACAGAATATCTTTTCTAATTAGATGCGTACATTTGTGCTGTGTTTTAGAATTGGGCGATATGATATGAATAATTATTGTCGTGGTTTTAAGGCTTCCGCGGTGGGAAGAAAATATCGAAACTATAATTCTCTTTGACAAAGTAATTCTCAAGAGAAAAGATGTGTAATGTCAGTACTCTGAAAATCGTCTCTCACTCTTCGAGTCGAGTTATTGCATTTGGTACTTGCTTTGGGTTTGAGTTCTTAAATCATTGTGCCCGTTATTGCTACTAACCGACCCTTGAATATACCCTACGATTTAAACATTTGACTCGTACTGATTGGATCTGTGATATAATCCCAGACGGCGTAATTAGATGTCTGATTTACGAGATCATGAGGGGGGCTTGAACTCATTCATTGGGCAATCAATGACTTCCCCGCACAATGGAATATCGTACGCCTGATGACAGTTAAGCCTGCTCTCTCACGCAGCCATCGCAACATTTCCTAAAGGACTGTGAATTGTCAAATTACGCCAGATAAGGCGTGGGTGGACTTTCAATGGCTCCCGGCGTGTGTGTGAACTGTGAATAGAGTTGGCGCAACGTCGTTTCAGCGGGTTGACAAATTCGATGTGACTGCGTTCAAACGGCAGTCTGGCTGACAGGAAGTCAGTGGTAATTCGATCTTGCATAAACAATGCACTCGCCAGTTTTGAAACGTATTTGCAACTCTTTGCGGCTGGTAAACACCTACTCAACTGTTAACCACACTGCATGCTCTATGTCACGCATGATGCAATTAAAGATGGGGAATATGATTACTGATACGCCAAGCTTTGCACTATGCGAACATTTCCAGTGACGATAGGTTTGTTTGAAGAATTTACAAAACAGTGACGTTACGAGTAATTTAAAGGGTGTAGAGGGGTGTGGTGGTTTGATATTGATTGATGGCAGTCAAAAACGGGTGCCCATGATCCTGATTTATACTGGAGATTACTACAGAATTGAGAATATTTCACGATATTAATGGCGTCACCAATTCAGTGTGACGTCAAAAAGTCACATCCGAAATTTAATAAAGTGATGTACTACAGTGGTTCCTAACGTTTTTATGGTCGCGGCCCAATTTTCCGATTTGAAAATGTGCCGTAACCCGTCTCTGAATTCCGTAAGCTGATTACTAAGTATAAGCTCGCCACCTTCGCAACCCCCTGGTTGAAAACCATTGCTGTATACTAGGCTAAATTTTGCGTTTTGGTTGGGGGTTATAAAGTCACATGCTACATTGTCTTTTTCATTGCGCCGCTTGTTCTAATGTCGGGAAGCCCCTTAAAACATGCGGAAGCGCAGCTTCTAACTTCGCCTACTCTATGTTTGTTTCAAGAACCGGCGGAGAACGGGAATCGATTCGACCAAGATCACCGACACGCTGGCAGGTGCAATGTATGAAGGCGAGACTCGGTACTCCAAGGTTCTAAGACTAGTGGTGATCCGGTACTTGAAAAAGAAGGTTCTCAACAACGAAATGGTGGTGTAGCACATGGCGAACTGTTGCGGTGTCAGGCAATCCGGGTGACTGGACGCATTCACAACTCGACGGGACTGCGGCCACATGTATAGTAGTGTGTTCCGTTGTGGCCATTTCACTCGACCTTCCATAATCAGATGCTTGTGCAAATGTGCAATGACAGTATAGGCTTTCTTTAGAGATTAGGTTCAAGGCATGCCAACATGATCGCGTCGAGCGTGAGACCTGTACATTGTACAATTGTACGTGTAGGTACGCCTGTAGTCGAATTCCCTAATATGGATTTTCGACTGACGCGGTTCAGATTCAGAATGCACGATGTGTTTTTTTGTTCTCTATACGCTCTAGATATAATTGTCTTTATCAATTAATTTTTCCCGGTTGATAATATATACTTTCAAAAGCAGGAAACAAAGCAAAAGGTTTTGATATGGTTTACCGATGTGCTGTGTTACTAAGGCAGTGAGGTGATTTTTTTCGCATAGAAAGCCGAACGCGCACTGCTCTTGTATCAGGCGATGTTATATTTTCCCATCATAAATGTGAGGTTGTGTTCGTATTGTATATTTTCATATTAAACTGTTCAGACCTCTGGCGTGGAGGACGGGGGGGGGGGGTTGCTGAATATATCCACATACGATATAACGAATCCATCGCAAAAGCCAGTTACAGATTTAAAAGAAATCTATTTTGAGCCATGGATGAATTTAGAGCCCGATCGATATTGGATTTTTTTAGCCGATCCCTGATAAATCCGATACTTAGCACCTTCACCAAAAATCCCGATATTAAGATATTCTGTCGATATTCAAAAGATATGCCATCTAGCTTAAAGCGAATTTCCAAAACTTCATAGCATTTATATGAGCAGCATATGGTCATGAGTAAGCTATAAGAAGTATAGCAATATTCCCAGTTTATAGCGGTCTTAGAGTTCTCCGACTCCCTACTATAGCCTACCATGGTGTGTCGTCACGAAAATTGGCGATATTTTTTACCTCTAATTACCGGTTACGATATTTCTTTCAAAGTGTGATATCGACTCTATATTATCGGCGAACAATAATAGTAGGACGTGCGCCAGATCCGTGCTCTTCAACCTTTTTTAGAGTGGTGCACAGGGTTGTAATGACTCTAGTCACGATTTTCTGATGAATCGACTTGACTCAAGTCATTGTCTCAAAATACGGAAATGACTCGAGACTCAGACGGTTGAGACCGATTTTTGATTGTAATTTCGAAAAACAGCAATGTAACCACCCTGTTGGGATTTGGTCTATTGGTACTGGGTACTTGAAAATGCGACCAAAAACTGTTAAAAGTGAGGAAAATTGAAATATCATAAATGCGAACCATTCGATATCACCTAACAAAGGTATAAAAAGTGAGTTTAACAAGGGTTTAACTGGAAGCTCAGCAGTCAACATAATGACTTGGACTCGGACTCGAGTCATAATACCATGACTCGGACTTGACCTTCGACTCGCTGACTTGGACTTGCACTTGACTCGGTGGTGAATTGAAAATGACTCGACTTGACTCGGAGCCTTGTGACTTGTTTACAACCCTGGTGGTGCACCCTTTAAAGTTGTAGCTCTGACTCATGCACTCCTGTCAGTTCAAGCTACATAAACTGCATGTGTGAACTAAAAAAAAGGTCATCAGTCTTATCATCTGTCTGTCAAATTGTCAGATATCGGTGTTCATACTGCTTAATATATGTGTACCGATTAAAAAAAAAGATCGCCACTTGCATCTGTCTATCAAATATTGGTCCATTGCAGAAGCTGCTGGTTACTGAGATGAAGTCGACAAAGTCACGAGTTTCACCCGCAGGATATAAATCACTGATTTGGAGTGCAATGTTTCTCATGCACCCTTTTGTACTGGTACCAGGGCCGTAACAGCACTTCGTCAGCCCCCCCCAAACGTTGGTCTTGGGGCCCCCACAGGGCGAGAAACCTAACTTCTGGGGGGCTTCGCCCCCCAGACCCCCCTCAGGCTCTACGCTGTTTACCGCTACCTGACACCTACATTGGGTGTCCGTTTAGTGTGTCAGCTTTACTCGGCTGACCGCGCGAAGCGCGAAGAAATTTCTATAATTCATGACTGAATCGGTCAATATGATCGAGACTTGCATATATATTGCTATTAATTTTTACCCTGTCTCTGCTCACGTAATCTGATTTACCGGTAGAGCTGAGTGAGGTGTGTTTGAAAAGGTAGGAACCCTCAATAATAGTTGAACATCTCCGGGTGTATACCCGTTGACAGGAACGAAACAGCACTTCGTCAGGCCCCCAAAAAAACTTGAGTCATGGGCTTCCATTAGGTGATAAACCGTCCTCCATCACGTTGTTCACTTTTACCACGAAGTTATAGTGGTACCGTTTCGTGAGCCGGCGCCATGCGCGAAAATTTTCGATAATTCATGATAAATCGGTCAATAAGATCGGAAATTGCATATATATTGCTATAAATTTCTTGTCCTCTCTACTCATATTTACCGGTATAGCTTAGTGAGGTGTCTTCGAAACTGTAGAGCCCGTAAATAATAATTAAACATATTCGGGCGGGCGTACCCGTAGGTATGACTTCGTTACATGATGTTATTTCGTGACCTCCTGTCGGCTATATCAAAAAATATAGAATCGCCCAAACGTACTAAACTAAAAGTACACACGATTTCAAATTGGTATTTCTTCATTGTCATATAATTTTTCTCTGCGGGATGGTATTTGTCTTCTAAGGTTCAGGTTGCCAAGACATTCGGCGCCAGTCATTCAGGCGCCTATGGACAATCATACCTATGTGTAATTTGTATATATAACGAAGTTCAGGTCGCTCAGCGCGAAAATTTTTTGAAAAAGTTGCACAAATTTTCATAAAATACTCTATAATTTATGCTAATTCATGAAATAATTTTGGGCCCCCTTCGAGCTCGCCCCCCCAATTGGGGGTTTGGGGTGCGGCAGTTACGGCCCTGACTGGTACACCCCATGTAGTTTTCATGCACCATGTGGTGCGCCGGGCACACCGGTTGAAGAGCACTGCTGTATACTATAGTTAACAGCGGATTGGTGATCTTATACTATGCAATATATGCCAGTTAGCTCAAAGGTAGCTCAACATGCAAAACCCGACTATCATGGTCGTTATGGGTAGGCGCACGTAGATGTCGAACGATCGAAGTGGTCGCAAGAGTAGTTATCACGCAAGTTTAAATATTTATACGTATTTTATTCAATTAAATATAAACAGGCCTAGCCCCCCCCCCCCGACTCAAAACAAGTATATCTGTACAAAAGGCCATTTGCATACTCTTCTTCCTCGAATGTCAATCGGCAACTGCCAAAATAACAGATATATTTACGCGCTTGACGCAACGTGACGAATAGGGAATAGGCCTATTGAACGCGATGATATTTTTCTGTCATCGTGAGGCTAGAAATGTCATCATCATGATTGTATTAAGATTTTAATGTAATCAATACACCACAACATTGCGATATTATGAAAAGATAGTAGGGTCCCGAAACGACTTGAAGTAGTCTTTTAATCAGACACCCACCTTCGCCTACGAAGCATGTAAATAAGAGGAATGCACAGTTGTACTTTAGAAATTAAACTGGAACGGCAACGACCGATTTTGCAGCTTCGTTCCGCTTCGCCGAGGCTGGAGTGGAGAATTGTTTTGCGTAAGCGACTGTAGGATTTCAGGCAATCCAAAAGCTATTTTCCCGCGCGCAGAAATTACTGAATCTAGTCTTGATCGAAAGCTACTGTTGCACCAATTCCGAAAATATAAATTAAAACAATGATCAGGCACTGATCCACCTAGAATCCGACCTCCAAGTCTGAAATATCGGCATTGTTCAGAACAATCGGGTAACCGCAACACAATGGCCATAACGATGACCCGTTGCGACTCTCCGATAGTTCGAACAATGCCGATATTTCAGACTTGGAGGACGGATTCTAGGTGGATCAGTGCCTGATCATTATTTTATTTATATATTCGGAATCGGTGCAACAGTAGCTTTCGATCAAGACCAGATTCAGTAATTTCTGCGCTCGGGAAGATAGCTTTTGGATTGCCAGAAATCCTACAGTCGCTTACGCAAAACAATTCTCCACTCCAGCCTCGGCGAAGCGGAACGAAGCTGCAAAATCGGTCGTTGCCGTTCCATGT
Source organism: Botryllus schlosseri (assembly GCF_051294905.1). Taxonomy (NCBI): domain Eukaryota; kingdom Metazoa; phylum Chordata; class Ascidiacea; order Stolidobranchia; family Styelidae; genus Botryllus; species Botryllus schlosseri. The sequence goes on along the minus strand of NC_137249.1, from coordinate 9,902,688 downwards.
TTAATTTCTATAGTTGTACATTTGGTAAAAGAAAGGATAACATAAAAGTAAACGACGTAAATGAATGCTGGAGTGAGCAATTGTGAAAAAGAATCACTTTTAGGAGGCTACTTCTGGTGGTACTAGAAGTTGTCATTCTTTACTGATGGTGCCTTCTCAGTTGCGGCCTGGCCCTTTATAACCCTGCAATATAGTTATAGCCTACCATTATCGGGCCTATACCATATTCTACCATTGCCCACGGTCATGATTATTGATTATGAAAGACCATAACCTCCCAAACTGGGGGACGCGTAACAATTTTCGACAGTCGCGCTGGGGCGCAGAGTTTATCAATTTAACATATAGGCTACCTGTATGCTTTACTACACAACAAATTATACAGTGGAATGCCCAATTTAGATAATTTACATAGGCGCAGATCAGTAATTGTGTTATACAATGCAATCTCGCGAGTCGGCCATAGATGTTCCTACGTCGTAAATGATTTTTTGTAGTTTGAATATTAATGATACGAATGTATTTCCGGTGATCATACGCAAGACTGGTTCGTAGCAGTGGGCATTGAAAATCGCATTATGATTATGAAGGCTGCCGGGAAAGGATGGTATTTTGGTTGATGCAGTATCGTGCGGTCCAGTCGGTTCGAATAACATGTCTCGATCACTGTGATTTGAATGATGTGCTGGAAAGATTAAATGCATTCTTATTATGTGTCCTGCAGCTTGCATATACAATTTGATCTGAGATTCTAAGAAAAGTTATGTAAACACCATGCTCTGCCTACCAGAGCAACCGCATATCACACCCACACCATCCAGCACACCGCAGTGAAGATTTGTAGCTTCTAAGCTACAGTTCTCTCGTATCCGCAGCCTGGAAAAACTTCATGTTGTGAAAAAAGGTTCGGTGTCGCTTCCAACTGGATTTTGCTATCTCGCGTTATTATTGCCGAGATGAGCGAGCGGTGAATTGTTGGTCACGGCTTGCATGAGAAACTGTAACTCAAAGTAGTAGTCGGTAGTAGTATGTTAGTAAGGGATGACGGTGTGTCAAACTTACGTGCTAGGCATAGGCGTGAAAGCCACTCGAAAGATTTGAATTAGTCAGGTCTGTTGTGCGTACCGGTATATTAAACTTTGACTGTGTTTACAAGGCTTCATTCCAGTCGTATGTCAGGCGAGCCAGCGTTTATCGTTGCTCGCTCGCTATATATAAAGTTGGGTGAGCCAGAGTGAAGTTACTGATATATGTAGTGATTTATACGACATTTTTATATGTATATGGTCAATAAGTGGACAACTACTGAATTCCTTGTAGGAATTATTGATATTCCCAGGGAAGTCTTGCCTGCCATAATGTAGAGCGCGAGCATCAAGGCATCATTCTGCAACTGATGACAGAACCGCATTAGTGTATCTTAGAACTATGTAGAAAAATATTAGTGGCCATGTTCGAGGTAATATATTTTTACGCTTCCTGATCATTGCTATGCATTGTTTTGTTGTAATTTCTGGGTAATACAGGCTAAATGTAATTGGATATAATATGCTAAACTTGATGTCAGCTACTGTGATTTCTATTATGCCGCCACTTTCTGTCTGAAGTAATTGAATGCTGTAGCTGGTTATGACTTATGCGAATCAAACCACATAGTTGTATCTCCCTGAGGTTAATCTGATGGAGCCATGTATTGTAATCTGATATTCCTCCGGGATTTGCACATGTCTGGTTATCTATTGATTGTTATAGGCTGCTAGTACTTATTACTTATTTATTGAGCAATATATAAAGTATAAAAGATGATTAGGTACTGTAATTGATTGATCTTGACAATGTCTGAACTGCAGTTTTGATGATAGTGTTGTTGCTTGTTTGCTATGGGCAGGATATTTATAATTCTGATCATTTCCTTAGTTATGATATCAGTTAGTGAAGGGCAAGTCTGCTGTAATCTGTCTGGAATATATCCACACCATATTTTAATTTAGTGACTGAGAGTCATGATGTTCTTGAGTCAAGCCTCGACCTCGCGTGGCAATTATTTGCTTGAGATTTGAAGTGTCATTTCATATTGAGTAGCCTGCAACTATATGTCTCGAACATTATATGACTTATAGATATGCCTGTGGGACATGATTCTTTGAAACCGCCTGATTAACAACTGTAACAATGACATTTTCTTACAGACGATGTAAAATTGAATGTTGACTTCTACGTAGTTTAGGCCATGGATGGTGTTGGGACTTGATTAGTTTGTATTTGCTTGAAATTTGCAAGACTTTCAAAGAACTGGAGCTGTGAGTCTGTCAACCTCACACATGTCAGTTCAGTTATGTTCCGGTATCCCTTGGCATTTTCTGCCTATCTGTCTGGGAATAACCTCAATCATCGGGATTCTATCGACATATTTCATCGCTAAAAAGAATTGTCACATCGAAAAATGGCTATTGCCGTACGTCAGTTACACTGGAACAGAGCATCCAGAATCCAGTATTTTCGGGCTGATTCTCAACACCGAAGGCTTTCTTGGAATTTTGATAGTCATCCTTGCGTGGCGTTTAATCAGGCATTTAAACTTGAAGAATGAGACATTGAACAAGATCACGCTGATAACGGGATTCTTGGGCTGTTTTGGCGTCGTCATAGTGGCTAATTTTCAAGTGAGCAAGAACAAAGTCCCGCATTACATCGGTGCTTTTTTGGCTCTCTGCATCGGAACAATATATTGCTCCCTGTCGAGTTTTCTTACTTTCAAGATCCGGAAAATCACGCCTGGATTTTCGCGCGTTGTGTGCGTGGTTCGATTTGTGACTGCGGCCTTGATGGTGTTGTGCATCGTAAGCTTGGTGATACTTTATCTGATGCGATCCGCCACCAAAATGTCATACGAGGAGAAGTATGGAATTGGCACTTGGTCTCCGTTGCTAGCATTTAAGTTCGCTAATGGGAGCTGTGTGCCTATCAAAGAATCAATTCCAATTATCAAACAGTATTTGGACCTGGCCATGTCTATCAGTGAGTGGATGCTCACCGTTTGCCTCCTCTTCAGCCTGTCATTGTACGCATACGAGTTCAAATATTTTGACAGAGTCAAGATCGTTCTAAAGCGTGGCAGTAGCCCGTTAACACGATCATCCTTGGACAAACGTGCCGACCATGTTACTTCCATCCAGCACATGCCATTAATGAAGCGATGTCATTCCTCCTCAAATGATGTAACACGCCAGGAACACTGTGATCTAACGAACATATCTACTGGAGACTCGGACAATGATACCGTGTGCGACGGCTGTGGATTGTCGAAATTTAAAAACAACAATACAGAACTGAAGAGTCCTCCAATTTATGATTGTACAGACTCTAAAACTGTGTCGAAATCGCTTCCCGATATCTCCAGGTATATGTGCGATCGTAGGTGATAATTTCTGTTGCACAAACTGATCGTTATAATCCATTTGTCTTCATTTAAATGTTGCACGTTTATATATACTAGACCTTTTTGATACTAATTTCGCCTCTACAATTACGTTGATGCATTGTTAGGTAAGTGTTAGCAATGCAAAACCTTCTTGTAAGGTACCATTTGTTTATATCAGTCATTACTAGTGTTCTGGCGTGTTCGTGGTGTCAATGATTGAAGTGCATGCCGGGTAATTAGTGCTGCACGATATTACAAATTCTTCTGGGGTGCTTTGGGAAATCGACGATATGACATCGCATGCGGCACTTTGGCTATGTAACAATTGTACGTTGTTAACTGATACCCGATTATGCTTGACTGGTTAAGCTGAGTTCCCACTGTCACACCCGTGACCATTTCTGGCTGAAGATTCATTGTATTTTTCTTATGGCTAAAAGGTCTGACTCACGTGCTTTCTCCGTGCGAGAACAGGCTTGGCGGAAGTGTTGTGAGCGCAATACCTGTCCGATTTGGTTAGGCACACTCAACGCGCAGTGGAAAGAATATTTCAACGACTCAGCTGGTTAAAACCCTTCGATGAAACACAGCTTTAGGTCAATAGCATGAAATACTTTCGCTGTCGTGTTAAAGGCCCTTGAGCTGGATTCTAACCATTGTCGCATGTAGCGGGCTTGTAAATCTATAATTCTTACGCTTTGGAACCTATTTTCTTTCGCTTCGTCATGCCAACGATTTGCTTCTTTGTATCTTTAGTTTTCTACAGTATTAGTGCTGGAAGCGCTTTTATCGGGTGTTAACGTTTAGCAATCCTATCTTTCTAATGGTTTGTGCCTCTGCCTTTTATTTGCAATCCTTTTTCACACCATCGCAATAAATCAACAATTTGTTATTTGACAAGTCAACGATAAACCAGACGCCAGTTAAACCGTATGTTCTTTTAGCATCAACTTTGCTTTCTCGATAATGATCTTCCAAACGCAACCCGTCGTTTCAAACATATTGCGGATCCAGTAGCAATTTTCCACTCTTTCCTAATATAACCAACAGTGCTCGCGCTGTAAGTACATATCCTATTTGTTTGAGTCTTGACCAATATTACTTGTTCCGCATTGCTACTTCATAGCGAACGAGGTTGAGGAAATAAAGATGACGACATACCGGTAATAAGTGGCGCTACTGGCGAATGAATATCACTGCTGCGTTTTTCAATTCGCGCGTAACATCTACGTGATGCGTACAAACACAAGTATTTCAAGCTCACATGGATTATTGCTTTTTATATTACTTCCTCTGAAATTTATTTTTATTGTATTCTATTTTTGCGCTCGATTGCCGCGTTTCTGTCGCTTCCTTGACACGTGAAATGCATTATAATATTTCGTTTGTTTTGCTTTTTTTCTGTCTTCACTGGAATTGCGATATCAGTGGATATATTTTCGTTTCGAAGAATACATGGATGAACTACTCAAAGACTTGTTGCGAAACAATTGTGTATAGCACTCCAGTTTGAAGCGTCGGTTTGTATATCATAGCGCGATAAGTGACCGGCAGTCATACTTTTGAGTGTCAAACATACAAGGTACAATGAAACGGTAGCAAGGAGTCGAAACGACTCGATGAAGTCTATTAATCCAACCCATATAGTTATCAAAACGAGAAACATAAAATGAGGTATATATAGCGCCACATGCGGAACAAGAAATGCACAAAATTAGCTTGAGCAGTCAATCGGAATGAAGAAGCAGGTATAGGCAAAATGTCAAAATGAATGTAATCGATTACGATTACTCTTGAATCACGCTCTTACGATTACAGCAAAATCAGGAAGTAGTCGATTACGATTCATTTGGAAAAGTAATCACTATTACATTTATTTCACTTCTTAGAACTTATCTTTGTAGTGAAGGACAATATTGCGATGAAAAGGGCTCCTGAGAGAAGGACATTCTTTTTAAATTGACCTTCATGACGTTATTTGCCGTCTATGTCATAATATGCCCATTCACTGCAACTCATTGCTAAAATTTTCATCATTTCAATGCTAGGCTTACCATATTTCGGAAATGAAAAAAGAGGACACTTTTTCAGAAATTTCAGACACCGGTAAATTTTTCCCACTTCATGATCGGTTGACTAAGAAAAAAAAAAAAAAAAAAAGGTCATCACTTCCGCTCAGAGCTCAAACTCACGTTTTTCACTTGCCAGATGACTAAAAAAAAATTTAAAAAAAAGTCATCACTACCGCTCACAGCTCAAAATCACGTTTTTCACTCCACATTGCCAGGTGGATGACTAAAAAAAAAGGTCTTCTTATCGCTCAGAGCTGAAATCACCGCTTTTCCCTCCGAAATACCCGCCGGAGCTTCACTTCTGCGCTAATTTGCGGCATATCACTCGCAATTTCCTCTAAATCTGACCTAAATTTTCAAAAAAGAGGACAAAATCTCAAAAAAGAGGACAAAAGGGCGTCCTCCGAGGACACTTTCAAAAAAGTCAAAAAAGAGGACAAATCCTCTTAAAAGAGGACGTATGGTAAGCCTATTCAATGCACCACAAGACTGCGATACAATGAAAGGTACGCAGGTGTCGAAACGACTTGGAGCAGTCTTCGAAATCAGACACCCAGCCATGGCATGTATGATAGAAATAATCACTTCGGTGCCGGCCAATACCGTGTCATAGCACGCCAAGACATGCTGCCAAATAAAGACCTTGGCCGAAACGTTGTGTATTTGTCCATAGCCGCGCTGGGTGGTATCGACGAATAGTCATCTCAATCTAAAATATAGATGTCAGCCTGGAACCCACTGAGGAAAATGATGAGCCCCGTGTACAAATAACAATTTCTGTGCGCGTCTCACAAAAGTCTTTATTTTAGTTTTCCTTTAGTCTGCTACGGTTGGGCGACTCCAGTATCGCGTGACTACATAGCAGACGGGAGGTCACGAATTAAAAACATACAATAAAGTGATAATACCAACGGACACGCCCGAAGATGTTATAGTTAAATGCCCTAAATTGTCGGGCACGACTTGACACACAGCGAATCCTATTGCATCAAAACATGTCTTCCAGTTGCTGCGAAAATCCCGATCGTGAAATGGGGTCTGGAGGACGAAGTTTTATTGATCACCCTATTGGTGGCCCGGGGGGGGGTGAAATGCTGTTTCGGTCCTGATTCTAGCTGCAATCCACGCTAACACGGTGTGTAAGCGGATGACTGTAGTGTCTTATCCAAATGTTGAGAGTAAAGAATTGCGAAATAGCGATTGGTGCCCGTTTCAAGTAGGGCCGTATGAGAATAAGATAAAGTAAACATATAGTATTCTGTCTACTATCCCCTTATTACAGATATTCCGAGCTGTCATTGTACGAGTAACGGCAAATAACCACTCGGTTTTGATATTTCATAAGCAGTCTTCGCTTTTTAATTCTTCGATGGAAAAATCGTCATGTTTAATTTGACGAGTACAAAATATCAAATCTTTCTCTGGTGTTATAAAATAGGCCTACTGCTCGCCAAGCATCAACGATCAAACTGCGTTAACTAAGCATAACAAAACATCAATACATCCGATACTATTTGAAACAAGTCAGAGTGGTGATTTTTATCCTGCTGCGAGGTAATGGCGTCTGAAGTGTATTGATAACCTGATATAAGGCATAGCGGGTGTTCTTACAATCACACGTACTTATGTAGGCCTACATAGAATATCTATTTACTACGTGTGGATAATTCGTTACACAATGACGAGCCAAGTCAATACTTGTGACGCAATAATGATCAGTGGCATTTGAAAATACGTTTCTGCTATGAAACCTCTGTTATAAATCGCACTCTGCATTGTTCACGAATGCTCAGTTGTTCAGTTTATGTCGTAGTCCTTGCACAAATAAAAAGTAATCGTTCTTTCTCAAAGAAATCGATTAGATATGTGAAGTAGTCGTTTACGATTGCTTCAGATATTTTCCGAATGAAATCGATTACGATTACGATTACCAATTACGATTAACCATACGTCTGCCCTCAGCTAACTCTCGAGAACTTCATGACTATTATTTTCTTTATTCACAGTAAGAAACTGGACTATTATTATTATTATTATTATTGATACATCACAGTGGCGCTTATCGCTTTTTCAAGCTATGTGCTGCCACGTCACGAATTGTGGTAAATGTTCAAGTGTCTTTGCCTTTCATAATCTTGGGGACGGCTTTCATTCTCTTCTCCCAGTCAATCTTCAGTCACTCTCACTAGCATGCGTCCCCCGCGTCGTCTCAGCTGCCGACTTCTAGCACGGCTCACTTTCGGTCTGGGCTTTTCAATGCACTACCGTAGTAGTAAGATCGGCGATGAGGAGCCCAGAGAAACCTACGACACGTAGAAGTTGGTCAGAACCGGGATTCGAACCCACTTCCATTGGTGTCGTGGCTGCAGTGCGTAACCAACTGCGCCACTCGCTTCCCAACTTCATGACCAGAATTGTCTCGGAACTGTGTGGCATGGATCGAATAAGAAATCACTTTCATCAGCTCTACCAGTAAATCTAATCACGCAAATTGTTCATATGTATTATTTTGTAATTCGACATGACTATGAGCGACGATGACGGCCTTGAATTTACTTTAGCACAAACGATATTCCACCCAGAAGTGACAGTATATGGAACAATCGCTATAACGACATTGAAATTTTATTTGTTATAGTGATATCGAAAATTCCACCTTAACCCGATCGAAACGGCCGGCCTCAAGTCCAAATTTCAATGCATTTAGTAAAATGTTCATAAAATCCGAACCACGGGAGTTGAACCGACACCCAATATATCGCTGTAATCGTGAAACAGCCGCCTAACCAACTGAGCTACTCTCAAAGCGAGAGAGAAACAGGTGATGCCCCTATACCAAGAAGTGTTCTCAACTTTTAGAAAATAAAAGAGAATTTGATTTTTGAATTTGCGACTACGTCATACAAAGACCTGCTCGGGATAGAATCATCGCCTGACTGATTTCGCAAGGATATCAGGATTCTAAAATGACCTGAGTGAGGTTCTTACGATAATACAATCGAGAGTAACGACCGCTGATATAGCGATGGCTACAGTTGGATATAGCGCGATTGATGCCAGGCGTCTCGCATTCGGCGCACATACACGCGCCGTGAGTTATTCTAGTATCGACGACGTTCAATGATTCATTTCACCGCGCCGGTGTATATATTAGCTTTGTACGAGTTACTAAGTACTAGATAGTGCTTTGTCGAAACACACCTTGCTCTTGTATAACAACTAGAACTGAATATATAGTGGTTGGATTGACAGTTAGTCATACCTGCAATATAAAATACAGTGTTTCACTGATATTTTACTGGGCATTTGAAAAAAGATTAGGTCATATTATGCAAGCCTTTTATCGATAATCGTGATGTACACAATCGCTTTGAGACAAGGGCTGTCTATTGAACAAATAGGCATTTTAAAAACCCAGTGTTCACGACATGCGCACCGCAGCAATCAGCTTCGAAGTGCACAACTCGACCGCTGACTCTACACACCTATTTTATTCGCTAATTTGACAATGGACATTGGACATTCAGCCATATTTTGCTTTTGTTCTCTACCATGGGCCAGATCTGAAACATTTTCACCAGAAGTGAAGCCATTTACGGACAAAACTTTGCTGTCATATCGATTGCGCGTTGGAGATCTTGTAGCTCGTTGCACATTATCATGCTGGTAATGCTGTATTAGTATAAAAAGCAGCAATCGATATGCGTAATCTGCAACAGCGAATCTGCGCTAATCACAACAGCAAATACATTACCGCGTGTTATTGTTTGGGTAATAACATAGTATCGCGGACGTTCAAATGATTCATTTCACAACGTCGGTATATGTAATCGCTTGTCTATCCTTTGTACGAGTTAGTGCCATGTGTTGAAACTAACATTGCTGTTGTACAACACGCGCATCGCAGCAATCAGTTTCGAAGTGCGTTCGTGACCGCAGACTCTACATACCTCGATCCGCTAAATTGGAAATCGACATTCAACCATATTTTTGTAAAAGAATTTATTGCATGGCGCAATATATCATGAAATAATGCACCACGTGTGTAATGCAATAGCAAATCGAAATAATAACAAACCAGCACATCTAGCACCAACACATGGAAAAACGTAAGAAACCATTATAGCATTGGCAACTGAAGTTATTGCAATTATATTCGTTGCCCACACTGCAATGATAATAGGTCAACTGCTTTGACAGAGTTACGCCGAATTTTCTTGCCTCTCTCGTGAATCATGGACGAATAAAATACTTTGAATCAAGAAAGTGCTTTGATTAGATGGAACCGGGATTTGATGCCTGGCTTTGCTGGTCGTCAAATTTTCATAAATGACCTGCGCGTTGTGGACGGAAATCTCGAGCAGACACGAAAATACCTTTCAATACCAGAATCGCGACCGGAGCATTGATGTGCCAGTGCATTTCTTTTTATTCGCTACTACGGGAAATACGTGAAACATTTCCACCAGAAGTGAAGCCATTTACGGACATAAATTTGCTGTCATATCAATAGCGGAGATCTTGTAGCTCGCTGAAGAACATTATGGCAGTATTGGTGTATTAGTATGAATAGCAAAAATATTCAATATGCGTAATCTTCAACAGCAACAGAAAATACATTGCTAAAACCCGCGCATGTTATTTCGTAACATAATTTTACTTCCAGTTCGAAGAATCTTCTGTGCGACTAATTTTTGATTATAAGTATTCCAATAGATGGGCAATGGGCATAACCAGCACATGTTAGGAGAAAAGATCTGCAAATGAATTTGATGTCTCGGAGATGCGCTGATTTAGGTCACGGGCGCTGGTTTATCTCACGCGCGCACATTCACGCGAACGTCGTGGCGAATTGTATTTTGCGCAAAACGTTTTTATGTATTCAATCTGCATTTTGAACAGGCTTCGATAGTATAAGATGTTATTTATGGCTCGACGTATGCGTATTGATAATAGCTATCCATCTGTTATAGTTGTTATTGTCTACGACCAGAACAACCCAGGAAATTTTGGATTAAGTAAAGCGTGTTCGTGAAAATACGCTCAGTAATCATTAATGAGTGTGCCGTTTCGATCGGGTTAATTTGCCAACAGCAATGTCGGTTCAAGTAGGGTATTTGAATAATATTTGAATTAGTATCCTATAGTAGTTTCGATATTCAGTTTCGATTATAGCATCCTGCCTCCTGCGCTGTTGTGTGTGCTATTCATAAGTAGGCTATCGTTATCGTATATAGCAGCGGTTCGCAAACTATTTTTTGTTGTCGGTGTAATTTGAAAACTTGTACTCCTGCGTCACCCTACAAATGAATTCGAAAGTTAGAAATTTCACGTACATTAAAAACGGTATTACATAATCCAGCGCGTTTAAACTCGGAACAATGTCCTTCCTGCTCTTCGCACAATTTATAAAACCGAGGTGTAATGTTTGTCATCCGAATCGTCAGTTCAATTCAGTTTATTAAGAATTTTATCAAATCAAACACCATAACATTCCGATAATGAAAATATAGAAATAAGGAGTCGAAACGACTTGGCGCAGTTAATCATTCTAACACGCCCCTGACCGACAAAAATCCCGCGTTCGGTGGAGCTATTTCGATATGATTACTATTACCGCATCAAAAACGAATTTCGCAGAAGAACGGTGCTACAAACGTTATAAGAGAAAGGGATTGAGATTATTATCAATTCATCCAACCCCAACCGAAAAGAATAGAAAATAGAATCACCGCGTGACAATAATACTAAATTGAACATTTGAACTTGACTGTACAGGGCAGGGTATGACCGTGTGACTTCAGTAGAGGTTAATTGGCATAATCATAACCTGATTTGGAAAGGACCAGTATTATATCAAAATTTGATTGTCGTTGAGAATACACTACTCAGCCGTAAGCATTTGATGCTCCGGCGTCTTCTAGCGGATGTTTTCAATTGTCCATTCATTCAAATTCACGATAGCTTACTCTACTTCTTATTAACAATATCAACTCCCAATTCAACTGATGATAAAGCAATCAATAATGAAACCCATTTCCACACATTTGACTCTAGTCTAAATAGTAGGCATCAATTTGGGCTGCATTTGAAACAAAAATTATTGTAAAACAAACATCTCTGAAACATGGCCCTTGTTTCAAATATGTTTATTGTATTTATTTGTGTTATTCAGTTCAGTTCAGTTTATAATAGGGTACCATATTTTGGAAATCTGAAAAGAGGACACTTTTTCAAAATCTTCAGCATTGCAATACCGGAGGAAAATCCTGGGAAAATGGTAAATTTTCCCCACTTCGTGGTCGATTGCCTGAAATAAAAAAAAAATTAAAAAGGTCAACTTTCCGGCTCAGCTCCCGAAATACAGTTTTTTTTCATTGGTTGACTAAAAAAAGGTAAACTTTTCGAATTGTGCCCTATATTTAACCAAAATTCTCAAAAAAGAGGACAAAATGTCAAAAAAATAGAACATATTTGGGCGATCTCCGCGAGGACACTTTCAAAAAAGTCAAAAATGAGGACAAATCCTCTTAAAACAGGACGTATATCGTATGGTAACTCTAGTTTATTGGCAATTAATTTTGATCAGTTCAATACACCACAAAAATGCGATACAATGAAAAGATAGGAAGGTGTCGAAACGACTTGGAGTAGTGTTAGGAATCAGACACCCACCTTCGCCTAAGCCTTAAGCGATGTAAAGAGGAGGCACGCACACTGAATGAGAAGTAAAAGAAGATAGTATAGAAAAAGGCAATGGACAAAAATGGGGTGGCATGTCATGGAAGGCGAGATCGATAGGTCAGGTCGTGGTCAGGTAATCTTGAGGACGGGCTAGTAGGCCTATTTACGTGTAAAGAGTATAGCCTGCTACACGATCGTTTCGAATTTTCACCCAATAGTCAGCACATACAATGCATCTGTCAATTTCCAGAGGAGCTTGAGGGCTGACTAGCGTTGATTCAGTAGAAATTGCTTGTATTTCGATTTTAATGTGGACACTGGACAACGGACATGCTCGACGACTGTCGGATAGCTGGCGAGATGCTAGCTGTGCCACACTACAGTTCCAGCATATTTTAGAGAGAAAAAAGTTATCTCTCCGACTCGACTCCCGATTTACTCACTGGTGGTGTGTTGACTTACAAAAAAGAGGGGCATTTTCAAGTCTTACTCCCGAACCTCCGCATTGCTCAAACGTCCGCATTGCAATTTTCGCACCATTTATGTCCCCTGACTGTCAACGCTATAAAGGAGGACTGATTATGAAAAAGGAGGACATTTTGGCGTCCTCAGAGGACATTTTCGATTTCCTGGAAAGGGAGGACAAATCATATCTGCATATGGTAACCCAGAGTAAAGTAAATAGTAAATACCAACAAGCCATAGCCTAGATTTATCGATCGAAGACAAGATTCTGTAATTGTATCGCAGTCTCGTACCATGGAAAACTGAATGCTTTCATGTTTATATATATTCATCCCCTTTCATTCTTCTCCGAGACCACATGAGCATTGCTCTTTTTCTCTCTCTCTTCTCCCTCTCTCTCTCTTTCTCTCTCTCTCCCCTCTCCTTTTGTCATCCGGAGCCATCCGTCGGCTGTTTATCCGGATATGGTTGCACGAAAGTGACGGCGGCAAATCAGTGCATCAAGCAACCGCGGAGGAGTAACTGAGTTCATAATTTACTTTAGCAATTTTCCTCCGGGATTTTCTTGATATAGTCGGAACAACGAGTACTTGATAAGATTTACCCTGATGAAATGGATGTAGATCCTGACTACGTATCCTTTGATGTGGACAAATCACCTGAAGAAGTGTCTGTCAATCCATCGGATGCAGAAAATTCGGGTAATCGTTCGCCGTTTTCAGACTTATCTTTTCCGGGTTTAACGATAAATGTATTATGCTATTCAGCACGGGAAGAAGTCGTGGAAAGAATAAAGAGCATCCTTACTGAACAGTTTGACAAAGAAATAGAAATTCGTGTGAGTTGCACATTCTACGTTCAGTGTGAAATTATTATAATTGAATTATGCATGCCTCTTCTTACTTCAAATGTCATCTTTTGAGACACTGAAAGATCCGCAAAACCTGCAATAATACCTGCAAGACATTGACGTAACTATTGTAGAAGTGAGGCTTGTGCAGGTGCAGGTATATCATTCCTCAGATTCCTGCACAACATATTTGATATTTCAAGTTGCCATGGATTACAAAGAAATTCCTCCATTAGCAAAACGAGAAAAACTTGAACTTGAAGCCTTTGAGACCAATACTGTAAAATCGTTTATCGCCTATACTGTTTGTTTGTGATAACTGATAATTGACTTGTGCCCATATAATCTTCTGGCCAAGCACACAGACATTTTAGAACCGACAAAACTTGCAAATTCTGCTTTATTACCTGCAGGACATTGATGAAATTGGACAGTAAATATTCATAATTTCGGTATCGATAGTAGCGTTCAAGTGTTGGTTACGGTATCGTTTTAGTTTTACATCCATTGTTTCTATCATTCGGTTATGTGAAAATCGCAGCATTATCAGGCTCTAATATATGTAATCAAGATTCGTATACTAAACTACATTATATTGTTTCCAGTTATGTTCAGCAGTTGGTTTAAAGTAGGCCTACAAGATATGTATTATCTTCTGACGTTGCATTTGCAGGAAAATGAACTTGCTCTCATCAACGAACGACTTTCGCAAGCTCGCCACATCATGGATCGATTGCGGGCCTGCGTCGTTGCTAGCTATTACGCAAAAAGTTTCACCAAATCCGGTGCAAAGGGACCGGGATCTGGAGCGTCTCAACATCCCGCTATACAAGTACGGCTCGTTTAATTACGATTGGGTTACTGACAAGGCCGCTCTAGGACTTTTGTTTTTGTACCAACCGTTTTGGTACATTACGCAGAAGTCGGGGTTATGCATACAGGCGCGTAGCCAGAGGGGGGGTTTCGGGGGTCGAAACCCACTCCTTTAGAAACGCGAAACCCCCTCCTTTAACGCGAAACCTCGCCCTATTTAAATGACCGCTCTGACGCTAATACTCGGTTGCAATTCAATAAGTCGTATTATCAGTATTGCATGCGGCCAATTAACGAAAGGCGTGTTGCTAATTAGCCGTCTGTGCGCATTGCACTGCACAATGTAACGCGACACGATCTCCCGCTGAGATGATTGCGAAATCAGGTCATTCATTGTCGCGCATTCGGTAATCATTACTAGCCTGATTTACCGCGTCTCCAACAAGCCTAAATTCCGCTGGCTTGAATAATCACATCTGCAATAGGCCCTGTGCGCACGATATCGTCACTGGCCTTCACAATCACATCTGCATTGGCTTAGAGTGCACGATATCTTCGCTGGCCTACACAATCGCATCTGCAATAGACCTAGTACTAAAGATATCGCTAGCCTAACTACCGCTTCTTGGGCATACCATGCTTTGGCTCCTATTTCTCGATGGCTTGGATAAAATGCTATTAAGTATATGCTGATTAGCGATTGTGATTAAAGAGTGACATCTTGTAACCGAATGACATCGAATGTCCGCAATCATGTTCGACGCGTGCGCACATGCGTAATTGATTTCCACTAGTCTTCAGTTATAGTCTTGTAGGCTTGAGTTATAAAAGAGGTAAGGTTTGAACCACCTGAAATCGGCGTCATTATAGCACGGATAAAGACTCGTACATTTTTACTTGCGCAAATCTCGATGCTACGTAAGACACAAGACGCATTGATGAGCGGGCGTATTTAATTGTTGGACGCGCGCGAATTTAATTGTTCGACGCGTTGATAAGCGCGCGCGTATTCAAATGTTCGACGCGTGCGTATTTCATTGTTCACGACAGATCAGGGAGTCGCTAATTAACGGCACTTCCGGACTCGTCGACAAGCTTATCATACGCCTATAATCGCGAACACGGGGATGTTGTATAATCGTTATTTACGCATCGCATGTACTTAACCCTAATGAATCGATGCTACGATACTAAATTCGAAAAAAATCGAACCCCCCCTCTTATTTCAAACCCCTCCCTTATTTTTCGGCTGGCTACGCGCCTGTATGCATAATTCTGTATTTAGTATTTTTTCTCCAAGCGCTCAATTGAGCCTCTGCCAGAATAGTTTACATTAGTCATGGTAGCTGTTGCAAGATGATCCAGAAATGTTTTGAAAAAAAATAAAGTTCGAGTTCCTGCATAGCCATGGTGTGATGACAGGATTGCCATGCATTTGCTACGTAGAACAACAAATTCCTGGTAGTATAGCAGCTTTAGGCTAACCAGTCTTTTGCTCGTACACAACTTGTATATTCTGAGATGCTACCAGTAGACTTCCTCTAGCGAGACCAAAATTTACGATTGGGACAAAGTAAAACCTTACTTCAACTTCAATGATGTATTTTACATTTATCACACATGAATCAATGTGATACGAAATAGCCTAGCAGAAAGGTCCAAAGGGCTATGAGAATCCTTGAACTGCTTTGTGACATTGTGGGTTATTTGTCTATTTCCAGAATGTTTTGCGGAGGGCGGTCACTGCAGTGATGAGTAAGAACCCTGCCCCGGTCACAGCTCCGATGGAGGCAGTAGAAAAAGAAACAGGATCTGATGAAGTTGACAATTCTGTTGCTTCGCAATTAGGTTAGCAGCCTACATTACAATTTCTGATAAATCTACGTACAATAAATACCCCTTACTGAACATAATAATAGTGCAGTGTTTCTACTTGATTATGATACTCTTATTATGTTCCTTCGTCCTGTACATGTGTCCCATCGTTCTGCTAAAGGTACACAAGATTTTACTTTGTATTTGCCAAATAGTCGGAGTTTATGGATCAGTCAGGTGTTTTGAGTGAGATTATGACCTAAGCCCACAATGCATAGTTTTGGTACTGCATGATGATCACAAAGTCTCGAATATGTGTATACAACTCTCCTAGTGTTTACAGATATGTAATCAAATATGTTCCGATTGTATAAGTTGAATCATTCTGAAGTCCTTCGCCTTCTACTACCACTCGAGTAGTTGATTTAAGGAAGTTACTCATGCTTTGCTACACTCAGTTCAGTCAAGTAGGCCTACTACTATGTCTCCTTCCTTTCGTCCCATGTGCAGTGTGCGCCAGCTACGTCATAACTGGGGCAAGTTTTTGTTGCAGGTAAATCCGTGGAAAGTTGCATTTATTTTTGACAAAAGTTGCATTTATTTTTTCACAAAAGCTGCACCAAAAGACCACATTTTGCTCGGTTGACTAAAAAAAAAGGTCAACTTCCCAGTTCCACTCCCGAAATATAGTTTTCCATCCACATTCTCCATTGGTTCACTGAAAAAAAATTAACTATCCGGCTCAGCTCCCGAAATACCTGAAAGAGCATTACTTCGGTGCTGATTTACGGTATTTCAGTCGAATTTGGCCGTGTATTTCGCCAAAATTCTTAAAAAATAGTGACATATACTGCCAAATATTTCCAGTAAAAAGTTGGTTGCATGATATATTGAAAAAACTGTCATGAAAAATCGAAAAAGTTGCAAAAAGTTACACTATAAGATTCCTTTAAACAGCTTAAAACAGCATTCTACATATCTTCCGAGTATTTAGGAAGCAGTGTTGGGGTTCAAGTCACTACCTTCGAGTCACGAGTCATTTCGAGTCATTGCACATTTTGACTCGAGTCAAGTCAAGTCAATCGATTTTCGAAGGTGACTCGAGTCAAGTCAAGTCACTCGATTTTTGGAGGTGACTCGAGTCAAGTCGAGTCAAGTCAAGTCAAGTCACGAGTCAAGTCACAATTCAAGTCAAGTTGGCTTTTCGAATTATGAGGCACGGTTTCGTCATTGCATTTTGCAGCTGTCTGAAATACAGATCGGAGTGGTCATTGATTTTGAATCGATGAACGAAAATAGTGACTCGAGTCTGACTCGAGTCAAGTCATGACTCGAGTCATCCCAACACTGTTAGGAAGCTGCCGGAAGCTATAAAAAAAAAGTTGCAAAAACTTGCCCTAGTCATAACTCATTTCATAATCCAAATGTCACTATGGATACACCGCGTTGTAACGTGCCACCGAATCTATGCTGACGAATCTATCTATACTCTTCACAGATTCATCTAATGTTAACGATAGCGTGGAAGATCGCAAATTGCAGGATCAATCGATTCTAGATGATGACAAATGTGACGTTGATGAAGGCCTGCCTCAGCCAGCCGAAGACATCAAGGCAAAGCAAACACTGGGGTAAGGCCAAGGTGCCGGCGTTTATTTATATGCCGTGACATCATGAATGAATAGATATGGCATGTTTACATCCGGATCCGTGCCTATTTCTGAGTCATTCTATTCATGCTGATTTTGACAGGTTTGAATTTCGGTGTCGACCTATTATGCCAATCGTCTGTGTCTATAATGTCACACTTTCAAAGTTTGCATTAGCTGTGTGACATGTAATGTACGTGAGCAGATTTTGCAAATATTGCCTCAGAAAGACTAATTTATAGATGCGTAGTTAGTGTGTATGTAGGTGCGCTGGGAAATTGATTTTTCAAAGGAAATCCCCTTTTGTGTGTGGTTGGACTGTGTCATTTGTAGTTCAGTGTTAATCTCCATACTCTCTAGTGTAGAATACATCGTTCTTCTGTAATCATTCATATTAATAAGCAATTTCAGAGTCCTTGCGCTAGTATACACATTAACACATACATAGCCTGCATGTATACATGTTTTTTGTGGACGTTATAATATTCATTGCGTTTTAGGTGTGTTTGTCACAGGATCGTTACTTGAACGCCAACAGAATCTTTCCTAGGGATGCGTTTGTCATTTTCTGACCAATATTTATAAATTTTATAGCGACATGCCAAGGTGTAACCCCGTTTCCCCCTCACCCATCAAGCATTGTACTTTTAGTGAGATACATTCCCGTTTATTGATTTGTCTCACCGGGAAAACCTTGGAATTGTTCAGAGGCCGTCACAGAGTGAAAAAGACGATCATTGTGGGTAATGTCTCCAAGTACATACCGAACGACCAGAGAGAAACTTCGGACAAGTCCACCCACAAGTGGATGGTGTACGTGCGCGGAGATAAGGAAAATCCAAGAATCGATAATTTCGTCAGAAAGGTAATGTTATGCGGGCTATCTACTACAGTCGGGGGTCACAGATTATCCGGCCGGACGGGATCAGTGCTTGTTTATGCTGGATCTTCATCTTACATGTATCGTCGCCATAGCAAGGTTAACGTCACTTGTAGTCTCGCGTTATTTGCTGGTGTCTTTACGCTCAATCACTGATATAATCAGAGTTGGGGAAAGTAGTTTGCTTTGTTACTCAAGTAGAAATGATGCTGTAAATTTCTACTGGCGAGTAGAAGTAGCAATGTCCAAGACAAGTTAACACTGCTTCAAGTGGAAGTAGAAATTAAGAGAAAACGGCTCAAAGCACTTACTTTCAAAAAGTTGATTTGGTTGAGGAGTATCATATATTTCGCAGGTAATCGGCATTTGGGGGTACTGCTGCTTTAGAGATTAAAAAATAGATATAATCGCGACTAGAGCTAATAACACTAAAAATAGATGTGATCTTCAAAAGGTGATCAGTTATTGTAATACTTGAACTGTTTCATCCTGAAACCTTTCTACTTTTTAAAATCCAAAATGGGAAAAGTACGTAATCTTGCCTGAAAATCTGTTGATGTAGAAGAAAAACTAGTCCAAAGCATAACTACTAGAGTAAGCAGTGCAAGTACCGTAAACCGGGGTAACTTTGGACAATTTTCAACAATTCCGCTTTGTATCTTGGAAGTGCCAGGGTGTAGGGGAGGCAAGTTTTGTGTTTTTCTTGGGTCATGGAGCAAAGATTAGAATAACCTAATCCAAAATCTTCATGATCATAAATAAGTAGGCTACCTTATTTTCGTAAATTTTCCGTGTCCAAAGTTACCCCTGCATGTGGGGTAACTTTATACAATGTATTTTTTTGTATGCCTTTACACTCTATTGTTTATGAAACCTAGTAAATGAGGCTTATTTGTTAAGAGTTGATGAGAGCAGTGGCTAAAACTGAAACAAAATAGTTTATGTCTGGCCTATTGCATGATTTTTACCTAATCCACACCCCCCAAAAAAACAAAAATTAGATAGTTTATGAAGGGTAATGCCCCCTTAGTCATCCCTTATCTCAATTTTCCCTCATGCCCTCACCAATTGGGACTTATAAATAACATATGGTGATGAGGGGTATCCCACTGGCAGTGTCAGCAATCGACAGCAAACATTAAGCATGTTACCGTGAATTATTGCCGATTTCAAATATGTTATGTTCTTTAAAAGAATCACTTTCCCTTTCTTATGTCCTCTGATGGATATATTTGTCATAATTTACGATATCCCATATTCAGCAGGCTCATCTTTAGGAGTATGTGATAAGTTTTTGAAGTAGCTTACGCCCGATTACAATCTCTCAGCTCATTGCCTACCCATTTTTCATATTTTTGTAAACTCTTAATTTGTTGACCTTCTCATTCCATTTTAAAAAGCCATCAGACCGGTCATAAGGACTATAGTTGACGATACACTTTAAGACAGATGAAGCAGCCACTTTCCAGAGCTCTCAATATCACGTTTTTCACTGTCCAAAGTTGCCCCGTTCTGATAAAATTTGACGGGGCAACTTTGGACATCACATTTTCTTGTATTGATCTAAGGGTGAGCCCACTGAGATTTTTGCCATGGATTAAGACTAGTTAGAGGTCTCTGCTGCCAAGTTTTGAATCTATGAATCACATGCTATCTATGTTTGGTTGTAAGAAGTTTAATGGCCATCAATTTTGATGAAATTGACCCCCGCCATTTAATCATCAATGTTGGGTCAAGTTTAACTGGTAGTGAAAGGAATCCATCTTTTATTGACACTACTTGTGGTACTCTTGCCTCAGAAAAAAGAATTGGACATCCAGCGACAACCCTTTTCCATCAATAACCATTTAAATCTTTTACTGCTTAGTGTCCAAAGTTACCCTCAAGTCCAAAGTTACCCCGGTTTACGGTATGCAAAATTTACTCGGATACTCTGAAAAACTAGAAGTACCGTACTTTGTTACTGACCACCTCTGTTCATAATAACTAAAAAGCAATGGCGAGCAGATCTTCTGTTTGAATAACTCATTGTTTCCTACCGACGCGATTCTTAATGTCAGGGACTAATCTTTTGTTGTTGTTTTTTGTGTCAGGTATGGTTCTTCCTGCATCCCTCGTACCGCCCCCACGATATCGTCGAAGTCGCCGAGTCGCCGTTTCATCTGACTCGGCGTGGCTGGGGGGAGTTTCCGATCCGGGTTCAGATCCATTTTTGCGACCGCCGGGCTCGTCCTGTCGACATCATCCACGGGCTGAAACTCGACAGGTACTAAAAATATTCAAATTATTGAATATTGGAATAAACCCGTATATTTTTGGCTGTCACCTGGGGGTAATCATCAGCAACTATAAGACAATTGAAAAGAACATTGCATGTTTTCAATTCACTACTACTGTCGACGATTACCCCTGACGAGTATTTTTACAATGTTCCTTTCAATTGTTTACTAGTTGCTGATGATTACGCCCAGTCGATGAGTGTCAGCCGAAAATATTCGGGTTAATTTCCATATGACTATATGATTCAATGGTATATCGAAGTTCTGTACTTCCAAGAGGAATTTCTCTGTGATTCCGATTGGAAAGTTCAAAATTGTGGCTTCACTTCAGAACGTACACCGGCTTGCAAACTCTCGGCGCCGAAACCGTATGCGAAGTGGAACTGGACGAAACCAGCGTTCAAAAAAGCCCTACCGATATCCTAGAGAGCGAGCTGACGCATATTCCAATAGGCAGTGACGGAAAAGAAGACGCAGCCGTGTCAAAAATAGCGATGGATATGGACAGTTCTGGCACAAGTAGGCTCATGATATATTCCCGGGTAATCTGTACTTATTGTCCTTTTCGATTGGCAGATAAGAACGGTGTCGCAGCGGAATCTGCGGTAATGATTAGATTGGCACTGATGCGACTTGGTTTGTGTTTTTATACTTATGTTGTTACAGAGCAGCATAAATTCCACTGAAAATCAGGAACTTGAAAATCACGACGGTGACGGGAGGAAAAGAAAGATGGACGCAGGTGTGGCACTGTTTCAACTCTGGACTGCTCAGTTTTTCTGACGCTGATGATTATATGTTTCTTATGCGCGCCTGGGTGGCCAGAGAATATTTTTGGGAGTGGGTAGTCGCGGATATAGTCAGTAATGGACTACTTCTACTTTTTCGGAGTGCTCTAGTATATTCTGTCTACCTGCGCATTGCCCTATTTAGTCAAATAGGTTGTGTTTTCACAGTGCTTCTGTTAATGCTACTCAGTTAAAGTATGCGATCCCACGACAAGATCTACTTTTTGAAGCTACTTGAGTACTTTGGTACCTTTTTCTACTTCTACCTTTAATTGAGTTGAAGGTGTTTCTACTCCAGTATCAACGCGGTGTACTTCGACCACTAGGGCTGTTCAAAAAAAAACCTTTTTTCCGGAATCTTGCTGGCTCCGTGATTGAATCGTTAATTTGCCTTGAAAAACGACGCACACCAAATTTGAATTCATTCCGACCAATCATCGCTGATTTCGTAGAGTTTGAAAATTTTGAGTTTACCCACAAATGCAAATGAATTTTTTTTCAAATTTTTTTGTCAACCCCATAAGCTTGTTGCGCTGTCTTCAAAGACGATGCAAAACAAACAAGTTTTTTTTTGATAATTCGGGGATTATCCTTGATCGGTGGATAATCCAAGAATTATCGTAAAAAAACTCGATCAACTCAGCTTCTACTGTTTGTAATTGAGTCGAATTTATTTTTATTTTTTATTCTTAATCGGTCTTGGTCCGCCTTTTATCGTGATTAATGTGCGACATGCAGCAGGTATTCGTAAACTTTCAAATTTCCAGCGCGGGATGAGATGCCGGTATTCACGGACACCAGCACCCCTCAAAACAGGAAGGAAGGCGCTTCCGAAACTGACACTCACAAGAGCACCCCAGCCAAACGTAGAAGGAAGAGAAAGATTGACTTTGTAAGTGTATTTGTTTATCGCGCTAGACCCCCAACGGAAATGAAATTCGGCTCCGGCCTCGAGTTTGATAATACTTGATGAAATACTGCAGTACTTGGCAGTTTGCATATCCCTGCTTCAGTCCACATATTTGCAACAGAGTCCGGATTCCGCTTTGAAAGGTGCAAACGTGCAGACGCCTGCAAAGAGTGTGAAATCTCCAGATGTCAGTGATGACGGCAAGCCACCAAGGTTCGTCGGGTAGATTGTATACTTTCGTATGGTTAGATTACAGTCCTTGTCAAATACATTAGACGTTTATGACAACGTCTTGCTCAATTCGGTTTTGAGAACTCGAATCGTTGAGCCCAGCGATAGGAATTTACTCTGCCCGTGTTTCGCTACAGCTCGGAGTCGGAAGTCATTTCTGTAAAGCAAGAAGTTATCCAAGACCCTTCTCAATCCTCGAAAACCGATCCAGATGTAGTGACAGACTCGGACTCGAAAGCATCGAAGCCACCCGTGATCATGCTGCCCCAAGAGGCCGTATTCAGGATGAGATCGGCGTCTGACAGTGACGGATTTCCCAAGCAGCCCGCTTCAGAACTTATAAAATCTGCGATATCAATCAGCCCCGCCATCAACGTCAAAGTGTCTTCGGTCGCCGCCAAGACCGCAAGCAGCAAGGACCCGGCTTTCACGACGCCAAAATCGATACCGGGACCCCGTCAATCAGGGGGGAAGACGATTGTGTTGTCTCGGAAACGTGTCGATGGCGACAAAGAAACGCGAGACTCGCGACCCGCCGTGCCCTTGTCTACGATACTGTCGGCCGGGCCAGGCCGGTCCGCAAAGCCGCTCGTGCTGAAAGTGGGCAACCCGTCTAGGGGCGTCCCGCCCGCGTTTTCCATTAACATTCTGAATTTTGGCGGGCACGGCGCTGCCAAAATGAGGCAGAAGCGTAGCGTGTCGGCGGACTTGGCGACTCCCAGGATCGCTACGGTGAAGAGCAATAAGGCGGGCGGTAGCAAGTCGCCGACCCCACTCACCCAGCTGCACATCATCACCCCAACTGGGGGTGTTTCGAAGGCGAAGCCAGCGGTAAGCAATGGTATGGTTTATGAGTCGTGCTCTGGGCTGTGGAGTCGGTTCGCTTTACCTCCGTCTTGGGAAGCTTCAAACCGACTCCAAGCATTTTCTTCCCAAAACTCTTACTCCAACAGTCATGTAAAATGTACCCATTACATTTTTAGTTATTTATTAATATTATTATTACCGAGTAGATCGGCCTACATTTTAATCTGAAAAATATTGCGACGACGACCTTTAAGTGAAAGTTTGCCCGCGTGAAAGACTTCAAAACTTCTGTAATTGCAAAGGCACAGTTTGGTAGCAGTTAGCCTGTTTGACTCGGTTTTGAAGTAGTTGGAATTGGAGTCCGTGCATTTTAACAAACTCCGACTCCGACTCTGAAGGGCATTACAAAATTTCTGATACCCATCAACAGAAAATTTAATGAAACTTGACTCTATAGCCCTAGACGTACCTGTGCGTCCTTACTGTTCAATGCGAAAATTGCATATTGCGTCGTTGGTAGGCTTCAAGCTTCTTGAGAATGAAAGCCAGAAATCGGGCGGCGAATTATTGATGTGTGCCTCGCGGTATTCTGTTTGTCGTGATCTGTTTATACTTCTTTATTTACCACACATTAATCGGTTACTGACAAGGCATCGATAATATATAATTGGCAGTTTGAAGTTTTTCGCTGTCTTATGACACTTGAGCACGTGGAATTTTTTCTAGTTGCTAAATGTCCCTTGCAATCAGTATGGCTGTATGAGACGAGTTGATTCGCCATCTTCAGTTATATTCTTATATTTGAAAATATTTGTGTATCACACTATCATGAGAGAATTTTGTGACCGTGCAATCCGCAGCGAAATGATTATTCAATTTAAACTTTTGTGTTTCAGACGGCGATATCTCTGCAAGCGTTACAGAATGCGTTGTCATCTGGAAGTATCAGGCTTGCGCCGAAGGCAGACCCGAGAGCTGGTTAGTACTTGAGCTGTGTCTATGGTCTACCGAATAATGAGAATTCGATTTTCCAATTCGTTCACATAATCAAAGTTCGTGAATGTCAGTCTCCGAGCTCTAGATGACAAAGTGTGCGTATGTTACCCGATAGGCTGTGATATTAGTAATCTAGGGCTCCTTTTTGGTAGTGAACTTGCTGTATACCTAACTCAGCATGATCAGATGTAATAACCCAGCGTAAAAGTCTCTGGCCTGACAACTTCACAAAGTTTAAAAGGGCCTCTTTCAAACACTTGAGGCAGATAAAGCTCCAGTAGAAGTGGGTATGTATGACTTTGTTATAATAGAGTACAGCCGTGCAATACCTGTAACCTGTCGACAGCAAATCTGTGGCTTTTGTATTTCTTCTCATATTTTCAGTCTTTAATTAGTCGTTTTGTCGCATTTCACAGTTGATATAAAGACAAACGTTATCACAACGAGCGGAAGCGACATTAAGGTACGTTTTCTTTGGTCTTGACCTGAAATCAAGGCGATCACGGTTTTATTTCATTATTCCCAGGTCAAAAATCCTGCTGGTTGGAGTGAAATCTCTTTGAGTGGGGGCAAGTACAAAGGTAATATACGATTTATTGGTTCAGATGAATGCCGCTTTTCTAATTGATTTAAATGTAGATTTTTGTTGATATTTCTGTAAATCGATCAGGAAAATACCGGTATGCATAAGATTCTTACCAACCCAGCTATCCCACTGTCTTTCATTTGTCCCGATAATATGGCATTGTGTTTGCCTTGTGATTTTCCATTGGCTACATCCTGATATTTACCAGCCCGATGGCCCATCTCTAAAAAAATTGGAAGCTCTACACAGGCATATCAACCCACAATTTCACTACTAAGGCTGGTCATGGTTACTTTTCACGCAATCCTGAATCGAGTATTAAATGCCGAGTAAAATATACGGGTACCACTTGTTATGGCGTCGTAACAATATCAATGACTTGAAGAGCTAAAACAAACCTGCAACACCGAAAAGTATACAACGGCAATTACACCACATTGAAGAAATGTAGTGTTTTCTGACCATACTCAATTCGGTTTCTAGCACTCAAAATCGTTTTGCCCACGCCTACCTGCAAGGCAATGGAACGACACTTGAGATAGTCGAGTTGGGTCTAAAACATTTCCTGCATTTGATGATACGTTCGCGACATCGTGAGCATTTCATTTATCGGGCATGGTCACGACATTCAGGTAAAAGGGATGTGAACTCGAACGTGAAGTCGACGAAGCAGAAACAAGACGGCGCTTCCAAAGAGAACGGCAAGGAAGCGACAGTCGCGAAATCTGGACCGATGCACCAGGTGATAGAATAAAATAAGCTCCCGTTCAATCGAACCATAGGTTTTGCTAGGCTGGCCGCGCGACTGTAAGCGTAAGTGTAATTCCGTTTCGAACTGGCGTACTCTATTATTATAGTTCAGAGGTGAATAGTAACAAACACTACTTTTTGGAAGTACTCAAGTAGGTTTTGACTGCTTGCACTAATGTGGTTATGTTTTAGACTAATTTCTCGTAGTGTTTGCGTTTTTAAGCAAAACTAGGCTTAGAATTCCTACTTTTTTGCTCACTCGGAGTTTGCTACTTGTACTTGTGTGGAGCTTTACAGCGTTACTTCTACTTTATTTTGAGTGCTAACGATGGCTACTTTGACACTTCTCTCCGCATCACAGGTTATCGGCGACAGCGTCGCGCCGTCTGAAAATACCCCCGCAACGCTTGACGAACTTTTGTTGCTGATCGTGAAAAAGGTGCCGTTGGTCAGAGAAGAACGCGACGTCGTTAATTTTCCTTTTTGCGCCACGTCTGAGCCTGAGTTTTTGGATTGGAACGTAGGGAAGCAGAGGGCTTCCGAGGTGAGCTTTTTTTGGTTTGTCGGATTCTTGCGTTTTGATCGTTACGCTGATTTGTAACTGGGACTGGGCAAAATTGCTCTTTGAGATACTCTGAAGGGTATGAAAGGCACGTAGGAATATGTTCTTCATACTGTTAATTTATTCACTGAAAACTTTTCGACTGACCGAGTGCGATAGCGTAATGCTAGTGCGTAGTGCTTCTTAATCGGTGGGTCACTCAGAGTTCCAGGATAGCCCGGAGGGGAAGACTAATAATTGTGGTGTGGTGCAGATTAAATAACCTTACCTGACGGGTTGTATCGCATCTCCATCATCAAAGCACCTTGGTATTGCATACGAAAATAATTCTGGTCTCTCTCGTCAGTAGCGGATTTCCGTAATACGCTAAATTTATTTCTGAATTTGAAATATTTGAAGTTGGTTACTGATGAGAATGAATCTAAAAGCTTTTCGTCAACAATATGAACACATAGTGTTTTGTAATTCTGAAGTTCTGTACCCCGAATGACTAGTATTAAAGGCATTCAAAGCACTGCGGCGGAAAGAACGCGAACCGTTTGTTTGGCATACTAAATTTGTGTTGAGTGACGGAAATCTCATTTGGTTTTGTTTCACAGCTGAAAAGGTCAATTCTCGTGCGTAAGATCCTGAAATACGTGATTGAGAAACACCGCTGCCTGGATTCCGTCAGCGTACCGAGCAAAAAGTTCATCACGGACTGGTGTTTGAAGCACGGTTTTTCCATTTTCACCGACGGTAAGGCGTCTCTGTATTTGTGTTAGATAATCACCACGTATAGCGTTTTAGCGCCCGCTTATTTGCTTGAAAAGGTTGTTGAAGTGGGCTGTTTGTTATACGTTTCAGAATACGAGGAAAGCGGCGACGAAAACGTCAAAACGGGAAGCGACGCCGTCACTCCCCAGAGTACGTTAACGTCATCGCTGACATTGCTAGATCAATTACATGGAGAACCGAAAAGGTTGGGTTGCTAAATGTAATTGCTAGTACTGGCCATTGTCATGTGCTGCCGATTTCCCGTTTTGTCCGTGGCTTGAACGGTTCGCGATTCTACGCAATGTTCATAAAAATATGCAGAAATGGCCGCGTGATATTGATAAAGTGATTGACGCAGACTTGTACAGTAGGGCTCTTCAAAAATGACTCTTTTAGTCAAATCGTACTGGCTACTTGTACACACCAAATTTGGTTCAATTCCAACCAGTAGCCGCATTGCTATAGGAGAAGGAAGTTTCTATTTATTAAATAAAAATAAATAACAAAAAATTTGAAAATTTTCTGTTCACTTCATGAAAGTGTTAGGTTGTCTATAGAAACGACGTTCACCAAATTTGGTTCAATTCCAACCAGTCGAAGCGAAGTTATTGCTGTCGAAAAATTTGAATTACGAATAAAATAGTATTTACGGTGACCAATTCGTTAATTATTTATTAAAGTGGTGCCCACAGTAAATACTATTTTATTGAAATCCAAATTTTTCGACGGCAATAACTCTGCTGAATTGGAAACAATGAGCTAAGTCGTAGGGGTAGCCATAACTAGCGCGAGGAAATGTGACGTCTGCGTATTGCTGTATGTAGAACTTCTATTCTTACCTGCAGTGCCGTTGAAGAAGAAGAGTGTGCTCCGATCGATGTCACTTCCGTGAGCGACGATTCGTGTTCCGGGCAAGAAACGTCTGCGCATTGCGACGTCACACACGACGAATTACCGGAACGTCTCGCCTCCCTCTTGTCTGCCGCTGAAATGGGAATGGTCGGCGAGCAGGCGCGGCAGGTAAACGGCCTACCAACGGCAGAGTTTTTAGATTTCCCGTTGAAATTTTAGTGATCGTGGCATTTTTCAATCACAATGGTCATTTTACACCTCTCCGATATTCTCTTTTCGTGGTTCTATAGCGGATGATATCTTCATAATAGCCGTGAACTATTGTTTGGATGGATTTTCAAATTAGCGATTGAGAGTTTTCTTTATCACACGGCGGGGGTGGTTGAAACAGTCAGCACTGTTGCTCAAGTAGAAATAGAGATGATGCCGTCAATTTCTAGTCAATTGCTAGTAGAAGTTGTGAAAGTAAAAAGTAAAGCGTCTGTAAAGTTCATAGGTAGGTAATTATAAAAGCTAGATTTGGTTGTAGGTTAGCATACCTTTTGCAACTTAGTGGAGGTAGCTAATATTTTTCATTTAATCAAAGCATCTTCACGACTAACACAAAATTACCGATGACACTACAAGTAGACAGTACGATCTTCCAATACATATTCATTACACAGTAACCATGTAACACGGGCGATCTCGCACGGTTCATATGACAATTTCGCTGAAAAAGTGATGCAAGCTTGTCCCAAAACTACCTTCTACGTTTCATAATCCAAAGTGTAAAAAGCGAATGGTTTTTCTCCGATTATTCGAGTAGAAGTAGTTTTAAAGCATTAGCGCTGGATTAAGTGAGTAAGTTCCTACTTCAGTACTCCCAATATGTAGAAGTATTTTGACACTGAACCCCTCTGATCTCGTGCTGCCCTCTGCTCTGCCGTTTCGGTCGTTTTCTGGGTTGTAATGATTCGAGTCGCGTGATTTTGTTGACTCAACTTAACCCTACTCGCGCGGTCGGCCGCCAGGCCAAATTTTAATGCATCAACCAAAATGTTCATAAAATGCGAATGACCGGACTTGAACCGACGTCCAATGTATCGCCGTGATCAGAAAATAGCCGCCTAACCAACTGAGCTACCCGGAAGGCTCGGTCGAGAGAGGTGACGGTGATATTTGAACAAGTCTACGCAATTTCTCAAAAGTAAACGAGAAATTTGTTTTTCGTTTTCACCTGACGTGATACATAATCCTTCCCATGGTGAATGTCCACATGGTTATCTTACATATCGATTTCGGCATTCAAACAAGACATTACAGAGCTTGATAACTTCACGCAATCGCGCGCACGAGACTGGAAGGTTTTCGTTATAAGCATGATTCACGGCCGCCGTCGATTACGTCATCGCGGTAGAGACTACGCGCCTTGTAATTCGCGTTTATTCGGCTTTGCCTGGTCTAATTATATGAGTCAAAATCCATGTTACTGATCTTATAGATACTATTGATCGTACATAACTAACAAAATGTTCAATTTGCGACTGCACAAGGCCATCGTAAGTAAATATATTGCTTTGTTTGACACTTCTCATCGGCGCGCGATTTCTCTTGTTGCTTCATTTCATATCCATTTGAAACATGTTCTACACATCGATTGTCCGATACAGGTTCGTCAGTACATGGGCATATGATCAACACCTATTCATTGAAGTCTACTGTAACTTCTTATAACATCTAAAACGGATGATTCAACTGTCTGTATGGTGTTGTTATTACAGGCGCGAGTACCGTATACTCGCGTAAATTACACACCCATTTCTACAGTGTTTAGCACTGGCGTCGGGAACTCATATAAGACCAAACTCCGTGATACTGATCGTGTTGAAGTGTTATGGACTGCATCTAACTTTGTGTGTGACATTCAACAGTATTAGGCAATCGTAAGTGAATGTATACGACCTTATGCGGCAATGCTCACACGTGCACGGCATTTTTCACGTAACAGAATATTGCTTCATTTCACACCAATTTGAAGCGTGTTCTATCCAACTAATTTCCGTTATTATGGTTTCAATGAACTCTTGCAATCAACAACTACTCTAAAACGACAAATGTGTCTGCTTACGACGTGTAGACCGAAAGATACATGGGATTATAAGAGCAGCGTTCATTCAGGCGAACTGAGCTACAGATTGTATTTTGCGGGAAACGTTTTTCTGTGTTCAATATGCATTCTGAACAGGTTTTGCGATAAGTCAATGGAATATATATAGCTCATCGTATGCGTATTGACAATATCTATTTATAGACGATAACTGTAACCGTTTATGACCACTACAACGCAAGATGTCGTTAATTGATTGAAGCGTGTTTGTTAAAAACTGTGCATGGATCCTATAGGATCCACCCGCGGCAAAAGGGTTAAGTCATTTTCTAAAATACGAAAATGACTCGAACCAAATCAATGTATTGACTTGACTTGAACTCGAGTCGTTACGCATGACTTGACCAAGTCGTTTGACTCAAGACTCCGACCACCAAGACAGGCATTTCGTTGTAACTTCGAAGAATAGTAAGCTACCACAATATTGGTATTTCGTCTATCTGCACTGGTATTTGTAAAATAGAGGCATTCAATATCCATCAAACGGAGTTGTAAAAAGGGATTGAACTCTAAAATGAGCAGTGAACGCAATGGCTTTGACTCAGGCTCGAACCTTTGAACCCTGATTTGGACTCGGTGGTGAAGGTAAAATAACTCGACTTGACTCGAGTCAAAAGTTTTGACTCAAAACTAAAAAAGAAGAACTGGCTTTTGACTCGGGACCATGTGGCTTGGTTATGACCCTGGTCATTTTTCTTACTCCGCCCATTTATGTCTGGTTTCAGATTGGCGTGCGGTTGCGCCCTGTCGATGGATTGCCGTCCACTCACTTTGTTTTGGCCAAAGCGTTGCAGCAGTTCATGGAATCGCTGCTGAGGAAGTGTCTGTGCCAACGAATGTCCAGGTTTGTTGGATTTGCCTATCGCATCGTGCGTAGGCATGACGTAGATGTTTACAACTTTTTTTCTACTTCAGAAACAATAGGGTTACCGTATTTGGGAAATCTGAAAAGTTGAAATCCTGAAAAATTGGTAAATTTTTCTCGGATTTTGTCGTCGGTAGACTTGAAAAATGGTCATATTTCCGGCTCAAATCCCGAATTACCGGCTTTCTATGAGATTTTTCGTTGGTTGACTTAATAAAAAACGGTCATTTTTCTGGCTCAAGTCCAGAAATACCCGTCGGTCCGTTACTTGGCCGCCGATTTCCTGTATCGCAGTCCTATTTCCACGTACATTTAACCAAAATTCTCAAAAAAGAGGACATTTAGGCGTCCTCCGAGGACACTTTCCAAAAATCCAAAAAAGAGGCCAAATCCTAAAAGAGGACGTATGGCAACCCTAAGTAACAATGATTGCTTTAACCACTTCTGGTTGTTGGCGCAATCGCCTGGTTGTCTGTGGTTGAAAAAGAATTCCTTCATGACAGGAAAATCATTTGGTGTTACAAATCCATCAATTAGATAATCCCGGACCGATTGCAAATCCGTCCCGACATTTCCGAATCCATTTATACCGTCTTGAAGCTGCTACCATCACAAATTTCTGATTGACGCGCTACGCTCGCCTGCCGCAGCCGAAATTATGCTTTCGTAAATCTGGGTCACGTTCGCAGACCGATTGTGTACTGTGGGAATTGGCCTTTTCCGCTCACATAACCCGTGAGGCGTCTCTTTCAGGCGCGACGGGTCGACATTACAAAGAATCGCTCCAGATGAGGTTTCGGTGTGTGATGTCGTGGACGCTGTCAAGGAATCAACTGCTTTTGACTTCTTGACCGATTGTCACCTCGCCAGCGACTCGTAAATCGTGTAGCGTCGTTACTGCATTTACTATTCGCTTTCTTACCGCAATCATGTCGCCTTTTCGTCGTTTCAATCATATTTTTGAGATCAGGAAGGAAATAGTGCATTTTCCTGTCGCTTTGTTGGGAATTGGGATAGGTTATGTAGTATAGCCTGTAGTCAGAATCCTATGACTGATGAGGAGTAAATGCTGTCGTTGGTTGATGTCACTAGCCTGATGGTTCAAGACACCTAAGCATATTGTTGATCCCGAGACCAACAAGAAAGATGAATATTGAATAAATGCAACCCGCTGATGTTGGTATAGTGTGCAACGCAACCGAAATAGGCCTATCAGTTGGGTAGGTTAATTTAGCAACCGTCAGATATATCCAAAAATGAAGGGCGGTATATTTACATACGCATCGACAGAAGCCCGTCTGCATCCATACGTAAAGACGCCACAAGAACAGCAACGCAGGGAAAGACGAGCCCTGATATGCCGATGGCGGCGGATTACCCAACTGATGTGGTTGGTGTTTCTCATCTCGGTTCGGCGTATTGTCGGTTGATTGAACTCGTCCGCGCGAAAAAAAAACACTGAACACCACTGCAGTTATTTGTGGCGCACATTACCATAATATGTCAAACAAAACAACAATTTCCACGGTTTGCTGATAGACCGCGGACTTAGTTTCAGAACCACAGGTCAGATAATGAATTTCAAAAGAAAATATTCTGATAGGGTTTACTGGAGTGAGAAATAGTACCCCACATCGACAACACAATAAGCAAACTCTTGGTCAACTATTTGTTGTTTGCAGCATTACAAATATCGTGATCAAAAGGATGCTATGACATCTATTGGCCCTCAAATGACGCTTGTACCAATGTCGGTGAGAGCGATTCCGCTACAACACCAGTGATTCATTATCGGAAGAAGTCTTACTTGTACGAGTCGTGAGCATATCATATCAACATATTCATCCACGGAGTGTTATTACATTGTATAACCGTGATTCGTATAGGCTACTGATTTGAATAGTGCGAATCTTTTTAGATGTATTTGTGGAGACTGGCATCAACAACTAGAGCTAAGCTCATATTGCCTTGTACATACTGAAGTAAAGTACATGCGCCATCACACATGCATGCAAATAAATTTGCGAGCTGCATGCGGGAATGGATAAAATGTTTTCATCTGAGACAGGAAGAAGGGCGATTTTGTTACTGAGCTGGTTCAGTATAGTGGTCTCCTTAGCCCTGGGGTCGGTATTATTTGGTGAGATTACGACTCCTTCTATGGTATTCAGAGCTAAAAGATGATTGTTGATTATACTTTGTAGGTTTCTCTATTCAAGACAGCAGCTCCGCGGCTTTCGGCTTTGCGGTAATAATTTAAACATGCATGATTCCGAAGTTTTTTTCGTATCAATATAGAATGATATTTTGTACTTTTTAGGTCACAGCTCTTCTGAACGCGTGCACATCCTTCGTTGTTGTTTGGGGATACACGGGCAGTCAAAATAGCGAATTTCTACAGAAGGAACTAAAGTTGGTTAAAATCTTATATGCATAATTGCATATCATAGCCCATGGCATACTTTCAGTAGACTTTTAGTAGGCCATAGGCCCGCGACGCGAGTGTAACAGACCACTAGTAGTGGTGGCCGATAACCGATTTGCTGGTATTGTATTGATAGTTATTGTTACGACTATTCGTATAAAACCGATCATGGAAAATGAACATGGTGGCTACAACAAGCAGCATATAGATACGCCTCTTAGAAACGAATTGCCTGTGGGAGTGTGAGTAGGAGGCAATAATAACTCGTGCCTGTCTAGTGTCTACCCTTCCGGTAGTGAAAAGCTGTTATCAAGAGGTTGTCTAATCAAGAGGCATACGTGGCAGTTGGTAGACCAGTGGTCGGGAACCTATAGCTCGCGAGCCATATATGGTTCCTTTGGATATAAGACATGGCTCTTTGCGAAATTTTTTTTTGTGCTTAATTTATCTATATTGCAGCAACTTGTTATTAAATCTTCAGCGCGAGAAGTATAATTATTCTTGTGGAGTATAAACATGTTTTGGATAGGTTAACACAGTGACGTATTGAGGGTTAGGGGCTCGGACCCCTTTTCAAAATCGTCAAATTCAAGTTGCTGTCCCGCCGGCGACCAATATCACTCGCAAATTCGATGTAGCCGGTACGAAATCTTGAATTGCACGATGCATTCATTGATCAAAGAGACTAGGAAACATGGCAGCGCCTGTATCATAATGCAGTTTTCAAATATACCTTTCTGATCTCCGACGAGAAATAAACTGCGATTACATAGGCCTACTCCTGCTCCGGTAGCGCTCATAACAAGCTTTCACTGTCTATTCTCTCAAAGCCGCGCACAATAAAGAAACGGTGATTTACTCTCTCCTATTCATAAAATTACCGAGCAAGTGGGGCAACATTGCCTTGTTGCCCCTAAGGTGTGATGTAACAATCGTATCTGAACTCGGTTACCGTCATATGCCTTGAGTCGACCTTTGCTGATATAGGTCGATTTTGACGGTGTTTCATACGATGATAATTCTTGAAACTTGGTATGGTATGTCGCGAACACCGACCCAAGTTTCAGGGTTGCTACTTAAAGATTAGGGTAGTAATTCCGTCTCCAAAGTTGAGTGTGTGCTGATCCGTCATGTATCGCAAATAGATTTTACTCAAAAGCCGGTATTGGTGTCCATTGATTATGACGATGTTCCATATACCGAGATCGGTCATGACATTTGGCACGGTAAGTCCTAATGTTAGTATCGAACGCTGTCACTGAACTAAGTTAGTGGTAATTTCGTTTCTTAAGTCGAGTGAGAGCTGACTCGTCATTTATCGCTAACAGATTTTACGCATTGGTCTCTATTGATTTTAACGATACTCCTTGCCTAGATCTTTCATGAGCTTTTGCACGGTACGTCTTGATTTTAGTATCGAACGCTGTGCCAAGTTGACACTCAATGATTAGGGCAGTAATTTAGTTACCGAGGTCGAGTATGGTAGAGATGTGAGCTGATCTGACACTTATTAGCCTACCTAACGCATTGCGAATTTCACGCAAAAGCCTGTATGTCTGTGCTAAAGTTAACTGTGTTCCATACTGAGATAAAGGCTATTTAAGCTGCACACTTCTCGGAAGGCAGCGACCAAGACAATAAGCTTTGTACTATTTCATGTACATTTCAGTGGAGTATTGCGTGGTTCTCCAACTGGGGGCTCGAAAGCATCAGAAGGGTGTCGCGAAGCCGAAGTTCAATGGAATGTTTTTCGCGCTCCGCTCGATATACCCCCAGCTCATAGTTATTGCTCCATGTATTGTTCGAGTTTGATATTTGGGATTGCTAGCATTCTGGTTGCACTTTTTATTCTTTTTTGATATCATGATAAGGGGGCAGATATTATTCACTATCATAGAGGGAGGCGTGCCTAAAAAGTTTGAGAACCACTGTTTTAGAGTCCTAATAGATGTAAAATGTATCATGTTTAACATTGTTTCGAATCATGACGGCAAATAGATATTTTTTAATTAACCATCACTTTCTTATTACTTAATATCAACTGAGCAACATTTATTTAAAATTAGTGGGGAGATAGCGTAGTGGTAACGATAAGCGCCTACCAAGCTGACGGACGCGATTCGATTCCCGTCCGAGGTTCATCTGGGCTCCTCTTCGCGAAAAAAAAAGCCCTGAAAAAAGTGGATGTTAGAGTAAAGGACCGCTGCTGATGTGTGTCGTTCGACGTCCTCATATCTATCTGTTCGTTACATCGCATTGTGTCTTATCGCATCGTACATTGTGTGTAACTTGTTCAGATGAAAAATTATAACCCAACGAGAATTGATTATTATGGATTTAGAAATAAAATTAAAAGACGCCGGAAAATATAGCTAAAAATTTTCTCTCTGTCCGCAAAGTATTTTTTACTTCTCATTTGACCCGCGGAAGAAAATAATCGGCCACCCATGCTTTAGAGCAATAATGAGAGGTAAAGAGCCTCGGTCCTTATCAGCCTAGAAATTGTCCATTGATCTAATCGCACGCGGGAGGGAAGCGCACTCTGACCTTTTTCCCAACGTATTTCGACAAAAATGAATAGCTGATGCATAAGCGAGGATAAGGACGCCTTATTATACACTTTTACACTGTTCTTGCCTCTAGTTGAACAAAATTGGGTATCGTGATCTGAAGCATGTGGTCTCTACTGCAAACGGTGTCTCGATATTACCCGATGGTCGACATTACTCGGCTAGAGTTGACATGGCTTATATTCCAATTCATCTTTTTCCGAAGTAGTAACCACTGGTGAACTTTCAAAATTCCTATAGTTGAAAAATCGCTTTATATCAACTTTGCTGCGGTAACTAGCTTTTTTAAATATCATATTGACCACCCCGATTTCATCCGCAGAATTCAAGCGTGGTTTCAGCACATTAAAACGAATTAAGACTTCTCTTAGAATCGGGATGTGTAAAGATATAGGCTCGATGAGTTAGTAGATGTGCTCAGGATTCTCAGCGCTGTCATCATGAGTATTCCAGATTTCAATGAACTCGTCATTGAACATTTTGCAACTATGAAATCACGCCGCGCGCAATAGCCTACGCCTACTTATACAAACGTTAAAATATGCAGGTATGAACTACTGTACTTCATATTTTCTTCCGAATAATTTGAAGAGTGTCAGCTCTAAAAGCTTCGGGTTTTAATATATTTCTGTCATGAATATATTTTTATAATTTGAAATGCGTAACCCTAGTTAACCATGCCTAATGTCTATACACGATACAAACTGTGTGTGACCACCACGAAGTCACATTTTCACGTCGGAATACACTATTAAGACGTTATTTAGATTATTAAAATCGTGTTCACACCTTGCCGCACCCCCCCCCCCGCCCCATATTGTCACGAGCCGCCAGTGATGTAAGGTACGGAAGTTACGTAAGAACCACCGGAATTCGACGGGGGCAAGGACGTCTTTCCTCTGCTCCGACTCCAATAGGCTTACAGCCCTACACTTACTTGCCTATACCCGAGAGGGTGATCGGGTGATCATATTTTCATTTCACTACCTGTTGACCTACTGTCAATGTCAGGGAGTTAGACTATACTATACAACTATCGACACTGTCCTGTAGTCTCTAGAATAATTAGGGTTACCATATATCAGGAGCCGAAGAAGAGGGCACATTTTAGACGTTACAAATTTGACAATAGCAGATGATAAGACGGGTAATTTGGAAACTTTTACGGCTAAATATTATTGGGTTAAAAAAGAAAAGGTCATTTTTTCGATTCGACTCCCGAAAAACCCGTTCCCGAGTATTGTCGGTAGGAACTGACGCTTTTTGTTAGTCAACCTACCAGCGATCGGTGTTTACTGAAGGCAAATCCTCTTAAAAGACGACATATCGTATTCCTAGTTCGTACTATATCGCAACTATAGTTGATATTGCGCTAATTATGTTTCGTATAATATAGCGCATACACGTTATATACTCTTAATAGGCTGCACTATAGATGCTAATAATTATCGGTAACACTCAACAGGACTATTTAGTGCTACTCCTACTACCACAACAGTATCAAGATCGAAGCTTTCCGCCAACATGCGGTGACCATTTTCGACCGTTTCATGAGACAACATACATATTAATTTTAGACTTTTAGGTCAATTTTGCGATGAGGCAAATGCGATGTCAATAAGACCTGGACTTGAAAAAAAACATCCCTATATATAGTCGTTGACCACGGCAAGTTGGCATACACCTTCGATCTGACTTTTCTAAGCATTTACGATTCATTTACTATTTTTTTTTACTTTTGAGGGCTTTGATTGCGTTGGGAATATTGTTCGTGCTGTCCTCAGTATTTACTGGTATCAAAACATCATATAGTTTGGCTATGGAAATGAAGCCTGAATATACGGTAAGTCAAACACTGTAGTTTTTTGGGTGAATCATGTATAACTGTCTGAAGTTTTCGGATGCCATTTCATTAAACCATATATAGGACTAATCAAAATAATTCCAGTTTTGCACTGTGAAATAATGTCGTATTTGACAACGGTAGTTCTCGCTTGATAATTTCGATACAGCATTTTTTGTCGGAACAGCTTCGTTTCAAAAAGGTATTTTCCATTGACGTTTTCGCCTTGTATTGCATGTTTTACACAATATGAAATCGTATGCAGAATCGAGGTTTCATGCATGACTACTTCGGTGAAGAGAAATTATAGATATTCGAAACAATAAATACATTGCAATCCACTAGAACTATACTCGATTCGTATTCGAATACGCGCATCATTGTGCCCAGCCCTAGACAGTATATAGCCTTTCAATTCAAATTTAATTGCACTGACCAATCCTAAAATCATTAATGCGTATTGCAGGATCAAACTGGAAGGAACATGCTGTTAACTTCGGCGGCAGCTGCATTATTACTTGGAGTCATTGCTTTTTCTCAACTTATACTTGCAATCAAGATGGATTCTAGAATTTTATTAACAGATGGTAGGTCTCATTAAAAGCGTGTATCCTCTTTGGTAAAGGGTGTTTTCAACATAACATATATTTTGGCACGAATTATCTTCACTTTACATCCATA
Source organism: Botryllus schlosseri (assembly GCF_051294905.1). Taxonomy (NCBI): domain Eukaryota; kingdom Metazoa; phylum Chordata; class Ascidiacea; order Stolidobranchia; family Styelidae; genus Botryllus; species Botryllus schlosseri. The sequence goes on along the minus strand of NC_137249.1, from coordinate 9,863,989 downwards.
TCAAAAAGTCAATGGTCGTTTGTTTGTCATGCAACGGTCCTAAATTTTGAACTTTAGAGAAACTTCGCTTAACTTCAATTGCCATCAGCTGTCAGGTATTTGAAACTTTATGCAGTGATTGAGTGGCACCATGAGTATTGAGTAATAATGCACATTCCCAGCAATTATGGATACAAGAAATCAACTTTAAATCATGTAGCTACTATGCGTGGAATTTTGCCGACCACTCATAATTCAAAGCATACCAGAGACGGTCAAAGTAGTCATTGTTTGTCCTCAAGTACAAGTAGAAGTGATGCTTTGAAGTCATAGGTAATTACAGGTAGAAGCAGCTATTTCCGGGGCATACTACAACTTATTCAAGTAGAAGTAGAATACGAAATGACTGAGAATAGTATATTAGTAAGAGTCGTAGACTTTGACAAGATGGCGGCGAACAAACATAGGTGCAATTATCGAAGCTCTGTTACCGTCAAACAGGACACGCATTGCCCAATTGTCATCAATCCATACAAATATGACTTTCTACTTGACAAAAGCGGGTAGGGTGACTTCAAAATCGCATTGAAGTGAGAGGTAGACTAAAACGTAATCACTTGAATAAGTGCGTAGCGGAAATAGGGAAACAACACTGAGTATTTCGAAAAGGTATCACTTCATTACTGAACAGTGAACGCCCATGCAAAATAGATATGGATTCCGTTTCGTGTCTTTCGGAAGATGCTTACAGGGATCTTCACACCGCTCCGTACGGAAAAATTCATCTGCCGAAGTCATTACTTGAACTGAAACAACGCTTTCCGTTTACACTATGACCTCTATCGATGAGATATTGATATTGTCATTTCAGCCATCAATTCATTCTGTGGATCACTAGTCGCGTTGTCAATTGTTCCATCATATAAGTTACAAGTATATTTTCCTCAACTGTGGTACCTGGACGACATAATCGGTCTCATCACTTCATGTTTCTTGTGCATTTACGGAACGATGTAAGTATCAAATCTCCTTGGCTTTCGCTGGTGATTGTAGATATCGAGTACCATTATGACTAATTCGATTGCAAAAATATAAATCAATACCATAAACAGCATCCAACACAGTCTTATAACTTTGTAAGCACTTCTATGGTCTAGATCAGTGCTCTTCAACCTTTTTCTACGTGGTACACCCTTTTAACGTTTGCTCAAAACTCGTACACCCCTGTTCATTACGGGTCTTAAAAAATGACTTTTTGTCTCAAATCGTACTGGCTACTTGATAAAATTGTTAGGTTACCTAACTTAAGGCTACACACCAAATTTGGTTCAATTCCAACCATTAGCAGCATTGCTACGGGAGAAGAAAATTTATACTTATTATATGAAAATAAATAACGAAAAATTTCAAATTCTTCTGTTCAACCCATGAAAGTATTAGGTTCTCTATAAAAACGATGTTCTTCAAATTTGGTTCAATTCCAACCAGTAGAAGCGGAGTTATTGCCGTCAAAAAATTTGGATTTGAATAAAATAATATTTGGTCACGGAGTCTATTCGCCGCTAGTTAGGCCGCCCGCCACGCAAATTGGAATTTATTTCGTGTCAGCCCAAAAACAGCATGACATTATGAACGATAATCAACCTAAATGTAACAGTATTGGGGAGAGAGTAGGTAAAGCTACTGCAGCAGAAGCGGTAATTCAGATCAGCGATAATAGCAGGCGCACGAGCCTACTGCGTATCAGGCCTGCCCCAGACCTTACACAGTCGATAGTAGCACACGGGCTGCAAGAGATGTCAGTAACCTCAGATCGTATGCCGCTATACACATTCTATTGTCGCTAATTTGCATCACTAATAACAAAATACTAAATTGCAAATGTATGGTGAAATATTGGACATAAAATCGGCATTTTAAAACGAAAGGGTTTCGATTTCAACATGGAAGGTGTTTCGACCCTGGCTGGCTATACGTCACTTCATTTATGTGCATTGCGGTATTTATTAACGTCGGGTAGGAAGTACCGATTCATGAAGTCTGAGCTATCGCGGCGGTTTCCTCAAAAATCATTGAAAGTAGGGTTACCATACGTCCTCTTTTTTGACTTTTTTAAAAGTGTCCTCGGAGGACGCCCTTTTGTCCTCTTATTTTCAGGTTTTACCCTCTTTTTTGAAATTTTAGGTCACATATAGAGCAAAATGCGAGTGATATGCCGTAAATTAGCACATGAGTGACGCTCCGGCGGGTATTTCGGAGTGAAAAACGGTGATTTGAGCTCTGAGCAAAAACCTTTTTTTTTGTTTTAGTCAACCACCTAGCAATGTGGAGAGGAAAACGGTATTTCGAGCTCTCAGCGGAAAGTTGACCTTTTTTTAGTCAACCGATTACAAAGTGGGAAAAATTCACCGATTTTTGAGAATTCTTCTCCGGTTTTGCAAGTCTCAAATTTTCCGAAAAAGTGTCCTATTTTTAGATTTCCAAAATATGGTAAGCCTAATTAAAAGACAAATGACTAGCTGAACACATGTTTGCTAACTGCATACTATCCAACACCAAACGGAACCATTGGTCTATTGCCGACGGATAAACGAATAGGAGAAATATTTGCTTATGACATCACAATCAAGCGGTGTACAGTATTACACTTGACATAACATCGTACGATATTGCTCATTACCTTGCGTTAACCTGTACTTACCCATAAACCTTCCTTTGTGATAGCTAGCCATCGGCTCATTGTAATTCTGATCTGGTACACCCCTGTACACCCCATCCGAGTGGTACACCCTTTGCAAATTCTGGTACACCCTAGGGTGTACAACCACCCCGGTTGAAGAGCACTGGTCTAGATATCAACAAGATTGCGCATCATCCAGTCTGCTTGCATCGTAAATGACCTTGTGTATTTTGCAAGAAAGTAAAGGTGCCCTGATGAGCATGCAATATTTATTATTCCCCAAAGTGGAACGACTCGTGATCTGCATCTTTTACTCCGTTTTATTTTTCAGAATGCTAGTGAAGTACATTCCACTGTGCGTCAGGGGAAATGGATATGAATTATCCGAATGAATGAGACTGCTGGAGCAATACTCATGTATTTATTTAACAAATAAGCGTATAACTTCCTCCAAAGACACATGCAAGAATATAAGACGTCTGCCTTTGGATATAATCAGAAAACCGTCAGAGAGCGTGGACTCGAATGGCCACGCCATATCTGTATGTATTGTCAAACAATATATTTTTATTGCAGTAATATAGATATGACCATGGTATTAGTGAACAAACGTAATATCTTATACCATGTCAATATGGTCACAACGTGATTTGATCGGGCACAGACAGGGTCCGTGAATATATAAGCATGGGGATTATAAAGTCACATGCTTATGTGTCGCATTAACAACTGTCGTTTTTCATTATCTCGAACGTTCAAATGTAGGGCAACCCATCACAGGCATACATTACTACAACTAGAATAAATATTTATTAAATAATATTATATATATATTTGTTTTTTGTACTTCATATTTGTAAATGTTTAATAAATTCGCAATCACTCTTCATCTCCGGGCTATATCTGATATCGAAAGAGTTACCAAAGTATTATTATAGATTGTTTAGAATGTTTAGAATGTATAGAATGTTTACATTCTATAGTATTATTGTGTGAAAGAATCTCGCCGCGTATCGGTGTGATGCGAGCCCCGGTTTGGATCGAAACCGATAGTAACTGATCAAAGAGAATCGTGCAACTTTCTGACATTCCGGTACACTGTTACTCTCGATTAATATCTGAATATGGCTGATTACATGAGCGGGGCTAGGAGGTGAAGAGCAATCAGTCGTCTAATTCATTCATATGACGATACGTAACATAGAGACGGAGTGTCCCTTTCATGAATACTGATCGACAGTTAGTAATCTGCAACGGTAGTGTTATTTCATTGTCCGATGAGTATCGATGACGTATAGCTAAACAAACCTGACTGTTTCTTGCCAGATATGCATCACCCACACGATAATCTAATCCTCGCTAAACAGCTCATCGGCTATAGCGTGTACTAATCGACATTTTGTGGCTTGTTTAAAATGCAATATCGAAACACTATACCTGAGGCAAATATCATCACATCTACGTCATATTAAAAAAACTTTCATTCTTCGCCTTTGTCTAATGTTGTTATGTTTTATGTTACCAAACATAATAGTATATCGGAACAATGACGCAACAAGCAACATGGGGTTGTGTTACCCTTCCTGGTGGCATATAGTCGGAGGGACGAAAAAGCGCTCCAAAATCATGACTCCCCCAGGCATTATGAAGCCATATCTGTTTGTACACCACCGAGCACCACTGAAATCACACACGTTAAAATTATCGGTCCACTCTCTCACTCGAAGTCCGTTATACTGATTCAGCATCATCATATTTGTTAAAATTGACATTATCAATTTAGACTTGAGCAGTGCTTTTAAACCTGTGGGATGGTACGCACTTGTGCGGATGAAAAAATTACAGTTCATAACTTTATGTCACACCAGCCGCAGTGAATTGATATTTCCACACTATTAATATTACGTAATCAAAAGTCTGGATCGAAAGCGGGTGCAGAGGCTGGCATTAACTGAATCAGCACGTCTGAGACGTCACGCTGGAAAATGACGTAAAATTGACTTTCTGCATTCTTTCATTTAACTATCATCATGATTTCGAAATAATTGTTTGAATGGCACGGGACATGATAATAGCATAGCGAAACCATCATTACAGACTCGCATTTTCAACAAGTTGAGGCAATGCAAATTGTTGTGTAAAGTGTATCGGCCATCCGGGCGCGGAGTGTATTCTTTTTGATGTGTGAGGCTTCGGTTGCGAGATGCCATTAAATCGCAGATTTGGTTCGCGGTCTAAAAAGTTTAAGGATCACAGCTTTACAGATATTGAACCGCTATGTACTTTCAAGTTAACATTTTCTGCTGGTTTGTGCGGATGATTTTCTGTTTGCAAAAAAAGTGGGGATGGTACGCAAAAAGGCTGAAAACTGGACTAGAGTGTTTTAGACGATCACATAAATGCGTATTAGTGTGTAAACTGCGTATACGTCGATAGAGTGAACGAGAAATGAGACTATACAAGAACAAAACAGAAGCAACCAATATTTGCTACATTGAGAGTGGGTATTTGAACTTGGCAATGCCAGAATAAAGACACAATTAAAATCAAGATCCGCGAACGCAATCATATCTGTGAATCCTATTCTGTTGGCGATCTTATGATCATTTATGTGATCATAAGATATTATCCGGTAATTATTTTAAACATTCAGTATAGGTGTGGATTGTGTGGATACAGACACAACTTCGTTATCTTATGATGCAGTCATACATTCGAATCGATCCAAAATATAAATATATCGCTACGTTGTTAGTGATATAGAACGTGAATACAGAAAATTGATATCACCTAAAGTGTTGCTAAAATTGAAAGTGTTACTGTAGAAGTGAACTAGTTTCACCCACACCCCTGCACCTGCATTTCCTGAGCGTGTCCTATATAAGAGATACCACGAAATTCCACTGCTACTGCCTAGGCATGCTCGTCGCCACGCAAACCTGATCAAGCGAAAAAGACATCAGTTGAGGCTCATCGAATCATAACAGATAACATAGCAATACAGCGTACCGCTTATGCCACATTGGGCGCCAGCCAGGTTCTGTTGAGACTATTTAATTTGCACGCCTCGCAAATAGAAATTAGGCTACATTACAACATTACAACTTGTTTGTTACTTGATATTATTATTCAGCCCATCATAATTCATAGTGCAGAGCAGAAGGACGATAGTACAGATCAACATGCGCGATGATTGATACATACCGGCCGTTGAATAGTGTAATATTATATTATCTTCGAATTAGCTTTGTGTTACGTAGATGTGAACGCTGCTCAGTATTTAACAGGTGTATCCGTACGGACCGTACCTAGCTCAAGTATGTCTTCCTATAACGTGCAGGCAAAGCAGATTGAATCGGAAGTTTTACGCTATCACAATCAAGTGGGATGGACCGCAATGAGATCAATACGAGGCGTAAGTATCTGGTATAAAAAGTCGCCGCATTTCGCCGGGACCTTGTATAAATTCGAATGCGATATCGACATGCCTGATCATATTGTCTATAATATCATGAAGCCACCTGCGACTACAGAAGAACGGCTTACTTGGGACAAAAGCATCAAACATTACCAATGTCTTGAAAAACTATCCGATGAATTAATGATCGGACTAATAATTACTCACTCGGCTGCAGCAGGCTTGATCTCGGCTCGCGAATTCGTTGACCTATATATCTTCAAAGAGTATATGAGCAGTTCATTGACCGATGATTTTGACAAAGTGTCTTGGATATATTCCGAAAGTGTTGATTACCCAAGTCGGCCGCCAACGAACGCGTACGTTAGAGGCCGGAATTACCCGAATGGATATGCTGTGAGCAGATACCGAAAAAACCCGGACAAGTGCAAGCTGACGTTGTACCTGAATCTGGATATAGGCGGGATGATTCCCAGGTATCTCGTAGAAAGCGCGGTACCAGGTGAACAGGTGACATACATTGAAAGTATCAAGGACCGGGCTGCAAACATCAGATCATAATGTTATTAATGTTATCTTCGCGTTTCAGTTTCCTGACCGCGTGTATGTTAACATTGGTGCATTAACTTCTATCTAGAACTAGATATCTCTGACTTATATATACAAACCGCATGCATGCCTCATGACTCATTTTATCATATTTTCTTTGATATGTGAAAGCAAATATCAGATACGTTTGATTGATGAACGTTTCGTCTGCTTCCCATCTTTTAATTGTTTCATTTTATATTATTGAGATATGAACTGATTTATAGATATGCTACTTTTGTAAGAACGAACGTACATTTTTATGTCTCGTCACAATCCTTTGTGAATATTTGTAGATTGTGCTGCATTCTTCCAATCAAAACTGTCACACTCACACCGGAAACCGCATTCTCGATGGAATGGCTGATACTAAAAACTGCTTCTGACTAGAAACTACTCCTAATAACATGATACTTTTGTATAGGTAGCCACGAACCACAAACTATAAAGATTTACTTGAGTTCACACCACGTCTGCGGTGCAGTCGTCAGAGACTTGTAACTTCTACATTCAACTGTTCATGGATATTTATAGGGTTATGTCTAAAACAAAAATGTATTTAACACACATATGTTTAAAACAAGGCACTTGTTCAAGACATGCATGTTATTGACCACAATATGAAATTTACGATATAAAATTATTATGTTTGGATCATTTGTATGTAGCCTACTTGCGTGATATAGAATGCTTGAAAGCTATATACGATGCTTGTATTTAAAAACTATTTGCAAGTGATCCATGCACGGATGACTGAGCTGTATTCAGCAGCAATCTTTAGACAGAATGATCATTTTCCCGACATCGTAGGTGCAATGCGCTGAGGTTAATTCCATGGTCTATCACAATTAGGTGGGTTTCTTTGGTTTGAGTTACGGCCAAATTGTCAGAGAAGACTCTAATAAATAACTCGAGGCGAAGCGAAAGTAGGCCGTGATATAAATTAGTAAAAATGGAGTGTATTCCGATAGCCTATATTGGCAGGACCGAAACTGTTGCATTGAAAGCCCCTCAATTGGTGGGGGGGAAGGGACAAGCTCGAAGGTGACCCAAATTTTTTCGTAAATCAACAAAAAGTAAATATGTTTTTGGGCAGAGTCAAAATCACAATGTTGAGGGAATGAAATGTTCCGGGTATAGCATATAAGGCCATTCGGGATGCTTCTAGTACAGGGTTGACAGGGGCCTGTGATAAAGTTTGGATAAGGACATCGCCATTTAGTGAAAAATATATGACACTGACTAGCTGGAGATTAGTCAACTTCATTGAAATAGCCTTGTTTAAACCAGGGCTTTGGAGCCGGAGCCGTGCATTTTCACCGGAGCTGGAGCCGGAGCTCTACAGAAAATTCAGCCGGAGCTGGAGCCCGTTATTTGAGGAGTAGCTGCGGCTCCGACGTATTTCATGAGATGCTATTATATATGCAACAACCATATCTGCTGATTTTACATAATTTAACAGCACGCCTGAATTTTAATGCCGTGCGCAGCAATGGCATGGAGAAAAAGCGCGTTCTAATGCAACTGTGATGTCATTGACAATTGACAAGTATTCATTATGACGTCACAAGAAGACACAGCGGCACCTATGTCTTCGACTTCGTTGCTGCATCCGATGTTTCTGACGGCTGACAGACTCTAGATTATTATAGATAACTAACCTATGGGTAGATTAGTAATCTATATAGACCAGGGATGACCAACCTTTTCGGCTAAAGGGGCACATGCAATTGACGAACGAGTGCGCGGTCCACTAGCCGCGCCAAGCGGGTAATATTGTCAAAGTTTATAAATGAACCAGGTCAATAATATTATTACTTGAGTATATTGCGGGTCTACTGTATACCGCCTGCTGGGCTCAGTTTGCAAGGACACGACTATTCGGCGTCTGCACACATTGATATCGAAGGTTTCCGGTAATATGCGACAATCATTTCATCGTCGATGATCTTTCTGCGAACGCAAACGCGAAAAGACTTTCTCCCGTAATTGCGAATACAGTTATACTATAGTTATACTCAATCGGGTAAATTAGGCGTTTTTTCATTTTTAGGAAGGGGTAGGCTACCAAGCAAGAAATCGTGTGACAATTAAACACGCGAAGCGTGAAGAAAAATTTCACTACTATTTTAGTGCATTGTAATGTACGACGATTTACTAAAAATGTGACTATGGACCCTGGATCTGCCAATGCGTCGGAACTGCTATTTTAGTCATCAACATCCCAAGTGTCGCAGCCAGACTTGTAATTTTTGGTTGGCCTTGCAAGCTCACAACCTGAGCAATTCATTTTCGTTAACATAACAGGATTTCGATAATATAATAGGAAATTTCCTCGCGGGCCACTCAAATCCCTATCGCGGGCCACATTTGGCACGCGGGTTGGTCACCTCTGATATAGACAGACCCATTCGATAATTTTCAGTGCCGGAGCCGGAGCAGTGGTAATAATGCAGCTCCGGAGCTGGAGCCGGAGCTAATGTATGATAGAAGAAAGCGCCGGAGTTGGAGCAGTTAAAATTTACGGCTGCTCCAAAGCCCTGGTTTAAACAATGGTGATATAATTCGCAAAGACAATACTTTGCACACTGAAATCAACGACCGCGCAAAAGAAATAAACTGACAAGCAGGTAAAATACAGGTAAATATGATTCTCGAGTGAAAGTCAATAACTAGAAGTAGCCTATCTTTTGTCACGACCATCGTAGATTTCACGAAATCTAAACGAAGCTTGATGTCAATGATCCCTCCAAGCTGCGCACGTGCGCAAATGCGCAGCGCTAGCACGGTCTCTGCGCACAGAAAATCCTATGATGACTCTTTTTTTCATTTCTCTTTTTTAGTCGTTACGCATTGTTGTCCAACGGTATGCGCAGTGAGTTGGTGAGTGTTGAGGGAACGTTGCTTGTAGTGCATTGTGATAATACGATATCAAAATAAATGTATTCTGGCATGATCTATGTGCGCGATACCAGTATCCATTGAGGTCACGAAATAACGACATGCTTGTATACAAAGTCATTATAATAATATAAGAACGGGCTCGCTCGAAGCTAGCCCGCTGAAAACTCATGAATAGTCTTTTACGTGTGTCATGAAGAATAGCACTATCGAATGTTTACATTCGATAATAGAACATAGCCACGTAGCATGCAATTACGCGCCCTGAATTTTCAAAAGTCATCAACTTTCTCTCCATCAGCTTTACCGGAAAATCTGATAACGTGGGTGGGGGAGGTTAACGAGTGAATAAGAATATATACAAGAACCAAACCAAAAAAATCATTCATGAATTAAAAGAAAATCCCTCTTCGCCCAACTAGAACTCATACAGTCATGCATAACAGTGGTGCTTATCGCATATTGAGGTCATGTGCTCCACGACAATGACTTGGTAATGCTCACGATCTTTGCCTTCATAATCTTCCGGACGACTTCCACACTCATGCGCTTCCAACATCAGTGTATCTCGTTTTGCGTGCGCCCGGAACTTTATTTTTGCTGCCGACCTTCTTGGCTTTGCTTACATTTTAAAACCGCCCAACGTACTAAACTGAAAGACGCACACGATTTCAAATTGGTATTTCTTCACTGGCAAATAATTTTTCTCCGCGGGATCAATCAATCAGGTTTATTAATATTTTCATCGTTTCAAAACATCACAAGACTGCGATAGCCTACAATGAAAAGATAGGAAGGTGTTGAAACAACTTGGAGTAGCCTTTAATATAAAGCACCCACCTTAGCCTAGGCGAATTAAAAAGAAGAGGCATGTACGTACACTGAATGAAAAGTAATCAGAGAATATAAGACGCAAGCGATAAAATGAGGTGGCATGTGGCGGAGGGCGAGGTCGATGTTAGGTCGTGGTCCGGTAATCCTGAAGACTGGCTAGTATTCATGGCATTTGTCTTACCGATTGCCAGGACAGCAATATTTGGCGCCAGTCATATATAGGCTCCCATGGACAATTGAACATATACTATATGTATATTGTATATGCATCAAAGTTTTCGGTCACCATAAGGACAGTCTTTTCCGGCCAAGGTTTGCTCGCTGCCGATCGTTCTGGCACACTTCTTGGAGTTGCATTGGTCTACAAATTCATACGTCTTGATGCGTCGTGGCGCGGTAATGGCCGACGCCGAAATGCCAATTTCTATAAATCATGGGTATTTTTTCTTGGGGTAAGAGTATACCCAACAATGAAGAAATTTGGTAACATTAAATCGCAATAAATTATTCGTCTGGTACCGGAAGAATATCCATTGTCTTTTGTCGACCCCATGGTTTGCGAATAAAGGTGTTGCTGGAATAGAGACCCTATGATCCGCAATATTACATAATATCTATAGGCATGATAATGAAGTATTCCACTATAGAGAACTACAATCTACAGTTCTAACGTTGCGAATCTGTCATTATTACTTTTACTGACAAAATTTGAAGTGTAAACAGTTCCGGGATCACTGAGCTCGCTACAGCGATAAAATAGACGCACAGTGTACAGTGCACAGATGCACATTGAAATGTAGAATTGCATAATTCGTAATTGTAGACGCTGATACTTCTGGAGAGTGTTTTAAAGGAAAGGCATGCTCGGGTCACTTGCTTATTCCATTTATGCAAGCGAGATGAAAATCAGCAATCATCTCCTGGAAATATTTGACCTTGTAAAAATAGGATTTTCAAGACAAATATAATAAATGTGATCCAGATCGAGAAGTATTCCCCATTACCATCTATACCTACTAAATCAATGTATTAGATGTGCTTTCGTTATCAGACTCACAGAAATTTCTTGAGAACCTTTGGAGTCGGAGATGAGGAAGCACTTACCGTACAGACTGTAGTGCAGAGGTCTCAAACTCAAATGTGCTCGCGGGCCAGTTTTCCAGTTTTGACGCCGCCGCGGGCCGCAGCATTTATAGGGGTATTCTGTGTCTTTCCAAGTATGCCTTATTTGGCGGGAATGAATTGTCCTATTGAAAGTGAGCCGATCCAGCAGACTATCAGTAAACATACATCGTCAAAATGTGATTTACTCTGCTATAAATTTAGGCCTGGCAAGAAAAGAATCATCATATTTATAACTATTTGAATAGAATTGTTGTTGTACTTGATATATATTAATTATAACATATAGACAGTAGACACCATATGGGCGGACAAATGTATGATGCCATCATTAAAGCTATCGGGTTATAATTTTGCAGCTACTATGAATATTTTGAATTTAACAGATTGATAATAGAGACTGATCTGATATCAAAACATTTTTAGGTTAACCATTGTAATTCCAATCAGCTTAAGTAGGCTATTAATCTCATGGCCAAATATCTTCAAATATAGGAGCAAAAACAAATATAAATATAATATAAATATATTAATGAATGTGTCCTAGTGATTGAAATGTAGGAACGCCGAACGGCCCATTGTTGTTACATCGTCGGAGCGTACCACTACGGTACTCGGTACCTGTAAGTGGCCCTAGTAACCGGGTTTAGCGACCAAAGATGTAACTGACAGATTGCCAATAGTTGCCATAACTACTTGCTTAGTTAGCGAAATACCAAGCTGCGACCTTCTGATCTATTACTATTACCCGGATACGCGTTAGTTTGTTGCGTCCACGGTTCTAACAAATTCACGGCATTCCGACTTCCGAGTCACTCCCAGTCCACTCGTGTTATTTTCATTTTGCCATCGAGTTAGCCCGAGTCTGAGTAATGCTAAGAAACATCGCGTCTAAGTCCAACTCACAAATTTCAGTCTAACGAATCGTCCAAGGGTCAGCTTTTGTCATCATGAATTGGAAATGTGGCGAAATAGTGAATCTTCCACTGCATGGTAGCATTTGCAATTGATATGATAGAGAGAGAGAGAGAGAGAGAGAGAGAATCTTTATTCGTATACATTACATATCAACATAACACTACAAAAATGTAACAGTGAAATGCGACATGCAAGGTAGACGGGAGGCTCGATATGACATAGTCTTCAGAGCCGAGCCACCCGGGACAGGAGCAATTTTCACAGTCGATAACTAATGCAAAAAAAAAAAATTAACTAACGAACGAAAGGAAAAATAAGACACAGTATCATGGACCAATTTGAAATACAACGCAAATACAATTTAGCGGTAGTTAGAGATGAGAGAATGAATGAATGTGAATGATGATGATGTACATGTGAATGAATGATAGTGAAGTTTGATGAATAGTTTCAGGATTTCGGGGCAATTTAAGAGGGGATTTTGACTTTATAACCTGTAAAGATATGTGACACTAAAATATTTTGAAATTATTAAAAATCTAAAATGTCGTCGCGGGCCGCACAAAATGCTCTGGCGGGCCGCATGCGGCCCGCGGGCCGCGTGTTTGAGACCTCTGCTGTAGTGGGTGTTCGTTAAAATGCTCAGACTCTATACAACTACTTCCAGATCGAACCAAATGTCCTCAAATGTTAAAAGTGCCGTTTCATGCAGTCGCAAAAGTTACCAAGTTTTGTCAGAGTTCTGTGAAGGAAATATTGGTAGCTATAGTCGGTGTGGTGTGTTTGTAGTTTCCAGAGTCAGATTCAGTAGGCCTACATATTGAAATAAAAATGTTAAGAGTCAGTGGTAATATGAACCAACTTCAGAGCCCTGCTGGTAGTGTCAGAAAATCAATTAATACTCTTCAAAATGACGATAGAAAAGTTGGCATGAGCGCTATTAAACTGCTACTAATTCAAATTATTGTGATTTATCTGTAGTTGAATCAAATTGATCTGCCATAGTGCTAGTGTAGCAGTAGCAGAGAAAAGAACGTCGTAAAGATGGTGGTTGGATTCAATAGGTTTGGACATGATGTTGGATAGCACAGCTATTTACAGTTGGTCAATTTTGTTTGTTTCCATTTTTAGTGCAGCAAACTTGATGTTCTTGAAGAATGCATGTATGATGCCACGCAGCTGCAACAAGTAAGTACTGTTACGGCCAGCAACAACTCATAGACATTGATCCTACTTTTGAAATGATGGCGAAATCCAACTACAGACGGTACACATGCAACAGGCTACTTATTACTGATTAGCCTTAATGCTTATGTACAACGATGGGTACACCATAAAGGCATATAATTGAGACATTACACAGTCAAATATAAGTTTTGAAAACCCCTGGTCCAAGTGATGTGAAGCCATGAATCATTTTTCTTCCTCTTTCAAAACTGGCACTTTCAATAAGCACTTCGGATCCATCCAAATGCTGTTTTCTGTTACTTGACTTGACAAAATACTTGAAATTGTCTAATAGAAGTGGAAGCGGTCATGGTTAAGAAAATCTAAAGAGATCTACTCGAGTACGTTCGTAAAAAGTGTTGGCTGGCTTCTGTTTGTGCTCATCGCTGCTCGCTGCAGACACATTACACCAAACTTGGCGAAGCAATAAATTGTCTTGTCTATCATTGGCTGACATCTTAAAGGTTGACATATATAAACTCCAGTCTCTATAAAGGCAATGTTTTTAATAATCTTGCAACCACAATATGAAAATTTTTCTCTTCAACATGACAGAATCTTGTTGCCAGCACTGTCGACCTCAAAGATTGGTTCGAGAAAATACTCCTCGCAAAGTGACGAATACACCCACGTCATTGTCGGAGCTGGTAAGGAATTGTTGTAGATAACAGTGTTGGGATGACTCGGGTCATGACTTGACTCGAGTCAGACTCGAGTCACTTTTTCGTATGACTTGACTTGACTCGAGTCACTTTGCTAAAATGACTTGACTTGACTTGACTCGGCGTATCAGAAATGTGGATTGACTCGTGACTCGGAGCAAAATTCACGAGTCAATTTCAAGTCATCAAGTAATCGGTGTCGATAAAAATCATTGCATATGTTCGGATTGCTCGCGCAACGCTGGTGTAACCCGTGAGAGCGGCCAATCATTCAATGATCGTGCGTTTTACTGAGCCTCCATTGTTCTCTCACAAATATATTGATCGCAAACGACGTGATCGAAGCTTACAGCCTACGTTGTCTTAACTATAGTATAGAAAAGTAATTTTATACCAAAATGTCTATTCCTGTCCTGTGTTCTTAACTTAACAACCAAACCTCTTGTTTTATTGAAATTGAATTTAAAAATAGTTTATAATAGTCCTCAACCATTGGCGCAGGTTCGAATTGTATCATATCAATTTGCAAAAGGGTAATGTATTACATCTTATCAATTCGTTTCTCTATTCTCTAATTTGGCTGGTAACTATAAACTGAGGCTGTGCAATTCCTTACGTAGTTTATTAGTTCTACTTATATGTGAGCGATACAGCGCCTCTACTCTATATCCCTTCATCGGTTCAAAATCAATGACCACTTAATCTGTATTTCAGACAGCTAGCAAAATACAATGACGTAATCACGCCTCATACCTCAAAAGGCAATTTGACTTGAATTGTGACTTGACTCGTGACTAGACTTGACTTGACTCGACTTGACTCAAGTCACCTCCAAAAATCGACTGACTTGACTTGACTCGAGTCAAAATGTGCAATGACTCGAAATGACTCGTGACTCGAAGGTAGTGACTTGATCCCAACACTGGTAGATAATCAGGAGGTCAGCCAATAATTTTACATGTTCCTTCGTGCCAGGATCTGCCGGTTGCGTACTTGCCAGCAGGCTCTCGGAAGACTCGGCAAATAATGTCTTGCTACTTGAAGCGGGTCCCAAAGATACAATTTTGAATAGCTTTCGACTGCTTTGGAAAATCCATATGCCGGCTGCTCTCACTTATAACCTGTGTAACAGCAACTATAACTGGTAAATTTGTTTCTGGAAAATCTAACGCCTAATAGACTTATCTGATGATGCCTACTGTCCATGTGTTTACTGAGATACTTGTACGAAGTCATTGCTATGCATTTCACTGTTGCCGTGGCTGGTGAATGTTATATTGAAATACAAGTCTGACAAAGCTGCTTCAGATATGCACAAAACAGCAAGTATGTCTCATAAGCTATATATAATGGTGTCGGACTTGTGATTTTTAGATAATTGTGATTTGACTAACCAGGATTGCGAGTCGAAAATCAATTGCTGAATTTAGGTATTACCATACGACTCCTCAGAAAAATGTCAACAACAGAGTCATGTATTGGCCACGTGGACGTGTTTGGGGTGGGTCGTCTTCGTTGAATGCGATGGTGTACATACGCGGTCATGCTCACGATTATGATCGATGGCAAAGTGAAGGTGCTTTAGGCTGGGATTATGACCACTGCCTCCCATACTTCAAAAAGGCCCAGTCTTATGAGCACGGGGAAGATACTTACAGAGGTGGTAGCGGACCGTTGCACGTATCAGAAGGTTTGTAAATGATGATTTTATCATGTGTTTTATCTCACCTTTCTTTTGTGTTGTCTCTGTGGCAGGTGATGCATCCGGGCCTCTGCACCAAGCATTTATTGAGGCTGGCAAGCAGGCGGGATATCCCTATACTCCCGATATTAACGGGTTTCAGCAAGAAGGCTTGGGCCCCTTTCAGATGACTGTCCATAAGGGACGTAGATGGAGTTCCGCTACGGCCTATTTGCGACCGGCTCTGGACCGGCCAAATCTTCATACCAAGGTATTGTTCCACACTGAATTTCGATATTTCAATGAAACCTTAATCGGTGCTATTTCTCGAGGTAGTATTTTCCTTGTGGTATAAACTGGTTTCCTTAATTATCAGCTAAAGCAGAAATACTCCAGAAAAACTTTTTGTTTGCGACTCAATTTTTTAGACAAATCTCTACACGACCCCATGATAGGCAATGGTGTGTTGTTGTGCAATGTTCACCGTATAAGACTGATAAGTCCTGTAAGAAGAGACCTGCTAATGTAAATATCAAGTGTCCTTTTCATGAAGGGAATAACTAATTACAATAAAACAAAAAGGTAGTGATTGATGAAATATTAGGCTGTGCAAAATTGAGTAGCGGACTGATTCCTTTCCCAGTCGCAGTATCAAGCTTTGAATCTGGTATTTGAATGCTGCTCATTATGGCATCAGGCATAGTAAGAGCCAATTGCAAAGTTCACATCATAATGTTGAGGTAATAATACCAGTAACACTTGGCAAAATGAATGTTTTCTTGTTTGTTAATCATAACTGTGTCCGACAGATAGACCTTTCCGTGTCTAGTTGAACTGAAATTTCATACCGCACGATCTGTTCGACTTGTTGGCCGATGTTGTGCGGAACTTGTAGTAGATGTTGTCGCTTCTGCAGGTCCGCACTATGACGGAAAAGATCATTTTTGAAGGCAGCAAAGCGGTGGGTGTGCAATGCATGGAAAACGGCACCCCAACTCAGTTCCGCGCGTCCAAAGAAGTTATCTTGTCAGGTGGCGCAATCAATTCACCTCAGCTGCTGATGCTTTCCGGAGTAGGTCAGTGTCGCGCAAGTTCAAATCCCGAATAATTACAGCCAACAAAGTTTCGTTCCTCTATCAGGCAATGCCGATGACCTGAAGGAAATGGATATTCCGGTCGTTCAGCATTTGCCCGGAGTCGGAGAGAACTTACAGGATCATTTGGAAGTTTATGTACAAAATAAATGCAAGAAGGTATTTGTCTAAAGCAGACCTGGGCAAAGTGCGGCCCGTGGGCCAAATGTGGCCCGCGAAATGATGCTTGGAATTCAGAACGTAAAACTTGCTTTATTGAATGACTAAAACCATAGGCTGTATCAAATGAACAGGAAATTCGTTAACTTTGAAGTCTTTTCATTAATATACCACGATTAGGCGGCCTACGTACCTCGCATGCGTAATCCATATTCAAAATAAAGGCAATGTGGCAAAGTATGAGTGGCAATTGAAGTCACAAGAAATCACTCTTTCCATATAGTTTAGTTCAAACCTTCCTTGTTGCTGCTACTCACTACTTTGACCACTCCTGCTCGATGTACCTTCGACGAAACAACTAACAGCAACTGCAAACACTTTGCCATAGCTATGTCCTTCATCAAGAGATTTATAATGAATTTGGTGGGAAGCCACACAAGATGTTTATGTTCTAAACGTCAGGCTGTTGTATGTAAAATTTTTCGCAGCCCATAACACTGTACAGCGCGCAACAACCTGTCAACATGGTGAAAATTGGCGTCGAGTGGCTTTGGAGGCAGACGGGCATGGGTGCTACTAATCACATGCATACAGGAGGGTTCATAAGAAGCAAACCTGGCATTACCCATCCTGATATTCAGTATCACTTCTTGCCGTCGCAGGTATGCATTGGTATCGGGTACGGGTACTACTACAGCCAATAAGAGACATGCGCAATAAAGTGCTTTAGTTGTCTGTGATCTTTATGTGCAATCTGGGATTGATACTATGTCCCATCTCTCCATCTGAAATTTTGATTTACAAGTTATAAACTTGAAAATGAAATCGACATGCCGGTCATAGTCACTTTCGGATAAATAACCAGGATCAATTCTGTGTTCAGAGGTGGTCAGTAACGAAGTACTTCTACTTTTTGGAAGTACTCAAGTAGTTTTCTTCTACTTCTGGTACTTACTCAGGTAGCTCTGATTTTCTCTACTTCTACTTCGTAATGTTTGTGATATTCTTACTTTTCGCTATTTTCAGGAATTTCAGGGCTGTTTTCACGGAGTAGGCCTACCAACATTTAATATTCATAAAAGTCAAGTAGCCCAGAAATTTTGTTGCGCTTCGCGCACAGTAGTTATCGATTGACAAATATGTTTTCACAAAAGTATCAGTGAATATAATTTAGGTACCGGATTGCTTGGTTCCGCTCACACCGCATTGTCGCCCATATCAAATATTTCATCACAGTAAATATGACTCACCACAACGTTTAAAACTACTGTTTCGCATATACTATGATGAAATATTTCATAGGGGCGACAATGCGGTGTGAACGGAACCACACTACCCGCTACCTAAATTATATTCACCGATACTTTCGTGAAATGATATTGGTCACTCCATATCCACTGTGCGCGAAGCTTCACCCAACTTTTCTGAAAATTTAATGTTGATACTCCGTGAAAACAGCTCCGAAGTTCCTCAGGCTATCTTCCTGATTGGAGGATAAAACTAGTTCTACTTGACAAACTGAAAATAGTGAAAAGTAAGTAAGTAGATCACAAAATAATATGAAGCAGAAGTAGCAAAAATTTGTTCTACTTGAGTAAGTACTACAAGAAGAGGAAAACTAATTAGTGAATACTACAAAAAAGTAGAAGTACTTCGTTACTGACCACCTCTGATTGTACTTCTACTTCAAGTAGTTTTAGGTGGCTTATGGAAGAAGTACTTCTACTTGAGTGGCTTTCTTGACTACTTTGACCACCTCTGTTTTGACTAAAGATATAGTCCTGCACCATATAGACAGTCTACTGATCTGGTTAGATGGTTGCATGCTTTCAAATTATAGACCTGTACCCTCATAATAACCAACAAGTATGACTTTGCTGAGATGATGTAACCAACTTCGATTGTTATTTCTATTTTAGGTGATTGATCATGGCAGGGTAGCGCCCGAATACCATGCATACCAGGTTCACGTGGGTACAATGAGAGAGACAAGTCGTGGTTGGCTCAAATTGAAGTCCAAGAATCCAAACGACCATCCAATTATTGAGCCCAATTACCTTTCCACAGGTATGAGTTTCATTCTCCAAAATATACCGGCAATCTACTATGTGCTGCGGTTGCTGTCTGCATTTACCGAATACTGCAGTGAAAATTTGAATAGAATAGGACGTATACCTGTTGTATGAATTACGAGTGTTGTATGAATTACGAGTTTATTGAACAGCTGAGCAGGTTTGAATGCTCCCGATTTACTAAGATAACGTAACATTAAAGTTAACGGTCTGATATAATAACTTGCATAACGCAAATCTGTCCAGTTCTTATTTTCAACCTTCTAGAAGTCAATCCTAATCGGCCGATTCCAGCTGCTGGCATGACTATGAAATTTGGCTACCTGACTAATTTTTCAAATTTTCAGAGGACGATGTAATCGACTTGAGACAATGCGTGAAATTAACCCGAGAGATTATGAATCAAAAAGCTTTTGATGAATTCCGTGGGGAGGAGCTGCGCCCCGGTCCTGAGGTAACCAATATCATTTTGATACTCCTACTATTCAGTTGAGCACCCTGTTACTATACACGTTTCACGTTGGTGCATGAGATGTGTGACCAATTTGTGACTGAGCCGTCGTTTATCTCTTGCAGTACCAAACCGACTCCGAGATTGACGCGTTTGTCAGGGCAAAGTGCGATACGGCCTATCACCCATCCTGCACTTGTAAAATGGGGAGTGAATCTGATCCAATGGCTGTCGTCAGCAATGAAGCAAAGGTAAGGGTGGGACTTCTGCTTCAAAGTACATTGTCGTATATCTTCCAAGTTGTCCTCGATACCGCACTGTAGGATTGTCAGTAGGAAGTTGTCTCCGCTAGTGCAGATCGCTGTGATTTCGTCAACACTGCATACTCTTGAAACCCAATTTGGGATATCTTTTCAATGTCTGTGATTTTTTTTCAGGTATTTGGTTTGGAAAATTTACGCGTTATTGATGCTTCAATCATGCCAAGCGTTGTCAGCGGCAATTTGAATGGACCTACTATTATGTTAGCCGAAAAGTTAGCAGACAATTTACGTGGGAGACCAGCTCTTCATATGCCGAATACCCCGGTATATCAGCCAGAGTCACTTCTTACTCAACGCTGAATAGATGAGATAGAATCCTTCAACAGTGGAACTATCGTCATGAAATCTTGTTACCAATTTCGCTAACATTTGAAGAATTACGGTTCTGTTACCTATCTGTGAAATAGACAATTTTGTGCATTATCCCTTATCTGTGCTTGATCCAGTTGCGTATATTATGATTATATTTACTGTGTTTCTATCATGTTAATAATTTAGGCCGAATTATCGTCCGTCAGGTTCTCACGTGTGGTTGCTATCCAGTGGCGTAGACAGGGGGGGATAATCGGTGTCCGATACCCCCCGTTCCGAAGCTCGAAATACCCCCCGTCTTACATATATTTCCATTGATCTAATATTGCTTGTTCTAATTCGATAATCCCCTAATTGCCGCGCGGCATCATCACGCCATCGATCAATCAGACAATGCAGTGCCGTGATGCCTTTTTCTCATATTGTTCTCTCGTCTACGGAAGCCCGAAAAACGCATCTCACATGGCTCTCCCATCTCATCTAACTAAACGATATTATCCATGCAGTTACAGAACCAGAAGTCACAGTAACAATAACACTCGCATTTAAATTTCGATACCGCGCGAGTTGGTTTTCGTGTTTGACAGTCTATTGTCAACAAACGTTTAGAACATGCGCGCTAGGCTTGTATCATTAGAGATAGCAGATCCCTACAGTACCAAAACAGATCGTACTAATCAAATGTTCTGTATGGAATCTATTATGTATTGATCCAATTTGCGATCATTTAGTTCGGTTGTTGTGTGTGGGTTTCCAGATCTCCAGCCGTTTCGTGTCTCAGGCCTCTGGCGCATCTGCTGACTGTCCTGTTATAACGCGCTTGGCCAGTAGTAAAACATTGGAGGCTAGGAAAATTAGGCCGCTCTGTGACTCGCGGCGCGTGATAGTGCTACTCGATGTGCTATTGTAATGACCAGAAGTTATAGTATTGGCCTCGACAATTCGCAATTGTCACTTCTACACCGCAAACGCGTTTAGGAATGCATTTTGATCGCGAGCCTAAGCCTGCGCCAGGCCACTGTTACAAGCTCAAGCTCGAGCGGTAATTAGTCTTTACCATCTCCACACACCAAAAATACTACACCATCTTGGCAGACCGTAAAAATCATATTGATTTAAAACAAAATTAATCCAGATTGTTTGTATCAAACGGCAACAGACTATAATTCATTTGCGTGTCTTCACTCTTCGAGTGTTCGTCTTTGAGCGCAAAATAGAGAGATCTTCCACTGTGCTGTAATATGATCTGCGCGCACTTTCGTGATTACATCCTCGCTTTGGTAATTAAGGTCAAGATACCTCGCTGTCATCGAAATGTGTTTGCTACTTCCATTTGATCTGATACATCGTGATTTGCGAGGTGATCATCGATCACCTGCTGCGTTGAGTCATGATCCGCGCGCATGAAACTCGCTGTCGGCAAATAGTGGCGCGCAAGTCAAAAGCGCCTTCCGTTTGTTACTGTAGCATGCGACTGCGCATAATAGAGCTATATTTTAAGATAACTGGCAAATGTTCATGTGTATAAAGACGTAAACACAAACGAAATTATCTTGCCCTTGTTGTATCGGCATTTGTGTGTATTAAACCGCAATTAAGTGGTTGTTAGCATAACGAATATCATCTTTTCAAAAAATATCCCCCGTTTTAATAAATATCCCCCGTTTTTTTTCGGCTGGCTACGCCCCTGTTGCTATCTGTTGAAATGTTCTCATCACAATAATGAAGCTTTCCTTATCTACCTTCAAGGTATAAATTAGGCAATGTTTTACATCTACTCTCAATAAGAGATTTTCAGACTTCTTCGTCGTACATGATTTTCAAGCAATAAAGAAATTTTTGAGATATGGATCCAATTTATAAACTGACTCGGCAACAGCCAGGGGAGTCAAACAGCCTGCTCTTGCAATGCTATGCGAAAACTCGTCATACATCTAGGTATCGAACACCTTCAAAACACACCAGGGTTATCTATCCTAGAAAATATACGTATTCAAATACCGGCTTGTGTGAAAAATCTATTACGCCGTTAGCTTGATGTCAGATTAGGGCACACGACCACATACTCGAGTCTGATAACGATATTACTTCAGGTTACCATACGTCCTTCTTTAAGAGGATTTGTCCTCCTTTTTCGGGTTTTTGAAAATATCCTCCGAGGACGCCGAAATGTTCCCCTTTTTGGGAATCCGTCCTCCTTTACAGCTTTTAGAGCTAAGAAATGGACATAAATGACACTAAATAGGAAATTCGTGGTCCGAACGAAAGTGACGACCTTTTTTAGTCAACCAACGGAGAATGTGAAAGAAAAACTGTATTTCCGGAGTTGGGCCGGAAAGTCGACCTTTTTTTGGTCAACCAACCAGGCGCGTATCCAGAGCGCGAAAAAGGGGGGGGGTTTGCGTTACGAAATTGCCTATTATGACAATTACTCGTCTCAGCGCCAGGGCGAATAGTTACGATATTGTATAGTTTAATAATAAAAAGAGATTTGCGGTGAGTGGGAGATGTACGAATACGATACAGACATTGCCTGAAAATCGCGTTTCTTTTACGGTATGATTGAAAGAAATTCGTAATTGCTCACATTTAGTCATGAGCCAGCAAACGCCGCCCCTCTCCAAGCGCCTAGTTCCGGCCAGAGATGCGCGATTTTGTTGGGTTTTGACGATATTATGCGCAGGCGCACGGTCGGTAGTATCGCAGCGGACGAACCAGCGCGGAATAAGGCGGTAGCATAAACGAGGGCGATCGCAATCGCCACAGAGAGGTGTGGTGTGAACAGTGTACGTCGTACACGAATGTGTGCTTTTCGATGGGTTTACTAGCCTTACGGCTGAGCGTGTAGTACGCGCGAAGGTAATTAGACTTTGATTGCAAATACGCAAGTCAGTCAATTAATACGGAGCACACACTGGGATAATAACTTGATCGACAGAGAAACTTGTCAGTCGATATAATTAGGTTAACTTTACTACTAGGCCTACTCAATTCTCCCGTTCAGCGACAACACAGGCCTGTATTTGGACGCCAGCAAGCCACCTAACAATCGGGAACGTGGATTGCTAGGCTTGTATTTTGAATTGTGAATGTCAATCGTAGACAATTTCTCGCCAATAATCGCGAAGACAATGTGGATTTGAGAATAGCATTGTCGTACTGGTGCCGCCGTGTCTGCGTCTCGCTGATCAATCTACACGCCGTGCAATTCGTAATTAGGATTTCGAGGCGAGCAGGCGCAGCGAATTCGCGGGCGATGTTGATTGCCGACAACTTCGTCTTTGCAATAGACACTTACGTGACCTTTGACACGAACCAATCAGGTTGCAGCAGGATGTTAACAAAGAACAAGCCCGGGCAAGCTTACTATGAGTTCTTATGGAAAAAGGTTGAAAAATGAAGGTTTTAAGCAAGATTACGTTGAATTGGGGATGACTGGCCCTAATGAATAGTAATAGCGTAGAGCTAGTATGTAGTTGCAGCTTTTAATCTAGGATGAACTGAACATGAATGGTGGCAAGTACGCACCAGCGTGCTGTGTCCAAATACACGGGTTTTTGACAACTTTTCGGATTAAGCGACGATTGTTGTATACTATACTATAGGATTGTGGTAATGCATATTTTGACGATTTCATAGGCTCCAGGTCTCGAGCAAAATTTTCAAGCATATCTCATGTTCAGAAATATATATACTATGAAATATAGCTGCTTCCACACATCACAATTTTTGTGTATTTATTATGAAACTTGAAAGCTATGGAGATTTTATCGAATTTATGGATTTGAGTGGAACAGCATCTTCTTCTAACACCGCGGAGAAAGCTTCGAAGTATTTCATGGAGCGCTACGCACACGATTTAGGGATAAAGATTGAGGAGACAATCCACTCTTTTTGGAAGCAATATTCTAGTGAACAGCCAATGTTATCGCAACTTGCGGAAAAGTGAGATAACACACTCAATGGAAATACACGTTCTCGGAAAATCCATTATTGATTCGTCTTGCACTTGTAAGACAGGGTAAGTAAGGAAAAAGACATTTTTTCAGAGACTCCTGCAATAGATATTTTAACCATGATTTATTTTCATATTAGGTTCTGATATATGCTCTCATGCATATGCATTAGGGCTGTTCAAAAATAATCTTTTTTCCTGAATCTTGCGGGTTACTTGATTAAATCGTTAGGTTGCCTTAGAAAATGACGCACACCAAATTTGAATTCATTCCGACCAATATTCGCGGATTTCGTAGAGTTTGAAAATTTTGAATTTGCCTGAAAATGCAAAAAAAATTTTTTTTCCAATTTTCCTTCCAACCTTATGAAATTGTTGTTCTGTCTTCAAAAACGATGCAAAACAAATTTGACTCGATTCCAAGCTGCAGAAGCCGAGTTATTCAAGTTTTTTGATGATAATTCTGGGATGATCTTCCAATCAAGGGTAATTCCAGAATTATCTAAGAAAAACTGAAATAACTCCACTTCTACGGCTTCGAATTGAGTCAAATTTGTTTTGCATCGTTTTTGAAGACAGCGCAACAATTTCATGGGGTTGGCAGAAAAATTTTCAAACTCTACGAAATCCGCGAATATTGGTTGGAATGAATTCAAATTTGGTGTGCGTCATTTTTTAAGGCAACCTAACGATTTAATCAAGTAACCCGCAAGATTCAGAAAAAAAGGTTATTTTTGAACAGCCCTAATATGCATTGATTAAGACAATCCAGCACCTGAAGCTAAAAGGACTACATTGTGATTTGCATCAGCATCAGTGAGATCCATTGTGATTGACAAGCAATCTCTCCACCGTACTCGCAACCGATCAACTCCTGCCTCAAGGTAGATTTTGGTGTATCTGGTGTCTTCAGTTTTATAACATTCCACCAAACACAAATAATCCTACAACATTTTCTTCTGGAGAATTGTTCATTCAACAAATTGGGCATCTAAATAAGCTTCAATGCACACCACTGGAATATCTAGACATGCACTGTTGGTACAGACTGACCTTGGCACCGCGCAAATACGATCCGTAGCATGCTATTAGGCATTGCGATATTCACAATGGAACTGAATTTGCACAATTGCCGAATATGTTGCGTCATTCATTTTTAATTTTCAATCTTGAATTAGAGTATGCAATTAGTCCGTATTTGGTTAGTTGTGATACACAATGCTGCATAGTATGACACCGAACAAAATTTTATACTCCTTGATTCTTCCGATCAGCTGTTCAATATGAATACGTTCTCTCGCCATCTTTCTTGTTGTGGAACAGTCTTGCTCAGGCATTTGACGTTGTGTAAATCATGTGCAGGAATATTTAAATCTAGATTCAATTTCTTGATTTCAGACTCAATGGTGAATCCCTTTTCTGCCATGATAGCATTGCCTGGCTCACCATAGCTGAACTTCATCATTTTCTTGCATTTCTCGTCGAATCCACATATTTAACTAATATTTCGATCTGAAATGCTCCCTGTGAACAGTTCCTGCATAAAAGTAAGTGTACCACAATCCATCAATCCTTTCAAAGTTGTATGTGATTTATTGACAGTCAATAATCATTCTAGATTTGAGAAATCATGAATGAATGCAAATGGTGCATTTTTACGAACCACATATCTACATGGCCAAATCGCGATTTAATGAAGCAGTTACATGTGGCTGAACCAATTGTTTAATAGTATGCTTACAGCAATACCATAAATTTGACGTCAGTAGGATAAGTCGGACAATTCAGAAAGAATTTAATGTAGTCTAGCATAAAATTTCAGCTTCTTCGCATCTTTTGACATTATGATGCTCCTCTGAGAACTGAACTTCACTGGCAATAATTGTCCGTCAATTTGTAATTTTCCTGGACGATTTTCCTGTTTTGTGCTTCTATACTTCTTCCAGAAATTTGATTTTCTTGCGTTTTATCCATCGACTTCCTCTTTCTGCAGCTTCATAAAAGAAATCCATCAAGCCTGCACAAAATATATAATATGTTTATTTTACAGAGCAATACTGCTGTGCAGGCACCTATCAAGGCGTACTCGTCCGACTCATGCAACGTATCACCGCTACCAATTTCAACCATTCATCTCATTATTGAATATATATTGCTCTCAACAATTTCAATACATTACACACCATCAAGCAACAAGACTGGAGTGGAATAAAACTAGACACACACCAAGTCGATTGTGGCATCAAGTGTGACTGCATTTCAGGTTGGACTCATTTTGAAACACAGAATTGTTTCATCTAGATTATGTCACGATTCAATTTTTGGTACAATAATAGATATGTCATTTTATTAATAAAATGAGAATTCAGATGACTACAAGGAAGTCCACATGCCTTTATCCAGATTTTACATTCTTCCATGCATGTTATTGACTCTGGGAAAGGTAAAAGCGCACACTAGGAACGGTCTGGGTAGCCATCTCCATATTACACAGGCTATTTGCACAGTGTTTATCCGGCATTTATCCTGATTCAACACACGAGCTAGATTTCAGCTGGGAACGGATCATGTTGCCTAACATATATCATATTAATATGATCATTGAATATGCATACAGGTGTCCAGTGTAACAGTAATTTGCTAGATAATGATACAGACTTTAGACTGTACTATACACGAATGTCGATTCCATAAATAGAACGCATATAACGCCAAGCCCACATAATGGATACCACACATATCCTGACTCAAGATTCCTCTAATACATGCTATTCGGTACGACAATCCTTTAGTATACGACTAAGGATAATACAGCAATAGTTGCTTCATCCGAAAAGTTGTCAGAAATTCATTCATTTGGACATACCATGCTGATGCGTGCTTGCCACCATTCATGCTTATTGTAGGTTATAACACTGCAAATACATACTAGCTCTACGTTATTACCATTCACCAAAGCCAGCTATTCCCAATTCAATGTAATTTTGCTAAAAACCTATATTTTTCAACCCTTTTCCATAAGAGCTCATAGTAAGCTTGCCCGGGCTTGTTCTTTGTTTACATCTTGCTGCAACCTGATTGGTTCGTGTCAAAGGTCACGTAAGTGTCTATTACGTATCGCGTCGGCCAATTAGATTAGATTTTCCTAAAATGCGTCTCTCGTTTTAGCAAGGCGAGAGAGAAATCGAGGGAAGAAAGTTGAAAACGTCAGCAACTACCGCTGAAATGTAGCTGAACAAGCGCAGAATTGGTATGGAATTAGCGAAATATAATGACCTATTTTATCCTTTCGTCTAATTCGGCGCATGATTCCAAGATTTGGTAGCGGTTTTAGTCCCCTTAAATAACATTAACACGCCATATTCGCCTTCTCATACGTAAAAACGAATATGTTAAACTAATAAATTAGCAAATATTAGAGGCTATATTTTGCATCAATTTTTAGGATTTTGAAAGGGGGGGGGGGGGGGGTTCCGACCCCCTAAAACCCCCCTGGATACGCCACTGCAACCAACCACAAAGTCGGGAAAAAATTACCATTTCTCCGAATTTTACTCCACAATTCTAAATCTGAAAATTTTGAAAATGTGTCCTGCATTCCCGATTCCAAAATATGGTAACCCTATATTACTACCCTAATCACTAAGTCACAGCCTTGAAACTTGCACAATAAAGTGTCACATGCCATCCGAAATCTTATCATCCAGCTCTAGCCTATATCTGAATACCTTCAAAATAGATAGGCTACATCCCAATAGGCTACCGGCTTTTGCGTAAAATCTGACATATGCTGAAGTGCAGGGGCGGGCAACTTCTCCGGTCGGCGGGCCGGATATGTGAAAATGAAGTATAGTTGGCGGATCGGATACAGAATATATAGCCTACATTAATCTCGTATTTATCCATTTATGCAAGGAATAAATCGTATTTTATGTATATATTCAAGTTTAAAGCATAGATACCCAAAAGAGTGTGTAATGAATTTATGAAAAATAGCTGTTGAAATAAATCAGACATCTATATAGTCGATCGAAGTTGTCACCAAGTTGTTTGAACTTTGGCTGCATGCAGCCGTATGTACTTAATCATGTAGAAACCCGTGAAAAGACTGCACGTGAACATCAGTCATTTTGGAACGCATTCCTGTCTCGTTAATTTTAATGTTCATGGTCGAAAATGTATGTAGACCAGAACAGAGAAAGTAGCCAGAGAGGTGGTCAAAGCAGTCAAGAAAGCTACTCAAATAGAAGTAGAAGTAGCGACGTAAAAATCTACTCAAGTACGAGTAGTATTTCTTCCATAAGCAACCTAAAACTACTTGGAGTAGAAGTAAGTGACTGACTTTAAATCTACTCAAGTAGGTAGTAGTTGTGAAAACGATCGTAATTCATTCGCATGGATTGTCAAAAAGTGTAAATTGAGCTATGCGAAAGGGGCTGAGCTTGATTCATATCGATGCATACCAGGAGGTATCAAATTTTCGACAGCATAAGCTCGTCCGCATCATGGGATGAAAATGATAATATTGATATGGAATTGCGATACTAATCCTCTGTTTACCCGAACAGTACGTTTTAGAAAATATATCATGGTATAGAGCCCTCCCCAATATTATAAGACCCGTAGTTAGTCGTAGAGCAATACGGAGAAGTTGTATAGGATACGGTGTAAACACTTTGCGCGATGAGAAAACGTTAATAAAAAATATGGTGGATCGTACACTTGCTTTTATACTTCAACATGTATGTTATCAAGACAAAAGAACTGATATTAATGAGAACTCAAAGTATATAAAAGACCCGAAGAAAGAAAGCACTCACAAGGAATGAAAAGAACTAGTAGAAAGAACCGCGGCATCAAAAAAGATCAACATCGAAAAGAACTGTGACATCTGTTACGTGGGTTAATGTATGTATTATGATAATGCTTCCCTGTAAAGTAGCAAGGTATGACGTCATGCCTTACCCAACTGTGCATGACCGCATCACTCGTGCTTGACCGCTTCATCTCTTATCTAATCTCTGGTTGATGGCACATGGAAGCCATAATAAATGTACAGCAAGAAACAACATCGGGCACTCTAGGCCGAGGTGGATGCTAAAGTAAATAGGATCGCTACTGATGCTGTCGTTCGACATTCTCCTATCTGTTCGTTACATCGCATTGTGTCTTATCGCATTGTACATTGTGTGTAACTTGTTCAGATGAAAATTATAACCCTATGATTGTTGTTATGATACTGGGAATTGAAAGTGAAATATAAATACTACTTCTGAAAGCGGAAAATGCATTTCATGTCTTTATAGTCAAGTAAGTTTCAAAGGTGGTATGCTAAAACAGCTCTAAAACTTGAAAAAAACGTCAGAGTCCACTTTTCCAGATTAGGACACGCCATGGACTGCTAGATTACGATATGATAAGTAAATGCTAGATTGTGAAACATCAGTTTCAAACGTTATGCGATGAGCCATATACTGTGATGAAATATTTCAGATGGGCGAAGGGCGACAATGCGGTGTGAACGGAACCGCGACAACCCGCTACCTAAATTATATTCACTGATACTTTCGTGAAATCATACTGGTTACTCCGTATCCACTGTGCCCAAAGCGCGACGAAAATTCTTGGCTTTACTCAATTTTTATGATAGTTAAATATGTTGATATACTCCGTGAAAACAGCCCAAAATTCCTCAGGCTATGAGATCTATTACTACCAGAAGTAGAGGGAAACTACTCGAGTACTTCGAAAAAGTAGAAGTACTTCGTTACTGACTACCTCTGGTAGTTTCTCAGGTTGGCAAACTTCGATTCATTCTGTGAAGCATAGAATTTCACTTTCAGGGTAAAAACTCTATGCGGCCGGTCAAAATCCCTTCGCGGGCCGTTGTTGCCCGTCCCTGCTGCAGTGCATACACAATACATACATACTCGACTTCGATACCGAAATCATATAGTAGTGTCCCATAATGGTGTGGACACAAGCAAATCTCACGGCTCAGTGAAATGGTACCATTCGGTCAAAGTCAATTTTATGGTAATTTTTGACCGACTTGCCGAGCGCAAAAATTGATAAAATTGGTATCAATCGAAAGCTACCGCGGTACTGCTTTCGAATATATAAAATTTATTCCGCTCGTGATCCTGGAACCAGCCAAAATCAACATTCAATGTTGCATTGTAAAGGAGTTTGGTATTGTGAGTTTATGACGCAACGATGCCGTCAGCGAGCAGCTGAGAAGCAGCAGAAACCGCAAACGTATTGGCCATTGTTGCGCAGGCGATTGAGCATTCGCACTCACTCTCGTGCGGACTTGCTCCTGAGCTGCTCAGGTGGCACGGTCGCGTCACAATACCAAACTTCGTTACAATGCAAAATTCGTGGCTGATTTTGGGGGGTTCCAGGTCCACGAGCAGAAAAAATTATATTTTCGCAATCAGCAGTATCGCATTAGCTTTCGATTGATACCCGTTTTTATCAAATTTAATGCTCGTCAAGCCGGTTGAAAATGACCGTCAAATTGCCTTTGACCAAATGGAAAGTGTGACGTAGACCAATTTCACTGAATCGTGAGATTTGCTTGTGTCCAAACATGGAAAACTGAATGGTTTCCAAACCAGAGATGGTCGGACTCCAAAATATCGGGAACCGAATCTATCCGAATCCGGCTGGCAGTCGGAAATTCAGAGTCCGAAAAAATCCAGCCGGTGAATTTCCAGTTCAGAGTCCGAAATAATCCTGCCAAAATCATCCCAATTTTCCATATTTCAGCGAAAAAAATCCGGCTAAAATCCGACCCTCAATGTAAATTGAAAATCCGGATCCAATCTGGCTACGTTAAAAATCGATTAAATCCTCAATCAATCGGCAGATTATATCTGCATCTGCTCAAGACTCACACAATGCTATGTACAAGAAATTATAACTGCGATATACAAGACACACACTGCGATATGTAATG
This sequence comes from Botryllus schlosseri, assembly GCF_051294905.1. NCBI lineage: Eukaryota > Metazoa > Chordata > Ascidiacea > Stolidobranchia > Styelidae > Botryllus > Botryllus schlosseri. The sequence continues at coordinate 9,832,652 of NC_137249.1, read as the reverse complement.
AACAGATAGGGGATGCCGAACGACCGACTAGTTGGGGTCTATTCAACCATAGCCTTTATAAGGGCTATGATTCAACTGTCATCCACCTCGACCTAGTGCTCGATGTCACAGTCTTCTTCGATGTTCTTCGTCGGTCTATTGCTTGATATTTTTCTCACTTTATCGGGACTTTGCTTTTTTTGTCGCCGTAAAAACAACGACAGGGAGGACGAGGAGCCCGGAATAAGCTCCGACGGCGGTGGTCTATTTCGCCGCCTTAGCTACACTCTGCCTGTCAGCGTGCTGTTGATACTCTTCAACACTCTATTCCTATCAAAGTTACAATACGGAATTCTTTGTTGGGGTGCTGTCTGCAAGAATACAATTGACCCACTGCAGAAACTTCAAAATCGAATCATCCGTATCATTGCCAAAGCCCCACGGGGGCCTGGATGTGCAATTGCTAAATCGCTTCTCAAAAGATTTGGTGTTCTGAACTTAGAAGATATGAGAAAGCTAGAAATTGCCAAGTTTATGTATCAGTTCCATTGCGGTCAATGTCCCTCAAATTTCAACGACTACTTCACCTCGGAGACAAAAGCGCACAAGTACAGCACACGCGCGTCATCGAAGAACAACTACCATATGATCAGGACTGAATACAAGAAAACGCATTGCTCTATCAAGTATGCCGGACCCCAATTGTGGAACAGCATCTCGCTGGCTATCCGACAGTCGTCGAGCATGTCCGCATTCAAGTCGAAATACAAGCAATTTCTTCTAAATCAATACTAGCCAGTCTTCAGGATTACCGGACCACGACCTAACATCGACCTCGCCCTCCGCCACATGCCACCTCATTTTGTCGCTTGCGTCTTATATTCTCTGCATTACTTTTCATTCAGTGTGTATGCCTCTTATTTACTTCGCCTAGGCTAAGGTGGGTGTCTGATCTTAATGGCTACTCCAAGTTGTTTCGACACCTTCCTATCTTTTCATTGTATCGCAGTCTTGTGATGTTTTGAAACGATGAAAATATTAATAAACCTGATTGATTGACTGATTGGATAGAACCCGTTTCGCCTGCTTGGATGGCGCCGACGCTCACCACTACGCCATCTCTCCGCATGCTCCGGCTCCTGAACCGGACTGTGGACATCTCTGGTCCACATCATATAGGACACTATGATGATTTTGCGATGCTTTGAATGAGCTGTGGTTCATCACTTCTTTTATTTATGGTTGAGCCAGGGTTTATATAGCTCAGTGGGGTCGACAGACTACTTTCATTCAGTGTGCATGCCTCCTCTTTACATCGCCTAGGCCAAGGTGGGTGTCAGATTCCATAGACTACTCCTTGTCGCTTCGACATCTTCCTGTCTTTTCATTGTATCGCATTTTTGTGGTGTATTGAACTGATAAAATTGCTAATAAACCAATGATGATGATGATGATGAAATAACTAACCTACCGTTTGTATTATTTTTAAGAAGTCTCGAATCAGGCGTTTCTTTTTATTGATCATTTTTCCGGGGTTAAAATTTGCGAGTATACTCACAAGTGATGAGCGTTTATGTGAGATGTCTGGTTTTTAATTATCAATTGCCAATTGGGAATGCGTGGCCGTATGAATGTTATCAGTATTTGGGTGATATGAATGTTGCTATATATGATGCTTGCTTGCTCAAAAGCATAGAGCTATGCGGAACAACTCAGTGCCCGAAATATGGCTACCGACTACCGAGTAAATCCTAAATTACATGTCACCTGGCAACGGTGTACGTGGTCGTATACTAAACTATAGCAGCCTATGTAAATCCAGGTCGCAGTGAAACTTCTACAGTAGATGCGCATATCGACGTTTTTACACACGAACGTGCGGTCCCATGGCATTTTTACGCTCGTAGCGTTATCGGTCACAAGTTTCTCAATTGTCAAACCGTCAGGTAGACAATCCAAAATGAGATGACAAAGCAGGGAGATCTGTTATCATGCTTTTTGGTATTTCGCGACTCCGTTTGTATGATGGTGCATATTAAAACGCCCGAAGCAAAGTGGTAATGTGAAGAGAGACCATGGTCCTGCCGTCCTTATATTTCTTTTTCACAAGTCGCATAAATCACAAGTTCTTAATGAAATTGATATCAACTCTCTATGAATGGTTGTGATCTAAATTTATCATGTATAGGCTTCATAGGTGCATATGATCAGGAACTCCTTGTATTTTCTTGATGTCCCATTTCAAGTCGTGAAGACGCAGAGTAGACAGTATACCGTCGACCGAGGTGACTTTGATAGTTTTTGGCACATTTTGATATATTTTGAATAGGTTGAATGAGTTTCACAATCCTTATTCTTTGAACTAGTAGCTATGTGGCTCTTGGCTATCAATATGCTTTACAGGTTTTGTCTTCATGCTTTTTTAAAAGGTCAAAAAATATCAAAGTTGCCCCAATGAATGCCGGGGTGACTTTAATATTCAATGAAAAAAACAATATGTTATCAAATTGACCTCCTTATTAGGGCCTCTTTGATAACCAATTGTTTGAAAAAAAAACACTAGAAACAAAATAACATCCACCAACACCAATACAAATTGGTACACCAATACAAAGTTTTCTGAGATGTTCAGAGACCAATATAATTCTGACAGTTGAAACTTGCAGTTCCACTGGTTGTCCCTTCTCTCTCAAGACAGAGCTCATGTAACCGGTTATCAAAATAGTCACACTGTTCCCAAAAGTAGGTTCTTTTTCTAAATTCCGAGTAAAAACTCTAGAAGCCGGTCAGAATCGCGCCACGGGACGCATTTGTTTCACCCAGATCTGAACTAACCCTAACTTGCTATTTAGAATTCCACACTATTAGAACGCAACGTTCGCTGCTTTGAAGCTTGCTATATTGAGGTAGGGCTTCCATACGTCCTCCTTGGGAGGATTTGTCCTCCTTTCGAAGTATTGTCCTCCCTTCGACCAAATATACTCCGTTTTGTCAATTTGTTCTCCTCTGTAGAATAAAATGCCCAAAAAGACCCCAAATGACTTTAAATTTTGGCCTAAAAGATAGCTGACGGGGCACACAGGACTCAGACAGGAGTAAAACAGTTTTTTAGTCAATACCACAGTATTATATAGGTCAAGAGTGGGTAATTCGGGAGTCGAGACTTTTTTTTAACCTATATCAAAGTCTCACTAACTATCAAAGTCACCCCGGTTGACGGTACCCCAGTCTGCCTTTGAACTATTGAACATAGAACGTTTGCCAATTTATGTTATTATTTCTGAGCATATATGTGACTATATGCATCAATTTTCATTTATTAGATTGAGTACCGGTGTGCTATACCATACATACGTACTGGTACGAACAACATTGTTTGGACTAGGGCATAATTTCATATTTCAACAAAACAATCGGTCCTATATCCCTCTAATAGCGCATTGCATTTTGGAAATGCCAAATATCATTTTTAGGGGTGGTTTTGGGGAAATTACAGTGTCCAGGCCAGATCGCCGACAGTAGCCTTCGATTTGAGATCAGTTTCATAAAATTTTGCCTACGCATCAACATCTATGAGATTAGGCCTAACAAATTTGTTATTCGGTCCCGTCACCCATTTTACTTGTGATCATTGTGTGTAATCTGATTTACTAAAGCCAGAAAATGTCCGATCACCCGAATTATAGCCTTGTCTCAGACTGGAAACTGGTTGTTTTCGGCAATAAGTTGCGTGTGACGGAAAGGTTTCTTGCATAGAATACTAAAGTAATTCGACGGAAAGTTGCCCGTGACGTTGCCACCAATTCTTCTTTGGGCCTTGTCATGTTTTTGGCCATCAATTCTGCAACACAAATACTATGACAAAACCATAGAGTTGGGTTTCGACCTGTATGGAATCGGTGTCCTGTGCTCACTCAATTCTTTATTTTTTAATTACTTTAACTTGGAGAATCATCGCTGCTCACCTGTTATATTAGGCAAAACGTACCGAGATTCGAACCGTTTCGAATGACTAAAGTTTAGTTGTAAGGGTTTACATCTCATTGATCACAACGCTATCTATGAACTCGAGCAACCCTGCAACTTTTACACACTCTAATAACCTTACGACCTTTTTTAAGTAAACTATAATAAGCACCTTGTACTCTGTTCTTGATATCGCATGCAGCTGTAAGTGCATTATACAAACATATCTTAATCAACGCACTTGCGCTTTGACTATACATATGGAGGTGGCAAACCTGCTGTGATCTGATATTGTAAGATATGAACACAGCAATCAAGTTTCTGAATTATTTAATAGATATCAGGATATTTGTAATGGTAAGCCTATCGGTACTCAATTTGATTCCACAGTTTCTATTTCAGCTCATACAATTAGTTTGGGTACATGCATTAGGTATAGATATCATTGCTTCAAGACACGCAACTTTGTTTACTCACTGTGCTTTCTGCATTCTTCATTACATTGTGTAAAGAAATTCTGCCGACCTGTCATTTGGAAGCTGGGGATATCTTGTCTTGCCATATTTTTTTTTTCTAAGGCAACCCACAAGAATGCCTTCTCACAAACTAAAATTTGCTGTCGTTTGTTCTAGTAACATGAACAGAAGCATGGAAGCACACCGATTCTTAAGGTATGATTAGTAATATCTTATGATTTTTTCGTGCCCCTTTATGACGCAGTATTTTTCAATTGCCGGATTGTTCATGGGATCAATGGAGTGTGATTGAAGATAGTCGCAATAACCAACAGCAGACGACATCAAATTTTTTCATATTTTGGAATTCTTAATTCGAATCTAGGGTCAGATTACCAAGTCTGGCACCAGCTACTTTTATTTACGTGAAACTAATATACGGTATTGTACCACCAATTTAGTGATAATATTGTCAAGGTATTAATCATCCCATAGCCGAGCTATCGACATTTGATCCATATGACATCTCAGGATGCTTGTGCTGTGTGCGGGGATTGTGGCTAATATTTTTGCTTGCTTATTTGAGTATTGAAAAAGATGTTGTGTCATCTGGAAAATCTGTGAGTCACTTGAGGGTAGGGGACACTCCCATATTCCCAGAGCAAGTCACATGGATACACAACACAGCTTGTGCAATAACCATAGGGTTTAGTATTCAGCTAGCTTATCCTCCTCCTCCTCACGTATGTTGGAAAGCCACCAAAAAGTTTGTGTGAAGTCAGCAGCTGAAATTATGCTGAACTCCGTGTTTCAAAATGATTCTATAATAGTCTGTGACCGAAACTATGATCAGTGCCCTGTGGCTATATAACTTGATAGGTATTTTACAGTATGAACATAGTTGCCTGTTGCCTGGTGTGAAGAAGTTATGTAATGGCAGATATCACAATCACAGCATCGTTTTGACTTCTGTATTTTGTACTGATGTTACAGAAGGACATACGGTATTGCAAGATAAAGTGTCATGCTCGAATTATTTCAATCATTGGTCGAGTATTGATTAAAATTGAGTGACAGTGAAATTCAATATTCTGGTGCTTCTTGGTACTAGAGTGATACGACCGACAACTAGTGAGTGACAGCATCCTCATTCACGGTTTATTTGTCACACCTAAAACTTTATGCACAGACAATGCATGTTTGCCTGTCCATAGATGTAACATCCGGCACTTCTATGATGTGACAATCTTTGTCCAGGCTGTGAATTGCATTTGCTTGTTAGTATTATAAATACTATATATATAACAGTGGTCGGGAACCTTTTTCGTCCTAAGAGCCATATTGACCCTATATTTCCCATTTGAACTCATAAAGAGCCATACATGTCAATCAACTATTACGTCACAATTGAAAAGTGGTGACGTCATGGTAGCGCAAATTCGAAATCACTGCATGGGATTCGTCGATTGCACCGTATTTTCTCTGTAAAAACTCGTAACAATCATGCTGGTTGCCTTTATTTTAGTAGTGAGTAGGCTATGGTAAACTTGAGTTACATAGATCTTTTGCAAGTTATAAATTTTTAATTGTATTGCACTGAGAGGCATATGATATTTTTCGAAGCTTAGATTTCCAATGGACGTAGACAACAGTAAAAGTATAAATCTACTTTTTACACGGTTTTACAGTTAATGCGTCATTTGGTGTTGCATAGCACTCCTGATGACTTTGTAGTCTGGCTGATAATTGTTGAGGTTAAGCTTCATACAAAATTTGAGACTTTCTTCGATAATACGAGATCGTAGGCTCGTCTTGATGCTAATCTTAAAGGCGAGGACCCATGATTCGTAGGTGCAGCCAAACATGGTTACTATGCAGCAGTATACATACCCACTGTAATGAGTGACGTGGGGTCAGGAAGGCAGGTGACGCATTGCCTCACCTGTCTACTAGATTTTGAACATTTTTACTACCAAAATCACGCACTTTGCCTATTTTATTGTTGGAAATAAAGCGCGAAAGGAGAGATAAGGCATGGTGAGGCACGACCGGGCGATGCCTTACCTATAATAGCGCAATTCATCGTAAATATCATAGAATTTATAATAACTGATATTAATCGAATATAATTGTCGCACTGATTCCGATTCGACTTCTCAATTCTCAACGTATTCGGCGGTAACATAACGTTGCGTCACACGCCTACATTGTAACAGCGACTACAAAGCTACGTTATCAATCAAAAACGTGGATAGCTATGGCGTTGTTTGTAATTTGAATTCGTAGTTGTGAATGTCACTTCCCCGGTAGTTAATTTCTTGCCCTAAATCAAGAAGACAATGTGTATTTGAAAACTGCATTGTGATACAGGCGCTGCCACGTAACCTGCTCTCTTTGATCAATCAATCCAAGATCTCGTGGAGGGTACATCGAATTCTGGAGTGATATTGGTTGCCGGCGGATTTTGAAAAGGGTGTCCGAGCCCCTAACCCCGAATACGTCACCGTATCAACCTCTCAAAGTCATGTTTATACTACCACAAGCATAATTACGCTGGTCGTGCTGGAGATTTAATAACACGTTGCTGCAATATTGATAAATTAGGCACAAAAATAAAAATTTCGCAAAGAGCTATATCTTATGCCCAAAAGAGCCATAGGTTCCCGACCACTGATATATAACATTGCATGGTGACATTGCATTGCGATGGTGAAAGTAGCTTTCCTAATCAAACAATGATAAATTTCCTCGAAAGGTGCCTTACCCCCACCCAGGCTTCTGGCATCATGGTCTCATTTCTTCTTTTTGCGACATTGTGGAAATTATTTGGTCCCTCAAATTTCCATTCCTTGCTTTGCTAAAAGACATTTAACATTCCTAATTCTCAATTTAACCTACCTGCCAACATATTTTAAAACTGGTGTGCCAAGCCAATTAATAAGGCTGTTGAGTTGATCCATAACCTAACCCATCACTTCTTCTCATTCATCTGTGTCATGATGTATCGCTTTCTATATAAAGTATAGAGACTTCTGAGTGCTGCACATCACTTACGAAAATCCTGTTTCTGTAGTTCTCCTTTCATATTTCAGTAAAAAGGGCTTCAACGTGGAATCGTTTGGTAGCGGCAATCAAGTCAAGCTCCCTGGACCTGCCGCCGACAAACCCAACGTATACGATTTCAGTACCCGCTACGACGATATCTTCAAAGAACTGCAGAAAAAGGACCAAAATCTGTATCCTTCTTGGTGAAACAAAATTAGTCTACCTTGCAGGTTTGACAGAACACGGACCGAAGGCGGTTACTTCCATTTGACGAGATGTAAGTGTATTCCATACATTAAAAAAATAGGATTAACAAGCAATGCGTTGTGCAGTGCTAAGAATGGTGTTGAAGATAATTGGTCGAAAGATTTGTTGATGGTACGGGCTCTGTGCGCAGCAGAGTGAATTTGCTAATGTGATTTTGGGAGGTGCCAATGTAGCTTCAGTACTAATCTTGTGTGGAGGGAAGATAGCTTTGCTGATAAATGGTGTTCTTAAAGATAAGTTACTTTTACGGTCTTCACCTACCAGGGGCGATCCATTTGCAGTGGCTCTTCTGACTGTTTTTGGATATGAATTTGCTTTGTGTTTCTAAATATAATTGCAAACCAATACGAGTCATCATCCGCGAGCAACAATTGTATCTCTGTAAAAATGTATGTACCAGTACAATGTACATTGCACAAGTTGTGCCGTAGAAAGTTGTATTTGTACTGTCAGGCCGGGTGGATGTTGCGGTTGTCGCAGTTGATTCGGACTGTGTACTTCTAAAAAGGTGTTATCACAGTCACGACGCATAAGCAATACATAACACACCATACGCAAGATTATTCAAGTGGGGTTTCTTGCCCAGCAGTGTATCTTTCTCATTTGACGACAGATAGTACTGCATCTTTATTGATCGGCATGAACTATACTGGATGAGGATAAACTTGAACAACTTTGAAGTGACGCAGAAATTGCAGTATGCTTGTTTTGTTGATTTATTGCTCTGCAAAGCAGATCAGTGATCAGTGATCAGGTGATTGTGTAAATTTGAATGGCAATCGAGGTATATTCAAATAGCCTCATAGTGTTCTGTGTTGTCGTCTTTGCGTGTCTCATGTTGGGGTGCAGCTGAAGATAGCGGATTTATAATGTTCTAAATCAGAGGTTCCGAACCTACGGGCCATGGCCTGGGGGCTATGAGCCTTTTTCAGGGGCCATGTAAAAATTTAATAAATGATAATTAATCAATATCATCTCCATGACCACTCCTCGCTCCATTATAATTGTATAAATCATTTTTTCATTGAATGATGATTTTTTTAAAGATTTATTTAGGGGAGCCATTAAGTTCTAAAAATTTTCGAATGGAAAAAAAAAGGTTGGGAACCCCTGTTCTAAATCACTATCCAAATCCAGACCTTTGATATATATTCATGTCCCAACCTGTTATGACGGTGATACAACAATTACACAAATATATACGTTCGCGGTGTCTATGTCTATATATTCTGGAATAAAATATAATGATTGAATTGAAAACCAACCATCACAGGAACAGAAATAAACAATGGAAACAACCGATGCAGCTGCACATGTGAGCCAGAGGCCCAGAGCCACGGTAATGATATTGGTGGATCAAATAAACAAAAGAAGTGGCACGTGTTTAGACTACTACTGTACAGTGTGCACTGTGCAGTTTAGGAAGGCAAACTACTACATTTTACGTGTTACGAAGCAGAAAGTAGTGTATGGTGTAGCATCACATTCAGTAGTGAAATTGCCATGGTATCTTGACAGTGCAGACCTTGTTTGACTGTATAGAGATAATTTTGAAATTCATAACTTTTTCTTAGATATGATTCATGTTGCTTTAGTCTCAAATAGAGTAGTTCAAATTGACATCTCTAGTAACGTCCGTGTGCTGTGCACGACGAATGAGATTTAAAGGCTTCCACAGTGTAAAATAGTACTATTTATTCCGGATGATTAATCAACTCTTGTTCACAAGGACCGAATAATTTCAGTATACGAAAAATCATCATCATCGTGTAGATACATCTTGCCGCGGGTTCACTAACGTAGTCTTAGAAGTGCCTACTTCTCTGACTTTTAGTTTTATGCTTGAAGTAACTCTGGTATGCTTTGGAACTTGCTTCTTCATGGCGTTCTACGATGTCTACTTTGACTCACCACCTCTACTGTGATCTCGCACTACCAAACAATGTCTCGCTCACTTTCAAGAAGCGTGGTTTATTCGTATCCCCAATATTGATATATCCCATGCCACGTAGAAGCCATGTGGTATTAAGGTCTAACCCGTATCGCAACCCTAATTGCGCGAGGAAACGCCTCTGCTGCAATCAGATTTAAGTTGATTTTCTGCCAGACGCATTATTCGTCATGTTGCGGCTACTGAGAAAACCAATTGATTTCCAGTCCTAATTCTGGTTATTTTCAGGGTTGTCGGCGGAACTGCGGCTAAAGAAGGCGAAGTCAAGTTGGTTGCGAACGTTCCATAACTTGCGTATGATAAAGTACCAGTATTTCCACTTGGACTTTGCTGTCTTGACTTACAATAGCGTTCAACGTTACATGTACATTTAGGAGAGATGTGAAGATTGTTTTAATATTGTTATTAGTAGTAAAAATACCAGCGATCATTCGGTGTCTGTCGTGCACATTCCGAAATACAACTAGAAAATACGCCGAGTGAAAGAATGTCGTGGACATACCGATACAAGGTAGGAGGATTGATGCTTTTTTGTGAACGGTGGCAAAGGAAAACAGTTTTCCCGAACATACCATGTTCCGAAAAGCGTAGAGCTTGTCTAGCAGCAGCCAAAATGTGGTTAGGACGTTCGGGCCCCACGTAGTCGTTTGCAGAACCCTAGCGGACAGAAATATTTTATGGTCCATCCGCTAGGTGGAGTTGCGTGAATAGTCAAAGAATATAGTTGTCGATCGTCTAATCGAGTAGCAGTTTGGTAATTACGCCGCTTGTATTCATTGCCACACTAATCACCTATGATACTATACGTAACAGGTAGCAGCTTCGCAAGTGCTTTCTTGCTTATCCCTAGTGCTGTGTCGAATATGTTGCTACGTGTTTGTTACCATCCTTGACCGTGTTGTCACGAAAGATACACTCAAAACGGTGTGCTGAGCATGCTGGACCGAAACCGCAGGATCAAATCGACCCCGCAACGATTCCAAGACTACGAAGGCCACTTTGAAGTAATAATAACCGTGGAAGAGCGAGTTTACGATCAGGTTTTGGAAGGTATGCGCGTACCCGAAATTCGGATTTTGACGAACAGAGCCGATATACGCTGCCCATTTTCAGACTTCAACAATAGGGAGCAGGAGAGCATGCAACTGGTTCACGTCATCAATATCGACATCCAGGACAACCACGAAGAGGCGACGATCGGGGCCTTTGTCATATGCGAACTGGCGAAACTGGTTTGTTCCGGTTTACGGCGGAAATGTCCGCGTGTTCGACTTGTGAATATGCTCCGAAGTCGTGTTGCGTCGATTGAGAATATACGTATCATAGGGAAATGCTTTGCTAGACCGAGGGGGGTTCGACTTGTTCCTACGGTGTTGGCGTTTGTCGTACGCTACCTATGTAACGTAGCACATCAGGCGATCTCTTGGGATGGAATTCTGGAAGTCAGGGTCGCAGCTAGACAATGGTTGAATTTCCACAATGACGTGACATCATACTCACCCCCTATGTAACAAACAAAAAGTTATTTCACAATCTTCCAACTACACTGCGACACATTATGCCTTGTTTTGGGTACACAGTAGCACAATTTCATAATCGAAACAAACGGGGGTACACGCAGAAGTGGTGAATGTACTAATCCAATCGTACTCAAGTAGAAGCAGCTAATTCCGAGTAAGTAGAAAGTAACTATTCTAGGTCTGGTTTTACTTAAAAAAGCTGGAATCTTTTGAGTGGAAGTATTTCTAAATTTACAGCCACTTTTACTGCACTGTAGGTAGAAGTAGGCCTACATCGCTACTGACCGCCTCGGAGTACACCTGATACTGTTATGTGCTGACATGGTGGGCGAGGGGCTGAATTGGTAATACGGTGCAGTTAGATATGTGCCTTGTTCGTTCACGACTTGTGAACGTGATTATTACGCCCACCCGGTCCGGTGTTTCCTTGCGCCCGACAAGAACTTGGCTGCGACAGAATCTGTCAACTAGGCAGAGCGCTGGTACCGATATTTCTGATGCCGGCCTGCTCGTGAAACCCTACCGTGTATAGATCTTCAGTCGTCGGCACGACTAGAATGAATATTTTCGGGGGTACAGTGACGTTTTGAAAACGTTGTCTAATAGGGTAGAGGCAGGATCGAATCCTCCTAACTAATTGTGCTGATAAGCAGAGTTGCACACGTAACGCGATATGTTCATTCTTCATCTAAAGTTATTGCCCGATTTTGTGTCACGGCCCCGGTCGATAATCAGGTTTTCGTATTTCAGATTGAAGCGACCGAAGACCTTGACGACGACATCGATGAGTTGTTGCAGGAATTCGAAGAAAAAACAAATAGGACTGTCATGCATTCTGTACATTTTTATTAACTTACATTGACTTATCGGGAACCTGACACCTTCGTCGCCGCATCGTCCCTTGAACATCATTGATCGACTACGTCACTGCTGCGTATTTATTTTCCTTTTCTTTATTTTACTTCACACTTTCCCCACTCTTTTACTTGAATACTTGAAAAACAAACACAAGGCAATCGATGGGTTTACGATGTTACGTCCAGACATGATTTCCATGCGGACATAGTGTTTGCTCCAGTATATGTGATAAATGCAGTCGGTCATTGAGATAAGGCACGCGAGCAATGAATTGCCTAGCATTTTCCAGGAACCAAAATAATTGAGTGTGTGGCTGGTAAACACCGTTGATGACGTCATAATTCCTGAAATCCTCCGGTTGGATTTAACGAGGGTCGGCTTGTAGTTGTTACTAAGTGGTATTTGTCAGGGTTGTAACCAAGTCACAAGGCTCCGAGTCACAAGTCAATCTCACTTTTATAGTTTTGACTCGAGTCAAGTCGAGTCATTTTCAATTCGCCCCCGAGTCAAGTCCGAGTCCAAGTCATCGAGCAGAGGTCCGAGTCATGGGATAATGACTCGAGTCCAAGTCATTGTGTTGACTGCTCAGTTTCCAGTTAAAGTCTTGTTAAAACCCTTGTTATAACCCGATTCCGTGATATCGAATGGTTCGCATTTATATTATACTAATTTTCCTCACTTTTAATAGTTTCTGGTCGTATTTTCAAGTACCAGTACCAATAGACGAAGCCCCAATAGGGTGGTGACTTTACTATTCTTCGAAATTACAATGAAATATCGGTCTTGACCGTCGGAGTCTCGAGTCATACGACTTGTCTCGAGTCATGCGCAATGACTCGAGTCAATACACATATTGACTCGAGTCGAGTCATTTCCGTATTTTGAGAAAATGACTCGAGTCAAGTCGAGTCATCAGAAAATCGTGACTCGAGTCGAGTCATTACAACCCTGGTATTTGTACATAATAAGCTTAATCAGTCACCAATCTGAACACTGAGCAGCTTACCTGGACAGCTGATCCCTAGGCGTGTGATTTTACCCGATTTGCATTGCAAAGTTGTCTCCGAATGACTTGTTCGCTGCGGGTGATGGATCATGGTTTGGATTCGACCTGATTCAGTCGTCAATGATATCAGAGTAGCTGGCTAATGACTATGTGATATTGATAATGGACTCGGGGATATTGTTATCTTTGTCCCACCAAGCGTGAATTTTCAAACAATAAAGTTCATCGAAGCACGGTTTACGATTGTCGCAATAACGTTGCCTGCGTACTCGACCAAGTTACCGCGTGTTTAGGCAGGTTACTTATTAATCAAAGACACTACCGCAGCAGATCTCTTCCATATGCAGCAAGAGCAGCTAAACCTTCATTCGAGTTAGCAGTGGGGGACAGGTCTTAGTTGTTCGGCTTACCATTAGGCAAGGTTTAATGAAACGAATAAGTTGGTTTCTCGTATATTTGGCTGCTGCACGATTTCATCCACAGATATTAGGCCCGCGACTCCATAAGACATGGTTGCTATTTTCGCGGCAATATACAACGCCGTCGTCGCGCTCATCTCTATTAGACTTATTGCGATATGGGTTGAGTCCGGCGTTGCGGGCGTATTGAAAGCTTTGGCTGTCTTTTTCCTGACCCTCCCCGGCATGAAATCTCTACTGGACGTTTTCACACAAAGAGAAATCAAAGGATTCGTGAAGCAAACTTTTTCCGAAAACCAGGAGACCACAAGAGAGCTCATTCCTATTCCAGAAAAAGGTAACGACCTTTTTCGGCCAGCGACAATAGATGTAGGGTAGAATGGGGTAAAACTCTCAGGCGAGGTAAGACGCCCATCATCAATATGACAGAACAAAGTAAAAGGTGGGCCGTGCTATAAGTCGGCAGTTACGGAAAATAATGAAGAATATCGGCCTGGTGCAAATGACCATAGTAGTCGAGAAACACCATGAATACCACAAAACAAAACAAAAAACAAAGTAAGGCCTAAGCGTTGAATGCTTCTCAGTATCGCAAATATCGCCTAATGGTCAGACGAAACTGTCACTTTGATTTTCACGCCCGAATGAAGATTTGTAACGTTTTATGAGAAATTATGACTTTTACACATATTCTTACCAAAAAAAAGCCTTTTACAGCGAAGTGAAATGTCACATTTAACGGATGTTACAGAGAGTGTTCCGGTCATATATGTATGATTTCACTACGCGTAGTTTGCTTGTCGTACGATTACTCGATCAGGGTTAGAAGTTTGGCTAACTTGTGTTAAGTTTAGGTTTAAGTTTAAAGCACTTAATCGCGAGCGACATATGATTGGTGATATCACAAAAAAAAAACATGTCTTCATAATTTATCCCCGTCCGACTTTACTTATGCCCCCATTTATCCGCCCTATGTGACAATTTACTGGCAAGCGGCAATCCCCTCGCGTCACAATATTCCGAACAATGAGTAACCATCCATGCAGTCTATATCAATTCTATAGATTCCCGCGTCCAAATTCAGGCGGTATTGCAATTTTTTTCTTAGCCATGTCGCTATATGTTACTACTTCCGGGTAATGTTTTGCCGCGCATTTTTCTCGTTACGTTCAGATGCCCAGTCCACGGATGTTGCAGCTCCATGTGGAAATCCATCTACCGTGGCGAGATGGCGTAGTGGTACAATCCACAGCTGCGACATCAATGGGTTGTGGGTTCGAGTCCGACCGAGGTCGACTCCAGAATTCATAACTTAGTGTCGGGTGTTTATCTAGGCTCCTCCTCGCCACGTAATCCGCGTAAGCGGTGTCTTATAAAAAGCCTAGAAGTGGGCCGTGCTACAAGTCGGTAAATACGGAATCAAAATATAGTATATCGGCCTGGTGTAAAATAACCAATGTAGTCGGGAACACCATGGGTATCAAAACAAACAAACAAGTCCCAGCGCCTATTCCATCATTCCACAGACAATTGGCCCACAAACGTACTTCATACGTATATTTATGTTTGCCAGGTGTGAACGTGGAAGATCTGAGAAAAGAATTGACATCGCTGAAAGGAAGTGAAAATTTGAGCGAAGAAGGGAAACTATTTGCCTACGTGTACACTGGAACAGGCGATCACATCGAAATACAGGTATATTAATCCGATTCTCTGTGCAGAGGTCGACGCGAGAAACCCACAACGCCTGTCGACTTCGGAGGGCGCTGTCGCCTTACAAAATTCTTTCTGAAGAACCCGCTTTTCTGCCCTCTGCCAAGTAGGGTGTGACGTGCAGTTGTAAATTCAGGCATTTAGAGATGTTATTGTACCCAGAGTTTGTCAATAGTCAGCGTTGCTTGCTACTCAAGTAGAAGTATAGTAGAACTGTCACAGTAACGGAACTAATTTTCGAAAATTCCACCAATTTTGTGGTGTCCTTATAGACTTTGGGCGTTATAGTAGCCAGTTTATGTCTTGGAATTACTAAAGTAGCCACGTCCTACCAACTGTTACCAGTACGCGACCTCTTGACCAAATCTACTTACATTTACCAATTTCGATCTTAAAAAGTTGAAAGTAGTTTCATCAAAAGTTTGCAGCGCCTTTATACGAGGGAAGTTGTCATAAAATCCGCGTCAAATAGCCCTGTATCGCAATAATTAAGTATGCGTTGAAAGTTGTACCTATGTCATTAGCAGGGTTGTAACCAAGTCAAAAGGTTCCGAGTCACAAGTCAATCTCACTTTTATAGTTTTGACTCGAGTCAAGTCGAGTCATTTTCAATTCACCACCGAGTCAAGTCCGAGTCCAAGTCAGTGAGCAGAGGGTCGAGTCCGAGTCCAAGTCATTGTGTTCACAGTTCTATTTGAGTTCAATCCGGTTCAATCCCACTTTTTTCAACTCTTCTCGAATGATATAGAATGGCTCGCATTCGTAGTATCGTAATATTCCCCAGTCCTAACAGTTTCTTACCCTATTTTCCAAGTATCAGCACTGATAGACGATATACCAATAATGTGGTGATTTTACTATTCTTTGAAGTTCAATGAAATCCCTGTCTTGGCCGTCCTATAGTCTCGAATGATATGACTTGGTTCGACTCATGCACAATGACTCGAGTACAAGTTGAGTCAATACACAAAGGGACTCGAGTCGAGTCATTTTACGGATTTTAAAAAATGACTCGAGTAAAGTCGAGTCACCAAAAAATCAGCCATCTCCGATACTGCAAAAAGCATTCGACTACATGACCAAATCTACTTTTTGAAACTATACTTACTTGAGAACTTTCGAGACCATTCATTTTCTGCTGATATGTCTTACCAGCTGATACTTCTACTTGTAATTGAGTAAAAATGTATGGCTTTTAGTCGACTTAAGTAACGACACCGATAACTTGTAACCACCTCCGATCTCAATATCTAATAATATTATCAGAAAGACGCGTTTCGCAAGTTCACTCAGAGCAATCTCGACGGAGTTTCTTCTTTCTCGGATCAGAGAGAAGCGGGCAGTCTCTATTTCGAGGCGTTCATGCATGACAACGCCCTGAATCCTGTAATCTTTCCGAGTCTCAGGTACCGTCCGTACTCCGGCGTGCGCGGTATTCGCTTTTGCGATGTCGTAAAAACCAGATTTTGCGCGCAGAAAGTTCGAAAACGAAGTGGTGTCCATGACGGCTCATATGTTGCACGGCGACGGGAACACAGTCGGCAGCGTCACGTCGGGTGGCACCGAAAGCATACTGATGGCGGTCAAGACTTACCGGGATATGGCGAGGAAGAACATGCCTCACGTCAAACGGCCTAACCTCGTTAGTACAATTACAGATTCGCACTTTTACGCAGCCGTGACGTGAATCAGGGACTCCCATCCTAAGGCCGTGAAGAATTAAAATATATATTATCTTCAAGTCTACTCTTCTCTAAAAAACGCAATAAATTAAAATTTAATAACAATTTTAGTACAGCAATATGCAATATCCGGATCTTGAGTTTACTTTCTTTGCGTTACCATATTTAGATATATTATTATTACTACTCGAAAATTTGCGCAATGGATACCACCCCTGCTAAAGAGGGAAGTGTGTGATGAAATTTATCTTAAAGTCAGACATGGGGTAATCGTGATTAGTAATCGTAATCGATTACGACGATTACAGCATTTTCAAGTAATCGTAATCGCAATCGATTACATTCGAAAAAATCCCGAAGTAATCGTAATCGACTACTTCCCATATCTAATCGATTTCTCTGTGAAAGAACGATTACTTTTTATTTTTGCAAGGACTATGACATAAACTGAACATTCGTGAACAAGGAAGATATATTATACCAGGCTCGTGACAGCACAAACGTCTGATTTTCAAACGCCACAGTTCATTATTACGTCAGAAGCAGCCTATTAGCTTTGCGCGTCATTGCGTAAGAAGTATCATTCGATATACGTTCGCCGAACATTAGTGTCATTGTAAGAGCACCCGTCGTGCTGTATATCAGGTTATCAACACGTTCCACACGCCACTACCTCGCAGCAGTATAATTTATCTCAGCTCTGCCTAGTTTAAAATAGTAATGTTTGGTTATGCTTTTGCTTAGTTAAACGCAATTTGATCGTAGCTGCTTGGCGAGCAGTAGGCCTATCTAGTACGTACGTACACCGGACAAAGATTTGAAATTTTGTACTCGTCAAAGAAAACGTTGCGATTTCCACTACGAAGCAGTAAAAATCATCAGCTGGTGATATATATATATATCAAAACCGAGCCGTTTTCGCCGTTTCTCGTAACGGCAGCTGGCAGTACAATATCTTTATCAAGTTGAAGGCAGAATTTTATGTTCGCTTCGTCTTATTCTCATATGACTCTACTTGAAACGGGCGCCAATCGTTATTTCACAATTCTTTACTCAACATAGGGACCTGCCGCTATGGCCATGGGCTAATATATCATGTTAGCATGGGTTGTAGCTGGAATCAGAACCAAAACAGCAATTCGTCCCCCATAGGGTGGTAATCGCAAGTTGAAGACTGAATTTCGGCAATAATTGCATTATATTACTATTGATTTTTAATCCTCTCTCAACCCCCGATGGTCATGCAGATTTACCTGTAGAGTTTATTGTTTGTTTGAGGTAATCTTGGTGTTTGTCGACTACAACGGTCAGTTACACCAGGCCGATTTTCTGCATTTTTGATTCCGTATCTGCCGACTTGTAGCACGGCCCACTTCTAGGCTAATTGTAAGACACCGCTTACGCGGGTGATGCGGTGAGGAGGAGCCTAGATAAACCTCCAACACTTAGAAAGCAATTCTGTAGTCGACCTCGGTCGGACTCAAACCCGCAACCCAATGGCGTTGCAGCCGTGGATTATACCACTGCGCTATCTCGCCACACAATCACCTACATGTAGAGCTGGGGACACGTAATTCATAATTATAACCTCTGGTATCTTGTTATAATTACTTTAGTGTATGTTGTTAATTCGTGACCTCTGGTTTGTTATATAATCGAACGATATTGTAGTGACTCAAGCGCAGCAGACTAGAAGAAAAACTTTCGTGAGACGCACAAACAAATTGTCATATCTTTATATATCTGACTGCATGTCTAGCAACTCAAGCTGTAAATGACCAGGGTCAGTGGCCACATTCACTACAATAGGACTTGAAAACATTTTCATCATGGGGAAAAAAGCATTCATTCCGTCAGTGCAGCCGTTGAACTTAACAATCAAGTCAAACGATCCATTGGTTTGATGGTCAGATAGCGTTGTAAAACGTTTTGCAACACCACCTGCACTTATCTTAGTCTGATGATGAGCAGACTTAAATTTGAGTGACGATCCAAACGCATTTGAGTGTGAGCATACTTTTTGACGTGAGTTGAGTAACGAAATCGTTGCTGAGTAGAGAATCGCTAGTCGACAGGAAAGGAATTGGTCTCCACCCTTAATTATAAACTCCAGATTCCAAGCCAAGAAAGTGTAATTTTTGAATATCAATTTTTTTTTGTTCACTTATTGATTTTATAATATTTTTGTTGAGTTTTCCAACGTCAATGGAAGCCGCAAGTAGGCTAGCTCGGAGCCACGGTTGGGAATCACTGATCTAGAGAGGATTTTCAAGTTAATTAGATCTCTCGAAAATACTCTGTAACTTATGTTAGTTTACGAAATACTTTTTGAGTCCCCTTCGAGCTCGCTCCTCACCCTATTGGAAAATTCGTGGTACGGCAATTATGGCCCTGGTAAGAATGCAAATCATTGGGCGCGATAAATTGACCTCTTTAAAAATGGTCAATGGGTACATTATGACGTAACAAGCAAATGACGCATCTCTTTTAAAGGGAGTTCGTTATCTCATTAGGCCTCTTCAGCGCAATCCATATATTGCCTTGCAACATAGCTTCTAAGATGCCAAATAAATGTAATCGTGAGTAATCTTGATTACTTTTCCAATGTAATCGTAATCGTAATCGACTACTTCCTGATTTTGCTGTTATCGTAATCGTAATCGCGTCATTCAGAAGTAATCGTAATCGCAATCGATTACAATCATGAAGTAATCACCCCATGTCTGCTTAAAGTACGCCACGCAGTACAAAAGGTTTGGAGCCGCTGATGTAACGAATGCCAGTTACATTTATTTCTATAAACTATTTCAAATTTGCTGACAGTAATATGTCACTGCGTTTTGAGACAATGCCTCAGATCAGCCACTGATCCACGGAAATGTAGTATCCACGATTGAGGGTAGATTTTTGCTTCACGCATTGCTTGATACGCTACCTCCTGTCAGTTTCAAGGATCCTGCATAGTAACAAGAAAGCATCGCAACGACAATTTTCGTTCATAAAATAATTCCGCTACTTGAAGATATCGGCTCTCATTAAACGACTCCAAGCAGCAAAATCGATACACGAATCGATATGGCCAACCCTAATTGTCTTACTTTATCTGCGATCACACAGGTGGCGCCATCAAGCCTCCATCCCGCATTCGACAAAGCGGGTCACTACTTCGACGTGGAAATAAGGCATGTTGCCGTCGACACCGTAACGCTCGTGTGCGATCTTGACAAATATGAAGCCGCAATCGATGAGAACACTATCTTCATCGCCGCATCGGCGCCTTCCTACCCTCAGGTAGGAATCGGGATTGCATTTCTGCCCGTGCAGATGTTTTTGCGGCAGATACACCGCCTCATGTAGCCCATAGCAAAGCATCATAGACATTTACACGATCTGTCCATATGCATAACACGCGTGCATGATGTGCATATGTTGCTGAATAAGGAAGGTGAAGAAACAGTGAATCGCAAAAGCAGTAACGAATTGTATGAATGGATGACTAGTATAGTACAACAACAACAACAACAACTAATAAATCCATGTTACATCTCTCGTTGTTGAAATTTTGATACGCACCGGCGCTTGCTTGAGAATATCCATTGATGAGGCACCCTGCGGTCACTAATAACGCACACTAGCAAGATAAAATTTAATGTGATGTTTGCAATTGTTTCTTTTCCACAAGGTGATCTAGGCGGGGTATAACTGAGTCGCATGACGCATAAATTTTTAACTATATGCATTCGATGAAAGCATTTCTTACATTAGAAAAGATATACGTTAATTGTAATTTTACTTGAAAAGAAATGAATTTACCGCCACCTGGAATGCCCGTACCATAGGCTGAGAACCACTGCTCTATTCCATAACGGCACAGTAAAATTTGTCTTTTTCAGGCAATCATGGATCAAATAGTGGACATCGCCAAAATAGCCACCAGGCGTAATTTACCATTCCACGTTGACGCCTGTTACGGAGGCTTCGTTACCCCATGGTATGAATTCGGCCCGGTATTTCAAATTGCCCGTTAAGTAAACCTACATCGTGTCCAGGTTAGAGAAAATAGGCCACAAGATACCCCCGTGGGATTACAGGGTTCCGGGGGTCACTTCGATATCGGCAGACCTGCACAAGTACGGCTTTGCCACCAAGGGAGCCAGCGTGATTACGTACAAGAACGAAGCTATCAGGAAGCACCAATTTTTCGCCTATTCGAAATGGTCGGGCGGGCTATTCGCGTCACCCACCATGGCTGGGACCCGTCCAGGTATGTATGGAGGGAAGCTATTGACAGAGGCGGTCGAATTATTCTGCGTTGCTACTCTAGTAGAAGTAGAAGTAATGCCGTAAATTTGTACTCAATTACAAGTAGTAATGATTTTCAAGACATGTCAAAACTACTTCAAGTGGAAGTCTAGACAGTAAAAGGTCTAATAAATACTCCAGTAAATAGTATCAAATAGTATATTTGGTCGGGTGGTCAAATGCTTATGTCAGTAAATTGGAGGCGGCTATATGCTTAATAAAATGCAATATGTATCTTTGTTTCTAAAGTAAAACGGACAATGACGCTACGAATAGCAGCAATTTGTAAATGCATATTCTGAGATATTCAGTTACCGTGATATCCTGGGGTTATTTTGCGCGGATTTTACGACATCTTTACCCATAGTTGTGATGCAAACTTTTGCTAAAACTGCTCCAAAGTGCAAAAAAGTAGTTTCAACTAAAAAATTGTTCACGTGCACGTGCAAGCAGTCTATAAGCATCTAACATAACCACTTGATAAGCGGAGCAAGTAGGCAAAACCTTCTTGAGTACTCCGAAAAAGAAGAAGTGCTTCGTTACTGACCACCTTTGATTATGGAACATCAATCTGGAGCGACATCGTGATACTAATACGTCACGTCACCAGGGGGTCACCTGGCGGCTGCTTGGGCTGTTTTGAGATGCATGGGCCAAGACGGATACAAGAACATGGCGGAGAAGTTGTATGCGACCGCTGAAAAGATGAGGAATGGCATCAATGCGATTCAGGTGCTTGCGGGACTATTCTTTCTTTTTGCAACAGCATGAGATCACGCGTCTCGTGAACATAAATTTACATGTTACTCGTACGTGTTTACTGGCAGTGAAAGTATATGGTTTACCGATTGAATAGTAATTTGCAAACACGAATTTCGGCTTTGGACTTGGACTCAAATATGAGTTATGAATGGAAATGGCTCATATCGTCACGCATCATCGAGGTCATGCCGTCAGGGACTGTTGTAACGATTCACTATGAGCTGGATGTAGTGCCAAGTGCAAGTTTAGATGATGTTTCATTTCTCATCAGCATTTATTGGAGTGGATAACTTATAAATACTTCCACAAGTGTACAGTATAGTACAGTATATACGATTAACTTTAATACAACCAAATACTCCGATAAGTTAAGGGTCAGAATTCTCCAACCTACCGCAGTAACCATATTCTTGAGCCTGAACTCGCATGGAAAATCAGCCTATACACGATATAAACATCCGACCTAATATGACAGGATTATATAGGTGAACAATGAACTTCAATACCACACACCATATTTAACGACCGACCGCATAGCTTGCTGTTTGGTAATGTGCCTCATAGTTTGTTTTATGATGTTCGATGATCGTAAATGTAGGTGGTGTAAATCCCTGAAATTAGGCCTATCTGCTATCCAATGAAATAGAAATATATTTATGAAATCCACGTACTATGCAGCAAGTCAATGGCACGTGTCGACTTAGCATATGGTGCGGATTGATGATCATTATTTGATTCCTAAGATATGCTAATCTCATATCGAAATTTAACACAGCGTTGGTTTTTTTTCGTTTTTTTTATTATTTACTTTTTGTTACTGAATCTAAAGTTTCGGGGTTGAAGATTTCTGGGTAAGATGGCCTTGGTGACTCGGCTTTGACGACTATGCTCCCTCTCGTCTCTGCCTCCCATTTGTACTATGCTTATCGGTATTTCACATATCGCAGTTCAATTACCAAATTGCCGAATTGAATTTTTGTTATGTATGTTATTGGTTTGCAAGGTTGACAAATAAAATGTTTCTCTCTCTCCCCCCCTCTCTCTCTCTCTCTCTCTACGGCGTGACTTATATTTCCAGTGTCAACCCTAACCCTGATCGTTTGGTTCACCATGTTGCAGGGTCTGCAAGTTTTGGGAAATCCGCTGATTACAGGATTCGGATTCGCGGCAACGGATAAGCGATTCACCGTGTTCCAGATTGCAGATGCGATGGGGACGAGAGGTATGAAACCGCAAATTACTAGTATTTTCATTTTACACTGTAAATACGCGGATGGAAATACGTATATTAGTCAAATTCCTGTCTTAGCGCAGTGTGTAAAAGCAGCACTTTTTAGTATTCAATTTTGCTTTCACGTCCACTCCAATTGGTGAAAACGAGCCAAATACACTGATATATCCCAGGGGTAGTTGGTTATGTTTATTTGTACAACCTTTATGCACCTTCTTGCGGTGCTTCTACACGAAAAGAGAACCCACTCCACCTATGGTTTTGACCCGCTGTAAAGGGTGTGAAAGCAACATTTGTACGAGAATGTGCCGTTTACCTGATTTGCATCCTACGCTGGTGAACATCGGTTAAATACACGATTTTCGTTTACAGTGTATTGACATCCTCTCGCAGTCGTTAGTGACGTTTGAATCCCACAGTACGCTGTCGCCTTCATTAATTGAGTCGTCACCTCGGAATACGACAGAATTTAAGACGTTCGAATGCAGTCCTATTCATCCATCACACCACTTCGTAATGTGGCAAATTCTAATGATTACTACACGGCAATTTAACTGAACTCCGGATGTTGCATATAAGTTTTAGTTTCACTTTTCTGTAAGGTATGATAATCGACGGAAAAGCGAACGTTGTGAGTACCGGAACCTACAGCTCCGCGCATCGCTTATTACCATCTGTTTCGAATTTGCACGCTGCACTATACCTTGCAAACGCATAGTAAATAACAAAGCCCCGAGCGGTTGGCGTAAACAGGAATATTGATACCTAATTACGGCGATCATGATGTGCCTCGATTATATCACTCCATATCCCATACTGCACGTCAGTGGATTTTCTGGAAGCGCTGACACGCTTGTGACGCCAACTTTCTCCGCAGTGCGGTACTAGGAATGTCGGAAATTAGTGCACGCATTTCTCAGTACGCGTCATTAAAAGGAAAAATGGGAATGGTTTGATCGGAAACGCACTTCCTGGTGTGATGATCGATTTTTCGGGTGATACATCGGACACTTGGGTTTATCAAAACCGCAGTTTCGAGTGCACTGACCCTAAGAGCTTCACGGAAAACGAGCATGGAACTGCCATGCTTTCCGTGTTGTATATATGCTTTGTCGTTGTAGCGGTACACCCGTGCAGTCAGCTTTTAGATTTCCTGCAGCATTTCGAATGCTTATGATATCTAATGGTCGAATATTTCCATATCTATTCTCAATTGATGGAAACACGCAGAAGATACATGCATCCGGGTACAGGGTAGGCTACAGACTGGCTTGACATTGAGGATATGAACTTTATATATTTTCACTATTTATAGTCCATTTGCTACTACTATATGATGACAGCAATTGTTCCATCATATAGCATGTGTCTGTGCGCCAATGAAGAAAAATTATAGTTTTTTGTTACTGTGTTCGGGTCAACAATGGATTGATTTGTCGGGCGGCGCGGTAGGTCGCTTGCGCCCTATACACTAACTGTTGAGTGTTGATGCATGCGCGTCTCGAATAACGCTATTCAAAATGTATGAGAAAAAGCATACACAACTTTATTTCAAAAAATAATTCAAGGAAAAAGTTATTTTGACAAGAGGTAATAAGGACAAATTGAGCAATGACAATCTAAGCGGCTGCCAAGTAGGCACATTGCTCAAAAATACCTGGCCAGCCGCATGCTTCATAACTGCGGCTTTTATAAAGCGACAGGATTGAATACATGTGTTTGAGGTGACTGGATGGTGGATTTCATACACTGAAATATGCATTTCAAATACCGCGTATTCCCACGGACAACATACACACTGTAACCTCACAATAATACATCATACTGGCAGGATCGGATTCAGAGAACGCTATTCAGTCATAACAATGTTGGGGAATGAGCATGAGATGTATAGTCACTATACTACCAGGGGTAGAGTATACTGATGCGCGACTTGAATGCAGTTGGGTTTGAGGAGTTAAAAGATTCGTTGTAGAACAGCAATGTACTATGAACAATTAAACAATGAATATACAACCGAAATAACGCGATGTCTTTTATTAGTAGTAGGTTACATAGTTTCATTCTGGAATCACGTGCATTCGCCTCGTCACGGGATTCCATAATCCACCGGTAATTCAGACAAGGTAATCATGCCGATGTCCCATGCGAGCAACGAAGCCGGCGAAATCCCTGATGTCGGACAACTTCACGAAATCTTTAGAAATACGTTAACACTTCACAGTGGATGGCGCTTTACCTCTTCCGTTACGCCTACACCTTGATTACCCACTTCAACGAATTTACAGGAAAACTCGAATGTGTGCTGTCTTCACTGATAGCGACAGTCCGTGAATGCACAGTTTTGGAATATCTGGACCCTTTTCGGGCTGTACGACTGCTTTCGAATTGGTTGAGCCCCCGCAGCAATGTTAGCGGTATTCCTATATCGACATAGCCGCGCGACGTCCGTTCAACACCCAATGATTCGCAAATCCTTTGAGTTATACAGCCTGATTATGGCGGATCGTTTTCTGTTATTATTCGCCAGAAGTTTTATCCTCGTACAAAAGATCTGGTACTTCTCTCGTCGGATTCGACGAATAAGCCGGGTTAAACCTGTCGAATTCGCTGATTTGGTCTTTTACGATGACGTCGTTAAAGTACAGATTACTCATCGCACCAGGTTGTTGCCTTTCCCTGTCATCCGCAGCGACACTTTCTCTGCCATCTTCAGATCTGACGCTGACTGACCTGTATTCGAACCCGGTCGGAGATAACTCAGTCGAAGTCGTTGAGGTTGAGGACAAATAACATCTGTGCGGGTACAGCCTGTTGGCATACGGGATCTGGTGAACAGTTGGGTCTAGTCCCTGGTGGTCGTCCGTGAAAATATCGTGGTCCAAATCGTGCGGAGTCAGACACCCGAAGCCGTACGTCATGTTGAAGTGCGTGTGGAACAGCGGGTCGTTCGGGCATTCGAGCAAGTTGTCGTCCGTGAAATCATTGCTTTCTGAAATTTGTAATGTATATTCTAAGGTTGCTTTTGCAAAACTGCGTGCATGCTTCGCATCAATTGAAATTACAACACACGCGCGGGTTTGCTTTGTGTGCAATGCAGCAGCCAGGCGGATATGACAACACTCAATACTTTGAGCTACTAATTGCAACGTTATACACGCGCTGCAATACGTTTTGAGAAGAATAAAATTGGGTGTATCGCAAGTCCGAGTGTTTTTTTGCGCACGCACCACCCCGGTATAGGTATAGATATGTGGATAGGAGGAATATGATGCGAAAGAAAATGTTTCATAACTCCCCGTTAAGCATTTACCTTTATCCATCATTTTAATAAATCTGCATTCGCCGTTCTATAGTACATTATGACTCCGGCCTAAACCTATAGTATTATTCGCCTCTACTGAGTAAAGAGAACTCGGGTCATAGACCCTCGGCGTGATCTATACGGATTTAGCATAAATAGGTTGAACATAATAATATATAATACTTGAACACTTCGTTGAGCCGATAGCAGACGAGATCGATAAAATTAAGATCTTGGTTAGCTTTAACATCTTATTGAAAGTCCACTTACAAAGTAATAATTCGTGATTGGGTGAGGGGGCGTTAAATAAGGTGTGCGAGCTACCAAGATCCTAACTTTAATCCATTTTTATAATGTCGTATCTGCAGCAGATGCTTATGCCTATTTAAATGCACCTTATCGAACTGCACATACCGTGGTAATACTCGTTTATGGAGCCGGATGCGGACTTCTCCTCGTATCCCACATCGAACGGTACAAAAACTTCGGTCGCGCATTTCACTGGATTATCGTTGTGACTGCCAGGACTCAAATCATCTTGATGGAATACTATTCTTGCCTAAAAAATAGAAAGCAAATATATTCATATGGAATTTACAGTCGTATATAGTTCCCGGATCGAGATTAGTTATTAAATATATTAATGATCGACATAAAACCGTCAAATGCAAATCTTCATGATATGACGAGGAAGTCACTTACGATAGACTCTGGTAACGGCGACTTTTCCGTGAAGCCTTTGCAAGTACTCGCCCACATCCTTCTCATGGTTATAGATGTCACTATAAGTACGACGAAACCGATTGTTACAAGGCATGGTATCAAGATTTTCCAGTGATGTTGAGAAAATTCTTTCGGAGATTCATCCGGATCCGGGCCTTCTGTACAATTTACTTCCGACCATGGCGAGCTGATGTTAAGTTCCACCCCTTCTCTTTCGGACACATGTAGTCGTACGCGAGCACACATCCAAAGCATCGCCGTCTGAGAACAGAATTTGGATGATTAAGATTTTAGTTATTCCGTTTATCCATACCGCTTCATGAGAGTTTTCGTCGGATATTTAGATAATAGTCAGCGAACCAATTGAATTAGACATGGTAGTGCCTAACCAAACTGGCCTCAATTTATGTCTCACCGTCATAACATGCTCTTGCGACTTTTTCGCCACTTCCTCCATGTATCTCGTTTCGTCCGTTTCATTGTTACCTCTCCAATATTGTACCTTAATTGAATATGAAGTATTATTTCACAGTTACCAGGTCTCTAAAATAGTAGTAATGCTGCTAAATGTAAACCGATCCACCTACAATGTCGGTTATGCGTACATGCTCGCTGCAGACACGAGGATCTTGTGCCGACTATCACAATATTTAGAGCTTCCTGCCTTAAATCCAGCTATCACTTACTTGAAATTTCAACTCGTGTAAATACTTGAGTACGCTCGAAGAATTGCCTTCTATTTTTGGATATATAACCACTTTTTTCTTGATTGTGTTCTTTTTCAATTCAAAGGATGGGGTGATGAGTGTCACTGTAAAATTCGAGGCCAGATTCATTAAATATGAATAACGAGACTCAAGCGCCGCAACGAATATATGCGAATGCCTCTTTTGCACAAGGTGTCATGGACGCTAAGGCTGCGGTACCGCGATATTTTCCATATTCATGAGTGAATTTCGTCATTAATATTAGTATATTTTCACATGTTACTATCAAATATTCTTCCTTTCTCAGCCCACGTGACCAGATTCATCGGTAGAGTCGATGCAGGGGGCGTCTTCGAAAATTTAGGGAAGCTATTAATTCTGTGCTGCATATTTGGCTGGACCGATTGTTTTAGTCCCCTTTGTTGTATGCTGTTATTTCTTGATGCCCATCCGGATTGTCGGTGGAAAGATATTGGATTCGCCAAAACGTAGGCCTACCAGCAACAAATTTCCTTCGGGATGAGGAGAACACGATTATAAATTGATATTTCTTCATGGGGCGCATCATTTTCCTCTGCTGTCCGTATCGGGACTGTGGGGCTCAGTTTACAAAGGACACAACTATATTCAAATAAAAAATCAACCCGCATCGCTGCGCGAAGAAAATTTGAAGAACAATTCAAACCTCTCATTAATTAGGGAGTCAATTTGTAAATTCAATTTGCATATTGACGGCCGCCAACACATCCTAATCGAATTAATTGTCGACCCCTGGACTAAAGAATCGAAATCGGGGTTAGCTGGACACACGGTACTTGCTGGAAAACTATATCCTCGTAAAACTTGGTCTTGTGGGGAGCCCGAAGCCGTTTCCTAAGCGTCTCGGTCTTGGCAATGGTGGGCCATTGCACGTCAAGGCAATATGCCCAGTCATACCTGCAAATTCTTCCTCCATGGAATGATATTACCATCGCCGAAGTCGTATCAGCTATAGTAAGGAATGGTGATATTGGGCACAAGAAAATGGCTTACTTTGAACAACTACAACAACAACAACAATAATATGTTTCAACTGTAATCAATTTGAGCATTTCAAAATGCTTTACTAAGCGTTCTTCCGAAATTTCAAATCAGGTCGCGGGCCGAGTGTTGGTGACCCCTGCTTTGCAGTTTACACGATTATCGCCAACTGAGAAAAAATCCAATTGCGATAATATAATTTCTACGCTGTACACGTCAAAGTAGTTCTCTAGCCTCAAAAACAATGATCGAATGCGGTTAAAGTTTCGTTTGGATAAAATCGATCGAAAATAAATTGGATTCCGCAAAAGACATCAGTTTCATTGCTTTCAGGTTAAAACACGGCCTGAACTGCGAACTCCCGACAAGACTTTTGTCTCTGAGAGGAGCCAACTTACAATTTCTCCATCTGTTGTAAACTGCGCCATCGGCAAAATACAGAGTGCGATTCGATCCAAGTTGCCGACCGATCACACGCAATTCGAAATCCATATCGTAATCGTGACCGACGTCGGAGACGTCACACGTGTTTGTTGTGAGATTCGCACATTGTTCGAAAATGCACCAACCGGGATATAACCTGTGAGTCGAAATATTTTTTTACTTTTTATAATGCCGCAAAATGGCAGAATCATGATTACAAACGGTCCCTATAATTCCCGGCTTTGTGAATGAGAACAGGGATTTTGATGCATGGAAAAATTCAGTGTATTACTCCGCTTCTACAAATATGGCTGTAGCTCCAACACAACGAGCCTTTCAGATGTTCGCATAAAAGTCCAGTAACAACACAATCAAGAACGCGACATTGCATAGCTAACGCGAAATACCGTGGCACATCCGAAACGAGTGCAGGAGATCAAGCAAAATTTAATGACGGCGGAATGCAATATTGAGCACTTATCTGACCCACAAGAAGGTTCTTAGTGGCCCGCACGGTAATTTCGGCAATGACTTGCCATTGCCATGGCCCTAAAGTTTTCGAAAATTAACACAAAGTAGGCTAGAGCAGTGCTTTTCAACCTGTGTGGTGAACTGGTGATACGCACTTGTGTCGATGAAAAAATGCAGTGCGGATGAGAGCGGATGGAAATCGTTCATATTTGTTACTTCTTGTGACTTGGAATAATTCAGATAATTGGAAATATAAATATATTGGTTCCCTCACGTTTGTCATTGCGATACATTTGTAAAAATTTAATATTACTTTGCAGCACACCAGCTGTATGGTGAATTAATATTTAAGCACTATTGTAATTATGTTACCAAGTATGGTTCGAAATCGGGTACAGAGGCATATATACACTGAATCAGAACGCCTGGGCCTACGACACACGGTAGAAATGACGTAAAATTAAAATGACTTAAGTAAAACCAATGCGTTAAGGTCACTGAACTGCTATAAATTTTCAAATTAACAATTTTCGGTTGGTTTGTGAGGATGTTTCTCAAGAGGGTTAAAAAGCGCTGGCCTAGAGCAGTGGTTCGCAACCTTTTTGTCTTCGCGAACCCCTTTTGCACCGTCATGGACCTCCGCGGACCCCAAGTTTTTGTAAAAATTTAGCTCAATTATCGTGCAACCGTCATCTGTCTTGTGCAAATGATAACTGTAGTAGTGATAAACAGCAATATTATGACTTTTCTATAAAGTACCATCAAACTATTGTAGAAATTGGGAAAACTTTTATTATTTCAAAGCGAATTCTGTATCTGAATTCCTTGAAACACACTACCTAGTCTTAAAAACCCGCGCCGTTGATTTGATATGAACGAGTGCCGAAAATCTATTTCCATAAAGATGATGGCGAATGTATGTAATAACAACGCGTAACGCTCCCGTCGACACCTTCGGGTATGAACGCAAGTCGCAACATATATGGCACCAAAATTGAGAAACAGATTTTTAATGAACATATAACGTCCAACCCAGTCATTTTTATCTAGCAGCTCATCTTGAACTTATTCTGGAATAGCGGTTATATATGTCACAGGAGAAAATGGATTTCTGCAGCAAATGTCCAAAAACGCAACAAAACATCTCGAAACAGCAATATGTTTAGGCTATTGTTAATTTGGCAATTAAAATGAGTTCGCATAGTACAATATTTCATTATTTCATGTCAGACGGTCATTCGGTTTATGTGGGTCCCGAAGTTTTAGCCGTTTTGGAGCGAAACTGCCTCGTGATTCCTCTAATATAATAAACACAGATTAGGTTATCGACCATTCTGCAAATTTGGAGGTTTCGCGGACCTCCTGAAAATGCTTCTTGGACCGCTAGAGGTCCACGGATCCCCGGTTGAGAACCGCTGGCCTATAGAGTATATTGGACAGAATTATTTACCTTCAACGTTTTCTTCGCGCTTAGTGCGATTTTGTGTAGTCCAGTCATTTTCAGGCCACGTCCTTGACTATATAGTCAGCGTTACCGTCAAAAATTGTGAGTAGCATATTGTGAAATTTGGGATGAAAAAATGTGACCTCTTAGCCCCGTGCCCAGTCCTAACCGCGGCCTAATCACTATCTGGTAACTAGCTGATGACTGACAAAAGGTCATCAACACGTGACTTGCACCATGATTTCAACAGTCAACACCGCATGTGGAACTTTGTCCAAAAAGGTTCTACGTATCTTCAAGTTACGTTGCGACGAAATGGTTTAGATCTTGCAATGTATGTTGGCGACACAATACAGCGAGCGATTCTAAGTTTAAATGGTACGAGATTGAACAAAACGAGATTTTCTGTTCATAGAAGTGATAAACCTAGTAAGGCTCGTTCACAAGCGTTCGTCAGCCTTACAACAGTTCGCATACCGAACACGAACGCGAACCTCCAGCTCGCACCATCCCTATCACAAACACACGACATCGTAATATTAGACGATATTTGAGTGATACGCTTGTGCATAGAAAATAGACAGGGTAATTGCGAATTGTTTTTAAGGTATATGATTCGGTCGTAAGCGAGAGGAAATAGGACATTGTCCCTTCCAAAACCAACATATAGCCCAATATAACACAGACAGCAAAAGAGCGCTCACAATTTTTCCGACGGCATTCTGAATTTAACAGTGTAGCGCATGTCCTCCGCGGCAACGT
Source organism: Botryllus schlosseri (assembly GCF_051294905.1). Classification (NCBI taxonomy): domain Eukaryota; kingdom Metazoa; phylum Chordata; class Ascidiacea; order Stolidobranchia; family Styelidae; genus Botryllus; species Botryllus schlosseri. The sequence continues at coordinate 9,800,642 of NC_137249.1, read as the reverse complement.
CTGCAGTGGGCCAGCTAAGTATGTCATTATACATGATCGTTGAAAGGTGAACGGTATGTGTTTCCAATCCTAAATGAAAAATAATTCATAAGACGAAGAAGGACTTTACGCGAAGATAGGTAACTCCAAACTGTGAGCTCCATACGATGGTATGGAAATCCTTATTGTACAGTACATAGTACTATAGGCAGGGTTGCCATCGACATGGACCCAAAAATAAGGACAGTCGAAAAATTAGATAAGCATTAAAAACCGTTATTGTACATACGTTGTATTTATACGAGCCGTGGCATATCACATTCCAGAAACAACCTTGTCCAGCGACTCCTTGTTATATGAGGTGCTTCATGGATCTCACGACAGCTCAGGTCTAGGTTTACCTTTACTCAGGGCCGATACAGGACTTCGTCAGCCGCCCAAAAACACGTTGATCTTGGGCCCCCAAGTGGGGCGATAAACTAAACTTCTTCACCTCGTTGGGATTTATGGCATCAACCATGATGGAAAAGGCTGTACATCAAGTTTAGATGGAGCAAGAACTCCAGTAACAATGCTTGTAGTCTAGGTCATTGCCGAAGCAAACTTCTTTGCTATGTTGGAATGGGGGAATATTGCTTAGAATAATTTCGATGTGCAATCGTGGATGCGGAATGATTGCTGGTGTTTGCAGTATGGAATGCCCAGACACCCTCGGCACCAGCTGCCTTGTAGTCTGTGGTCGTTGGTGCTGATCGACTTGTGAAAAAAATAGACAGGCTCAAATAACCATTATGACACACTTCTTGTGTTTTAGGGTATAAATATGAGTTGAAATACCGGTCTTTCCTACAGCCTCAATGTGGTAAACTGGTGATTCAGTACCTTTTGACCACTAGTTGGTGTATATGCTGATTGCTTTCTGATTGCCTTTACGTCTTGACTATTAAGTTCATACTGATAGCTGGGTGCGGTATCGTCTCTGTTTGTTGTACCTGCGTTAACTCTGTTTTATTGCCGTATTGTATTCAGATACACTAGCTTTAATTTTATGTTAATAAAATCCTAGGAACCGATCGCATTGCGTTCTATCAACGGGTACAACACTCAAGCTCCAGGTTAATGTCACAATCGCTATATGTGCGAAGCACTCGCCCTTCAAGCTTTGTTTGATACATTTGAATACTCTCTCATTATCGTTACGATAAGCGTTTTTACGCCTGCTCATGCTCATTTAACTACCAGATTTAGCCTTATTAATAGCTAACACTATATGTACCATATAATTTAGGTAAATTAATAATTTTAGTTCAGCTTCACTTTTTAACCCTAGTGTCGACGCCCTTTTTCAGTACGCAATAAATGCCGCCTTCCCTGCAGGTTATTCTGCTTTGGACTAAACAGCAGAAACCTGGTAATGCTGTTTACAGTTAAAATGACGTCCGCTGCGATAGCTTGGTACAGCCGAAACGGCTACACCACTCACTGCCCTAGCTTAGGGTTACCATATTTTGGAAATCTGAAAAAAGGACACTTTTTCAAAATTTTCAGACTTGCAATACCGAAGGAAAGCCCTGAAAAATGGTAAATTTTTCCCACTTCGTGGTCGGTTGACTAAATAAATAAGGTCAACTTTCCGGCTCAGCTCCCGAAATAGCGGCCGGAGCGTTACTTCAGTGGTCATTTACTGTGTCTCAGTCGTATTTTTCCCTATATTTAACCGAAATTCTCAAAAAAGGCAAAATCTCAAAAAAGATGACATAAGGGCGTCGTCAGAGGGCACTTTCAAAAAAGAGGACAAATCCTATTAAAAGAGGACGTATGGTAACCCTACCCTTGATAAGCTATCGCACCACTTCGAAGTTAAATCCAGTTACGCGTAGGCCACGGGAGTTCCTTTCATTTATGAAGTCATAAAATCTGGACGTAAAAGCATAATTTTATAATAGTATGCAACACAGATATACCAGAGGGAAATGATCGAAGTTCTATAGTTGTTGAAAATAAGACAAAATAAGGACGCAAGTCGAAAATAAGGACAAATCTTAGAAATAAGGACAGTTGAGTTTTCTAAGACGTGGCACTTCAAAATAAGGACAAATCTTAGAAATAAGGACGGTATGGCAACCCTGACTATAGGCCTACTCACCGTCGACATTATCTACTTCAAAACACGCAGAACTGGTTACGACGGCGTGGTTGATCAGTAGTAGTATCACTGCCACAATCGTCGGTAGTGAAGCGAGTTTTCCACCCAAGTTGGGTAATATTCCCTTCAGCATTCTTTGGTCTTGTTATAGTTTGCAATATATTTCTAGACTTCCTGCATTTCTAAAGACGAGAAATTTGAGTGAAATCATGTCCCCAGAAATATGGTAGTCGTGTAGTGGGAGATGAGTTTTTCGAGTATTTAAATCATAGGCTCCTTGTCAACAAGAGTTAATTTATCATCGTGAATTATACGTTTATTACTATTTCCCGCTGTGGAAGGCTGTAAAGTGTAAACCTTGCTTGGTCAATGGTAGTATCGCAGCATACAAATATGTAGTGAAATCTTGCTCAATCCACAGTATTGTCGCAAATTGCAATGAAATAGGTATCCTCGAAAAAATACTAGATAATCTTAAATATGATGTAGCACTCGCATTATATTCTCTATGATCATATAAAATGTACACATATTTGAAATTTCCACATCATTTATATGGTGGTAACGCCATAATGAGCGATACTGGACTCAAAACCTAATATTCGTTTCAGAACCGAATCACCTAGGTACACTCTAGGCTCCTCCTCGCCCTCTCATACGTGTAAGCGGTGTCTTATAAAAGCCTAGAAGTGGGCCGGGTTATACAAGTCGCCAAGTCGGCAGCTACGGAATAAAAATGAAAAATATTGATCTGGTGTAAATGACCAGAGTAGTCGACGAACACCTTGAATACCTCAAAACAAACAAACCTTGGTACACGATTTTGCCTGGCCCGACTTGTAATATTTTACTGGCGCATCTCCGATCACAAACCTACCGGTTCTTTGCGTTAGGATACAAGAGCGAATCATTACTCTTCGTCACGTTGGACGACTTTCTCAAACACAGGCGAATGTTAGTTTCAGTTGTTCTCATTTAACTTAGTTACCCATAGGGCCATAGAGCAATTCCTTTTCCGCGAAAATAATCAACGTCTGCGACGCCGTATAAGTTCAGAGGAAAACCGGACAATACCAACACTAGTCTCATGTATAGCAGCGCTCAACAACGTAATACCTCCCGTTCTTTACACACATGCCGTATATGTAACAGGATAATAACTTGATACCACCACTACCTAAACGTTTGTGCTTTCGATGCGGCCAGAGTAATAGATGTCAGATTATGGGATAAGGAAGCTCGTAGCTTTACCAGCTCGCATTGCTCTTTTCCGGTGTGTAATGGAAACCTTGTGGTCTAATCGGCTCGCGGCATCCTGGACCAGATTTGATGAGGCTGTTGATTTTTGACAGCTCGTTTGTCGGCTTGGTCGTGACAACACTGTGCTCATCAACCGTGTTCGAGCGAGCGAAATTGCAAAGCTCTTTTGCAGAGCCATATTTCAGCACGAAGACCTTTCTTTGGATGATGCAATGTTGCAAAATATATCACAATATCGTTGTTTACCCCGCAACTTATAGTCCTATAGCTATATGTTCGCGGTACGCATTTGGACAATCGTGGTCACTCCATTTCAAGTCCGAACCATAGTCTATACGTGAAGTCACGATAACTGTATCGATGTTAAGTGAACTTCGGTAGGGTAATAATTTTCCAACGAAACTGAATTTCCCGTCAAGCACACAAGTTGTGCTGTATCAAGGTGATTTTATTCCGCTGCGAATGTCCATTAAATTATGGCATTTTAATGACATAGGACCGTACTTCAGCGACGCCTACGCCTAAGGGTCAGGATGTACCTAGACTATTACGGTAAGTACTCTCTGTGCGTTTATGTATCAACTGAATGCATCTTATTAGCGCCATTCCGAGTTAGTCGCAAGTGAGTGCGAATCGAACTCAATAACTAATATTCTTCCACTTCCCGATCAGTATGACATCAATCAACGATATTAAACGGAATCTATAATAATAATAAGTTGTAAAGATATTTCCGGTACGCCTGATTTTAATGAGATTTCTTCCGTACCCTACGCACTTCCTAACTGAAATAGCCCTGATCTGACATGGGAAAGAACCGTATAGCGGGAAGTATACTTTTTTTGTCAGTCCCATCGTATAAACTCTCTGAATAACAAAATCCTCTTCCGAGCCTCTTGGGATAGATGTAGCGCAGTTTTCCCGTGCGATATATACGGTCTTTTCGAGTCTGGTTATGATTTTGAAAGTATCTGGTATGCAGTCGAGTCCCAAAATCACGCAGCCTCTTAAAACATAAGGGACGGTGCGTGGGTGAGGCAAAAAGTTGCAGACATATGACCAGACAGCTCATGCAGCATATAGACTTTAAAATGAACGTCTGATCACACTAATTAAATCATACATTGCTATAGATTTATGCTATATTCCGATTAAATAACCAATTTGTAATCCGCGATGCCATGTACTATACTTTACAATAAGATCGTGTTTCGGAGTCGTATTGCTTCCGTATATGTTTTAGTGTCGCGCTCCCTCGTCATAAAAACTCCCTTATCGCAAATGTTGTTCATGCGCGATCATTTGAATAACACCACAGACGCGTGCTTTATCTGATCACGACAACGCGCGACATCTTTCGCCTCGGCGCAATTATGAATAATTGAATGCACGCTAATATCAGTCATCATCGCCTTGCCTAGGTGGACGTGACCAAATAAGACAGCGGCGCCTCTGACTGACTTGTTTTTCAATCACTGCCCTGGCTAGATTCGTCGCTAATAACGTGTGGCGAATGCGATGAGGAAACATGCTTTGCAAATGCGAGTGCAAAGCAGCCGAATATCTTCTGCTTCCTGATCGATGATTGCAATCGTAATCTGGTTTTGTTTTACCGCTTTCAACGCGTATGATGCGCATAGATAATATCGGCAAAAGTAAAAACGTTCCAATGACGCGGGCCGACGGCGTATTGCGATTTTCTCGGGCGCAAAAGTGAGAGTTTTAGGAGGGAAACGTGAATTTTCAACTCTCAGTGAAGGTAGTCGAATAGTGAGAGTCTGTTTTCCAAGCATAAAACTTTACTTTCTTTACCTCAAGAGCAATGTTCCCTCTAATGCACACGTTTTTCTGTCCGCGGCGACTTTAAAAGCGGCGCGCAGCTTAGAGGGAACAGTGCTCGAGAGTCACATTTATCTACGAGAATGTTGTTTCAATACTGCATATCCACCGTTAGATCCTTGAAACCTTGACTACCCAAAGTTTAGCATCGAACAACAAGGCTATATACTAATATACCAATATACCAATATTCATTATTCCCTCAAGTAGTGATCGACCATCACAATGGCAGGGATATCCCTGCACAAACTGCTACGAAAAAGTCACGGTCCGGATATACAATAATATTTTGGATGATATTAACCGCCATCATTTTTCTTATGGCCACAAAAATACACATATTTGAACCCTTTAAATTACGGTGGTTCCCAACCTTTTTGGATGTCGGAGCCGCATTTAAAACTTAAGAGTACCCATGGAGCCGATGGAAAACATGTGAGTAGCCTACCTCTGGATCTCTCCATCCAGCAAATTCAAAAGCTTATATACTTCTATAGATTCTATATCGGTTATTTTAGCATTGATAGACGCATATTCGCGAGTGCTATACATCGAAACAAACTGAAAATGCATACGATTACTACATCATACTATTATGTCGTGATGTGATAGCTCTTCCTACATCCTAGCACTTAATGCACACGTTTGCGGGGGATTATACGCTGAGTAATATTGGACTTATTGCAATTTATACTTGACTATGAACTGTTATTTCTGATGTTAGTAAAATTGTGTAGAAATTTACTCTTCACAGAGACGATATATAAAATTCTGTGACCGGCAGAGCTAAAGATATCTTCTATGAGAGCCGCAGTTGGGAATCACTGCGAAACAATATTACTGCTATGACCTCATCATACGTGGTGCTTGAATACTCGACTCAAAATCGAATCATCCAGATACTCGGAGCTTCTACCTTTTAATTCTGGATATCTAAAATTTAATTATGATTATTGCTCACCTAAGGGCACTTATTGATGACAATACACGAAATGTCTGCGTCTCTCTTATGGCGTTCATAACGCCATGTCACAACCATTCACAATCGGTCATGGAGCAATCCACGATTAATACGAGTTGATTACATGGAATCCAATGGCTTCCAGTGAAATGGATTGCGTTAATAAAGTACTGACAATATGCAATAGGCCTTCCGTATATTTCGGATGCACTGCAACGCGTGTATTTTGTTACTGTGTCCAACTGTGGATATGAAAATTGAATTTTTACTCGAACGCGCACATGCGGAAGCATATATCACACTGGAACACGGCGTTTATTTGACACTGAAATAGACACCGAGATCTACGACAAGCAGTTTCGCAGTATGAACACGTTCAGTCCACTCAGCCACGTTACCAAATCTGGTGTCATATTCAGTATTTTTGTCTGTTCGCAGGTTGGAAGACTGAAGTGCAAATGCACCCCGATTCAATACACTGCACCGTGCTCCCCTCCCACGTTGACAGCTGCGATAAGTGGTTGAGTGACTTGAGAAATGTAGTCTCTGATTTGAAGGTTAGCAACTAATTCTATGCGCAGACACGTATTGTCCTATCACCATTTTCCTATACTAGTCCTTTCAGCCATTCGTTAATTGGATTGATTTAGTTACGTTTCTTATTGCGGCGAATGTGTGAGGCTTAGATAAATGAATAATTTCTTGGCAAAGCCTGTCAAAGTCAGTTCCATGACTGTGCGTGAAAGATGTGGAAAAGTATTGACTATAGCATTACTCATCGGCGCCAATCAAAATATAGTCCAGTTCGCTACAGTAGGAAATCAGACCACATCCAATTCAATAAGTTTGGGACGATATCCTATCCACATAGTCGTGGTTTTCGTTGCGAACAGCAATACAGTAGATACTCATAAACACGCTGCCGGAACATGTTTAGCAGCTATTCGAGATTGATACCATGTGGTAATGCGGTCAACTTGTAGGAATGATTCGATTCGGCCTAGCCAATTTTGGTTTGTTACAAGTATGTGAATTTGCGGTTAACGCCCTGGTGTACTTTTGTTCAGGCTAATCCTGTTACGGAAAAGAACGGCGTAGCGGCGATGTACGGGATGCTGGGCTACGTGCCGGAGAACGCGATTATTGACGACTTTCTCATAGATCTGTTCAGCGATATTTACAGATCGTAAATATAAACCCGCTTGTTTTGATCGATTTCGACGCCGTGAATATTGTCAACGTCACATTGAAGCCCCGTTTGAAATGTGCTTGTGGTCTTTTCGCATACGTAATTTGATGATTCATGTGGTCCATGTTCTTTGTTCATATGACCATTTTGTCCAATCTCCATTCTATTTTTTCAATAATACAGGCTCTCGCCATAGCGGTAGCCGAGAGGAAAATTCTGGAAGGACGTATGGAAATTTGTGGCTGTGAAATTTTTTAACTATGGCGTAACGTCACCTATATCTATGGTGACGTTGTGATTCCACAAGTCGAAAATCCGGAGACAGGGGTGCATTTCGCCATCATGGCTACGCTTATGGCCCACGGATCCGTATTTATTCTGCTTCGTGTTATGAAGGTCAATGATACCATAACGTATTTCTATAGTACGGTCGTCTTCGAATATTGAACATTATCGCGACCGAATATCATTTCACATTAGAAGCATTTTGTCTAGCGTGTGTCATGTGTCGAAACTAATGCGGACATCACTGAAATGCGTCGTGTGCTACATTCTCGGATGATACCGCTTAGGCAAACAGCGTGCCAAATACGCCGCAATTATTCGTTTCTATGGAGTGTGTCAATGTTAGACTTAAAATGTCAATGTCGAAACTGCTCACCAATCACTCTGCGCTGTTAATGTAAGAAATAGAAGTAACTCGAACGAGTATATTCCACGTCTAATTCGTTATGGCTGTCTAGAAAGTGGGAACATCGACAATGTGCATTGTGTAATATACATAGCCGCGGTATCATGCGTTCTTATATATGATGATGAAATTATTGTCCCTTATAAAATATCAATATCATATGTCATCTCCATATCTGGCTTTGATTAAACTGGGGCCCAGTGTATTCGGGCTGGCTTGGGCAGCGATTTGTAAAGGAACTGCTTGGTTATTGTGCATTGCAGTTTAGTGTGAAGATAGGGCACAGTTGGGCTGATTTGTCCCAGTCGAATCGCATAGTGTTTTATGAGTATATAGAAGATAGTGTGATGATCGTTGCGTATGCATCGCTACTCTGACACTGTAAACAAATATCTGCGGGTGCTAATAAAAATAATATTTTGACATTTAAATATGCCCTGTGAGCCTCGCACGTGCGTACATATACTAATGCGATCTAATAGGACAAGAAAATCGATACCGTTTCGCCAAATTTCGTTAGCCCCTGACTTCTCCAATGACTAATATGCACGTGCATTGTACGCACATTTTTTCTGCTTCAATAAATACGCCTTTACCGCAAAGTTAATTGAACGACCTGCAGGGACTTCATTGCACTGACGGTTATTGATGCATTGTGGATATCATATATGCAGGGAACGTACACGATCATGATTTGATCTGTGACGCAACAGAGCCATTCGATGGTGACGTCAATATGTCTGCAAAGTGAAATTGGACGGTTAAGTGTGGTTTGGTCTCTGGCCATACTTCATTTCATACATTCGATCATGATTAATACGGAATTCAAGCGAGGTTAGTAACAATTTCTGAAAGTACATTCTCATGGCCAGGAACGTCATAACAAAATTGAAGCTGGTGTGGGTGTTATTGGTGAGACGGGAAATTCGAAATCGAAGTGCAAATATACATATTACATATATGTTGTATACGTATGTGTGTTCTAATATTGTACATATATTATACATAATTTATAAGTGCCAGTCGGATCATAAAACAGCGCAAATGTTCCAAAACATGTGCCAGTAGCACCGTCAAACTTTTCAAGGCTACATTCGAAGCAATCGATAGGACTTTTGCGATAAGTTATGAATGCTTACTAGTCAGTATTCTGAAGATGAAAGCCCACAGGACGTCGCCCTGCCTTTGGTCCTGTGATAAACTGCGAGATGTTAACATCTATGCAATTGCAGCGAATCAGTGCAATTTTCACTCCTCCGTTTTATTCAATGCTTCACGCGCACGCTAATTCGAGACTCATTTGACTTCCAGAGAGAAGTGATTTTCCATCTTAATTCGACCTCATCACAACGTATTTTGACTGTACGGACGGACGCCTTTTTCTTCGGCAGAGACAGCTGGATTCCGTAATTTCCAGACATATCAGAAATTCAATAAAATATTAAATAAAATCAAAGTGATATCGACTACAGAACAGTGGTTCCCAACAGTGGCATAGAAGCCGCTTGGCGATTTTGTCTCTTCGCCATGGCCGACAAAATGAGGCTGAACAGTGCACACAGCACGGAGAGACGGCTAATCACAACCAACCATGGCCTACTACTGTCTTTAGTAGGCCATGGACCAACGCTTTTGAAAGCACGTATGACGACGAGGTGGTTTTATTTTAGTTATCTGTGGAAATTGACAGATTTATGAGGCTGCATGGTGCGAAGCAGTGAAACCACATTTGGTCGTAATGTAACAGCGTTTGATGTTTTACAGTGGGTAGCTAAATCACACACTTGAGTAGACACCATATTTATGCTTGTGTCTGAAACTTTGTCTTGCCATTGGTGTTGTGAGAGGAGTTTCTCAAAGCACAAAATGATAAGTCGTATTTTCGTTCTATCATGAATGATGATGGGCTATCAGCTCTATCGCTTCCTTCTATATGCTCAAAAACTTGATTTTGAAGATACTATCGCTGATTTTGCTTCGGCGAAAGATCGAAAATTTCAAGTTTGAGGCGGTTATTGATCTTTTATTTTCCCAATACATTTGTTCTCGATTTTTGTCTTGACTTTTTACCGTAACGCTGAGATAGCGAGGCTTCTTTCTGGAGCAATATAGAATTTCTGAGACGCGGCATATTATTTGTAATTGCTTTTGAAAAGATTGTTTGAACATGAACTTATTTTAAAATTTTCTGCAGTCTACTTAGGGCAACATTTTTAACGAAAGCCAGGGACGGCAGCATATGCTCATGCAGCACCGGTTCCCAACAACCTTATTTCCACCAATGTCTGCTAGTTTTATAAATTCTATAGCGAACATCGAAAGCAATATCTTTGTCAAATTGTATTAAAAAATATTAATTAAGGATCGCACCTTGTGTTGATTGATCAGAGAGAAGCAGACATGGCGGTGCATGTATGACAGTGGTTCGCAAGCTTGGGGGCGTGAAAGCATCTCAATGGGGCGCGAAGTCACATTTAACTGAAAAAATTTTCGCGCTGCGCTCGATTTACCTCAAGCTCATGGTGTTTACTGTACGTATCTGTTGTCCGAATTTCATATTTGAGAATTCTCTCATCAATAGCCATAACCTTTAATGTTATCAAACTATCCGTTGGGATGACTAGCATTCTGATTCACCTCTTTAACATTTGTGATATCACGATAAGGGGGGGGGGGGGAGTTTTCACGATCAAAAAGGGGTGCGTGATCACAGAAGTTTGAGAACCACATGACAATGCTGTTCTCAAATCCACATTCTCTTCGACATTATCGGTGAGAAATTGCTTTGAAATAACATTTCTTCGTTAAAATACTATCATTAAACACGATTTATTCCACACGTATAATGTAGGCCTATGTGAATAAATTTGCAAATAATGTATCGATTCAGCAATCCGGCCCGCCAAGTACTTAATTTTCCTATATCCGGCCCGCCGTCTAGAGAAGTTGCCCGCCCCTGGTCTATAAATGGTTACGTCCACATTCTCTCCATGCAACCATATTCGTGCTGCAGTCATCAGTCGGTAATATTTCCTGCTTTCTTACTTCGTTGGGGTATGAGAGACTCCCGCAAAACCCATTTTGCAGTGAAATCTCTTCTGCGTGCAGGATTGTAACCAATTCATACAAGGTTCCGATCAATTGTTAATTTATATAGCCTAGTATTGACTCGAGTCAAGTCGAGTCATGTTCAATTCACAACCGAGTCAAGTCCGAGTCCAAGTTAAGGTGCAAAGGGTGAAGTTCAATTTATAGCTATAGTGCTGAGACTCGAGTTCAAGTCATTGTGTTTGCGTTCATTGTTCAGTTTCGAGATCACGTCCTGTTCCATCCGCGTGAAATCGAATGCCGCGCATTCATAATATGGTCATTCTCCGCACTTCTAACAGTTCTGTTCCTATTTACAAATACCAGTACTGATAGACGGAATACCAATAATGTTATAGCCGACTTTTCTTCGAATTTTCAATGAAATGCCCATGGCCATCCGAGTTTCGAGTCATATGACTTGGTTGAATCGTGGGCAATGACTCGAGTACGTATCGAGTCAGTAAACAAATTTACTGACGTCGAGTCACCAGAATTTGCCGACTACACGTACACACTACACACTGCACACTACAATATGTCTAAAATACTTGAATATGTGACTGGCGATACTGAACTTGAGTATTGCTTTGAGAACTATACCAACATGTGCCAAAATCGATTAGGTCAGCAAACCAACCTATCGATCGTTCTGCGCTTGATCGTCGGTGTAGGGAATCGACGCTGGTTCCTATAACCCGGTCACCGTGTTTAATTCAGCAATCCGTCAACATCTTATGAACTATCCGGTCTGTGCCAGCCATTACCTTCACTGTGATTGCTCAATGTATATCTGCCTTCCATCTGCCTGTGTTGGAGACTATCATAAAATTGACCGATCCTGATTTATGCCGGTAGAAGGAGTTTCTATACAATCGCGAAATTTTCCAATAATATACAACGCTATTGGTCTGTGTAATGCAGTGGTTCCCAAACTTTTTTGAGCTACCTCCCCCCTGGGACAACGAATAAAGTACCAGCTCCCCCACCCCACCACATCTAAATGATAATGATGTCGTCGTCATCATCATCATTATAATGGGTTTGATATTTTATAAGAACATTCTGAAATCTCCGCGTCCAGCTACTGTGAAGTTTCTTCTGTGAGTCAAAAGATTTGTCACGGCACTGAAAGCTATAGTTCTAATAGATACTAGCCGGGAGTAATAATGGGGAAACATTTAACCCGACTCAAGGGAGAGTATTTCTATATGATTCAATTGTGTCTCCAGAACGAGTGATAGTAAGAGATATTGAACTTTGGTGTGAGCGCAAAATTGTTCTGCAATGTAGACGGTACGGATGGTGTGAACGTGAGGTTCACGTCCGCGTTCTGTGTGTGCGTACGGGGTCAATGTTGACTTCATATGTTCATTGTATCATAAAAACCAAATCCGTGCGATTGGGGTGTTGGCTACTGCTATATAACTTGTCAATGGGGTGATATCGGTAGCGAGTATGGAAAAATGTTTTACACTCTGCTCAATATCAACGTAGCAATACTCAGTTGCCGAATACATAGCCCGGGTCTGGCCTAGACCGTTAAGACGTAAGCTTGTATGGGTACATAAAACACCACGCCTGTTATTGTGCCGTCAACTCTTGATGAGAGGCACATGAAAAGTCTTCAAGTTATTAAGTTCTTTACTACAATGAATGTAGTTCTGAAAGCAATACTTATGTTCAAAATATCCAGTGACATCCCTCTCTCCCTACAAGAGGCCAAAATAATTATCAAAGAACTGACTCACGAAAGATGGAAAAACGAATTTGAAACGAATGATTCCGAAAATATCTACAAGCGAATTCACGCCGCACATGATATCTCGCAGCCACTGGGACTATCAAGAAGGGAAACAGCAATCTTGTTACGGCTTCAGACTGGGCATTGCAAACTCAACGGGCACTTACATAGAATTGGACGTCACGACGATGGCCTTTGTGCAACATGTGGCGTTATAGAGACGGTTGAGCATTTCTTGTTACAATGTTCTCGATATAGCTCACAGCGTAACTATTTTAAGGACATAGCACTACGAAACCATGTGCCCATAGACATTGTTTCACTTCTCGGCAACCCTTACACAATTTTGCCTGTGATTGACTATGTTATCCTCGCCGAGGGGCAACTATAATGTAGCAGTAGAATCTAGAACACATGCCTACAACACTTTGGTCTGGGGCACAAGGCCATAGCTGCTAAGCACCATAACCGCAATACACATACATATGTTCAAAATAAGAAACGAAAAGCAAGCAACGATAATAATATGATATTCCAAGACAGATGAACGTGTGACTAATGCCTAGGCCTACTCTTTCGTGGATGTTGACAAGAGGCCCATTAGCCTTACACGCAATAAGTCTCCTGCGAGATCCAGAGGTGGTCAGTAACGAAGTACTTCTACATTTTTGAAGTTCTCTAGTAGTTTCCCACTACTTGGATACTTACTCAAGTAAATCTAAGTTCCCGCTACTTATACTTCTACTTGGCAATATTTTGTGATCTATTTACTTACTTTTCGCTATTTTCAGTGTTTCAAGTAGAAGTATTTTCATCCTCCAATCAGCTAGAAGATAGTCTGAGGAATTTCGGAGCTGTTTTCACGGAGTATCAATATATAATTTTCATAAAAATCGAGTAAGGCCCGGAATTGTCGTCGATTTGGAGTGACCAATATGATTTCACGAAAGTATCTGTGAATATAATTTAGGTAGCGGCTTGCGTGTCTCCTTTCACACTATATGCATTGTCGCCCATATGAAATATTTCATCACAGTATATATGGCCCAACATAACGTTTGACAGTGATGCTTCGCAATCTAGCATTTACTTATCATATCTTATCATGGCGTGTCCTAATGCGGAAAAATGGTCTCCGACTTTTTTCAGCTTTATACCTGTATTATTATATCACCCCTGAAACTTTCTGGACTGAAGACATGAAATACATTTTCCGCTTTTAGAAGTAGTATTTATATTTATTTTTCAACTCCCAGTATCATACTTTGAGTCTGATTATACTTTCAGTTCATTTGTCTGGAGAACATACTTGTTGAAGTATAGAAGCAAGTGTAGTAATGCCTTTAATTTCCGGAAATAAAGCTACACAATATGGCATTTTTACAATTCACCATATTTTTATTAGCGTTTACTAATCGCGTTAAGTGTTTACACCGTATCCGATACAACTTATCCATATTGCTCTTCGAATAAACTACGGACCTTATAATATGGGGGAGAGCGCCATACCATGATATTTTCTAAAACAAGCTGTTCGAGTAAACAGTGGAACAGTATTGCATTTCCATATCGATACTATCATTTTCATCCCATGATGCGGACGTATATGCATCAATATTAATCAAGATCTGCACCTTTCGCACAGATCAATTTGCATATTTTGACAATCTATGCGAACGAATTACGATCGTTTTCACAACTACTTACTTACTTGAGTAGATATAAAGTGAGTCAATTCTACTTCTACTTCAAGTAGTTTTAGGTTGCTTATGGAAGAAGCACTTCTACTCGTACTTGAGTAGATTTTTTTTTTTCGCTACTTCTACTTCCACTTGAGTAGCTTTCGTGACTACTTTGACCACCTCTGGCGAGATCACGAAGTTCGGACAGCCATATGGAAAACTGGCTTTACATGGCTTCATCATCCATCCCTTTCAATATTGTCAAACTTGTCGTCAGAGGAAAACAGTACCAAACTGAAACGTCGACGCGGGTTGAAACTTTGCCGACTTTACCCTCAAGTGGTATGTTTGTTCTTCTTGTCAATGTAAAAGAGGATAATACACATTGTAAGATTGGAATATAGGCGTGAGGGTTTTAATTAGAAATTACAAGATGGCTATTTCTAATATTACAAATTAGAAAAAAACTCAAGTGACTCGCGCGATCACTCTTACGCCAAATGTAACCCTTCGATCAACGGGATTGACTATACTACTGATGTATTGAGAGTAGACTGTAGATTGTAGAAGTAGAGTGAACTGTACATGGGCATATAATACCATTGTCATACGATGGGGCATTCAATTCTACCTTGACGGACTCGATCGGATCGGTCTTATTGCTAACATTATCATGGCGCAGTCGCTGTATCTTCGATCAGCGCGTGATGTGGGGCATAGTTTGAGTGTCATTAACTTCCATGACCTTACAGCGTAAAGCTCGCGGGTTCGCGTTCGTAAGACAAGCTGCAGAATCTTCATATCGTGATGTATTCAGTATTTTCATCAACGTCACGGGAAATACTCGTCGTAATAGCGGAGTTGAAACAGGAGATAGTATCGCAGTTAGGGACTTCATCTTCACTCGGAGAATTTCGGGCGTCCGGCTGAATTTCGGTGACATCAGCGGTGAGTGCTTCTAAAAATTTAGGAGTAATACGTATATCTCTGACCACGACCCCTAATCGTATAGGCCATACATACAAATTTTCATGCAGACGTATACTATTATAATCATAATTTAGAAGATGAATTAGGCCACATACACAAATTGTCATGCAGACGTATATTCATAATTTAGAAGATGAATTTATCTATTCTTCTCCTTTAGATTTGGGGCTCATTTTCAAACTATACATGCAGCCTTCTGAATCCTGCCGACACCGTAAATACGAATTGACCTCTGCAATTGCAACACAGACCAGGACGTCAACATGTGATAACATGCGATGTGACAGCATGATATAGACCACCAATCCTTAGTCGATATTGTTATTTTCTGCCATTTTCTGTACCGTTACTTTCTCCCGTTATCAAAGCAGCAGTTGATGACACAACTTCGCCCCGGTTCTCTTCTATTACATCAAATGCTTCGAACGATTCAATGATGGAGTTTTCGTAACTGCTGGCGCACTCTTCGTGATCTATTATGTGGGCCTGCGGCGTAGAGCACAATGATAGTCTTTAATTCAAGGTTGCGTACAGCGGAAATTACAGAATTGCATCACGAGAGGCATGCACAATTGCACATCTTCTATTCATAATTCACAATTGGTTGTGCGACTAACAGGGTTAGCATGATACAAATATATAAACACTGGGAAATTATTACTTGGATTTGTGATATGTGGCAGTTGTATGATTTCCTGTTAGCCCGGAGTGTAGCATTGGATACGTGGTATAATTTTTTTATTTACACTTTACGTATCATAACTGCACGAACTACATTCACATCAGTGCCATATTCTAACATACGTTTGCTAATTTATTGTTTTATTTGAAAAAGAAAAACAAAACAATTACGCATATCATATATAGGCTGTTACATATGAATGCATTTGCACTTGTAGCGGGAAGGGAGTTTTGACTAATAAATCGGTTTCTAGCCTAAACACCGAAAATCCAAATCCAAGTCGACGCATATTGTAATCGTTATATAGCTAATTGGTTATATACGCAGCATCACGATAATGTCACCATCTATCGCAATATAGTTTCCTGGATAATAATGATGGCACAAGATGTAGCAGGGAGGATAAATAAATCTGTTACATTTCCAAGGATGCGGAAGGCACTGCCTAAATCTGAATGCGCCCGGTTTACTTACAACGGCTTCTGGTAATATTGGCTTTTCTCCGAAGGCGTTACGCACATTTTCCCAAATTCTTCTCATGATAAAAGCAGCTACTATGGTGACAAATACGCAAATGGTTACTACAATGGAAATCACAACATTCCGGTGCCCCGACTTCTCCGGCATAGCGGCCGCTTGCTCAGTGAGTTCTGCTGTCGAAATATTTGAACAGATTTCTTGCGACCAAGCCGATGTGATATGCACTGTTTCATCGTAGCCGATTTCATCTACGAATAGTCTCACTCTTGCGCAGAGCAATGGCCACGATATCTAAATATAGATTTAAAAACTAATAATGAGTTAACAACTAATAAGTGGTGAGGATGTTATTTTGGCTCCTCTTCATCCGTCTGAAACTGAGTGTTATAAGTAGATACAAGTAACCTGGTCTCTTTTAGAGCGATGTTCAAAGCCATGGTCTTCAGTTCTAACCACGATAGAAGTATATCCTACATTACAGTGCACTTATAGGGTTGCATTTAAAACAAAAATATATTTAAAACAAGCATGTTTAAAATGTGTTTTTTATTGTTTGTTGTTTGTTTTTGTTTTGCCATGACGACACGAATCTTTAATTGTGACGTATACTATGTTGGATTAAGATTTACAAATGAAAATATAGGGTAAATATGGCTTCTTTGACGAAAAAGGCTTCCGGCCGCTTAATAATCGGACCAAAAATATCTTTACACAGAGCTATATACATTGTTATGGAGCAAGTCCACAGTCGGCGGTCATCATCATCAGAACATACATACCGTACAAATGATCTATGTGCTATGGCTGTTTATCCGACAACAATTTCGGAGGTTCCAACCATTATATATCGTATAAGCCGACTATATATCGGGTGCAAATCGTTCTTGTGCTCATAATACATGTATTGTCGAAAGTATTTGCGGAATTAACCGAGCGTGACAGCGTAATAGTGATGCGTCCGGCTTCTTGATCGGTAGGTCGTGGCTTTAATTCCCGGCCGGGCCAGACCACAGAGTCGAAAGCTGATGGTATCCGCGGCTATCCCGCTAGTCGTTCAGCATCTACGGATAGCGCGGAGGAGAAAAAATGGAGGTGCAGACTAACATGATGACTTTACTTAAATATCGTATCGCATCTCCATCGTCAAAGCACGCGTTTGAAAGAAAGTCTTTTAAAACATCATTTGTTTCAAATGCAACCCTATACAAGCCATTTGCACTCCTACATATATGAGAACTCACTGCTATAGTATCTTCCACTGCCTCCTTTGACACGAATTTGTTGTATCTCACCCCAGTTTCACTTCCATTCCAGTATTGAATCTAAATGCGTGAATGTTTATGAACAAATAGCTCGATGTTCGATCATATCGCATCGCGTGCAACCGTCACGATATTATTGTGTTGTATCGATGACCCGAGTCGTGAGAATTCATCAGATGGTAAGGGTGACCAACAGGGCTCTGGAAACGAAGTTGCGGAGTCGGAGTTTCGTGGAGTGGTAGTTGGAGGTTAAGTGAACCGACCCCACACCACAGCCCAGGTAGCCGAAAAATCAATCCAAAGGGAACGTCCAGTCACCGTTTTCCTGTTGTCCGTTCAGATACAATGCCTTTATCGGTTGTTACCACACTCACATTCGATAGAATGTCTTGCGCGCATATTAAATCTTATGTTTGTTTCGTAACTATATTATTCGAGTGACGAATGTTGAAATATATGTACAAAACGAAAGCAAATCTTTACGTGTGCTGTTCAGTGTTCACTCACTTCGAAATGTAATTTGATATTTTCGTCTTTCTTTACTTTCGACGGATCCCCCGTATATTTCGGATAGAACACCGCTTTTTTCTGCACACGCTTCAACAGCAGATATGGCGTAGTGAGAGTCACTGAACGAGTGCACATGTGCGTGTAGAACATTGATTGAATGAAACTACAAATTGCGTCCATGCTACAAAAAGCTTCCCATATAAGACTGTGCGTTCCTAGTAGAGTGGGCCTTGGACCGAAACCGCACTGGCTATCCGGTCGGATTGTTTTCATTTGTGACCGAAGCCGGAGTAATATTTTTCTGATAAGGCCGGAGTCGACTAGGAACCGGATTCGTACTTTTTTGATACGGTCAGAATCGCTATGGAAGAGCATGGCTGTTGTAACTACTGGTCAAACTCCAGTAGCCGCCAGCACAATTATGTGAGTTTTTATGGTCATATTTCTTTTGTTGCAATATTCAATAAATAACCTGAACCCGTACCGTATATTCTACTGATTTGCAACTTTTACAACTTTTTTTACATTTTTTTTTACAGAATATATGAAGCATGATGTTTTTAGCTGTTTGGAAGAATCTGATAGTGCAATTGCGTCACAATGCCAAACTCGATCATAATGCTAATTTCGAGGCTGATTTTAGGGGGTTCCTGGTCCATCAGCAGAATAAAATTTATATTTTCGTAATCAGTAGATCAGCATCTTTCCATTGATACCCGTTTGATAGAGTTTAGCGCTCGGCAAGCCGGTCAAAAATGGCCGTAAAGTTGCCTTTTGGTCAAATGGAAAGTATGACGTAACCCAAATGCAGTGAGCCGTTCAGTCTCGCTGTGTCCACACCATATAGGACACTATGGCGATATGCTGTAATGGAAGTTTGAAACCTAAATAGCACGTAAGTGTATTTATGATCAATTGAATAGCGAAGAAAGAAACGAAACAAGCAGATATCCTGCAAATCTTAAGCTGTTGGCTTATGCGACAGAATCTATCGAGTATCTCACACCCTACTATTTCTAAAGAATTATAAGTGCAACCGGGGCCTACGATATCGTAGGCCCCGGTGCAACTTTCTCAAGATTTTGGTGCAGTAAAAACTTTCCCTAAATTGATTGTTATCAAGGTTTATCGAATCGGATCTCGAACATTTCATGAATCCGGCCTAGGAGTCGAGCCAGAGAATTGTTGATCCTCTCGCACTAGTTTCTGGTGTAGGCCTACTTTATAATCCGTCATTTTTCATAACCTAATTTCCATAATTTCATAGTTGTAATGGCTGCTGTAAGCTCTAAATCACAAATGTATATCGATAACATGTACTTACAATTTTTATACTTATTGTAGCGTATTGGATCAGTAACGTAGGACGCTTGGGCCATTCCGCGTAAGAGTCCAACAACACGCACGTAATCGAGATACTCATCGTAACAGTCGTCGAGAACACAAGTGTTTACTGTTTTGTTTACGCAACCCTTGCAAGGATGCCAGCAAGCCTTGTCGCCAATCTTGAAAACTCTGGATGAACAAAAATCGCTAAAACTGGTGTCAAAAATCGGTAGTTGTCGCTGAATCTTGAAACAAAATCGCTAGAAGAAGTCGCTAAATCTGATTTAAAACCGTAAGTTGTTAGATTTAACCAGACTCTCCATACATTCTATACATTCCTGTTAGTTATATTTTAATCGTCTGTTTCAAATGCCCCCTATCATATTTATAGTTCATAATACATTTCAACAAACCAGATCGATCAGCGTGACCACTGACCAGGTTTGGACTCATAAACACTCATTATATAGGCGTAGGGTTGCATTTCAAACACTTTAAACAGTGTTTTAAACAATGACCTTAAAAAAATTGTTTTTTTTAAGTTGTATAATTATGCGATAATTGTGTAAATACTTTCCAAAAAAACATGTTGTATGATCCTACGGACGATTACCAACCTATTATCCGACATATACGATATGATATGGTGGGAACCCTCAAAATGGTTCAAAGGAGCTATGTTTAACCTATATTTTCAATCGTCAATGTCAATCCATTATGACGTCACAACTGAATATTCGTGAGAGCATTGCTTTAAAAAACATGTTTTAAACAAGGGCCTTGTTTTAAACATGTTTGTTTTAAATTTATTTTTGTTTTAGATGCAACCCTGCATAGGCGTGACACAAACTGACGCTGAAGGGAATTTGAAGGGAAAAGCATACTGGATATACAAGCGCCTTGCTCGATGCGTCCGTCAATACGAGATGCGATCAATGATATAAGATATACATTGATGCGATATACTAATAATTGCATTTTAATAATATATTCATATTACAAATATATTAAAACCCGAAGCTTTTCGAGTCAACACTCTTCAGGGGTAATCGTCGGCATAAAGAGAATTTCAAAAACTTGCATATAACTACATTGCATACAGTCAATTGTGACGTCATAGAAACGAAACAATATCCGGTGCAGACAAACCGCGAGCGCAGCTAGTGGCCAATTTTTAGCTGAAGCAGACGTTCCTTCTGCTGGCATAAGCGTGGTTGATGGATCTTAATGAATGTCGATTCCAGCGCGGACAAGTGGAAAAGTGTGCGGCCACTATAAGTAGCGATGTGCAGTGTGCACTTTAGAAAATGTTAGGAGGTTCAAACCCGCTAAGTAGCCTACATAATAGCCTAATACTAGCGGCTGGTCATCCAATTATCTTTTTATTTCCCTGTCCATCCATCTGATCAATGGTATAGGCCAGGGGTTCTCAACCGGGGGTACGTGAAGCATTTTCAGGGGGTCCGCAAAGCCTCAAAATAATTGATAACCAAATTTGTATTTTTTTACTTTGAAAAATCACGAGGCAGTTTAGCTACATTACTAGTAAAACTCCGGAGCTCACATCAACAGAATGCCGATCTGAGGTGAAATATCCTGCCGTGCAGACTCATTTTAATTGATAAATTGCCAATAGCCCACTGATACAAACATTTTGCTGTTAAGAGATGTTTAGTTCGGGATTGTGGGAAAAAAGTTGGATGAGTCACGTCAATCAGGGTGACTTCGAAATGTTTATAAAATCCATTTTCTCCTGGAATATACACAACGATCTTTCCATCATTACTCCACGATAAGCTGCTATGTAGAAACGACCAGGCTTGACGTTATAAGTTCATTAAAAAATTCTCTTTGGTCCTATATTTGTTGAGATCATACCCAAATGTGTCTTCGGAAGCGTTACACGTTATTGCCACATTCACCGCACCTATTATATTTGTGGTAATGGATTTTCGGCACTGGTTCATATCAAATCGAAGGCGCGTATCTTCAAGACACGACCACGTATTTCAAGAATTGCGGTTGCAGAATAAGCTTGGAAATAATAGAAGTAAACCCAATTTCTACATGAATAGTATGGTCTTATTTTGAAGAACGGTCATTTTGTTGCTGTTTATCATTAAGCCTACAATTGTCATTTGCGCAAGGCAGAAGACGGTTGCACGTGAGCTAAATCTGAACTTAAACTTCGTGGGGGTCCGCGGGGCTCCGTGGCGATCCGAAAGGGGTCCGCGAAGACAAAAAGGTTGAGAACCACTGGTCTAGGCCTATATAAATTAGTATGTCTGACATTTATTCGCATAAATAGCATGTTAATTGTCAATGAAGTTTGGTTGGAATAATGTTTTATGTCAAGAGTACGTTAAGGAATCTTTTCCTGTTATCCGGTAGCACGCATAAAATCTCGTGATTTTATTTTTTGGGGGTTATTAGAATGTTGTTACATCTTGTGTTAGTGTCGAAAGTAACCGAAGTAATGGTTTATCTTTCATTTATCTAACGTGAATCTGATACTCTTTAAATCCTTAATCCAATCGAAGTTACATTATGGCATCCTCTGTTGGGGGGCTGCCAGTAAAACTGCACTCAAGCCACTGCAGAAACTACAGCATAAATGACTCCGAATCATAGCTAGGGCCCCAAAAGGGCCTGGCTGCCCATCCAATAAGTCGCTGCTGAAGAGATTCGGCGTCCTAAACATAGAAGATATGCGGAAACTAGAAATCGCCAAGTTTATGTATCAGTTTCACTGCGGTCGTTGCCCCGAATATTTCAATGACTTCTTTACCTCTGAATCAAAAGCGCACAAGTACAACACACGCGCGTCCTCGTCGTCCAAATATCATATGATCGACCGAAAAGATCATCGCTCCATCAAATATGCCGGACCTGATGTGTGGAACAGTATCCCGCCGGCCATCCGACAGTCGACGAGCATGTCCACATTCAAGTCGAAATACAAGCAATTACTACTAAATAAATACAGTCCATCCTCAAGATTACCGGACCACGACTGACCTATCGATCTCGCTTCCCATGACATGCCGCCCTATTTCTTGTCGCATTCTTTTTCTGTACTATCTTCTTTACTTTCATTCAGTGTGCATGCCTCCTCTTTACATCGCCTAGGCCAAGGTGGGTGTCAGATTCAATAGACTACTCCTTGTCGCTTCGACATCTTCCTGTCTTTTCATTGTATCGCATTTTTGTGGTGTATTGAACTGATAAAATTGCTAATAAACCAATGATGATGATATAAAACTCTTTATCCGAGCAATTTTGCGCAGCGGGCGATTTAAACCCGTTCCTTGGTTTTCGATATTGGTACGAATAGTGTATATAGTACTGACGTCTCGCCAGGGATTTCTAGAATTACATATCCCTGGTCCCGTGTGGATGTCAAGTAAAATCGTTTTCTCAGTAATCTTGTAAACTCGCGATTTCAGTTTTAGAGGGAGGTGGAACCCTATATTCGTCCGGCGTGGGCGGTGGGCTTAAAGAATTAATTCACATAGCGGACCTTGCATAGCCAATTTCATAGGGCGAGAATGATTGAGATTACTCGTAAATCCTAACCTAAACAGAAGACTGGTCAAAAGGAATGTAAAGTCGTTGAAGTTTCCGGGAAACGACCTGCCAACCTTTAGACTCTCTACGAAGCGCTGCTTACCATTCAGCCCACTTCTGTGAAAGCTGAAAGAGCATTCAATGCATGTGGACACTTTGTTAGAA
The DNA here is from genome assembly GCF_051294905.1 of Botryllus schlosseri. Taxonomy (NCBI): domain Eukaryota; kingdom Metazoa; phylum Chordata; class Ascidiacea; order Stolidobranchia; family Styelidae; genus Botryllus; species Botryllus schlosseri. The sequence continues at coordinate 9,777,082 of NC_137249.1, read as the reverse complement.
AATTCCGGTTCAGGCTACAGGATGCCACAAATGATTCATTGTGCTTTATAAGGAGGGCGTTGCAGAAGCAGTGAACATTAAATTTGCGTGGTTTTTCTCGTATTCGCTCGTACTGCGCGTGTACGTATAGGTCTATACCAGTGGTTCCCAACGTGGGCGATATCGCCCCACAGGGGCGATTTGGTGGTCTAGGGGGGCGAAAATAGCGAAGGGGGCGATAGGGTGGCGAAATCTGACGAAGGGGGCGATAGGGGGGCGACGGCACGTTGAAACGGCTATATTGGAGTCAGGACCGTAACTGCCGCACTCAAACCCTTCAATTGGGGGTGGGGGACCGAACTCGAAGGGTGCGCAAAATTATTTCGTGAATTAACATAAATTATACAGTAATTTTTTAGAAAATTCATGCAACCTTTTAAAAATTTTTTCGCGCTGCGCGCGAATTCATATTTTAATATATCCTGATTTTGTGGTACCCGTCACTCGACAAAAAGACGCATGATTTATGGAAGTGGGAGACTTCAGCGTCGGCCATTAATGCGCCGCTACGCATCAAGACATATGAAGTTAGAGGCCATGTAACATGCGACTCCGAGAAATGTGCAGTCAGCAGCGAGAAGACTTTGGCCGAAAAGGAATGCCCTTGTGCTGACCGAAAACTTCGATATATATACATACATACATTTAGGGATGGTGTGAACCTCTAAAAGGTTCAGGTTCGTGCGAACGCGAACCTTTTTGACAGGTTCTGTGTGAACACGAACGTGAACCTCATGACGTCACGTGACGTCATATTGCTAATTCCGATATCCAACCCTACATTTCAGTGAAGTGATAGCCTAAGCTTACGCCTTAACGGTCTAGGCCAGACCGGACAATGTATTCGCCGTCTGAATTTTGCTACGTTGATATTGAGCGGAGTGTAAAATGGCTTTATATACTTGCTACCTATATTACCTCATTAACAAGTTATGCAGCAGTAGCCAACACCCCAAGGATTTGGTTTTTATTATACAATAAACATTTGAAATCAAGATTGACCCCGTACGCCTGCTAGATTTTTTGCATCAGACAACGATATCAATTTCATTGATTGGGTGAATAAGCATCATTAGCTGACTACCTATATGCAGAGTATTTCGTTCTTGATGTTGTGTGATTGCGGGTCAAGCTCAGAGCAGAGAGTCACTAAATAATCACAAACGGAAAGCTGGATATTTCGAGCAAACCTTTGTAACAATGCAAGTAAATTTTTTCAGATTGTCAAGGTGCATGCTCGTTTAGTGTTGATTTTTTTATGCTGCCAGCGCCATGTATAGAGTGGCCCGCAGTTGAAATGCAATAAATTTCAACCAAAGACGTTATAATGAAGTGAAAATTGTAATATATGAAAAAGGTTCACAGGGCAGAACCTACCAAGGTTCGTTTGTGAACGTGAACCTCTAAATTTCTGAGGTTCACACACAGAACGCGAACGTGAACTTCACGTTCACACCATCCCTAATACATACATATATGTTTAATTGTCGATAGGCGCCTATATGGCTGGCGTCTAATGGTCCTGTTCTGGCGACCTTAACCCTACAGGACAAATGCCAACACGCAAAGGAAAAAATTAGTTGTCAGTAAAGAAATACCAATTTGAAATCATGTTCGTCTTTTAGTTTGGTACGTTTTGACGATTTCCATATCTTCTGACATAGCAAATATATGAGGTCATGAAATAGCATCATGTAACGAAGTCAATATTAGAACGATTCCGCCCCAAGGTGTTCAATTATTATTTAGGGGTCCTATACCTTTTCCAACATACCACACTCAGCTCTACCGGTAAATCTGATTACGTGGGCAGAAAGAGGATAAAAAAATTGATAGTAATATATATGCAATTCCCGACCATACTGACCGATTCGAGCATGAATTTTATAAACTTTTCGCGCTTCGCGCGTTTAGGCGAGATACGGTGACTCACCAAACAGTACATGAAATAGGGTAAAGCTGATATGTAGCGACAAAACGCCCACTAGCTAGCTGAGGGAGGTCTGGGGTTTGGTTTATCACCCTATGGGACCAAAGACCAACGTTTTTTTTTTTTGGGGGGGGGGGGGGATGACGAAGTGCTGTTACGGTTCTGATTGGAGACAAGTCGGAGAAATGACCTTTTATTCAGTCAACTCACGAAAATTTAGCTGTAAAAGTGAAATTTCGAGTTCGAGCCGAAAAGTTGACCCTTTTAATTAGTCAACTCGCCGGTGATCCCACTTTGTATGCCCATTTTTCGGTTTCCAATATTTGGGGGGCGATGATCGGCTTGGAGCTTCAAAAGGGGGCGATGAGTGGAAAAAGGTTGGGAACCACTGGTCTATACTCTACAACAGAGGTCTCAAACACGCATCCCGCGACGATATTTTGGAATTTCAAGTATTCAACTATACATTCAAGTGCCATATATCTTTTTTAGATATAATAACTTAAAGTTCACCCAAAACTACTATAAAAATCACTGAAATCGCAACAAATTTCACTATCACATCACTTTTAAAAGCTACCATGCGGTAGAAGATCAGCTATTACGTCACATTTTTAGTTCATGATGATAAATCATGACCCGTTGATGATTCGAGGCTGAAAATTGTGACTTGGTTTGGTGCGACCTTCTCGTAAATTTGCTCGATTTCGAATTGACTGGGTGATTAAATAAAAATGACTCGAGTTGAGTCAGGTCAAACGTTAAAATCAGAAGGACTTGCGACTCGGAACGGTGACTTGGTAATCTTACGGTCGCAACAATCTATGGAACTGTCACGAGGAATAGTAATATATCAAAAGGTCGTAGCTTGCGTTGCATTGGGTATATAGTTATCTGATAACGTCACCATTGAAACCATTGGCATTCCCCGTGACGCATAGTTGGTTACATGCTGGGTGTTGTTTGTTCTCTTTATCCATGGTTATTATCGGTGGCGAGTAAGGTAGTAGTACGCTCTACAGCTGTCACACCAATGAATTATTCGCCGATTGGACATTTTTATTTCAGAGGTTCTTAACCCGGGTCCGTAGACCCCATCGGGGTACGAAGCACCACATCAGGTTGTACGAGATGCATTGTGGAATTAATCTTCAGTAGATTTTAAAATATTCTACATAAAATTGTGGCACGTCAAAGGTCCACTAGCTGCAATATTATAGTCCGACAGTTTTACGATGCCACGATGAATCCTCTCGCATGATGTCTATAGCTCATTAATTAAAAAAATTATGCCCGGCACAAAAACAATTGTATTCAAATATTTGAAAATGTGATTTTTGTCTTGTCAAGCGTGAATAATACAATAGTAAATTTCATTTACGCGATGTTTGAGGAATGCCTATGTCTGCAAGGTCCCGTCAAATAAGGCCTACTTCGAATTATCGATTGAATATACCTTTAATTGGTGCTGCAGCCCGCGGCGTCATCAGAAACGAGGAAATTGGCCCGCGAGCACATTTGAGTTTGAGACCTCTGCTCTACAATAACAACGTGTAATGATTTTGCGATCCATTTTTCATGCAGACCTCGTGAAATCGATTGTCTCGATAGCAGTTATTATCCGGTTAACCGGTTAGAAAAACTCCAAATATCCGAATATATCCGTTATCCAGATAGCGAAAATTATTGATATCCGAACTAATCCTACTCGTAATGTATTGGGGGTCAATTGGTCAGGATATTGACGAGTTTGGCCAAGTCGGCGATTTTTATGGCTGGAAAAGTTATGGTCAACTTCTCTCCCATGACCAGGAAAGTCAGTATATAGACCAGTGGTTCCCAACCTTTTTCGACCCATCGCCCCCTTTTCAAGGTCAACACCGATCATCGCCCCCAAAATTTTGTGTTTCGAAAATTGGGCATACAAACTGTAATCTCCGGCGGGTTGACTAGAAAAAAGGTCAAATTTTCGGCTCGATGTCTAATTTGACACACTTTTGTAACTAAATTTCCGTGGTTTAACCAAAAAAATAAAAGGTCAGTCGTTTTAACGCGTCATCGCCCCCCTATCGCCCCCTTCGCTATTTTCGCCCCCGTCGCCCCCTTTGTCCATTTTCGCCCCCCTGTCGCCCCCTTCGTCCTTTTCGCCCCCCTAGACCGCCAAATCGCTCCCTGGGGGGCGATATCGCCCACGTTGGGAACCACTGATATATATCATGGCCAGAGATCGATTTTTCCGGCTGCAAATTTCAACGTTGCTGGCCTTTTGGCCTCATAATTGTACGGCATCGTAGCAGATTGACATAGTACAGGACGAGGAATTACTCACGGATATCTGATTTCCACAGTGTATAACATAGTACCCTCAATGTCCTCTTTTGGCCATGTCAGCGTCTGATGAAGCATGGTTGCTGTCAAATTGGCATGATATTTTGTCGAACCTGGTCGAACAATAAAATGGATAGAGTTCAAGGGTACTGAATTAGAGTGGCGAGATAGCGTAGTGGTATAATTCACAGCTGCGACACCAATGGGTTGCGGGTTCGAGCCAGACCGCGGTCGACTCCAGAATTCCTACCTAAGTGTTGGAAGTTTATCTAGGCTCCTCCTCACCATCTCATCCGCGTAAGCGGTAATTTGAAAAATCCTATAAAAGGCCCGCGCTAAGTCGGCAGCTACGGAATAAAAATAATGAATATCGGCCTGGCGTGATTTACCACCGTAGTCGACAAACACCATCGACACGACAAACAACAAAAACGACAAGGGTACAGAATTCGAAAGCGGTCTCAGAGAGTTTGACAAACCTTTATCTAAGCCTAAGGTGATGAGCTCTAATTTTCCAGATAAACGCATTTTACTCTATATCAGTGTTTCCCTGCTTTCAAAGCCCATATGCAAGACCCAAAGACTCACGACGAGATTATCGCAGTGGTATAATCCGCGGCTGCAACACCAATGGGTTGCGCATTCGAGTCCGGCCGAGGTCGACTTCAGAATTCCTATGCTTAAGTGTTGTAGGTTTATCTAGGCTCCTCATCCGCGAAAGCAGTGTCTTACAAAAAGTGAAGAAGTGGGATGTGCTGTAAGTTGGCAGTTACGGAATAAGAATGAAGGATATCAGCCTGGTGTAAAGACCATAGTATAGTCGACAAACACCATGAATACCACAAAACAAACCCAAGATTCATATGATAGTATACAGAAATTCGGACGAATTTTCTACCGCTTATGCTACTTGGGACAAACCCACGGAATCCCCAGTACGGTGGATACCTCGGGCAGAGACCATAAATAATTACTATGAAGGGGACTAGTCATGTACGTCAAAATACAATGAGACAGTGCAATAGAAGACGAATTTTCGCACTCCAATAGGTAGTGTTTACCTGTAGAGGGATAATAGTCGTCTTCATGGGGACACAGTGCGGGCCAGCCTTTCGCAATAAAGCAGATGGTAAAAATAACGCCCGTCGCCCAGTGCAAGTGCAATCGTCTGTTTGCGCTCGTGGATGACATATTTAATGTTCTGCAGAAAAACACTTCAAGAAACAATGATATAGCCTGCGTTACCCAAAGTGCAAAATGATATAAACATCCGATTTGTCGATGTTCTTTTATTCAATATAGGTACACACATTTTCGCACAGATGCCACGGACAGAGACAATGCAACAGGCGAGTGAAAGTGACTCAATACATTGCGGGCTTTGTTAATGTGGGTTAGGCATACGGGCGGAGCGTGAGCGTGACTTGACGATCCGATGTCAATTTTGTGTCCGCTACGTCATAATACATCCGAAGCGGAATATTATCCTGCTCCAATCTCAATTTTGGCTATTCACGTCCTGGCCTCTCGTCGTGACATAAGAGTATCAAGCTGTCTTAACCGTCTGGCACAAAATAAGAAAAAACTATACACTCTAAGCGAAATCAGAATTATATCGCGGTTATAAACTCTACGGCCTACGTGCATACCTTACTACGTCACTAGGAGCAACGATCATTTGGATTAAAACACTGTGCTTGATTTATACCGCGGTGTAACTCTGAGGTAGGTCCTGGCTGGGTGTACCACGGGTTGGGTACATCACGGGTGCTAGGCCTACGCTCTTTTGGCTGAGAGTGTATACTGTATGTGTTGTATTTTTTTTTCGACGGCAATAACTCCACTTCCACTGATTGGAATTGAATCAAATTTGGTGAACATCGTTTCTATAGACAACCCAACACTTTCATGGGGTGAACAGAAAATTTTCGAATTTTTTGTTACGTCTTTTTATATAATAAATCGAAACTTTCTTCTGTAGCAATGCGGCTATATACTGGCTCGAATTGAGCCAAATTTGGAGTGTAGGCTTAAATTAGGTAACCTAACAATTTTATCAAGTAGCCAGTACGATTTGACCAAAAAAAAGTCATTTTTCAATGTATACACAATTACACATAAGTACGACACCAGATCGGTCTCAAACTGGTTCACGGTCGAATGTATGTCGTATTATCTGATCTAAACATTACCGAATCGAAAACTGGTGTGGGTACATTCCATTCTCATATCCACGAGACAATGACAAGTCATGACAAATAAATTACGGTAGGCCTATATATCTAGTCCTCGACCAGCCGTCTTTCGCTTTTCGACAGTACCACTGCAGTGCATCTATCTGTTTGGCCCGGGAAGCATTACACTGTGAAAAAGACTGCACTTCCCGTTTCTTGATATCGTATTGCCGCAACTGTACAACAGACTCCATAACATGTTTTTCCTCTCGTTGCTGTGCTATCAGAGCGAATTCCGGTTAAAGAGTTAGAACATAACACCACGTTATCTCTTTACCAGGAAGTCAAAGCCATTAGTAGTCAGTTACACAGCCACGTTTGGCTACAATGCATTTCAATTTCCTGTCAAATGGACGTACTAATAGCGCATATATGCCTTTGCCCACTTTCGTTGGTTACCACTCAAGAAAAGTTATGCGAATATTCTCAATCGTTCGATTCGCAACTCTGGTGAGGATGCAGATAGAGATGGTGTGAACGTGAGGTTCACGTTCGCGTTCTGTGTGTGAACCTCGGAAATTTACAGGTTCACGTTCACAAATGAACCTTGGGAGGTTCTGTACTGTGAACTTTTCTCATTTATTACAATTTTCCACGTCATTATAATATTTTTGGTTTAAAGTCTTTGCATTTCACCTTCAAGGCGCTGGCAGCAATGTTCCCTCTAAGCTGCGCACGTGCGCAAATGCGCAGTGCTGAAACGGTCTCTGCGCACAGAAAATCTAAGCTGCGCACAAAAAATCCGAAGTGATGTTTTTTTTAGTCGTTGCGCACTGTTGTCCAACGCAGGCGGGCAGACTCGTGAAAAATTGGAGGGAACATTGCCAGGGGGAAATGGTGTTATTACTGAAGTCTGAAACCGAGGTACAAGTGCGGCCCGCAAAGTTAACTATTGCGCTCCGCGAAGAAATGAGAATTTGCAATCACGTGCGCCTCACGAAAGAGATTTTTTTTAGCATGGCCTACTACGCGTGAGCGATACTGATATCATTTCAATGCGCATTATTTTCTAGGAATGGCGAAATAACATGGTTTAACAAAGTTATAAATAACAATGGGTTAGCTCGAAGTTAATCTGCGAGAAACTAACGATTAGTCTTCTCCGCGTGGCATGAACATTGCGTAAGATTTACTCAGGACCGTAACTGCCGCACCCCAAACCCCTTAATTGGAGGGTCCGAGCTCGAAGTAGGCCCAAAATTATTTCGTGAATTAACATAAGTCATGGTGTATTTTTTTGGAATTTTTCAAATAATTTTTTCGCGCTACGCGCTATTTAGTATTGTCAAATATATTGGATATTAGGTACCCTTTCCCAACAAAAAATACGCATGATTTATACAAATGGGCACTTGGGCGTCGGCCATTACCGCACCACGACGCGCCGAGACAGATGAAGTTATAGGCTACGTAATATATGCGACTCCGAGAAGTGTGCTAGAACGATCAGCAGCGAGAAAACCTTGGCCGAAAAGGACTGCCCTTGTGCTGACCGAAAACTTCGATATATATACATACAGGGCATGGTATGGTATGGTATGGAAGTATGGTATGGTATGGATCGATATTTTGGTATGGAATATGGAACTATGCAAGTATGGAATGGAATGGGAGATTTTAATCTATGGTATGGAACGACATTTCCATACTTCCATACTTTGGTATTTTATACATTTTATCGTGATCTGTGCAAGCTTCATGAAGCGTACGTTGTTCGCTGTTCACGGAATACGATCGATTTTGTTATGTGTGAATGTGAACTATTGAACGCCGTGTAGGAATAAATACACGCAACGGTTTTATAAGAGCACTTGGAATGACATGATTTTGTGATATAATAATGACAACAGTGATGTTGATCCGATATTCTACTGCAGCGGTTCTCAACCGGGGGTCCGCGAGACCTCCAAATTTTTAGTATGGTTGATATTCTAATTTTCATTTTTTTGTTTGAGAAAGCATGAGGCAGTTTCGCACAACAACTGCTAAAACCTCATGACTCATATCATCGTAATAATCGTCTGACTTGATCGTAGTGTGGAAATTCATCTTCATAGCCAATTTCCCATTAACCTGCTGATGCAAACATATTGCTGTTTAGAGACGTTTTGTTGGGGTTTGTGGAAAAAGTAAGAATATGGAGATAGTAACGTCAATCAGGGTGACTTCGTGATGTCTGCGAAACCTTCTCGATTTGAAGTTGTCAGTCTCATCAAATTAGTGAACAGTCGTTTGAAATAAAAGGTTCCGGATTATTTCACTAATTTGTCCCAATGCAGGGATTGAAACCTCGCCCCAAAACCCATTTTATCCTGTGATATACATAACCATTATTTGAACAGCTTCTCGGAGGCACAGAATTTCAATATACAATTGAATAGTATATTCATTATTCATATTTAAATGAACCCGAATATTTTTGGCTGAAACCCGTCATAAATCGGACAATGGTATACATGCTCCTAAAGCTGGGCTATCAGATTTGGCGCATTCTGATTGCGGATCCCCTATCGACAAGGCTGTTTTTTTTATGAACAAGGAGTGTTTCGTTGCTATGAAAGCATTACGCTCCAACCCTGAGATTCATGTCACCAGTTATATTGGTATGCAGCAGCCTTGTCTTGTTAATGTTCAATTGTTCATGGTCGAAAATGTTTGCTCGTAAATATATATGTAAAACCGAACTGAACAAGTAGTTTCATGACAGTCTTTCTCAGGTTGGAAAACTTGGATCCAGTCTTTGGCGCATAAAATTTGTCTATACTTTTAGATTAGGATTTTACCTTGACGTCGGAAACTCTCTACGGGCCGATCAAAATGCCGTCGCGGGCCGAATCCGGCCCGCGGTCTATTGCCCGTCCCTGCGCTAGATGCTGGACGTGATATGTTTATAAAATATATGTTTCTTCATTTTGATGCCATAAATGTTGCGATCGCACCAAAAGTATCGTCGAAGCGTTATGCGTTAATATTGCATTAGCCCCCATCTATCTCTGCGGAAATGGTTTTCGGCACTCCTCGTTCATATCATAACGAAGACGCGAATTTTCAAGACACGACCACGTACTTCAAGAAATACAGCAACAAAATTAGCTTTGAAATAATAGAAGTCTACCAATTTCTACGTAAATAGTATGAGGTTATTTGCATGAAAAATCATTATTTTGGTATTCATGACAAGCCTACAGTTCATATTTGCACAAGACAGATATGAAGGTTGCACCATAATAGAGCTAAATTTGAACTAAAACTTCAGGGGGTCCGCGAGAGTCCGTGACGGTCAAATGGGGTCCGCGAAGCCAAAAAGGTTGAGAACCACTGTTCTACTGTGTCTAGACATCACGTCTCTGAACATAGTCCATCATGTGACGCAATAATTGGTAATGGAGGCCACTCTAACTACCTCATTCCTTGGGTGACGACAGCTTATAAGCACTCATGATGCAAACGAACTAATTGCTCAATGTGATTGATAATTACATTTCCTCTGAAATATTTCCGCACATTTACACTATTTACATACCGAGATATCTTATTGGTCATATTTCAAACGCTCTCGCATTAAGATTATAGATCAGGGAGTGAAGTAGATCTAGTTCGAAAATCTCGCCACGCTAACCTCAACCAAATACTGTACTAATAATCACGCAGATTGCTGCAGTATTGATCGGCTGCAGCATTGATCGGCTGGAGCTGGAATATTTTATGGGTGCGCCTATATTATAAATATTTTTGCGAGTATTTACTTCAAACTTGCATGTGCCTCATGCCAATGTACCGGAAATGCGATGATATTCTTATAGAGCAGGGGCGGGCAACTTCTCCAGTCGGCGGGTCGGATATAAGAAAATTAAGTACTCGGCGGGCTGGACTGCTGAATCGAAATATTATTCGCCCTTATATACAAGGAATAAATCGTATTTAATGAATGTATTTTAACGACAGCAATGTCACTTCAGAAGCATTTCTCGCCGATAATGACGAATACAATGTGGATTTGAGAACCGTATTAGGCGCCGCCCTGTCTGCTTCTCCGTGATCAACTAACTCACGGTGCAATCCTTAATTAAGATTTCAAAGTGTTTGGTAAGCCCGGTACCCAAAATTTACCAAGATATCAATTCATTAGGGTTGAGTACATCGTAAATGCAGATAGTGCAAGTCTTCTCGATTCGACGAACTTACGCGTAAGCTCCACTCTTGCACGCTGTCCAGTGCGCACATATGTATATAATAACATACAGTCACTGAAATTTGACGTTGAGGCCGGTAGTGGGGAATCTCGGCAGACTGGGGTCGCGGGCCACATTATCATGTGAGACGGGAAACTGTCCGCGGGCCGGACAAAATCTCGTCGCGGGCCGCAGGCGGTATGTTGCCCGTCCCTTTTATGGGCGGTCCTAGATAACAATCTGCTGACTATCTCATTTTGCTCGCGGAAGCTGTATAGGAGACGTATGCTACACTAGGGTTGTTCAAAAAAATCTTTTTTTTCCAAATCTCACTCGCCTACTGACTAAATAGTCAGGTTGTCCAAGAAAACGATGCACACCAAATTTGACTCAATTCCAACCAGTCATGGCCGTGCAATCTTGAATTGAAATTTTTAATTTATTAAAAAAATTAAAAAAAAAAATTTCTCAAATTTTTCTGTCAACCCCATGAAATTGTTGAGCTGTCTTCAAAGACGATGCAAAACAAATTTTAGTCAATTCCGACTAGTAGAAGCGGAGCTATTTGAGTTTTTCGTTGATAATCCCCGGCTCAAGGATAATCCGACAAATATCAACGAAAAACGCGAATAACTCCGCTTCTACTGGTCGGAATTGACTCAAATTTGTTTTGCATCGTCTTTGAAGACAGCTCAACAATTTCATGGGGTTGACAGAAAAATTTGAGATTTTTTTTTTTTTTTTTTTTTTTAATAAATTAAAAATTTCAATTCAAGATTGCACGGCCGTGACTGGTTAGAATTGAGTCAAATTTGGTGAGCATCGTTTTCTTGGACAACCTGACGATTTAGTCAGTAGGCGAGTGAGATTTGGAAAAAAAGTTTTTTTTGAACAACCCTACTGTACAATAGCCATACGCCTAATACATTGTCCGGTCTGGCCTCGACCGTAAGGCGTCAGCTTATATTCTCTTGTAAGTCCTCGTCGAAATTGTAGGCAAAGCGACGAAAGATTTAGATGTTATGAAATTGATATAGCATTTGATTGCTTCGGTTGATACATTTGGTAACGATTGAAAAGCCAGCGTGTACTTCAGCATTGTGGCATAATGTGGCCTGAGTCGTCATCGCTAAGTATCTTGCATATCACTTCATTGAAATGTAGGGTTAGAATTAGCAATATGACGTCATGTGACGTCACAAGGTTCACGTTCGCGTTCACACAAAACCTTTCAAAAAGGTTCACGTTCACACGAACCTGAACCTTTCAGGGGTTCGCACTATCCCTAATAAAATACCCATGCTAGCTTATCCAATACAAAATTTACGTAGCTGAGCTCATCCAAAGAGCTACCGCTTCTAGATGATGCCTCTCTAGTAAACGCCATTACGCAGGCTGCCATAGCACCCTGGTAAGTCTACTAAAATTTTCAGAAACCATAGTGTCCTAAATGGTGTGGACACTGCGAGATGGAACGGCTTACTTCATTTGGGTGCGTCATACTTTCCAATTGGCCAAATGCAATTTTACGGCCATTTTTGACCGGCTTGTCGAGCGCTAAATTCGATAAAAACGGGTATCAATGGAAAGCTACTGCTGTACTGATTACGAAAATATAAATTTAATTCTGCTCATGGTCCTGGAACCCCCTAAAATCAGAATCCAGAGATCAGAGATCAGAGATCAGAGATCAGAGATCCAGAGGTGGTCAGTAACGAAGTACTTCTACTTTTTTGAAGTTCTCAAGTAGTTTCCCGCTACTTGGGTACTTACTCAAGTAAATCTAATTTCCCGCTACTTCTACTTGGCAATATTTTGTGATCTACTTACTTACTTTTCGCAATTTTCAGTTTTTCAAGTAGAAGTAGTTTCATCCTCCAATCCGGAAGATAGTCGGAGAAATTTCGGAGCTGTTTTCACGGAGTATCAATATTTAATTTTCATAAAAACTGAGTAAGGCCCAGAATTTTCGTTGATTTGGAGTGAGCAATATGATTTCACGAAAGTATCTGTGAATGTAATTTATGTAGCGGGTTGCGTGTCTCCGTTCACACTGCATTGTCACCCATATGAAATGTTTTATCACAGTATATATGGCCCATCATAACGTTTGACACTGATGCTTCGCAATCTAGCATTTACTTATCATATCTTATCATGGCGTGTCCTAATCTGGAAAAATGGTCTCCGACTTTTTTTCAGCTTTATACCTGTTTTATTATATCACCCCTGAAACTTTCTGGACTGAAGACATGAAAGACATTTTCCGCTTTTAGAAGTAGTATTTATATTTATCTTTCAACTCCCGGTATCATACTTTGAGTATGATTATTAGGGCAAGTTTTTGTTGCAGTTAAATCCGTGGAAAGTTGCATTTATTCATTTATTTTCGAAAAAAGTTGCAGAAGTTGCATTTTGACCACATTTTGCTCGGTTGACTAACAAAAAGGTCAATTTTCCGGCTCAGCTCCAGAAATACCCGCAAAAGCGTTACTTCGGTGCTGATTTACGGTGTTTCAGTCGAATTTGTCCGTGTATTTCACCAAAATCGAAAATACTTTCATGAAAAATCGAAAAAGTTGCATGAAAAATATGGACAAAAGCTGCAAAAAGTTGCACTATAAGATTCCTTCAAACAGCTTAAAACAGCATTCTACATATCTTACGAGTATTTAGGAAGCTGCCGGAAGCTGTAAAAAAAAGTTGCAAAAGTTGCAAAGACTTGCCCTAATGATTATACTTTCTTTTCTTTTGTCTGGAGAACATACTCATACTTGTTGAAGTATGGAAGCAAGTGAAGCAAGTGCCTTTAATTTCCGGGAATAAAGCTACACAATATGGCATTTTTACGATTCACCATATTTTTATTAGCGTTTACTAATCGCGCAGAGTGTTTACACCGTAACTTCTCCATACTGCTCTTCGAATAAACTACGGACATTATAATATGGGGGAGGGCGCCATGCCATGATATTTTTTAAACAGGCTGTTCGAGTAAACAGAGGAATAGTATCGCATTTCCATATTGATACCATCATTTTCATCCCATGATGCGGACGAATATGCCACAGGGGTTAATAGCTCGGGCTGGACCAAGAAGTCGTGATATGGATGTCATGATTACGGCATGATTCAATGAAAAAGGGCCGTTGAGAATCATATCTTGCACAATTCAGTAGAAAATGGTCGACGGTTTCGGCGACATTACAATGGAGACATAGCGGAGTATCTGAACATCCTATTTTGAACGAATGGGCGTTAAGCCTACAATGCAGACTTGGACAACTAGATAATTCTAGTTGTCTAATTTCACTAAATTAGAGCAAAATACCAGTAATCTAATTCTAATCTAATTTGTGAAATGCTTCCATGCTCTAATTCTAATTCTAATCTAATTTGTGAAATGTTCTTACGCTCTAATTCTAATTCTAATCTAATTTGTGAAATGTCCGTATTCTCTAATTCTAGTTCTAATCTAATTATTGTTTTCCTGAAAATGCCTCTTTGTCCGAGGCATATTGCACTATTGCAGTGAGTTAAAAAGAATATCCCGCTTGCGCAGGGAAATCCAGTGCCAAGCCGCCATCGCCTTACTTACAGCGTGCAGTCATAGTAGATATTATGACGAATATAGCCTGCTAGAGTAGCTTGTAGTCTGCGAACAACATTCTAGTTTCTAAAACTTTACGATAGTTCATCGCCATGCTGACTAAAATGGGCGATGCCCACGGTTACCATAAAAGAAGTAATAATTTATTAAAGTATAGTAAAAATCGAGCCAAGCTTGGTGTACAGAAGTTAGCCATTCTCATGTTTATGGGAATGCACTGCTGTTGTTGTTTATTAAACAAAAATATGTGGCACTTATCGCCTCACGGCCTTTTGCACCACGCACTGTGATTTGATGTGAACTGCATTTTGCTGTATTCACGAGTGTCAGCCGAAAATATTCGGGTTCATTTCAATATGAATATACTATTCAATTGTATTCATTTACCATATACAATTTCATTCAATATCCAAGTTATTGCGAACCAAGTATAGCTCTAATTCTAATTCTAATCTAATCTGGAAAAAACTTAGTAGCTCTAATTCTAATTCTAATCTAATTTGAAAAAAGCTGTGTAGCTCTAATTCTAATTCTAATCTAATTTGGAAAAACTGTGCAGCTCTAATTCTAATTCTAATCTAGTTTGAAAAAAACTGTGGAGCTCTAATTCTAATTCTAATCTAATTCAGAAAAGCTGAAAATTTTCTAGTTGTCCAAGTCTGCTACAATGGCCGGAGCGCAGACGGAACATGATGACCTCGAATTGCCGACATGCATGCATTGACGGGAATTTAATTGAAATGCAACTACGGAAACGCTTATAATGCATCCCTTTATCTTCACATGCGTACAGTTCCTGCCAGAGAGTTCGCGAATATTGGCGGACAACTGACTTAGCTTCTCCGATGGTCACCTCAGGGACCTGACGATTGGGGCCAGACAAAGCCGCGGATGTTGCTTCGCGGTCGGCGATCTCGTTGCCATGGATACCTTTGTGACTGGGAATCCATCCAAATTCTACCTCTATACCTCTTCCAGTAACTCGCTCAAGCAAGGGGAAAAACTTGTTGAAGATATCTGTCGGCGCAGTGAGAGGGTTGGATATCGTGTTCAACACACTAAGCGAGTCTGAAAGAATCACATATTTGTCTTCTTTGCATCCATTATCGGAAACCCAGGACAATGAATGAAGAATCGCTAAAAGTTCAACATGAAATACGGAATGATAAACATGACAAGTTCTACTAACCGATACCGAACGAGATGGGATATAGAAAGCGTAAGCGGTCTTGGGCCCATCTGTATATATCTCGATAGCTTACGCTACATGTAACCCTTCGATCAACGGGGTTGACTATGCTACTGATGTGTAGAGAGTAGACTGTAGAAGTAGAGTGAACTGTACATGGGCGTATAATACCATTGTCATACGATGGGGCATTCAATTCTACCTTGACGAACTCGATCGGATCGGTCTTATTGCTAACATTATCATGGCGCGATCGCTGTATCTTCGATATCTTCGCGGATAGCGGCCGCTTGCTCAGTGAGTTCTGCTGTCGAAATATTTGAACAGATTTCTTGCGACCAAGTCGATGTGATTTTCACTGGTTTGTAGTCGATTTCATCTACGAATAGTCTCACTCTTGCGCAGAGCAATGGCCACGATATCTAAATATAGATTTAAAACTAATAATGAGTCAACAACTAATAAGTGGTTAGGATGTTACTTTGGCTCCTCCTCATCCGTCTGAAACTGAGTGTTATAAATAGACACGGCAAGTAACCTGGTCTCTTTTAGAGCGATGTTCAAAGCCATGGTCTTCAGTTATAACCCCGATAGAAGTATCCTACATTACAGTGCACTTATAGGGTTGCATTTCAAACAAAAATATATTTAAAACGATTTCCAGTAAACTCGGCCCGCGGTAAATTCGGCCCGGTAAGTTCGGCCCGTGGTCTCTTCGGCCGTCGGTAAATTCGGCACCGTGAATATCCGCTCTATCTCCCGCGATTACGCGATCTACGCATGCCCTGACATCCAAATCACTTAATAATAGTATAATTATGTAATTAATTCATGTTAAAGAATGGTAATACATTTTAATACAATATTCTCGGAGGGCCGAATTTACCGAGGTCATGGGCCGAATTTACGGAGCCGAATTTACCGAGGGCCGAATTTACTGGCAACCTTTAAAACAAGCATGTTTAAAATGTGTTTTTTATTGTTTGTTGTTTGTTTTTGTTTTGCCATGGCGACACGAATCTTTAATTGTGACGTACTATGTTGGATTGACATTTACAAATGAAAATATAGGGTAAATATGGCTTCTTTGACGAAAAAGGTTTCCGGCCACTTAATAATCGGACCAAAAATATCTTTACACAGAACTATACATTGTTATGTAGCAAGTCTACAGCCGGCGGTCATAATGATAACGATATCATTAGTTATCGACTGTGAAAATTGCTCCTGTCCCGGGTGGCTCGGCTCTGAAGACTATGTCATATCGAGCCTCCCGTCTACCTTGCATGTCTCATTTCACTGTTACATTTTTGTAGTGTTATGTTGATATGAAATGTATACGAATAAAGATTCTCTCTCTCTCTCTCTCTCTCTCTCTCTTTCAACAAAGGATACGTCAGTATCTCGAACGCCAGATTTTGGTCAAAAAAGCTGCAAGCTTTTGATAGTTTCAGCTTCATTTCGTTGACACGAACAATATTTGTATTGGTCATTGTAGTGTGTGAAATATTTTGCTAACTTGCGAGACAAAATCGTTGTTCCCAACTCGAATTCCGATTGGAAGAAGGTCTGGAATTATCAGTGGAGCCATTTTGAGAGTCTGAATTAAAAAGGGGACGATTTTGAGAGAAGGGGGCCAAAAAGTGTTGAAGTTGAAGTAATATGCAAAGCAAACTACTTGAGTAAGTGTTTACAACCTACTTGAATACTGTGGAAAAGTAGTTGAAGGCAGTGTTGGGATCAAGTCACTACCTTCGAGTCACGAGTCATCTCGAGTCATTGCAGATTTTGACTCGAGTCAAGTCAAGTCAATCGATTTTCGAAGGTGACTCGAGTCAAGTCAAGTCACTCGATTTTTGGAGGTGACTCGAGTCAAGTCGAGTCAAGTCAAGTCAAGTCATGAGTCAAGTCACAATTCAAGTCAAATTGCATTTTCGAAGTATGAGTGCTGATTCAAAGTCATAACAATATTGAAAGCTGTGTGAAAGACAGATCAATTAGCCTTTATCTTGAATCAAATAACGAATATAAAGTTAAATATACATGCACAAATAAGGCGTTTTATCGCACACGCACACGTAGAACTGCTGATACAATACGTGAGTAACTGTATAGTTATACATGCTACGGTCTGTTATTATCAGCAAAAAATAGAGGACCAAATGCGAAGCCTCGAAAAGTTTAAACGGATTGATATGATAGAATACACTAGCCATCTACACAACTGTGAGAATATAAACGCATAAACTATATTCATTCGATTTAAATGATGCACTGCGCAATGTAAACACTGCGCCATCTAAGAAACATAACTATTAGATTAATCTACAACTACCACAGCAACGTAGCTGTGATCATTTCGTTTGCGGCCAATTTATTTGTGATGTAACAATGGAGGACCAGTGGAAGTGGAACGTACAATAAGTGAAAGACTGGTTGCTCTCACGAGTGTCACTGGCGTATCGCGAGTCGCGACTTATCCGAATACACTAATGATACAGTGATTTAGTCGACATCATTTACTTATTGATGACTTGAAATTGACTCGTAAATTTTGCTCCGAGTCACGAGTCAATCGACATTTCTGAAGCGCCGAGTCAAGTCAAGTCAAGTCATTTTTGCAAAGTGACTCGAGTCAAGTCAAGTCATGCGAAAAAGTTGACTTGAGTCTGACTCGAGTCAAGTCATGACTCGAGTCATCCCAACACTGGTTGAAGGTTAACCTTACCGATGAACTATGGCTTGATATGTGGCGATGAGTCAAAATTGTTTGGGAACCACTTACGAAATCGACAATTTTTGTTCAATAATGCGGTATATTCAATTGTTTCCAAGTTCCAAGTTATCTCTATTGTCTATTGACAGTGAAGCAACCTCCGAATTACGCTATTCAAAAAAAGAATGTTTGGAATAAGCTGCCACCTAATCTCCGCAATTTAGACTCTTGTGCTTTTAAAAAACAATGTTTTCATTCTCTTATCTCTAACTACCGCTAAATTGTATTTGTGTTGTATTTCAAATTGGTCCATGATACTGTGTCTTATTTTTCCTATCGTTCGTTGGTTTATTTTAATTTTATTTTATTTTATGTTATTTTTTTCATTAGTTATCGACTGTGAAAATTGCTCCTGTCCCGGGTGGCTCGGCTCTGAAGACTATGTCATATCGAGCCTCCCGTCTACCTTGCATGTCGCATTTCACTGTTACATTTTTGTAGTGTTATGTTGATATGTAATGTATACGAATAAAGATTCTCTCTCTCTCTCTCATCAGAACATACATACCGTACCAATGATCTATATCTGTGTGCTATGACTGTTTATCCGACAACAGGGGTTCCAACCATAATATATCGTATACGCCGACTATATATCGGGTGCAAATCGTTCTTGTGCTCATACTACGTGTGTTGTCGAAAGTATTTACGGCAGTGGTTCCCAACCGGGGGGGAATTTTGAAATTTTTAGTGGGATACCTGGCTTTGGCGTTGTATCAGAATATACTCTGGATTCACAATGTGTGGTGCGATAGCGCATTGGTATAATCCCGTGATGCTACACCAATGGGTTGTGGGTTCGAGTGCGACCGAGGTCGACTCTACAATTCCTGCATAAGTGTTTGGGGTTTATCTAGGCTCCTCCTTGCCATCTCATCCGTGTAAGCGGTGTCTCATAAAAGCCTAGAAGTGGGCCGTGCTATAAGTCGACAGCTACGGAAAAATAAATATGAAGGAAATTGGGATGGTGTAAATGACCAATGACCATAGTAGTCAACACACACAATGAACACCTCAAAACAAACATACTGGGTTCACAAGGTTTTTAGATTTTTATGGTAGAGCTGGTAAGTAGAAACTAGTTCTTTACAATTGCATTTTTCTTTGACGGATTTTAAGCTGGGTGTATGTTCAAATGCCTTCCGTAGATATTACACCCCCTGGTAAAGGGAGGCCCGCGAGACGATTTCGTTGGGCCCGCGACAGCCTCTCGACCAAATTGCTACTAAGCAGGAAAAAGTCAAGCCGAATTCAGCACAAGGTTGCTACCTTTTCAATCCAACATATGACCCAACGTGAAAAACATCAAATTCATCGATACGACTGAAGGCCGTAGCAAGCGGACTTGGAGATTTGTTTTTCGTCAGCGGCTATCCGACCGGTAAAAATGAACAAGTCAAATTTAGCTGTACTTAACCAAAGTGTACTGCGGTCCGCATTCGACATAGTTCGGACATATCTGAATATGTTTGGCCAGTAATTGCTCTGTCAACAAATGGTTGAGCGTTAAAAAGCACCTTTTTTAGTCACAGGCAACTTTTTCATAGGGGGGAATTTTAGCTCCAATATCGGCCAAGGGGGCCACGAGACGAAAAAGGTTGGGAACCGCTGATTTACGGAATTAACCGAGCGAGATAGCGTAATAGTGACGCGTCCGGTTCCTTGATCGGTAGGTCGTGGGTTTAATTCCCGGCCGGGCCAGACCACAGAGTCTAAAGCTGGTATCCGCGGCTATATCGCTATAGTCGCTCAGCATCTACGGATAGCGCGGAGGAAAAAAATGGTGGTGCAGTGCAGACTAACATGATGACCTTACTTAAATATCGTATCGCATCTCCATCGTCAAAGCACATGTTTGAAACAAAGTCTTTTAAAGCATCATTTGTTTTAAATGCAACCCTATACAAGCCATTTGCACTCCTAAATATATGAGAACTCACTGCTGTTGCATCTTCCACTGCCCCCTTCGACACGAATTTGTTGTATCTCACTCCAGTTTCACTTCCATTCCAATATTGAATCTAAATGCTTGAATGTTTATGAAGAAATAGAATTTAGGGTTGCCATGCGTCCAGAACTTCCCGGACATGTCCGGAATTTCACAGGTCAAACTAGCGTCCGGGAGGAATTTCTAAAATATGCGATATGTCCGGAATTTTGAAGACTTGACGTAGGCTCATAATTTTTTCGTAAATCAGCAAAAAACAATATTTTTGGGGAATATTTATGCTAATGAGAGATATTTTTTTCGCGCTGTGCGCGATTTACTATCACAGTTATTCATTTTAATATCGAGACTATCACCCTCGCAAAACCTGCAATAAAATATAAATAAAAACAACCTTCATTTACTGTAATAAACCTGATTGTAATTGCAATTATAGGAGAACGGTATATTCCTAGAGATCGTTAAGGCCGTTTAAATGCTGTATTCAAAGATAGTGGTTCCAAACGGGGGGGGGTCGTTTTCCTTTATTCAGGGGTTTAAGAATATGTTGAACGTAATCAGCTTCCAAAAAAGCCCGTGAGTGAGTCTGGGCAAAGGTGCTGACTTCTTTTAGTAATCAACTCGTCAAAGTTTGATCCGGGCCACGAACATTTTCAATCGGAGATGGAGTCGCGACCATAAAAGGTTGGAACCCACTGGATGTGGGGTGTTTATAAAGCTCCGTGGTGCGCACCGGCATAAGGCTGATAAACAATCTTATCGGTAGGACATGAGCATGACTTAACGATGTGCAATTACGCTTCCTGTATTTTCGAACTCATCATCCTCCACCAGCTCTACCGCTAACTCTGATTATGTGTGCGGAGAGTAGTATCTATATAGCAATACATGGAACAACCAATATTATTGACAAAATTCATTCAAATAATTTAACGATTAGATGCATATAGAAACCAGATTCATATAGCATGGTGCAAAAAAACCATTCGCAGTTCTACGCATCATTTCAAATTATACATACATACAATACCCACCCCCCAGAAGTTGCATCAATTACCCTATAGTGTGGGCTCAAAATCACTTTATTTGGACGGGAAGGGACTGAAAACAGGTGCTTTCGGTCCCGGTTACACAACACACAGTCGCAAACTCCTGAACCGGATCGTGACCGCCTCTGGTCTATGAGCAAAGCTTTGCTAGTGTGTCGCCATAACTCATTTTGAAATCCACTAGTGGGCGCTGAAGTGTGTCCGGAATTTGGGTTGCAGAAATATGGTAACCCTAAAATAGATCGATATTCGATCATATCGCATCGCGCGCAACCGTCACGATATTATTGTGTTGCGTCGATGACCCGAGTCGTGAGAATTCATCAGGTGGTAGCCAACAGGGCTCTGGAAACGAAGTTGTGGGGTCGGAGTTTCGTGGAGTGGTAGTTGGAGGTTAAGTGAACCGGCCCCACAGCCCTGGTAGCCAAGAAATCAATCCAAAGGGAACGTCCAGTCCCCGTTTTCCTGTTGTCCGGTCAGATACAATGTCTTGATCGGTTGTTACCACACTCACATTCGATAGAATGTTTTGCGCGCATATTAAATCTTATGTTTGTTTCGTAACTATATTATTCGAGTGACGGATGTTGAAATATATGAACAAAACGAAAACAAATCTTTATGTGTGCTGTTCAGTGTTCACTCACTTCGAAATGTAATTTGATATTTTCGTCCTTCATTACTTTCGACGGATCTCCTGTATATCTTAGATAGAACACCGCTTTTTTCTGCACACGCTTCAACAGCAGATATGGCGTAGTGAGAGTCACTGAACGAGTGCACATGTGCACGAAGAACATTCATTGAATGAAACTACAAATTGCATCCATGCTACCAAAAGCTTCCCATATAAGACTGTGCGTTCCTAGTAGAGCGGGGCTTGGACCGGAACCGGACTAGCTATCCGGTCGGATTGTTTTCATTTGTGACCGGAGCCGGATTAAGAAAAATTTCTAATAAGACCGGAGTCGAATCCGAACCGGATTCGTACTTTTTTGGCACGGTCAGAATCGCTATTGAAGAGAATGGCTGTTGTAACTACTGGTCAAACTCCAGTAGCCGCCAGCACAAATCTGTGAGTATTTATTGTCATATTTCTTTTGTTGCAATATTCAATAAATAACCTGAACCCGTACCGTATATTCTACTGTTTTGTAGTCTACTAGAAATAAGTACCCATAGATGAATTTAAGGCGAGTATTTGCAACTTTTAAAACTTTTTTACAGCTTCCAGGAGCTTCCTAAATACTCAAGAATATACGTAGCATGATTTTGTAAGCTGTTTGTAAGAATCTTATAGTGCAATTGCGTCACAATGCCAAACTCGATCACAATGCGAATTTCGGGGCTGATTTTGGGGGATTCAGGTCCATGAGCAGACTACAATTTATATTTTCGTATTCAGTAGAGCAGCAGCTTTCCTGACACCCGTTTTATCGAATTTAGCGCTCGGCAAACCGGTCGAATATGTCCGCAAAGCTGCCTTTGGTCAAATGGAAAGTATGACGTAACCCAAATGCAGTGAGCCGTTCGGTCTCGCCGTGTCCACACCATAGGACACTATGGCGAAATGCTGTAATAGATGTTTGAAACCTGAATAGCACAAAAGTGTATTTATGATCAATTGAACAGCGAAGAAAGAAGCGAAACAAGCAGTTATTCTGCAAATCCCAAGCTGTTGTGTTATGCAACGAAATCTTTCGAGTACACTATCTCACACCCTATTATTTTTAAAGAATTATAAGTGCAACTTTCTCAAGATTTTAGTGCAACAAAAACTTGCCCAAAATTGATTATTATCAAGGTATTTCGAATCGGATCTCGACCATTTCACGAACCGGCCTAGGAGTCGGACCAGAGAATTTGTCGATCTTCCCGCACTAGTTTCTACAGTGTACTTTGTGTACTCCGTCATTTTTCATAACCTAATTTCCATAATTTCATAGCTGTAATGGCTGCTATAAGTTCTAAATCACAAATGTATATCGATATCATGTACTTACAATTTATATACTTATTGTAGAGTATTGGAGCAGTAGCATAGGATGTTTGGGCCCTTCCGGCTAAGAGTCCAACAACACGCACGTATGTGAGATACTCATCGTAACAGTCGTCGAGAACACAAGTGTTTACTGTTATGTTTTCGCAACCGTTGCAAGAATGCCAGCAAGCCTTGTCGCCAATCTTGAAAACTCTGGATGAACAACAATCGCTAAAACTGGTGTCAAAAATTGTTAGATGTCGCTAAATCTTGAAACAAAATCGCTAGAAAAAGTCGCTACATCTGGTTTAAAACCGTAAGTTGTTAGATTTAACCAGACTCTCTATATATTCCATACATTCTTGTTAGCTATATTTTAATCGTCTGTTTCAAACGCCACTTATCATATTTATAGTTCATAATACGCAAGAGTCATGTCAGTCATCACAAAACGGGACAAAACGTTCGGTACATTTCAACAAACCAGATCGATCAGCGTGACTACTGTCCATGTCCAGGTTTGCACTCATAAACACTCATTATAGGCGTAGGGTTGCATTTAAAACACTTTAAACCAGGGGTGGGCAACCTTTTGGCTATTCACGGCCGCATTTCGATTACTGATGTAGCCTACGGCCGCATTCCTGACAAGATAATAGCGTAATTTTGAAGCGTCCGGCTTCTTGATCGGTAGGTCGTGGGTTCGATCCCCGGCCGGGTCAGACCAAAGACCCGATTAGTAACACTGGTATCCGTGACTTCCCTGCTTGGCACTCATGCATTACTGGGATACCATGGAGGGGTGGTGCATGACTTAGAAAGCCGTAAAGGCTACATCTGCACTTCCTTGTCCAGCGGCATATGCACGCCATGCACTCATGGTATGCATATGCACAGATCGTGGGTATGTGTATCATGAGTCGGTGTATATGCTGCAAAAAACATCAAGGACAAAAATAAACTACGACCTTTCGTCCTTTCGTAAGCCATTATCAACTAACTGGGCGTCAAATACCCATGTTATACTGTCCATGCCCATTTCAGTTGAACTCCAGACTTATCTACTTTCTCATATCGGCTTACTATATGCATCAAACTCGCAAGTGATCATGTTTTGAATAACGATAGGGAAAGTTTATGGCCGCGCCAAGCGCGGAAATTTTTTCAGATTCACAAATGAATTTCGTCATTATTATTAGTATACTCTCATATTGCAATCAAATAGTTATCCTTTATCAGCCCATGTGATCAGATCCACTGGTGGAGTTAATGGAGGTATAGTGTCTTCGGAGATTTATGGCAAGTTAAACATGATGATGCATCTATGGGTGGACCAATTGTTATTGGTGACTTTGTTGCATGCTGTTATTTCCTGACCTGCCATTAGGATTGTCGGTAAGCTTAGCGGAAATATATTGGAAACGCTTAAACCAGTGGTTTCCAACCTTTTTGGGTGTCGGGACAGCATTTCAAACTTCGGGGTACGAATGAAGCCTTAAGAAAACACTCTAGTATAGGCTACGTATAACGAAAATTTAAAGGTAGCTATCCAACCTCTGGTCTCATGCACCATCCAGCTAATTCAAAAGCATGCACAGGCACATATTGCACATGGACTGCTATAGATTCTGTATCGGTTATCAGCATTGATACAAGCAAATTGGCTAGTAGTATTATGTCGTGATGTGATAGCTCTTCAAACGTTTTTGCACTTTATGCACAAGTTTGCGGGGAATTATACGCTGAGCAATGTTGGACTTATTGCAATTTATACTTGTCTATAAGCCTTTATTTTGATGTTAGTAAAATTGTGTCGAAATTTACTTTCCACAGAGACGATATATAAAGGTCTATGACCAGCAGAACTCAAGATACATCGTTGTCTGACTGGTATTCATCCATGCGTTTGACGCCAGTCCGCAAGAATTCTCTTTCCGGTTTTTCATAAGCGGCCTTGGACGGCTTTAGACATCACTAACATTGCCCTTTAGCATTCATATACATAAATTTCCCAGAGCTATTCATAGAAACAATCAACAACTGTCGTCTATTATATTTTTGTGTCACATTTAGAGGTCAATCAGAGCCGCAAGATAGCTATCTTGGAGCCGCATTTGACTGCGAGAGCGTCGGTTGGGAATCACTGGCCTAAACGTTCCTGAAACAAATTTCTTTCGTGAGAAGCACACTATACGAAGTAGGCCTAGGTATTTCTATATGGGGCGCATCATTTTTATCTGTTGTTCGCGTCTGTATTATGGGGCTCAGATTGCAAAGGGTACTACTATGAAGAATAACATTGAATCGCGCGCGGCGCGAAGAAAATTTGAAGATTATTTAATATTCAATTCATCAAAAATTTGCCTGTCGACAGCCGCCAGCACATACTAATTAAATTACGTATCACGGCCGCACAAGTTTCCTTCTACGGCCGCGCGCGGCCGTACGACCGCAGGTTGCCCACCCCTGCTTTAAACAATGTTTTCAACAATGGCCTAGAAAAAATTGTGTTTTTTAAGTTGTATAATTATGCCATAATTGTGTAAATACTTTCCAAAAACATGTTGTATGAGCCTACGGAGGATTACCAACCTATCAGCCGACATATACGATATGATATAGTTGGAACCCTCAAAATGGTTCAAAGGAGCTATATTTAACCTATATTTTCAATCGTCAATGTCAATCCATTATGACGTCACAATTGAATATTCGTGATGACATTGCTTTAAAAAAAGTTTTAAACAAGGGCCTTGTTTTAAACCTGTTTGTTTCAAATTTATTTTTGTTTTGGATGCAACCCTATATAGGTATTTTAAACTTCGTGGTAGAAGATGTGCTGAGTTGTGATCGATTTATTTAAATTGTTGTCAGATTATCCCGCCTGTGCGAAAAATTTTCGAGACGACAGATTTCGCGTTGTCGGAAGAGGTCATTCACACTTTCATCTGTATGTCTTGGAGTCGACTTTCATCAAAATACACCAGCCAAGGCAGTCACAACAAAAAGAGTTCGTGTACCATCTAAAAATAGTACATTGAACGGTCTCGTATTCGACATTTCATGCTGGTGACATCATATTTTGTGATACGATTGTTGGTGTACGATGTTCTTTTGAATTCTCTACTAGTTGCTGACGATTAACCTTGACGACTGTCAGCCGAAAATATTCGGGTTCATTGCAATATGAATACACTATTCAATTGTCATATTATAATTAATTAATGTCGTGGTGCACAAGACCTAACGGTGATAGGCACCAGCCTTTTTCATCTTTCAAATAAATGATAATAAACGACCAAGTAAAGATTCTGTGGAATGTACCAGTTAAAACTGACCGCAAAATCAGGAGAAACCGCCCGGATATAATAATGAAACTATATATGAAAAGAGAATGCTTATTCATTGAATATAGAACAGTCATCGTCGGGTTGCATTGAAACAAATGCTGTCTTAAAACACTTTGTCTAAAACATGTTTTAAAGATTTAAACAGTGTTTAAAAAACGCCTATTTCGAAAAACAAAATTGTTTATTTTTTCAAACGTTGCATAATTATTCCATAATTGTGTCAATACTTTCGAAACAACATATCATCCTACAGACGGTTTGCACCCAATATAATCGGCGTATACGATGTGGGGTGCCTGGAACATTCGAAATCGTCGTCGGTTCAACATAGTTATGGCATGTAGCTATAGATCATTGGTATGGAAATGGGTGTTCTGATGATGATGACCGCCGACCGTAAAAATGCTGCGTAACGATAGTCCCGGTTAAAGATATTTTGGTCTGTTTATGACAGTGGTCGGAAGCCTCTTTCGTCGAAGTAGCCATATTTACCCGAGATTTTCAATTACCAAAGAAAATCCACTGTGATATCACCATTATTGATTCGTGACGTCATTACTTAAAGAAAAAACAATAAAAGATCTTTTAAACATGTTTGTTTTAAATTGATTTTTGTTAAAACCAACCATAAGTCATCGGTTCTCACCCGGAGTGCCGCAAACTATTTTTTTCCTTTTCAGAGGGGCCGCGAGGTCAAAAACATTGATAGAACTCCTATCTGTTCATTGTGTCGCAATCTTGTGGTGTTTTGATTTGACGATAACTTTTAATAAAATGATGATGATAATGATGGAATAGAATGGAAGAATATGTAGAATCAAAGATTTTTAGGTGAATGTTAAAATATCCACACGGGGTATTTGAAAACTACTCATGTTATTTTCATGATATATATCATGGCCTGGGATCGATTTTTCCGGCTGCAAATTTCAAAGTTGCTGGCCATTTGCACATCTGATGGATTTTTCTGATTACTTTAGGCCCCATAATTGTACGGCATCGTAGCAGATTGACAGGGTACAAGACGAGGAAATACTCACGGATATTTGATTTCCACAGTGTATAACATAGTGCCCTCAATGTCCTGTATTGGCCAAGTCAGCCGCTGATGAAGCATGGTTGCTGACAAATTGGCATGAAATTTTGTCGAACCTGGTCGAACAATAAAATGGATAGAGTTCAAGGGTACAGAATTAAAGTGGCGAGATAGCGTAGTGGTATAATTCACAGCTGCAACACCGATGGGTTGTGGGTTCGAGCCAGACCGCGGTCGACTCCAGAAGTCCTACCCAAGTGTTGGCGGTTTATCCAGGCTCCTCCTCGCCATCTCATCCGCGTATGCGGTAACTAGAAAAAGCCTATAAAAGGCCCGTGCTACAAGTCGGCAGCTACGGAATAAAAAATAATGAATATCGGCCTGGCGTGAATTACCACCGTAGTCGACAAACACCATGAACACGACAAACAACAAAAGCGACAAGAGTACAGAATTCGAAAGCGGTCTCAGAGAGTTTGACAAACCCATATCTAAGCCTAAGGTGATGAGCTCTAATTTTTCCAGTTAAACGCATTTTACTCTATATCAATGTTTCCCTGCTCTCACAGCCCATATGCAAGACCCAAGACTCACGGCGATATATATCGCAGTGGTATAATCCGCGGCTGCAACACCAATGGGTTGCGAGTTCGAGTCCGGCCGAGGTCGACTTCAGAATTCCTATGCTTAAGTGTTGTTGGTTTATCTAGACTCCTCATCCGCGTAAGCAGTGTCTTACAAAAAGTCTAGAAGTAGGATGTGCTGAAAGTCGGCAATTATGGAATAAGAATGAAGGATATCAGTCTGGTGTAAATGACCATAGTAGTCGACAAACACCATGAATTCCACAAAACAAACCCAAGATTCACATGATAGTATACAGAAATTCAGACGAATTTTCTACCCCTTATGCTACTTGGTTGGGACAAACCCACGGAATCCCCACTACGGTGGATACCTCGGGCAGAGACAATAAATAATTACTATGAAGGGGACTCGCCATGTACGGCAAAATACAATGAGACTGTGCATGTGCAATTGAAGACGGACTTTCGGCACTCCAATAAGTAGTGTTTACCTGTACAGGGATAATAGTCGTCTTCATGGGGACATATTGCGGGCCAGCCTTTCGAAATAAAGCAGATGGTAAAAATAACGCCCGTCGCCCAGTGCAAGTGCAATCGTCTGTTTGCGCTCATGGACGACATATTTTAATGTTCTGCAGAAAACGTTTTAAGAAACAATGATATAACCTACGTTACCTAGTATAAAAAATGATATACACATCCGATTTAGCAATGTATTTTTATTCAATATAGTTACACATATTTTCGCACAGACGACAGACGGACCCAGGTGCAATGCAATGTATTGGTTCGGTACGTGCGGTGCGTAACTTGGCGATCTGCTGTCAATTTTGTTTTAGCTAAGTCATAATACATCCGAAGCGGAATATTTTCTCGATGTAATCTCAATTTTAGCTATTCACGCCATGGCCTCTCGTCGTGACATAAGTGTATCAAGCTGTCTTAACTGCCATGGTTGGTACAAAATGAGAAAAAGAACAATAGCAAATACTATACAGCAGTGGTTCTCAACCTTTTTGACCTCGCGGACCGGTAAAACTTCAAAACAAACGTTGCAGACCGGTAAACCTTCAAAAACCAAAATTCACAATAAATTCAATTTCGGCACATGCATGCAACTTAAATGTAATATTGGAAACTTCCTTTAATGATGCCTTTTTCATACTAGATATGTATATGTGGTTCTATTGAAGTTTCTGCGAGGCTGCTATAAGTGCTGTCAAAAACCACAAACTTATTGAGATTTTGCTATATTGTCTAATATCATACTGCCAAGAGTGCCAAGTATCGCTTAATTGCATTTGAATTTAACGAAGTTTGTTGAAACGTCTCTGAAGCTTTCTCGCATAACTTGTCCGAAACGAGTTGTAGTTGGTTATAACACTTGTATCATTGCGACGCCCGATGAAAGTGCATCATGAACACACTAGCAGGGGTCGGGAACCTTTTTTGTCCGCAGAACCATATTGGCCCTATTTTTTTCATTAAACTCCCAAATAGCCATACATGCCAATCAACTGTTACGTCACAATTGAAAATTCTTGACGTCATGAGCACTTATTCAAACCCACTACATGGGATTCATCGTCTGCGCCAAATTTTCTCTCTAAAAATCGGTATTTATTGTTCGAAAATAAAGCTCGAAACGAGAGGTAAGGCACAGATGGGCCAAGCCTCTCCATTGATAACGCAATTCATCGTAAATAGCATATAATTTATTTACCTGATATTGATCGAATGTCACTGTCACTGTCACACTGATTCCAAAAATGTAAACACAGATCGGCTTCTCCATTCTCAAAGTATTTGGCGGTAACATAACGTTGCGCTACGCGCATTCTTTATATTGCCGGTATACTACAGAGCTATACTTACCAATCAAAAACGTGGATAGCTATGACGTTGTTTGTAATTCGAGTATGTAATTGTGAATGTCACGTCCACGGCAGTTAATTTCGCGCCGTAGATCACAGTGTTGGGATCAAGTCACTACCTTCGAGTCACGAGTCATTTCGAGTCATTGCACATTTTGACTCGAGTCAAGTCAAGTCAATCGATTTTCGAAGGTGACTCAAGTCAAGTCACTCAATTTTTGGAGGTGATTCGAGTCAAGTCAAGTCAAGTCACGAGTCAAGTCACAATTCAAGTCAAGTTGCCTTTTCCAAGTATGAAGCATGATTACGTCATTGCATTTTGCTAGCTGTCTAAAATACAGGTTGAGTGGTCATTGATTTCGAACAGGTGGACGAATATAGAGTTAAAAATACACGCAAGAAGGCGCTTTATCGCTCACATATAGGCTACGTAGAACTGCTTAACTACGTAAGTAATTGCATAGCCTCAGTTTATAGTTACCATCCAAAATAGAGAATAGAGAAACGATGCAATACATTACCCATTCACAAATTGATATGATACAATTCGAGCCTGCGCCCATTGGTGAGAACTATATGTAAACCATATTCGAATTCAATTTCAGTATAACGAGAGATTTGGTTAAGGTAAGAGCAGAGAAGAAAAATATACATTTTGCTATTAAATTATTTTATGATACTAGTTTACGACAAAGTAAGCTTCAAGCTTCGACTTCGTTTGCGGTCAATATATTTGTGAGAGTGAGAGAACAATGTAGGCTCAGTAAAGCACACGATCATTGAATGATTGGTCGCTCTCGCGAGTTACAGCAGCGTTTCGTGAACAATCCGAACGTACGCAAGATACAGTGATTTTTATCGACACCGATTACTTGATGACTTGAAATTGACTCGTGAATTTTGCTCCGAGTCACGAGTCAATCCACATTTCTGATACGCCGAGTCAAGTCAAGTCAAGTCATTTTGGCAAAGTGACTCGAGTCAAGTCAAGTCATACGAAAAAGGTGACTCGAGTCATCCCAACACTGGTAGATCAGGAGGATAATGGGTATTTGCAAACTGCGTTGTGATATGGGCGTCGCCATGTCTGCTATGTTATTTCATTAATCAACGTATCGCACAATCCCAGATTTCAAGTCGGGTATACATAGAATTGGTGATTTTGGTCGCTGTCGCGACAGTAACTTAAATTTGAGGATTTTGAAAAGAGGGTGTCCGAGCCCCTAAACCTGAAGACGGCATTGTATTTACCTCTCAAAGACATGTTTATCCTGCCATGAGAATAATTATTCTGGCCATGATGAATATTTACAAACAAGTCGCAGCAATATTGCGATCAATTCAGTTCAAAAATAAATATTTGAAAAAGAGCCATATCTTATACCCAAAAGAGCCATATATGGCTCGCGAGCCATAGGTTCCCGACCACTGTTGCGACACCATACAAAAATACGTTCCACACTTCTGCATATATTTGGAACTTGATGCTTTATTTCCCCAATTAATGAACAGTCGCCCAACTTATTGCATTTTGGAATTGAGATATAAAATTCTAATATATCTGGCGGACCGACAGGAAACTTGTCACGGACCTTCACCGGTCCAGGGTCCGGTGGTTGAGAACCACTGCTATACAGTATGCACCAGGGGCGGGCAACTTCTCCAGTCGGCGGGACGGATATGGGGAAATGAAGTACTCGGCGGGCCGGAATCCTGAATCTATACATCAAAGGCATATTTATCCACCTATACAAGGATTAATCGTATTTAATGTTAACTTCAAGTTTGAAGCATATAAACACAAACAGTATTCAATGCCGCGGGCTACATTATCATGTACGACCGGAAACTCTCTGCGGGCCGCGCAAAATCACGTTGAGGGCCGGATCCGGCCCGCGAGCCGTATGTGGCCTGTCCCTTATAAACACTCTTGGTAAAATAGGTTGTTCACACCTTAAAGGTGGTTGTCGACAACAGAACCTACTCAGAATTATATCGCGGTTATAAACCCTACGTGCCTATACCTGCATACCTTAATTCGTCACTAGGAGCAACCATCATTGAGAATGAAATATTGTGTTTGATCAGGGGTGGGCAAACTTTTTAGCTCGCGGGCCACAGCCAACATCCTAGTACATTCGTGGGCCACACTATATAAAATTGGGATTATAAACTAAAACGCAATATTGGTATTTGATTATATAGTGAGGATATAGAAATAATAACCAACCAAATAACCAACCAATCATTGATTTGATGATATCGTACACGCGTCAGAATCATTGGCGAGATTTCATAAGCTGGTCAACCTCAAAAACCAATTTTCAGAACTAGGAAGAGAGTCGGTTGTCCCGATTCTTTGAACAGGATGGAGAGTTAAATCCGTGAGCAGTGATCTCTTTATAGATTTGCTGATTCTACTTTTGGTTGGACTCCAAGACACACAATGCTGACAGCGTCATACGCATGTTAGCTTCAAATACTCTTCCACTAAAAAATATAGATTTTATAAATATAATGACTTCTGCACACAGAGAGAACGTATCCACCTAACACACGCGGGAATCGGTTTTTCCAAGTGCAGCACAAAAAGTAATAAACTTGCTGGAGTAGCCAATGTAAAATTGCATTCCCGCTCCGAAAGTCATTCCCGTTCTGGCTTTCTGTGATGTTTAGCAGTTGAAGTGAAACCTTTTTAAAATGTCTGGGTCTTGGGCTATCGCGCCAGCAATGACATGAAAATGCACTATACAGTAAGAATACAACGTATCATTATCGTAGTGAAATATAATAAGAAAAAGTTTATTCGAGTCCCTGCAGCAATTAGATTTTAAGTACGCATTGTATCATTATTTTAATACGTTTCTTGACCCTTTCGCAGGCCGCACAGAACGGCGTTGCGGGCCGCATGTGGCCCGCGGGCCGTAGTTTGCCCACCTGTGTTTGATTTATATACCGAGGTGTAACTCTGAAGTTCTGGTTATGTGTATAATACGGGTGTATATGCACACCCGCACATCACGGGTGCTACACGGGTGTGAATACACCCTCTTTTCGCTAAGTGTGTGCAATGTGCATACGTACGACACCAAAACGGTCTCAAACTGTTTCACGGTAGAATGCCGGACCTTTAGTGTGTGTGAACAGTCGTCGAGCATATCCATCAAATTCCATAGTCGAGTCGAAATACAAACAATTTCTATTGAATCAATACTATAGTCAGTACTTCAGTTTACAGGACCACAATGCCATTCTTTTTGTCGTCTGTCCTTTTAGATTATCTAGTTATACTTTTCTTTCAGTGTGCATGCCTCCTTTTTACATCGCCTAGGCCAAGGTGTGTGTGTGATTTTAAACACTGCTTCAAGTCGTTTCGACACCTTCCTATCTTTTCACTGTATCGCAGTCTTGTGGTATTGAAATAATGAAATTGTTAATAATAAATTGAAATGTAATTCTTTTTATCTGATCAAAAAATTTCCGAATCGAAAGCTGATGTGTGCACTGTGCACAATTCACATCACACAGCCTCGAGACAATGACAAGTCAAAACAATGAAAATGTGGTAGGCCTATAATAAATCTGTTCCTCGATCAGCTGTCGTTCGCTTTCTACAGTAATAGCCTACACTGCAGTACATCTATCCGTTCAGCTTGAGAAGCATTACACTGGCAAACAGGCTGCTCTCCGCGTCGCTTGATATCGCATTGCCACAACTGTACCGCATACTCTAAAACAAGACTTTCCCTCTCATTGCTGTCATATCAGAATGAATTCCGGTTAAAGCGTTACAATCCGACACCACGTTATCTCTCTACCAGGAAGTGAACGCCATTAGGAGTCAGTTTCACAGCCAGGCTACATGTGATTCCATTTTCGTACATATCACAATTATCACATATATCCCGCATCTTTCTGTCTACTTCTAGTAGTTACCAGTTACCATTCAAGAAAAGTTATCCTCAATCGCTCGGTTAGTAACTCGGGTGAGGAAGAGGATGCATAAATTTCGGCGTTGATAATAATAGAACGCTAGTGCTAGTGCTAGTTTATCAGATACAAAATTTACGTAGCTTAGCTCAGTGCTCTTCAACCGGGGTTGTCGTACACCCTAGGGTGTACCAGAATTTGCAAAGGGTGTACCGCTCGGATGAGGTGTACAGGGGTGTACCAGATCCGAATTACCATGAGCCGATGGCTAGCTATCACAAAGACAGGTTTATGGGTCAGTACAGGTTGAAGCACAGGTTAATGAGCAATATGGTACGATGTTATCGCCAGTGTAATACTGTACACCGCTTGATTGTGATGTCATAAGCAAATATTTCTCCTATTCATTTAGCCGTCGGCAACGGCAATAGACCAATGGTTCCGTTTGGTGTTGGAAACAGTGTTGCCAATTTAGCGATTTTCGCGCTAGATCTAGCGATTTTTCTTCCGGTTTAGCGCTAAAAAATATGGATCTAGCGCCTAGCGATAAATCTAGCGATTTTTGAAAAGGTAATTAGCGATTATTTAGCGCTTTTTTACCGAAAATAACAAATAAAGATCGGTTCTGGCCGACGAGTGGCGACTCATCTGCGACTGCGACCATAGTGCGGACTCCGATGATATATATAATGATAGATTACTATCCTACGGATAGATACGCAACTCCTGGCGGTTACGCATGGGTAACCAGTGTCTCTTCTTGCTGAGTAATCTAAAAGTAGCATAATTACCAGTGCTACATCTGGCTACCTGAGCGCTGAAATTCAAAATAATTGGCCTTGATCGAAAGCTAGTGTCGCAGTGATTTCGAAGATACAAAATAAAATCTCGTCAGGACAATGGAACCATGCACCCCGAAACAGCCCTCGAAGTCTGAAAACCAGCATTGCTCCAACAATAACACCGCCGCAACACAATGAACATAACAATGACCAATTTCATCCAGCGATTGTTCTGATCAATGCCGATTTTCAGACTCTGGGGGCTGTTTTGAGGTCGTTCCATTATGTCTTTACAAGAATTTAATTCGTATTGTCGGAATCAGTGTGACACTAGCTTTCGTTTAAGACCAGATTCATTAAATTTCATACTCCGGGTTGGTCCTCTACTTTTAGTGGCTGGCAAACCCGGTTCAAGTCGTATTGTGTCGGGTCAAGTCGCATTACGCGTACAAGTATGTCAAGTCGCATGCCGTGTTCAAGTACTCCAACTCAGTTTAGAGAAGTCAAGCGCATTTCCACGGTACATCGCATCACGTATTCACGGACGCACGGAGCAAGGCGCGCTTATATAGCAAGCGGTTATGCCTGCAAACCTGGTCAGTGGTCATGGTCACGTATAGCGATCATTGCGCAAAGCGATCTTTTCTCCCGAAATGCACTGCACGTTTTGTTCCGCTTAGAGATGACTATTACGTATTATGAACTAGAAATATGATAAGTGACTTTGGCCCCAGACGAGTAAAATACAGCTGAGAAGAGTGTATTGATATTATGGTTCAATGTAACACCTTTAGCAATCAATGCAGATTTAGCGCTATTTTTTAGCGCTTTTTTCTCAATATTTAGCGACATCTAGCGATTTTTGACACCACTTTTAGCGATTTTCTTCCATCCGGAGTTGGCAACACTGGTTGGAAAGTATGCAGTTAATAGACATGTGTTCAGCTAGTCATTTGTGTTTTAGTGATTTTTGAGGAAACCGCCGCGATAGCTCAGACTTCTTGAATCAGTACTTCCAACCAGACGTTAATAAATACCGCAATGCACATAAATGAAGTGACGTAGCCAGCCACGGTCGAAACAGCTTCGATGTTGCAATCGAAACCCTTTTGTTTTAAAATGACGATTTTATGTCCAATATTTCGCCATACATTTGCAATTTAGTATTTTGTTATTAGTGATGCAAATTAGCGACAGTAGACTGTGTATAGCGGCATACGATCTGAGGTTACTGACATATCTTGCAGCCCATGTGCTACTATCGACTGTGTGTGGTGTGGGGCAGGCCTGATACGCAGCAGGCTGGTGCGCCTGGTATCATCGCTGATCTGAATTACCGCTTCTGCAGCAGTAGCTTTACCTACTCTCCCCCCAATACTGTTACGTTTAGGTTGATTATCGTTCGTAATGTCATGCTGTTTTGGGGCTGACACGAAATAAATTCCAATTTGCGTGGCGGGCGGCCTAACTGGCTACGAATAGACTCTGTGACCAAATACTATTTTATTCAAATCCAAATTTTTTGACGGCAATAACTCCGCTTCTACTTGTTGGAATCGAACCAAATTTGAAGAACATCATTTTTATATACAACCTAATACTTTCATGGGGTGAACAGAAAAATTTCACATTTTTCGTTATTTATTTTTATATTATAAATAGAAACTTTCTTCTTCCGTAGCCATGCGGCTACTGGTTGGAATTGAACCAAATATGGTGTGTAGGCTTAAGCTAGGTAACCTAACAATTTTATCAAGTAGCCAGTATGATTTGAGGAAAAAAGTCATTTTTGAAGACCCCTAATGAACAGGGGTGTACGAGTTTTGAGCAAACGTTAAAAGGGTGTACCACGTCGAAAAAGGTTGAAGAGCACTGGCTTAGCTCACACAAAGACCTTCTTCTTAGATAGTTCTCCTCTCGTAAACGGCGTTACGCAGGCTGCGATAGTACCCTTCAAAGTCCACTAAAGTAACTGTAACAATGGTCCCTGTCGCTGCCTTCACTACCGGAGCCGAAACCGAGCTAACTCATGGACGGGTTGTTTATTATTTAATGCTTTAGATAAAGCATCGGCATTTGGAGCAGGTATACGCAAAACGCAATTCACTAAAACACAATTCCGCTGGGGTTTCCGCAGACGAAACGCCTCCAAACATATAAGAAGTGTAGGTATAGTGCGCGACGAAACATAAAAATCAGATACCGAATCAGGAAGGTAGGGACACAAAAATCACACGTATCGAAATAGGCAAATTTCAAAATCATAAATTGGCGAGGCGACTGAAATTGCAGTAGTCTCAAATTAGTTCGGGGGTTAAGGATTGGTACATCGAGCACGCCTTTCGAGGTAACGGAGTAAGGCCGCTTCAACAACCGGCGACGTGACGTTCGTCGTTCATACGCAGAAACTGCTGCACAGATGATCAAATCAATTGTCTTAGGAGGAATTAAAGTAAAACCACTAGGAATATATTTTAACTGCCACACAGATATGGCTTGCCGTAGATGTCTGTTGCGGATAATTACGGCCAATTAAAATACGGATTACAGACGCGGCATCATCACGACTGGCATATAACTATGCCCATTCCCGGACCTTGAAGCAACTCGAATTGATTCAGAAATGACCGAACGCCGATAATACTACGATCAAATATCATACATAATACTGATAGAACTGAGAACTGAGCCGGCAGCACGTCAACAGCAAAATAATAAACTACTTGTTAATATTGAGGACACTGTTCCTGAGCGCGTGCGCTTGACGAGAGCCACTGCACTTTGATGGTGGCGAAATAGCGTAGTGGTAAAATCCACAGCTGCAACACCGATGGGTTGCGGGTTCGAGTCCGACCGAGGTCGACTCCAGAATTCCTACCTAAGTGTTGGAGGTTTATCTAAGCTGTAAGCTCCTCCTCGCCATGTGATCCGCGGAAGCGGTGTCTTACAAAAGGCCTAGAAGTGGGCCGTGCTACAAGTTGGTAAATACGGAATCAAGAATAAAGAATATCGGCCTGGTGTAATATGACCAATGTGGTCGAAACACCATGAATATCAAAAACAAACTGCACTATGTGTTTCGCAGAACGTAGCCTACTGATGCTTATCAGAGCAAGCCGACGACCCGTTTCGATGTAGTGTGCCGAGAAACAGCATCTGCTGCTCTCTTGATCAGACGAGCAAATGAATTAAATTGTATTTGCACCCATAATCGTCGCATTCTCTAGTTCAAAATAATTTGTGAGCGATTTTAGTGTTGCTATTTTTAATTTAATTTCGCGTTTCTAATCATCAATTCATGCTACGCATTGTGCAGTGCACGGAATTGAATTACACTGTCAAATGTTGGTGCGACACCAGATCCTCAGTGACTCTAATTCTGATTTTCTTCGATAGCTTAAAGTTTAAACGGTAACCTTCTATATTCCAATAAAGCTTATCGACGCTGGACGGACTGGTAACCAGCGCACAAACATCGAATTTCAACTAATTGTACATGCGTGAGAAAGCGGATTTCTGTTGATAAGGTCATTTACTGATACAGCTCTTGCTTCAGTTACATTTGAATAATCGTATCATCAAATTCGACTGTATATGTCTTGATAGTGTCGATCAGGGATATCCAGAAATCTCGCACAGGGTTAAGAACAATTGCGCGCGACTTCAGGTAACCTCGGACACCAATTAGAGCTCACGTGTGTTAATTTGTTGTTGTTGTTGTTTTTGTTGTTGTTTGTGGCATTCACTGTGTTTTTCGACTACTATGGTCATTTACACCAGGCCAATATTCTTCATTTTTTTATTCCGTAGCTGCCGACTAGTAGACTGGCCCACTTCTAGACTTTTTTGTATAAGACACCGCTTACACGGATGAGATGACGCGGAGGAGCCTATGACAGATAAACCACCATCACTTAGGTAGGAGTTCTGGAGTCGACCTCGGTCGGACTCGAACCCGCAACCCATTGATGTTGCAGCTGTGGATTATACCACTATACGCTATCTCGCCACAATGACGTGTGTTAAGGTGCGTATTTTTAAAAATCTTTTAGCTGCAGTTCGAATACGGTAGCTTTCAGAAGAAAATGGCCGCTACCAAATTTCTTTGGCCAATTTTATCTTCAATTTAGGACCACTACATCATATTTAGAGCACAGTGTCCGTTAAATTCTGCACTCATAATGTGATTATCTGGTTCACTTAATAAAAAGAAATGTAAATGCTGTAAGTTGATTCTTTCAATAAGTCACGTGAGTTGAATGGATGTCCGCATGTCTGATGTCGCTCAGAGTTGTCCAAGGGACGGCGCTGGGAATCTGTCGCAGGCTCGTAAAAAGTTACGGGGAACATTGGTTGGGGACATATGTACACTTTGCCAGGATCGAGATTAGTTATTAAATATATTAATGATCGACGTAAAACCACCAAATGCAAATCTTCATGATATGACGCGGAAGACACTTACGATAGACTCTGACAACGGCGACTTTTCCGTGAAGCCTTTGCAAGTACTCGTCCAGATCCTTCTCATGATTATAGATGTCACTATGAGTACTAAGAAACCGATTGTTAGAAGGCATGGTATCAAGATTTTCCAGTGACTTTGAGAAAATTCTTTCAGAGACTCATCCGGATCGGAGCCTTCTGTACACTTTATTTCCGACCACGGCGAGCTGATATTAAGTTCTAGCCCTTCTCTTTCGGACACATGAAGTCGTATGCGAGCGCATATCCAAAGCATCGTCGTCTGAGAACAGAATTTAGATAATGAACATTTTTACTCATTCATCCGTTTATACATATCGTTCCATGAGTTTTCGGCAGATATATAGATAATAAAGTGAATAGCAGGTAACCAGTGTAACCATCCACGGCAGCACCTAACTATAACTAAACAGGCCTCAATATAAGTCTCACCGTCATAACATGTTCACTTGAATTTTTCTCCACTTCCTCCATGCCCGTTTCATTGTTACCTCTCCAATATTGTACCTTAATTGAAAACGAAATGTTATTTCAAACGTACACCGCACACAAAATAGTAGCAATGCTGCTAAATATTCACTGAACCGATGGTGTATAGGTCCTACTTTTAAGTTTGTTACAGAGACTAGGATCTTGTGTCAACTAGCGCAATAGTTACAGTACTCACCTCAAATCTTTTATCACTTACTTGAAATCTTAACTTTTGTAAATACTTGAGTACGTTCGAGGAATTGCCTTCTATCTTTGGATATATAACAACTTTTTTCTTGGTTGCGTTCTTTTCCAAATCAAATGATGGGGTGATGAGGGTCACTGCAAAATTCGAAGCAACATTCATTAAATGTCACCAACGAAAACCAAAGGACGATTATGCAAAAACCTCTTTTGAACAGTGCGTCATGGACGCTACGGTTTACCGCGATATCAATACCATTAATCGCACATGCGTGGTAATCCATATATTATTCTCACCACTGAGAAAAAAAGTAACGCCTTCTATGGCGACTTGAGAATATAATTTCCACTCTATACACGTCAAAGTAGTTCGATCGCCTCGATAACAATATTCGAAGGCAGTTAAAGGTTGATTGCGAAAAAATCGATTGACAATAAATTCCGCACTTGTGTATAGCTACAAAGCTTCGAACAAAAACAAACGTCAGTGTTCAGTGCTTTCAAGTTCAAGCACGGCTCCAACCGTAAACTCCCGACAAGACTTTTGTCTCTGACAGTAGCCAACTCACAATTTCTCCATCTGTTGTAGGTGACGGTATCGGTCAAATACAGAGTGCGATTCGATCCAAGTCGTCGACCGATCACATGGAAGTCGAAATCAATATCGTGATCGAGATGGACATCGAAGACGTCACACGTGTTTGTTGTGAGATTCACGCATTGTTTGAATTCGCACCAACCCGGGTATATCCTGTGTGAGTCGAAAGATTTTTTACTTTATAGGATGACACAAAAATGATGATTAAAATGCAAATGCGGTCCCGCTAATTTCCGACATTCTGATTGAGAACTGAGATTTTGATGCATGGAAAAATTCAGTGTAGGCCTACTCCGGAGCTACAAAGATGGCTGTAGCTCCAACGTGGTGTCAAACGAACCCTTCAGAGGTTCGCATGTCCTCTATCTTTTATAAAAAAAAATTCCGATAAGACCATACACTGAATAAGTACGTCTGAGCCTATACGACACGCGGGAAAAATGACGTAAAATTGCCGACCGATCACACGAAATTCGAGACCCATATCGTAATCGAACAATTCATCGATGATGCCGCACGTGTTCGTTTTGAGATTCAGGCAGTATTGGTAATCACACCAAACGGTGTAGCTCCTGTGGATCGGTAGATTCTTTTACTTATTATGATGCCGCAAAAATGGCAGGATGTTGATTAAAATTTCAGATTCTGAATGAGAACTGAGATTCTGATACAAGTAATGATTCAGTGTAATCTGCAGTTACATAAAGGGCCGTAGCTCCAACGTGGTGTCATAGGCGTGTATAATGTATACGCTAACTTTTTTAAAGTCCGACATGAACTCGATCGAGAACGTAATATTAAATTGCCAACACGAAATACCGTGGTATATGTCTAAAAAGCGAGTATACAGGAGATCAAGCAAAACCTAAGGACGCTGAAATGCGAGATTGAGCACAGCAGTATTAGGCTACCTGCTGTTCTTCGGTTGTGTACGCCAATAGCGATAGCTTCTAGTGCAGTGCGTCTTGCAACTGATATACCAGTTATATTACCAGGTTGCCGACCCGTGGCCTGCGAGAACGTTCCGAGTGGCCCACGCGGTAATTTCTGCAATGACTTGCTATATGGCCTCCAAAATATCGAATATTACCATAAAATAGATTATGTTAGACATATTTGTTCAACTTGAAATTTTTCTTCGCGCATGGCACGATTTTGTGTTCCCCACCTCCCACTGTTTTTATCTGGCTACGCCCTTGAGACAGAGTTACTGGCGAAAATTCGTAGTATCTCGCCGCGAAATTTGGGATGAAAAGAAGGTCACTACTTTTGCCCCGTGCTCAGTCGTAATCAGGGCCACATTGCCACTAGCCGACGACTAACAAAAGATCAACACTCGAGTGCCTCGCGCAATCATTTGTTCACCATCTGTTGCCCTTTGTTCTTTAGCGGAAAA
Organism: Botryllus schlosseri; assembly: GCF_051294905.1. NCBI lineage: Eukaryota > Metazoa > Chordata > Ascidiacea > Stolidobranchia > Styelidae > Botryllus > Botryllus schlosseri. The sequence goes on along the minus strand of NC_137249.1, from coordinate 9,735,113 downwards.
TGGATCGACCATAGACTTGGCTGCCGTATGCTGTATCTGGCGGCGCATGTGTAATACGTTATTCGCTCACATCAACCGCGGTATACAGATATATATTTATTCTCTTTCTGAAACACAAGAACATTTAGGCCAATGTTACGTATCTTTGAGTTAGGTGGAGACGAAATGATTTTGATCTTGCCGTGTATATTGTCATGTTGCCGACACAATACAACGAGCAATTTGAAGTTGAAATGGAACGAAATCGAAAAAAACGAAATTTGCTTTTCAAAAAAGTTCACAATGACCAGCCTTAGCAAGGTTCGCTAACAAGCGAACGTCCGCCTTACTAAAGTTCGCATACCGAACATGAACCCGAACTGTCAGCTCGCTCTAACGCTATCACAAACACACGGAATCGTAATATCAGAAGATATATATCGGCTTATGTACGATTCTGTGTATCTATAGAAGATAGACAGTGTGATTGCAAATTAGTTTTGAAGGTATATTGTCCGGTCGTAAGCGCGAGGAAATAGAATATTGTCCCTTCCCAAACCAGCATATATTAGCAATGAGCATAACAACACATACAGCAAAAGAGCCCTCACGATTCTTCTGCCGAGATTCTGAATCTAACAGTGTAACGCATGTCCTCCGCGTTAACGTCTGCAGTGGACCAGCCAAGTAAGTCATTATACATGATCGTTGAAAGGTGGACGGCGTGAGCTTCCAATCCTATATGAAATAAAATTCATAAGACGAAAGTCTGCAGTCTGTACGCAAGGATAGGTAACTCCGAACTGCGAGCTCCATACGGTGGTAACGAAATTCTGATGGCTACATATCAGTGGTCAGGAACCTATGGTTCGTGAGCCGTATATGGCTCTCTTCATGATGGATGGAGTATAGGTTCTCTGATAAATTTCCAATTTCACACTTCAATCGCATCTTAGCAATAAATATTGCTGCAACTTTTTTGTAAATTCGGCCAGAATCATTATTCTTGTGACTATGATTACATTTACTTTGATGAAAGGAAATGGAAAAATTCAAATGGATACTACTAATGAACAAAAAGTGCAAAATGGTTTTACCAGACTTAGGTGAAGGACATCTTTTCGCTCGATTTCTTTACCGGAGTGTGTTTTACAAATATTTCTAGTACACCTAACTATAGGACACATTTAGCAAACGTCGTACAAATTGTTTATGCGACGGCAACGACTTTGAGTAACTTGGTTTCGATCCTTTTTGTAAAAGATTGTCGGACAATGGTGTTATACTCTTCTGTGATGGTTGAGGTACGTGAACAAGTTTCCAATCAATCCAATCGGACGTACGACTTTGGTTTAGCAATTCGTAATATTTCTAAATTGCTTGCTGGTATCATAAGACACAAATCGAAATTCAGATCAATCAAGACCTTTGCATGCTCTGAGTTTTGTGATGGCTTTTATTTCACCCGATAGAAATGAACTTGTATCAATAGTAACGCGAAACGCATTTATCATTTTCGGTGTTGGTTGTGTTCCTGATTTCTTTGCCGGTATGCACTCTACAAATAATTTCTGCATACTGAGTTAGGATGCGTTTGGCGGATATCATACAAATTGTTTTTGTGGTGGTAATGACTTTCAGTAGTTTGGTTTTATGATTAAAATTACTTTAGAAGATTCAAATGATAATGTATGATCACTACTAACAACAATACAAACACATTTTGTAGATTTCAGTGTAGCACATATTTTGATTTTATTAATGCTGTAGGTTTTGTCTAGTAGAATAGGTTGCAGCGAGTAAAGATATTCCAAATTGCTCTTGTGCTGGTCAAGGTCTTAGAGTGTAACCTCGTAATGTTTTACATTTAGCACGTACGACGACGAGTCACTGAAAGGATTAAGTATTGTTCACCCGCTTCTACTGGTACTCGATACCAAAAGTGATATTTTCACACTCTGTAAGGTACGGATGTTTCAATTCGCTGTCACAAATTCCGACAATAAATCGTATCAATTGTTGGATTCAATAGTAACGATATGACATTGTGATATATATACTAACTCCACACGTAGTCGTTTCATTTACTGGTTACGAATTGCGATAATAAAGCATTTTGTATCGGGTGTTCAATGTATGAATAATGGAATTATTACATCTTTAGCACCGGTTATCGCAAACGATAGATTTTAATAATTGTACTGGTTGTTGAATGTAATAATACCGATATTGTTGTTTCATCTTTAGTCCTAATTATTGTAAACGATTGCATCCGTAAAGTATTTTCTGTTGTCTGCAATACAACGATTGTTTCGTACCAACCCGGAATAATTTCCCAATCAAGAACATTTCACACATGCAAGTCTAGGCTTACCATATTTTGGAAATGTAAAAAGAGGACACTTTTTCAGAAATTTCAGACATGTAAAACTGGAGAAGAAAACGGGTAAATTTTTCCGACTTCGTGATCGGTTGACTAAAAAATAAAGGTCATCACTTTCGCTCACAGCTCAAAAAATAACGTTTTTCTCTCCAGATTGCCAGGTGGATGACTAAAAAAAAAAAAAAAAATGGTCTTCTTTTCGCTCAGAGCTAAAATCACCGCTTTTCCCTCCGAAATACCCGCCGGAGCGTCACTTCTCGGCTAATTTGCGGCATATCGCTCGCAATTTGATCTCAATCTGACCTAAATTTTCAAAAAAGAGGACAAAATCTCAAAAAAGAGGACAAAACGGCGTCCTCCGAGGACACTTTCAAAAAAGTCAAAAAAGAGGACAAATCCCCTTAAAAGAGGACGTATGGTAAGCCTGTGCAAGTCTGGTTTTACAAATTGATGTGTTAATAAAAATATCTCTTAAAAGTTTGTGGATATCACAATAACCAACACCGGTTCAATTACGTCATGCTTTAATAATCAAGTCATGATCGACTATTACAAAATCTCGTATGCCAAACCAATGTGTTAATAAGGATGTTTACAACATGATAACTTTCAATATAACACCAGCGTTCGATTGTAAGAAATGAATTCTCAACTACGTTGGTCAGACTTTGAAATCTCGTATACTCAAACATATTATGTTAATCTCAAGTCGCGCACCAAGTAGTAATTACTTCATCTTACAGTTGAATAAAAAAGACGGGATATGGATACAACTGAGCTTGATATGTTTGTGGGTTGTAGTGATTGCTCGCGTAGTCTTGTCTACTTTTCGTACGGACACTTTTTGCTTTGGTTGGGTAAGTTACAAACGGATTGACTTGACAAGGTTTTTGTATTTTACTCTTTTGCGTATGGCAAGATGTTAAAATGTTGAGATGTCATAGCGATAGTGATTCTGAAACTCTATTTTTACAAACGGAAACGGAATCGTGAATAGAGTTGTAATGTTTCATTACTTGTTTCAAATCAATGTGCGTATAATTTCGAAATGTGACTGGGTGAAAGTTGGTAGTTATGTTTGTCAATTTTTTTTTTAATTCAGACTATGTCAAAGTCGAAATATTTATTTCATTTTGGATTATCTGAATTTACCTTTAGTAGCCTACATCCCGCGAATGGATTCCGACACCGCACTATAACATTTTTGATAATAAGGACTCAAGGATTTTCAATCAACAATACCTGAATTTTTTGGTAACGTTAGAGTTGGCAAATGATAAGTTGCGTGTTTTTGTTAAGCGTTTGCTTTCTCAGTAATAAATACAATTATTGTATGTGTTACTGTATACTCATGATTCTTGATTCTCATTGAGCTAGTTGTTATTGATTCCATAGGTGTGAAAACAGCGGCACGGAATGTGTGAATAATCCGATGCGGTTGAATGTTGGCGTCAGTCATATTCAGGTTACGTTCGATTCAACAGATCGCGTTAAAAGGATTTCTCAAAGGATTAGAGTTGGGCCGAATCAACACATTCAAATACGAATCAACTTGATTTGTGTAGTGAGTTTCATTTCAAGTTGACAAATTAACACATTAATTGAATATTTTCTTGCATCTTATCACGCAACTAAAGTCAACCACTATTCGAGAGGCGTGAAAACATATAGCGATCGCGGGCAAGTGTCAAATTGTTGGTTTTCGAATCACCGTCTGCGACGGTTCTGTTATTCGTTACTCATTACTTAATAGTAAAAAACTATCAACATATTACACTGTGGCGATTGGAATGTATGTAATGGCAAGTCGCGACAGGTGGCTATGTCTTAGGTGTTATCTTGTGAGCGATCGCGGGGTTTGTAATATATTTCACACCTATTTGAAGCGTTAGTTCGTGAGCGTGGTTATTGTTGATACTTGAATCGCCGTCTACGCCGGCTCTGTGACCGATTAATTACCAAAATATTACCATGCGAGTAATTCCTAGATTTAGCAAACTATTTCACACCTTTTTTGTAATGTTAGTTTGTGAGCGCGGCTATTGTTGGTATTCGAATCGCCGTCTACGCCGGCTCTGTGGTAAACTAATTACCAAAATAGTACCTTGCAAGTGATTCCTAGATTTCGCAAACTATTTCACACCCTTTTTGCTGAAAGTACGACATGCCGCCCGCAGCCTATACCCGAAACTACGAATCATCGCCGCACCCATAAGAATAACGATATATTGAAGTCGTACTCGCCGTAAACGTTAGGATTAACTCGAATCGGTCATATATAATAATTTAGGCTATTCACATTAACCAAGGACCAACCACGTGACTATTTACTTGATACATATTTAACACCGCGCGAGCGTGGCCACTGGCCAGAAACAATGGCACCGGTCGAGCAAAAGGGGGGGTCAGAAGGGTCACCGGTTCAACACGAGTTTTCGAGTCACCGGTTGAGCGGGCCCATGCGTCATGCGACCGATCATATATATTACTTACGAGTACGTGTCGTCACGTGTAAATGTCACCACACTAAAATGCCATTTTATGCTACAGGCTCGCAGTTAGAATGGAAGTGTGTATTGGGTGTTTTATAATAATACAATGACGTCTGGGATAAAATGTGGTGTCACAAACGAAGAATGCGGTAGATCGCTTAAAACAGATGAGGCGAGTGGCCTAGATCGGATTCTGTCCCATTCTGACTAATCTATTGAAGGATGTCATGTCATCGAACCGGTGCCGCGATTTCCAGAGTAACATAATTTCTTCATGATACAAAAACACCATTATAGTTTCAAGGCCAATTCTATAGATATGCACTCTGTGGCCATGGTCAAGTATATGCAGTAGACCGCCTCTGACACTCACCGTCGAAATTATCTTCGCTGAAACACTGTGAACTGGTTATGGCGGCATGGTTTATCAGTAATAGTATCACTGCCACAATCGTCGGAGATAAAGCGAATTTGCCACCCCCGTTGGGTAATATTCCATTCGACATTCTTTGGTCTTGTTATAGTTTGCAATATATTGCTACAGGTCTTGTATTTGTAAAGATGAGAAAGTAAGTTAGAGTGAATTCATGTCTCCTTTAATCCTTAGACTATTCATCCTGTTCGCAAAATATGACGACGTAAAAGGTTCAAAAAATCTGTGACGATCGGACTGAAATGCATGACTTGCCGGGTCCGACACCGGGTCCGACAGCGATCTCGCCGCTCACTCCATATTGCTTAATGTGCTGGGGTGGGGCAACTCTAAGCGGCGGAACGAGTGGACCGCGGAACTTGCCATACGAAACAGCGGACCGAGCGGAACCGCGGACCGGGTGGACGAAGACTCAAACCTAAAAGGCGGAACGCGGAGCAGTGGAACTTGTAATGCTAAACGGTGGACCGAGTAGAACTGCGGATCAGGCGGACCAAGACAAAATGACTCAAACTAAACGGCGGCACCAACGGACCGCGGAACAGTCGGAACTCGTAATACTAAACAGCGGACCGAGCGGACTATAACAAAATACGCCATGAAAATGACGGACAACGGAACAGGCAAATATTTCTATTTTCTCCAGTGATATTGCTCTTGGACTTCAACAATTGCTTAAGTTCTTATTTCATTTTTACAATTTTGTGAAGTAATGCATCTCTGCAACCTCTAGTTACGATTGAATTTTACTTTTGGACCCAGTTGTATTGTAATATAATTATATGTTTGTAATCACTTTGCTCGAGAATACACAGATCAAAGCTACCTCGTCTGGTATGCTCGTGTGACGACTGAGACTGATATGGTGGTCCCATCGAAGGCATAACCCGCGGAATAGCCATGCAGGTGACATCCTTTCGCCCCCCGCAATCACACGCAGTCAAAATTGTATCTGAGCTACATGGCGTTTGGCGTCTGGTAGTTTGAGCATGTTACACTTGAGCATGCGACATTTGAGCATGCGACACTTGAGCATGCGACACTTGAGCATGCGACATTTGAGGATGCGACATTTGAGCATGTTACACTTGAGCATGCGACATTTGAGCATGCGACACTTGAGCATGCGACACTTGAGCATGCGACATTTGAGCATGTGACATTTGAGCATGTTACACTTGAGCATGCGATATTTGAGCATGCGACACTTGAGCATGTGACCGTATAGATTTGTCTGGAAAGCTCCAAAAATCGCGGTAAAGCGATAAAGGTTGTCATTGCGGTTGCCTGACATATGAGCATGCGACACAATGAAAAACGACAGTTAAGCATGCGACGCTATAGCATGAGGACACATTAGCATGGTAACACATGAGCATAGGGACACATGAGCATGGGGACACATGCGCATGGGGACATATCAGCAGGGTGAAACATGAGAAAGGGGACACATGGGCATGGAAACAGATTAGCATGCGACACTTGAGCATGGTTACACATTAGCATGGGGACTAATCAACATGGTTACATATGGGCATGGTAACACGTGAGCATGGGGACACATAACCATTGGGACACTTCAGCAAGTTGACACTTATACATGATCATATATGAGCATGGTCATATATTAGCATGATGACAAATGAGCATGCGGACACTTGCGCATGCGACACTTACGCAAGAGACATTTGATCATGCGACACTTGCGCATGCGACATATGAGCATGCGACACTTGAGCATGTGACATTTGAGCATGCGACACTTGAGCATGCGCCATTTGAGCATACGACATTTGAGCATGCGACATATTAGCATGGTTACATTTGAGCATGTGGCACTTGAGCATGCGACACTTGAGCATGCGACACTTGAGCATACGACACTTGAGCATGCGACACTTGAGCATGCGACATTTGAGCATGTGTCACCTGAGCATGCGTCACTTGAGCATGCGACATTTTAGCATGTGAAACTTGAGCATGCGACACTTGAGCATTTGTCATATATTGGTGTGTAGTTAAATAGCGTCAAAATCATAGATTTATTCTAGTCCGAACATAATATATCTCCCCTCCTCCAACCCTAATATCCCCCTCCCAACTTTAATACCCATCACCCCAACCCTGATCTTGGGATACCTTAACCCTAACGCAAACCCTAACCCTAATCTTTGGACACCTTAACCTTAACCCTAACCCTAACCCTAACCAACCCTAATATCCCCCTCCGATCCCTAATACACATCACCCCCAACCCTAATCTTGGGATACCCTAACCCCAACCCTAACCCTAACCAACTCTAATAACCATCACCCCCAACCCTGGTCTTGGGATACCTTAACCCCAACCCTAACCCTAACCAACCCTAATATCCAACACCCCCAACCCTGGTCTTGGGATACCTTAACCCTAACCAACGCTAATATCCATCACCCTCAACCCTAATCTTAGGATACCTTAACCCCAACATGGACCCTAACCCATCTCGAACTCCAATGTTTCCCCTACCCACCCACAGCACGTAAAACTTCCCTACTCAAAGGAGACCCGCAAAATAAAATTATAAGTCCCGTGTCGAAATGCAAATTTGGAATCGCTTTCGTCTCACAAAAGGATATATTCTTTTAGTTCGTCTGATACGTGTAAACGATTCCAATATATGTGGAGCGATGACAACCTTTATCGTTTTACCGCGATTTTTGGAGGTTTTTAGACAAATCTATATGGTCACATGCTCAAGTGTCGCATGCTCAAATGTCGCATATTCAAGTGTAACATGCATGCTCAAATGTCGCATACTCAAGTGTAACATGCTCAAGTGTCGCATGCTCAAATGTCGCATGCTCAAGTGATGCATGCTCAAGTGACGCATGCTCAAGTGACGCATGCTCAAGTGTCACATGCTCAAGTGTCGCATGCGCAAGTGTCTGCATAACCACGTGTCGCATGCTCAAGTGTCTGCATGTAGACGGGTCGCATGCTCAAGTGTCGCATGCGTACGTGACCCCATGCTCATGTGCACCTTTGCTCTTGTGTCCCCATGCCCATGTGTCCATATGCGTATGTGTGCCCATGCTCTTGTGTACCCATGCTCAGGTGTCGTCAAGGCTAATGTATCGCATGCTCATGTGTCACCAGGGCTGTGGAGTCGGTAAATTTTACCACCGACTCCGGCTCCGACTCCGACTCCACACATTTTCAATATACCGACTCCAACTCCGACTCCGACTCCTGAGTCTTTAAACGTACCGACTCCGACTCCGACTCCGACTCCAGGGTCTTTAAACGTACCGACTCCGACTCCGACTCCCGACTCCGACTCCAGCATTATTACCAATTTACTTCGAAAATTATATGCCACATTGTCGGTTGAATGACTATCATACAAACATTAAACATATGCAAACGGTGACATGCTAAATTGTTTCATTGTGGAACAGCTCGAATTATCCACTATGCAATTTACATGAAAGAAAGACTTGCTAAATATCCTTCCTTTTTCAAGTTTTTATAACATAGACTCTCTAATATACTGAAATGTATGAATCATTCAAATATGGCTGATGTCCAATCCTGTATAATAAAAATGTAGATAAAAAAATCCAAGTGTAGTTCTTGTGTATGATTCAGCAACTAATAAAGAGATTGAACTTACTAATTTTGCCATTGCACACTATCCTAATTACAAGCACACACACTCTTACTACTAACAGTTATTGGTCATAAATGGAATTTAGTTAAGTAGTCAAAGGCCTATGTCCAGTCTACATGTACTTTAATCAAGTATTCAAGGATTGGGACTTGCAGTCTTTCTTAATCATTTATTCGACCCAAACAGCTAAGCTACACTACAAATATTTTAAATTTTGTCCAGTGGGAAGCACCCTTTGGTCATATTTACATCATTTTTACAATTTTACAAAACCAGCCGATGCATTTGCTCTGTCACAGTATCATGGTATAATTCCAAAAATTGCATCAATTTTGACTGCATCGCCAAAACGCATATTGCGATTTTCTTCCCCTCTGCAACTGACTTGTGATTTGCAAGTAATGTCCAATTTTATCTATATCAGCGGTGGGCAACTTTTTCGGCCAAAGGGACACATGAGATATACGAACCATTGCGCGGGCAACTGGAATGTTGATAGCCTTTTTTAGTCGTCCGATAGGAGCGAAACGAATTAGGTAACATTGCAAACAAGACTTATATTGATACGCTCTAAAATTGATAACAATATATGTCATGCAACTGTGCAGTGCGTAATGAAGGTCTGGTCGCGCAAAGCGCGAAATTTTTTTGCAAGATAATGACTGAATTATATCAATAAATATGTTGATAACATACATTGGGGGTCGCATCTGTATACCACTGGGCTCATTTGGCAAGGACAGGATTATTCGACGTTTAGACATAGCAAAATCGACGGTGTCAGTGAACATGAACATGCCTCTATCATTTTGTGCAAATGTTTTGTCGACGATCTCGCTGCGAGTGCACAAGCGAAGCCGCTTGTTAGACGACACGTTATCTCCTAATTTCGAATATAGTTAGACTCAACTCTGTGAATAATAGGTATTTATAATTTTCAGAAGTGGGCTCAAATACTGAATGCAAGAAATCTAGTGACAATGAATCCGAAGTACCGAGAATAATTTCAAGTCAAATATATCTGCTATGAAATATTCTACTTTATGGTCATATACGAAGATTTGGGATAAATGTGGCTGGCCCCTGGATACGTCAATGCGTCAGAACTGTTGTTTTAGTCATCATCTAATGTCGTGAACATGCTAATCAAATTTTGGTTGGCCTTGCAATTGTACCTGATGTCATAAATAATTTAGAGAATTACCTCACAGGCCACACCTAACCTTCTCGTGTGCCAAATTGGGCCTGCGTGCCTCGGGCTGGCCGCACCTGATCTGTATGGTTATTAATATTAGTGATTGGTGGTACATAAAAAATTCTATTGAAAATTCTTCGAAAACAAATTTTTTCTATGATAGAGAAGTTGGAGTCGGAGTCGGAGTCGAAGTCACGGTCATTCTCACAAACTCCGACTCCGACTCCCGTCAGTATTTTTCCACCGACTCCGACTCCGACTACGACTCCAGCTATTATATTTTTCACGACTCCGACTCCGACTCCGACTCCGACTCCATCAAGCGAAAATTACCCAGACTCCGACTCCGACTCCACCGACTCCGACTCCGACTCCACAGCCCTGTGTGTCACTATGCTCAAGTGGCACTTACTAAATTGTCACCATGTTGATGTGTCCCTATGCTCACGTGTATCCATGCTCGTGTGTCCCTATACTCATGTGTCCCCATGCTAATATGTCCTCATGATAATATGTCTCTGTGCCCATGTGTCTACATGCCCACGAGTCGCCATGACCAAAAGTCGCTATGCTCAAGTGTCGCATGCTCAAGTGTCGCTTGCTATTGTGTCGCATGCTAATATGTCCACGGACCTGTCATTTGCTCCACATGTATTGGAATCCTTTACACGTATCAGACGAGCTAAAAGAATATATCCTTCTGTCAGACGAAAGCGATTCCAAATTCGCATTTCAACACGGGACTTTTCATTTCATTTTGCGGGTCTCATTTGATAGGAAAGTTTTACGTGCCGTGGGTGGGTAGGGGGAACATTAGGGTTCGAAGTGGGTTAGGGTCCATGTTGGGGTTAAGGTATCCCAAGATTAGGGTCGGGGTGATGGGTATTAGGGTTAGGAGGAGGATATTAGGGTTAGTTAGGGTTAGTATTAAGGTTAAGGTTAAGGTATCCCAAGATTAGGGTTAGGGTTAGGGTTTGCGTTAGGGATAAGGTATCCCAAGATCAGGGTTGTGGGTGATGGATATTAGGGTTGGTTAGGGTTCGGGTTAAGGTATCCCAAGATTAGGGTTGGGGTTGAATGGTAATCGGGGTGGGAGGGGGATATTAGGGTTGGTTAGGGTTAGGGTTAGGGTTAAGGTTAAGGTATCCCAAGATTAGTGCTAGGGTTTGCGTTAGGGTTAAGGTATCCCAAGATTCAGGGTTGGGGTGATGGGTATTAAAGTTGGTTAGGGTTATATGACAAATGATCAATTGTCGCATGCTCAAGTGTCGCATGTTCAAATGTCGCATGCTCAAGTGACGCATGCTCAGATTTCGCATGCTCAAATGTGGCATGCTCAAGTGTCGCATGCTCAAATGTCGCATGCTCAAGTGACGCATGCTCAAATGTCGCATGCTCAAATGTCGCATGCTCAAATGGCGCATGCTCAAGTGTCGCATGCTCAAATGACGCATGCTCAAGTGTCGCATGCTCAAATGTCGCATGCGCAAATGTCGCATGCTCAAATGTCTCTTGCGCAAATGTCGCATGCGCAAGTGTACGCATGCTCATTTGTCATCATGCTAATATGTAACCATGCTCATATATCACCATGTACAAGTGTCAACATGCTGAAGTGTCCCAATTGTTAAGTGCCCCCATGCTCACGTGTTACCATGCCCATATGTAGCCATGTTGATTAGTTCCCATGCTAATGTGTAACCATGCTCAAGTGTCGCATGCTAATCTGTTTCCATGCCCATGTGTCCCCTTGCTCATGTTTCACCCTGCTGATATGTCCCCATGCGCATGTGTCCCCATGCTCCGAGCCAGTCCAAGTCCGAGCCAGTCTATACTTCAAGGCCCGATTGTTGTATCGGTGCTAAGGGAACGTCAGTAGATTTATAATTTTCCAATAAAACTGAATTTTCTGTCAATTACACAGGTGGTGTCGTATTGATAATTACTTGGACGATATTCTTCTGCTACGAATTTTCAATAAATTGAGGTATTTTAATGACACGTGGCAGTACTTCAGCTACGTATAAGGGTCAGGGTGCTTCCACACTATACTGTCTGAAGTCTGTGCGTTTACGTATTAATTGAACTTATATCTTATTAGCGCCACTCTTGAGTTAGTCACAAGTGAGTACGTATCGAACTAAATAAGTTTTTCGACTTCCAAATTCAATGAACGCAATCAGTATGACATCAATCAAAGATAATAAACCGAAGCTATTTTAATAAAAGTTGAAACGGTATTCCCGTTACACCTAGGGTTGCATTTCAAACAAAAATCAATTTAAAACAAACATGTTTAAAACAAGGGCCTTGTTCAAAACATGTTTTTTTTTTGTTTTTTTAAAGTCATGACGTCACGAATGTTCAACTGTGACGTAATAGTGGATCGACATTGACAATTGAAAATATAGGATAAAGATAGCTCCTTCGACGAAATATCTGTACTATTGCTGTTGAACCGACTCTTTTGAGGGTTCCAACCATCCCATATCGATATACGTCGGTTATATCGGGTGGTAATTGTTCGTATGCTCATACAACATGTATTTTTGGAAAGTATTTACACAATTATGGCATAATTTTACAACTAAAAAAAAAAAATTTGATTTTTTTAAAAAGGCTTTTGTTTAAAACACTGTTTAAAACATGTTTAAAACACTGTTTGTTTCAAATGCAACCCCAGTTACACCTGATTTTCATGAGATTTCTCCCGTACGCTACGCACTTCCTGACTGAAATAACCGAGATCTGACACGGAAAAGGACCACATAGCGGACAGTCATACTTTCTATTTTCACTCCCATTGTATACTCTCCGAACAACTAAATCCTCTTTTGAACCTCTTGGGATAGACGTAGCGCAGTTTTCCCATGCGATATATACGGTCTCAGTCTGCCTAACAGTAACAGCTGCAAGTCTGATGTACTGCCGAGATCCGAAATCACGTAACCTCTGAAAATATGACGGGGCGGTGCGTGGGCGAGGCAAGAGGTTCCAGACATGTCAAAAGCTCAGCATAGTTGTTGCGCCTTTCGAATGCACGTCCGATCAAACTAATTAAATTTGGAGATTTAAATGCTATATTCCAATTAAATAACCAATTAGTAATCCGCGACGGCATATATTCTACCCCGTAATAAGATCACTGTACTATTCCTTATCTATACTTTCCATCATTAATTGATTGATTCACGTTGATTACGCTCACTCTCCTTACCTTGTGCTGTGAGTAGATAATCCGTTGTCAGTTGTTCTTGGGTTGGTCTTGTGTTATCGTATTTGAACTGTTCCTATACTGTGTATCTCATTTAGCTTCTGTTGCAGAATAAGTTTAATAAAGCCTATCTCTAGGTCAGAACAATTTATTAAACTTATTCTTACGGCTTCAATGGACAAGGTTCTGAAACCTTAACGCCTTGACGTCGAGCCAGGCTCGGAGATTGCAGCTGATGAGTTCAAACATTGGCTTAAAACGTTCAGCGACTACTTGGAAGCGTTAGCAGCCGCTGACTTACATCCGGACTAACTCAAGGTGCTAACAAATCTGATATCATTTCAAGTCTTCCGCAACATAGAGGATATTGATGATTATGACCTTGCCATTGGTGCTTTGAAAGAGCTCTATGTGAAGCAGAAGAACACCATTGCGGCTAGGCATGAATTACTGACTTGCAAACAACTGCCTGGCGAGGCTATAGACAGTTTCGTCATTCGACTGAAGTCACTTAGCAAAGACTGCGGGTGTCAGGCAGTTTCAGCTGAACAATATCGGTTAGAGCTGATTCGCGATGCCTTGATCGCGGGATTGCAATCACCGACAATTCGCCAGAGACTTCTGGAAGAAAGCGCGTTGACCTTCGGTGATGCCTACCAACCTACTTCCTCATGTGCCACAAGACTGCGTGCGCCGAGAGAGACAACAAGGCGGGGGCGATACTCAGAATGAAGATGGCAGCTCTCGCCGAAAACCAATCTCTTCGAAAAGGCCTTGCTTCTTTTGTGGAGATGCTATGCATCCTCGCATGAATTGTCCGGCAAAAGATGTATGCAGATATTGTTATATCACAGATAATTATTCGAAGGTGTGTCAATCTCACCTACGAAACCTTCCACGAATCAATACGGAAACTGCCTCGATACAAGGTCCCGCACCTCCCAGTAGAGGAGAAATAGAATTTAACCCGAAAACAACTCCATCGGCTACGGACCGGTCTAGAGTAGTATGCGATTTCAAGGTTGACAATTTGAACGCTACTTCATTGATGGATACTGGTTCAGGGTAATGTTTCAAGGATCAAAAATTTGCCGACGAATATCGAGAAAAATTGAACATCCAGCCAATCGTTGGCGAGGTCTCGCTAGCGGAGACTTCTATACGCATGCCGATTGAAGGTCAGTGCCTCGCTCGCCTCACCGTGGGGAATAACGACTATCGAAATGTTTCGTTTCACATACTGAAGAACTTGGCAACTGACGTCATCATCGGCGAAAGAATTTCAAGGAACACGAAAGCGTCACATTCACGTTTTCAGGACGACGGCCTCCGCTCACCCTGAATGCCTTATCAAAAACGGTAGTTCCGTATCTGAAACCATTCAGTCACCTTAGCAAAGATTGCCGCCCTGTCGCGGACAAGCAACGGAGATATTCTCGGGCAGATCTCGCCTTTATCGCAGAAAAAACGCAACGTCTACTTGCTGACAATCTTAGAGAGCTCAGGTACTCGTTGTCAAAAACGGAGACTCTACCACAGTGTTTCTCATCCTTTTTCACCTCGCGGACCGGTAAAATTTAAAAAATGTCTGGCGGACCGGTGAACTTTCAAAATTGAAGTGAAGCCAAAATGTAATGTTTGCAACCGTTTTTTGCGATAATATGGTGCTAGAGAGTGACATTTAAGAGGGTTTGATCGTAATTAATTATCTTCACGATGGCATTCATTTGGTTTTACGGTAGTTAGTCTACTGAGTCGAGGTAAAATTGCCTTGTCCAGATAAACGTGCTATACCGCCGAGAGTCGTTTACAGTCTTTCGCGCCGAAGGCCGTGGATTTAACCGACCGCGCCAACTCGAATAATATTCTTCTCTTTGACAATATCGAGAGAAGAATCGTTTCGAAGTAGAACCAAGCACCTTGTAGTGCTACCTTGCTCATTTCCCACTGCCACCAAACGCAGGCGACTATATGGCAACTACAAATACAATGCGTGCCGCAAGAAAACAGCTTGCAGCAGCTATACCGGTCATGCGCAAACCCTAGCCGAAAAATTACTTCGTCAGCCCATCCCTAAAAACGTTGGTCCTGGGCCCCCAACAGGGCGATAAGCCAAACTTCCGGGGGATTCGCCCCCAGCCCCCATAGTTAGGTGGGATTTTTCACCTGCACTTGTGAGCACATTCATTATATTCAGTGTAAGCAGAGAGTTTATGCTTAATCGCGCCGATAACGGAAATGTTCGATCATTCATGAGTATGGCTGAATCGGATTTCTCGCTGCCGAACTTTTGACACACCTTTCGGATTCTCATGTTAGCCTAAACTTCATTATGTGTTGGTACGTCGTGGCGCGGTAATGGCTGACGCCGAAATGCCTATTTCTATTAATCATCGTATTTCTCGGAGAAGGGCACCTGTAAGTTGCAAGACATTTTGTGACACTAAATCGCGCAAAGCGCGAAAAGAAATTGAAAAATATTAGAGAAAGTTTCGAAGAAATACGCTATGATTTATGTTCATTTGCAAAATAAATTTGGGCCCTTTCCAAGCTCGGCCTCTTTCCAATTTGGCGGTGTGGGGTGCCCCAGTTACGGTCATGCACAAAACGAAGGAATCGAAAACGAATGATCGCGCAAACCGCGCTGTTTAGCGTTGAGTCAGCTCGTATCTGCACTTGTCGCCTTCAACATTGCATCTTGAAATTAAGGTATAAAATTGAAATATACCTGGCAGACCGGCAAGAATGTTGTCGCGGACCGGCACCGGTTCGCGGACCGGCGTTCGAGAACCACTGCTCTACCAAACGACGAATGTTCATCGATTACGGCAGGACAGTTAACCGATTCACTCAACTCGACGCTTATCCTCTGCCACGCATCGAGGACATTGTGAATAAGCTTGCTCAGTATAAAGTATTCACACAACAGTTGACTTGAAATCGGCCTATCATCAACTCGAACTGGATCAGCGTGACCGAGAATTTACTGCCTTCCAGCCAGGAAGCGAGTTATTTCAGTGGCGACGACTTCCATTTGGTCTGACAAATGCTGTACCTGAATTTCAACGAACAATCGATTACATCGTCAAGCAGAATAACCTGAAAGGCTGTTTTCCGTATCTGGACGATATAACAATCGCTGGGGTGGATCAGGCTGACCACGACAAGAACTTGAGGGCCTTAATGAACGCTGCTTCACGCGCCAATTTTACCATCAACGAAGCTAAGACGCAACTCGCCAATTCCGAAATAGCTATTTTGGGGTACAAGGTCGGACATCAGTCTGTTCAGCCTGACCCAGAAAGAGTGACACCACTCCTAAATCTCCCATATCCGGAATCTGAGCTTCAGTGGAAGAGAAGAGAATGATGGGGTTTTTCGCCTACTACGCTAGGTGGATCGCAAATTACTCGACTAAAATCGGACCGCTAATCAAAGCCACGATTCCCTTAGACAACGATTCTCGTGAAGCAATTAATCTCATCAAACAAAACCTGGCCAACGCCGCATTACTACCCATCAATGAATCTATGCCCTTCACAGTAGAAACTGACGCTTCAGAGTTTGCGATCGCTGCAACCTTGAATCAGGAAGGGCGGCCCGTTGCATTTCACTCGCGTACCCTATCGCCGGGCGAGCAACGACATTCGGTTGTTGAAAAGGAAGCATATGCTGTGGTCGAAGCGCTGCGGAGATGGAGGCATTTGCTGACCGGGTGGCATTTTACATTGGTCACTAACCATGTGTCTCCTTCATGTTCGACAATCGACACACCAGAAAAATCAAAAACGACAAAATCGTTCGTTGGCGATTGGAACTAATGACGTTTAGCTATACTGTCATTCATCGGCCCGGCGTCGAAAATGACGGCCCCGACACTCTAACGCGCGCCCATTGCGGATACATGGGAAAACACTAATTGCGCGATCTACACATTTCACTCTGTCACCCCGGCGTGACCCACATGTCTCAGTTCGTACGAGTCAAGAATTTGCCATTCTCTATGTCAGAGATACGTACCATGACTTCACAGTGCGAGGAGTGTGAACAAATCAAACCTCAGTTCATTCGCGACTCAACCCTTCGAACGTCTCAGCCTCGATTTCAAGGTAGTTACCCAGCGTTTCGAAAAACAGGTATTTCCTCACTATCGTCGACGAATATTCACGATTTCCGTTTGAATTTCCCTGCGCAGACATGTCTGCGAAGACAGTTATCAAATGCTTAACGACACTGTTTTCTGTATTTGGGATGACTTCATACATACATTCCGACTGATGGTCGTCTTTCCAGTCTTACGAACTCAAATCTTGGCTCAACTCTAAAAGGGGTTTCTACCAGCAGGACTACTATATAGCTACACCAGAGGTGGTCAAAGTAGTCAAGAAAGCTACTCAAGTAGAAGTAGAAGTAGCGACGAAAAAATCTACTCAAGTACGAGTAGAAGTACTTCTTCCATAAGCAACCTAAAACTAGTAGAAGTATAATTGACTGACTTTAAAAGTACTTAAGTAAGTAGCAGTGAAAACGATCCTAATTTGTTCACATGGAATATAAAGGTGCAAATTGAGCTAGGCGAAAGGTGACGGACGAGCTTGATTCACATTGATGCATACCAGCAGGTATCCAATTTTCGATAGCATAAGCAATTCAGCATTCGTCCACATCATGGGATGAAAATGATAGGATTGATATGGAAATGCGATACTATTCCTGTTTTCTCGAACAGCACGTTTTAGAAAATAGCATGTTATGGCGCCCATATTATAAGGTCGGTAGTTTAGTCGAAGAGCAATACGGAGAAGTTGTATGGGATACGGTGTAAACACTTTGCGCGATTAGTAAACGTTAATAAAAAATATCGTGGACCGTGAAAATGCCATATTCCGTAGCTTTATTTCCGGAAATTAAAGGCATTACTACACTTGCTTTTATACTTCAACATGTATGTTATCCATACAAAAGAACTGATATTAATTATAACTCAAAGTATATGATACTGGGAATTGAAAATGAAACATTTCTAAAAGTGGAACACGTTTTTCATGCCTTTAGTCCAGAAAGTTTCAAAGGTGGTATGCTGAAACAGCTCTAAAACTAACAAAAAATGTCAGAGTCCACTTTTCCAGGTTAGGAAGCGCCATGGACTTACGATATGACAAGTAAATGCTTGATTGCGAAACATCAGTTTCAAACGATATGATGAGCCATATATACTGCGATGAATTATTTCATATGGGCGAAGGGCGTCAATGTGGTGTGAACTCACGGATAACTAGATATCCCTGTGTGAACGGAATCACGCCAACCCGCTACCTAAATTACATTCATCAATACTTTCGTGAAATCATACTGGTAACGGCGTATCCACTGCGCGCGAAGCGCGACGAAAATTCTGGACTTTACTCAACTTTATGGAAATTAAATGTTGGTACTCCGTGAAAACAGCCCCGAAATTCCTCAGGCTATCTTCCTGATTGGAAGATTGAACTACTTCTACTTGGCAAACTGAAAATAGCGAAAAGTAAGTAAGTAGATCACAAAATATTATGAAGTAGAAGTAAAAGTAGCAAAAATCATATCTACTTGAGTAAGTACCAGAAGTAGAGGAAAACTACTTGAGTACTTCCAAAAAGTAGAAGTACTTCGTTACTGACCAAGTGACCACCTCTGTAATTCAGTCACGCTAAACTGTTTCCCATACTTCAGTAGCAACAGAAAACTTTGTGAATTACAATATAGGCTAAACCAGTGGTTCTCAGACTGGGGGCGTGCCCCCTTAGGCGGCGTGAAAGCATCTGAACGGGGCACGACGCTCCAGTCAACTGAAATCTTTTCCGCGCTTGGCCCGATTCACCTCCGTTTTATGGTGGCTGCTCGGTGTATAGTCTGAATTTCGCATTGGAGAATTCTCTCATCAACAGTCATAATCTTCCATACCATCAAACTATATGTGAGGATTGCTAATTTTCTGGTTTCATTGTGTGCTATGACGATAAGGGGGCACGAAATATTCACTGTCATAAAGGGGGGCGTGTCTAAAAAAAGTCAGAGAACCGGTTGGCTAAACTAAATATTAATATTTCAAAAATGGATGAACAGCAAATAGACTCTTCTGAAACCTGTGCTGAACCATTTCCTACACCACGGTCAAAGTTTTTTTTAAATCTCTGTCCAGTACCGAGGCTTGTTGCAACAATAGCAAAAAAAAAATTCAAGTTTTCAACCAAGGCTTCATCAAACTTGATCACACATTTGTAGAGATGTTATCCCAATCTTACCTCCAATCTTTGCCAAATTTACTGGGGCCAGAAACTTTTCGCGCCCTAATGTTCATCAAATGCAATCCAACAGTTTCCGAGAAAGTGAAAATGTAAATGCGAAACAAAATATTGTAATTCTTAGTTATCAGGAGGTTCTTTCCTTTGGCATTTATCGGTATCATCCGTATCGCTGACGCCTTACCAATTACATTTCATTATTCTGACTCAGCTCTGAGTAGCCTAATCGTTTGATTACATTTCATTGACTGTCCTGTAGCCTATTCGCTGTTATAGTCGCTCAAACCTTTGGTTATTAACAGTCGCTTGAAAATTTTTTCTGTGCTAGAAGTTTTCAGTACTCATGATTAGGAATAGTTCGAATACGTTCGAGTTTTTTTTTTTTTAATTAAAGGGTATTCTACATATCCGGAATGAAACATGAAGAGAAGAGCTTGAGATTGTTGCTAATTATGTCGCTACGGTTGTCAAAGAACACCTCTTTACTGAATCAATTACCTGTTTAAAAGTAATTGTAATTGTAATTATAATTGTAATGAATTACATGTTTAACAGTAATTGTAATTGTAATTTGATATTTTTAGCATTGAGTAATTGTAATTGTAATGTAATTGAAACATGCAAGGAAGTAATTGTAATTGTAATTGAATTAAAATATTGTAACTGATCCAACTCCGGTCGACACCATATTTTTGCTTGTGTCTGAAACTTTATCTTGCCATTAGTGTTTCAATTGCACGTTGTGAGAGGAGATTCTCAAAGCTCAAAATGATGAAGTCGGATTTCCGCACTATCATGAATGATGATGGGCTATCAGCTATCGTTTCTTTCTATAGAAAGAGACCATAAAAACTTGATTTTGAAGACATTATCACGGATTCTGCTTCGGCGAAAGCTCGAAAATTTCAATTTTAAGGCGGCTATTGATCTTTTATTTGCTTAATACATTTGTTGTCGATTTTTGTCTTTATTTCTTACCTTAATGCTGAGACAGTGAGCCTTCTTTCTCGGCCAATATCGAACTTCTGAGACGCGGCATATTATTTGTAATTGCTTTTTATTGAAAAGATTGTTTGAACATGAACTTATTTTAAAATTTGCTGCAGTCTACTTAGAGTGACATTTTTAACGTAAGCCGGGGGCGGCAGCATATGCTCATACAGCACTGGTTCCCAAACCTTTTTCCACCAATGTCGGCTTGTTTTATAAATTCTATAGCGAACTTCAAAAGCAATATCGTTGTCAAATTTTATTACAAATTTTCTAAATTATAAAATGTTGTAATCGAGAATATTCCTGCAATAACTTCAAGCGATAGGCTACTGTACCCAGTGGTGGCTTTTGGGGTGGGCGAGGTGGGCGGTCGCCCGGGCCCCCCCTGGTCGAAGGGGGCCCCCCTATTTGGATTTTGCGATTTTTTTCAAGGTGAATGACGAATAAGCATGGAAATTCGTGCACCAAGCAAGAATATGATTCCGTACAGATGTGCCTATGATCATCAAATCACTGCATTTGTTAGAAAAGTCCCGTATCCTGATAATCCTCACGTCTCTGCATGCGGTAGAATTGCTTAGTTTTGATGTAGTCTATCCTTGCACACATGCAATAGATATGGCCGAATCCAGCACCTGGGCAAACCTTTGTGGTGGTGAAAGATAGATAATAATAACCGATGCGGATAGAAACTTATAGGGGGCCCCCCGGTAAGTCTCGCCCAGGGCCCCCCCCGTTCGTAGGGCCACCACTGACTGTACCCGCACCTTGAAAATCTAACAGCCTGCTGAAAATGTCTTTTTAATAAATATGTCAATTGTCAGTCTGTACGAGTGCAATAGCCACGGCCGGATACCACTTTAGTAATCCACTGTCTACGCCAGTATAGTCCTCACCCTTTTTGACCTTGCGGCACTATAGCTCAAAGTGAAAAATAGTTCGCGGCACCCTATAGCACTTCGAGTACCCTAACCTTGAGTTTGCACCTTCCCAAATGCTATTATACGTGGGCGAGTTGGCGTTCCTCCACCATTGACGGGGCATGCCCCTCGCCTACCTCGCTGAATTACCAGTGTCGTTACAAAAATGTTCAGAAATGGACTCGACCAAGGACGAATTCAAGGAAGATAATGTAAAAGAGCGAGGAAGCTATAAAAGAAAGATATGGATCGAACACTGGTACATCGTGCAGTATAGGCTGACGGGGGTTCCAGATTGAGTGACCGTACTTGGTCGTTTCGACGCCCTCACGCTTTGTTCATTATATTGTACTGTACACAATACGTTGTGTGTACTGAGCGGGTAAAAATAATAAAATCACCGACAATTCCACAGAAATAATTGGGACTTCTTAATTTAATTTTTGTTATACGTCGACTTTATTTATAGGCCTACTACATTTTCTCGCAGCACCCATAAGCAGTCCGAGTGACACACCGGTTGAGAACCACTGTTCTACGCAATGCAATTGTATTGGTGATAGTTCCTTTGCTGAGCTCTTCAGTATAAATATCCCTAACGGTAGGGTGTGATCAATTTACCTCACTAATTGTAAAATATCAGGCCAGGCAATTTCCTGATTTTGAGGATTCGTCATCCTGACACAAATTCTCCACGAATATCGAACAATGATGTTCTGAATTTAGCGCCTATTCATGTATATCAGAGTGTTCTATATATCACTCACGGGGTAATATTTGCGATATCCCACTCCTGGCGTGCCATGGTTAATTAGTTATGGTATTGGCAGTATTACGTGTGGCACTCAATGTTTTAAGATTACGTTCGAATTTTATAATTACCTAATCACATGTCACGAACGGAATAGGCTAATGAATGTACAGCAAGTAAATCATTGTAATTGCAATAAATCCTTCAATATTACGTTTAAAACGTTCACATTGCACCGTTTCAAATAATATTTGCAACTGCCGGCGCCTTTGCAGAAATATCCAACCTTTGGTCTGCGCGGTACTTTTCGAAATATTAATAATATCAATTTATTCGCCCATAGGAAATTTATGGCGAACTTACATTCCGAGAAATCGGCATTTATTCTTTATTTATACCTTATAATAGATAAGTCGAACAGACTCTTGGGCAGGTATGCACATATGTTTACAATATTCCATTTCATCACAATGCGCATTGTTTGCGCATCAAATTGTCTAAATGGTTACGTCCACATTCGTTTCATGCATTCGTATTCGTGCTGCAGTCATCAGTCGGTAATATTTCTTGCTTTCTTACTTCTTTGGGGTATGAGAGACTCCCGCAAAACACATTTTGCAGTGAAATCTCTTCTGCGTGCAGGATTGTAACCAATTCATACAAGGTTCCGATCAACAAGTCAATCATAATTTATACTATTGACTCGAGTCAAGTCGAGTCATTTTCAATTCACTATCGAGTCAAGTCCGAGTCCAAAGGTGAAGTTCAAGTTATAGTGCTGAGACTCGAGTCCAAGTCATTGTGTTTGTGTTCACTGTTCAGTTTCGAGATCGCGTCCTGTTCCACCCGCGTGAAATCGAATGCCTCGCATTCATAATATGGTCATTCTCCGCACTCTTAGCAGTTCTGGTCCTATTTACAAATACCAGTACTGATAGACGGAATACCAATAATGTGATAGCCGACTTTTCTTCGAATTTTCAATGAAATGCCCGTGGCCATCCGAGTTTTGAGTCATATGACTTGGTTGAGTCATGCGCAATGACTCGAGTACGAGTCGAGTCGGTAAACAAATTTACTGATGTCGAGTCAGCAGAATTTGCCGACTACACACTACAGACTGCACACTATGTCTAAAATACTTGTATATGTGACTGGCGATACTGAACTTGAGTATTGCTTTGAGAACTACATAACATGTGCCTAAATCGATTAGGTCAGTAAACCAACCTATCGATCGTTCTGCACTTGTTCTTCGGTGTAGGAAAGAGGGCGACTTTGGCTCCTATAACCAGGTCACTGCGTTTTATTCAGCAATCGGTCAGCATCTAATGAACTATCTGGTCTGTGCCAGTCATGATGAAGGTATGTTCACTGCGATTGCTAAATGTAGATCTGCCTTCCATTTATTTGTGTTGGAGTCGACTATCATAAAATTGACCAATTCTGATTTATGCCGGCAGAAGGAGTTTCTATTAGGACTGGGCACAATGATTCGAGTACTCGAATCTGAATCGAGTAATTATTTTAATGATTCGAGTCGAGTAGCAAAGGACGACTTTTTGGAGTACTAAAATTAGACGCTCCTCGCTACTGAAAGTTATTTTATCGACTAGAATTATGGTTTCGATACCATTTCCACTGTGGAAGCCTTGAAACCTTGATTGGCCGTATCGCAGCATACGAACATATAATACAAAGCTACGACCGTTACAGGAAAAACATTTCCGAAGTCATGATCCTCCCACAACTTTGTAACAAAGTGCAATGACATCAGTTGGGTCGAAGGAATAACAAGGTATCTGTAATGTGATTGATAACAGACATTATATTCGCTGTGGTGGCACAAAACGTACATATTTGAACTTTGACATATTACATTTTGCTGTGACGTCATGAGTGATACTCGAATACTCGAGTCGACTCGAAGAATAATACGTGATACAGAATCGAATCACTCAGGTACTCGATTTTGCCCAGCCCTAGTTTCTATACAATCTTAAAATTTTCCAAACGCTATTTGTCTGTGTTATGTCTTTCTTGTAATATATAATTTGATTTTCTCTCGTCTCTTTGTTATGACTACCGGTACAGCTGACTTTGCCTAGCGTTCCTTTTTATTATTGCATTGTTACCTCATACTTTGCCAATTTGGTTTTCGTTTGGATCTCTTTCTATATGCCTGTTATTGTGCTGTTAACTCTTGATAAGGGACACACGAAAAGTCTTCGAGTTAATAAATTCTTCGCTGCAGTGAATGTAGTTCTAAATGCAATACTTATGTATAGGGCCATTTTATATGACCTTAAAAATCAATGATATGACTTTATTTTTTGGAAAATATGACATTATGTGAAAATCATGTATTTTTACATGCGAACAACGTCACGCACGGAACTAAAGAGTAATACTTACGCGACATAACAGTAATACACATCCATTTTTATTTTAAACCACTGTTTGGACGTAAAATGACTTTAGTAAGGAAAATGAGCGCTCCACAGACACTGATGTGGGTTGACACTTCTGCAGTTTTGCATAAAGCGCTGGTGAAATGTCTTGTCTTTGTAGCTCCATAATTTGTTTCACATCGTTTTTGTCCAATCGCTTCCTAATGTAAATTCTGAGCTCAAGCGGATCTTTTCCGAAATCAAGGGCATTTAGATCAGCATGGGCCTCTTTGATGGTGTACGTACAACTTTACATTTTGAGTTTTAAGTTTGAAATATTGTTATAGTGGAGGCCTATTTCTGTTATCTGACTAGACAACTTCGGATCGTTGACTGAATTTTGACGCTCTTTACAATAACTCCTTCACCTTCGTATGCATTGACTATTTCTTCAACTTGTGGAGGTCTCTCGACATCATACTGAGCAGCATACAACCAGCTACCCCAACGAATAACTGCCTTACTTTCTTAGTGCTTAATTGCTTCACCGCTTAAATTGGTATTGTTTATACAAAGTATACAACGATATGACTTTATAACTCAAAAATATGACTATATAACTTAAAAAGCTGAATTATAATCTAACCAGGAAAATATGACTTTACACGACTTTATAGCTTACTTAATATAGATCATGGGGATGCGATTTTTGCGTTGAAATTGATTTCACGACTTACTAATGCATGGAAAAAAATATGACTTTAATAACTTTAAATGGCCCTACTTATGTCTAAGATAGGAAACGAATAGCAAGCAACGCTAATATGCTATTCAAAGAAAGATGAACGACGAACGTGCGACTACTCTTTTGTGGATATTGACTAGAGTAGGGTTGCCATACGTCTGGAATTTCCCGGACATGTCCGGAATTTCACTGTTAAAACTGCGTCCGGGAGGAATTTCTGAAATATGCCTAAATGTCTGGAATTTTGAAGTAAGCTTATAATTTTTTCCTAAATCAACATAAACAATATTATTTTGGGGAAGTTTATGCTACATGAAATTTTTCTTCGCGCTGCGCGCGATTTAGTAACGCGTAAATTGATTTTAATATGGGGACTACCACCCTCGCAAAAACTGCGATCAAAAATTAATAAAAATATCATTAAGTTACAGAAATAAGTTTAATTGTAATCGCAATTACAAGATAACGGTATATTCATTGAGTCGGTTTAGGCTGTTTGGACATCTGACTTAGCCATGTACAAGATAGCGTCAATATAGCGTAAACAGACAAGATAGCGTAATGGTGACGCGTCCGGCTACTTGATCGGTAGGTTCGTGGGTTCGTGGGATCGGTAGGTCGTCGGGCCGAAGACCTGATTAATAACACTTGTATCCATGACTTCCCTGCTCGGCGCATTATGATAGCATGGAGAGGCGGTGCGAGACTTAGAAAGCCGTACACTGCACCTGTTTTGTCCAGTGGCATATCCACATCATGTGCTCAGATCGTGTGTATGTATATCATGAGTCTGTGTATATGTCGCAAAAACATCAACTCTGACCATATATAGTAATCCACGGAAGAACCAATACTATTGACATAATTCATTCAAATCATTTAACGACCAGATGCATATAGCAAGCCCTCAGAAGTTGCGTTTACCCTACAATCGGCTCATAATCGGTGTTTATTTGGGCGCGAGGGGGCTGGAAAATGTGACTTCGGCCCTAGTTACAACTTACAACACACAACCACACACTCCTGGATCGGATCGTGACCACCTCTAGTCGATAGACAAAGCTTTTCTAGTGTGACGTCGTGTTGATCCACAATGTGCTCATACCTCATTTTGAAATCCGCTAGTGGGCGCTAAAGAGCATCCGGAATTTATGTTTCAAAAATATGGTAACCCTAGACTAGAGGCCTATTTGCCTTACATGAAATAAGTCTCCTACGATATCACTAACTTCGGACAGCCGTATGGAAAACCGACTTTACATGACTTCATCGTCCAACTCTTTCAATAGTGTCAAACTTGTCAGAGGAAAACAGTACCAAATTTCACATTGAAACGTCGATGCGGGTTGAAAGAAACTTTGTCGACTTAGCTCTTGGTATGTTTGGTCTTCTTGTAAATGTACAAGTGGATAATACACATGGTAAGATTGGAATTTTGGCGTGAGGGTTTTAATTCGAAATTATAAGATGGCCGGGGCCTACGATATTCACGGCCTTATCTGGTACATTACGCTTGCAAGAGCTAACAGGCCGATGCTCACAAAACAGAAATTCGCGATTATGCGCGATTTCGCTTGTCGCTACCAGACGCCTCGCCTCAGATAAGCTGTGTGTATTACAACAGGTCATATTAGTACCTTACCGTCAGAAAGTGACAAGAGTTGACCTCTCAGATCCGGTTATCCACCAATTGCAGAAGTAGGCTAAGTAGTGAGACAACACCGACATGCTCATGTAAACCATTTTATTGCATGGTAAAATCAATTCAAGCACGCGAAGAAGAATTGGTACACATGTCATATTAGAAACTACTTGCAATAACCAACTTGTATCAAAAACAAACTTGCAGCATACAAGCTACGGCCATAAGTACCGGTAATGAGAATGAAATGCATCACCGAAGAATGCAAGAGATGTCTTGCTCAACTGTAGTTTTAAAGTCCGTTTTTAAAGCATTTGTATCACAGAGGCATTAACTAGCTTCTGCTTGTTATTGTAATATATAATCACAATGATTTTGTCGCCAATTTCAAAGCTTGATATCGATGATCACAACATGCAAAGTGCAAAGCCCCCCCCCCACAAAAAAAATAATAATAATAAAAAATGATGCAAAACTTATTCACTGCGACTTAGGGTGAGGGCAGATGATTTTATCAGAACAATCTAGGATTAAAAAACTGGATGAAACAAACTCGGCAAGTGGTTCGGAGGGAGTAAGGAGTCCCCCACGATCGATTAAGTCGAAATAGCGTGAATTTGCTTTCCAATTTACCCAGGAACTACAGACGACACCTTCTCACTGTAAGGAGATAGAAATGATTCGGTAATTTCAATAGCCACTTCTTCAATGACTTTTTTGGAATGGTAAAAATGAGTTGAGCTTGATGCCAATTTTTAGGATGGAACAGAGCAGTCTTATCTTTTCAGAATTAGTAACATTTGCCTATACCGTGAGAATCGTCTACCAAGCATTACTCAGGTTCAAGAATG
The DNA here is from genome assembly GCF_051294905.1 of Botryllus schlosseri. Classification (NCBI taxonomy): domain Eukaryota; kingdom Metazoa; phylum Chordata; class Ascidiacea; order Stolidobranchia; family Styelidae; genus Botryllus; species Botryllus schlosseri. Next base: position 9,707,191 of record NC_137249.1, on the reverse strand, counting down.
AAGCCATATCTTCCGTGAGAGGCAAGTAACTTTTGCAAGCTGCAATAGTCGACTCATAGAATGGAGCAAGAGCTAAGTTGACATTCTGCTTGTTATTGCTTGGATGTAACGAGGCATATATCACTTTTGGCGCTTTCCGCAAATTCGAATCATTATCATGAGATTCCCTGATTTTGTGAAGATCGCTCCATGCAATAAATCCGGATGATGATACACCTGAAGAATCAACGGCGAATGAGAATGGAGGAAAGACAAATTTCTTGGCTCGAAAAGTTCTTCCAGTATATTGTGGTCGGATTTGTCTCATACATTTTTGAGATATTTCGGGATGTTGAATGATGCGCCACGCCACACCTAGTCATCATTGAATTCCGTACTGTAGAAAATTACATATTGATTACCCTCTTTTGTACATGGTATAGCTTTCTGGAGTGTGGGACTCGGTCAAATCTGCTCATTTTATCAGACTGCTCAAAATCTTTCAACTGATCATTCTGAAATACCCTTCTCTTCAGTGGTTTTCTGCAAGTGGTCATAGTCGGGATCAATGAAGGCCGTTGCAGCTCATGCTCCGGTCGGATGGTAGGAACTGGTTTTCTATCCAAGAGCAGTTTTTTTTCGAAAGCCACAGTCTTTATTGTACTTTGCTTCGAAGTGCAACGCACAAATTACAGAATTCTTCGTTGGCTTCCAATCACGTCCATTCACGCAAGATATCCACTTTTTGTAACTCCAAATCCTCAAATGGAAATTGAAACTTTTTGTTTAGTTGTCAAATATCCAGCCATGCAACCATACGCACAGCATTTATTGACCATTATCAATTATTTTACCTTAAGCTAAACCTGAGTCACCAAGTATAGGCATACAATCAGTCAAATTAACTGGAAGGCCACATGAAGCTCACCACCAATTCTTCACCATATACATAATACGCACCATAAACCACTGCATAGCGGTATCCTACAGCACGCTGTAAGCCGGTCAAAACGACAGCTAAACGTTTTCCACTACACTATATACGGAATATCGTCCCTGGAGCATTTAGCTAATCACGGCATCATCCTGTAACATTTCAAACGCGGCGACGAGCTCAAAAACTTCAACTCAAACTTGAGGGGTCTGCTACAGAGTATTTCAATCGCATTACTGTAGCCTGCCTAATAGTATAAGACGGTAAAAACGGCAGCTTAAAACATATCTGTCAACCTTCAACTCGAGAACTTGCTTCAAAATGCGAAGAGTCCGGTATGAGAAGCGAAATCGAGACAATCGCCGATTGTCACGTTGAGAGTAATCGTCCTATCAAAACTTTCGTCCATTATTACGTCAAGAGTAATAGCGAATTTCTGTTTTGTGAGCATCGGCCTGTTAGCTCTTGCAAGTGTAATGTACCAGATAAGGCCGTAAATATCGTAGGCCCCGAGATGGCTCTTTCTAATATTACAAATTAGAAAAGAACCTCAAGCGGCTCGCGCAATTAATCTCACACCGCATGTAGCCCTTCGATCAAAAGGGTTGACTATACTACTGGCAGTGTATAGTAGACTGTAGAAGTGGAGGCAATGTACGTATATGGGCATATAATACCATTGTCATACGATGGGGATTGCCCCAGGGTGAAATCTTATGTTTTACTGGTACCTGTCATTTGACCAGTGGTCTCTGGTAGGGATGGTGTGAACGTGAGGTTCACATTCGCGTTCTGTGTATGAACCTCAGAAATTTGGAGGTTCACGTTCACAAACGAACCTGGGTAGGTTCTTCACTGTGAACCATGCCACTCCATGCAAGGCGCTGGAAGCATAAAAAGATGAACACTAAACGATCATGCACCTTGACAATTTCAAAAATTTTACTTGCTTCGTTACAAAAGCTGGCTCGAAATATACAGTTTTCCGTTTGTGAATATTTAGAGACACTCTCCTGTGAGCCTGACCCGCAATCACACAACTTTAAGAGCAAAATATGCTACATGTAGGTAATCAGCGAATGATTATAGAATGTGAACATTCTATAGAATGATGCTCATTTAATCAATCGTTGAATTTGATATAAAGAATACATCGTTTTCTAATGTAAAAAAAATATTGCAGGCGCATGGGGTCTAGCTTGATTTCATATGTTTATTGTTTCATGAAAACCAAATCCGTGCGTTTGGGGTGTTAGCTATAACTTGTTGATGGGGTAATATCGGTAGAACGTTAGGGTTGTTCAGAATTGACCGACTTTCAAAAAGTCCAGGTTTTCAGTCCGATTCCCATGCCTTATACCTTAAAAACATATTCTGGCTACTTTTTTTGTAACTCGTCCCCTGCATCCGTGTGCACTTGGAGCTGGAAGAATAGCAGCTGAAAATAGGGGATTCCCCTAAAATCTAAGTGTCACGAATTTATCTAGCCTAGTTAAAGTGACATATAACATGGATTTATGAAGCTATTGCGGTTTGGAGTGCTACAAAACCCCACTATATAAGGCATTCCTAGTTCAGGATATCATTTCCATGTCCCACACTGCCTTAGAACTGCTCAAAACTACCTAAAACTGATAGTCATTTTGTTGGATCACATATCCTACACCCCTCAAACCTACCCGGCACTGTTCATCAATTTCCTGGATCTCCATGTGCAAGAATACAACTGTAAAAGTAACATCCACTCACAGCCACATAATAAACATCACTGGAAACGAAAAAATAAGGCAAAGAAAGAGATCAACTTGGCAATATATTACATAAATCAGGTGGATGAAATGGTTGCTTTCGAGAAATCTGCATATCTGTTCCGGTGATCTTCCACAGCTTGTAGGAAGCTCGCTCGCTGTTTTTCGTCATCCGTTATGAACGCAGCATAGTCGGTATTCAATTTTACCATACGCTCTGCTGCATCATTAACTACTTCAACAGTATTCACAAATTCTTGAGCAGTCACGAAATCCGGATCAGTATGCCATTCCGAAACTGGAAGACTCAACCAATCATGTTTAACATGTATAGCATCAAATAGAAACCAAGATTCTGGCCCAATCAAATCGACCATACTCATTGACTCAGAGACAGAGTCAGAGATCAGACTGAGAGGCATACCTCTGCGAAATTTTTCAGGGATTGGCATTTTCAGCAATTTAGCAGCCATCGCTTCCTTCAGTTTGTCAGGAATCCTTGGATTAGCCGAGAACATGGTAAATACCACCATTTCCTCAGTTAGATACCAATGATGTTTTCGCAATTTCTTGTATGCCACATCAGCAACAGTGAGATCGCATAATGAAAAGTTTTTCATGTCATGAAGGAATTTGAGATCATTCCAAGGTGCGTCACATGCAATACCAGTTTTCAACCAAGCTGGAACATAAAACAAAGCAATGAATGTATTGATTCGTTCCAACTTTTCAATGAACTCTTCAGAATAGTCCATTTGCTCACTCCACATGAACATTTTTTGACAGTACAGGACTTGACTCATCCATCTAGCGCTATGAGTAGCACCAGGCTTGCGAAAACGATGATCAACATATTTGTCATCCAAAATCGCCAAGGTGCCTGTTGCACATTCTCTGTAGTCATCTCTTATCAAGACTTCTTTTTGCTTTCCATCATTGGGTTTCATCAGTGGAATTATTTCTTGCTTTGCTTCATCAGCTTTCATCGCCAACCAGCTGCCTTCAATAAACTTCAGCGTTTTATAGCTTCTTGATTTATCAATATGTTTCCACTTCTTCTTGAAGGTATTAAAATCCGTGTTTTCAGGGCCTGTGGTTGTCGATCCAAACAAACACTTCCAAACCTCTCGAATGACCAGTTCATAAATATGATGGCGACAGGCATTGTAGAAAACTTTCCTGTTAATCAATTCTTCAAGTAACGGAATCGCATCTTTGTTTTTACCAGTGTTTGAGGATGTTGTGTCAAACACAAGAGCTCTAACAGATTTTGTTAAATTCCAAAGTTCCAGCAGTTCAAATGATGCATCAGCCTGTGCTTTTCCTGTAGCACTTTCCAGAGTTTGAATGCCAAGAAGTTTCCCTTTCTTAAATGCGCCGGAATACGCAGACGATGCGAGCACTGCCAAGGCCTCAAATTGATATCCTAGACGACTCTTAGTGAGCTTTCCATCCCAGTGCAATGCAATGTGCTCTGGTGGATATTTTTTCAAAGATAGATTCGGAAATTTTCAAACGATTTGCAATGCGTCGTCGATAGGTCCCGGATCTTGAAAGATGGAAGTCATTAGGGTTGCCATCGCAAGCTTTAATCAGTGCTGCAGTTATCATGGTAGCGGCATTATCACTGACTTTCAAGCGATCAAAAACCTGGCATAGGTCTTCGTCGCTGAATAGGTTTACAGGAGCTTTCAGAGTCACAAATTTAGCGGAATTACCAGATGTCGACTGTGCAAGTTCAAAATCAGTGCTGTGAGAAGTGTCAGCTACCTGTGAAGATATAGATGAGCTCTCTGTAAATTCACCTTCGCTACTTGATGCTGGTGCAGACTCTCTTGCACTCATGGTCCGTCTCTTTTGTTGCATGATTTTCGCTTTCAACACTTTATCTTTGCCACCGATCGTTGCTAATCTCGGACCCCTTTGATCCTGATAAAATGCTATGTCTTCACGTTTTTTATCGTCAGAAAGAAGTCTACTTGCTTCAATTGTCGCTATCGCGTCAGGGGCTCCTATATCCCATAGCTTACTCAGTTTGGCTTCAAAGTCGCTTTGTTTTTTTGATACATATTGCCGGCCTGCAGTTTTCTTTAGTGACAGCCATTGTTTCCATACTGTTTCCAATCTTTTAGTGGCATTGACTTTTGTGATAGTCTTTATGCCAGCAAGTAACCAAAAACCGATCACTTCATCTACTGCGATCTGGATGTGTGACTTGACTGGTTCATTTTTTAAAAATCAATGCTCTCTCAGGTGTAGCACATATTGCATAACTTGCCTCAGAGTGGGCAACTTCGATCCTGTAATGGCTCCCTCGGATGGCCCAACTAAGAAATGCTGTGTCTCCGATCTTGTTCTTCTAGTTTTCTTCGGTACTGCTGCACTAGATGACGATTTTCTTTTTTTTTCAGACATTTCGCACTGTGTAGTACAGTAGTACGCACTAGCTGTACAGCTAATCCTAGAAAAACAGATATACATAAACTCAGTCAAACAACAAAGAATAGTGGAGAACATTTCAGTTCTTTTAGAGTTTTAGGTCGAACACATACTGCATAACTTGCACAGGAGTAGCCAGATTAGATCCAGTTATAGATTATCGAAGATAGTTATTCCTAAATTGGAAAATCTCATACCAGGATATTGATATCTTGGGATATAACAAAAAAATTAGAGCAACCGACTGGCGGTTTTCCCCAGTCACTGGAATAGACATTTGCAAGCTTTGTTTCTATCCCAGTAGAAAGGAAAAGAGTATCAGGTCTATTATATCAAATAGTTGTATACTGCTATAATACTATGTTCACTAATCACGCGCTAAACTCGCTAATAGCATGAGTCAAAACGCCGCCTGATAAGTCCTGCACCTCAATCGTAAACACAGTCCATCAACAACAAAGCAGCAAGGCACCTGACTAATCAATGATCCCCGTTTCACAGCCGTGCTCAGCGCTTCATCAGCGCTAGAACATACGCGTCACGTCAATGAGAACACTCGCCATTCCTGTCGAGTCACTGACAACGGGGAATCCCCTAATTCCGAAGAAATTTTTAGGTGCATGAGAAAACGGCAATGTGCACACGGATGCAGGGGATGAATTACAAAAAAAAGTTGCCAGAATTTGTTTTTAAGGTATAAGGCATGGGAAACGGACTGAAAACCTAGACTTTTTGAAAGTCGGTCAATTCTGAACAACCCTATAGAACGTATATAAACCCGTTTTACACTTTGATGCTCAATGTCAATGTAGCAATAGGCAGACGACGAATACATTGTGAGGCCTGACCTGTAGATCGTTAAGGCGTAAGCTTATATTCCCTCACAAGTCCTCGTCGAAATTGCTAACAAAGCGACCGAAGATATTGATTTTGTGGGATTACTGTATCATTTGATTGCTTCAATTGATACATTTGGCGACGTTTAAAAAGTCACTATGTACTTCAGCAATGTGGCATAATATGGCCTGATTCGTCGCTAGGTATCGCGCACATCAATATTTCACTTCACTGATATGTGGGTTGGAATTAGCAATACGACCTCACGTGACGTCATAGGGTTCACGTTCGCGTTCACACATAACCTTTCAAAAAGGTTCGCGTTCACAGGAATCTGAACCTATCAGAGGTTCGCAACATCCCTAGTATCTGGCAATTCTACCTTGGTGGATTCGATCGGATCGGTCTTATTGCAAACATAATCGTGGTGCGGTGGCTGTATCTTCGATCAGCATATGATGTGGCGCATAGTCATTAACTTTCATGGCCTTACAGCAACGCCAGTATAGGGTCTCGTAAAGCCCGCGGGTTCGCGTTGGTAAACCACGCTGCTGAATGTTCAGATCTTGATATATTCAGAATTTTCATCAACGTCACGAGAAATACTCGTCGGAATAGCGGAGCTGAAACAGGAGATCGTGTCGCAGTTGGGGACTCCATCTTCACTCGGCGAATTCCGGGCATCCAGCTGAATTTCGATAACATCAGCGGCGAGTGCTTCTAAAATTTTAGGAGTAAGATGTATATCTCTGACAACGCGCCCAGTCGTATAGGCCAGTGGTTCCCAACGTGGGCGATATCGCCCCCCAGGGGGCGATTTGGCGATCTAGGGGGGCGAAAATGACGAAGGGGGCGATAGGGAGGCGAAAATGGACAAAGGGGGCGACGGGGGGCGAAAATAGCGAAGGGGGCGATAGGGGGGCGATGACGCGTGAAAACGGCTGACCTTTTTTTTTTTTTTTTTTTTAGTCATCCACCTAGCAATTCGGAGAGAAAAAACGTTAATTTTCAGCTCTGAGCAGAGAAAGATGACCTTTTTCTTTTTTTTTTTTAGTCAACCCGCCGGTGATTACAGCCTGTATGCCTAATTATCGGTGCACAAAATTTGGGGGGCGATGATCGGTTTTGACCTTGAAAAGGGGGCGATGGGTCGGAAAAGGTTGGGAACCACTGGTATAGGCCATATAACAAATCTGCATGCAGCGATACTATTACAGGCCTAATTTAGTAGATGAATTCATCTATTCTTCTCCTCTAGATTTGGAGCGCTTCCCACACACACACACACATGCAGCCTTCTGAATCGTGCTGTCACCGAAATTACGAACTGGCCTATGCAATTGCAATCCAGACAGGGACGTCAGCATGATAACTAGCGATGTGACAGCATAATAGGCCACCAATCTTTAGTCGATATCGTTATTTTCTTTACCGTTACTTTCTCCCGTTAACAAAGCAGCAGTAAATGACATATCTTCGCCCTGGTTCTCTTCTATTACATCGAATGCTTGAAACGATTCAATGATGGAGTTTTCGTTACTGCTGGCGCACTCTTCGCGTTCTATTATGTGGACCTGTGGCGTAGAGTACAATGATAGTCTCAATTCAAGGTTGCGTGCGGCGGAAATTAGAGAATCGCGTCACGAGAGGCATGTATATTGCACAATTCCACATCTTCGATTTATTCTTCAGAATTGGTTGTGCGGTTAACAGGATTAGTACGATACAAATATATAAACTCTGGGAACTTATTACTTCGATTTGTGACATGTAACAGTTGTCTAATTGCTTGTTAGCTCAGAGTGTAGCATTGGAGATGTGGCATAATTTTTTGATTTGCACTCTATCTATTAACTACACGAACTACATTCACATCAGTGTCATATTTAAAAAAACTTTTTCTAATTTATTGTTTTATTTGAAAAACAAAAACAATTACGCATATCATATATAGACTATTACATATGAATGCATTTGCACTTGTAGTGCTATGGGAGTTTTGACTAATAAATCGGCTTCTAGCTTATTTTATAAATTAAACATCATCCGTAAACACCGAAAATCCTGATCCAAGTTGACGCACATTTTTATCGGTATAGTTCCATACGCAGCATCACTATAATGTCGCCATCTATCGTGTTTTAGTTTCCTGGATAATAATGATGGCACAAACTGTATCCGGGAGATTAGAAAGATCTGCTACATTCCCATGGATGCTGCAGGCACTGCGTGGATCTGAATGCGTCCGGTTTACTTACGATTGCTTTCGGTAATATCGGTTTTTCTTCGAAAACGTTACACACATTCCCCCAAATTCTTCTCATGATAAAAACCGCTACCATGATGACAAAGACGCAAACGGTCACTACAATGGAAATCACAATATTCCGGTGCCCCGACTTATCCGGGATTGCGGCAGCTTGCTCATTGAGTTCTGTTGTCGCTATATTCGAACAAATTTCTTGCGACCATGGTGATGTGATAGGCGCTGGACTGTAGTTGCTTTTATCTACGAATAGTCTCAGTCTTGCGCAGAGCTTTGGCCACGATATCTAAATACACATTTGGAAACCAATAATAAGTTAAAAACTAATAAGTGGTTAGGATGTTATTTTAGATCCTCCTCATCCGTCTGAAACTGTGTGTTGTAAATAGATATGCGGATCGTAGTCGGGTCTCTTTTAGAGCGATGTGCAAAGCCACGGACTTTAAACCCCGATAGGAGTATCCTACATTACAGTGCACTTACAGGGTTGCGTTTAAAACAAAAATCTATGTAAAAACACATGTTTAAAACGTATTTTTTATTGTTTTTTTAGACATGATGTCACGAATCTAAAATTGTGACGTCATGATGGAATGACATTGACAAATGAAAATATATTGTAAATAAATTCTTTGACGAAAAAGGCTTCCGACCCCTTAATAAACGGACCAAAAATGTCTTTAATGTGGAACTACATTGTTATGCAGCAAGTCGAGGGTCGGAGGTTATCATCATCAGAACATCCATACCGTACCAATGATCTATAAATCAGGGGTGGGCAGACCGACTTCATGCGCGAGCCGCATATCAACAATGTCAGTTTTAAAGGGGCCACATCACAAAAATCAAAAAATACGAAATTGTTCCATCACAATGGAATTCAGGCCATCGAATGAAGTTTATTATTGTGTGGTGAATCGTGACACGATGCGTCTCCCCCTGGGCTGCAAGGTGTTTGAAATCAGGCTGATATAACGTCAAAGCCCGGAGCGAAGCCGTTTCTTTAAGTGCTACTGAGCATTTAATGAAGATGTCAGCTCGGTAATCCTACTACTCTGTAATTCTGTATTCGCTGGGTAACTGGTGGCAAGGTTTTGGTGTTTGATTTTGTAACGATGCTTCAAGTTACTAGCTTTGTGATTAATTAGCAAGTTCATGGTAGAACACAATGATTTATCAATTATCATTGATTGATGACCATTACTGCTGTTCAAAAATAACTTTTTTTCAAGATTCCAGTCATTCACTGATTAGATTGTCAGGTTACCCTACAAATGTGGCACATCAAATTTGGTTCAATTCTAACAAGTATCAGCCTCTGCAGATCCAATTAAAATTATTAATTTATTAGGGAAAATTAAAAAAAAAATCAAATTTTTCTGACAACCCCATGAAATTGTTAGGTTGTCTTCAAAGACGATGCAAAACAAATTTGACTCAATTCCAACAAGTAGAAGAGGAATTGTTGGTGGATAATCCGAGAATTATCAACGAAAAACTCAAATAACTCCGCTTCTACTAGTCCCCATTTATTTTAAATTCAACTCTGTACAAGCCATTTGCGCTCCTATACATACGAGAACTCACTGCTATTGTATGTTCCGCTGCCCCCTTTGACACGAATTTGTTGTATCTCACTCCAGTTTCACTCCCATTCCAATATTGAATCTAAATGCATGCATGTTTAGGAACAAATAGATTAGGGTTACCATATTTTGGCGAAGCAAATTCCGGACTCTTTAGCGCCCACTAGCGGATTTTAAAATGAGGTATAACAAATTGTCTGTCAATGTGACCTCACGCTAGCAAAGCTTCGCCTATCAACCAGAGGTGGACACAATCTGCATCAGGAACCGCTAAAATGCTACGTTGGTTCATTTATGTGGTTTTGTGTTGTAGCCAGGACCGAAAAATCAATTTTCAGCCCACTCCCATCCAAATAAACAATGCTCTTGAGCCCACCATATGGTAATCGATGCCACTTGTGGGGGGGCTTACTACATGCATCTGGTTTCTATATGCATCTGGTCGTTAATTTTTGTGAATTAAATCTGTCTATTCTATAATATGGATTCTTCCATATATTACTATATACTTTTAACCTCTCTGAATGGACATAGTTAGCGGTAGAGATGGCGGAGGATTACGACTTCGAAAATGCAGAGAACGTAATTATAAATCGTAAAGTCATGTCGTGTCACGCGGATAAATACTATCTATGAGCCTAAATGTCGGGAAGCACCAGTATAGGTTGCACACTACGAGCATCTGGTTTCTATATGCATCTGGTCGTTAAATGATTTTAATGAATTATGTCAATAATATTGGTTTTTCCATATCTTACTATATAATTTGATCCTCTCTCCACCCACATTATCAGAGTTAGTCGAGCTGGTGGAGGAACTTCGAAAATGCAAGGAGCATGATTGTACATGTACAATTGTACATGTACATACGTCGTTAAGATATGTTCATGTCACACCGATAAGATTAATTATCAACCTGATTCCTGCGCGCACTACACCACTCAGCTAAATAAATACATCCGGTGGTTTCCAACCTTTCATGGTCGCGACTCCATTTCTAATTTGAACATGTTCTGTGTCGCAGCTCAAAATTTGATAAGCTGATTACTGAAAAACGGTCAGCTAGAACCTTTGCCCGGACTTACGACCTATTTTGGAAGCTGATTACGTTCAACATCTTCGCGAACCCTAGGTTAGAGGCAAATGACCCCAAGGTTTATAGCCACTATCTTTCACTAAAGCATCTAAATGGCCTTCCCTGGGAATATACCGTTATCCTTTAATTGCGATTACAATTAGACCTAGTTCGGTAAATGGGGGTCATTTTTAATAATTTGGTATTGCATATTTTGCGAGGGCGGTGGTGCACATATAAAAATCAACGAATGTGACGCTAAATCGCGTTCAGCGCGAAGAAAAACTCAAAGTGGCTTCATTATGCCCAAAAAATGAGATCGTTTATGTTGATTTACGAACAAAAAAATGATCAAATTTCAAGCCTTCAAAATTCCGGACATTTTGGCATATTTCAGAATTCCTCCCGGACGCCAGTTTGAACAGTGAAATGCCGGAGATGTCCGGGAAATTCCGGAAGTATGGCAACCCTAAATTAGATCGATATTCGATCATTTCGTATCGCGTGCAACCGTCACGATATTATTGTGTTGTATCGATGACCCGAGTCGTGAGAATTCATCAGGTGGTAAGGGTGACCAACAGGGCTGCGGAAACGAAGTTGCGAAATCGGAGTTTCGTGGAGTGGGAGTTGGAGGTTAAGTGAGCCGACCCCACAGCCCTGGTAGCCAAGAAATCAATCGAAAGGGAAATTCCAGTCACAGTTTTCCTGTTGCCTGGTCATGGTCATATAAAATATCTTTAGCGGTTCTTACCACACTCACATTCTATAGAATGTGTTGCACGCATATTAAATCTTATGTTTGTTTCGTAACTATGTTATTCGAGTGACGAATGTTCAAATATGTACAAAACGAAACCAAATCTTTATGAGTACTGTTTAGTGTTCACTCACATGGAAATGTAATTTGACTTTGCTATCCTTCTGTACTTTCGACGGATCCCCTGTATATCTTGGATAGAACACCACTTTTCTCTGCACACGCTTCAATAGCAGATATGGCGTGGTGAGAGTCACTGGACGAGTGCATGTGTGCGCAAAGAGCATTCATTGAAACTACAAATCGCATCCTTGCTACAAAAAGCTTCCTATCTATAAGACTGTACATTCCTAGTAGAGCGGGGTGTGGACCGGAGCCGGACAGGCTATCCGGTCGGATTGTTTTCATTTGTGACCGGAGCCAGATTTATATTTTTTTCTGATACGGCCGGAGTCGAATCGGAACCTAGTGTACTTTGCACTCCGTCTTTTTTTGATAAGAGTGCGGCAAAGTACCTACCATAAGCGCGAAATATCAGAACATCCACCAAACCACCAACCTAGTCGAAACGGAATTTCGGAATTTGCGAGCGATATATCATCCCCACTCTACCACTCTGCCGATTATTATATTCTTAATTCACAGTAAAACTGGTCAATACACTCATAATCCGGGGAGCAACCTGCCCCCAAAGGAAAATGGCGATATTGGAGTAAATTTTTAAAATTTCAGTAATACAGTCAAATTGTTATCCCTATGCAATACATGAACAGATCGGATTACAGAATTGCAGTAGATGAAGAATCGGCAAGGGTTACAGAGCAGAGGTAGAGATGGTTGAAAATAAAGAATCAAAATTACAGAAATTATGCTTAAATAGCTGGTTCGTGGTACAGAACTTGAATATAGCTTTCAATACAATATCCATTGTATAATAATATTTATTAACTCGAAGACTTTTCGGGTGCCTCTTTTCAAGAGTTAACGGCACACCAAAGGGATTTAAACAGATTTAAAAGCAAAACCAAAAAGGCAAAGTAATACGCAACGATCAAAATCACAAACCATGAAATTCGCATTGTACCAATGGCAACAATAACAAACTATGAAGTATACGGACATACGGTACTATAGTAGCAACGCAATTCGTAAATAAACATTTACACGCACGAAACACATGCACTAATGAGAAATCTGTAGGTTATAGAAGAAATCTTTTTGTCTACATAAAATACCTTATTTCATCTCTTGTCAATCGGGCCCTGCGCATATGTTCACCGGAAAAACTGTCACGCGAATTGGATGATATCCACTTGATTCTGTCCAAAAATGGCTATCCCAGGGGTTCTCAAAGGGTGGGCCATGGCCCACTGGTGGGCCACAGGGGCATTTGAGGTGGGCCACAAAGCTACTCAGAAAATTTTGGAATTAATGTAAGTTTAGCTATATTTGTTACGTTAATCGCTAAAAATTATTCATATTATCGAATGATACATAGGCTGCGTATAGCTTTTCACCCGACTATGATGAGACGTAGTGGCACGTATGGAGTCTGCGGCCTTTTCAACTGGCTATGACAACTTACTGCTAACAGCAACTAAAATAATTTCTAGTTTATAATAACTGGAACGTAATGCTGGAGTAACCAAGTAATCCGACAGGGGCTGGGGTCGTATGCAGTTGAAAGGGGTGTGCAATAAAATCGGAATGAATTAGCCTATACTTATTGATACGCAGTGGTGGCTTTTGGGGTGGGCGAGGTGGGCGGTCGCCCGGGGCCCCCCTGGTCGAATGGGCCCCCCTATTTGGATTTTGCACTTTTTTCAAGGAGAATGACGAATAAACATGGAAATCCGTGTACCAAGCAAGAATATGATTCCGTACAGATGTGTCAATCGTCATCATCTCTGCATTTGCTAGAAAAGTCCGTATCCCGATAATCATCACGTCTCTGCATGCGGTAGAATTACTTAGTTTTGATGTAGTGTAGTCTATCCTTGCTCACATGCAAAACAGTCATGGTCGAATCCAGGACCTGGCAAACCGTTAGCGGCGGTGAAAGATAGATAATAATAACCGATGCGGAAGGGGGGTCTGGGGGGCGGAGCCCCCCAGAAGTTACGGATAGATACTTATGCCCCCCCCCCGGTAAGTCTCGCCCAGCCCCCCCCCACCCCCCCCCCCCCCCACCCCCCACCCCCCCACCCACCCCGTTCGTAGGGCCACCACTGTTGATACATATATTTACTGTAGGCTACTGAGGCAAGACGTATTATTGTATGATAAACATAGCCATAATTGCAAATTATTAGCAACTTTTTGTGGAGGTATACCGCACCACCGCGACGAATCGTAATGGATTGAGGATTTAGCAGAGCTCATTAATATTTGGAGTAGGTTTAAAATGCCGCCCTGATTTCATTGTACATAAAGTGAGAGTCACATGAATTGATTGTATCATTGGATTGAATATTCTGTCATCGCAACTTCAGTTGGTTTGGCACAAGATGTGTTATTGCATGCATATTAAAAAAAATCTTTTCTCCACTTTTCTGTAGAACCCCGTTCACCAATGAATGGTTGGAAGCTCACCCAGAATGATTTTATTATTCCCCATAATAGTGGAGCTAAAATTCCAATCACACAATGGATGCGTGGATTTGATCATTGTGTTTCGCGATGCGAATGGAGCAGCGGTCGATCATAACATACACAGGAGTTTCAGACTATGATTTACCAAGGCCGTAACTGCTGCACCCCTACCCGTGATTGCGGGACCTTGGAGGGTCCAAGATTATTTCGTTGGTCGCTTGTTGGAGGATATTTATTCGACTTCAAAATTTACGTCGCGATTGATTGGGCCGAAAGGTCTACATTTAAATATAAGCAGTAAATTAAGAGAAAAATGCGCATATTTCATAGAAATAGGCATATCGGCGCAGTCGATTACCACGCCTTGAACAGGATTTTGACTCCAAGATAAGAGGTGGGCCACAGCGCATTTTCAAACCGGAAAATGGGCCACGGCCAAGAAAAGGCTGAGAACCCCTGGGCTATCCAGAGACCACATATTAAAACGCTCCATCTCTAGGGTTTTGAAAAAATCGGATATAGCTCCCAAATACGGACCAGAAAAATGCCCGGCATTTTTACACTTACCTTGGCGAGGTAACATGTCTAACCGTTTTGAAAAACTCATTAAATCGGCTGTTCACCGTTGTTATTACAGCGTAAACACGCATGTGGTGTACACAACGAAACCCTTGTTGCCCAACTCTCGAAAAGATGTACTTCCTGCCTTTAATGCAAGTGATGTTGTTTACCAATACAAGTGCCACTGTGATAGTAGGTATGTAGGACGTACATCTCAAAGATTGTTTGGGCGTATTAAGCAGCATATCCCAAAACTGATTCGGTCAAAAACATGCGCAAATACTTGCTCGGAGCTTGCACGTCAGTGCAAATTGGCTGCCAAAACAGACTGCTATGACGATTACCAAGCATATGTTTCGTCAATCGGTCAGCATTTGAGTGAAAACCTCGCCTGTGCACAGCACTATGATGAGAATATGTTCACTGTCATTGCGCGTGGTAGGTCTTTGTTTCATCTAATAAAAGTGCTGGAGTCTACTATTATTCAGTTGAACAAACCTATTTTATGTAGACAAAAAGATTTCCTCTATAACAGGGGTTCTCAACCTCGGGGGCGCGGGAGGCTCTGAGGGGGGGCGCGAGAAATTTTCGTCAATTTTGTCAATGTCTGTATAAATTGTGACTAAACATGTGTTTCACAACCATTCTGGAGAGACGATTATTGAAGATTAAACTTAATTCGTATTCTAGAAAGCTTGCCAAACTCAAACTCCAACAGTCGCGCTCAACGGAGTATAGGCTGACTTCAATTTCATTTGAGCAAATTTTTGATATTCTTTGTAGATTTAGAGAAATTCCTACGTGCAAGTCATTCATTACTTTATAGCTTTGGCAGTAGCCTACATCTCTGTGCGCTAGATAGCTGTTGATAGCTGGCGAACTGCACTGCCTAAGACAGACTTAGATGCAATATAGGTTGCCCGGTTTCGCCCTCAATTT
The DNA here is from genome assembly GCF_051294905.1 of Botryllus schlosseri. Taxonomy (NCBI): domain Eukaryota; kingdom Metazoa; phylum Chordata; class Ascidiacea; order Stolidobranchia; family Styelidae; genus Botryllus; species Botryllus schlosseri. Next base: position 9,691,475 of record NC_137249.1, on the reverse strand, counting down.
CGCTCTAAATCAACACAATTTAATTCATTTACAAAACTGATCAAATTTAGCATGGCAGGACAGAACGACGCCGTGCTCTCAGTAGTCACTACCAGCATTAGGATTAGTCTCAGTGCAACCTACCTTGAAGTTATTGATATCCTTTTCAATGTTTTTTTGTTATTTTCAAACAAGTTTGGGGAAGTTTGTCAGCAATGTAAAAGACTAAACAACTGGAATGCGGATTCAAAATTGGCGTAAGATATACCTCATGTAGATATACCTCTGTAGATCAGGGGTGGGCAGCCCGTACGGTCGCATGCGGCCGTAGAAGGGAATTTGTGCGGCCGTCGACGCCTAATTCAATTAGTATGTGTTGGCAGCCGTAGACATGCAAATTGCAATTACGAATTCACTCCCGAATTTTCGAGAGATTTTGTATAATCTTGAAATTTTCTTCGCGCTCCGCGCAATTCAACAAGACTTCATTTTTCGATTTTAATGCAGTAGCGCCCTTCTTAATTGGAGCAGGAATGGGAATCCTCAAGAAATAACAATTCAATCGTGGCTCTGAAAAAATTTTGCGCTCTGCGCGACAATATGCACTCCCAGTAACTATTCATAACCTCGCCACTCGCGATTTCAGTGCGTACAATAGACCGTTGTGAAAAGTAGAATAGTCCGGAGTTCACCGAGAATGGATATGGACAATTTACCATAGGTATTTTGCGTCCAGATCGTTGATTGCGGCTATGCCCTAGAATGCGGCCTCAGGCTACATAAGTAATCGAAATGCGGCCATGATTAGCAAGAAGGCTGCCCACCTCTGCATTAGATGATGTGCTCTTTTTGACATGACGATTAATGTAAGGAGGGTCAGGGGGGGGAGTTTTTTTACCATCGCCAAGGGGGGCGCGTGTCAAAAAAGGTAGAGAACCGCTGCTCTATAACCTACAAATTTCTCATTAGTGCATGTGTTTCGTGCGTGTTCATTTACGAATTGCGTTGTTACTATAGTACCGTATGTCCGGATGATTTCCAGTAAACTCGGCCCGCGGTAAATTCGGCCCGGTAAATCCGGCCCGCGGTCACTTCGGCCGTCGGTAAATTCGGCCCTCGGCAAATTCGGCCCTCGGTAAATTCGGCCAGGGCCAGGGTAACAATAGCAGTTACAATACCATTACCTAACCTTAACCCTAACCCTAATCCTAACCTAACCCTAATCCTAACCTAACCCTAATCCTAACCTAACCCTAATCCTAACCTAACCCTAATCCTAACCTAACCCTAATCCTAACCTAACCCTAATCCTAACCTAACCCTAATCCTAACCTAACCCTAATCCTAACCGAACCCTAATCCCAACCTAACCATAATCCTAACCCTAACCGTAACCCTAACCCCTATACCTACCTAACCTTAACCCTAATCCTAACCCTAATCCTAATCCTAACCCTAACGCTAATCCTAACCGTAATCCTAAACCTAACCCCTAACCTCCAAATCACTTGATTATATTATAATTATGTAATCTAATACACATTATTAGTTGGTAATACAATTTCACACAAAGTTCTCCGAGGGCCGAATATACCGATTGAATTCGGCTGTCGGTAAATTCGGCCCCGTAAACATCTGCATATATTATATATACAATAGGGCTCTTCAAAAATGACTTTTTTTCTCAAATCGTACTGGCTACTTGATAAAATTGTTCGGCTACCTAATTTAAGCCTACACGCAAAATTTGGCTCAATTCCAGCCAGTAACCGCTTTGCTACAGGAGAAGAAAGTTTCTATGTATCATATAAAAATAAATAGTAAAAAAATTGAAAATTTTCTGTTCACCCCATGAAAGTGTTAGGCTGTGTATAGAAACGATGCTCACCAAATTTGGTTCAATTCCAACCAGTGGAAGCGGAGTTATTGCCGTCGAAAAATTTCGATTTAAATGAAATAGTATTTACGGTGACCGATTTTTTGTTTATTTATTATAGTTGTGCTCACCGTAAATACTATTTTATTCAAGTCCAAATTTTTCGACGGCAATAACTCCGCTTCCACTGGTTGGAATTGAACCAAATTTGGTGAGCATCGTTTCTATAGACAGCTTAACACTTTCAAGGGGTGAACAGAAAATTTTCAAATTTTTTATTATTTATTTTTATGTGATAAATAGAAACTTTCTTCTCCTGTAGCAAAGCGGTTACTGGCTGGAATTGGACCAAATTTTGCGTGTAGGCTTAAATTAGGTAACCTAACAATTTTATCAAGTAGCCAGTACGATTTGAGAAAAAAAGTCAATTTTGAAGAGCCCTAAATACATATATATATTTATACGCATACCCTGTTCTCCAAATCACTTGATAATAATATAATTATGAAATTAATTCACATTAATAGTTGGTAATACATTTTTATACAAAATTCTCCGAGGGCCGAATTGACCGAGTAAATTCGGCCCTCGGTAAATTCGGTCCCCGTGAATATCGGCGCTATCTCCCGCGATTACGCGATCTACGCATGCCCTGACATCCAAATCACTTATAATGGTATAATTATGTAATTAATTCATGTTAACGGTTGGTAATACATTTTAATACAATATTCTCGGAGGGCAGAATTTACTGATGTCATGGGCCGAATTTACCTGACCGAATTTACCGCGGGTCGAGTTTACTGGCAACCTGTCCGTATACTTCATAATTCAGTGATTCCCAAGCGCGGCCCCCAGATAGACTTCTTGCGGCCCCAAAATATATTAAGAAATCGATTTATGACAAAAAATAAAATTTATATTTATAAAATACTCTTGTTTGGCTTGGCCTCTGTAGTTTTTAATTATAGAATTGCAGGAAAGTTGTGAGTATAGACTGCTAACGTTACGTAACTGCTGTTTCCATGCAATGTGCCCCAACTTTCCAGTTGAACGAGCAGTAACTATAGATATAAGAGATATAGGTATTGATAACTTTTAAAACCGGAGGAAAATCCTGAAAAAATGGTAAATTTTTCCCACTTCGTGGTCGCTTGACTAAAAAAGAAAAAGAGGCTCAACTCGCGGAAAACACAGTTTTTCTTTCACATTAACAGGTGGTTGACTGAAAAAAAGGTCAACTTTCCGGTGCAGCTCCCGAAATAGCCGCCGTAGCGTTCCTACAGTGCTGACTTAATGTATATCAGTCGAATTTGGCCCTATATGTAACCAAAATCCGCTAAAAAGAAGACAAAATCTCAAAAAAGAAGGCATTTGGGCGTCCTCTGAGGACACTTTAAAAAAATCAAAAAAGAGGACAAATCATCTTAAAAGAGGACGTATGGTAACGCTATGATAACTAGATGTGCAACACGTGACTCACGGTTGAATACGCCGAGATGCATACTACTTAGCCGGCTAAAAGCAGCATAATTGGTAGTCCTATAGTCATGACCGTAACTGCCGCACCCCAAACCCCCCAATTGAGGGGGGCCGAGCTCGAAGGGGGCATAAAATTATTTCGTGAATTAACATAAATTATAAAGTATTTTTCGAAAATTTATGCAACTTTTTCAAAAATTTTTCGCGCTGTGCGCGATTTCAATTCGCCACATATCTTGATTATTGGGTACTCTTCACCAAGAAAAAATACGCAAGAAACCACAACGCACCAAGACATATAAAGTTTAGGGCCATGTAACATGTGACTCCGAGAAGTGTGTAAGAACGATTGGCAGCGAGAAAGCCTTGGCCGTAAAGGACTGCTTTTATGCTGACCAAAAACTTCGAAATACCAAAAACTTCGATATATATACAAAATACAGATAGGTTTAATTGTCCATATAGGCGCCTAAATGACTGGCGCCGAATGTTCTTGTCTTGGCAATCTGAACCTCACAAGACAAATACCAACCCGCAGGAAAGAAAATTATATGCCAGTGAAGAAATACCAGTCTGAAATCGTGTGATCTTTCAGTTTAGTAGGTTTTGGCAATTCTACATTTTTTGATATAGCAGACAGGAGGTCACGAAATAACATCATGTAAAAAAGTCATACTTAGGGATCCGCCGCCCAAAGATGTTTAATTTTACGGGGTCCGCAGTTTCAAAGACACCTCTCACTTAGCTCTACCGATAAATCTGATTACCTGGGCAAAGAGGACAACCATGCAATTCCCGATCTTATTCACCGATTTTATCATGAATTATCGAAATATTCGCGCGTCGCGCTGTCACACTAAACAGTACAACATTAATTTCGTGGCAAAAGCGAACAACGTGATGCGGGGTCAGTTTATCACCCTATGGGAGCCCGGGGTCCTGACGAAGTGCTGTTACGTTCCTGCCAACAGGTATACCTCCGGGGATGTTTAATTACTATTGAGGGGGCCTATACCTTTTCAAACCCACCTCACCCAGCTCTTCCGGTAAATCAGATTACGTGAACACAGACAGGATGAAAATTGATAGCAATACATGCAATTCCCGATCATATTGACAGATTCAGTCATGAAACTAAAGAAATTTTCAGCGCTTCGCGCGTTTAGGCGAGAAAAGCTCATTCACTCAAAGGACACCCAATGCAGCAGATAAGTAGCGGTAAACAGTGTACAGTTTTGAAATCTCGCCAGGGCAATAAAACCACTCCGAAATAGCCATGATGACTGTTTGGATCCGTTTCATAGCCGTAGTATTTGTGCGGCCCCGACCGTACTATGAAATTCTAAATTTGGCCCTCTCACCAAAAAAGTTTGGGAACCACTGGTTATTGTTGCCATTGGTACAATGCGAATTTCATGGTTTGTGATTTTGAGTGTTGCGTCATACTTTGCCTTTTTGGTTTTGCTTTTAAATCTGTTTAAATCCCTTTAGTGTGTCGTTAACTCTTGAAAAGAGGCACCCGAAAAGTCTTCGAGTTAATAAATATTGTATGAAAAGATAGGAAGGTGTCGAAACAACTTGGAGTAGTCTTTAAGATCAGACACCCACCTTGGCCTAGGCGAAGTAAATAAGAGGCATGCACACTGAATGAAAAGTAATGCAGAGAATATAAGACGCAAGCGACAAAATGAGGTGGCATGTGGCGGAAGGCCAGGTCGATGTTAGGTCGTTGTCCAATAATCCTGAAGGCTGGCTAGTACAGTATTCATTTAGAAGAAATTGCTTGTATTTCGACTTGAATGCGGATATGCTCGACGACTGTCGGATAGCATTCAAGGCCTTCTGTCACTGGCGCTGGACTGTAGTCATACCAATTTTTTGTCGAAGTGGTGATGTTAAAGTGTTTGCATAATTCAAGATGAATGTAGTGACCTATCCTGTAGTTTCTTCATGTGTATTCGTCAGCTGCAAGTGCGCCACAGCCAGTCATGAGATGCGCTACAGCTTCATTTTGGTTGTGGCACATTCTGCATTTGCCATCTGCGTTCTGCTTCAGAATTCGTTTGCGATAGTACTTTACTATTATTACCACGATCGTATGGCCAGTCCAAGTGTCAATTATCATACGAACAATTATCATTCATCTATGTCCATCAATCTGGCGTTTTGCAGCATGGACGGGTCAAAACGGGTCCATTGACTTTTTAGCCCATTATACCATAATGAACACCGCTTGTCACTCAGTGATCCCTATACAGCCCTGCTTCTCCGCCGTTTCATGGCAAAACGGATATTTTAATAACAAATTTCATCCAGAACTACGAACTGATTATAACAAGTCAAAAATAAAGTCGGAATGTAGCATGTTTAGTAGGGCTCTTCAAAAATGACTTTTTTTCTCAAATCGTACTGGCTACTTGATAAAATTGTTAGGTTACCTAATTTAAGCCTACACACAAAATTTGGTTCAATTCCAGCCAGTAACCGCTTTGCTACAGGAGAAGAAAGTTTCTATTTATTATATAAAAATAAATAATAAAAAATTTGAAAATTTTCTGTTCACCCCATGAAAGTGTTAGGCTGTCTATAGAGACGATGCTGACCAAATTTGGTTCAATTCCAACCAGTGGAAGCGGAGTTATTGCCGTCGAAAAATTTGGATTTCAATAAAATAGTATTTACGGTGACCGATTCTTTGTTTATTTGTGCTCACCGTAAATACTATTTTATTCAAATCCAAATTTTTCGACGGTAGGTAACCTAACAATTTTATCAAGTAGCCAGTACGATTTGAGAAAAAAAGTCATTTTTGAAGAGCCCTAATGTTTAGTAGGAAGTAAAAGTAAAAGTCATAAATTTGGATAAAATGTTACAAATCTTCATTCGGACTTGGAAATCGTAGTGGAAGTTTCGTCTGACCATTACGCGATTTTTGTGATACTGTGATACTTTCAACGCTCGCTTTGTTCTGTCATATTGATGGTGGGCGTCTTGCCTCACCTGTGCGTTCTACCCCGCTCTACCCTAATGGCTGCTATAGGCTCTGAATGACAAATGTATATCGATATCATGTATACTTACAATTTCTATACTTATTGTAGAATATTGGATCAGTAACGTAGGACGCTTGGTTCATTCCGCTGAAGCGCCCAACAACACGTACGTATTCTAGTGCGGAGCATGGACCGGAGCCGGATTGGATATCCGGCCGGATTTTTACAATTTTGGCCGGACCGGATTGGAGCCGGATCAGTACTTTTTCTCTTACGGCCGGAGCCGGATCGGAGCCGGATCACTACTTTTTTGATCCGGCCAGAATTTTTATGGATAAGCATGACTTTTATATGGATAATCATGACTTTTATAACTATATAACTACTAACCAACCACACGTAAGTAACCTCCAAGCCAGTGTGAACATAAACGAGGCATATTTATCAATTCACGGAACCTCCGTACCGAGTAGGGCCGGATTTCTGGCCGGACTTTTTCATTTTTGGCCGGACCGGATTGGAGCCGGATCAGTACTTTTTCGGATACGGCCGGAGCCGGATCGGAGCCGGACCAGAGAATTGAACAACCGGATCGGAGCCGGATCAGAGAATTTGTCGATCCGCCCCGCACTAACGTATTCGAGTTCACTTTCGTAACAGTCGTCGAGAACACAAGTGTTTACTCTTATGTTCTCGCAACCGCCGCAAGAATGCCAGCAAGCACCGTCTCCCCTGAATCGAAGACCGTATAAAAGTTGTGTGATGGTAGGAAAAATTTTCAATACTATCGTGACGTCGCGATCACATTGTGACACATTTAGTACGTATATGACGCCACAATTAATGAGCAAATTTTGTATGTAGCAGGGGTGCCTTTCGCCTTCGTTGGCTGAGCCGGTGTGTGTTGAAGTAGAACAGAAGTTGTGGAACCTTTGTTGTGAGCGGGGCAGATATATATACAATTATATACAATCGCGTGAAATGGCGTTTATTTACCACTTGTTTTCTAAAATTTGCACCCGCAATTGTACGAGATAAGTAGGGTTAAACATTCTACAGCATATAGCAGGGTTTCTCACACTTCGACGGCGCGATCTACATCATCACCTTCGATCTGCCATCGATTTGAAGAGTATTTTTGCAGCGGAGTCGATGAATTGACGCTGATAGCGCCCGTCTCGCCTAGAGTATGACTTATATATTGAAGACTGCCTCGACGTCTGTCGAAATGATATTGCGATCTTCCGAAAATGCTTTGCGATCGACTGGAATAGCTCTAGTATACCGCGATATGCGTAATGAGCACAGCTATAGAGTTACGGTGAACACGATGGCGTGACCGGGACCTATCGATTAACCTAAACAAAGCTAATAATGGGACCAAGCATCTGGGAATATGTGGTAGAATATGTGCTGAGCTGTGATCGATTTATTTGAATTGTTGTGACATTATAATTGATTAACGTCGTGGCGCACAACCCTAACGGTGATAGTCGCCACTCTTTTTCATTTTGCAAATAAATGATAATAATAATAACCTACATCACCCGTAATGCCGCAAACTATTTTTTCCTTTTCAGAAGGTGCGGCGAGGTCAATAACATTGATAGAACACCTATGGTGTTTTGATTTGACGATAAATTTAATAAAATGATGATGGTGAAATAGAATGGAAGAATATATAGAATAGAAGATTTCGGTGAATATTAAAATATCCACACGCTGTATTTGAAAATTACTCGTGTTCTTTCAATGATATATGGGATCGGTTTTCCGGCTGCAAATTTCAACGTTGGTGGCCATTTGCAATCTCATGGTTTCTTTCGATTACTTTTGGTGCCATGATTGTACGGCATCTTAACAGACTGACATATAGTAGGCCTTCACGACGAGGAAATACTCACGGATATCTGATTTCCACAGTGTACAACATAGTACCCTCAATGCCCGGTATTGGCCAGGTCAGCCTCTGGTGAAACATGATTGCTGACAAATTGGCATGATATTTTGTCGAACCTGGTTGAACAATATAATGGATAGAGTTCAAGGGAACATATTCGTAAGCTGTCTCAGAGAGATCGACTAACCATTATCTAAGGCAGGGCTGTCAGGGCCGGATTCAGACCTTCAAATCGCTCGCGGGCTGGATCAATCAATTTATTCCAAAATGTAACCTCAAAATCTATATCCCCGTGTTCTTCCCTTGAATACTTATACTCAATTATACAGCCCATGGACCATAGGGTATTATTCGATCAACACCTTGATCCGCAAACAATGGAATTGACGAAAGTACGATGATTGGTCGATTGAATACAGTTATATAATTTGCTAAAACAGTGACTTTAACGACGATATACGTTGGCATATTGCTATGATGACTTTGTTTGAGTCGTAATCTGGCAATAGTCCTGTGTATGCGTTGTGAGGAATACACGAGATTAAACTGTAAACGCAGACGCTGAAATTTGGTTCATTATTATTGTATCGTGATTCATTATTTTCTGGAAGGTGAGGAGCTGTTAATTAATTGGCGAAAATGAACTGCGATCGCAGATATTTTAAATGTATTTTGTGTAACAATTATTTTCTCCACGAAGCCTGCATATACAGGTTTCTAACTGGCGTTTTCACTTCTGTGAATAACTACCTTTAGGTTCATTTTTCCACAAAACTCTGAGCTCAGTGTGCACTGTGCACTTTGTCCCTTCTCAGAAATAGATGTCAATTACAGCGACTTGTTGCTGACGGTCATTGCAATAAAACCGTAACATCACTATCGGATGGTTATAATGGGGCCATTGAACATAATCAATATTTTCTGTCTTGAGGGATTATTTAATGAAAATAATCTCAGCATTTGTCAGAACTGTGCTAGAAAATACAGCCATTTTTCAGAATCGCTTCGCGAGCCGGACGAAATCGTCTGGCGCGCCGCATGTTTGACATCCCTGATCTAAGGTGAGCTCTAGTTTTACCTGATAGATGCATTTTGCTCTCTTCTTTCAAAGCCCATATGTAAGACCCAAGACTCACATGGTACAGAAATTCGGATGAATTTGGAACAAGTTATACTACTTGAAACAAACCCACGAATTCCCCGCTACGGTGGATATCCCGGGCAGAGACAATATAATTAAATGGTTAATATGAAGGAGACTCGTCATGTACGGGAAAATACACTGAGACAGTGCAATAGAGGTCGATTTTTCAGCAGTCCAATAGATAATGTTTACCTGTTGAGGGATAATAGTTGTCTTCATGGGGACACCTCAAGGGCCAGCCCTTCGCAATAAAGTAGAAGGTAAAAATAACACCCGTTGCCCAGTGCAAGTGTAATCGCCTGTTAGTACTCGTGGACGACATGTTTAAATGTTCTGCAGAAAATGATTTTTTAAAGAAACAGTGATATAGCCTACGTCAAGGCTCTTCAACTGGGTGTATCGTATACGCCCTGGGTGTACCAAAATTTTAAAAGGGTGTACCACTCAGATGGGGTGTACAGGGGTGTACCAGATGCGCATAAACACGGACAAATGACTAGCTATCGCAATAAATATGCAAGTTCATGCTTCAGAACATGTTAACCGGGTATGCAATATCGTGAAATGTTTATAGCAGTTGTACGCAGCTTGTAAATTACATTCATTTTGTGATGTCATAGAAAAATGCTTCTCATCATTGAAATGTTGGTAATATGGACTTATTGGTTCCTTTTGGAGTAGAACAGGGTATAGCTAACATGTGTTCAGCTTGTGATATCTGTCTATAATGATTCTCGAGGAAATCGCGGCGACGGCTCGGACTTATTGAATTGGTACTTCCTGCGACAAGCTTCTAAATAGCGCAGTGTACATATTGCAGGGGCGTCGGGGGTCGAGTTTGAGAACCGTTGTGTTAGATGGTGGTCCGATAACCTCCGGCCCTGATTTAGCATTACCTATACGTTACAGCCTTGCTTATCCCTTTTTCGATTAGGCCAGGGGTGGCGAACCTGCGGACCTAAGGCCACATGCAGCCGAAAAACCATAGCTATGCTGTTGTCTACACATATTTAAATTAGCCTGTGTTGGCGGCCGGTAATTTGCAATTTGAATTTAGGAATTGGTGCCCAAATCTTTGAGAGGTTTTAATTCAACATTATAAAAAAAATTTCACGCTTAGCGCGATTCAGGGTGACTTGGATTTTTCGTTTTTAATATAATAGTGTCCGTGCACTCTGAGCCCCAGCGTACAAATGCAAATTGCAGAGGAAACTTATGCGAATGAAGTTTTTTTGTACTTTGGGCGATTCCAATATATTTTGACTCTACCGATAATCCTGATGGGAGATCAAAAAATAACAAAATGGAACAAGGTGATTAACAAAAACCGGGAGATGTATCATCAATAATTTTGTGTCCAAATTTTTCGAAACTACCCCCTCCACCAGCTCTACCAGGTAATCTGATTACGTGGGCTGGGAATGAATAAAATTTTGACTGCGATATGTCAAACTACCAACATTATCGACGAAATTCGTTCAAGAGGTTGAAAAAAATTTTCGCGCTCGGCGCGGTTAGATATACTTCATTCCAATACCTTTTCATGACATTTATGCTCACAATTTTGGTGCATATAGAAAGCCTGTGGGGATTTTATGCTTCTACAATTACAAACTTTTATACGCAAGGTATATCTCAAGAAATCAGTGATAGCACAGGACACTCAGGGCTCTGTAAGGTGCAAAGTTCACAGTTGCCAATTTCACACGAGTATTTGGCGTCTAGATGGGCCACGACGATTGACGACTCTCCGCTTGAATGCGGCGTATGCTATATGTCATCGAAATGCGGCTGGATACGGAATCGGTGTGTTATGTGGTCAGGGGTGTACGAGTTTTGAGTAAACGTTAAATGGGGGTACCACATCAAATAAGGTTGAAGAGCACTGGTCTACGTTACATAAAATGATATACAATACACATCCGATTTAACGATGTACTTTTATGCAATTTAGATACACACATTTTCGCACTGACGACGGACGGAAGGGGACAATGCAACATGAGTGAAAGTGACTCACTACATTGCGGACTTTGTTAATGTGGGTTTGGGAATGAGCATACGATGAGGTGCGTGACTTGACGATCTGATGTCAATTTTGCATCGGTTACGTCATAATATGTCCGAAGCGGAATATTATCCTGCTCCAATCTCAATTTTTGCTATTCACGTCCTGGCCTCTCGTCGTGACATAAGGGTATCGAGCTGTCTCAACTGTTTGGTACAAAATAAGAAAAATAGGAAATACTATAGACTCACAGGGAAGAGAGTGTGTATTTACGACAACATAACCTAAATCATAATTATATCGCGGCTGTAAACCGTCCGTGCTCACCTTGCTACGTCACTATAGGAGCAAGCATCATTGTGTTTGATTTATACAGCGGTATAACTCTGAGGTAGGTTCTGGTTGGTTGCACCAGGGTGTATATTCACACCCGCATATCACGGGTGCTACAAGGGTGTGAAAACACACTTTTCGATACACTCTCAAACTGCTTCACGGTCGAATGTATGTCGTATTATCTGATCTAAACATTACCGAATCGAAAGACGACGTGTGCACGCACAATGCACATTCCATTCCCATAGCCACGAGACAATGACAAGTCATAAAAAATAAAATGCGGTGGACCTAGGTATCTGTTCCTCGATCAACGTCTTTCCCTTTTCTACATTACCAGTGAAGAACACCTATCTGTTTAGCCTGGGAAGCATTACACTGTGAAACAGGCTGCACTTCTCGCCGCTTGATATCGTATTGCCACAACTGTACAAGAGACTCCAAAACAAGTTTTCCATCTCATTGCTGCGATATCAGAATGAATTCCGGTTAAAGAGCTAGAACATAACACCATGTTATCTCTTTACCAGGAAGTCAACGCCGTTAGGAGTCAGTTACACAGCTATGTTTGCCTCCAATGCCTTTCAATATCCTGCCAACTATACATACATATCGCATATATACATTTTCGCCTACTTTCATTAGTTACCATTCAAGAAAAGTTATGCGAATATCCTCAATCGTTCGATTCGTAACTCAAGTGAGAGTACAGAAAAACCGGACTTTCATAATTATAATGCTAGCTTATAAAAAATTAATTTACGTAGCTGAGCTCACTCATACTCTAGTAAACGCCATTACGCAGGCTGCCATAACACCCTGCCAAGTCCACCAAAATTTATTGAAACCATGGCCCCTGTTGCTGACTTCACTACCAGAGCCGAAACCGAGCAAACGCATGGAAGACTTGTTTGTTATTGCAGTGTGCTGTGCACGCTTCAGATATGACCAGAGGTGGTCAAAGTAGTCAAGAAAGCTACTCAAGTAGAAGTAGAATTAGCGACGAAAATCTACTCAAGTACCAGTCGAAGTACTTCGTACATAAGCAACCTAAAACTACTTGACGTAGAAGTAGAATTGACCGACTTTAAATCTACTCAAGTAAGTAAGTAGTTGTGAAAACGATCGTAATTCGTTCGCATGACCTGTCAAAAGCTGCAAATGCAGCTATGTGGAAGGTGCAGAGAGCTTGATTCATATTGATGCATCCCAGGAGGTGTCAATTGTTGACAGAATAAGCAGTCGTCCACATCATGGGATGTAAATGATAGTATTGATATGGAAATGCGATACTAATCTTTTGTTTAATCGAATACCCCATTGAGAGAATATCATGCCATGGCGCCCTCCCTCATATTATAAGGCCCCTTGTTCAGTCGACGAGCAATACGGAGAAGTGGTGTCGGATACGACTTTAACACTTTGCGCGAATAGTATACGTTAATTCAAAATATACCAGACCGTAAAAATGTCATATAGTGTATAGCTTTATTTTCGAAAAATATAAGGCATTACTACACTTGCTTTTATACTTCAACGTGTATGTTCTCCAGACAGAAATAACTGAAACTATAATTAGAGCTCAGCGCATAATGCTCGTAATTGAAAGAAAAATGCTAATACTGCTTCTAAAAAGCGGAAAATATATTTCATGTCATTTGTCTATAAAGTTTCAACGGTGGTCTGCTAAAACAGGTCTAACGTTAAAAAAAAGTCAAAGTCCACTTTTCCAGATTAGGACACGTCATGGGCTGCTAGGTATAATAGGTAATTGCTAGATTGCGAAACGGTAGTTTCAACCGTTATGGGGGCCATACTTACTATGATGAAATATTTGGTATAGAGGACAATGCGGTGTGAACGGAAGCACGCAATCCGGTATATAAATTATATTCAGCGATACTTTCGTTAAAACATATTTGCCACTCCATATCTACCGTGCGAGAAGCGCAACGAGAATTCTGGGTATTATATGACTTTCAATATGAATATACTATATGACTTTTATGAAAATTAAATGTTGGTACTACGTGAAAACAGCCCCGAAATTCCTTCGGCTGTCTTTCTTATTGGGGATTAAACTATTTCTACTTGTCAAACTGAAAATAGCGAAAAGTAAGTAAGTAGTTCAAAGAATATTACGAAGTAGAAGTAGCGAAAGAAAAGATCTACTTTAGTAAGTACCAGAAGTAGAGAGAAACTACTTGAGAACTTCGAAAAAGTAGAAGTACTTCGTTACTGACCAGCTCTGGATATGACATCGACATGTAGAGCAGGTACACAAAACTCAATTCACCAAAACACATTTCCGTAATGTTACAGCAGAGGAAACGTCTCCAAACAAATACAACATGTATGTATAGTTTGGATCTACAGGATCAGGATCAGGTATACCGATTCAGTATGGTAGGGAGACAAAAACATAAGTATCGAAATAGGCAAATTACAAAATCAGAAACCGGCGAGTCATCTGAAATTGCAGTGGTCGCCAATTAGTTCGGGAGTCAAGATTCACACACATCGAACACGCGTTTAGAAATAACGTATAGTAATGACACGGCAGCTGCAACAACCGGCCAGGTGACGCTGATACTTACAAAAATGCTGCACGGGAGATAAATCAATTGCCCTCGGCGGGACTATAGAGAAAGGGATAAGGAATATGTTATTAACTGTCGCACAGGCATGGCTTGACGTAAATGAAATGTTGAGGCGTAATGATGGATCGGCCAACTAGAATACTCGTTATAGACGCGGGAGCATGACGATCCAGATATGACTCGATGGGTGTACCCAAGACTCGAAACAAATCGAATCGATTTAGAAATGACCGAAAGCCGATAATACAACGGTCAAAAAACTGGTTGCCTCACATTTGAGTAAGCGACGAAATAAATCGGCAGTTAAGCAGCATGCATAATTTCGGCAAGTGACTTAACAACGCCAAATACAACCGCAATCCCAAAATTAACCTTGACTTTAACCTACATGCTACTGTGTCGCATGCTCAATGCTCATATGTCCAGATTGTCCACGGACCAGAAAACCACTAATGTCAAACAGATATACCAGAAGGCAAGGTCCCAACAGATAATGGCTTAATTAAAATGTCAGATGTTCTCATCGTTAAGCCTGGAAAACAGGGATTCTTCGAACCAGCTGCAACACTGCCAGAACGGCGCACATGATTCATAGAATATCATACAGAATATTGATGACCCACAGAATAGCAAAAATCCGCCGGCATTACGTAAGCAACATAATGATACATGTTCTTGCTAACAGGTCGCAAAAATCAGCTCTAGGCTAGGGTTGCCATATTTTTGTGAAGGAAATTCCGGACACTCTTTAGCGCCCACTAGAGGATTTTAAAATGAGGTGTAACACATTGACCGTCAATATGACGTCACACTAGCATAGCATTGCCCATCGACTGTATACACCAGTGGTCGGGAACCTATGGCTCTTTTGGGCATAAGATATGGCTCTTTGCGAAATTTTTATTTTTGTGCCTAATTCATCAATATTGCAGCAACGAGTTATTAAATCTTCAGCACGAGCAGTGTAATTATTCTTGTGGCAGTATAAAATGTATTTGAGAGGTTATTACAGTGAAGTATTCAAGGTTAGGGGTTCGGACCCCCTTTTCAAAATCCTCAAATTTAAGTTGCTGTCGCGCCGGCGACCAATATCACTCGCAATAAATTCGTTGTACCCGGTACGAAATCTTGAATTGCACGATGCATTCATTGATCAAAGAGACGAGGAGACATGGCGGCGCATCACAATGCACTTTTCAAATAAGCATTGTCTTTCTGATCTGCGGCGAGAAATAAACTGATGTGGAAGTGACATTCACAATTATAAATTGAAATTACACACAACACGATAGCTATATCCACGTTCTTGATTGGTAACGTAGCTTTGTAGACGCTGTTAAAATGTAGGCGTGTTGCGCAAATGTTACCACCGAACACGTAAGAATTAAGAAGCCGAATTTGAATCAGTGAGACAATTACATTCGAATAATATCAGTCATTATACATTCAATGATATTTACGATGAATTGCCCTATCACAATGCCTTGTCGTCTGTTTCGAACTTTATTTTCTGACAATAAATAGGTAATAAGTTACGTGATTTTGGTATTAAAAATGTTCAAAATGTAGTAGGCAGGTGAGGCACTGCGAGCCATATATAGCTCTTTTGGTTATAAAATATGCCTATTTGCCAAATATATATTGTTGTACTGAATTGATCAATACTGCAGCAACTTGCTAGAAAATTTTTATCAAGGCCAGAATAAGTATTCTCGTGGCAAAATACACATGGCTTTGAGAGGTAAATACAACACCGTCTTCAGGTTTGTGGGCAGGAACCCCCTCTTTTCAAAATCATCAAATTTAAGTTACTGTCGAGCCGGCGATCAATATCACTCGCGAATTCGATGTACCCGACTCGAAATCTTGGATTGCACAATACGTTGATTGATCAAAGAGAATAGCAGACATGGCGACGCCCATATGACAACGCAGTTTTCAAATGCATATTATCTTACTGATCTACGGCGCGAAATGAACTGCCGAGGACGTTACGTTCACAATTACAATACTCAAATTACAAAAAATGTAGCAGCTATCCATGTTTTTGATTGGTAGGCCTACGTAGCTCTGTACTACCGGCAAAAAGACGTAGGCGTGCGGCGCAACGTTATGTGTAACTGCCGAATACTTTGAGATTGAGAATTCGATCAGTATTTAGATCTTCGGAATCACGGGGACAATTAGACTAGATTAATATCAGTTATAATAAATCATAAGCTATTTACGATGAATTGTGTTATCAATGGTCTGTGTCTGCGTCTGTGCCTCGTTTCTCGCTTTATTTACGAACAATAAATACGAAAATTGTGTGATTTCGGGAGAAAAATGTTAAAAATCGTGTCATTCATGAACATCGATAGAAGATACCAAAAGTAATTGAAGGTTTCACAATTTTCGTTCACTCATCCTGACGACAGGTGAGGTACTGCCTCACTTGCCTCCCCTAACCCGACGTCACTAATGTATCACAAATTTTAGATTGGTAGGCATATTACTGCTGTAGTGGCCATGTTTGGCTCCACCTACGCATGTGATCATGGGTTCTCGCATTTAAAAGGACAATCACGACGAACCTACGTTCTAGTAAACTCACGTTTTGCATGCTTAAATAAGGTAACCAGTATGATTAGAACGGCTTTTAACAGAGAAAATGTGGCGTAGTACACGACGGATCCCATGCAGTTAGTTGAAATTAGCGCTACCACGACGTAACGAATTTTCAATTGTGACGTAACAGTCGATCTACATGTATGGCTCTTTAAGAGTTAAAATGGGAAAAATAGGGCCAATATGGCTCTTCGGACAAAAAAGGTTCCCGACCACTGGTATACACTATACAGGAATGAAGTGGAACATAGGTCATGAATTGGGCCATCTGTAATGTGAGCTCTGGTGATTGCTACTTGCTAGGGTTTGCAATAGATTCCTCCACGGGCCGGATGAAATCATCTGGCGGGCCGTGTCTACCCTGTCAGTATTGTGTTTGACAGCCATGCTATACAGTTAGGTCGGTGCGGCTATCTGCTTATGTGTTTTAATCAGGTTCGAAACAACACCCCCCCCCCCTTCGGCCCAAAAAGCGCTGATCTTGGGCCCACCATAGGGTAGTCGATGTAACTTGTTGGGCACTTACTATATGCATTTGGCTGTTAAATATTATGTATGAATTCTGTCAATAATATTGATTCTTCGATATATTAGGCTACTATAAAATGCACCAGCAGGTTGCACATCCGGTGATTTCCAATATTTTATGCTCGCGACCTCATTTCCCACTTGAAAATGTTCCGTAGCAAAGCTCAAAACTTGATAAGGTAATTACTAAAAAAATTCAGCTTGCCCAAACTTACTCAGGGCCTAGGAAGCTGATTACGTCCAACATCATCGCGATCTCCAGATAAAGGCGGACGACCCCAAGATTTGGAACCACTGTCTGTGATTGAAGCATCCAATCGGCCTTAACCAACTCTAGGAATATACCGATAGCTTATAATTGCGATTACAATCAGACTTATTTCAGTAAATGATGATTATTTATATTTATTTTGATTGCATTTTTTGGCGAGGGTGGTGCATGGAGCCCATACTAATATCATTATACGTTGCATCAACTCGCGCGCAGCGCGAAGAACAATTTTGAATAGCATAAATCTGCTTGAAAATAATATTGTTTATGTTGATTTACGAAAAATTTTGAGCCTGCTTCAAGCCTTCAAAATTCCGGACATTTAGGCATATTTTAGAAATTCCCCCGGACGCAGATTTTTCAATGAAATTCCGGACATGTCCGGGAAATTCCGGACGTATGGCAACCCTACTCTAGGCCGTTCTTTTTTCATCGTCAATTAGACCGGGGACATATAAGCGATAATACTAAAAATGCATAATGCCTATAGGGTTACCATACGTCATTTTAAACAGCCTTTCACAGTTGAAAATAGTATGGAAACAGCAATTCTCGTTCATGAATTAACTCTGAGTGATAAATAATGACCATATAATTTCCAGTATTCGAAAGAATCATTTTTTACTACTCACCTCGAATCATTAGAATTAATGCTAAAGGGTTACCAACTTTTTTATGGTCGTTTTGAAAATGCTCCGCGACCCCACTCTCAATTTGGCGTGCTGATTACTAAAGAATGGTCAGCACATTCGCCAAAACCTACTCAAGGCACATGTGGGAAGCTGCACGGTGACTATGTGCGCAGAAATAGTAATTATGCGATTATGAACTCGCCAATCTCCGTCTATCAAGAATATGGCAACGTAGGTCTTTTGAAACGATATCTATATATATGCAATCGAAGTAGTCAACCAGTGCTAGGTGGGGAAGCGAGTGCTAAGCGACACCGTCACAACACCAATGGTTCTCGACTCGAGTCGCTACTCTGCCATGTTTCTCTATGTCGGAGGTTTATCACGGCTCCTCATCGCTGATCCCACTCTTACGCAATAGCGTTTTGGAAAAGCCCAGAGGAAGAGTGAGCCGAGCGGTCGGCAGCAGAGACGCTCACGTGGACGAATAAATGCGAGTGCGCGAAGTGCGCGAACATGAAAAGTCGTCATCGGTACACAAAAAGCTAAGACTGAACTTTATGAAATGCACGCCTGGACTAGCGATAAGCGCCACTGCTGTTATTGCGGAGTAATAATAAATAACTAGTTCTAGGTGAAATCTGCGTCACGCGAAATACAGAAGACAATACGAGAGTTATTTGTCCGCGAAGAGCGTATGTGTAGTGTACAGTACTATACCGTTGACACATATCACTGCCCTCTCCCTTGTGGTTTTCATGCAACAAGAAATGCCCGCCCTATTGATTTCTATGCACCCGATATACTTCAATCGTCGTAGTGGTGGCCAGACACCAACCATACGTCATCGTAAGTGGTGTTCGACTGATTTGACACCTGGTATGCCGGGTTCGCATTCCTCAAAGGTCGTATTCTTTTTCTATTTCCAAAAATCAACTTAAACTTCAGAAATAAGCCAACGGCAGCATCCGGTTAATTGGCACTCTTGAAGTGGTAATTGGTATTTAATTTTCGTCTCCGCGATCCCAAGAGAACACGCAAACGATCCCCGGGTCGAAAACCCCTGCCGTAACGCTTGTGTATTCCTGGGTCCTTTCATTTGAGCAGTGGTATGCGGCAATTCTACCTTGGTGGACTCGATCGGATCAGTCTTATTGCCAATATTATCATGACGTGGTCGCTGTATCTTCGAACATTGTATGATGTCGGACATAGTCTGCGCATCATTACAATTTTCACGGCGTTATTGTGAAGCAATACTCTGTAATACACACTTAGCCTGCGGATCTGGTAAAGACCGCGGGTTCGGGTTGGTAAGAAATACTGCAGAATGTTCAGATCTTGATGTATTCAGTATCTTCATCAGTGTTGCGAGAAATACACGTCGAAATAACGGAGCTGAAATACGAGATCGTATCGCGGTAGGGTACTCCATCTTCACTCGAAGTATTTCGGGCGTCCTGGCGAATTTCGGTGACATCAGAGGTGAGTGCTTCTAAAATTTTAGGAGTAAGATGGACCTTTGACAACGACTCCTAATCATACAGGGCACATATACAAATTTGCATTCAGCCATACTATTATAATATTAATTTTGTATATGAACTCATTTATATTCTCCTTTAGATTTGAAGCACATTTTGACGTCATACAGCCTTCTGAATCCTGCTGACATCAAAAATAAGAATAGACCTATGCAATTGTAACACAGACAGGGACGTCAACATGATCTATAGGGCAAATTTTTTTTACCTGAAAAACCAAAACTTTGACATTTTTTGACGTTAAAAAACTTAATTTTGACCAAATTTCGACCTCGTGCATGTAAATTAGGTGTTTTCCCACATAATGTTAGAATGGCACAACTTATCTTCATTTCTGGTTAGAACTGTCTGTCCTTACGAAGTAATTTGGCCTGAAAAAAACTTTTTTGGCTGAAAAACTGACAAATTTTTATAGGAAAAAACTTTATTTTAACAAATTCCGGACCTCACGCATTATGGTAGAAATAATTAAAATTTGTTGTAGTACAATAAAAGATACTTTCCTACATTCTCGGGTAGAAAATGTGTGTCCTTAAAAAGTAGCTTGCCAAGTATGGAGAAAGAACGTTCAACAGCAGCAGTTTTTGAGTGGAAACATACTGAAGTTGTGCGTACTCTGCTGGTGTCACACCGTGTTGCTTCATTCTGACAATGTTGCCTACATCCGAATTTTTCATCATGCGCTTCTTGATATAAGAAACAATGCCCACGCAGTCTTACTTCAGTTAGTATATTGCGGTACGTCCAGCATAACACCGTGTCAACCTCTTTGTTTCATTTCGCCGTTTATGATTCACAATGAGCTGATAATGGGCCGTCTACAACGGTAGGCAAATAAAGTAGGCTAAGCAGTAAATGTCAAATGACAAGTTCACCGACAGTGCAAACATTTACGATACAAATGAAATGCAGGTGGCAAAATTGTTTTGACTTTGTAAACAATTTTGACAATTTTTTGACCTAACACTACAATTTTGACAAAGTTTCGACTCATTTTGACATGTCAAAAAAATCGCCTTAATGACAACTAATGACGTGACTATATAATAGGCCACCAAGCTTTATAGTCGATATTGTTGTTGTCAGTCAATTTTTACCGTTACTTTCTCCAGTTAACGAAGCAGCAGTTGATGACACCTCTTCGCCCTGGTTCTCTTCTATTACATCAAATGCTTCGAACGATTCAATGATGGAGTTTTCGTTAATGCTGACACACTCTTCATGTTCAATTATGTGGACCTATATAGTGTAGAGAACAATGGTTCAGGGTTGCGTACATCCGAAATTACAGAATCGTGTCACGAGAGGCACGCACTTCACATGAGCAATTGCGGTTACATACTATTACCGAGAATGTTTATTACCTGGAATGGACATTACCGAGAAAGACACGGTCGACACTAGACATACCCGAGAAAGCTATAACCGAGAATGTTTTAATTCTACGGGCTATTTCATAAAATTGTTAGATTGAATAGAAAAACGCTGCACATCAAATTTGGCTCAATCCCAAACTGTAGTAGTATAACTATATAGAGTAGAAAACTTTAGCTTTATTATAAAACAAAAAATCGTAATCAGGCGGTTTACGACGAATTGTCTGCGATAAATTAACTTCCAAAGTATATTGTAAGGGTATAACACAGGTGTCACCAACACGCGGCCCGCGACCTGATTTGGAATTTCGGAAGATCGCACAGCAAATCATTTTGAAATGTCGGAATTGATTTCAGTTTAAACATATTGTTGTGGTTGTTCAAAGTAAGATATTCTCCTATATGCCAAATATCACTATTCCTCACTAGCTGATACGGCTTCGGCGATGGTATTATCAGTCAATGGAGGACGAATCTGCTGATATGAATGGACAATTGGGCACATTGCCTTGACGTGCAATGGCCCACCACTGCCAAGACCGAGACGCTCAGAAAACGACATCCGTCTCCCCAGAAGACCAAGCTTCACGAGGAGATAGTTTTCCAGCAAGTATCGTGTCCAGCTAAACCCAATTTACGGCACCTGAAGGAAAATTATGCGACCGTCGACACTTATTTGATTAGGATGTGCTGTTGGCGGCTGTCACATGCCAATTGAATTTACGAATGGACTCCCTAATTAATGAGAGGTTTGAATTATTCTTGAAATTTTCTTCGCGCTACGCGCGGTTCAATTCGAGTTGATTTTCGGTGTTAATATAGTAGTGTCCTTTGTTAATATTATTATTAATGACGAGTGGCGCGTGTCGCCGTTTCCGACCTTGTGCGCCACGGACAAAATATGTTATCAAGGATCGAATTTTCGTGCTATGGGACATAGGTTTAAAATAACTTTCAAACTATATATACAAGTTACATGAAATAATAAACTCGGCGACCGGGGTAAATAATTGTTGCAGAGTAAGTAAGTTTGTTAAATAAGCGATATATTGAGCGTGGTGCATGCGTCGGCAAGATTCGGTGAAAGTCATATTTTTTGAAATGCAACGGTATGTGGCTAACCGTGTCGGTGACGAAACACACATTACAAAGAGGGGAGTCGGTGCAACCGATTTTGAACTGGTGTGCCGAGTGTCCCTTGTAATCTGAGCCCCACAGCACAGATGCGAACAGCAGAGGAAAATGATACGCCCCATAAAGTAAGGCCGATTTGAAATCGCGTTCTCCTCATCGCGAAGGAAATTTGTTTCTGGTAGATCTAGGTTTGGGCGAATCAAATATCTTTCCACTATACCGACAATGTTGATGGGATGTCAAGAAATAAAAGCATGCAACAAAGTGGACTAATCGACCCACAGAAAGATGCAGCACAGTATTAATATCTTCCCTCAATTTTCGAAGACATCCCCTACATCAACGCTACCGGTGAATTTGATCACATTGGCTGAAAAAAGATAAATATTCGATAGTAATATGTGAAACTATATTAATATTAATGACGTAATACACTCAAGAACATGAAAAAATTTTCGGACGAATCCCTGTGGCCGTTCATATTATGACTACTCACGATTTCGGTGCGCATAGTACGCCGATATGAGTAAATAGATTTGTTTGAAGTTCATCGGCAATGTACATTCTACAGGGACAGTTTAACGTGGGTATTTGACCTCCAGTTAGTTCTTTACGACTATGCACTGGAATACGGCCTTAGCCAGTAGCCAACATAAGTAATCGAAATGCGGCCGTGAATAGCAAAAAGGCTGCTTTAGTTGCTGAAGAGTCTTGTCAGGTATCGTTCGCAGCTCATAGTTCAAGATAGAATGAAAGCAGTGATGATCATGATTTGTTTGTTGCATTTGTATTTGTTCAATAAAATATTATTTCTTTTGTGGTAACTATGCCCGTCGCCCATGTTAGAGAACACAGCGTTGTACTGACGTAGAGTTATCAAAACGTGGCTGTTAAACTATGTTGCCTATTTTCATCTAGATATTGCGATCATGCGTCCCGCGGCCTCTACGAATTTTGAAAAGTGGCCCGTGACCCGTTGTGAGTTGGCGACCCCTGTTGTAACAGATGATAATAACAAATCGGGGCGCACCAGTTTTTTATAAGTGGTAAGTTCCATAATGATGGCACAAACTGCAGCAAGGAGAATAAATAGAATTGTTACATTTTCAAGGACGCCGCGCGGTTTACTTACGACGGCTGCCGGTAATAGTGGCTTTTCCCCGAAGGCGTTACACACATTTCTCCAAATTCTTCTCACGATAAAAGTCGCTACTATGATGACAAAGACGCAAATGGTGACTACAATGGAAATCACAACATTCCGGTGCCCCGACTTCTCCGGGATTGCGGCTGCTTGCTCAGAGAGTTCTGCTGTCGATATATTCGAACAGATTTTTTGCGACCAAGGCGATGTGATAATCACATTTTTGTCGTAGCCGATTTCATCTACGTATAGCCTCACTCTTGCGCAGAGCCATGGCGACGATATCTAAATACAGATTTAAAAAGCAATAATAAGTTAAAAACTAATAGGCGGTTAGGACAGGGATGTCTAACTCAACTGGCATCGCGGGCCGGATTCAAATATTCAGATCACTCAGACATGATTCCAAAATATTACCTCAAAATCCAGATCCTTGTTTTTCATTTGAATACTCTATTATCATGCCTATATTCACATGCCTATATATTATATTTCATCACATTACGAATAATTGGGATTCTATTCTAGCCACACCATTGTTTGCAAACAATCGAATTGGCAATCATCCGATGATTGGACCGCCGATTGCATGGGTGTCAATGTCAGCGATTCGCTTCGAACTAGGGCTGGACACAATGATTCGAGTACTCGAATCTGAATCGAGTATTAATTTTAATGATTCGAGTCGAGTAGTAAAAGACGATTTTTTCGAGTTCTCAAATTATACTCTTCTCCCCACTGAAGGTTAATTTATCAACGAGAATTATAGTTTCGATGCTAATTTTCACTATTGAAGCCTTGAAGCATTGAAACCTTGATTGGCGGTATCGTAGCATACGAAACATATAGTACAAAACTACGAAGGTACTGGACGTAGCACATTTCCGAAGTGATGATTATCCCACAACATTGTCACCAAGGGCAATGAAATTGGTATGGTCGAAAAAATACCAAAGTATCATTTATGAGATGGATAACAGGCATTATATTCATTGTGGTGGCATAAACAGTAGCCTACATATTTGAACTTTGACGTTATTACATTCTGTTATGACATCATAATGAGTGATGCTCGATTACTCGACTCGACTCGACTCGACTCGAAGAATATTACGTGATTCAGAATCGAATCACCCAGGTACTCGATTTTTCCCAGCCCTACTCCTAACGATGACTAGAAATCACAACTCCTCTGTCGCGTGGTTATTTTGCGGCCTATGTACATACTCGACATTTGCTCCCTTGTGGGAGTATCCAAAAGAAGTATGTGCCGGATAAAATACACGTATTTTTCAATCTACTCAGAATCGCTTCGAGGGGCGGATGAAATCATCTGACGGGCTGTATGTTTGACACCCCTTGGTTTGGATGTTTTTTTGGATCCTGCTTATCCATCTGCAACTGTGTGTTATAAATAGATATACGGCACGTAATCGGCTCTCTTTTAGAGCGATGTTCAAAGCCATGGTCATCAAACCGCGATAGAACTATCCTCGGTGTACTTAAAGGGCTGCATTTAAAACAAACTGTTTGAAACGTACTCTATGTCGTTTTTTTGTTGTTGTTTAGTAAGCCATAACGCCACGAATCTTTAATTGTGACGTCATCGTGGATTGTCACGTGATTGACATCTGACAAATGATTATATAAAGTAAATGTAAATATGGATCCTTTGACGTAAAAGGCTTATGACCCCTTAATAACCGGACCGAAAATATCTTTACACAGAACTATACATTGTTATACAGCAGGACTATGCGGTCGGCGGTCATCATAATCAGAACATCCATATACCGTACGAATGATCTATATCTATGTGCTATAACTGTTTAACCGACGACAATTTTGGGGGCTCCAACCATTATAAATCGTATAGGTCGACTTTTATCGGGTGTAAATCGTTCGTAGGCTCATACTATATGTTTTGTCGAAAGTATTTACAGAATTATGGCATAATAATACAAATTTTGAAAAAACACCATTTTTTTAAATGACACATGTTTGAAACTAAGTGTTTTAAAACCCCATTTGTTTTAAATGCAGCCCTAGGTGTACAAGCCACTTACACGTATGAGAACTCACTGGTATTGTATCTTCCATTGTCATCTTTGACACGAATTTGTTGTATTTCACTCCAGTTCCATTCCGGTATTGAATCTAAATACTTGCATGATTTAATTGCCCTGTCTATCAACAAATATATCGATATTCGATGGTATCGCATCGCATGCACACTGTTCCCTCTTCTAAGCTGCGCGTGTGCGCAGTTGCGCAGTGCTGACACGGTCTCTACGCACAGAAAATCTAAGCTGCGCATAAGAAAAAATCAAAGTGATGACTTTTTTAGTCAACACCATAAAATTAACGAGAAAAATGGGTAATTAGGCAGTCCAATCAATGTGATGACATTTTTAGTCGTTACACACTGTTGTCCAAGGGACCGCGCAGTGAGTTGGTGAGAGCGCGCAGACTCGTGAAAAATTAGAGGGAACATTGAATTGCAACCGTCACGATATTATTGTGTTGCATCGATGACTCGAGTCGTGAGTAGGATTTTGTTTAAAACGAAAATCAATTCAAAACAAATATGATTAAAACAAGGCCCTTGCTTAAAACATGTTTTTTCCAAGTCATGACTTCAGGCATACTCAGTCGTCGCGTCATAGTGGATTGATGTTCACAATTGAAAATATAGGGTAGCTCCTTTGACGAAATAGGGTTCCAACCAGGGCTTTGGAGCCGGAGCCGTGCATTTTTACCGGAGCTGGAGCCGGAGCCGGAGCTCTACATAAAATTTAAGCCGGAGCCGGAGCCGGAGCTGAAGCCAGTTATTTGAGGGGTAGCTCCGGCTCCGACGTATTTCATATAATGCTATTATATATGCAACAACCATATCTGCTGAGTTCATATAATTCAACAGCAGGCCTTCGCGAATCTTTTCCTCTTTGGCGCTACCTTTTGCGACTAACCATGTTCCTGAGAGTTTAACAGCAGAGCAGTCGTATGTTCAATGTTCAATTTTCATACATGAGTGCCGAACCTCGGTATGCGAAATATGCCTGTGAATATTGTGGATATTCGGCATACCCGCAATTTCATCATCAGCGCAACCTTGTTGGCCAATTGTATGTACACGGTTCTAAAATAATGATCACTATGTATTACGCGAAATGAGAGAGAGGATAAAAACGTGATTTCGTTGCACATGTCGATATGACGAGCACGAGCCAAGAAATCCCATCTCATCGTTGCTATGAATCGGATAAGCAAATACTCG
This sequence comes from Botryllus schlosseri, assembly GCF_051294905.1. Classification (NCBI taxonomy): domain Eukaryota; kingdom Metazoa; phylum Chordata; class Ascidiacea; order Stolidobranchia; family Styelidae; genus Botryllus; species Botryllus schlosseri. Next base: position 9,664,641 of record NC_137249.1, on the reverse strand, counting down.
TTTTTTCGTGATAGTTCTTTAGTCGGGCCGCGAAAGTGAACAGTGTTATTGCGAGTATGCAATTATGCATGCCAATTGCAATTCATAACTGCGCATCATTGTCATTCACTCCAGTAAGGATTTTCGAGCTTACATAGGGGGTGACAGAAGAGTAGCCCAAAACCACATGGTATTCTATGTTGGAGACAAACTACTGATTTGATACGCGATTTCCAATTTGTAATCATCTGTTTCGTAAACTTGTACATGTGTAATGTGCATACTGCACAATTTAATTCGTTATGGGCATGGCGCAATGTGCATGGCACAGTGTTAATTTCGATTATTCGATTCATTTCAACGGGAAAATAGTATTCCGATAAGCTTGATCGAGACCGGATGGACTGGAAACGAGTGCACCAATATCGAACTTCAAACCATTGGCCATATGGTACAAATCGAATTTCTATTGATCACATCGTTATATCCGCCCATTTTGCTCTTACTACAGTTACAGTTGAATAATAATCGCACATTTAAAGATTGAATTGAGCTGTATGGCCTAATGGTAATGAGTATACATTGTCAGAGTTAAAACGCCGCATCAGAATTTTAATGCTGTGGCACGGAGTAAAGTGTTTTTTAGTTTATTGTAATATACGACGATTTACTAAAAATGTGACGGACCCTGGATCTGCTGCCAATGCCTCGAAACTGATATTTTAGTCCAGTCATCAACATCCTAAGTGCCGCGGCCGGACTTATCATATTTTTGGTTGGCCTAGCGAGTTCACAATCTGAGCAATTCAATTTCGATAATATAACAGAATTTCGATAATATAATGGGAAATTAGCTCGCGGGCTATTCAAAGCCTTCTCGCGGGCCACATATGGCCCGCAGGCCGCGGGTTGCTCACCCCTGATATAGGCAGACACCTTCGATAGCTTTGAGAGCCGGAGCCGGAGCTGGAGCCGGAGCTGTGGTAATATTGCGGCTCCGGAGCTGGAGCCGGAGCTAATGTATGATAGAAGAAAGCTCCGGAGCCGGAGCTGGAGCAATGCAAATTTACGGCTGCTCCGAAGCCCTGGTTCCAACCCGTGTCATATACGGCCCAAAAATATCTTTAACCAGGACTATACATCGTCTTGCAGCATCTTTACGGTCGGCTGTTGAACCGACTATTTCCAGGGTTCCAACCTCCCACCACCCCACATTGCATACGTCGGCTATATCGGGTGGTAATCGTCGTCCGTAGGCTCATACAACATGTTTTTGGAAAGTATTTACATAATTATGGCACAATTAATAATTATACAACTTGAAAAAAAAATGCCTTTGTTATGCAACCCTAGTCGTGACTATTCATCAGGTATAGTAGCCATCAGGGCTGTGGAAACGAAGTTGTGGAGTCGGAGTTTCGTGGAGTGGAGAGTTGGAGGTAAAGTGAACCGACCCCACAACCTTGGTAGCCAGGAAATCAATCAAAAGGGAACATACTGTCACGGTTTTCTTGTTGTCTGGTCAGATATAAAATCTTTATCGGTTGTACCAGCTTACCACTGTTGTTACCTCTGACATTCGATGTAATCTGTTGCGCGAATATTAAATCTTATGTTTCTTTCGTAACTATATTATTCGAGTGACGAATATTGAAATATATGTACAGAACGGAACCAGATCTTTATGAGTAGGCTATACTGTTCAGTATTCACTCACTTGGAAATATAAGTTGACTTTGCTATCCTGCTGTACTTTTGACGGATCCCCTGTATATCTTGGATATAACACCACTTTTTTCTGCACACGCTTCAACAGCAGATATGGCGTAGTGAGAGTCACTGAACGAGTGCACGTGTGCGCGAAGAACATTAATTGAAACTACAAATTGCATCCATGCTCCAAAAAGCTTCCCATCTAAGACTGTACAAGTACATTCCCAGCAGAGTGGGTTGTGGAGCATGCCTGTCGTAGCTACAGGCCAAACTCAAGTAGTCGCCAATACGAATCTGTGAGTTTTTGTTATCATATCTCTTTTGTTGCAATGTTTAATATATAACCTAAACCCGTACCGTATATTCTACATCTACAGTTTTTGTAGTCTACTAGAAAAAAGGTAACCGTAGATCAGGGCTGGCCAACCTGCGGTCGGAAAGAAGGAAACAACAATTGGCCCACCCAAAGATGCATCATCATTTATAACTTGCCCTAAATTTTCGAAAACACCCCCTCTATCAACTCTACCGGTGAATCTAATCACGTGGGATGGGAAACGATAAATGTTTGATAGTGATGTGTGAAACTACTAATAATAATGACGAAATACCTTCGTGAATCTGAAAGAATTTTCGCGCTTGGCTTGACCATAGCCATCCCATGATATGACCGATCCCTACTCGCGATATCAAAAAAAATCAGTCCGGAGTTCACCGGAAACGGACGTGGACAATTAAATATGGGTGTTTGGCGTCCAGCTATAGTTCATTACGACTATGCCTTGGAATGCGGCTCTAGGCTACATGGGTAATCGAAATGTGGCCGTGAATAGCAAAAATGTTGGGCACCCATGCCGTAGATGATTAGGTTTTTCGGACCGTATCTCACTCATTTCAAGAATCCAGCCTAGGAGTCAGACCAGAGAATTTGTCAATCCGCCCGCGCTTGTTTCTATTGTACTTTACACTTCGTCATTTTCGTAACCTAATTTTCATAATTCCATATCTGTATTGGATGCTATAAGCTCTGCCTGACAAATACAAATGTATATCGATATCATGTACTTACAATTTCGATACATATTGTAGAATATTGGATCAGTAACGTGGGACGCTTGGTTCATTCCGCCTAAGCGCCCAACAACACGTACGTATTGGAGATCACCATCGTAACAGTCGTCGAAAACACAAGTGTTTACTGTTATGTCCTCGCAACCGTCGCAAGGATGCCAGCAACCATCCTTGATCCTGAATCGAAGATCGCATATAAGTTGCGAGATCGCAAGGAACAACTTTTCAACAATGTCGAGACGTCCCGATTACATGCGACGCATTCAGTGCGTAGTACGTCGCAATTAATGAGCAAGTTAAAATTTTTGTAAGGAGCAGAGGTGCCTTTCGCCTTCTTTGGCTGCGCCAGTATGTTTTAGGTCATGGGGGGGCCAACCTGCGGCCGCAGAAATGAGTTTGTGCGGCCGTGGACACGTAATTCAATTAGTATGCGTTGGCGGCCGTCGATATGAAACTTGAATTTACGAATAGACTCCCGATTTCGTGATGGATTTTAATAATCTTGAAATTTTCTTCGCGCTGCGCACGATCTAATGCAACTTCATTTTTCAATTTTAATATAATAGGGCCTTAGCAATTATAGCCCCCATTACAAAATCTAACAGCAGAGGAAATTGATGCGCCCCATATTGTAATATCAACTCGGAATCGTGTAGGCTATCCTCACTATGCCGTCAATCCTGATGGGAGGTCAAGAAATAACAGCATGTAACAAAGTGACTTATAATAATTGGCCCACCCGAAGATGCATCATCATTTATAACTTGCCCTAAATTTTCGAAAACAGCCCCATCATCAACTCTACCGGTGAATCTGATCACATTCATGGGCTGAGAAAGGATAAATGTTTGATAGTAATATGTAAAACTACTGATATCAATCACGAAATTCTTCGGTAAATATGAAAAAATTTTCGCGCTTCGCGCGACAAATTGTCAGCTCCATAACATCACCATCACCATTAACCAGTGACCACTCGCGATTTCACTGCGTATAGCAAGCCTATATCATTATATAGATTAGTCCGGAGTTCACCAGAAATGGACATATAGACACTCTAACATGGCCATTCGGCGTCCAGCTAGTTCATTACAACTATGCCCTGGAATGCGGCCGTAGGCTACATGAGTAGTCGAAATGCGGCCGTGAATGGTAAAAAGGTTGGCCACCTCTGTTTTAGGTGGAACAGAGGTTGTGGAACCATTGTTGCGAGCGAGGCAGCTGTACACAACTGTGTGAAATCGCGTTTATTTACGACATGCTTTATAAAATTTGAAGCCACAAACATATGACATCAGTAGCGCTGAACATTCTACAGCATAGCAGGGTTTCTCACACTTTGGCGGTGCGATCTACATCATCACCTTCGATCTGCCATCGATTTGAGGTGTATTTCTGCATCGGACTCGATGAATTGACGCTGATATCGCCCGTCTCGCCTACAATATGACATAATTATTTTGAGGACTGCCTCGAAGTCTGTCGAAATGATTTTGCAGTCTTCCGAAAACATAACATCGTTGGGTTATATTTTTTATCTGAACAAGTCACACACAATGTACAATGCGATAAGACACAATGCGATGTCATGAACAGATGGGCGGATGTCGAACGACACGCATCAGTAGCGAGCCCACAGTGCCCGATGTCTTAGTTCCTTTCGATGTTGATCTTTTTTGAAGCCACAGCCCTTTCTACTAGTTCTTTCCATTCCTTGTGAGTGCTTTTTTTCGTCGGGTCGTTTACTGGGCTTTTTTGTCGCCGTAAGAACGAGGGAAAGAGGAAGCGGGGGAAGAGGAGCCCAGATAAACCTACGACAGGAATCGAACTCGGTCCGTCAGATTGGTGGGCGCTTATCGTAACCACTACACTATCTCCCCCGCGTGAAACGCTTTGCGATCGACTGGAGTAGCTCCGGTATATCGCGATTGGCGTAATGAGCACAGCTGCAGAGTTATGGTGAACGCGAAGGCGTGGCCGAGACATATCGATTAACCTAAACAAAGTTAATAATAGGAACAAGCATTTTGAAATACGTGGTAGAATATTTGCTGAGTTGTGATCGATTTATTTGAATTGTTGTCACATCATAATTGATTCATATCGTGGCGCACACGATGGCGGCGATGGGCGATGGGCGCCACTCTTTTTCATTTTGCAAATAAATAATAATAATAACCTAAACAAATTCAATTGGCGAGCAGCGTCACGAAAATATGTCAAAGCAGGTTTATAAATTGTGAAGCACGAAAATTGGATCGACTTCTTCAAAACCATTCACGCAACAAAAGAAAAAAACAAGCAAATTTAAATATTGATCTAGGCCAGGGCAATCACCCGTAATGTCGCAAACATTTTTTCCCTTTTCAGAGGGTGCCGCAAGTTCAATAACATTGATAGAAATCCTATCTGTTCATTACATCGCAATCTTATGGTGTTTTGATTTGACGATAATTTTAATAATAAGATGACGATGAAATAGAAAGTAAGAATATATAGAATAGAAGATTTTTTTGGTGAATGTTAAAATATCCACACGCTGTATTTGAAAATTACTCGTGTTCTTCCAATGATATATATCATGACCTGAGATCGAATTTCCAGCTGTAAATTTCAACGTTGCTGGCCATTTGCACATCTCGTGGATTCTTTCGATTACTTTTGGTGCCATGATTATACGGCATCGTAATAGATTGACATAGTACACGGCGAGGAAATACTCACGGATATCTGATTTCCACAGTGTACAGCATAGGACCCTCAAGTCCCGTATCGGCCAAGTCAGCCTCTGATGTAACATGTTTGCTGACAAATTGGCATGATATTTTGTCGAACCTGGTCGAACAATAAAATGGATAGAGTTCAAGGGTACATATTCGTAAGCTGTCTCAGAGAGATCGACTAACCATATCTAAGGTGAGCTCTATATAATTTTACCAGATAAATGCATTTTACTCTATGTCAGTGTTTCCCTCCTTCCAAAGCCCATATGCAAGACCCAAGACTCACATGATGCAGAAAGTCGGATGAATTTGTTACAAATTATACTACTTGGGACAAATCCCTATACGGTGGCTACCGCGGGCAGAGACAGTAAATAATTAAATGATTAATATGAAGGGGACTCGTCATGTACGGCAAAAAAACAATGAGACAGTTAGGGTTGCATTTAAAACAAACGGTGTTTCAAAACCCTCCGTTAAAACATGTTTCAAACAGTGTTTTAAACAAAGGCCTTTTAAGAAAAATTGTGTTTTTTTAAGTTGTAAAACTATGCCATAATTGTGTAAATACTTTCCAAAAACATGTTGTTTGAGCCTACGGACAATTACCACCCGATATCGCCGACGAATATCGATATGGGATGGTTGGAACCCTCAAAATAGTCGGTTTAACATTAATAATACAGATATTTCGTCAAAGTTGCTATATTTACCCTATATTTTCAATTGTAAATGTCAATCTACTATGACGTCACAATTGAATATTCGTGACGTGATGGCTTGAAAAAAAAACTGTTTTAAATTAGGGTTTTGTTTTAACCCTTTTAAAATCTGATTCCGTATACGGAATCGGTCAACTTCATCTGGCCCTATCTTTATTTGTCTACGTCCTATAGGCTTCATTTTTGTTTGTAGGGAAAGCTAGCAATCTTCTGATTTATATGATACCTAATTCGAAGGCATAAGGCATGACAATTTTCGAGCACCGACGATCTTACATAAGGAGTTCGGCCGAAAATACGCATGCAGAAAAAAGTGGTTATCACCAGAAATTTCCAGATATTTTCCGAGTGGGAAATCTAGTCAGACATTCTGCCAGAACATCAGAAGTCGACTTTTACGGTGTTCTGTGTAATTTTTCACCGTCTCAAACATCAAAACTTGTTCTTGGAAGTATTCTGAAGGGGTTTGGTAATTGCGGTCACGCTTCGGTGATTTTCCAGAACATAGTTAAGTTCGTGACCGAATATGAGTCATAAACTGGTTTGCTATGCCTGCAAATGGCTGGATACGACAAGACAAAGTATACCACGTTGTTTCATGCCATTAACTGGGTGGTAGGGGTCCGATTCGGTATTGATCTTGAAGTTGACCATAGTGACCACTTACTGACCACGCCCATATGTAAATTTTTCATGTAATTTTGATTTTTCGATAACTGGCGAGCGGCATGGTTTACGGCCATGATTGACGGCTTGTTTGAAACCAGGCAACGGTGGCTACGCACTCATGCATCATTTTTGACTCTCTGGCGCTATCCTGGGGGTCAGTCTTGAAAAATGAGAGAAAGAAAGAGATTTTTTAGAGAAAAAGTTTGTTTATTTAGTCTTATACAAAATCCTAGACATGTCTTGGGGTGTCGATCGAGGGCGGAAACGGTAGAGGGATATAGTCCGCCCACTTTTTAACTGAAACAGCCCAGAGTTAAGTCTTGCAGAGGTCACGGTATGAATTTGAAAAGTGATGGTCAGTTTCGCGAAAACTGACCAGATTTCAAAAAGTTTAAACATGTTTGTTTTAAATTGATTTTTGTTTTAAATGCAACCCTAGAGACAGTGCAACAGAAGTCGAATTTTCCGCACTCCAATAGATAATAATGCTTACCTGTTGAGGGATAATAATCGTCTTCATGGGGACAAACCAAGGGCCAGCCTTTCGCAATAAAGGAGAAGGTAAAAATAACACCCGTTGCCAAGTGCAAGTGTAATCGTCTGCTTGTGCTCGAGGACGACATGTTTTAATGTTCTGCAGAAAACGTTTTTTTAAGAAACAGTGATATAGCCTACGTTACTTAAAATGATATACAATACACATCCTATTTAGCGATGTACACACATTTTCGCACAGACGACAGACGGACAGAGACAATGCAACATGAGTGAAAGTAACTCACTGCATTGCGGGCTTTGTTAATGTGGGTTGGGCATACGTGCCGTGCGTGACTTGACGATCTGATGTCAATTTTGTGTTCGTTACGTCATAATATATCCGAAGCGGAATATTATCCTGCTCCAATCTCAATTATGGCCAGTCATGTCCTGGCCTCTCATCGTGACGTAAGGGTATCAAGCTGTCTTATCTGTTTATACCAAATAAGAAAAACTATACAGTCATAGCGGTTGTAATATCGCGGTTATAAACTCTACGTGCCCACCGTACTACGTCACTAGGAGCAAACATCACTGTGTTTCATTTATACCGTGGTGTTACCCTGAGGCAGGTTCTGGTTGGGTGTTCCACGGTGTATATTCACACCCGTATACCTCGGGTGTGAATACACTTTTTCGCTAGAGTGTACTGTACACATACGAACGACACTAAAACGGCCTCAAGTTGCACTAACTAGTCGCATTTATGGACAAGTTCCTTGAGATTATTATGGCATGAGATACTCGAATCGATCCGTATCCAAGGCACTGTAGCAAAACCCAGTGTTGGCGACTTCAACAAAATCATAGCCTGACAAAATTGACCCAGCGAAAATATAATTTTCGGCGGTCTAGCCTGAGTGTACGTCAAATCAGAGAGGACCACAAATTTAAAAGACAGTGAAATGATGAAGCGATCTATTTACATATTGTGCCAAATATTTCCAGTAAATAGTAGTTGCATGAAAAATCGGAAAAAAAAATTCAAAAAGATGCATGAAAATCGAAAAAATTGCGATATAAGATTCCTCCAAATAGCTTCTTCAAACACCATAATCCTTAAATTCTGAGCATTTAGGAAGCGGTCGGAAGCTGTAAAAAACTCGCGTTAGTCAAAACAAATATAAGGCGGTGGACCTAGGTATCTGTTCCTCGATCAGCCGTCTTTCGCTTTTCAACATTACTACTCTGAAGAATATCTATCTGTTTAGCCTGGGAATCATAACACTGTGAAACAGGCTGCACTTCCCGTCGCTTGATATCGTATTACCACAACTGTACAACAGACTAGTCAAGTCTTTCCCTTTCATTGCTGTGCTATCAGAATGAATTCCTGTTATAGAGTTAGAACACGATACCACGTTATCTCTTTACCGGGAAGTCAACGCCATTAGGAGTCAGACAGTTACGTTTGCCTCCAATGCCATTCAATTTCCTGTCAAATATCTGTACATATCGCATATATCTTTTTGCCGACTTTCATTGGTTACCATTCAAAAAAAGTTATGCGAATATCCGGGAAAATTGGGCTTTAATAGTATAATATAATGCTAGCTTATCAAATACAAAACTTACGTAGCCGATCTCATACAAAGAGCTACCGCTTCTAGATAGTTCCTCTCAGTAAATGCCATGACGCAGGCTGCCATAGCACCCTGCTACTCCCACCAAAATTTACTGACACCATAGCCCCTGTTGCTGACTTCACTACAAGAGCCGAAACCGAGCAAACGCATGGAAGAGCTGTTTGTTATTGCACGCTTCGGATATGACATCGACATTTAGAGCAGGTACGCAAAACTCAATTCACAAAAACGCATTTCCGCAGTGTTACCGCAGACGAAACGCCTCCAACCAAATACAACGTGTAGGTAGTTTGGAACTATAGTTCACTGCGCGACGAACGCGAAACCAGGTACCGAATCAGTAAGGTAGGGAGACAAAAAAAAACAAGTATCGAAATAGGCAAATTACAAAATCGCATGCTGGCGAGTCACCCGGAATCGCAGTGGTCGCCCATGAGTTTGGGAGTTAAGATTCACACATATAGATCACGCGTTTCGAGGTAACGTAGTAATGACACGGCCGCCTCAACAACCGGCCGTCAGGCGACGTTGATACTTACAAAAATGCTGCACGGAAGATAAATCAATTGCCTTCGGCGGGAGAATAGTGAAAGGGATAAGTAATATGGATCGGCCAACTAAAATACTCTTTATAGACGCGGTAGCATCACGATCCAGATATGACTCGATGGGTATTCCCAAGACTCGAAACAACTCGAATTGATTTAGAAATGACCCAACACCGATAACAACACGGTCAAAAAACGGGTGGCCTGACATTTGAGCAGGCGGCGCAATGAAAATCGGCAGTCAAGCATGCGTGATTTTGGCACGTGACTTTATAACCTCAAATCTATCCCTAATCCCAAAATTAACCTTAACTCAAACCCAAACGCTATTGTGTCGCATGCTCATATGTCCACGGACCAGAAAACCACTAATGACAAACAGACACACCAGAAGGAAAGGTTCCAACACATAAATGCTCAATTAAAATTTCGGATGTTTTCATCGCTAAGCCTCAAAAATAGGGATTCTTCGAACCAGCTGCAACACTGTCAAAACGGCATTTATCATTCATCAAACATCACACAAAATACTGATGAACCCCCAGAATAGCAGAAATCCGCCGGGCGCCGGCATTACGTAAGCAACAAAATAATACACGTACTTGCTAACAGGTCGCAAAAATCAGCTTTACGCCGTTGATTCTTCATCGTCAATTAGACAACGGACATATAAGCGATAATACTCAAAACGCATACTGCCACCACAATGTAACACTATAAATTTTGCTCGAAAAGGGGTAGTTTTAGCAGTACGACAAGGAAACGTTTCCGAACTATACCTTCAGCATCGAAAGCGACACCTTGAATATCACCGGATTTACCACGGCGCAAGTTCACAAAAAAGGGTAGGCAAAATCATCCCGACATGCGTAGACACTAAACAGGTAGACACACAAAATCATTTTCATCGAGCCGCACACCTATAACGACGCACGGCCGGAACTATAATTTACTAACGCATAGCTTGCGGGCAACGCTGTATTATGAAAATAATATTATAGACCGGTAAAGTATTTTCTATAAGTACAAAATAAAAAAGATACGTATTCAAACAGATGGCTGTTTTCCTTCTCTCAACGCGCGTAGCTCGCTCCTCAATCTCTCGTTTTCGCTCTCCGCCAATCTCAAATCGGTCCGTAACATTTCCATTTCGTCCGTCATTCTCCGATTCTCGTCTCGAAGAGTGTCGTTAGAAACTGTTTGCGTTTCAGCTTCTTCCGCTGTTACAGATATCTCCGCGCCGTTGCACGGGCTTACGGATTGCGATATCGGGTCGCTTGAGGTAACCTCGTTAGTTCCATTATCGGGCGGCGATTCGGATGGCGGCTTGATTTTATCAGCGTTTCCGAGGTTAACAGCTGAAATTCACGCAACACACGCGTCAAGCAAGCGAATAACACATACGCACTGGCGGCGTAACATTATGGAGCACTACAGTCGAAGAGATATGGTTCCGACGAAACAGCAGGGCTGAAAATACTGAGGTGGTCGCCTCAATTATCAATAAAACCGTCCCGATCGGATAAATTATACGGTGGCATGCTGACAGAAGTTTGGTAATGGTTACCAGTGAACCCTGCATATTGAACTTGGCATTTGGAAGCCCCTAATCCGAATCCGACCCTTCCACTACACATTAAAGCATATATAGTATATACCAAGTGCCGTGTATCACAATTCACGCTCGCAATCAATGAAACATTTAATTTCGAATTTATCAACACAACATTGTTGCATCGCTTTCATAATAATACTAGTTATTACATTTATATTGCCAAATTCACTGGTAACCTTTCACGCACACAATTACTCTCTCTGGCTAGCGTGAGTTATCGGGCCCGCGACGGAGATTTTGTTTTCGGGGGTGAAAGTAAGCAGGGTTGACGTAAGCCATTTTAGTTTGCAACTTTCGACCCGAAGAAACTGGCAATGATTTCTAATGCTAGATGTAGGAGGGCTTGTATCAGGCCCTTATTAAATACTTTTCGTGACTAGACTTCTTGCACGGTGAAATGAGTTAACGCCAGCCCTTACAGTTAACGTGAAAGGTTCCATCGTCCGTTCTCTTCACCGAAGCCGAATGCACCAGTAAAGCGATGGTTTCAGGAGGCCGAGGCAGCTCCACTGCGGTCGCAGTGTCGATCTGCGCAAACGAGTATTAATCACCGGCCGCAACACCGTATTCTATCTCCGACACAAACCTCAATTGCCAGTTTCACCGCGGACACGTCTATCGTCATTGGTGTGATCTTGGACGGTCCCTCTTCTTCGAAAAAATCACCTGCGACAAGACGCGAAACTGGATAAGTTCACAGAGCCAATAAAGCTAGTCACCATTGGTAATTAAGTAAAGTAGAAATTTCTAAGGCATGTCATATAATAAATATATATCTCAGATTATATTTTCAGTGCTTGAAGCATTGTGCTCATCCCCAGTCATAATAAATGGCACTGGAATGCTCGACACTTCATGCTCGGAATCACTCAAGCCTTAGTTGTTGACGACCGTGATGACAGGGCTCACGGCCCGTTCATTGGTGATAAAATGAAAGTACTTCCTTGGAAAATCTCTAACGTATAACAGTAAGTTGAAAAACTGCTCGAGTGGAATTGAAAATGAATATATAATATTAAAAGTAAAGTAAACAAAATTTAATCGATTACTCCAAAAGGAGCCTTGTTACTGACCACAGAATAACTAGCATCCGCCTTACCGAAACTACTCAACGTCGACGCCTTGACGTTAAGCGGAACCGAAGACGCCACCAATTGTATAAACCCGTTTTGAGCAGCCAACGCAGAGAACCTCCCTGCCAGCGGGCCGGTGTCCACGCGCAGACTGAAATTCGGACACTCTGTCGCGTCCCTGGCGTGGCCTTTGTCAGCCCACAGCTTCCGAACCTTCTTTGCCGAATCTAAAAAATTTCGAGGCCGCGCGCGTCACGTCAATCGCGCTGGACGAAATCTATTTCGACGCTTACACTTTTCGAAAATCGAATCTGTCCTACGTCGGTCCAGCGACCCCAATTCGACAATGTCCACGGTGGCAGCGTTCATTTTCACTAAACTGGACCCGCTGTCGTTGGAGTCTGTCGCGATTTCGACGCCGTCCGAAATGTGCAACAGGACGACCGAGTACGGCTTCGTTTTCTGTAAAGTAAGTAAACCGCACTGAAAATTAGCGACTAGAGATTAGAAATTTTTGGAATAAAATTCGAAATTAGTTGTAGACGTCTGGCGTGAATATAGCTCCGTAATTTTTGGTTGGGATCACTCAAAACATTACGCAAGCAGTACACTTCATTGCCAGGTCATACCAAGCCTTCGCAGCCAAACGCGCCGCGATTTCTACGGCCAAATCTAGCCTTTTCTTGAAGGAATAAAGGCAATTATGATTATAAGTTCTCATTGCTTGATTGACTGTGGGTATTCCTAGTAAAAACATTTTCTAGTAGAAGTATTTAGCAATTAATAATGAGGAAAATTGAACGAGCATTAGTGCGTGCGCAATTGCACGCATGCAATACAGCAAGTAGTAGCTGCATGCGAGTCAGCAGTTGTTTGGTGTATATTCTGTGCAAATTTGGCCATATCGTCTATTCATTTTAACGTTTGAATTGGCGGTTGCAAAGTTGTTCAATGTCGCCTGGTGTATAATAATCGATAAATCAAATTTCCAGACAAGTTGGGCGTAAAGTCGTTTTGTTTTCACAGCCAAATATAGTCCGGCCGTGCTATACTATTTTTCGGGTACGAAAAACAGACGTGGTCAGCAACCAAGTATTTCTATTTGTTGAAGTGCTAAGTAGATCTTGCCTGCTTGTACTATTTTCTAATTAGCCATGCTTTTGGACAAAACTACTCGCTGTTTCACGATTCTGAAAAATAAAAAGTAATACCTCCGGATTGAAAACGGAAGACGACGATTCTTCGGATTTCACTTCTCGACTAACGGAGTCCGCGGCGTCTCTAGATTCGATCGAAACGGTATCGTTGGCATCTTTGCACTCCGATTCTGACGGGGTGGCGTTGTTTGCGGACAGTACTTGACTGGATATCGAAGACGTGTCCCTGAATCAAATAGACGCGACACATTTTTAGCTTTGTTACGATCGCGTGCAAAATACGGCAAATCAATATTGGAACTAGATAAGAAAACGCAAAATATCACATGTCACATGCGGTGGCATTATGAGACAATTCGCAGTGGCATTTGGATCTATATGGGCTATTAAGTAGGCAAAAGATTATTTCCTTGCCAGCCGCAGTTCCGTATGGTAACATATGCCCTGAAATCTGTAGGCTGAATAAGTATTCATACCGTGCTCTCATGCGTCCGATTTTCTATTGCTGAATAATAAATACAGTGGGTTTATATCGGAAGATTGGCATGCAGTTTACGGTCACTGTTCTATAACAGCACATGACGTAGCCCATATGCTCGAGTGTCGTTAAGAGTGGACCTGTAAATCAACGCCTAGTTGATGTGGTTACCGCTCGACAGTTGACGCATCACATATATTCGAAATTCCGACACAAAAAAGCTGGCTGTCAAACTAATTCGGCCCACATACCCGAAACTGTCGGATCGACGCGTCTCATCTTTCACAAATCGCACAGAGCCAGTGTCGCTTGCGTTAGTGTCTTTCCGGTCGACCTAAAAGAGCGGTGTGACAGCGCAAATCGTTCAATAGCAATGCAGTGAATGGCGATTGAAACTCGTATGTAAAACCGAGATCAACAGCATTGGGGTGTTTCTTATTTTCATGCCACGGGACACAACAGAGCAATGTCCATCTTTCGTTATAAGTTGTGAGATACTTCAGGGTCGCTGACACTTGTTATAACATGACGCAGAACGTTATAGAGAGCGCCTGGTCAGTACCACTCACTTTAACCACCACAAATTGGTCTTCGCTGCAAATCGAGCTCGCTTGAGAATGACGTCGCTGGTAAGACACGGTGGTTTTCAGAGCGCTGTCGGGAACCGGCAACGATTCACTCGAGCTCGATATGCTACTTCCCTTGTGAAGGTTTCTGAAACGGGAGAAACACAAATTTTGCATCGATAATTCCACGAGTCTTGATTGGCAGATATATCATTGAAGGTTATTCGACGTTGAAAGTCATTCGGCAATTTAACTTACGTCAGGAAACCAGATTAACAGCAAATGCTGGTGATTTTGAAAAAACCGATTGTATCGAGTCATTAAGGTCGTATCATAATGCAGTGCATAAATTATGCAACGAAAATAACTCATAACAATAAGCGTCAGTACAAAAATGTAAAAATATCAGTTTTTCTTGCAATGGACAGATTCGAAAAACATTACCGAACATACCCGATCTTTAAAAGATCTTTGTTCAACGGCGGATGTGCGTGGTTAACTTGCTCAGGCACAGGCGTGGGTCGAACCTCATCCGACGTCACAGACTTCTCTGATACGATAGACTGATTACTGGGCGATGGTGATGTAATTCCGGTTTTGGGTTCTGAATAGAATGTATTGATAATAAAGTCGGGCAAATAACAGGCCACAAAATATGATCGAATATCATGTCGACTACAGTGTTTTAGCACATTACCGCAAATGTGAGTTCGTATCAGCCGAACATTCCCAAGTCATTATGGGTAGACTAAATTATGTGGATTTACAGATGTATAAAATATGGATCTCGCATTGCAAGCATACTACATAGGCCTATCCAGTTAACCATAAGGCAGGGGCGGGCAACTTCTCCAGTCGGCGGGCCGGATATAGGAAAATTAGGTACTTGGCGGGCCGGATTGCTGAATAGATACATTATCCACATATACAAGGAATAAATCGTATTTAATGAATGTGTCTAAACGACAGCAATATCACTTCAAAGCCATTTCTCGCCGATAATGACGAAGGCAATGTGGATTTGAGAACAGCACTCTCTGATCAATTAACACACGCTGCAATCCTTGATTAAGATTTCAATGCGTTCGATAAACCCGGTACCCCAAATTTACCAAGATATCAATTCATTAGGGTCGAGTACAGCGCAAATGCCGATATTGCAAGTCTTCCCGCTTCTACGAACTTACGCGTGAGCTCCACTCTCGTACGCTGCGCACACACGTATGTAATAACATACAGTCAGGGACGAAACAGCACTTCGTCAGCCCCTCCCCCAAAACGTTGATACTGTGCCCCCCCCCCCCTAAACGCTAAACGAGCGAAGCGCGCAAAAATTTCTATAATTCATGATTGAATCGGTCAATATGATCGGGAATTTCATATATATTGCTATCATTTTTATCCTTTCTCTGTTCACGTAATCATATTCACCGGAAATAGAGCTTAGTGAGGTGTCTTGGACAATGTAGGGCCTCTAAATAATAATTAGACATCTTCGGGCAGACCCGTTGGTATATTGACTTCGTTACATGATGCTATTTAGTGACCTCCTATGTGCTATGTCAAAAGATATTGAAATCGCCCAAGCTTACTAAACTAAATGACGCACACGATTTCAAATTGATATTCCTTCACTGGCTAATATAATTTTTCCCTGCTGTATGGCATTTGTTTTGTGGGGCTCAGAGCGCCAGGACAGGAACATTCGGCGCCAGCCATTTAAGCGCCAATGGACATTTAAACATATATTTTATAATTGTATATATCGAAGTTTTCGGTCAGCACAAGGTCTTCTCGCTGCTGATCGGTCTGGCACACTTCTCGGAGTCGCATGTTGCAGCCTGGCCTATAAACTTCATATGTCTTGGTGCGGTAATGGTCAACGCCAAAGTGTCCATTTCTTTAAATCATGCGTATTTTTGTAGGGGGAAGGGTGCCCAATAATGAAGGTAATTGTCCAAATTAAATCGTGCGGAGCACGGAAAATTTTTGAAAAAGTTGCATAAATTTCTAAAAAAAAACTTCATAATTCATTTCCATTCGCGAAATAATTTTGGCCCCCTTCGAGCTCGGCTCCCCCCAATTCGGGGGTTTGGGGTGCAGCAGTCACGGTCTTGCATACAGTCACTAAAATTTGACGTTTAAGCAAGAAGTGGGGAATCCCAGCATACTGGGGTTGCGGGGCACATTATCATGTAAGACGGGAAAGTGTCCGCGAACCGGACAAAAACCCGTCGCGGGTCAAATCCGGCCCGCGGGCCGTATGTTGCCCGCCCCTGCCCTAAGGAGTGCTTGCAGAGTAAGTATTCTAAGTATACTTTCGCCAAATCACTCAAACTGTTAAATAGAAGTGGAGTAGGTAGTTAAAAATTATAATCAATTGAGGAAATAGTGCAAGTAGTACTGGTGCTCCGAGAGAGAAGACAAAGGCTTCTTCATAACTGAACTTGAACACCTCTGTACGCTAGCAAGTCACAAAATTAACGCTATCACACATATCATCTAAGAAACGGAATAAAGCAGCTTTTTGGACATGAAGACATATTCCAATAACTGCCATCTACATTCCACAATAATATTAAAATATAGATATATTATCAATGATATATAATAATAAGTCCTCACCTTGTAACGGCGACACTTTGGTGGGCGACGTCACATCAGAGCCAACATCATCGTTGGCGTAAGAGTCACCGGAAACGCTGACATTATTCTCCGACCCCTGAATACTAACGGACTCCGACCCAGTCTCGGACCACATCAGCGACGGCCGCATAGCGGTGGCCGGCGGGTTAGACAGATCTAATCTGATTTTGTCGCCCATTTCACGCAGCATCGCCTCGCGATTCGGCGGGGAGTAGTCGGACGTGGTCGAGACGCTGTCCGTGTCGTTGGAATGAGGGGGTGCTTGCTTTGGCATCTCCGGTTTCGGCAGAATTAAAAATAAGTCCGCGGTCGGCGCATCGATTCTCACCGAAGTTATCTCGACAGGGGCCCGTTTCGGACGCCTAGACCTGCGACGTAAGCGAGTGTCGGCATTTATTTCAAGTGGAAGTGCAAAATAAAAGCCTGAAATGTACTCAAAAGTTTCGAAAAGTAGATTTGGTGGCGGGGTCACAGTTAATCCGCGGCGACTAATTTCGAAATTGCAATATACAAATAACGCCATAAATAGATGTATTCTATGAAAATATATCCACTCTTACTGTGATGGCTATTTCCTGCAGTCTTCATTACAATTTCACTCAAGTAAATTTTGGTTAATAGGCAACACAACACTACAGTCGCATCACTGAAGTTACAAAAATTTAAGACGGTTGGTTTGGGTCACAAAGCAATTCTACAGTAAAGTAGCAGTTTTGCAACCGAACGGCGTAAACCAAATGGCCGAAAAGAGCTCGATAACAATATTGACGAACCTCGAAGAGACGCTGTCAGGCGACGACGGACACGTCGACGGTGCAGAGACGCTTGGCGCTTTGGAAGACTCTTCTAATCTCTTACCGATGTCCTCCAGCATGTCTGGCAAGTCCATGAGGAACAAATACTGGTAATGGTCGACTTGTAAGCGTAGAGACTGAAAGCATCAATCGTACTCGATTTGTGAAAATATTTGAGAGAAGCATCGCATACGGGGCGGCGGACCTTAGTTTTTAAAGGGGAATGGTCAGAATAAATCAGACAAAGAAGCTAAAGAATTTCAAGCCTTTCGCTACATTAAAATACAACAATAACACATCAATAGCGCTTCCTGAACTGCGTATTTTGCTTAACGAACTGGGTCGAGTGTAAGGCTGCAATGACTCGAGTCGAGAGTGGTTTTTCAACAACAAAAAATATAGCTTCTATACTTCATTTCAAAATGGCGATATCTGCCAAGTAGCGATCGATGATCACAATGGCCCCAAAGCGTAACAAGACTCTCATGCTACAGAAATGTAAAATTATTTTGGATGCCGTGTAACTGGCATAATTATCCTTTTAGCCGCAAAGACATATTTGAACGTTCCAAGTCATTATGACTGTTGCCAAGTTAGGATAGGTATACTAAAAGCTTACTACTAAACGCGGATTTCAATCACTCCGGTACTCGATTTTGCCCAGCCCTAGTCGCGAGTGCTCTTCCAGAGGGTTAGCACTTCTAGCGGAAATGAGCTACCACTATTTCAGACTTTTCAAAATGAATTTTCCGCGCCAATCACCCCTCGACACACCCTTGAAAAGCGTTTCTCTACCAAATAGCAATAAGAGCGATGACTCAATCGCGCACGTACCTCTTTCGTGTGAAGCAGAACGCAAGTGGAAATCACGTCGTCGCAGGCGCTGTCAGCTGGATCGTTGACTTCCGCAGGCACGCTATTTCCAAGCTCGGCCGGGGGAGATTTATAATAATCTCTCAACCTCGAATTCCTTATGCCGCGGACACGCGGGGAATCGCTGGCGCCGGAAGATACATCTTCGTCAGACGCGTCATCACAACGTTTGCGCGTAACGCCTGCGCTACGTTTGGGACGCCTCGCGATTTTTGCGGCACCTTCGACCGTGGACTTTCCGATCCAAATCTGGACAGGGAAAGAATCTAGGAAAGCACAGTTCTCTCCGTCAATGTAGGACTCTTTTGTAGCACGTTCCCTGGCAGCGTGAAATCCTGACAATTCTCTCTCCTTTCTCTTCTCTTTCGTCGGTTTCATCATGAAATCGATCCACAAATTGTCAACGTCCACAGACCAGACGTCCTCGCTGGCGCGTCCCGTCAGTGATTTTCCTGATATAATTCCAATACCGCGTTATATTGACAGAAATGACTCAATACAAAATCAACACGTACTGGTGAGGAACACGTTCTTTTCGTTGAACGACACATTGAACGCGGAGTTGGAGGCCAGCCCGTGTTGCCTTAAGAGTTCGTTCACGTGCGCCATGTCCATTTCGGGGTCGCCCGGAAACTTGTCACGATTTCTGTTAATGTTCTGTTTATGATGGTCCACGGACATCTGACTTAATGACTACGCGACACTTGAGCATGTGCCGAGTGCCGAACGGCAGATAACAACGCACAGTTACGGTACAACAGACATAAATTCTAATTTGTAACACAGAATTTCAAAATAGATTCGTGAATTGCATACAAGCATGCGACACTCTGACATGCCCAAATGTTGATCAACCCATAAAATGGGCATGTCACCCACTCACTTTGCTAGATCCTGCTCCTCCACACGGTCCAAAATTTCGATCAGCTGCTGCCGATGGCAGTCGAATCCTTCTCGGCAATTCGTCACTGGAATCGAATCGCAATCTCAAGACGATATCGACAAACACAAAACTTCGTTGAATGCAGATGACCGCTATACCAGTATATGTTCGTGGTACACATCGAGTTTACGAAAAAGCTAATTAGTACATCTGATAAAGACACTTTATGAAGCACTGGTGCAGTATACAGTCCAAATTGGCAATGTTCAACAGACATTTGGCAATCACAATCGATTACTACGATATCTTTCACTAATTGTTGCCGTACCTCAAGTCTGTTTGGACATGTGTAAATTTCATTACGGACGGGGGTCCCATCTATAATTCATTTCGACTGATTTATGATTCCGTATCAAATGCAAATCACAAATAACTGTGACAGCTTTTAGTCACAATCCGGAAATTCTGAATAATCGCACACACGCCGCAAGCCATGGTCGATAAACGGATAAAATGCGAAGTACGGTATACCTGTCGCTTTTGAAGCCTGAATTTCCAAACCAATGGGATGATAGGGATTTTCCGTCTCAGGCCCGGGAATAAAAATCTATCGAAGAAAGCATCAATCATAAGATAACTCATAAGAAGAAGTGGTCGGTAATGAAATCCTTCTGTTTTTCTTAAGCACTCAAACAAGACTCACCCCCTTACCCAGGTGGTCGTGCTTTTAAACTACTTCCACTTTTACCTAACATAATCTGATGCAGAACTGCTTACTTTTTGCACCATGGATTATGTGAAACAGAAAGTGGTTCTGGGCCAGGGGTGGGCAAACTACGGCCCGCGAGAGTCTAAGAAACTTTTTAAAAATATTGATAAAATGCGTACTAAAAATAGAAATAATGCAGGGACTTGATTAAACTTTTTCTTAGCATATTTCACCATGATAATTCAGTGGTTCTCAAACTGGGGGCACTCCCTTGAGGGCGTGAAAGCATCTGAAGGGGGGCGTGAAGCTAAGCTCAACTGAAAAAATTTTCGCGCTACGCGTGATTTACGTACAGTTCATAGTTATTGCTCTGTATTTAGTATGAATTTCACATTTTAAAATCTCTCATCCGCAGTCGTAACCTTCCACGTCATCAAGCTATCCATTAGGTTTGCTAGCATCCTGGCTGCGTTTTGTGATATGACGATGAGGGGTGCGCGAAATATTTCACCATCATAAGGGGGTCATTAGTTATTTTGCGGCAATCGCGTAGATACACACCAATTTCAAAAGTATCAACATTCGATCAACTGTTGAAAGTAAGCGGCCCATTGTTGAAATTTGTTTTTGAAACTGAAGCGGTTTTGACACACCTTGGAAATCACTACTTGTACTTCCAATTAACTCAAAATAACTTCTACTTCTCCTTGCGAACCTTGACCCTCTCTTGTCGTTAACTAACCTTCGGCATCAGCAATTGTATTCTGACGTCCACGTGAGGCGAATCGTCCTCTTCGCGTGGTTTCACGGTTCCGTCAGGATTTGCAATGTCCTCGTCTGAATTCGGGACGATGCCCAGATCTTCGAGCATTTTCTGCACGGCGTTTACCGTCATGGTGGTGAGTCTGTTCAGCCAGATCAGCGTGTCCCAATGGGCGTGCAATAGCGGGGCGTTGATTTGCATGAAGGAATTGTCGGACGGAGCTGCGACATGAAATATTCATCTTTAGTTTTCAGTCTTACGCAAAGGCAGATCCAGAAATTTCACTAAATCAGTTGAAACAGCATTGCATCCAACCACATTCAGTGATATTCCAAGTGACTATCAGCAACACAACTCAAATTCAGGCCCAAGTCTACATTCAGCAGAAGAGATAAAGCAAAACGAGTCTAAGAGATGGTATGTCTACAAGGTAAAGTAATGGGTTAACTGCAATCAAACACAATTATAATTCGATATTGAAGACATCGTCAATAGCGAAGCACGCAATCGATCGATACAATCCATAGTAATAACATTTCAAAGCGTTGGTACAACATCAGCCAGAAGTATTGAATAACAGGCACACATCTCATTTATGGAGTACTCAAAATATTTTTGTCTGCATGCGCCACTTGCTCAAACTTACGTTTTTGGAAATGATTTTTTTGTTTACCTTATATTTTGAAGAATTTCAGTGTTACAATTATTGGCATTCCCTACATTGGAATACTCCTATTACAATGCAAATGGTCAGATTGAACGCAATCTGATTAAGGATTAAACTATACATTGATCGATCATAGAGAAAACCAAATGTGGAGTCCGTATGACTATGCGGTGTTCAAATCAACATTGTCTTCCTTTTATCTAGTTTACAAAAAAACTGCTTTGAAAATGACATTCCGACTTACAAATTCAAATTTCAAACACAGCCATCCACAATCTCGATTGTTAGCTAGCTTTCCTGTACTGCCGTTGATATGTAGGCTTGTAGCGCATATTTACATTACTACAGGAGAACTCGGGAATTGAGTGGTTAAGTTAACCATATGATATCAAGTGATTATCAAAGATTAGAAAACTTGTGGCAGTGCAAACAATTTTTCAGCACAGATTTGGGTTTCCTGCACTCCACAATGAAATATTCCCAATCAATAAGTTCAACTTAAGGTTATCAACATACAATTCTTATCCTCGATTACAAACAAAGAATAACATATGGATTTCTCAAGATATCGCACCTGGATAATCCCGTCCATCGGGATAATAGTATTTTGTATGAGTGAAATGAAACAGCAGCATTTCCTCCGGTAGATGAAGCTGCTTGCGCGTCGAACGAATGATATGACCCGAGCCTTGATTTTTCTTTTGCTGCATTGTGACCTTGTCAGGGAAAGCACACAGGTGTTTACTTGACCACTACAGCAGAATGAGACGGCATAAAGGTGCAAGGCACTCCCTTTCATATCATTTCAGGATGAAATCCCAGATTATTCAATATATGGCACTTGTACTGATATTACAAAAAAGTCTGCATTTCAGGCCATATATATCAGGTTTTTGCTGTGATACGATTTTGGCTTGGTTTCCACCCTTAGGAATTGCAAGTCACTTAAACCGAGGGTTCTTAAACTCGCGGGTGCATGACCCCGGGGAGGTCCGTGGACTAGTTTTAATGGGTTCAAGAAAGACCAATTTGATTATGGAAACTACAACATTGTGAATATTTACATGATCTGTCGATTACATTGTCCATATTTATATGACCTGCGATTATCTTTGACTTGTGTCAATATTTTGTCATATTTGCAGTGCTCACCACAGGTCACAAATTATCACAAGGATGATACGAAGTACGAACACTACTACCTGTACTCCAACTGGTTATCAAACCGTGACAAGGGATGGGCAAAAGTGTTGACATTTTTCTTCCCCAAATTCCATAGTTAGGGGTCCATCCAAATTGAAGTCAAGAACCCCGGCCTTAAACCAGGGGCTGGCATTTCGTGGTGCCCCTGCGCTAAATACACGACCGAAAAGGGACAGACAAATGTAAGTAAAGTTATTCACCCCACCTATAAATCACATGTCTTTCAATTGGCGAGATGGTAAAAAAATATTTCAAGTCGGCGAAGCAAGGCAAGTCAGAGCGTTGATTCCAACAGGGCACAAAAACAATCCAAATATCCTACCTGATGAATTTCGATATCGGCGAGACGCACGCTTATACAGTTCTCGGACAGTCGCGCCGGTTTCTTATCCTGCCCTGTCACAAAACATAACGTCGCCGCACCCTCCCGCACCGTAACACCGCGAGATATACCTGAAACGTTCAAATTTCCGCACGAGCGCGCGGCCTCCCTGAGCATCGCGAATTCGTTTCGGAATCTCTTGATGATGGACGAAGCCCAGCTGTCTCGCTCTCGCATGACTGTTCCGTAATCGCGAAAATGATTCCGGTCAGCTGCTGAAAATTTTGAGATAATTTTGTCGAATGCCCAGGATTGACTACCACCGGCCATAAAAACTTTTTGTTATTCACAGTGATAGAAAAGGTTAGACCGACTCTGTACACCAATCATAAGTCTAACACCGCTACACAGCGAGATGATACCATCGTCCAAACAAAATTTCAAGACAAACTAGTACCCAGAGGCTGCCAGTTACGAAGTAGGCCTACTACTTTTTCAGAGTACTTGAGTAGGACTTACCTACTTGGACTACTTAACAGGTTGCTGTGTCTACAGACTACTTCCACTTTAGATTTTGTAATGGTGCAACAATCAAATCAACTGGGTGAAATAGTCCCCTTATCTATAGATAACTAACCTACGGATAGATACGCAACACCGGTCGTCACGCTCTCTTGCCCAAAGGAAATTACTGCTCAGCACTCTGAAGACAGCGTCATTGCTAATCCCATAGCTGACGACCTGAGCGCTCAAATTAAGTAGAGTTGGTCTTATTTGAAAGCTACTGTCGCGTTGATTTTGAAAATAGACATTAAAAGTTCATTAAGGGAATGGAACCGGCTCGAAATAGCCTTCAAAGTCTGAAAATCGGCATTGTTGCTAGCAATGGCAGTGACGCAGCACAATGACCATAACAATGGCCCATGCATGGTTGCGATTGTTTCCAACAATGCAGATTTTCAGACTTTTGAGATGTATTTTGAGTGTGTTCCGCTGCCCTGATCATATTTTATTGTATATTTTCGAAATCAGTGCGACAGTAGCTTTCAAATAAGATCAACTTTATTTAATTTGAGCGCTCAGGTCATCAGCTATGGGATTAGCAATTATGCTGCGTTCAGATTGCTGAGCAGTAATTTCCTCCGGGCAAGCAAGCGTGACGACAGGTGTTAAGTATCTATCTGTAGGTTAGTTATCTATACTCACTGTAACCTTCCAGGTAGACATGGATACTTCAACCTGAATACCAACGCCAAATACTTCAACCACCTCTGCTTACGCTGTAATGTTAATAACTTTCATTAATACACTAGTCCTATGAATAGTATATGACGTGGATATCGTTTTAGTATAATCTCGCGGGTGTCTAAAACGAATTGGGTGCTAGTCGCAGTGGTTTTCCGGGTACTACTCAACAAGTGAACCTTGCATACCCGTGCGTACTCACCAGGTTTGTGGTTTGGATAGTGATCGATTTTCAGGTCCCTCAATGACAGTTGAATAGCACCACCTTGCAATCCTGTAAACAATATCTACAATGGACCACTAGAAACACCCATGCCTTGCGGGTGTCGCCAACTCCAATAAACAAGTGTACTTGCAATATTAATGGAATTGCTTAGAACAAATTAGTAGTGTGAATATAATCACAATCCCTATCACAGCATGGGTTCCTAACATGTGAGCCATGGCGCCCTCTACGCCCATAATCCTCTTAACTGGGTGTGGCCATGAAAACATAATGAAAGAAATTATCATCTTCAAGACTACTCCACTATAACAAAAGAAATAAATTAAAACATATAAAAATGCTACAATAGCAATAAGCCATTTCTTGAGCTTAAGCTTATATTCTTCCCTCCACAACCAAATTAGAAGTTATCAGCGCAAACACAAGGTTAACCATGACATCAACTGAAGACGTAATAACTAATTATGGCACTATCATGCTTATTGCGTGTTGTCTTTATATCATGTCATCATTCTCACTGCCGTTTCGGTATAAACCAGTTTTTCAATTAAAATAGCGTTGACAAATAGGGTGCTTCGGTTTTTCAAAATTTTGGAAGGGGACCACGCGGTGTAAAAAAGGTTGGGAACTCCTGTTATCATAACTAAATTGTCTAACGTAGAAAAAAAATTGCTTATTTCGAGGCAGATAAGGCTACTTATTTTTAATTACCGATCTGTATTTTTCCACTTCACCCTGAGGTATATGCTGACCTAAAAAATTCCACAAGTCTGCGCTAACACGAACGCATAACTAACCTGATTTAGCAGTAGAATGCGATTCCTCGCAGATATGCAAATCGACGTTATCAAAATCTATATGAAATGAGCTTTCCAATATCGCGCACGTGTGAAAATATTGCGAAGCGTACTGCTCCTCTTTGGGGTCGTCCGGAGCGGTTTTTGGTTTCTGAGCCAGATTCGGCTGCGCCTGCGAATAAGAAAATGCGCGTCTCAAAAACACCGACATTTCTAATCACCGATAGACGCGAGTACTTGAGCGTTAGCTTCCGGATTCTGCGAGTCATGTTTTCTCATTTGCTGGTTCGACCGTTCCATCATGTCCCTCATCGCCTTCATGCAGAGCATCGCCGACTGCACTTGCGAGTCTGTCAGCACCCAGAGCAAGTCGTCAAAGTGGAGATGAATCCTGCTCGCGATAATGGAGCAGTCCGACGCCTGCGTAACAACCAGTTATGATATCATACAAACAAAATACATCATAAAATGGTTGATGTCACACATCACATTTTGGGGGAAATGTATCGCCAACTTATCTACAGATACTAGAATAGCTTCTTGGAGGTACAGAACTTCAATATACAATTGAATAGCATATTCATATTGAAATGAACCCGAGTATTTTTGGCTGACACTCGTCAGGGGTAATCGTCAGCAACTAGTAGAGAATTGGAAAGTACATTGAAAGAACACACAAAAGGAGTTCGTGTACCACCTAAAAATAGTACATTGAACGCTTTCTCATTCGAAATTTCATGCCGGTGACGTCATATTTTGTGATACGATTGTCGATATACCATGTTCTTTCAATTCTCTCGAGTGTCAGCCGAAAATATTCGGGTTCATTTCAATATGAAGATACTAGAATAAAATCAGGCCATGACTAGGGCTGGACACAACGATTCGGGTGCTCGAATAATACTCGAATACTCGGCTTGAAGCCTAATCGAATCACTCCGATGCTCGACTTTACCCAGCCCTAGCAATGACTCTTCTGTCGGCAAGCGTTTAATTGAGAATTCAACTTATACTGAGAACTATAGTGACGAGATATTTTCCGATTGACCTACAGAATAATCTTGTGTTGCAATCTCTCAATAGAGAGACTCACCTTTCTTCTAAAAGTAATCATGATTTCACTGTGGTTTGCAATCAGTCTCAAGGGAGTGATGGAGTTGCTCTCGCCACCGGCATTCGCCACCACCCTCACAGTTTCCCAAGACAGTTTCTTGAAAGTTAGCACCTGGAAAAGGACACAGACTTGTTTCTAAAACCACAGAGAGCTAATTTAAATTGGCTTGACAATTACTTGATAACGTTCATTTTTATCAGTTTCATATTTGCACTTTGTGGTACCGGTAGTGTATAGCCTCAGCACGAATTGGATTCCTCAACGGAGAAAAACAACTGAATATGCTGTCATAGTACCCCGTGTGAACCACACAAGGATATTGACTAGTGTAGTAATGACAAACACGGCCATTTTCAACGACTCTTCTCAGTTGCCTGGCATGTTAATATTACGCGGCGACTCGAGTTCTTACTTTTTCCATGCAACACGACTTGACAATTGTAAATACAGATTGGATATGGAGATGTGCCATAATTTATAGTTCATCGATGGGCTGTCGGGGTCAATAAAACCTTCCCTCTGGGCTAAATGATACTTCCCTAACAGTTGATATACCACTATATGCTCTGCCATGATCGTAATTGACGAACATGAATGTGTCAATGCTGCAGACTCTCCTCTAATTTATCTCAACCATACGATCGAAATTATCGTCAGAAATATAGTGCGAGAGACTGTGGCAGATAGGTATGAAGTGTAGCAGTTTGTTTTAATAATAAAGCATCATAATTAATCGAT
This sequence comes from Botryllus schlosseri, assembly GCF_051294905.1. NCBI lineage: Eukaryota > Metazoa > Chordata > Ascidiacea > Stolidobranchia > Styelidae > Botryllus > Botryllus schlosseri. The sequence goes on along the minus strand of NC_137249.1, from coordinate 9,637,224 downwards.
ACCCTGGTATAGGAAAGTTTTCTTGGCTTTCCAATCAGATGACTAAGTGTCTTCAATCATCACCTTTATGCCTTCAAAAAGACAATATCTCCACCACTGGAAGCAACATAACTGTGACGCTGTTAGGTCATGACGGATCCATGATCCATGTGTTATTTTGTTACACAATAGTTCTATAATTATCATTGTGCAAATCGCTTGGAATTTTGTTTGGTACGATTGACCAATGAAAAAAAAATGCTTCGATTTCGAGTACCGGTATCCGATTTGATCCCTAGTCACATACTCAAATAGCAACGAAGTACTGTTTTCTCATGCAGGAGAGTGGGCTATTTTCTACTAGGCTTACCTATCGACTAGGTCTTCTATTTTCACTAGTAGGCCTACTATCTTCTGATTATAAATGACTGGGAAGTGCAATACAACATTGGGGACATTACCGCATACCCACGTGTTTTCATCAACTCTCCGAGGTTCAACATTACCAAGCTACAGACACGAGTCTCATGATTTGATATATGATTCAATGCTTGCAAGTAATGCTCACTGTGAATAACTGAAAGCTACGAATCACCATGACTCCTCACTAGATAAAGCGCCAATATACAGATACAGAGTTGTGCATTCAACGCCCAGACAGACGTACAGTATCCTGAATGCAAGTAAATTCTGCGGAATCGGGCGGACGTAGTACGGCCACAATGCAAGTTCAAGAACTTCTAGCGGATGACTGCTTAGCATTTTAATGACTAATCCAAGTCTACGCAAATCGCCCAGTCTCAAGCAGTGCAAAGTGTAACTAGATAAGTAACACTATGTCAACCATCGTGATTGAATATACTGGTGTCATGTGTCAATAATGTCTCATTTAATCTTTATTTGCAACACCAAAACTATATTGCTAGTCAATACCGCATGTTATATCACACGGTCCCTGTACATAATTACGAGCATGCAGAATAATAGCATGCGACACTTGGACACGCATCGCATGAGCATATTGGAAAGTTCAAGTCAGATTTGGGCGGGATATAGGGTTAAGGATTGGGTGAGCGTTAATTCCGGGGTTCTGGTTGTGAATAAGATTAGTTTGGGAGTTATAAAGTCACGCGCTGAAGTGTCGCATGCTCAACTGCCGTGTTTCATTATGTCGCGTGCTAGAATGTCGGGCAACCACATCACACGTCAGAAAAATACTTAAAATACAATACCGTAGCTATCTTTTGAAAACAGTCACCTGATCAAGATTTTTGTCGTGAATAAAGGTCTTTTTCAAATCGGACTTTTTCCATTCGGGATTCGTGCTCTCCAAAACAAGATGAGAAAGCTGTGCGAAAAGCAATATTCGATATTCCATTATTTTCACAATCAGTAAACCCGCCCACAAGAGCAATCCCATGAATCGTAAACAATGAGCAATCAACCGTACTCTGATAAGTCACGGAGAAATTCCGACGCATTTAGCGCTACGGTACAAAAATTTGGCACACAAAGAGAAACGGCAGTCCAAATATATACCAGGATACAAGATACCGGTGGTAGACATCAAAATACATCCGCCACCACAAACCTGCAGGTTGGCGGTAAAAACAGGCGACTTGAAATCCACAGTAATCGAGTTGATGTTGACGGTGATCCCTTCAAGGACTTTCACAGTGAATCCGTAACTAGTATCCCCACTGAAGAAAATATGTTTTGCTAGCCATTTACACCGCACAAATACATTGTAACCTCTTGCAAAACAGTCAAGCTTATAAATTGATAAGTACATATTCATTACTAGAGCCAATCGAAGTCAGAAATTTGGACAATGCTGCAGTTTATATCACTGATGTTTGCTGGTCACATCAGAGGAAAATGGGCCGATCATGGCTACGATGAGCCAATTCAGTTTTCAGTAGTAATAGAATGTGTAGACTAGGTGGTAAATTATGAGATGCCAATTATGCTGCTAGCAAAGCCTAACCAGTGCAACTTATTTCAACACAAAAGAATACACACAAGGTCACATGGGCAAAAGAATGGGTGCGGGCAAAAAATAAGGATTCCCTCAAGTGCCTCTACAGATCAAATTGAGTTGCTACATACTTGCTTTAAAATGCTTGACAGTGCATTGTGACCAAAAACATCACTGCTAATGTGAGCACATCATCAACTCATAATGGACTGACCAACCAGAGCAATAGTGTTTGTCAATATGTAATGTGGACTTGGAAAAAGAAATTTCCCGGTAACGATTATGACAACCTAGGGACCTGATAGCAATCCAACGCTGATGAAATAAATTAAAAATATATTATCTACTGGCAGACAGTTAAAATTTATAACCATATATAATTCAAAAAGCAAAACTTCCCAATAAATTGTTCAATGGTACAGTAAGTAAATCAATTGCAGAATAGGCATTATGTACAGAAAGACTGCACCCCGAGGACCGTAACCAGCAAGAAAAATCTGGTAACATATCGTAGCACCAAAGTAGCACTCAGGCTACTGATAATTTTAATGATCGAAATGATCAATGATAATCAAGTCATGTACAACAGATCTATTCCAGTGTGACAGGATGCTACTTGGACAGCCAAGTCGTATGGGAAGCTGGTCAAGCTGCATTGAACGGAATCGTGGCACACTCCTAAATTATAGTACCATGAACAATAGCATATAGATACTGTGATAAAATGTAGAGGGAAAGAAATCCTATAAATCTCAAAGACGTCTGAAGGGGGCTTAGTGACATTTCTGGATAAGGGATGGTCAGGGCTAAAAGATATGGATGGATTTAATGTTTGCACAATACATTCACATCATAGTCAGCTTCAATGGGAGTCATAATCCAAAATTACAGTGCTAGGAGGTAAAGATTGAGGCCATAATGACTCCCAGCCTCCCACTAAACCACACCAATGTTTTATCTCCAAGATACCTGTATTTTCTTTAGCAGTAAACCATAAGATAGCATACGAATGCCTTGATGTCAATTACCTTGATGCCGATGCTTGAATTGGCGAGGGTCCATTTGGAGGCCTAGGTTCTTCACACGCCACCATATCAAGTTCCACGACATCAAGGAACTATGAACAAAAGAGACCATTACATTCTGAAATCCGCGGAATGAAAGCAGCCGACTTGTAGGTTAATGAAATGCTGTGAGAAAGTGCGCATGTCTAGTTCAGACATGGGGTAATCATGATTGATTACTTTGCATGTGTAATCGATTGCTTTATAAGCAAACGATTGCTCAACTTTTCAGTTTTATAAGGACTATTGACATGACCGAACAAGGCGTGATCCTATGTGTAAAGTTATTGAAAATAGAAACTTCGGATTTGTAAACTTCACTACACAGTGGTATAGTTTTTAGTTTAATATAGCATAATCATAATCAACTTGACAGATTTTGCTGTAATCGTAATCGCAATTGATTACATTGATGCAGCCTTCTAATCGCCCCGTGTCTGGTTCAGTTTCCACGCCTTGACACACGGTTCGGTGGTTGACATATAAAACATCATTTGGTAAAATTCCCAGGAAAGCACACAAGTGTAAACACATATGCCAAAAATATTGGTGACGAAGACTTTTGCGAGGATAAAATTGTTTTAGAAGTGACATTCATGTCAAATTATAGGCTAGTAGGAACATTACTCACAATTGTAATTGGAGTCGTCTTCAATTTCGTCCACGGGATCTGAAATCGGAAAGCATCTTCAAAATATTCATAATCCCTATTTATCAAATTTTCGTAAGTTTCAACTATTTTATTGTTACTTTTATTATTTATTCATTATCTATTTTAATTTATATTATTATTTTTACAATTTTATAACATTTTACCAGGTAGACAAAGAATTTCAATTGCATGTACAATTTTATGCAATATGCAGGCTACCAACGGCACTGGAATCTGAAATGAGTAACGTAACTGCAACTGCAACTCCTACGTTACTTGAGGTGATGTTGAAATATTTCCAGAGAGAGTTCCAATGTATGCATAAAATTCATTACAATGCAATTTTACATTACAATTTCATGCCTATGCGACATATGAAGACGAAATCTGAAGCTACGACAGAAATCACAGCTTGGGATCAACTTGACCAGAGTGGATGTAGGCCTACTACTGGGTACTGACAACGGCGCCTTGAGTCACACACTCACACATACTAATTGCAGAATCAATCAGCATCCTCATCTACATCATACCCACTACGCCACTAGGGCTGTTCAGAAAATAACTTCTTTTTCAGATTTCAGTGGTTTTGTTAGGGTGGTTGAAACAATGCTGTACACCAAATTTGGCCCAATTCCAACCAGTAGAAGCGATTTTCTTGCAGTAAAAAGTTTTGAATTTATCATTAAAAAATTTGAAAAAAATTTGCAAAATTTTTCTGTCAACCCCATAAAATTGTTAGGCTGTCAGCAGAGATGATGCATAGGCTATTAAATTTGGCTCAACTCTAACCACTAGAAGCAAAGTTATTGCAGTAGAAAAATTTCCAATTCCATGATGTTATGATAAATAATTAAAGAGTTAGTACCTGTAAATACTATTTTATTCAAATCCAAATTTTTCTACTACGATAACTTCGCTTCCAGTGGTTGGAATTGAGCCATATTTGGTGTGCATCATTGTTTTCACCAACCTAACAATTTCATTACAGAGCCAGCGAAATCTGAAGAAAAAGTTTTTTTAACAGCCCTAATTGTAACTCGACTATGAAATGACACTCTGAGACAACAGCTCGATCACTATTTCACAGAAATATCATTTCTATGAACGTTTGTTGCCTTGCATGTTCTTACATTGTTTTGAAATATGTGAGGCGGAAGAAAGAAGGGATCGACAATTCTTGTTGATAGGGTAAAGAAGCTATTTGCGCTACTCAAAGACATTGAATCTCACTATGAATCAGGAAAATTGATACTCAATTCGGAAAGAAATCGTTGTTCCTAGATCTAGCGTTATTAAACCAGAATACAGTTGTCCTAGCAAAATAAGCCTGGGAAATATCAAGATGTTAAGCGGCGACATTGAAGGCGCACCAGCAAATTTCGCCAGGTCCGACAAGCATAAAATAAAATAATACAGTTAAAAATCATTATTAATCAAGACGGAAACGCAGGGTTTCTATGCTCATTATGGTAATACTGAATCGGAAGTTGGCAGAATTTTACCTTCACATGAACGCGATTACATCGTGCGCTTTCGATTTTTAGCCAAGTAGGCAATTCCATCAAATTTTGCAAAGCATCGCAGTCCAGCTCCAGATTTGAAAGCTCCCCTTCTCCGCGTAGAGTGCTCAAATTTATTTTATCAGAAGACAAATTTTTTGTGAACCTGAAAAATAACACTGCCGCATTGCAGCGATGAAAACAATATTGCAATGCTAAATTATCAGTACCTACTGAACACTAGTAGGACGACAAATACGGTACAATAAATAACTCTTACTTTGTGAGATGCTTCAATATTTGTTTTTTTATGAAGGATGCCATATCATTTGCTCCAAAGATGGCCTTGCGATCACAGTATCTCCCACTCCAGTATAAGCACCCCTTTCCTTCTTGTTATTTATGATATCAGCTAACATGCATAGCAATCAATTTGTTGCATAAATCAGCTAAGCATACTGACACTGTAGATTGGAAATTGATACGGTAGATTGTATTTCAATTTCAGTCAATATCTACCTACACCATGGACTGACCCATGATACGAGAGTCTAGACTTACAATACCAGTAATTCAGGTTTTTTTTCTATTGCAATGATGAATAATCTCTTTCTCTCTCTCAAGATATCCAACTTCTCACTCTACTCAATTCCCATTTTGTCCTTTTGATAAACGATACAGATTCTGCAGTGCAGATATACATATTAGGTTTACACTTACTCATCATATCACTTGGCATAGCGCTAGCGCCATGCAGTTTTGCCTGAAGCGAAATCAGAAACCCTTTAATAATAACCTAGTCGTCTTTCGTTCGACAATGAACATCTTCGAATGTGAAATTTCATAATGTCTTATGAACCCTGAACCAGAACGAAATTAAAATCTGACCATCAATCATTTATTTATCTCGTCTTGATTGAGGGCTAGACTGTGTAATACTTCGTACATGCGAAGGACTACGCGTTCATCGGCTGAGGGTAATCTATAAATCTACAAATATTTCCCACGGATGAAGACCAGAAAATGCTGCAATATCGAATGTGAACAACTGCAGATGACCAACCTACGTAGGTTAGTTATCTATAGAAGAACACAACACACACATCACATTGCTAACTTGTAATTACAAGGTGAAGTTTTCGCGATGGATATAAATTCGCGATGTCACCGATGTCTAAGACGTCAGCGATGTCAGCGTTGTCACCATATACCGGTACTTTGGCGATATCATCGATGCATTTATATACATTTGACGACGTGATAATGTACTTTGGTGATTTGAGGATATATTATTGTCGTGAGTAAGGTCTGGTTAGGGGTTAGGCTAGGAGAGGGGCGGGTTTAGATAGGCCCATTCATTTTTTTTTCAGTTCACCGAGCGAGATAGTGTAATGGTTATGCGTCCGGCTTCTCGATTGGGTAGGTCATGAGTTCGATCCCCAGCCGGGTCATACCAAAGACTCGAAAATTGGTATCCGCAGCTATCCTGCTAGGCGCTCGGCAATCACGGATAGCATGGAGGAGAAAAACGGGGGCGCAGACTAGATGACCTCATGGGCCGTATCGCAACTCCGTCGTCAAAGCATCTCGATGGTGCAGGCGAAAAAAAATATCATCTCTCTCTCTCTCTCTCTCTATCGAACCAGATACAGTATACAACTATACATACGCCAAAACGAACGAAAAGCTTGTATGATATCGAAGGGGTTGAACACACATCGTTCTATTACGTCTAAATACGCCCATTCCGACCACACCTCCGGAAAATGCTGTTTCGACGGCAATCCATCAGTCGATGAGCATGTGCAGATTGTGCAGTTGCCCACATTCAGTCAAAATACAAACAGACTCTACTGAGTAACTACTAGTCACCACTCGAGACTACCGAGCCACGATCTGATATATCAACCTCGCCTGCCGTCAGTTGCAACCTCATTCTAGAAGCTTTGTCTTTTTGTGCTATTTTCGATTATTTCAGTCAGTGTTGATGTATCCCGCCGGCCATCCGGCAGTCGACGAGCATGTCCACATTCAAGTCGAAATACAAGCAATTACTACTAAATAGATACAGTCTATCCTCAAGATTACCGGACCACAACTGACCTATCGATCTCGCTTCCCATGACATGCCGCCCTATTTCTTGTCGCTTCCTTTTTCTATACTATCTTCTTTACTTTCATTCAGTGTGCATGCCTCCTCTTTACATCGCCTAGGCCAAGGTGGGTGTCCGATTCCATAGACAACTCCTAGTCACTTCGACATCTTCCTTTCTTTTCATTGTATCGCATTTTTTGTGGTGTATTGAACTGATAAAATTGCTAATAAACCAATGATGATGATGATCAGTGACATGCGGTCCAATGAGGCAGGTGAGGCAGTGCCTCACCTGTCGTCAGGGTGAGTGAGTGAAAATTGTGAAAACCCTCCATGAGTCGATGATTATATTGATATTTTACATCGATGTTCATAAATAACGAAATTTGAACATTTTTTCACCCAACACCATCAATTTGCATAATTATTATTCAAAAATACAGCGCGTAAGGAGAGGTGAGGCACAGGTGAGGTACGGGCGGGTCGTGTCTCACCTGCGACAATGCAATTCATCATAAATAGCTCGGAATTCATAATAACTGGTGTCAATCAAGTGCTATCGTCACACTGAATCCGAAAATCTAAATATTAACAGTATCAGAGCACCAAAACCCCTCCAAAATCACCAAGCAAGGTGACATTCGGTTTTATTACTGACAATCGCAGAGAAACAATGGCCAGGTGAGGCACAAACGAATCTGCCTCATGCACTATTCGCTAACAATTGGACAATCGCATCACAGTGAAACGCGCTATCGATTTCGGAATACAACAGTCTTGTAGGAATTATACAGTAGCGACGGCCAATACGTAATGCGGAGCAAATACATTCCCTTACTTATGTAGCTGTTATGTATTTTCCATCCATAGCTACGTTAAATTGTGGTATGTGACAGCTACCTGCATAGGCTGCATTGTCGTTGTTTGTGGTCTTTATGCTGTGTTCAACCACAATACCTATAACCCTTAATTGTGGTATGTGATAGCTATACTAGGGTTGCCATACGTCCGGAATTTCCCAGACATGTCCGGAATTTCACTGTTAAAACTGCGTCCGGGAGGAATTTCCAAAATATGCCTAAATGTCCGGAATTTTGAAGGCTTAAGTAATAAGCTCATAATATTTTCGTAAATCCACATAAACAATATTATTTTTCAGTCGATTTATGCTACATGAAGCTTTTCTTCGCGCTGCGCGCGATTTAATATCATATATATTGGTTTTAATATGGGGACCATTATACCCTCGCATAAACTGCGATCACAAATAAATAAAAATAACATTCATTTACAAAAATAAGGCTAAATGTAATTGCAATTACAAGATAACGGTACATTCATAAAGTCAGTTTACGCCGTTTGGATGCTTTATTCAAAGATAGTGGTTCTAAACCTGGGAGTAGTTTGCATATATTCTGGAGTTCGCGAAGATGTCAACGTAATCAGCTTCAAAAATAGGCCCTGAGTAAGTTCGGGCGAATGTGCCGACCTAAAATTAGTAATCAGCTCATCAAATTTTGAGCTGGGCCACGGACCAGATGCATCGAATACCCTACGGTGGGTCTAAGATCAGTGTTTATTTGGGCGGGAGGGGGCTGACAAATGTGGCTTCAGCGACGATTACAACTTTTAACACACAACCACATACTCCTGAACCAGATCGTAACCACGTATGGTCGATAGACAAAGCGTTGCTGGTGTGACGTCATATTGATCGACAATGCGCTCATACCTCATTTTGCAATCCGCTAGTGGGCGCTAAAGAGCGTCCGGAATTTATTCCACTAAAATATGGTAACCCTAAGCTATACTTACATAGCCTGCGTTGCCGTTGTTTGTGGTCAGTGTTGCCACTCCTAGTGTTTTTACACTATCCAGTGTAGGCCCTATTTTGACTTGACCTAGTGTCCTAGTGTATTTTCCTTCGAAATTCGGCAAATTTAGTGTTTTTTACTGAAAAGATATTTGTAAATGAGGATGCTATTTTAATGTGCTTCGGATAATTTATACCGGTACTTGAAGAGATAGTAATTATTATCCGTCTAAACTTGTCCATTTAGCACAATAGCGCCCAGTCCTACATGTATTGTAGAATGTGGAATTGCAACGGCTAGCAGTGTGCAAAGAAAATGCTCTTCTACACCCGTTGCTGTTGTTATTCACATTTTAGGTCTCTTTATCAGGTACTTTACGTGCGTGCGTGGTTGTGTGCGTGTATGTATGTGTGTGTGTGTGTGTGTAGCGGGGGGGTCCCTGCCTCACCAGCCATGAACCTCACCGCACGTCACTGATGTGCATGCCTCGTCTTTACATCGCCTAGGCCCAGGTGGGCGTCTGATTTCAAAGACTACTCCAAGTCGTTTCGACACCCTCCATCTTTTCATTGTGTCGCAATCTTGTGGCGTTTTTTTTTTATTATAAAATAATTAACAGTAAAATCAGACTCATATGTTACGGATGGTGTCAACCTCTTTTCACGACTTCAAGTCCGATGAGCTTATGTTAAAAAAAGGAAAGAATGCGTGGATGTGGCAAAATGATTTATTATTGCTGAAATGATTTGCAAAACTAGTGACCTCTTTAAAACTGTATCCTAATTCAATTTCATTAGTAAGATCGCAAAGCGTCTTTATCTGAAAGAACTTCGCCTGATTCATTGAATATGTACAATGAAATTTGTTGATATAAATATGTATTCTAATCACAAATGTAGAAGGATTCGATGAAGAAAAACATGCAGCGTGTGAAACATTTACATCAATCGAGATTGATAAGTTGGCAATCGGCAACACTTAGTCGACCTCAAGGATATTCAGCAATCGCTCGGTCGAAATGCTAGGCGAATCAACAGTGAGGAAAGATAGACAATTCGCACGACTTAATCGCGTATCGCTGGTCTTAAAACAAACGCGAGAACTTGGCTATTAACAATGAAGCATCAGTAATCTATAAATCCTCCGATTCAGGTAGATGCGATGGGGAGAGAGCCGTCACGTCAGGACTTATGGCTTCTCTCATGTCTATCCCAGCGGTCTTTGCGAGATTAGCGTAGCGATGAGGAGTGCGGATCCGTCTGCGTTGATTTGGGGCAGCCATTGTGGGACCTGTGAAGAAAGAAGAATAAATGTTATGTTCTTTCAGTCATTGTATGTACAAACAATACTGAACTACTAAATGCAATTGCAATCCCATAGTTCGATTGTAAGGAACATAGTATCCGAAAACGATGCGACACAAGAAATCGTGTAGAATATATAGCCGTAGTCAGATAATCGAGCATAATGCAATTGAGGACATCATAAAAATTTGTAATTTTACTTTAATGGCGTGTCAAAATTATTGCTCCGAGTCCGACTGATCTTAATGTAAATTAGAAAGCTGCACAATCACATGAATGATTTCAATCATTTTCCCACTCCAATGTCTATTACTGCCTCAGTCAATGCCCCCTACTCCCTCCTCCAGTATGTATGCTGTTAGAGATGTCAACTTACAATACACATCCAGTTTGCAGTTGCAGCTTGCGATGCCAGCTTTGTTAGTCGCGCTGCACGTGTACCATTCGGAATCATACCTTGTTGCTTCGGCGATCAAAAGGCATACGTTTCCGCTGTCATCCTGGATGATTCTAAATTCGATACGTATTTCTGACATGAAAGTAATAATGGGCACACAACAAATATGCAGTCAGCGAAACTAATCCTACAGTCAGCATTTAAATTTCTCATTTTGGGTCGCAGTGATTTGCGTGCCTGTCATTTCCATAACACGCTGAAATGCCACAAGCCAATGCGTTTGCAGGAATAGGAAGTGTTTTGTAGATAAAAATCGGTTACAGTTATGCCTCCACTTATAATCAATGTAAAGAACGATATAAAAGTGCCTTACTGCGTTCTCGGTGAATTCACGACTTCGTCGGAGCCTTTTTTCCAGCAAATTTTAGGCTTAGGCTTCCCGATAACGCAAGCCTCCAGTTTTATCATTCCGCCTTCGGGCGCTACTTGGTGCGTCAGACGTTGAACGAATATGGGAACTGTCATTTCTTCCTTCGCTGCAAATTCAATCGGATTCCAATATAAGCATATGGTATATGTAACAATAATAATTCTGCAGGTAACCTATTAGTCAGTACTATTATCTCGAAGCCGGTCAGTTTATTGTTTTGGAACGCTCAATTCGTTTTTACTTATTGCACAAAGCACTCAATTGGCTATTCTTTGGACTGCTTCTACTTCGACTCTATCAGACTTTGAAGCCAAACTAACATATTTAATTTAATTCTTCGAGTGGAAAATAGTTTTGGGGCAGATTTGCATCACTTTTAATGGTTGTGTCGCGATAAGTATTCTTGCAATCTTGGAAGGTGTCACCGGACATTGAGTAAAACCGCGATACAATCTACTCGGTTGAGTAATTTCGGTTTCTACTTCTGCTTCAAGTAGCTTTGTTATGCCTTGAATACCGTTACTTTTACTTGTAAATGAAGATAAAGTTACGACATTACTTACAATCATCAATTCATCAATGCCTGACCCAATGGTAAGATAACGCGAAATTAACTCTTTGTGCTTTAACTATACTCTAGCTAGGCGGATTTGTAGGGTGGTCAGTTACAAAGTACTTCTACTATTACTATTTTGCGCATGACTCGGACCAAGTCGTATGACTCGACAAATTATGTATGAATTATTCAAGTCTCGTATGTCAGGACCGACAATTGCAAAATAGGACCAGAAACCGTCTTCGATCTGTTTGAAAATACATTTTTAGAGTGTGAAAACAATGATATATTAATCCGAGGTCTTCGATTCCATTCAAGCGATTCACAAAAGTGAGTTGAACCTGACTTGAACTCGATACTGAACAGTTTGTTTGTTTGTGGTACTCATGGTGTTTGTCGACTAGTATGGTCATTTACACCAGGTCGACATTCTTCATTTTTATTCCGTAGCTGCCGACTTATAGCACGACCCACTTCTAGGCTTATTATTAGACACCGCCTACGCGGATGAGATGGCGAGGATGAATTCCAAACAGTAAACTCTATGACTTGGACTCGGACTTGGATTTGAATAAAATAGTATTTACGGTGAGCACAACTATAATAAATAAACAAAGAATCGGTCACCGTAAATACTATTTTATTCAAATCCAAATTTTTCGACGGTAATAACTCCGCTTCCACTGGTTGGAATTGAACCAAATTTGGTGAACATTGTTTCTATAGACAGCCTAACACTTTCATGGGGTGAACAGAAAATTTTCAATTTTTTTATTATTTATTTTTATATAATAAATAGAAACTTTCTTCTCCTGTAGCAAAGCGGTCACTGGCTGGAATTGAACCAAATTTTGTGTGTAGGCTTAAATTAGGTAACCTAACAATTTTTTCAAGTAGCCAGTACGATTTGAGAAAAAAAGTCATTTTTGAAGAGCCCTAGCCTATATATGATAACTTGGTTATGCCTACCTTTCACCCGCAGTTCGATATGGACAGTCGCTTGCCCGGCTTTGTTCGAAGCCACGACGGAATACAGCCCTTCATCCATCCCGTCCACGGGCTGGATAAGCAAGCTGTGTACGTTGTTTTCGCGAACAATGATTCTGTGATGTTGATCTTGTCGGACGGGATTTCCGTTCACGAGCCATTCTAGATCTGGCGCCGGAAGGCCGGTTACCTAGTAGATGGGCGTGGTTTATTTTATCATTGGTTTATAAGCAATGTGTTTACGCATGCTGATAGAAATTGATAGCAGGGTCGACACGCGATGACAAATGCACTTTGTCAAAGCTTCTTAATTCATTGTGACTGAGAGGTTTATTGGGTTTCCGTAATGATACTTACCATGGATTGGTGCTAAGAGAAAAAAATATTACACGACAGCCAGTTGCAAAATACAGCAAAAAATATTTCAAAATGGAAAAAGTATCATTATTTTCTATTGTTGCTGAATGATTTTATTGCATGGTGAAATATTTTAGCTGTATTTTGCAACTACCGGTCGACGAATTAATATCCGATATTTTATTCAACTCAGACGAAAGAGATGCATGATAGGCTATTTCTCTTACTTTCGGTGTTAGATTGGTCTGTTTTGGACTTTGAATACATCGAATTTGAGGCATTATGAGTTTGCAACTCTAACAAATCGAAGTTATTTTGTTAATTTGCATAGATCTCATATGCCGTACAGATCCAAACCGTACTAAATCATGCTATCGTTGTTATACACTTAAACGTGTAGCCATTATAAAATATTGGATATAAAAAGCTTCATCAATAAAATGACGGATATATCGTGACTGAGCGAGATAAGATGGCGTAACAATGTCGGTAATCAAAACGTTTTAGGTGCGAAGATGTCTTTCGCCATCCCATTTCTATACTTCCATGATTAATCAACCGCCAATTATGCGTCGTCAATTGAGCCTTGATCAATCTATTGTGATTAGCTCCCGCGGCCTATTGCCCTCGAACCAACCTTCACATCCAAGCGAGCTAGTTTTCCAGCTTCTACGTCGATGTTGCCGGATTTCTGAACGAACACAGGCTTGAAATATTTCTCAAGAGGACTCTCCTCGTCATCCGCTAACGTTCCCTTCTCCGGCACTCTGCATGGAACACCGATTGACGATTTGATGATGGAACAGCCAGTGGTGGCTTTTGGGGTGGGCGAAGTGGGCGGTCGCCCGGGGCCCCCCTGGTCGAAGGGCCCCCCTCTTTGGTCTATGCGCTTTTTTCAAGGATAATTGCGAATAAATATCGAAATCCGTGTCCAAGCAAGAATATGATTCCGTACAGATGTGTGAATCATCATCAAATCTCTGCATCTGTTTGAAAAGTTCCGTATCCCGATAATCATCAGGCCTCTGCATGCGGTAGAATCATTTAGTTTTGATGTAGTTTATCCTTTCACACATGCAATAATAGATATGGCCGAATCTAGCATCTGGCCAAACCTTAACGTAGTGAAAGATTGATAATAATAATAGTTGCGAAAGGGGGGTCTGGGGGTTACAGTTAGATGCTTATAGGGGGCCCCCCGGTAAGTCTCGCCCCCCCCCCCCCCGTTCGTAGGGCCACCACTGGGAACAGCATATAAGGAGAAAATTCACCAACCTGGTGTAAGATTTCTGTGGTATAGGTTCCGTACGGCCTGCTTTCAGAGTCGTTACGACTGCCAGTTTTCCAGAACAGCTTACTCGGCCCTGGCAAATCACGAGATACAATATCATTCCAGGCATAAACACTGACAAGTGACAGCCACAGGATTATCGAACACGCATAGTTCAGCCCAATATATTATGAAAGTTATGGTCTGTGCTAACCTATATCACTGGAAAAGGGGACCCTATGTAAAATATACAATTGGCGGTCTTAATACTTTGAGCTTCCACATATTTCCGTTACATGCGAACCATGCGGATAAAGTCGGTCCGCATAAATGCGTCGGTGACCTAAACAGAGTTGATAGATAATAGTATTGCAACTCAACGAGGATAGCGCTCTATTTTTGCATTCAGGATGTATCTTATCTTATTCAGAGAGATATTTCGGTTCATGCAGCCTACACTTTGTTTAAAACAGTGCTTTAAATAAATGCCTTTTAAAAAAAATTGTGTTTTTTTAAGTTGTAAAATTATGCTCTAATTGTGTAAATACCAGAAGTGGTCAAAGTAGTCAAGAAAGCTACTCAAGTAGAAGTAGAAGTAGCACCGAAAAATCTACTCAAGTACGAGTAGAAGTACTTCTTCCAGAAGCCACCTAAAACTACTTGAAGTAGAAGTAGAATTGACTGACTTTAAAAGTACTCAAGTAAGTAAGTAGTTGTGAAAACGATCCTAATTCGTTCACATGGATTGTAAAAAGGTGCAAATTGAGCTATGCGATAGGTGACAAGCTTGATTCATATTGATTGATGAATTAAAAGTGAAATATACATACTACTTCTAAAAGCAGAACATGTATTTAGTCCAGAACGTTTCAAAGGTGGTATGCTAAAACAGTTCTAAAACTAAAAAAAGTCAGAGAGTACTTTTCCAGATTAGGACACGCCATGGACATGCTAGATTACGATATGACAAGTAAATGCTAGATTGCGAAACATCAGTTTCAAACGTTATGATGAGCCATATATACTGTGATGAATTATTTCACATAGGTGAAGGGCGACAATGTGGTGTGAACGGAACCACGCCAACCCTCTACCTAAATTATATTCACCGATACTTTCGTGAAGTCATACTGGTTACTCCGTATCCACTGCGCACGAAGCGCGACGAAAATTCTGGGCTTTACTAAACTTTAATGAAAATTAAATGTTGATACTCCGTAAAAACAGCCGCGAAATTCCTCAGGCTATCTTCCTGATTGGAAGATTGAACTACTTCTACTTGACAAAATGAAAATAGCGAAAAGTAAGTATGTAGATCACAAAATATTACGCAGTAAAAGTAGAAGCGGCGAAAATAAGATCTACTCGAGTAAGTACCAGAAGTAGAGGAAAACTACTTGGGTACTTGGAAAAAGTAGAAGTACTTCGTTACTGACCACCTCTGGTAAATACTATCCAAAAAATATGTTGTATGAGCCTACTGACAATGACCACCCGATACAGCCAACGCATATCGATATCGGGTGGTTGGAACCCGCAAAATTGTCGTTGCAACATTAATGGTACATATATCTCGTCAAAGGAGCTATATTATCAATAGTCAATGTCAATCCACTATGACGTCACAATTGAATATTGGTGACGTCATGGCTTAAAAAAACAACAAGAAAAAGCATGTTTTAAATAAGGGCCTTGTTTTAAACATGTTTGTTTTAAATTGATTTTTGTTTTAAATGCAACCCTATGTATATTCATGACATAATATGCATCAAAATATATCGTTACAGCAATGTTCACGGATGCAAAACTGCAGCCTAGGCTCATACCGCGAACATGACAATATTGCGGTTTCATGCGTCCGTCGGTGTAAACACAGGTTTTTATAAATGTAATAAGTTCATAGTCCTTACTTTGGGATTGACCGCTAGCACAGTGTAATTTCCGTCGTCTTCGGCGCAAGTTCGTGGTATCGATAAAGAGTAAATCCCGTCATCTTGCTTCGAACGAAGGTAGTGTTGCGATCGAATGGAAACTTGTTTGCCGTCTTTGAACCAATATATCTGGTAAAGAGTTACGCAAAGGGTCACTCACTTAATGCGGGCGTTCGTATAGAAAAAAATCTTGAAGGAGGAATCGATTTTGACTGTATAGCGCCAGAATAGAGTATACTTGGTTTCTGACCTTAGGTCTGCATGTCAGCATACATGCGTACACGTTATGCAGAAGGACTATCAAAATCAATTTTTGCGCGGACTGCATCAGAAATCCAGCCCTCAATGGGTAATTTTAAATGGTTTTCAAGTACTATTTTGTGATCCTATTAGCGACGCGTCATGTTGACACCTGCTGTGCTGAACAGCTTCCAGATGTTTCCAGAACAAATGTATTACGAATCACTCATTGGCGTTAGAAGACACCCTGTGGCCTATAATTAAAGGATATTGGTGTTTAGCACATACCTTGGGCGCCGGGGATCCCCCGATTCTGCACATGAACTTCATCGGCGATCCGACGATCACTTTATAACTACCGACCACGTTTCGCAGGAACGGCGGCTTCTAAATTGCACGGTTCACGATATAGTAATTGCAAGCAAGCTCTGTTGAGCTGCCAATTTAACCATCGAAATTACAAACCTGTTCTTGTGCTGGTACGGTTTCGAATACAACGTCGTTCGGGTCTTCGTTTACCGGCGGTGTGCGTTCGAGCCTGTATTCGATCTCGTTCATTAGCCGTTGCTCAAAATTTGATACCTTGTATTCCTGCTAGGAATATAAGTATTTTTAATGAAATGTTGCAATTGTGAGCGTATCCGTGTGCAGTATAGAGCTTCCGTAAGGATTTCATGGATTCTGAATCTTGGCATCATGCGAGTGACTGCAATGACAGTATGAAAATAGCTGAAAACATGCAAATATCAGCTATACACAAACGCATCTTCAGTATCGAAATACTAGAACTGGGAGTAACGATTAGAGTACTAAAATTTGAGTTCAGTATTGATTTTCAATCTTTTTGTCAATATACGCTTTCACACAAGAGAAATGTTTTGGCAACGAGCAACGAGTCTCGAAACTTTATTTCCCCCGTTGAAGCCTAGTAATCTCCGTTAGTTGTATATCGACATCGAAATAATTTTACGAATATTAATTGAACGGCGATTTCTTTTCGCCACTAACAAGATACATATATGATCCTTTCATGCCATTACCACTATTATGACGTCAGGATACGTGGAACTGGAATACTAGACTCGAAGCCTAATATATCGACTCGGATTCGAATCACCAATCACAATTTTAGCCAGCCCAGCCAACGAATGTACTGTACAGTACAGTGTACAGTACAGTGTACAGTACAGTCGCATTCCGATTGTATGTAGAGAATGCGGCAAGTATGATCACTGTTGGATCTCGAAATTGGACTACATCTCTTATGATACCACAACCTCGCAATGTATATCAATCCTATGAGTCATGCGCGACGCACGAGGATTCCTATGATTGTATCCATTAAGCGTAGGCTCAAGTGCCGTGTGACAATGTACTTTCATTTGGAATTCAACGTGATACATCAATCTTAGGATATGAGATGAGAATGAGACAGTCCAACCACCATCGCTCTGACCTGCGGTGGCTCCGCCGCGGAGCCAGCATGTGGAGAAAATACGAAGTCGCGTGGACCGCCGACCTTCACAACGAAACCAATATTTATTATAAATTTCAAGACCTTGCGTTTACTAGACTATTGTCAGACAATTTGGAGCACCATGTCGAAACTTTCGTGCACGCCACCCGATCTTAGTGTAAGATTTTTGTAAGAAAGCGATAATTTAAAGGCATAGACCTGTAGTAATCAAATTGCCATGTCACATCTCCACCCCGCATTAGATATATGGCCGCGTCACTTTGTGACGTCACTGACGACCAGTGACTATATCCTCGTAGATTAAATTGTACCAACTCTCTCATAGTTCAGACTTGTATATGCATTTATGCATGTGCCGTTGCAAGATATCTACCATTTTTATACCAACAGTCCAGGTCCATAAATGTTCTTACCTCTCCGTGTCTCTCCGCGGGAAGATCGTCCGTCGACAATTTTCTCGCGAGCTCTTCAGCGAGCTCTCCTACTACGATATTTTTCTCATTTTGGAAATTGTGATTTGCGTCATGTAACGCATCTTGCCTGAGGTAAATAGTGAACAATATATACCCAATTCTTACGGATAATATTCGCTACCGAGATATCGCAAATGGCAATCTCACAAATATGACTATATGTTAATTTCAAGAACGTCCCGGCGACATGGAATGCTAGACGAAAAATTATGACGAATATGAACAGTTTCAGGTTTAAACGGTTGCATGGAATGACAAGTACACACTGACATAACGTGATATTGATCTGATAACTCTTCAAATGATGCGTTTTGAAGATATACATGTAGTGACGAAACAAAAGTGCGAGAACAGGGACCGTTGAACGGGTATTGACGAAGTCTGATATGCATCAGATTGACTTTATCTGTCAGGGTTGCCAGATTGGCCCTTTTGAGGCCTAATTCCACAAATTTGGCCCTCTCTAGAGGCAGTTGACCCCCAAAATTAATTTGGCCCCTTGGCCCTTTATTTTCAATAATAGGCTCTTTTTGAAAGCAGTTGAGACAGAGACATACCATCAAACTAGCTATTCAAATAAATGTATATCGAAAATTGAGCTGACAATGTCATGCCACTGTCAAAGATTCGAGTGGAAACACTGTAGAAGATGAAGATTTGGATATTTTTTGTAGACTGTGTTGGAATTGTAAATAGAGATTTGTGAACAGGTGGACGAAAAACCATCGAACCTTGCTGGAAGCTTAGTAGCAGAAAAAGTCTGAAGAAGAGTACCGTTATAGTACTTATGATAGATAAAAATTTGAAAGACAAAAAATTCAACATAACCGGAGAGTTTTTGGTGAAAAGTCTAGAAATTAGGTACATAAGTTGGATAAGTTTCAAATGTAAAAAAACCATTCCCTCATTTTATTCATAAAATTTATTCACTCTCATATTATAGCACAAAAAGTTTTATATTACGATTTTATATTCAGTGAGGCTTCAAATAATAGCAGTTATTGTAGTTGGATCCAGTGCAGTTGTAGGTAGTGGATATGGTGTCCTACGAAAGTATAAACAATATAAAACTGGAATTCCGGGAGACTGATAAAAGGTCTATGGGTATTGTTGAAACGTTATTAACATTATTGAACAATTTGGCCCTCTTTCGGCGCTGTTCGGCCCCTTTTCTCAAAAGATGTCTGGCAACCCAGCCAGCTGTTGGCAGTGTTTATTTAACAAAAATTTTCAACAACATTTTCGGAATTTGTTCCTATCGAATCGAAATCTAGGCGACGGAACGATAGAAGACTATTCGCCAGCCTTTCGGTGCGGTTACGGTCGTAGTGTACTGTACAGCCTAATAAATCCTGAAATATAGCAAAGACATACATCGGCGACGTGGGTGTTCGGATCATGGATGTTGATGGTGCCGCGGATTTCTTAGTAGAATCAGAATGGCTATCAGTAGCAAGACGGATTCCGATTCTTGTCTCAGATATCTCTTGGTCGTGATCAATGCGTGCTGCGTTCAAAATTGGTTCAATGCCCGCGGTGAAGGAATCGTTGCTGGATGAATGCAGAACACCGTGAGATGAGAATGGTGTGCATGATTTGAATTTGAAAAGACGGGTTTGATCGGATTTGGATTTACGATATTCTGATGCTATGAATTGGAGTTGGTCAAGGAATTTCTTGTAATTTACAATTTTCATGCGACTTTTTAAAATCGAATACCGGGTAATGGGCTTGGATTTGGACGTCATTCAACATTAAATATTGATATGGATTTAAATTTGGATTTTAATCTTCAATCTGGAAAAGCGATTGACAAAATGTACTCGCCAACATTACGTACAACCTCTGCCATGCAATGTCACTCCTGACATAATAAGGAATGTATACTCATACTCAAGCATGATGAAGTATTTTGATGGATATGACAAATACAGGATGTATGGATATCGGCGAATGCTTTGGATTCATTTCAAATATATATAGAGATATTTCGACAACTTTGTTGTGGATACATGAATTCGAAATATATTTGTACCTCACTATACTTTACGTAGGCTACTCAACGTGCATTATCACTAGAGGAGTCACGTCGTTGTTACAAGTTAAATCGATTCATGTCTTGAGGCAGGAGAGATAGATCATTATTGGTTATCTCAAAATGGGGATGTTTCCAAATCTCATTACATATATTCGATCACACTTGAATTTCCAGGACAAACAGCGGAGGGTAGGGGTTGCATCAAAATTACGAAGGTGGTACTGCAGAATAGGTCTGAGAAACCTGCAACTATATCAACTCACGTTGGAAGATGTACTGTGGCTCCTGGTTTCGTATAGACGACTGATTTACCAGCATTCGGTTCCTTCGTAGACACCGAATAATATCCACCTCCTGGGAGAAAATTGCCTGTTTTACACCAAACTATCTACGAAAGAAAAATCTATGTAACATACGGTAATTGTCAGATTATAACAACGATAACAGTTACCAATGATGTACGCACAGTCGCACACTGCATGAATTCCCAACGCCAATTTCCTCGCACTATATCTTTGGTCAAGCTATTTACCAAGAGCATCGGTTCGAAACCTAATGTCGATCAATCATCTGGTAACACAACTGGAAAGAAATTCCTCCCGTTGATCAACCGTATAATTTTCCAATCACAGAAACAAACTTCGTCTATAATGCAGCGAAGGCGAAGGACCGTATATTTTCGACAACCACACGACCTCATTGCCATTTCAGAGTTGAATTTATTCAAACTACGGAAGGAACTATTTGAATAGTTAGAATCTTTGGTTCACTTGTTATGACGTCACCAACGAGAATTGCACACATCGTCAGAGCCCAAACGCTAACGAATGACTAGATATATAAAACTCGGCAAATTAACGTGGAGCTTGCCTTCCGTCGCAGATGCAACTACAGACCGAACGCTAGCATAATTTCAAGCATTTCACGTCGCGACTATGCAGTCTTTACCGCGGTTACGCTTCGCAAAACCGCAGCTTAGCCGAGAAGATTGGCGACGAACACCGCGCTCTCATTTTCGGTAACTGCTGTCTTGTAAAATGCAGAATAGAACTTTTTCGAGAGTAGTAAGCAACACACTCCAAAGAAGGCCATCCGCAAGGCCTAAAACGGGTATAGCGATAGGCTTGCACTGAGCGAATACGAATAGATTGTAAATTAAACGAATCCATTTCCTTTGCTAACAGAGTAACAGGTCAGTCTGTGGTCTACTGTCTAGTTTTGGCTTATCACGATTTAAATTTATTATTAACATGGAATACGCATATGATGCGAGACTTGTCAAATCGTATTTACCAACGCTTTTTCTAATCCCACTTCGATGTGGATTTTATCTAATCATTACAGCAGCAATCTGACGTCAATGCCGCACCGCGAAGGTCAAATTTATTATTATTGACGACGCTCCGTATTCGCGTAAGCGCGTCCGGAAATAGCGTTGTCGATCTTCCTGCGAGGACTAAATTGTGAGTTTGTGTGGCCAAGGAATGCGTCGCAGGGAACTACTACATATTGAGAAGTGGGACATAACCTATCAAAATTTATGTTGATGGTGAACTGAGTCCTGCGGAACTTCCATTTTAGATCTTGCCACTCCGCCTATAACGCTAACCCATCATATCATTAGTTCCGGATTCAATCGTTATAGCCTACCCTACATATATTTCTAGGGATGGTGTGAACCTCTGAAAGGTTCAGGTTCGAGTGAACGCGAACCTTTTCGAAAGGTTCTGTGTGAACACGAACGTGAACCTCGTGACGTCACTTGACGTCATATTGCTAATTCCAACCCTTTCTTTCAATGACGTGATAGCCTAATATGCCCTATATTAATGTACACGATACCTAGCGAAAATTCGGCCCACATAATGCCACAATGCTGAAGTACATATCGGCGTTTTAAACGTCGCTAAATGTATCAACCGCGGTAATCAAAGGATATAATAATTGCATAAAATCAGTACATTCCGTCGCTTTGTCAACAATTTCGACGAGGACTTACCAAGGAATATAAGCTTACGCCTTAACGGTCTTAGCCAGACCGGACAATGTTTTCGGAGTCTGAGTATTGCTACATTGATATTGAGCAGAGTGTACAACGGGTTTCTATACTCGCTACCGATACCACAAACAACAAGTTATGCAGCAGTAGCACGCACCTTAATCGCACGGATTTGGTTTTAATGATACAGTAAAGATATGAAGTCAAGATTGACCCAGTACGACCGTTCGATTTTTCACATCAGAAGACGATATCAATGTCATTGATTGGTTGACTAAGCATCATTCGCTGACTACGTATATCGATTGCGGGTCAGGCTCACAGCAGAGAGTCACTAAATATTCACAAACGGAAAGCTGGATATTCCGAGAAAAATTTTGCAACAAAGCAAGTAAAACTTTTAAGGTTGTCGAGGTGCATGGTGCATGCTCGTTTAGTGTTGATTTTTTATGCTGCCAGCACCATGCATGGAGTGGCCCGCCGTTGAAATGCAATAAATTTGAGCCAAAGATCTTATAATGGAGTGAAAATTACAATTTACCAAAAGGTTCACAGTGCAGAACCTACCAAGGTTCTGTTGTGAACGCGAACCTCTAAATTTCCGAGGTTCACACACAGAACGCGAACGTGAACCTCACGTTCACACCATCCCTATATATTTCCTTTCTATGCGTGTAGGTAGGTGCAGCATCATACATTACATCAACCACTGTATTGTTGCTGTTCTATGTCTTACAGTTCAAGAATATCCTGGCCAAGCCGACTATAGTATATATTCGGGCGAAAGTAGGATTTTCCACTCCTACAATGCTATATATAACTGTCAAACCGCTAACTTTGATTGAATAATTCTTGCAGTGTGAGCAGTGTGTCATACGTTTGCTTCAGTGCCAGCATGGAGAGAATCTGAACCCATGCATCTGCGGCATAACGACCCAAATTACCCCAGATCTATTTGAAACATTTTGCTTTACGGCAGGGGTTCCCAAACTAGGGGTCGTTTGCCAATTCTTCGGGGTCGCGGGGACGAAAATTAAATACCAATGACTAGCTCAAAAATGCCAATGAAGCGGATGCTATCGGCGGCTCTTTTCTGAACATTTTAGTTGATGTTTCAAAATAGAATAAAAACCGACCTCAGAGGAATGTGAACCCGGCAAACCTTGAGGAAGCTTAAGCACAATTGTAAAGGTCTTATACCCAGTGACTTCCCAACCTAATTAAGTTCGCGGCCCACTATTAATGCATTATTAATATTTATTATGCGACCCATCATGACCAAATGAATGAAAAACAAATTAATGAGAAAAGAAACAATGTATATGCTACTACACATGCAATTTACAATTAATGCAAATGTTGTGCTTGCATATTAAATATTATTGTATCAAGTCTGGACATGATCGGATTGATTTTCCTACTCCGAAATACTCAGAAATACCGTAAATTTAGGTAAACCGTTTTTCGACCAACCGCCACATGAAAGAGCGTCAGTATCCCAAAAGTTTTTAGAAAAGTTATAAAGACCAAAAAAATTTGTTATCATATCGATTAGAAGATTGTTGGCATTCCGTAACATCCACCAGCAGCGCTATATGAAAATTGTAACATTTAGCAATGCTTCGCGAACGTCCTAAAACAGCGTTGCGATCAAACAATGGGTCGCGACCCATTGGTTGGGAAGCACTGGTTCTAACCGCCGCCTTATAATATCACAAGCGATGAGAAATATTTTCACCGGTAATTCGAATCAATGATTGAAAATCCTTGTAAATGTGACATTGGCTACGAACAGAGCATGTCATATGGTGCGCGAGCTGAAACATGTGATTACGCTGTAGACTCCTATGATCGCTCCCCCTTGAAATTTATTATCGCCCTTCCCCATCCCCCATACTTCGGATAAGAACCGACGATATATAGTTTAAATAGGGAATCAGCAACAAAACAGTATTGATACTTATGTTGACCTTTAATGCCCATGAGCACTAAGCAGACGCCAATTAGTCTACGGATCGCCACCTGGGAACCGCCAGTTTATATCGCTGAACTAATCTATAATTGCAAGCTGACGGACGATTTGACCGACCTGTCACAAGTAAATTACATGAACTTTTCGCTGATCCTTCGGAATTCGTGGCCACGCATTCGAAAATGCCGCTGTCTTCCGCATATGCAGTCCCGACTATCAAACTTGCTACGTCACCTGAAAATTCATGATAGTTATGACTTGATTTCTGTGAGACGCCCCCATCCTACTCATACTGATAAGATGTAAGATATATGTAGCAAACTGCTAATAGCAATGTAGCGAGCCTCGCCCTACATGTCATGTCATATCCACCGCATATAAAAAGGAAATTCGAAGATAATATTCAATGTAGTTTCGACATTTCTTTGTTGACGTTCCTTACCGGAATTTGATGTATATTCTAATATTATGTATGGATTGTGAATTCGATATACATAAGGTTCTGCTACATATTTACCTTTATGTAATATGCGAAAATCTGTGGAATCCTCAATTGGATATCCCTCTCGATACCACGTGACTTCTGCTTGTGGATTCGATTTCAGTCTACATTCCAAAACTGTGCATTCTCCTTCCGGCACCGTAAGGTCCTTGAGTTCTTTGTAGAAATTTGGCGAACTCTTACTTTAGAAACAGGTCACGTTAAAGATTTCACATTTTCCTCTATCTCGATTAACATAGAATACCTCATTTTGTAATTTACGCTGTTTTCACGCCTGAAAAAAGACCTGCTCTGTCCGTGCTACTCAGATTCTCCAGACTGTGGCGTTAGATTAGCCTTATTTGAATTGGAGCTCTGAGGTGATGCAAAGCTCAGTGCGTGAGGTCTGCTCTTCTTCAAAGCGCTATCTTAGGACGCTGGCAAGTTGGTGTTTCAGCGCGACGCGACAGCTGCGTCTGTGACAACTTCTCTTCACTTATGAATATAGCATCATTCGATCAGCGCTTCAATATCACTCATGGCAAGCCAGCTGCCGGTAACGCATGGAGTGGTAGACTCATTACAGCTAAGACATAGGCCGCTTACTAGTTGTATTTTTGCAATCTATTAAGGACAATGACGACGTAGCCGGCCGATAATGATCCCCTATTGTTAAACATAAATGTATATTTGCGATTGTGCAGTAGGTGCACACTAAAGTACCCAATATCAATATTCGTCAAGGCGTGAAACAGTGATAAATATCTAAGTCACAGTAGGCCTACTTAATTGGGTCATCAAGGTATCATGTCTCAACTAAAAATCAGTGGTACCTAACTGGTGTTCCATATAAAACTAGGGGGCTCAGGGGTTCCCTGAGGTGAAAACACACATTCGGCTTCAACTCATACATATGATTTGTAGTGATACGCTCATCTTGACCATCATTATGGCTGCATGTAATTAGGCTCGATCAGTAGTAGGTGTCCGGACAATACCGAGAAAACCATTACCGAGAATGCCATTACCGAGAATGGACACCACCGAGAATGGACATTACCGAGAATTGACACCACAGAGAATGGACATTACCGAGAATGGACACCACCGAGAATGGACATTACCGAGAATGCAATATATGCATTGCAGGCATGTTATGCATATGCACAGGTCGTGTGAGTGCATCACGGCGTTGCTACATTCGGTATCGATGCTCAGGTATAAATTTCTCGACAACTTCAGTCCCAGTAAGCTATATTCTTGACATTGGCCATTCTCGGTAATGTCCATTCTCGGTGGTGTCCATTCTCGGTAATGACAATTCTCGGTAATGTCCGTTCTCGGTAATGTCCATTCTCGGTAATGGCATTCTCGGTAATGTCCGTTCTCGGTAATGGTTTTCTCGGTATTGGTATAGAACCCTGTTGTGTAGGGTTACCATATTGTGAAATCGGGAGAGGAGGGACACTTTTCCAAAATTTTCAGACTTAGAATACTGCAGTAAAATCCGGTAAAATGGTAAATTTTCCATGACATGTGGTTCCATATGGTTCGCTGATCAAAAAAACAAGGTCAACTTTCCGGCTCAACTCCAAAATTACAGTTTTTCTTTCACGCTATACGTTGGTTGACTAAAAAATAAATAAAAAAAGATAGTCACTTTCGTTCGAACCACGAATTTCCTATTTAGCGTCATTTATGCCCATTTTCACTGTAATCTATCCACTATGTCTTAGCTCTAGCTCAGTGGTTCCCAAACGGTGGGGAATTCCCCACTGGTGGGGAATTGAATGGTTTCTGGTGGGGAATAGACGCATTTGTTCAAAATTATATACAGGACAGTCTCCATATTCACGGAGACACATGCGCAATTAATGTTGCCAGTCAACTGCTCTGGAATGTATGTATCGAAAATTATATTGCGTGTTGTACACAAAACCTCATTTTTAACTCTGGATGGCCAATCATTGCGTCACAAACGCATCCAGCACGACTGGTTTGACGTGAAATAACACCTTCGCGAAATTTTGAGCGGTACTGGTATCGGCTCACAATACGTTTTATGTTGCAGTTATAGGCGATTTTCTTGCCTACTGGTGTGGCTGTTTGTCTTGTGTAGTCAAACCAGCAAGTAGCTCTGAGATGACAAAAGTGCTGGGTAGTGGGGAACAAGATCGTAACTGCCACACCCCTAACGCCCCAATTGGGGCGAAGCGAGCTCGAAGGGGCCCAAAATTATTTCGCGAATTAACATAAATTAAAGTATTTTTTTTTAATTTATGCCACTTTTTCAAATAATTTTCGCGCTGGGTGCGCGATTTAATATTGCCGAATATCTGATTATTGGGTACCCTTCCCCACGAAAATACGTATAATTTATAGAAATGGAGACTTGTAATTCCTGATTATATTGGCCGATTCAAACACGAATTATATAAATTTTTCGCGCTTCGCGCGTTTAGTCGAAGTAAGGCGACGCATTAAACATTAGACTCAATGCAGATGATAATTTGCAGAGAAAATCGTACAGGCTCAGCGGGGCTGTTGAGGGGGTTCTGGGGGCCCAAGACCAACGTTTTTTTGGCGGGGCTGACAAAGAGCTGTTATGGTCCTGGTGGGGAATGAAGACTCGGAATAAATCTGAAGTGGAGAATGAAGACAAAAAGGTTGGGAACCACTGCTCGGGCTAGAAGCTGTAAAGGAGGACGAATTGCCGAAAATGAGGACATGTAGGCGTCCTTGGAGGACATTTTCGAAAAGCTGAAACGGAACAACAACAACAACAACAACCAAGGTGAAGCCTCGCATCTCTGAACTGATATCTGAAACAACAGCAAAAGTCACACTGATCTATTGTAAATATTCATTTTATCTTCGTTTTGAGTGAAAATTATATTCCAATAGTTTTGCTCTTTTAACATTACGTTTATGCACGGATAATTTTGTGCACCAGTAATCTATAGCAATGTATTATATGTGCATTGTGGTAGTTTCTATGTCCCTGCTAAAATGTAATGTACCGCGAAGGCTTTCGGATCGGCGTAAGTGTGCTGTAGGTTTACGAACCACTGTTTATCCGTAAAATTCATAGCGACATTGATTCCAACTGAACTATAAGCATACTATAAGCATAAGATATCGTAAATCGGCTGCATATCAAACAAACGGTGTTTTAAAACATGTTTTAAACAGTGTTTTAAACAAATGCCCGTTGAAAAATTTTTTTTTCAAGCGTTGTCTAATTATGCCATAATTGTGTAAATACGTCCGAAAACCATGTAGTATGAGCTTAAGGACACTCTACACCCGTAATAGTCGACGTATACGATGTGGGGTGGCTGGGACCCTCGAAATCGTCGTCGGTTCAACAGTTTTAGCAAGTAGATATAGATCATTGGTATGAAATGGGTGTTCTGATGATAATGACCGCCAACCGTAAAAATGCTGCATAACGATGTAGTCCTGGTTTAAGTTATTTTTGGTCTGTTTATGAGCCTTATTCTCACTATATTTTCAATTGTCAATGCCAATCCAGCGTGACGTCACAATAAATATTCTTGACGTCATGGTGTAAAATAAATAAAAACATGTTTTTAACAAGGCCCTTGTTTTAAACATGCTTGTTTCAAATTGATTTTCGTTTTAAACGAAACCCTATGTATAATAGACTATCCCCAGCAACGAAACAATTAACCATCTGTCGGTAGGATGCAGCAGATACCAGTTTTTATTAACGATTTAATCATTTCAAAACACTACAAGACTGCGATACAATGAAAAGATAGGAAGGTGCCGAAAGGACTTGGAGTAGTCTGAACTCAGACACATACTGTCATAGGCTACATCTTGATAATCCTGCAGCTGCACTGTTCCCTTTAATTCAAGACGTTGGCGGCGAATTCCGCAGAGACTGGTGAATGTTCTTTTAGAGGCGAAAAGGGTAGCCAACAAATCGGCTGCAACTTAACCGAAATCAGTACAGTGAACCTAGATAAAATATCTTTTGATTTCATCATAATTTTATGCATTATTCAAGCTTGTTTCCAATTGAATGCTTTGTGAACTTCATTATTTCGATCACGTAAATTGTTTCCACTAAGTTCTAAAAACTCAGAAAGTAAGGCCGAATCATACCGCTTTTTTCATGAAATCACTTCATCTTTGATCTACCCCAATATTTTAATGACTGGATAAAGGTATAAGTGTGACAAAGTTAACCTTTTGACGGAAGTTGTTTTCTGGCGACGGATCGACTACAATCGACGAACCTGCGGAGCTCATGCACTTTCGGCCGCAAAATTGCTTTTGTGGCCGAAAGTGAATGAGCCGAGCCCGGGTCTGTCAGAATTTACAATTTTGTTTTTTAGTTGGAAATAATGGTACCTATATGTTCTTATCTAATGGACTTATCTCACCCAAAATAACTAAATACTGCACAAGTTCAATGTGACTGAGCACACCTGAGTATTTTTGTTACCTATTTGTAAGGGATCGAAGGATTGCGTGTTTTGTCAGCGGCATAAAATCTACGGTAGCCTATGTATCTGTTGGCTAACCATTGAAGAGAGCTAGACGTGATTGCAAACGGGTACAAAAAGACTGCTGGTTATTCAGCGGGGACATTCCAAATTATTTATTATTTGAAATCTTCTAATATATGATATTCTAGAGTGTATTTCGGTTTTTCTCCAATATAACATTTCTTCATATCGCTTCGCTGTAAACCAAAATTTTGTATCGAATATTTGTATGATTCAGTCAAGGTTTTGTAGAAATCTATCATACAGACCAAGGGTATTCATGTTCAATCTATTTATTATTCACGCGGACGCATTTTTTTATAGATATAGCGTATACGGCTGCAGCAGGCAGCCATAATGACCCACTTATAGGCGCTTCCATATAGTTGTTTGTGGTATTCATGGTGTTTTGTCGACTACTATGATCGTTTACGCCAGGCCAATCTTCTTATCTTTTATTCCGTAGTTGCCGAGTTGTAGCATGGGAAACTTCTATAGGCTTTTATAAGACACCGCTTATACGGATGGGATGGCGACGAGGAGCCTGAATAAACCTCCAACACTTATCCTCGTTAAATTCAGCACTGCGGTCTTCGCGCCGCGGACAGCCCTTGTGGTGTTTGTGGCGATCACTGTTTTCCTATGAAATCCTTGCACTGCACATAGAAGTTTCTCATTGCAGAACAGAGCGCCTCCGCTGGCGCACTATGAGCAGTGAGTGAGTGAGTGAGCAATGAGCATAGATATTAATGTTATATTAATGCTGAATAATGTTATGAAAAGCTATTGGGCATGCCAAATACTGCAGTTAGTGTCTGATCGCGAAACGTTTTTCGACTGCATGCATCGTCGATATGGTAGTTGCACATAGCGCGAAACGAGAAGAAAATGTTCAAGTTTAATCCCAAATTATTTAGAGATCTCAATTCAATTATTTAATTCACATTGCGTGCTGACGGTCGCCTACACAGTACACTACACACGCTATTTCAATTATGTGTAGACGGCCTAAAGATTTTTGTTCAACGACCGCAGGTTGGCCATGGCCAGTTGGCCACCGATCCAGACCTATATTTTTCTATTCGTTTTTGTATCTAGGTCTACCATGCTCTTAGTTACAGAACCGCACAGCAAACGTTGGAAAAAATGCGATTTTGAAACTTCAAGATGAAATCTATTTCCTCAAAGGTTTAATAACTGCGACAGCACCACCAATCACCATCCTATCCCACAGTTCTTAGTCAAACCGAACAGAAGTTCTCGACTGATAATTGACAAACACAGGTCTTTCACACGAGACGTTGGAGTGCTTGTAGTCGTAGTGACAGGTTTGCGTTATCTTGGGCATCTTATATTTATTCTATACCTCGCATATTGTGATTTGGCCTCCTCATTATTTGAAAGCAACGTGAGGCGTGGAATACCTTAAAATTAAATTGTTGGCGATGTAAAATTCTCGCAACCGCTCGTCGGGGTGTACGTGGAAATTCGAAACATTACTTGCAATGTGAGAACGAATACCACACTGATTGTGAGTGCGCTCGGGTTAAGCGATGTGGGTACTGCGAACCGGCATCCGGTTTGTGTTCACGAGGTTCATCAGTATGTCCTCACAATATAAACTCAAGTAATAAGGTGAGCAGTGAGCACTGAACAGGAGTGTAGAACTAAGGAGTGTAGAACTAAGCTGTGATGAGATCGGGAGATCATAACAGCCTGATCAGAGAATTTCTAATTTATATATAATATAGCTTACATTGCTGCACGCGCGGTACAAGGTCTTTGCGCTTTGAGTTGAAACCACTCTCATTTGTGTGCTACGTTGTTCCGCGGTGCGCGTTCGGGGCCTACGATAACTTTTAGTTATCGGAGGCTCTGGCGCATACAAAATACCAACGAGCATACCATCGGCATTTTGACAGAATCCGTCCATGCATTGAACCTCATCGGCCGTTTGATAGCGAATAAGTCTGTCCCTTTCCTCCTTTAGCGTAATGTTCTACAGACTAGGCCCGTTCACGACCTAATCTAACTCGTACTTGACGGAGAGCGCAGCCAAGATGAAGTTTGGATGGAGAAGTATATTGATGAAATTAGTTCCCATATCCAAATTTTCGGGACTGAAAACGACTGGCTACGCTGTTCCGCGAGGGTTAATCAAAATACCCATCCCTGTAGTATGCCAGCACGTGTCACAAGTAAAGCAATTTTCGATCAGACAGCTCGCAATTCGGAAAAGACATATGAATCAAGGATATTGTATTTTGATACACCACAACACGGATCGCAGAATATCAGCACTGGATTACCCCAAGCGACAAAGCTCGATAACTACACGGAAGATTCACAATCGTAAAGAATCATTTATATCAGATTGTATCAACTTCTGACAAGTTCGACGATAGCTCGCGAGCGTAAAACTCAAGCACTTACCCCGAGCATGCAAAAGACAATACACCAATCAAGTACAATAGACAAAATTCTGGATTGCGGAGTTGACGAAGTACAAAAAGTAGAATTAGAAATATATAGTCAGCATTTTCCAATATAAAAATTAGAGTATTGCCATAACGTATGTAATGCCGCGAAATCCTCCACAGAAGTAGAGTCAACTTCAAATCATATACGCCATTCGCCCTTCCATTGCTACACAGATAAGCATGCCAATATGGCATTAAACGGTTGCAATGTAAGCGAAAGCAATTAGCCACACCTATGTGTACATAATCGAAATACTCTCAATTTCATAAGTAGAAAAGAAAGCGAGGCCTATCCTCTAGTCGAGCCACAGTCCTCACTACAAGAGAGGGTTCTCGCATTGGTCCCCAAAAACCACTTTGAAGTGCTCCTTCAAGTCCACGACTCCACCCGTGCGCCAGGAGTCTTCGGCGGCTTGGGCGAGGAAAGTAGCGCGCAAGGTGTCTTTCGGCTTCACGCAGCACTCCGTGGCGTCTCCTAAAACAGGCGTGGGGTTGCCGATGAGTCTAAGATTTCGTCAGCTGTCACGCGAAATTCAATCGATGGGAAAATGGCCAAGATCGGCGCCTGCGTGGTACCGGGTATGTATTGTAATGATTCGAGTAGTGATGAATGATCTTTTCGAGTACCTAAATGATGCTACCCTGGCCACAGAGAGTTATGTTATCAATGAGAAATACCGTTTCGATCAATAAATCCCTTGAAATCGCAAATGGCCGTACCGCAACAGCCAACACGTG
Organism: Botryllus schlosseri; assembly: GCF_051294905.1. NCBI lineage: Eukaryota > Metazoa > Chordata > Ascidiacea > Stolidobranchia > Styelidae > Botryllus > Botryllus schlosseri. The sequence continues at coordinate 9,604,490 of NC_137249.1, read as the reverse complement.
TAGCGCGAGGCTGTATACAATTATACATTCCCATGGAAAAGACATTAGTGTCAAGCAGTGATCCGCCCGGAGTATTGTCAGTTTAACACTCAGTGCTATAAAATGGGTACGGTAAATATATACCAAGCTATTATTGATGAAGTGTAACCGGCATCATTTTGTTTGAGGATGCCTGAATGATGAGTCTTTGAATTTTCCAAAAGTCATTTAAACTACCGTGGCGTCATAAGTCCTGCTATTACCGTCGACTCAGAATCCTTTTAACTCAGGCTAAGAGACTTACTACCGTGGATTTGGATCCAAAGATTTTAGCCGAATCGGAATTAGGACTTGCATATCTGGATTTTAATTCGGACAGGTAACCTGAAAAGCAGGGAGCTTCGCCCGCACATCGGCGGTACTCCCATAGTAAATTTCACGAACAGTTCAGTTCCAAAGCGGGAACCGAGAGAATGTTGCTCTGAAGCGTACAAGCACACACTCCTGACATACGCTCGGTTACACAAGCCATGCACACGACACATATGTGGGGCTGCGCGCGACGTATTCGTAGCCGATGTACGCGGCTTAGATAACATCAGACGACTAGACGAGGACGTACTACAAAATGACGGAACTTTGCCTAAATAAACAGACCCTCAATAATCCAACGGCACATCAAACGTACCGCGCAACAACTGTAGAAAGTGCGCGATCTCCTCCGCGTAGGCGGCCGCGTATCTTTGCTTGAACGAAAAGTGGATGACGTCGTTCGTTTCGCCGCCGCTACCGGCGAAATGCAGCGCAGAGCGTGGCGGGTTATCACTCATGATGTTGCCTCTCTCGCCGAATATCTGCCGGGGAAAAGAAGCTTCAAAGTTCACGGAAGGCAATGGTTTGTTCGCGCCGACCCCGGGCGATGCGACCGTCGCGGACTGTCGGCTAACGGCGAAAAAGCAACGGTATACAAACACCGGCGACGGCCGATCACGTGCGCGACACGCTTTCGGGGCGTCTTGCGAGTATGGGCCGAACGCTAATACGCAAACGAGTAATTTTTCAGTTCGACAGATTGCAACTTGGGTCACGACAAGTTCATGCTGATTGCTCCATTCCGAATTGTGTATAATAGGCTTCCCAGTCGAGTCGTGTGTTCTAGTATCAGCCGTTTACGACGCCATCAAAGCGTGGACGACACGAAAAGTTCAGATACGTACCCTTTATGCAACCACAAAGAAAGTAATGCAAGCTCAACACTTGTAAAGACAATTTGGTATTCTTTTCGACCGCGCCTATTTCATTGCACTTTGCGCCCATGCCGTGGAGTAACCACGACTTCACAGAAATGTCATTGGCGCTTTGCGTATAGTTTCGTACGTGTTTCCGATTCCGTTATACGACCAATCGAGGTTGCAAGGTCAATGCGATGGGAAAACGTATCGAAAGTACAGTTTCAGTACTCTAATAAATCAGTTCTTAGTACTCGATCGGATTCGAGTACTTTAATCAATGTGCGCAGTACTCATTTCCATCAAAGTTCCGACCGTTTCCAAGATTACTGGCAACTGCCACAGTGATACCTGCATGGTAGTGGTCGTTTTGAAGCGAAATCATATTCTTCAACCATAACCTATAAAGCGTATTCTGAGAAAATTCAAACAGAAGTCGACTTCCCAGACGCGATGATTAAAACCCTAGAGTAGGCACAAAGGGGCAATTGGCCTGAACATATCGGGATCAAAGGTCTAAGCACCAGCTCGCAAAGCCGCACCTACATATTTCGAGTTACCTCGCAGGTTTGGTGGTAGCCGTACTGGCAGTCCCTCGCAAGGTCGACGTGGGCTATTACGCCGTTGGGAAACTTCAGAACGATATAAACCGTGTCGACGTCGTCCAGCGCCGCTATCTCGGGGATGTGCGCGTGGGCTGCAATAACACGAAAGAATGCGAACGCGCTGATAACAGCGCAGCGCTAGCAAGGTATGGTCGAAGTAGTATTTATTACGCCATTCAAGTACGGAAGTCGAAAATTTTACCCAAACGACAGAAAAAGCACTTTTAACACTAATACAAAAACAATAGTTCCAAAAAGTACTCAAGTTGTTTCACGCAGTTGGAGAAGATTCGTTTTGCCATATAATAGAACATCCGGACCGTGGACGTATCAGCATGCGGCACAATTGCACGCGACAGAACATGGGGTTTGGTTAGGATGAGAGCTATCGCTAATATAGGCGTTAGTGTTTGGGTTAGGACAGAGCACTTGTATATTTTCGGAGTTTCGAGCAAGTTTGGCTTACTGGCACCACTCACTCCAGTGGTTATGATTATAGACTATTTATTCAAGCTTTCAGTTTCTAAGCAAAACCACTTTCTTTGTTACGTACTTGGATATCGCGTCGAAATTGACAGGGGCACATCACTACTTCTACGCCTACTTTCACCACATCTGGGTTAGGGCTGGTTTTGGGGTTATAAATTCAAATGTCCAAGTGCCCCATGCAAATTGCCAAACTGTCGTTTTGCATTGCGTCGCATGCTGAAACGTTGGGCAACTAGAATGTAGGCCTACATTACGTGACCAACACGCCTACCACGCCTTATTCAAAACTATTCTCCGCCATCATGACTCAATTCGCGAGTATGGAATGTGGTAAAACTCGCAGACTGCAGGAATTGAAGAAAAGCAGCGAAATTTCTAACAGGCTGCTTCATAATCAAGCTTCATTCGTGATCTCCATTGCAAACTACAATCTGTCTTCAGATCGGATAAACCGCGCGGCAACCGCGATTTCATCTTACCGACTGAATATATACTCTCAGGCTCTTCCCCGACCATCCACCTCAGTACGTCGAGATCGTGGACCGCACAGTCGTGAAATATCCCACCTGCAAAGACACGCCGTACTCTCGACACCACGGTAACACACCAACGCAGGCGCTCATACGAACCAGAAATTTTGATGTAAGACATCGGCGGCCTTGGAGAATCCCGCGAGCACGTCTTGATACTCTGCACTCCGCCGACGACATGCCGCTTCTCGTAGAGGTCTCTCAGTTGGGGATCGAATCGCCTGGGTCAGAAATGGGCGAATGAGCACGGAATAAAGACGGCGCGCTTTTCGTGTTTCGAAGTTCGTCAGTGTGCGACAGCGCGCGCGAATTTTCACCTTGACCGTGGCCCGGTACGAGTCCTGATGACGGCTTGCCTACTTGGGATTGGTATGCTATTAATCTGTATGAGGTATGTCATTGTCATTACGGAGTATGGACTTGATGATTTCGCTTTTGCGGAACTGAAATCGAAGTGCAGCAGTTTCAGCGTGAGCGCAATGTACCGTATAAGATCGCATCGATCGCGGCGAACACAGAATGCTAATGCAGTTTCGCGCGTTATTTCATCGCTAAAGCGGGGAGCTTCGGCGGATTATTCAGAGCAGTTTGGGTAAGGGATGATTCCCAACCAGTAACGCTCCGATAGCAACTGACGACTTTTTTACCGTTTACGCCACATCTATGCCAGGGATATCTAGATATCCCTGATATATGCAAACAAACCGTGACCCTGATCTAACCTAGACATGGGCGTTGGCTTAGCGACAGTGGAAGCCACGCGAAGCTGTTTGGTAAATAAATCCCCGTTAACATTCGGCGTCCTTGTAAATACTTTGCAACTGGGTCAACCCTTAGAAATAATGATAGCGGTACTACCTGCAACGACATTTCATGCCTAGACCCAAAACACGATAGAAGCTCTCGAGAACACGGGGTCACGTTGCGCCTTGCAGTGTTTTTCACTACAGCAACCGCTCCGTAACTGCCGCAGTTTAAAAGTTCATCGTATTTTGAGGCCGAAATATTCATTGCGGTAATTAATTCGGAACATTTCACTCAGCTACTGAGAAACAAATATTGACTTCACAATCGATTTGAACGGAAACGAATTACATGTTACGATATATACGGGCCGGCCGAAAATTTACTAATGACGCATCTGAAGCCTTCGTAAGGCGGAAAATGAACTTTAATATGCGCGGCAAAAGTTTATTCACTGACACAACCTGACATTGCGCCTGATATGTACAGTACACTTCACTAAGTTTACACATCCACCCCGCCATGGGGTGCGCGAGGATTATAAGAGATACTCGTTGGGGTGTTTCAGCTGGTGTTGTTTGTGTGATAATTAACGCTTTACCGGATATAGTCTAGTCACAGAGATAAAATATAATACCGAGCATCCAGATAAACATCAACTACGTTACAATGATATTGTTTTTGATGAATACGTTCGCTGCGGACACGCCTTGCATCCCCTGACAACGTCAGCAGGTCGCGACACGCAGCAAACGTACCAGTTTTTCCACACCAGTAAACACCTATTTCATCTTATTATCACCACATATTTGTGAAAAAAGTTCTTTCGTTGAGCTAATCAAAACTGGATCAATCCAGTCGGAGCTCGTTCCAAGCGGTGGCAGGCACGCCCAATCAACAAACGGCAGAATCACTGTACTCTTGCCTGTTAAAAGCGCACAGAAGAGGTACTTTGTATTTTTCGGCCTCTTCGTAACATTGAATCGTTGATTCGATTGTCAACGCCAGCGGTTTTTCACAAAGAACGCCCTTGCCTTGAAAGTAATGCATTGATCCACACAAGAAAAAGTATACACTCTAAAAACTACAGCTGTAGTGCTACTATCTGCGCGCATATGGCCTGCCTATGGGCGTGAAACACAACTACCAATCAAATGTCGATCTTAGTGGGAGTTGTCCCTATACTCATCACTCACATCGAAAACAAACGCCATAGAGCGGCGGGTAAGTAAGCAGTACCTAACCACCAGCAGATATGACGTCTGAGTTAGCCTACTACTGAAAGTGAACTAAGGATTCGTTCACCATCCTTCAAATCAGCGATTACCCCATATGGGTTTGGACTGGGAATTCGACATGGTTCAAATGAATTCTGGCTTTGGACTTTAATACGAGTCTCAAATCCATTAATCCTGTTGCCTGTGGTTGAGGGACATGGCGATGAGGAATTACAGTGTTAAGGACTTTTACAATACTAATACTCTACATTAGTACACACACCATCACCAAAGTACACACACCATCACAAAACTAACTCACCTGCCCTGATAGCTTTCAAAGACAGAGATATATGTGTGTCAGTCGGAGTACAAATCACTACTCCGTGGATCCTGAAAACGTTACATACAATAAAGGATAGCCATGGACAACAGTAGAATAGTACAGTACATGATTTGTTGTCTGGGGCAGTTCAACAAGCTAAAAGGGGGAACTCACATTTTATCATTGAATACAACGTCACAATCTTCATTGGAGAGTATTTTGGTATTATCGAGGTAATAGTCGGCCTTCATTGAGTGTGCTTTCTTGACATCAACATCAACCAGGTAGGAAAGATTCACTGAAATAAATGTATCCATATAAAATAAATCAGTCATGTCATATAGAACAAAATACAGACTAGTAAGTCCAAACGTATAGAGTACAACAAACGACTCAATTATTAGTTAGGACACTGTGTTCTCTGATCAACATGTATTTACACTTGTTGATTCATTAATTCATCAGTGATGAGTCACTTTTTGCATGTTGTACACAAATATAGATACGATTTAGGTATGTTCATGACAGGGATATATAGAACTCCGGGATGGCTGACTGCGTCAATTGCGTCATCGCGGCATTACCTAAGTAGGTCCGGATTCACGCATTCAGTTTTGATGCACGTTCCAGTCAGCCGCTTCATCTGTGTGTAATTTCAAGTTTTTGAGAGCGGTAGGGGCATATAATATTCATGTTCATGTTCTTATATAAAGCTATAGGTTAACTAGGTTATGAGATGTTCAGGTAGTCTGAAACTTTGCGGTATAAGCCCTATTCCTTCAGCAGCAATTTAACGGTATGCCGGTACGCCGGGTTGGAATCCCGGTACGTTTAGCGTAATATCTTTGGTGTACCGGTCATTTACTCGGCTTCGGAATATCTCTGCTTCTGTAGTATCTTATGTAACATGTTTTGCTGCGCTGATAATCGTGAGAAAATAACAAAATGTAGAATAATTAACGTTAACATTGATATCCGCAGTATGATTTAGATTACGCCTTGCGGTATGTTTTTCATTTACCGGTATGTTATGCGAATGTATGTCACCATACCATCCAAGGCTGTACATTGTACAAGTACAAGTGTACATTTACACTGTGCCGTGTGAGCTATTAAGGCGACCGTTAGGAGGGATCTTCGTCAGTTAAGATCTTGTGCTATAGATTAATATGTGAATATGCAGGTAGTGCTGGTAGCCTATTGCAGGCTTACTGGTATTCCAGATCATTGCTTGATTATTCTTAGTAAGAATTGGAGCCACTGAGTACACTACCGATGTGCAAGATTCAAGAGGCATTTCAATTAAGGATAACCAAACATTTGAATCTAATACAAACACAACACGTCAAGGTCGTTGCAGTTGTAAGTGTCCATAACAACTTTTGAATCCAATCTCTTGTTACAGATACTATTCATCAGTTACATGTCTAGTAAATCAAGACAGTTATATGTTTGTTAATGAATGGCACCTTAATGCTACAGTACTGGAATTATACTTCAACAGAAATGCACTGTTGTGAACTGCCAATGGCTGACTTCCAGTACAGTATATGGCCACAACATTTTTTGACCATTTGCTCTTACTGAAGCCATGAAGATGCCCACTCCCTTGAATGGATAAGCCAACACAATCGTCAGGACACGATACGACCCTGAGATACGGCCAGTCTTTACCATATAAACACTTATAGCCTATAGGCTATAGGCCTGTACGACGAAGGAAGAGAAAACTCTGAGGATTGCTTTCAATTTGCAAGGTTTCGTCAAATCGTCGCAATAATGCATTGGAGCTCTCCTCGGTCGGCCAAAGGTAAGTTAGGCTGATTCTAGTAATACGTTATTAAATGAGCGATTTACATTAATCCTGATGTGGTTAAAGTAGTCTGCGTTGCTACTCAAGTAATAGTTGAATTCCCGGGCGTACTGGTATTTAAACTTCCTCAAGTAGCTGTAGAAAGTGAAATGCCTGCAAGGTACTTGAGTTTGGAGATGGCTGCTTCAAATTTACAAGATTTATCTTCGAAAATAGGCAACACGTACTTGAGTACTACAATGAAGTAGAAGTTCTTCACTATAGAACAACTCTGCATACATCTATATATATATTCTTGAGGGTAATTTGTGTCTCTGAATACATCATTTGTTCATTTTTGTTGCAGATTCCGGAAAAACAAACGCGATGTTCCAGCATTTGCATCACGTCAGCAGTGGATATCCTGATATATTATACTGGGCACATCCAATTGAAATCTTGGCAAAGGTGGCCACAACCTGAATATTTGGATCTCGTGCCTCCTCACCGAGATGTTTTTTTGACATGGAATCATCTATCGCTCTATCGGAAAATCTGCAAGACAATGATACTGAATATTTCTTAACTGATAAATGGCATGAAATGCTTCAGGACGCCCATTCGTGATGTACCGTTAAGCCATGGTTGTAATTTCTTCACTGCGGTCATGAATCTATTGCTCGGTGAACAAAATATCAGCTGAATTCAACAACTGGGTCTACCGAATGCTTCTCAAATTGATAATGATATGTACCAAACTTCTACCCCCCCCCCAGGCTGCATTTGAACCTGAAGAGAAGTATCAATTGTGTGTTGATTTCTTGATCAACTTTCATTGAGTGACATAGAAGATGACAATGCTGCTATCACAATTTCGAGTCCTTACAGGCCGTGCTATCTTTTCGTTATTGGAAATGCTCCATGGTAGGGGTGCATTTAAAATAAACTGTGTTAGAAACACAATGTTTAAAACATGCTTTAAACAGTGTTTTAAACAAAGGCCTTTTGAAAAAAATTCTTTTTAAGTTGTAAAATTATGCCATAATTGTGTAAATACTTTCCAAAACATGTGTTGTATGAGCCTACGGACGATTACCACCCGATATAGCCGACTAATATCAATATGGAATGGCTGGAACCCTCAAAATAGTTGGTTCAACAGCAATAGCACATATATTTCGTCAAAGGAGCTATATTCACACTATATTTTCAATTGTCAATGTCAATCCAATATGACGTCACTGTTGAATATTCTTGACGTCATCGCTTAAAAAAAGTATGTTTTATACAAGGGCCTGGCTTTAAACATGTTTGTTTTAAATGCAACCCTATACTTCATGGTAATTGTCGATTAACGCTAATTGAAATGGTTGATTTAATCAATCCTATTACCGCCCCCCCCCCCCCCTTCCCAGCTGCAAGGTTTCAGACAATGGCTTGTAAATAGGTAGAAGACGCTGATATTATTCGTTATTCACTCTGTTATTTATGGCCTGATGCATATTATATGATGTGTAGAAATTAAACACATTCATGATTTACTGAAATTCAGAGTTTTCATAGTTTACTTGGTTGGCTATACAGCAGTGTCATACTTTACTAGGTTGGCTATACAGCAGTAAGGTTGTGATATGGGAAGAATGTCTAGCTTACTCACTAACTATTCTGCAAAAGGGTGAGGATCATTATTCTAGAAACAGCTGTATCGCTAGCTTGCAGAAAAGTGGATGTTTCGAGGCAGATTGCAGGTAACTTTCTGGACCTACTTAGGTAACGGCCAAAATGAAGTCAGCCATCCCGGAGTTCTATATATCCCTGGTTCATGATCTTTCACAAGAGCGTAATTCCTTGTTGACAGTGAACGACAAGTCACTGTTCAGTTCAGACAACACATCTGTTTGATGGAATTTCGTGATGGACTTGTAAAAAATTTAAAAAGCATATACCTACTAGCTTGGGAATCATTCTACCAACCTTGAAGAGTAACGTTGCATGTTTGAAGCCTACTCATCAGAATATGAACCATTTTTATAAAAGACAGATATATGTTATTTCTGTTAATCATTGAATAGTATATTCATATTGAAATGAACCCGAATATTTTCGGCTGACACTCGTCAGGGGTAATCTTCAGCAACTATAGTAGAAAATTCATAACAACATCGTATATCAACAGTCTGTTGATCAGTACACACCTCTTGGATTTTTCACCATATTTTCTAGGTGAATGGCACCCATCCTTCCCAATCCGAATAACGCCAGGTTAACACGGTCAATACTTGCAGAACCCATGGTATCTAACGATGTACAGGAGTGTTGATGCTGATCCTCACTGAGCCTGTCTATATAACGATAGTATAAAGTAGCAGAAACGACCTGACACCGAGAGAGTAGAGTAAGTCATTGACGTTTGTAGCACTACGTCGGCTTATATAGGGTACAATTACTTCACTTTTGACCTAATTCTAAAAAAACGACGATCGAGAACCAAGCCAAGCATAAAATATATATGTATAAATGCAACGGCATGATCCAGCTTATGATTCTCGCAGTGCACCGGTAAGTTGCGAGTGCGATTGTACGTACATTCGTTCTTCGCATTGTTTTGAACTCAAAGTTCAAAATTATTGAAGCGGGACGTTGCGTGCGTGATTCACAGTGCTGACTCTTTTCTACAACGTCACTACGCATTAGCAACACACACAACGACTAAAGAGATAAGCTAATGTTGTGCCAGCGCCTCTCTCTTTCATGGAGTGTCGGAGGCCATGTTAAACTTTTGAATGTTTCATACGTAGTGTAGGTTTGTCAGTGTCGCATACGTGGGCTTTATGGAATTTGGAATTGTTGGGTCTGAATGACCGTGGTAAACGCATGTACCAGAGGCTCTCGCAGGTTATTATAGATAATTTAATTAACAAGACCGAGAGCCACATAGATTTCATTGCACTGGATTGCATCAATGATAGAACACAGTAATTTGGTACTAAACTATATTATGCGTAGATATATGTGTATTTTTATGAATCTATCAAAAGATATACTACCGAAAATACTTCCACAAAAATATCTAATAGTCACACAGAGATTGAACTATAGATTAATATGGTAAACCTTTACCTTCGTTATCTATAATTGAACTGCCAATTAGTTCATGGCTATCCGTCAAGCGACAGTATTTTTGTGAGCTTTTCTGGGCGTCTATAGCTCCCGCTATGAAACCCATCCTGTCCAAGAAGACTGAAAATGACGTCCTACAAATTCAAACTTTGATATTTTCCTTAATATTTATTACCACTGCATGCACAATTAGGACGGCAGTAGTTGCACGAGTACTTCAATCTTTTTAAAGTATAATTTGGAAGGTTTATACCTACTTGCAGTGTCTCCTTAAGTCTACATCATGTTCTACAATCTACTTCATGTAAGCCTGCTGTTACTGCAACTTTTCGAAACATACTTCTATTCATAAAAATTGTCATTTAGACAGAGGTGGTCAAAGTAGTCAAGAAAACTACTCAAGTAGAAGTAGAAGTAGCCACGAAAAAATCTATTCAAGTACGAGTAGAAGTACTTCTTCAATAAGCCATCTAAAACTACTTGAAGTAGAAGTAGAATTGATTGACCTTAAATCTACTCAAGTAAGTACGTAGTTTTGAAAACAGTCTTAATTCGTTTACATGACTGTCAAAAGCTGCGAATTGAGCTATGCGGAAGGTGCAGAAAGCTTGATTCGTATTGATGCATCCCAGGAAGGTATGAATTTCCGACAGAATAAGCATATTTTCGCATCATGAGATGTAAATTATAGTATTGATATGAAAATGCGATACAAACCCTTTGTTTACAAGAAGACCCCGTTTTAGAGAATATTATGGCATGACACCCTACCCCACATTATAAGGCCCCAAGTTTAGGCGAAGAGCAATACGTAAAAGTTTTGTCGCATACGGTTTTATCACTTTGCGCGATTAGTATACGTTGATAACAAATATTGCGGATCGTAAAAGTTTTATATAGGCTAGTGTCGCTATTATTTTCGGAAAATAGAGGCATTACTACATTTGCTTTCATACTTCGACATCGACATGTATGTTCTGCAGACAAAAGAACTGCAAGTAATTGGAACTCAAAGTATGATACTCGTAATTGAAAGTGAAATACAAATACCATCTCTAAAAAACGGAAGCTATATTTCATGTCTTTTGTCCATAAAGCTTCAAAGGTGATCTGCTAAAACAGGTGTAACGTTCAAAACTGCTGGATTTTCCAGATTAGCAAGACACGTAAGGGGCTGCTCGATTACGATATGATTGGTAATTGCTAGATTGCGAAACGGTAGTTTCAAACTTTATGGTGGACCATATTTACTGTGATGAAATATTTGATATGGACGACAATGCGGTGTGAGCGAGACCAAGCAATCCGGTATCTAAATTATATTCACTGATACTTTACTGAAAACATATTCGTCCATCCAAAGCTACTGTGCGCGAAGCGCAACAAAATTTCCGGGCTTTACTTGACTTTTATGAATATTAAAATGTTGGTATTGCCTGAAAACAGCCCCGAAATTCCTCAGGCTGTCTTTCGTATTGGGGGATTACACTACTTCTACTTGACAAACTGAAAATAGCGAAAAGTAGGTAAGTAGATCACGAAATATTACGAAGTAGAAGTAGAGAAAATCAGATCTACTTGAGTAAGTGCCATAAGTAGAGGAAAACTACTTGAGTACTTCAAAAAAGTAGAAGTACTTCGTTACTGACCACCTCTGCATTTAGAAAGTATATTATTGGCGGTTTGCATCACTCAACTTAAATCGCCTCAGAAACCGGGATATGTAGCTTCATACCCGATAAACCAGGGATCTTAACCTTGTCTCCAGCGCCCCCCCCCCCCCAGGGGGCGCTTTGGATTTTGAAGGGGACGGAAACGCTCATGCAAGGGGCGAAATGGGGGCGCTCGGCTCAGGGGGGCGGTAAGAGGAGCGCTGAAGAAAAATGGCCTCGCTGTAGATGGTGTGGTAACGACATATGCTTATGCTTGTATAGTAGAACAATAGTACTCGGAGCACGCCCTGCCATTCAAAATGGCTATTCAGCCGAGGAATATAGGCTATCCCTCCGACTAAACAAGATATATTTCAAGAACTCCCGACTTGTTTTTTGACTTTCATATTCAGTTGGCATTTCTGGATGAAATTTGTTTATAAAAGATCCGGTACTCCATGATGAGGCGGAGGAGCATGTATAGGTCTACATAGGGATTAAATATTTATCGGTTACTGAGCGACATGCTATATTTAGGAGGGTGTAACAGGGTAAAAACCATTGGAGGCGTTTTGCCCCATCCATGTAGCAAAACGTCAAATTGGTGGACCTGGACATAGATGAATGATGATTTTACATATGATAATTGATACTTGGATTTTCCAGACGATCGTGGTAGAGTGGGGACGATATCTCGCGCGCAAATTCCGAAATTCAACCCGTTTCGACTAGTTTGGTGGATATTACGACGTTTCCCGCTTAGGATAGGCGCGCTGCCTCATTCTACCGAACCACCGTTAATTAGTCGAGGTCGTCTAATAGTGAAGTCCCAACGCGAAACCTTCGACCACTCACCCATTGTTTTTTAGAACACTCCTCAAAATCGGTGGGCGCCATACCCAGGCAATTTTTGAAAGGGGCGCTGGAGAAAAAAACGATAAAGCAAAAGTCTGAACCTGATATAATTCTTTGAACTATACTTACATGAGTACTTTCAGATCGTTCATATTCTACCTGTACTTCAACGAGTTTTGGCATGTCTTGAATAAATTGTAATTCAGAGCTGTTTATGACGAATTGCGCTATCCCAGGGGAGTGCAAACTGCGGCTCGCGGACCGCATGCGGCTCTTTTAGCCTTTGATTGCGACTCTATAATAATTGCATACATGTGTTTCGCCATTTTGCTGGAGAAGTTTAACCTGATCATGCGTATTTTTTCGTGTTGTTTCCTTCCTCATGGTTTACTCAAGACTTTTAAAATTTAGGGGAAGGTACCAATGAAGTAGGCCTACCCCCAGAGGGTTAGAAATTTGCAATTGAACTCTCGAATCGAGTTCACATACATGTTTCAGTTCTAACGATGGATGCCTGGTCATCAATCAATTATAAATCATTGTGTTCAACAATGAACTTGATAATAATGAATGATGGACCAAAACATTGAAATTGAGATTTTGTGCCCTCAGTGAGTCGCACCAACCCTGGAGCACATACTTGGCCAATGACCACCTATCTCAGGACCAGCGCGTCTCAGTCCAACACTGCATCAGACTTTCTACATTCCTTGCATCAGACAACTGGGACGGCATTGATCTGCGTTGTTGCCGTGGCCGGATTTTGATATCAGTCATGTCCCAAATCACAATGCATGTCTCGACAGAAAGCAGTGGCCGTAATAACACCACATCATGATTGATTTCACACCTTTGCAGATGCCTCCGTGGCAAACTGGGAGAAGAACTGCGGTAGTTGAGCAATGAACATACTCTACATTCCCATCTCATCGCAAGTGACGTGCGGTGAGAGTAATGGTTGGTAAGGTACTGACCCTTTTAGAGTCGGATTTACAAATAGATATCCAAAAGTCGAACTGGTTCAGTTGGCGACTTGTTTCTCATCACATTAGCACTCCTCGTACGCTGGCTACGCAAGAAGGTAGCAATCCCCATATCCACAGTCGAAGGTATATGTATGGATGGTAAAGACATACATATTTATCAGTAGGGTAATGTATTTGCTCTGCTTTGCACTACCTGTTGGCCGTCGCAACTACACCGTCGGTTTACCGTTTGCCAAGACGATGACGTGTCGTATACGCTGAGATTGTCGGATTGTTGGCTAACAGTGGGTGAGGCAAACCATCTACCAAGTATGCCTCACCAGTTCAATATTTCTCTACACCGTCGTATCAAATTCCTTAGCGATTTTCAGGGGGTTATCGTGTTCTGACGTTCTTAATATTTAGATTTTCGGAAGCAGAGCGACAATAGCATTCGATTGATACCAGTTATTACAAATTCTGAGCTGTTTATGATAAATTGCACTACTGCAGGTGAGGCTTGGCCAGTCTGTGCCCAACCTCTACTTAGGCGCTATAATTTTTAACAATAAATATGTAAACTACGCGATTTTATATGTGGAAATGATTCAAAATTAGTCATTCATGAATATCAATGAAAATACGCATAATTATCGGTGTTGTAATCATTGAAGGTGACACAATTTTCTTTTACTCATCCTGACGACAGGTGAGGCACTGCCTCACTCTCTAGCCGCACATCACCGCTTACAAACAAACCCGGATTACTTGAAATTCTGAATCATAACCTCTGCAAATGCGACTTTTTATGATTTATTTACTCATCCATTCATCCAACAAAACTTCAATGAAACCTAATATAGTTCTGGCGTTAAAACCCGCTTCACGACCTGAGATCGGCCGCCATCTTATTCAATGCGCTCCCCGCCTTGAACCACCCGATTTGCGTTTCATTGAAAGTGTGGTTGAGGGTGAAAGTGTCGGTAGAACCGTCTGCGTGCGTCAACCTGGCGGTCAGCGGTTTCCCCGGTTGGAAATCGGTCAGCCCCAGGATAGCCACCTTATCGGTCGGTTGAACCTTGTCATAGTCAGCCGGGTCGGCAAACGTCAGCGGCAACATCCCCTGCTTTTTCAAATTTGTCTCGTGGATCCTGGCAAAACTTTTCACGATGATAGCTCTTCCGCCGAGATGCCTGGGTTCCAACGCGGCATGCTCACGACTGCTGCCTTCGCCGTAATTCTCATCACCCACGACGACCCATCCGACGTTCTGCGCTTTGTAGTAGCGAGCTGTGTCCGGGACGGCACCCATATCCCCTGTCATTTGGTTTTTGACCTTGTTGGCTTCTTCGTTCTCGACATTAATCGCGCCTATGAGTAAATTATTCGAGATATTGTCCAAGTGGCCGCGGTATTTCAACCAGGGCCCTGCCATGCTGATGTGATCCGTGGTGCATTTCCCTTTCGCTTTGATCAAGACTACCATGTCCTCCAAGTCCGTGCCTTCCCATTCCTTGAAAGGAGTGAGTAGTTGCAGACGCTGTGAGTCATCAGCTACATCAACACGCAAACCGGATCCATCTTCCGGGAATGGTTGGTAAGTGTCGACACCTGGATCGAATCCTTTCGACGGCAGCTCGTCACCAGTGGGGGCGGTGAACTTGAAATCAGATCCATCCGCTGCTTTCAAAGTGTCAGTTTCCGGATTAAACCGCAAATCGCCTGCAAAAGCGAGGGCTGTCACTAATTCGGGTGATGTTACGAAAGCGTGCGTGGCCGGATTAGCATCATTTCTACCAGTGAAATTTCTGTTATACGACGTGACAATGGTGTTTTTCTCTCCTTTTTTAACATCTTGACGGTCCCACTGGCCGATACACGGACCACAGGCATTAGCTAGCACGACTCCTCCGACTTTTCTGAAAATTTCCGAGTACCCGTCTCTCTCGATAGTCGCACGAATCTGTTCCGACCCGGGAGTGATCGTGAACTGGGATTTCGCTTTGATTCCTCTATCCAGAGCCTGTTTGCATATATTCGCCGATCTTCCCATGTCCTCATAACTGCTGTTGGTGCAGCTGCCGATAAGTCCCACCTTCACTTCTGTGGGCCATCCATTTTTCTCCGCATTCGCTCCCATTTCCGCAATTGGATTGTACAAGTCAGGCGTGAATGGTCCGTTCACAGCTGGCTTCAACTCGTCAAGATTAATCTTAATGAGCTGATCGTAACTAGCGCCAGCATCAGGTGTCAGAACATCTCTGACGGCTTCAGCAGCTTCGCCAATTTCTCTCCTGTCTGTAGCGGAAAGGTAATCCTTCATTCTGGAGTTGAAAGGAAACACTGACGTGGTCGCGCCGATTTCAGCGCCCATATTGCAGATCGTGCCCATGCCGGTGCATGAAATAGAATCAACACCTGGACCGTGGTATTCAACGATAGCTCCCGTTGCTCCTTTCACCGTTAAGATATCGGCGACTTTCAAAATAACATCTTTCGGCGCAGTCCAACCTGATAAGGTACCGGTCAATTCGACTCCGATCACTTTCGGGCATTTCAGCTCCCATGGAATGTCAGCCATGACGTCGACTGCGTCCGCACCGCCAACACCAATGCACAAGCCCCCAAGACCGCCTCCATTGGGTGTGTGGCTGTCGGTACCGATGAGAAGCACACCAGGGAAAGCATAATTTTCCAAGATAATCTGATGAATAATACCAGACCCTGGCTTCCAAAATCCGACGCCGTATTTCGCAGCAGCAGACTGTAGAAAATCGTAGACCTCCTTGTTGATGTCCTTGGCTCTCGCGAGATCCTGTTCGCCTCCGATTTGCGCCTGAATCAAATGGTCACAATGAATCGTAGAAGGCACGGCAACTTTCGGAATCCCGCTGCTTATGAACTGAAGCATGGCCATTTGAGCGGTAGCATCTTGCATCGCAACTCGGTCCGGCCGTAAACGAAGATAAGATTCTCCACGGACTATATCCTGATTGTGCGGATCATCCAAATGACCATAGAGCACCTTTTCGCTCAAGGTCAAAGGTCGTTGCAGGCGATTCCTTACGACTTCAACGTTCTCCTTCAGTTTTTCGTAAGGGATGCTTTGCGACGGTTCAAATTTGCTCATTGAAGGTGCAGCGGCGTGTCTTGAACATATTGCAATACCTCGGATATCTACTTTCACATGCAAGCTACGCGAGTAGCTCTGTTTGCCAAGCTTCACAAGCCACGACATGGTCTAGTTAATTTAATCTATCAGGAACTGGAAAATTAACATTTATCATGATCAAGAATATGAATCAGCAAATTTAACCACAATATTACTGTAAAGAATATGCTAGTATACTAATAGGATAACTCGTTGCAGAAAATATTCACTTTCTATAGAATTAGAATGACAAGTGAAAAACAGAGGTAATCTGACATACCACAAATGCTATAAATTGATTTTGATAACTTTTAGTCACCACAAGTGCTAATATTTTAACTAGCATGGATTTGGAGCAGACATAAATGCTTAATTACTTCAGCTCCAGCTCTTATATCATAAATTAGCTCCAGCTCTGGTTCCGTTAAATAATTCGGGTCAGTCAGTAGGGCCTAGTCAGTGTCATCAGTAGCAGCTATCAACACTTGAATGTGCTGAACACAGAACACAGTCAAGTCCGCAGCAACGTGGTCTGTTACAATAGGTGATCCGGAGAGGCAAACAGGCAACAATTTGTAATTTTGTTAAGGGTAGTTATTAAATTACAAATATGCATAGTAGTAGAACAGCAACCTATGAAATACAGAAGCCGGAGCTATTCTTTAAACAACTGGTTCCAGCTTTTACTCTTTTTGAATTTCACATAGAGCTCCGGGGCTTCAAAGCCCTGGTCACTAGCCACGAGTTTATATTGCTTTGTAGTTATGATAGGACTAGGTCGTCACTTGGGTGACTTGTGTGCATTGGAAAAGCCCCATATGATTTCACACAGCGAAATACGAACCGTCACGCTTCTTTGTCTCGTGAAGTCAAAAAATTGGCTCTGTCACACGCAAATAATTGTGGAGAAGGTACGGTACTGAGATTAAAGAAGGGGTACTAAGTTCAATACTAATATAATAAAGAAAACATAATTATACTTAGACTATACTTAGATTTGGGGCTATGGTCCAATGAAGCAAAATAGGCGACTACGAAGCTTGACTTTAACAGAAAGTTAGGTTTTAATATTTTAATGGTTTCATAAAAATTGTTAAAACATGAATTATTATAGCTATAGGCCTATTCATTGACAACTGGCCTCATACACCGATGCACTCTGCTTCTTTCAGTATAATTATGATGCGGTGGTTTGGTAATTTGCTTACACCATCATCTACATTTAAGAACCAGTGAAAAAGCTGTTTAAACAATATTCTATGCCACATTTAGCACTTTAGCAGCATTGTTTTGGTGTAAACAATGATCGGTCTCTTATAAAGATTTCAATATGCATTAAATATTCCATATCAATGATATCATGGACACACATACCATTGTTTTCATTTCCCTGTGCATGAGCAGTAATACAATTTTTCACATCCACTTTGTCAAGGTCAAGATTAAGTATCGTATGAGGGATCTCTCAATCATCAAATACCACAGCTTCGAGAAGTTTTACTACAGCAGAAATAGCGGTACAATAAGACCAAGCCAGACTGGAAATCGTGCATATGGTTGTTGTCGGCAATAAATTATATACACGTATAGATTAATCGGGTGATTAAACGGAAAATTGCACGGGATGTTGCCATGCCAGCAATTCCATTCTGAAGAGCAATAGGTGGGGCCTTAAAAGTTAAAACAGCTATAACATTTTTTGATTTGCTTCAAGCATTTGAATAACATGATGACTATGTTTTATATTTTCAATAAATTACTTCAACTTGGAGAATCATCGCTGCTCACCTGTTATGTTAGGCAAAACGTACCGAGATTCCAGTAGCGGACGACCACCCGACCCGACATTCGGCCTTTCCTTGTACGAGTCCTACAACGCCATATTTTTAAGCAAACCAACCGCACGTCGTCGTCATATAATACATAAACAGTAGTACTGCAGCCTTCCACAACACATTTAGCTCATGACAAGACATGGAAAACAAAATGCACCAATCCGTCACCTAATCTGACCCTACCGACCTTCATCAACCCTACGCTCAACTAAAAAACACAGCATAAACTCCGGAATCCGAAACCAAGGACCGTAGTGATGGAAAATGACGTCATCATCGCAAGACAAATTTGCCAGGAATGTCTTTATGCCAACGATATATTACAGCTTATACCGAAATGCACAATTTATTGAGTGAAAATAAACAGGAATATATCAGAATTACATTTGATTATACATAACTAACCTACGGATAGATACGCAACACCCGTCGTCACGCTTGCTTGCCTGTATTGAAGTGATAAAATTGCTAATAAACCAATGATGATGATGATGGACGAAATTACTGCTCAGCAATCTGACCGCAACATAATTGCTAATCCCATAGCTGACGACCCGCGAGCTTAAATTCAATAGAGTTGATCTTATTTGAAAGCTACTGTTGCACTGATTCCGAAAATATACATTAAAATACAATCAGGGCAATGGATCTCCCTTAAAATACACCTCAAAGTCTGAAAATTGGCATTGTTCTAAACAATCGCAGCGAAGCAGCACAATGACCGTAGCAATGGCCCTTGCGTGGTTGCGATTGTTCAGAAAAATGCCGATTTTCAAACTTTGAGGTGTATTTCATGGGGGTTCCATTGCCATGATAAGATTTCGGAATCATTGTCATAGTCACTATAAATTACTGGCCTGCTTAGGTTATTAATCTAGTTTTTCACCGTCAGTTCAAAATCCCACAATACAGTAAAAAGATTGGTAGGAGAGAGAGAGAGAGAGTCTTTATTTTCATCGAACCAAAATACATAACAAACGGCAGTGATGGTGGTACAGAAAATATGCGTGCACAGTATTCGGTATTAGATAGGAATGATCGATAAGACCGTGAAGGTCATCTAGTCTGATCACACCAGCATCAAACAGGTACACTTGACTCTGAACAGTCTGGCTGTAAAGAAATGTTTAGTTAAAGGAAAATAGAAAAAAAAATTAAACAATGGTGGCAAATGATCAAAGAAGCAATGTCTGGGCGCAAGGAAGCAATGATTTTGGAAGGAAGCGAAAAACAAACGCGACTCCGTTAAGCAATCAATCAATCATTTCCCAGTGTAGTAAATTTATTGGCATACATTTATCCATGTGTTGTTTGCACAACGTTTTGAATGCTTCATGGGGCTTTTCATTCAGTGTGCAATGTGCATGCCTCTTCTTTACTTCGCCTAGGCTAAGGTGGGTGTCCGATCTTAAAGGCTACTCCAAGTTGTTTCGACACCTTCCTATCTTTTCAGTGTATCGCAGTCTTGTGATGTTTTGAAACGATGAAAATATTATTAAACCTGATTGATTGATTGATCGAATGTAGCTGGATGCAAGCCAGATTCACTCTCTTCTGGGCCTGCAGTCGACACAACGGTAGGTGGAGCAATGGAGTAACATATCCACCAGAGATTAGCATGATTAGGATAAGGATTTGAAAAAAACATATTTGTGAAAAGGATTTGGATTGGATTAGGATCAGAATTTTTTTTCAGAACTGTAGGATTTATTCAAAACAGTTATTAATATTATAGAAATTAAACATGGAACGGCAACGACCGATTTTGCAGCTTCGTTCCGCTTCGCCGAGGCTGGAGTGGAGGATTGTTTTGCGTAAACGACTGTAGGATTTCTGGCAATCCAAAAGCTATCTTCCCGAGCGCAGAAATTATTGAGTTTGGTCTTGATCGAAAGCTACTGTTGCACCGATTCCGAAAATATAAATTAAAATAATGACTAGGCACTGATCCACCTAGAATCCGTCTTCCAAGTCTGAAATATCGGCATTGTTCGAACAATCGGAGAGTCGCAACGGGTCAATGTTATGGCCATTGTGTTGCGGTTACCCGATTGTTCTGAACAATGCCGATATTTCAGACTTGGAGGATAGATTCAGGTGGATCATTCATCATCATCATTGGTTTATTACCAATTTTATCAGTTCAATACACCACAAAAATGCGATACAATGAAAAGACAGGAAGATGTCGAAGCGACAAGGAGTAGTCTATGCAATCTGACACCCACCTTGGCCTAGGCGATGTAAAGAGGAGGCATGCACACTGAATGAAAGTAAAGAAGATAGTATAGAAAAAGAATGCGACAAGAAATCGGGCGGCATGTCATGGGAAGCGAGATCGATAGGTCAGTCGTGGTCCGGTAATCTTGAGGATGGACTGTATTTATTTAGTAGTAATTGCTTGTATTTCGACTTGAATGTGGACATGCTCGTCGACTGTCGGATGGCCGGCGGGATACTGTTCCACACATCAGGTCCGGCATATTTGATGGAGCGATGATCTTTTCGGTCGATCATATGGTATTTGGACGACGTGGACGCGCGTGTGTTGTACTTGTGCGCGATCAGTGTCTGATCATTATTTTAATTTATATTTTCGGAATCGGTTCAACAGTAGCTTTCGATCAAGACCAAATTCAGTAATTTCTGCGCTCGGGAAGATAGCTTTTGGATTGCCAGGAATCCTACAGTCGCTTACGCAAAACATTTCTCCACTCCAGCCTCGGCGAAGCGGAACGAAGCTGCAAAATCGGTCGTTGCCGTTCCATGTTTAATTTCTATATTAATATACTATACTTAGGGTACACTACACTATGGTACACTCGGTGCCAATGAACATGAGAGGTTCGACCCTATGCTAAAAGTATCTTAAATCAAAATAGTTGTTGGTTCAGAAAGAAAAAATCCTATTCCTGCCTTGGATAAATAGCATTTTTTCTGAATTTCAAGTTAGAATCGGATTTGAATATACAAATTTTCTGGATCAGGATTTGGATTAGGACTTGAAGCTTCGGATTTATATTGGATTAGGACATGGAAATTCCAAATCCGCTCATCTCTGATATCCACCCACATATGTGCACTGTGGAGTCGGCGATGGAGCTAAATCGGTACGTACACTATACGTACCTGTCAGTGGTGCCACTCCTAGTGTTTTTATGGAATGGAATATGGAAATCAGAATTACCAAATTTTTCCTTATAGTTTCATATTCAAAACCAACAGGAAAAGCTACAACGCGTGGAACTCCTCATTTCAGGCTCCGTCAAAAATCAATTCCGAGCAGAGATACTAACAGTAGGTGGATCAAGATAGGATTTTATTGATTTTCGGTGTCGACCAGCGGTTCTTCTTCCCGGCAACGGTTTTGAGGTGCAAAATAAAACCATAAAAATGAGTGACCAGGGGCAAACTAAAAACTAAAAACGAAGCCAGCCACGAATATAGCTTAAATTTCATATCTTTTTGAGTTCGCTTTTTTCCACTGTTGATCATCTTTTACGACCATATAGTTGGAGAAAATACATTTGGAAATAACTACTACTGATACTTAACTTAAAATAATAAAATATCCATATATATTAACATCAGGCTGAATCAGTCCAGATCTGGATTTCAGGAGTAAGATTTCAACACGATTCATGGCGGCAATCTAGGAAAACTGCAGGTGTTTGACTGATCAGTTACTCGTCATAAACACCCATGACAATCCCCCCTGACATTGCTGGACAATCTATTTTCTGCGATAAATCCGACGAATATATTGGTATACAGCTGGATTCGAACATGTCGTCGATGAGCCATATATACACACTATATAGTCAAGTGCCCGTTCCGCCGAATTGCTTCCAATCTGCCGACTTACGGTCAGGCCATTATTCTCTTCAATACTGGGGGGCCGTACGTACCCTCGCACTATCAGCACTACAAGTCCAAAACATTTCCTCACACATTCGTAATATTGCAAGCCACTCAAGGAATAGGGTGTGGGCCTAATAATTTGATTATCCAAAAATGTTATGCCTTAAACAACGGTTCCCAAACTAGGGATCTCGACCCCAATGTGGTCGTTTGTTTATTCTATGTGGTCGCGGAGACGTTAATTATATACCAATGACTATTACAAGATGTCGATTAAGTGGATGCTAATGATGGCTCATTACTGCATATTTCGGTTAATTTTTCAAAATAAAAGAATAAACGACCTGTGAGGAATGCGAGCCCGGAAAACAAGATATCCAACGTAAGGTTGGTGTCTGGCCATTAATATGAAGATTAAAGATTACAGCGCACATAGTCGCCATCTTTCCAACATATATGCAGTAAGTAGGTTCTGACCACTGACCAGTTTTTAGTAATCAGCACGCCAAACTCAGACGTGGGGTCGCTGAACATTTTCAAATCCCCATTTGGGGCCGTGCCTTATCATAAAAGACATTTTGAAGGTAGAAATTGACTATCGGATATCAGAGTTACCTCAAGTATTTATCACTTATCACTGACCTGGAATGCCTTTCCCAAGGCATACTCAATCAGGTTGCTTCTTTGCATGTGCTTCTTCATTTCTTCACTTTCGACGTTTTTTGGTGCACTTGTCGGCATAATTTCCGTTTTCCTATGTGTTTTGTGCAACACTGGTGAGAAATATATCGACAAAAACTGTTCACCAAAGTTACCTAAACTGTATACTACAATGTTGGGATGACTCGAGTCTTGACTTGACTCGAGTCAGACTCGAGTCACCTTTTTTGTATGACTTGACTTGACTGAGTCACTTTGCTAAAATGACTTGACTTGACTTGACTCGGTGTATCAGAAATGTGGATTGACTCGTGACTCGGATCAAAATTGACGAGCCAATTTCAAGTCATAAAGTAATCGGTGTCGATAAAAATCACTGTATCTTGCATATGGTCGGATTGCTCGCGAAACGCTGGTGTAACCCGTGAGAGCGACCAATCATTCAATGATCGTGCGTTTTACTGAGCCGCGTTTGTTCGCTCAAAAATAAATTGACGACATGATCGAAGCTTACGTTGTCGTAAACTAGTATAGTATAGTAATTTATTATCAAAATGTATATTTCTGTTCTCTGTTCTTACCTTAACCAAACCTCTTTGTTTTATTAAAATTGAATTCGATTATAGTTTATATAGTCCTCAACCATTGGCGCAGGCTCGAATTATATCATATCAATTTGTAATGTATTGCATCTTGTCAATTCGTTTCTCTATTCTCCATTTTGGCTGGTAACTATATAAACTGAGGCTATGCAATTACTTACGCAGTTTAGCAGTTCTACGTATATGTGAGCGAACCAGCGCCTTCTTGCATGTATATTTAACTGTATATTAGCTTATTGCTTCAAAATCAATGACCACTCAATCTGTATTTCAGACAGCTTAGCAAAATGCAATGACGTAATCATGCCTCATACCTCGAAAAGGCAACTTGACTTGAATTGTGACTTGACTCGTGACTTGACTTGACTTGACTCGGCTTGACTCGAGTCACCTCCAAAAATCGAGTGACTTGACTTGACTCGAGTCACCTTCGAAAATCGTTTGACTTGACTTGACTCGAGTCAAAATGTGCAATGACTCGAAATGACTCGTGACTCGAAGGTAGTGACTTGATCCCGACACTGGTATACTAAATATAGGTTCATGTGATTGAATGACCTCCTGTGTTGTTAATTAGCACGGTATATTGTTGTAAATGAATTTGTTTGTATATATTTCCGGGACGTGTATGACGTGTATAGGATACGTACATTTTTTCTGGCTTCAGCGTTTAAAAACATTGGTTTTCCGTGAACTCATAGTTGAATGCCCGCACAGACGACAAATTTAAGCGGTGTGCAGTCGAATTATCATTTAACAACTATAAAAACAATTACAATCAGAATTTGTCAGTATAGTGAATTAGTCTACTTATACATCCGCTGAGTAAGCTACTAAATTAAGCCTGGTCGACTCGCAGTGTTTACTCAAGTGGTTTTGCATTGATACCGCTGTTACTACAAATGTGGACTCCATAATAATACATATTACGAAGGTCTAACTTGAACATTTGTTGATGGAGAATTGTGAATTTTTTTAGTTAGCCGGTTGATGTTGTAAACCTTGTATGACGATTCAGGGTCACAAAATGTAGTTTCGTAACTGGTCCAGCACTTGTAACCAGTGTGGCCAATTGGCATATTTGAAAGCCAAATTTAGGAATTTTGGCACATTTTCACGTAGTGTGGCACCGGAATTTTGGGTTTGGCACGTTGTCACTATTTTGGCACTTTCGACCTTCTCGAACTATCACAATGAAAATTTTGTTTTCATCACATTAGATCAGTAACAAGTGTTGTATATACATAAGTAAGTATAATTGAGGTTATTTAAAATAAGAAATAAAACAGTAGGCATATTGGTGTCTTTCGTCCTAATAATCTTTATCTTGCGTTACATCGAATTATTAGGTAGCGGAAAAGTTTATCCGATGGCCTTTGCAAATATCCAGTATATAATGTCAACTATCTTTCGCCATTTAGGCTACCAGAACATGTAGCCCTTTCCTGAACAAATCAACTCAAGCCGAGTCTAGATCAATAAGGATATATAAATTAGGGATGGTGTGAACCTCTGAAAGGTTCAGGTTCGTGTGAACGCGAACCTTTTTGAAAGGTTCTGTGTGAACACGAACGTGAACCTCATGACGTCACGTGACGTCATATTGCTAATTCGTACCTTATCTGTCAATGAAGTGATAGCCTATATTAATGTACGCGATACCTATAGCGACGACTCGGGCCACATCATGTCACAATGCAGAAGTACATGTTGGCGTTTTCAACGTCACTAAATGTATCAACTGAGGCAATCAAAGGATATAATACTCCTATAAAATCAATATCTTCCGTCGCTTTGCCAACAATTTCGACGAGGACTTACCAGCGAATATAAGCTTACGCCTTAACGGTCTAGACTAGACCGGACAATGTATTCGGCGTCTGAGTATCGTCCATTGATATTGAGCAGAGTGTAAAACTGGTTTCTATACTTGCTACCGATATTACCCCATTAACAAGTTTTACAGCAGTAGCCAACACCTCAATCACAAGGATTTGGTTTTCGTGATGTAGTAAAGATATGAGGTCCAGATTTCCCCGTACTCCTGCTAGCTTTTTTGCATCAGAAAACGATATTAATCTCATTGATTGGTTGAATAAGCATCATTCGCTGACTACGTATTTCG
The DNA here is from genome assembly GCF_051294905.1 of Botryllus schlosseri. Classification (NCBI taxonomy): domain Eukaryota; kingdom Metazoa; phylum Chordata; class Ascidiacea; order Stolidobranchia; family Styelidae; genus Botryllus; species Botryllus schlosseri. The sequence continues at coordinate 9,578,754 of NC_137249.1, read as the reverse complement.
CTCGTGATGTTGTGTTATTGCAGGTCAAACTCACAGCAGAGAGAGACTAAATATTCACAAACGGAAAGCTGAATATTTCGAGCAAACATTTGTTACAAAGCAAGTAGCCTAAAACTTTTGAGATTGTCAAGGTGCATGCTCGTTTATAATAGTGTTGATTTTTATTGCTGCCAGCGCCATGCATAGAGTGGCCCGCAGTTGAAATGCAATTAATATGAACCAAAGATGTTATAATGAAGTGAAAATTGTGATATATGAAAAAGGTTCACAGTGCAGAACCTACCAAGGTTCTGTTGTGAACGCGAACCTCTAAATTTCCGAGGTTCACACACAGAACGCGAACGTGAACCTCACGTTCACACCATCCCTAAATATATGTGTAATTCGTGATGTGACTAAGATTGCTATTGCATGGGAAAGATCGTATTCGTGTCGTTTTTGTTGTAGAATTGTGGACTTCTACAGATTCAAATCGACGACTCAAAAAAGACAAAATATTGTCAAAATTGTATCATTAGGTCAGAAAACTGTCGAAATTGTTTACAAAGTCAAAATTTTGGTGCAAACTGCATTTCGTTGATGTCATAGAGCTTGCACTGTCGGTGAACTTATCTTGTGACATTTTTTTACCTTGTAGCCTACATTATAGACCTGGTAGTCGTAGATGGACCATTTCTACTCAATGTGAATCATGCACCATCGAATAGAACTAATAAGTTGACATGGCGTGATGATCGAGACGTCTAAAAGCCAGTGAAATTTCTAGTAGGTCTGAAATCTGAATCTGAAACTTGACTGCGTGGTGGACATTAGTTCTTATGGAACAGCGATTGTCAACGTATATGGGTGGGTCGCGATATATTAACAAAACTCAGATTTGTGATGCGGTTGAAAAAGTACGATATAGGCAACATTGTCAGTATAAAGCAACGGGTGTGTTGCTGGCTTTCCATCAGTATACACTGAACGTCGATACTGCCAGCAACCAAAGCAGCTGTTGACCGGTTTCTCTCTCTATTCTTCTCCAGTTACCTCGTACGCGGGCCACTCAGAACCTTCCCGCGGGTCGAGACTCGCGAGTTAGTGACGCATGCACTAAACAGTATATGGCACAGTATGTGTTAGTATCGTCTTTTGAAATTTCCGTATAGCAGTGGTTCTCAAACTGTGCTTTTTAGATGGTAGGGGAGACCGGGGACAAATGTAACAATCGACCTCACCGCTAGTAGGATGGAGAAATCCCCTTCATATTTTGAGTGCACATGCGGTAGTTATGTCTCCTAATATACCTGAAGTTACGTTGAGATACGACGCGAAACCCAGGGTTGTAATGACTCGAGTCGCGATTTTTTGGTGACTCGACTTGACTCAAGTCATTTTCTTGAAAATGAAAATTGACTCGACTCGACTCGAGTCAATTTGTGTATTGACTCGACTTGTACTCGAGTGATTTCCCATGACTCGGACCAAGTCATATGACTCGAGACTGGGTCTACCAAGACAGCCATTTCATAGTAATTTCGAAGAACAGTAAAGTTATCACACTATTATTATTTCGTCCGCAGTACTGATACTTGAAAATGCTACCAGAAACTGTTAAAAGTGAGAAAAATTAGTATATTATGAATGCGGAGCATACGATATCAGCGAGCAGAGTTGTAAAAAGTTGGTTTCACATGAAGTTAACTTGGAACTGAACAGTCAACACTTGAACTCGGACTCGAGTCAAATCACTATGACTCGAACTCGACACTCTACTCCGTGACTTGGACTCGGACTTGACTCGGTGGTGATTTGAAAATGACTTGACTTGACTCGAGTCAAAACTATGAAAGTGAGATTGACTCGTGACTCGGAACCTTGACGTGCATCGCCGGGTAGGTACCATACTGAGACATCATGGTCGAGCGTGTCAGGGGCAATTGTTCAATACCAGAACAGACACTATCTTGCCATACCAGATCTAAAATGATCCTCTGTCGGAACAGCCATACAGAAGTGGTTATGTGAATCTTTGGATCCGTTTTTTTCCCGTGATTCTACTACCCTAGCTCATGTTGATCGACTTTTGGTGTGTCGACCTTCAGTGGTCACTTAAGAACTTGCCCATGACTGAATCGTCATCCCCTGACTTTGAGCATCGCCCACCCACATTTTGTCTTTGGTGTGAATAATTTATTTTAATTTTGTACGGAACAGAATAATACCATTAGCGTTGATGCCACACAATGTTGTGTCCTCGTTTTGCTACAATATCATCGGCCCATTCAACCGAGATATTTTAGCCAGGTCGGTTTCGCACCTTCGCAGGTGACCAAATGTCCAACCCATTATGCACGCTGAACTACAGCACCATGGTAGAAGAGTGAATGTGTTTCTTGTACACTTTGAGCTCATGCAGAAGGCACGAAGGGTGATACTTCATTCAGATGCCAAAAATGCGATGGGGCGTAAAAGGAAGGGAAAGGACGTACTTTATTTTTGTCCGTGATGTTTTTCGGGCATATACACCGACTCATGATACACATACACACGATCTTTGCATATGCAATATGCATACCATGAGAGCATGATGTGCCTATGCCGCTGGACAAGGAAGGTGCAGGAAGGCGGCTTTCTAAGTCTTGCAGCACCCCTCCATGCTATCCCAGTAATGCATGAGCGCCAAGCGGGTTAGTCATGCTGGATACCAGTGTTACTAATCAGGTATTTGGTCTGACCCGGCCGGGGATCCAACCCATTACCTACCGATCAAGGAGCCGGACGCTTCACCATTATGCTATCTTGTCGTCAGCCTGGAGGAGTCGGCGTAGCCTTGAGGAGTTCAAACTTCTCTATTTTAGTTTAATGCAATAATACAATCTGTGCTCCCGTTTTTGTTGTTCATTTCGTTTGTTTTTGGTTATAAATAACACTGTTATAATTGCCTCGCATGGGCGTTACAATTGCCCCTGGGTACGGAGTACGGGCGATTGTAACATTTGAGCGACGATTTTCGCGACCCCAAATTTCCTTGATTGATTGTTGATTGAGTTCCATTTTAGTTTTTATATCAACTATCGGGTTGCTGGCTTCTTTATATAACAGTTTGGAAATAAAATATCCATGAGAAACGCACGTAATATTAGAAAATACAAAAAGTGTTACAATTGTCCCCGGTCTCTACGCGAAGAGTGATGTGCATAATGTCATATACCTCAGATTGACAAGCTTCAGCATGAGAAACAGTTGCAATTATTTTATTACATAGGGTTACCGTACGTCCTCCTTTAGGAGGATTTGTCCTCCTTTTTCGGGTTTTTAAAAATGTCCTCCGAGGACGCTTAAATGTGCTCCTTTTTGAAATTTTGTCCTCTGTTTTAGGAATTTTGGTCAAATTTATAGCAAACTTCGACTGAGATGCCGTAAATCAGCACCGACGTGACGCTCCGGCTGGTCATTCGGGAGCTGAGCGAAAGTTGACCTTTTTCTTAGTCAACCACCAGACAATGTGAAGGAAAAAACTGTATTTTGGGCACCGAACGAGAAAGATGACCTTTTTTTTAGTCAACCGACAACGAAGTGGTAGAAATTTACCACTTTTTCAGGATTTTCCACCGGTATTCTGCGTTTGAAAATTTTGAAAAAGTGTCCTCCTTTCCCGATTCCAAAATATGGTAACCCTATTATTACATGGTGTTTTATTGCTATCTATTGGTGTTGCGGTATAGTACTAACAGGAATAAGTAAAAACACCGATACATTCAAGTAACATAAGTATTTCAGGTGGTGCGCCGTGTAGTGAAAAACAAGTTAGTGGTACACCGTGTGGTGAAAGACAAATCAGTGGTACGCGATTGGAAAAGTTTGAGAAACACTGTCGTATACAGGGCCGTAACAGCACTTCGTCAGCCCCCCCCCCCAAACGTTGGTCTTGGGCCCCCCATAGGGTGATAAACCTAACTTCTGGGGGGCTTCGCCCCCAGACCCCCCTCAGGCTACACGATGTTTGCCGCTACTTGTCTACTACATTGGGTGTCCGTTTAGTGAGTCAGCTTTCATGACTGAATCGGTCAATATGATCGGGAATTTCATATATATTGCTATTCATTTTTACCCTCTCCATGCTCACGTAATATGATTTACTGGTAGAGCTGAGTGAGGTGTGTTTGAAAAGGTAGGAACCCTCAATAATAATTAAACATCTCCGGATGTATACCCGTTGGCAGGAACAAAACAGCACTTCGTCAGCCCCCCCCCCCCCGAAAAAAAATAAAACAAACTTGAGTCTGGGGCTTCCATAAGGTGATAAACCGTCCCCCATCACGTTGTCCGCTTTTCGCCACGAAATTATAGTGGTACCGTTTCGTGAGCCAGCGCGAGGCGCGAAAATTTTTCGATAATTAATGATAAATCGGTCAATAAGATCGGGAATTACATATATATTGCCATGAATTTCATGTCCTCTCTACTCATATTTACCGGTATAGCTGAGTGAGGTGTCTTCGAAACTGTACAGCCCATAACTAATAATTAAACATATTCGGGCGGGCGGACCCGTTGGTATGACTTCGTTACATAATGGTATTTCGTGACCCCCTGTCTGCTATATCAAAAAATATAAAATCGCCAAAACGTACTAAACTAAAAGTTCACACGATTTCAAATTGATATTTCTTCACTGCCATATAATTTTTCCCTGCAGGATGGTATTTGTCTTGTGAGGTTCAGATTGCCAAGACAGGAATATGCGGCACCAGTAATTTAGGCGCCTATGGACAATTAAACCTATATGTCTTTTGTATATATAACGAGGTTTTCGGTCAGCATAAGGGCAGTCCCTTTCGGCCAAGGTTTTCTCGTTGCCGATCGTTCTGGCACACTTCTTGGAGTCGCATATTACATGGCCTAAAACTTTATATGTCTGGTTGCGTCGTGGCGCGGTAATGGCCAACGCCGATATGCCCATTTCTATAAATGTTGCGTATTTTTTCTTGGGGAAGAGTACCTAATAATAAAGATATTTAGCAACTTGAAATCGCGCGCAGCGCGAAAAATTTTCCAAAAAGTTGCACAAATTTTCAAAAAATACTCTATAATTTATGCTAATTCACGAAATAATTTTGGACCCCCTTCGAGCTCGCCCCCCCCCAATTGGGGGGTTTGGGGTGCGGCAGTTACGGCCCTGGTCGCATAGTCTCTAGATTTTGATTGTTGGATCAAAATCAAATCACTACGGATTTGAGCTCAGAATATGCATTTAAAACAGTTTATGTATAATAATCAAAACTTAGTGGTTACTCAATTGGCGCGGGGTTTGCCAAACTCAAATTGCATTGCGGGCCGGACCAGCGAACTGGTTCCAAAATGTTAACATATGTGCTCTTTCTTTTCAATTGAATACTTTATTATCAAGCATTTCCATATAGTTTATTACAGTTATCACCATATGTATCACGTATCGTACGGATTTTATTCTAACTAGTAGCAACGCCTTTATTCGCGAATGATGGAGTTTGCCAAAATATTATGATTGGCCGGTTGAATAAAGTTATAAACCACTGAAACAGCAGCGCTAACGACGATATAAGTTGGCAATACGTAAGGTTGCATTTAACAAAAATCAATTAAAAACAGACATGTTTAAAACAAGGCCCTTGTTTAAAACATGTGTTTTTAAGCCATGACGTCACGAATATTCAATTGTGACGTCATAGTGGATTGACATTGACAATTGCAAATATAGGGTAATATAGCTTCTTTGACGAAAAATATGTACTATTGCTGTCGAATCGACTATTTTGAGGGTTCCAACCATGTCGGGTGGTAATTGTCCGTAGGCTCATGCAACATGTTTTTTGGAAAGTATTTGCACAATTATGGCACAATTTTACAACTTAAAAAAAACATTTTTAAAGGCCTTTGTTTAAAACACTGTTTAAAACATGTTTTTAACGAAGTGTTTTAAAACACCGTTTGTTTTAAATGCAACTCTACATATATGCTCCTTCAGTCGTAATCTGGTGTTTGCCCTGCGTATGTGTTGTGAGGAAGACAATATATTATACTGTAAACGCGGACGTTGGAATTTGGTTGATTAATATTAAATCTCGATTCCGATTTCACTGGAGGCTGGAACGTTTTGAGTCGGAAGTGACGGAGCAATGCAACCACCGATATTTCAATTAGAATTTTGTGTAACTGAGATATTCTCTATGTAAGCTGCATATAAAGGCTGTATAGTCATTGTCATTTTCGCTTCTGCGAATAACTACGTATCGGTCAATTTCCCGTAATACCCTGAACTCAGTGTACACTTTTTGCCTTCTCGAAATTGGGTGTCAATATCATCGACTTGTTCCTGGTGGTGACTATAAGTGAAACCACATCACCACATTCGGCTAGTTATAATGTGGCCTAATGAAAATGCTCGACACTTGCTGTCTTGAGGGATTATTTAATAGTATTTCATACAAAAATATCCAACATTTAATACAAATGTGCTGGATAATATAAAGATTTTTCAATCTACTTAGAATTGCTTCGCGGGCCGTATGAAATCGTCTGGCGGGCCGTATGTTTGACACCCCTATGGTGTAAGATGTAATCTATTATTTGCCCTGCACATGTGGTATAACACAAAAGGATTGATATCTGTCGTAGGCCATAGCATTCGCACGAATCTTTATTCTGGAATCTGGATTCCTTAACCAATGCCAGATGGCGATTGATTTACAACGGGCAAAAATATTACGTAATCTCCCCAGCTCTCGGCGATATCAATTATTCAAGTACTGAGCTGATTCTGCCTTTTCTATTCGCCAATGCCACGGAGATCACACGAGGCGAAATTTTACCACACCCGTTGAGATTTGAACGAATGAGAATGAGTGGTATGCTTCGCCGGAGCCAGATACGACAAGAAATTCTCTCATATTGCGAGCTATGCTTTTAGAATCAAACTACACGTCGCGACATATGGTCACCAAAACATAAAATATCTCAAAGATAGCCTGTCGGACTGAGGAAAAACGCAACCATCGAGCTGAAGGTGAACAATATTGATCACAAATCTGCTGGCAACACGTATGGCGCATTTTTATATTTGCAGTAGGCTACCAATGTACCACATTCATTCACCCCTTTACATCGTTGGCTGATATCGCATGATGATTCATCAACTTTCCACAAAATGCCTCGGAGGTTATTTCAACAAATATGCGATATATCAACCGATCCGATTTATACCGTGCTGACGTCGTAGATGTACCATCGCGTTTAAGATATACACAATAATTGTAGATTGTTCTCTGTGAGTGCATGCAAGAATATATTCATACATGATGATAATTATTCATGAAATTCAATACTCAATGTGATCTACTTGACTTGTGTCCGATCAGGGGATGGCTTCAATGGGAAATATTGAAACATTTCATCGTTCAGTTGTACTGACTGAAATTTCGTGTCGGACATGGTTTTTGGTTTGATGACGTCTTAGTTGACTTGAGTGGTCCCATCTGTAAAAGTAACAATGTATCGAGAATTCCTGATCGCAGCTCATTTCCATTATCGTTTATGCCTTGGAGAGGTCAAAACCGTAGTGGTACATTGCAAAGAATACAGTTACACGAAAAGCATGCGATTCAGTTGTTATAGGAACGTTTAGTTGCAACGCGACATCAGGGATTTCGCCACTTCGAATACAAGATGAACAATTAGAAAGGAAGGCATCAAGATACATATATAAAGAGTTTCAAGCTGTACAGTGTACAATTTCCAGATGTCCCATATCAACAATTATGGTAACACATGGAAAATGCTTGGCGCTTAATGCAGTGCACTTAAATCGTACAATGTAAAATCATACAGATATTCACCATGCGCCAAGCCTTTACCAATAAGAGGAAATAGTATTGTTTTCATGAAATGGATGTGCAAGCATTTGTTTAGGATTTCAAACAGGAAGAAGGAAGTTTTCTGTACTTTGTCAACTCTACAGCCTGACCAAACAATTCCTATAAATGGACTCTTTTTCATCAGGCTCATGGTGCTCTCTAAAGGCAGGACTATAATGATTGAATCTTTTCGTTGATAGTAGCATCGGTTACCTACAAGCAAAATCGTAGGTTTGCAAAATTTTGATATTCTTTAGGATATTGTCTACCGGGCTCCATTATAGTCACAAAGCATTAGCGATATGGCATTTGACTGTTCGGGAAATGGCCTGTTTGTGCTATATGATATTTTATAATTGAATAACAAACTTGACAAACAGTAAAAGTGAATAGTGCTCTACTTCCATTTGCGTTTCCGGACGCCGTACCACATACCATACGCGTTACCCGCGAATGTAAACGCTTGAGCAGACAGTTGAAACCAATGTGAACTATTGACACCAATCCATGGATTGTATTAGGACGCATTCATATTTATATTATAACTTACATGCTGAGACTTCAATCTAATATAGATAGATGAACTCGCATAGCGAAATGTACTATACATATACTATGATATTCTGATATTGATTGCACAGCACAAACATTCAAATACATGACTGTGACTACTAATGTTGGCGTAAGCATTGGCACAACCCATACAAGCCGAACATCCACTATACGCTGCCAGCATTCGGACTAATGAAAAATTCATGATGCTTGAAATAAAATGTATTACGACGGACAAAAAATCAATCCGCAACAGAATAAGATATAAGCTGTAAACATTAAAGAGAACACATGTCTGATTGCACATGTATTCGTATGCACCCGTAGTGCAGATATAGTTACGAATTACCCGTTGGAGCTTAGTTTGCTTACAATCAACACCTGGTGTCATTGAAAATTAAAACATTGTTTATTGCTGTAGTTTTCAACCATGTGACGGCCCTATAATGTAAATATTGTTATTCCCATCCAAACCATATGAATATTGAATATCAATCCCGGCTAGGCATGAAAAGATATCACAGCAGTGTTCCTATAAGAATAGCTGTTTAGTGATCGGGTGGCAGCTTTATTTGATGAAATTCGTATCGATCCTATCGTATAGATATATCATGTCTAACATCTGGTGAGTTAGCCCACCGTGCTCTGCCTGCTGGGTTCCGAACATGCCAGATCAGTTGCGCGACGGGTTACATCTGTCTGACGAATTACGGATCAATCAAGATGACGGTCGTCGCAGGTTGTAGGTAGTCATGGCAACCACGAAATCTTCGACACCATGTCAATCCGCTGTTATACCAAGCCGCTTTCCAGGCATACGTAAGCATGCCTTTTGACGGTACAGTGGATCGTCATGGTGCCAAACGCCTCGAGGAGCTTTGCTAATCTGACAGTGCCATCGCGTCACAGCGGACTTTTTATGCTACCGAGCAAAATTATCGGAAAGAAAGGGCCAGCTTTTCCGCTGACTGACAAGTCATATGCGCAGTTGAATTGACGAAATGCTGCTCTGTTCGCGAATCGGCTTCGCTTTAGTTGGCATCTTGGGTACATGGAAAAGTAGAAACATAACGGCCTCAATGACAAGCGTGCATTCAATTATTTAATGTATATCACAGCATTCCCAACAAAAAGCGATGCATTCTGCATGACGATACCGTATGACCATGCATTCAGCATTAGTTATTAACCAACCATATGCAAATAACATGCGATCCGCTGATTCGGTAACTGTGTTGACGGTGACAAATCTCGTAAAATATTCTCCATGACCAATTTTACGACCTTCACAATAAAAAAATATGGTTGGTCTATTGTACAATATTTATAGGTAACTAGGTTTGATTGAACGTCCAGAATGCGTGGCGTATAAGCCAACGCGAAAACTGACCTTTGTTTACAAACACCACCGACACGTTGAACTAAGACTGCGTTAACTAACGCGGCCAACAGCTGTATTTCAACGCGCTTGCCATATGCTTCTAATGGCGATACGCATTCAAGTGATACTATGAACAATGAACATTGTGCACTGACATCCAAACGTTTATACACATTGTAGTGACAATTAGGCGTTTCAATGTTCCAACCGGATGGTAAGCATTTTCACTTTCACTTGTTCCAGAATGATGACCCTGTCATTTAATCGAATATACAGTAGTGAAATGTGAATCCTAGTTTAGTCTAATCCGTGGCCATAAGTTTGTCACCGTAGTACAGTGTGCATCCAGTTGAAAAATTCACTGATCACTGATCTGATCAACTATATCCGCAGTAACGTTTAGCAGAATACAGAATAGTAGTAGAATCCTTACCTATCTACGTACGGTGCCACACAGAACTGCGGTCATGCACACATTCGAAACACGGCAGTGGTCGTGACATATCCATATTCTGTACATCAATATAGCAAGTCTTCAGGTTGTGCGCCTGTAAATAAAAGTACATATCTTCTAACTGGAATGTTTCGCAGTGTTCTTGTACAATCTGCATCGGGGTTACGCCTTCAGCCAGCAATTCCCAGCAACAGCACGCGGAAGACACCGAAGGGCAATGTGATAGCTCCATCATGGCGAGTTGGTTACAAAATTTGATGCATAACTGTGATATCGAACTTATGGATTGGAGAAAACGTAACAAGTATAACTTGACGGGGAGCATTCGCTTACCTTATTTTAGTACATAGATTGGCCACGTCAGCCCGCGGTCTTTTCTTTTTTCTGTCACTTGTGAACCGCACCCTCTAAATCTCTTGTAGAATCCAGCATCATGTCGGTTATTCGATTGTGGTTAAAATTGAGCAAACGGCGTTTTATGGGATGCGCTGATACGATTTCGCTTTTTTTCCACGCGATACCTTCTGCTTTCCGGAACTATTGCTATAAGCCAAAAATTTTCATACACCACAATTGCCAGACATCCGAAAACCAACCCAACAATAAAACGCGTATGAACACTGAACAGTCAGCGCCCGTCTCTCGAATATTGGAAATCGAACCATTGTATATCGACCGCATACGACTTTACTGCCTGGATGATGTAGCTAATACTAGCCTACCCTCGGCCCCGACAACAGTCAATAGGCGTTTCTAAGTTCGATCAAAACCGGTCAAATGCCCCGATACGGAATATCAAGTCAATACTTTCAGTGACAAATCAGATAAGTTATAATTTTCGTGTTGTCGATTCAAGCAAACTATATGCCAATATATGTGACCATCCACTTGAAGGTAAGAGCAGGGTTGTAGTTGTAGTTGTACCACAGTCGATTATGTCGTATAAATAAATAAGACATTGCGAGAAATAACATTGCGGTATAATAACTATCATAAATGCGGAAGGAAATCAAGGCTCGAAATCATAATTCAGGGTTACATTTAAACGCGAATTTGAGCACAGCACATAACCTGCCAAGTTTTAACATAAACTGCAAAGTTGCGATTCTAGTATAGGCTAGGGTTGCCATACGTCCGGAATTTCCCGGACATATGCCGGAATTTCACTGTTAAAACTGCGTCCGGGAGGAATTTCTAAAATATGCCTAAATGTCCGGGATTTTGAAGGCTTGAAGTCAGCTCATATTTTTTTCGTAAATCAACATAAACAATATTATTTATGCTACATGAAATGTTCTTCGATTTAGTATCATATTGGTTTCAATATGGGGACCAACACCCTCGCAAAAAGTGCGATCAAAAATAAATATTCATTCATAAACATTCATTTACAAAAATAAGTCTAATTGTAATCGCAATTACAAGATGACGGTATATTCATAGAGTCGGATTAGGCCGTTTGGATGCTTTATTCAAAGATAAGTTACTCTAGACCTCGAGGTAATGCCTTTATTCTGGGGTTTGCGATGATGTTGAACATAATCAGCTTCTAAAATAGGCCGTAAGTCTAGTCAAATGTGCCGACCTTTAATTAGTAATCATCTCATCAAATTTTGAGCTGGGCCACGGAACATTTTCAAATTGGAAATGGAGTCGCGACCATGGAAGGTTGGAAACCACCGGATGTGCGGTATTTACATATCTCAGTGGTGCCCTGCGCACCGGCATTAGGCTGATAAATAATCTTATCTGTGTGACATGAACATGACTTAACGATGTACGTTGTACAATTACGCTCCCTGCCTTTTCGAAGCCATCATCCTCCGCAGCTCTGATCACGTGGGCGGAGAGAGGATCAAAATTTTATAGTAATATATGGAAGAACCAATATTATTGACATATTTCAATCAAATGCTCGACCAGATTCATAGAAACCAGATTCATATAGCAAGCTCTTATAACACACAGCCACATACTCCTGAACCGGTTCGTAACCACCCCCAGTCTATAGACAAAGCTTTGCTGGTGTGACGTCGTATTGATCGTGAATGTGCACAGGACTCATTTTGAAATCCGCTAGTCGGCGCTAAAGAGCGTCCGTAATTTGTGCAAGAAAAATATGGTAACCCATGGCCATGGGTAACCCTAATATATATTGATATAGATACTGCCGATAGAGCTGACTGAGGGTTTTTCTTGTAACATCTAGGGGCCGTAAATAATTATTCACCATATTCGGGCGGACCCGTTGGTATAATGACTTCGTTACTTGATGCTATTTTGTGACCTCATGTCTGCTGTGATGACAAAAGATATTGAAATCGCCCAAACGTACTAATTAAACTAAAAGACGCACACGATTTCAAATTGGTATTTTTCCACTGATAGCAAATAATTTTCCTGTGTTGTGGGGTTCAGAATGCCAAGACAGGAACATTCGGCGCTAGTCATTTAGGCGCCAGTTGACAAATAAACATCATATAATGTATATATATATCGAAGTTTGCGGTCTGTATAAGGACACTCCTTTTCGGGCAAGGTTTTTGCTCGCTGCCGATCGTTCCGGCACACTTCTCGGAGTCGCATGATACATGGCCCGTAAGGACAGCGACGTATGCGAATGGCCTGGACCAACCTGCGACACTTCATGCTCCTGCCGACACTGGAACCGCATTGCATCGATGGCTTTGGACAAACCAACTCCCCCACCACGCGGCCAACATAACACGCATATCAAATAAAAAGTCTTCATGTATTAAAGGTCAGGTAAGTGATGAACGTCATAACAGCATTACAAAAAAAGCAGTAAGCGAAAGAAGAGAGAAATTTCATCATAATAAAGTAGTAATTGTTCGCGCCAGCAGACAGCCGCGGCCCGAAAACGCCCAGTCGTCGAAGGTGTCTTTGCTCAAAATACGCGTTAAAATACCGCTGTAAACGATATCGCAAAAGAGGAAAAGGATCAAAACTGCCACGTAGAGATCAGACACTGACGTATATTAACGAAGCACAAACCCGCGAACGTAAGGTGTCGGCAAGAGGTCGATTGTATTCAGAACGTGTGCGCCGCAAAACGAAAACTAGTATATAAGTAGAACACTCAATTTGTAAAAGCTGTAAAACAGTCTCGGACCGGCTCTACATGACGGCGTGCCCCTGCGTATAAATATTGCGGCTGGGCAGAGTGACGTGCGTCGGCTGCTTGACGATGTGCCTCGCGCCGTTACCGCGCCCGCGTTTCTCGCAGCAGCAACAGATCTGTCTGCGGAAGTTGCCCCACGACTCGAAGGTCTTGCTGGACCAAATCCAGAAGCCCGACGTGATGCCTGAAAGGAGTGGAAACAATGAAGGTATGCCTTGTAAGCAAAATCCTGTAATAATATCCTACCGGAGGGTATATAATATTCAATGTACCCGATCCCCACCCATACCGCAGGGAGCAAACAATGGAATATAAACAATTTCCACCTTCCCGTAGGGTGCAAATAAAGCACAAATTGTGCTTTCAAAGCCGTTCCACTGGGTGCAAATGAGCCAAATGCACAATTTCCAGCGTAGTGGGGATAAATCCCAAGGGTGCGGTCACTGCGGCAAGTATTGTTTTCGTGTATCGTTCCAAGGAGGCGTAAATACACAGAACCCACTACATCCCTGGGATATGGACTCATAAGAACAGGAGCATTTGGTTCATTTACACCACTGTGGTCCGGAACCTCTTTGCCTCTGCGGATCGGTTCAAGTCTCAGGTTAATTCCGCAGCACTCTAGGCCTCTCCATACAACTTCCGGATTGTTGACTTCGGGAACCTAAGCGCGAGGGCCCAGCAAGGGGACTCTGATTAACAACTTCTTCCGTGGACTGTCAGAAACTAATCCGCGGACGAAGGCCAAGGACTGCAGATTTCCACCAGCTTATAAGGGTGTGATTGCGTGAAGGACAGAATATTTTGCACCCCATGCCATGGTGAACATTCAGCAAATGCACCCATCCTTCACACGTACAGGTGAGGCAAAGGTCTTTCGGACCCTATGGCTATGCCAGAGGGGTGCTGGGTAGTGAATCGGTGACTAAAATAGTATAGATAACACGAGCAAGCACCAATGTCTCTAGATTAGATATTTATAAATTTTATGCCGACATTTCTTCAAGTCCCAATAACGGTATTTGCCCATAATATCAACTGATATCATCTGCTTACGGGGCTAGTCTAGTCAGATTAGGAAGGTTTTGCACTTGACTGTTGGATCACAGAATTGACTCGCATAGGTGTAGCCCAGGTGAAACTTTGATAGTGGAATTTTCATCTTGGTAGGGACTGAATTTTTACAATAAATTCGTGACGCAAGATATTCATGTTTCCCAAATTACTAACCATGGCTGCAACTAAGAACCAACGTGCTTTGATTCCAATTTTTAAATAGATTGATGTATATAACTGGTTGGGGATACTGCAACAATATATTCATATTCATCCATGCAACCGAAAATTGAGATAAAAAAAGTGCCTTCTCACGGTCAAGTGTTTAAACGGAATTAACCACTGTCAAGTCCGCAAATACTTGACGACTGGTCTGTAGCCATCTCATTCAACAATGCAGGAAATCCACCTGCATATTATTCAAACACTTTAGGATCATCCGCCCTTTTCAGTTATTTATTATTATCCTCATTAAAGATTAGCCAGACAACACACGGGACAGATGGTTGACGGTACAAGGATGTAGCTCAAAAAAATCCCATACAATGCTTTTTATGTGTATATTCAACGTCACCATTAACAAGGTTCTTTTATACTTGGGTAGATTTCCAGCAATTGTACCACCTATTCTAGCGGCTAGCGGCTAGCTCCACTTCTACTTCCACTCTTTTCCAACTCAAAATACTCTCTCGACTCTCCACATTTTCAAGGAGAGAGTCGAGTATGGCTAGATTTTGTATTAAAAAACAGCTTTTATATCACATTTTTTCGCAACACCAATCACATTTTGGGCCTTAGCAATTGAGTAGCCCAGTACCGGGTTGGCGCAAGTTTCATCAACAATGAAACATCTGGGAGTGGTCATCAGAACCACACGAAGTCCTGGGATTAAACAGATTTAGTTTTCCCATCAATATATTTGCATTCATTTGCAATTCATCCCTATTTCTATGTTACGATGTCAGCTCAACAGAGCAGCGTTCGTACACACTATTAATATCAGAGCATGCATGGTCGATCTAATGAAAGACGAGGAAGCCGTCAGAGAAATCATGCATCGGTGTGTCATCGAAAGTCCTGAACATGAAGGACAGCATGCTTTTGAATTCGTAAATCGGTAAGTCCGTGAACTAGCAACCTTGATAACGTGCCAGCGGTCCAAAAGTAAACGAAGACAGTATATACAAAATAGCACACACAGAAATCAACCCACCGACGATAAGCATCATAAAATACTTGATAATGAAGACAGTGAAGTCCGGCCGATCGTGTTGACACTGTGCGTAATTGGGATACCTGCAAGAAATAAATACGGATTACAGCGACTGGATTGTTTAACACTCGGACAAGAGTAAAGACGCCTGCCTTTAAATTTACAGAGCCTTTTTTCATATAATATGCCACACCGAAATCGGTGGATTATACCAAAAGCGAAATACTGTGCAGATGGTCATTTCCCGCTACAAATACTTGAAAATAAAAGAAACCGGTCCATTTGGCTATTCTTTAGGCTACTTTGCGAAGTACCATCAAGGACGGCCGAACAGCATATTGCTAAGGTGATAGTCCACGCCAGGCTGTCGTACTTTGAAACCCAATTGACTGATTTTGTTCTCGCAGCACTCGTTCCATGACAGTTATTAACAGAGGTGGTCAGTAACGAAGTACTTCTACTTTTACGAAGTACTCAAGTAGTTTTCCTCTACTTCTGGTACTTACTCAAGTAGATCTGATTTTCACTACTTCTACTTTTACTTCGTAATATTTTGTGATCTACTTACTTAACTTACTTTTCGCTATTTTCAGTTTGTCAAGTAGAAGTAGTTTAATCCTCCAAACAGGAAGATAGCCTGAGGAATTTCAGGGCTGTTTTCACGGAGTATCAATATTTAATTTTCATGAAACTTGAGTAAAGCGCAAAATTTTCGTCGCGCTTCACGCTCAGTGGATACGGAGTAACCAGTATGGTTTCACGAAAGTATCAGTGAATATAATTTAGGAAGCGGGTTGGCGTGGTTCCGTTCACACCGCATTGTCGCCCTTCGCCCATATGAAATATTTCATCACAGTATATATGGCTCATCATAACGTTTGAAACTTATGTTTCGGAATCTAGCATCTACTTATCATATCGTAATCCAGCAGTCCACGGCGTGTCCTAATCTGGAAAGTGGACTCTGACTTTTTTTAGTTTTAGAGCTGTTTTAGCATACCACCTTTGAAACTTTCTGGACTAAAGACATGAAATACATTTTCCGCTTTTAGAAGTAGTATTTATATTTCACTTTCAATTCCCAGTATCATTATAATTTGAGTTCTGATTCATATCAGTTCTTTTGTCTGGATAACATACATGTTGAAGTATAAAAGCAGGTGTAGTAATGCCTTTAATTTGCGGAAATGAAGCTACACAATATGGCATTTTTACGATCCGTCATATTTTTTATTAACGTTTACTAATCGCGCAAAGTGTTTACACCGTATCCTATACAACTTCTCCGCATTGCTCTTCGACTAAACTACGGGCCTTATAATATGGAGGAGTGCGCGTCATACCATGATATTTTTTTAAACGTGCTGTTCGAGTAAACAGAGGACTAGTATCGCATTTCCATATCAATACTATCATTTTCATCCCATGATGCGGACGAATGCTTATGCTATCGAAAATTGGATACCTCCTGGTATGCATCAATATGATTCAAGCTCGGCACCTTTCGCATAGCTCAATTTGCACCTTTTGACAATCCATGCGAACGAATTACGATCGGTTTCACAACTACTTACTTACTTGAGTAGATTTGAAGTCAATCAATTCTACTTCAAGTAGTTTTAGGTTGCTAATGGAAGAAGTACTTCTACTCGTACTTGAGTAGATTTTTTTCGTCGCTACTTCTACTTGAGTAGCTTTCTTGACTACTTTGACCACCTCTGGTTATTAAAGCCAAGATAGATGACCGATTTTCATGTGGAATCATGTCATCCACCGGAGAAGTATAGCACCAACATTGCCGCTGCCAAATCATAATCGGTAAACAACTCGGCTAGTTTCAAATGTCGTAAGATCTAAATAAACAATTACAACAATGATAGGATCAACGCAAGTGGCTACTTTTTACTGAGATCCGCAAACTAGCTGGGGACCGTAGAGCAGTTCAATAGGGTCTGCACATAGTTTGTTCCAAACTTTATTTGCCATCATTATCAGTCTTTAGTTATGCTGTTATTCGATAATGTGTTTTAGCATTTCTCGATCTGACTGTGAAATATCTAAACGATCGCACAGGGTCTACTAGGCAACATTTTTAGAAAGTTTGGGAACCGCCGGGTTAGACACACTTCGAACTCACTTGCACTCTTTGTACATCCACCCTTTCATCCAACAATCGCCGCGTGTGTATTCGTAAAAGTAGCAGGCGATAGTCACGGTGGCCGGAACCGTGTATAACACGCTGAAGATGCCGATACGGACCATCAGCCGTTCCAGCTTCCCCACTTTTGCTTCGGCCGAGTTCTTCACGACGGTCCTGTGGGAATAACAAATCTGACGCGACGAGCCCGAGCTGACATGATGCAAACGCGTCATACCTGATGTGAAACATCGCGATGAATCCGGCTATGAGAAAACCGGTGCCGGCGATTAAAAACGTGACGAGAGGAACCAAAATAAACCAGAGCAGAGGCTGCGGGTCGTAAACGCCGACAAAACAAACCTAAAAGCAATGACTATAACGTTACGTCGCCGGGTCGTCAAACCGTGCAACACTCACGCCGCTGAGCACCTCCCCTTCAATGCGCGCCATGGCCAAGATAACAATGGTCAAAGTAGCCGGGACAGCCCACGCCACCAAGTGAAAATAGTGACTGACCGCCTCGATAGCTTCGTTGCCCCACTTTAACCCAGCGGCTAGGAACCAAGTAACGGTCAGCACCACCCACCTGAACGAAAATAACAAACCTTCGCAATCGCTCGAAACTGGGGCTGGTGTGCAAAACCGAACACTTCGGTGATTTGGTCCTGAATCGAGAATTTGGCTTCAAACCGAGCATTCCACTCTCACTCATTCTGTCACAACAGTATGTATGATGTGGGAAATTCAAATATACACCTTTTATGTACAATGGGCAATGAGGGTATAATTTCAGTATTCGATACAATACCTCTAACTAGTCTATTCGAACCATTAGAACTATTACTCGATTCAGATTCAAGTACTTAAATCACTGTGCCAGTGTACTTGAAACTACGAGAGACGGGTCTTACCAAATCGAGCTCGCCATGCCAAAGAAATACAACAGCATAAAAAGAATGGTGCATCCAGCTTCCTTGGTGCCTTGAACGACGATCTACGTGGAAATCACACAACACGTTACGAGCGGCCAACAGATATTCAAGTGTGATCTCACGTGATTTTCGCAATTCGTCGACGACACACACGACTTGCGGCACGATATCTCGTCGTATTTCACAAAGCCGATTATGTACGCCACCGAGACCATGAGATAGCATCCTGAAACCGAGAATACCGAAGCTCATTGCCTTATCGTATTACTTGCATGCAGACCGGCAAGACCAATCCCATTTGTTGCAACAGTGCATGGCAAACTATTAACACCATTACATTTGTACCACACACAGGTATAATACAGTCGCAAATCTTTGTGCTAGGAATTAGCACCAAGGCATATGGTCTCTCTTCACGAAACCCCGCGGGATTTGCAGAACAGTACTTTGGCTAGACAAAAGGAGCAAAATACAAGTAATAGTACTTTGTGAGTACAAATAAGGGTAAATTCACCAAGCCTTTAGGGACGACCTGACAAATCTTTGTGCGCTCGCTCACTCGCACACACCGAGATAATTGCCGACGGTGACTCTATATACCACAGTCAAGAAATTTCACAGGGCAGATGTGCCATAAACTTAGGGTTTGATTGGACAGGTGTTAAGATTACATCATAAATTACAAAATAGCAGTTCCAACTTCCAATAATCCGAGCCCAGACTGATCCCAGGGCCTACAAGCAATAAGTTAATACATATTGAGTAGGAGGACCTCTCATATGGAAATGCGCAATCCACAGCAGACATTATATGTAAATATAAGTGTGCACCACCCAACAATTACTAATCTGGGTTAGGAGGCAATCTCAGTTGTTGTGACTGTCAGAGACAATTCCACACAGAAAGTAGAATGGTACGCTATTTACAAACTACTAGATAACGCTCATAGCAGCGATTCCTTGTTTTCTCAAGGCTTTGTGATTCCCAACAGAACTGTTATCGAATGCATTTTAGTTAGGCCCTATCGTTCAAAGGGCGATGATATGTTAGTAAAATTTCCACGCACAAAACTTCACACCTAGAAACCCCAACTTGACCAAAAATCCATCACATAAAGCCATACGACACTCCGCTAAACACGCGGCACAAAGTCTCTTCAAACCTGTTGAAGTTGAATTCTTTCTTGGCCAAATAAGCATTATCTAATTGATAATGGATCAAAGACGGATTACCACGGCGACCTGTAATGTAAGCTTGCTCTCATACCTGATAAAAACACAATCGGCCGTTCCGGGTATCGAAACCTCGACATATCAATGAGATACGTAAACACTGTAAACAGAGTGGAGACGCAACACAAGATGGACCAGATTCCTATCCACCAGTGGGCAAAATCTTGTTGATATCTGAAACGGTAAACGCACTTACAGGAAATCGATTAGGTTCACAGACAGCTATGGGCAGTCAGTAATTAATTTGTAGTTCACTGGGGTCCCTGCTGAATGCGTTCGGTTTCGGGTAACTTTGATTTTTTATCTACTAACGCAGGATAGCATTCAACTCTTGCAAACCCAGTCTGCAAATGCACTTCCGCGGCTACTTTCAAAAAGTATCTTAGTTACGCACAACTTGGGATTTTATAAGAATACATTACTGTTTCTAGTAACAGCGAAACCAGCTTATATATCTGCTTAGGTTACTCCTATTCCAAATTGCCCAAACTTTGAGGCAAAAACTTGATAGACTACTTCGTGAAGCAAGTTTCGTAATTATCTTCCGAAGAAACCCTAATCACTGGCAATCACATTGTTTCATATGTACCTAACTGGATTGCATCAGAATGCATCACAGTTGCATGAATGCCCAAGTCATTAACAAAGCAAGACTGTTTAAAGAATATTAAATTTTTAATGCTTACGATTTCCTTCACTGATTTTAATGCTTGTGCCTCACTTATAATTGTGTGGACCAAGATTTCTTCAAAACCCGCATCCCATAATTTCGGAAACACTAAACCAGTGGAAGGAGTATTTGTATGCCGTTCACATTATTCATCTCCCAAATTCTACACAGCGTACATTGCATCGGATTTCAATAAAGCCTCATTCACCATCGCAAAAAGTGCCACAATCCACCGCAATTTGGTAGTCAAGCCGAAAACAAATCCAATCTCGTCTCATTTTATCATGATGGAATTCAAAGAATGTACAACAAATTGAGAATATGAGATAGGGAAAAACTCACTCTGTCCAGTACAAAATCTTGTCCCTATCACAAGGAGCTGCACATTTGGAGATGTTCATGAATGAATAGCCATCTAAAAAAGTAAAGAATATTACTGCTAACATCTCGAAAGCAACAGTCAAGTCCAGACAGTCTTATTGACACGACTCTCAGATATTGTGCCATGCTAAGGAATTTTGTACAAGCATAATGGTAATCGCATTACAACTTAGGTAATTCATGGGTATTAGAGCCTTCAGAGGTCACCCCAGTTGAACCTGATTAAAGTGGTATGCGGATGATCAAGATCTTTCATAAATCGTCAGGAATGATATCCAAGGGAAGAGAATAATTATCTGGTCCTTCTGAGGCGACGATGATATTATAATGATACAATTGCAAGGTGTAACAACATTTCCCTGAAATGCCGGATGGCTCGGAATGAAGCTAAGCCGAAAAGTCAGTTTACAAAAGGCCAGGCACGAAATTCAGGGGGGATTAGCGAACAGCAGTATCCCACACGTAATCATGGTTCATTTCCTCTCAAAAGAATACCAACGTGTGAGGAGAAGCACAACAGCCAAAATCTGACACACAAGCAAAGTCGAAGGATCACGATTAAGTAAATAATACACCATACTAAGGGTGATAGAATGACGCTTTGTTTAATTCATAGCATCATTATAACACTAGCATATGTGCCGGCGATGGTAATCATATTCAAGTATCTATATTGCAATGATGTAGTTGGTTTACCAGTTATATACTAGTTTGCACATCTGTAGACCGCAGTATTCATATACAATTGGACAACGGTTAAAATATGTTCACAATGAATTAACATCTGTGACACCCAATTGAAATACACCAATACGCAATTTTCATAGTCAATACTCAGAGGAATCGTCTAGCGCCATGATAAAGAAGGTATGTGGACTAAAAAACAGACACAATATGTTATGCCTGGAGGGTGTTAATAATATCACATTTCATATTAGCGAATCTCTTTAAACATTAAACAGACACTTATCAAGTAGCTCAATCTTCAATGTAACATGTCGGATTGTAGGTTGTTTTAACTTTGAGCTACTCTACAATCTTGGGCTCTTGGCTAATCGTTACACCTTACACGGTTTCCATTTTATAAAAACCGACAGATATTTTGGGGAAAAAATGAAATACAATGCATTTATCATGCAGTCAGGAAATGTGGAAAAATAATTTGAACAAACGGAGTGATATGGCAAACATTGTGATGTCACAAACACAATGGCACCAGTGAGGTCAGAGTGTCATCTTCTCCAATCCTAATGCCCACCTGCTCAAACTAACTCCATACTCCTTACATGATGAGCTATATTTTCCAGTCGCCCACCAAAACGAAGGCAATGCGTGGCAGTGAGCTTTGATACTAACTTTGCAGTTTGCAGCCGCGACGGGTCAATCATAGGTTATTTAGAATATTAATTTTTTTTCTATATGAAGACATGAAAGTGGAGATTTATTGACTTTCATTAGCGATGTTGACATCTAATATGGTGCTGACTGGGTTAACAATGAACTACGAGCATCAAATGTCGGCTACCTATAATGAATTGAAAATTTATATGTGTAGTGCTCAATTGAACAATGTCCATCGTTCATTAACGCTATGATTTACTAAATACGAAACAATGTATCTATTCACAGTAAGAGACAAAACCGGTCAATTTTTTAAAACGAAAAACTCTATTGAGAAGCATACCTTCTTGCAATGATTCCGGGATCTCCATGTACGGCGGGCATTCCGTGCTCTTACCACACTTAGATGTAAACGTATGACTGTCGTCGGGTATCGTTGGAGTTTCTGGGATGTCACCGGTGCTGAAGCACAGGTCAGGCTTCTCAGGCATCGAATCGCAGTTTAGATCCTCCGGCCAACCGTATTTGAAACTGAAATGAAGCCAATTTCATGCAACAGAAGAAGTTCATTGTTCCATATCTCTCCCCTCCTCTATGTACCTTTTTGGGGGCATTGCGCACGGAATTATTTATAGTTAGATCCAAGATCCTCATGGATTTAAGAGACTTGATTTGAAATAGATCAGTAATGGTGACAGTAAGGCGAAGCAAGTATGGCAAAGCACTGACATCAGAAATTTTGGCTTCAATGAATGGCCTCGCGCTTCAAGTGAGGCCAGATTTAGAGCTTATGAGACTAGGAGCCGGACGTCAACACATCAAAGTGGACTGCAATTGAGAAGAAGAGAACATAGACAGACAGTGAAAGTTACAACATAGTGGTACAGACATGAAATAGATCAACCTCAATCCATCCGGCAAACCAAAATATTTTACACAATTATTACAGATCTGATCATCGAATCAGAACTTACTTTCTGTACATTGTTTCACATCCTCGTCTAGCCCGTTCGCAAAGACTACGACACGGTTTGATGATCTTTTTATAGTCCTGCGTGCAAACCGGGGCGTAGACGCTACACAGGAATAAAAGCAGGAACTTGGAGCATTTGAGCTGAAGATGGATAAGTAAAAGCGCATTATTAGTATAGCAATTGAGAAAGTCACAACAAATTTAAAATAATCCTTTTTTTTTAGCTATCATGTACATTAGGGTTGTCCAAAATTTGGAAAATCTTAAAAATACCCCGTGATTGTGTCTCATTCCATAGATTATTAATAAAAATAACAATGAGCCCAAAAGAAGCTCACGGGAAAGCCGTTAAGATTTCGGCCAAAGCGTTTTAAAGTAGCTGCCCAAGAATGGGCGTGCCACCGACCATAGAACGGCGAGAAGACTAGTAATCAAATAACCACGGCTCCTGATTGGCTATGCTTCAATGATCACCACAGCAACAACTTGCTGATTATGTGCTCAAGGAGTCTGCTACCGGTGGGGATTCTGAAATCGCGTTGTTGGTAGGTTGGCAGATGATGATTTAAGATTAATTCAGGACATGTTAAGGTACGAAATACATGATGAACAATCAACAGCTGCTTCACATAAACTTCTACAGCATGACTGCTTTGCTGTGAAGGAAACGGCTGTAGCCTACATGCCGTGTTTTCATCGAGGGAAAGCAAAGACGCTTATGCAAGTAGTGAACGAATTCCCCGTTTCAGAAGGGATCCATCATCAGTGAATACAAATATAAAACTTGACCATGACACTATACTTTGTGTGAGCTTATTGGACTCAAGTTGTAGTATATAGTTGATATTTTGAATGCTCTAGGGATTGACTGAATCAGCCGGTTGTGCTTGGCAGTTATACTTACAGCAAATTGAATTCACATGTAAGTGTTGTCAAAGTCCTTAATGATGCTGCAGAAAAGAGGTGTAAAGTAAGCACAATGCTGGATATCATGTCCAAACTATGCTGGATACTATGCAGTATAGTCTGTGATTATCTTTACACCTATTTTCTGCGGGATCAATAGGGACTTTGACATACCACATTGGGCATAGCCTGTGCGAGTGTGCGTTATCATTAGGGACTCTAGCAACACTTACAAGTGAATTCAATTTACTGTAAGCATCTGATGAGTGCCAAGCATAACCCGCTGATTCAGCCGATTCCAATATCATTCAAAACGTCACCTATATATTACAGCTTGAGCCTAATAAGATCACATAAATTACGGTATCGTGTCATTGATAAGCTTTATATTTGTGTTCACTGATGATGGATCCTTTCCAAACGGGGAATTCGTTTACCGCTTGCATAAGCGCCTTTGCTTTCCCTCGGTGAAAACACGGCATGTAGGCTACAGCCGTTTCCTTCCAATAAAGCAGTCTTGCTGTAGAAGTTTTTGTGAAGCAGCTGTTGATTGTTCATCATGTATTTCGT
The DNA here is from genome assembly GCF_051294905.1 of Botryllus schlosseri. Taxonomy (NCBI): domain Eukaryota; kingdom Metazoa; phylum Chordata; class Ascidiacea; order Stolidobranchia; family Styelidae; genus Botryllus; species Botryllus schlosseri. Next base: position 9,553,934 of record NC_137249.1, on the reverse strand, counting down.
ACCTTAACATGTCCTGAATTAATCTTAAATCATCATCTGCCAACCTACCAACAACGCGATTTCAGAATCCCCACTGGTAGCAGACTCCTTGAGCACATAATCAGCAAGTTGTTGCTGTGGTGATCATTGAAGCATAGCCAATTAGCCAATCAGGAGCCGTGGTTATTTGATTACTAGTCTTCTCGCCGTTCTATGGTCGGTGGCACGCCCATTCTTGGGCAGCTACTTTAAAACGCTTTGGCCGAAATCTTAACGGCGTTCCCGTGAGCTTCTTTTGGGCTCATTGTTATTTTTTATCAATAATCTATGGAATGAGACACAATCACGGGGTATTTTTAAGATTTTCCAAATTTTGGACAACCCTAATGTACATTATACACCTTCGATGATAGGCTACTGATTGAGGGAATGAAAAAGCAGCATGAAGCAGACAACAGGTTTGGGTTTGATGGAATTTCCGTTCCTACTTTAATGCCATCTGAATGGTCGGGATTAACGAAACAGTCTAGAATCCCGGGAGGTCAGAAGATTACCGATCATTATCAGGGCTGCAATTTATGTCCTAGAATTTCTCAAAGAATAGGATCTTCATAACCAAATAGTACTTCATCCCTAATTGGGTCATTCTGTGCTGATTCTACAGTAGCTAACTCAAATGCCAAGATTATTTGCTCTGTCAATAGCACGTCTAAATTGAAGGCAATGTCGACTGGTGTAACATCTCTGATTAATTAAACAACGGCACCGGTATGAGTATTCTTGTTTTGGACTTGCGATATAGTAGCAGAGATCTCAACATACTGGCAAGGTTAGCTAATGGCATTCGCTGTCGCTGGTATGTACGCTTGCGTACAAGAAATTGACGTACTGGTGCCATACTTGAAAACATATAATTCCAATATGATGTCATACTGTTTAAATCAAAAAATTAGGTGGGAAGAACAACTGGTATTTAGCCAGCATGTCACATCATTTCATATCTGCCAGTACATAAAATCGGTATCCAATGACACCTAGCCTACAGTTTGCACACAGATATCCATATAGTTTGGTAAATTTTTGATTTGAAAGAATTCAGATCTACTATTCTTAGCTATACTGTTACTATACATCTCACTATATTGCAGGTCAATCAAAAAGGGAATGAAAGCAGAATGATGGTAAACTTGAAATAATATGCCAGGACAGCTGCACACTCACCCTGACAAGAGGATAAAATTGATGTACTTCATATCCAGCATCATGTTGGTTTTGATGACCAAGAAGATTTGGGTACATGGTTTGGTTGTATTCTGAAAATGAATAAATACCAGTATAAGTAGCATAGCAACTGAAATGGCCGTTTTGAATTCGAAATATCATCCATAATGCAACCCAATAATGTGTATTTCAGGATATCCATTTCAATTCAGTACTGTCAGGTGAATCCATGTCATTGCTACTCGCATTGTAAAATGCACCAAAACACCGATAACAAACACATCTGCTCATTCTATAATCCTGCACAGTTGAATCCACAAACATGACACAAATGCAAGGACACTACCGCATCATTCAAAGTCAAATTATATTACAAGGTAATAATGTCAAGTATCCAACGATCAGGTCTATAGATTGCCCAATGTGTGTCATCAAGGCGAATCAGCACTACACCGAGGGTATAAAAAAAACTGGTGCAAGTCACAGAAATGCTTCGGTGTTAGATAATTAGTTAGCACTTAGCGAAGCTGCTAGAACTGGAAAGTGACCTATCAGAAAAAATTCAAATGTCGTCTGACTGGACGCTCTGTATGACAATCAAAGAGACGGGATTAATGAATGGCCAACATCAAATTTTCTGACATCACACAATCTAGCAATAGCCGGCACTTCGATAGTAGGTAGACATCGAACAATGTCCACCATGATCACCAATGAATGTTTCTCATGACCACGTCAAAATTTATAAACGTCAAAATAAATTGTTTTTGCCTTTGGAGAGACGGATATTTGGGTTGGGAGAGGGTTAGGGTCAAAGTTGGGTTTAGGGCAGTGGTTCCCAACCTTTTTCGGTGACAGGGCCAAATTTAGAATTTCAGAGTACGGCCGGGGCCGCACGAATACCAGGGCAATGAAAGAAACCCAAAATAGTCACCAAAATATGAAAATTGGCATTGTTCCGATCATTCGCTTGACGACATTGGCCATTGTGTTACCGCGCTCCCGTTGTTCAGAACAATCAACCTTTGCTGGCTATTTCGGAGTAGTTTTAATGCCCTGGCGAGATTTCAATTCGAATTTTTGCAATCATTGCAACCTTTGCTTTCGATAAACACCGACATATCAAATTATTCGGACGCTGGGGTTGCGAGCTATAGGACTACCAATTATGCTGCTTTTTGCCGGCTAAGCAGTACACATCTCGGCGTATTCAATCGTGAGTCACTTGTTGCACATCTATCCGAAAATTGGTTATCAATACCCAGGGCCGTAACAGCACTTCGTCACCCCCCACAAGCATTGCTCTTGGACCCCCATAGGGTGATAAACCGAACTTCGAAGCCCCCCAGACTCCCTCATGCCAGATGGCTTTTTACCGCTATTTATCATCTAAATCGGGTGTCCGTTTTAGGCAGCAGCTCCCGACTGATCGCGCAAAGCGCGAAATTTTTTTTAAATTCATGATTGAATCGGTCAATATGATCGGCAATTGCATATATATTTGTATCAATTTTTATCCTCTCTCTGCTCACGTAATCGGATTGACCGGTTGAGCCGAGTGAGTTGTGTTTGAAAAGGTAAGACCACTCAATAATAATTTAACATTTTCGGGCGTATACCCGCTGGCAGGAACGAAACAGCACTTCGTCAGGCCCCCCAAAACATTTAGGTCTTGAGCTCCCATAGGGTGATAAACCGACCCCCGTCGCGTTGTTCGCTTCTGCCATGAAATCAGGATCACCGTTTAGTGAGCCAGCGTGGAGTGCGAAAATTTTCGATAATTCAAAATAAAATAGGTCAATAAGATCGGGAATTGCATATATATTGCTATCAATTACTTGTCCTCTCTGCTCACGTAATCAGATTTACCGGTAGAGCTGAGTGAGATGTCTTGGAAACTGTAGGGACCGTAAATATTAATCAAACATATTCGGATGGGCGGACCCGTTGGTACGACTTCGTTACATGATGTTATTTCGTGACCCCCAGTCTGCTATATCAAAAAATATAGAATCGCCCAAACGTACTAAACTAAAAGATGCACACGATTTCAAATTGGTAGTTCTTCACTGGCATCTAATTCTTCCCTGCGGGATGGTAGCCTATTTGTCTCGTGAGGTTCAGATTGCCAAGACAGGAACATTCGGCGCCAGTGATTTAGGCGCCTATGGTCAATTATAGGCTACCTATATGTATTTTGTATATACATAACGAAGTTTTCGGTCAGCGTAAGGGCAGTCCTTTTCGGCCAAGGTTTTTTCGCTGCCGATCGTTCTGGCACACTTCTTGGAGTCGCATGTTACATGGCCTAAAACTTTATATGTCTTCGTGCGTCGTGGCGCGGTAATGGCCAATGCCGATATGCCCACTTCTATAGATCTTGCGTATTTTATCTTGCTGGAAGAGTACCCAATAATTTAGGTATTTTAAGATTTAAAATCGTTGTATAAAATTTCATAAAATACTCTATAATTTATGCTAATTCACTAAATAATTTTGGGCCCCCTTCGAGCTCGCTCCCCCCAATTGAGGGGCTTGGGGTTACGGTCCGGTCAACACCAATATTTATACCTATAGGTACTGCTCGTTCAACAGGAAAGTTAGCGCACATTACATTGAAACAGCAATGACTTAACCTTAGCACTTAGCAGTCTACTCACAACTTTCCTGCAATCCTAATTGAAAACTCCAGACTCCAAGATAAGCAAAAGTCGATTTCTCAATATGTTTGTGGGGGCCGCACGAAGGCTAGCTGGGGGCCGCGGTTGGGAATCACTGGTTTAGGGTATCCCAAGATTAGGGTGGGAGGAGGGATGTATTCCGGTTGGAAGTGGGTTAGAGTCAAAGTTAGGGTTAGGACAGGGTTGGGCAATTATTTTCCTTCGCGGGCCAAATAAGAACTAGAAAATACCTTGGCGGGCCGAGTGAAAAATTTTAACTCTATTCTCCAGCGAATATTAATTTTATTTCTAAATCACATCGTTAATAAATGCTGCTCCGTGAACGTGTTGATGTTAGGTAATGAGAAAGTGGCGGTTAATTAAAAAATATCTATTTGCCGTCATGATTCAAAACAATGTTAAACATGATACATTTTTAACTCTCTTCAATCCCGACGGATAGTTCGATGGCATGGAGGATTATGGATGTTGATGAGAGAATTCTGTAATATATCAAAGTAGGACAATACACAGAGCAATAAAGTATAAGCTTCAGTTAAATCGGGCCGAGCGCGAAAAAAAATGCATTCTACTTCAGCTTCACGCCTATCTTGAAATTCATTCATGCCCCCCAGTTCGAGAACCACTGCACTGAAATGTATATGGGATAGCACAATGCTTGTCTTGGTTGCTGCATTCCGACCAATGTGCAGTACAGCTCAAATACTCTTGATGTTGAGCGAAGTTTGCAGTTTTTCTAAAATTAGCCGTCCCTTGACCGAGTTTTTGTCGTAATTAAATCCTTAATCTCGGCACTATAGGCCTACTCGGCAAAAACTAAAATGGAGGGATTTATCCCTAACTACAGTATACAAATATTTAGTGTTCTTCTAAACCAGCTTTCGACTTTCTCTTTTTGACATGTTCGTTCATCCTTTATGGGTGATAGATATGATGAGTCATATAGTAGTCGAGAGCACTGATTAACTTGTTTTTCGAATTAGGGATTTGGTACGCCTCAAGAAACAATTTGAATCATGTACCGTATAATACACAATGTGACAATGGCAACAAAGTAGGTTTGACCTAAACTTACTGGAAATAGTGATTTCTTGTGAATTTGATAGTTACTCATACTTTGCCACGTTGCCTTTATTTTGAATCTGGATGCGCATGCGAGATACGTATAGGCAGGCTGATCGTGGCATATTAATGAACATGCTTCAAAGTAAACAAATTTCCTGTTTAGGTCATGCATCCTATGGTTTTAGTCCACGCATAAACATTCAAAATGCAAGTTTGGCCCGCGTGTCGCACTCTGCCCAGGCCTGGGTTGGGGCATCCTTAGATTAGGGTTGGAGGAGGGGGTATCAGGGTTGGGGGAGGAGGGATATTAGGGTTGGACGTGGGTTAGGGTATCCCAGGATTAAGGTTGGGGGATATTAGGGTTCAGGGAGAGGGGGATATTAGGGTTGGAGGTGGGTTAGGGTCATAGTTAGGGTATCCCAAGATTAAGGAGGGGATATTAGGGTTGGATATCATGTCCCTCAACTCAACCCTAAACTTGTGATACCCTAACCCCAACTTTGATCCTAACCCACCTCCAACCCTAATATCCCCCAATTCCAACCCTAATATCCCTCTTCTCCAACCCCAACTTTGACCCTAACCCACCTTCAACCCTTATATTCACCTCAACACTAATATCCCCACCCCAACCCCAATCCCAAAGCGAAAAAAAATATATTTTGACGTTTAGAAATTTTGACGTGGTCATGAGAAACATTCATTGGTGATCATGGTGAACATTGTTCGATGTCTACCTACTATTGAAGAAGCGCCCAATAGCCTACTACCTCTATAATATACCAGGAAATAACAATTGACACACCCGACAATTTTTTTTTCAATACCGGTATAGGCTATATAACAGTAGTTCTTTCTCAATTGGCGTTCCATGGAACACCCAAATGACCTTAACCATCAACTATGCCTCGTCATTTTCAACTCGCTATTTTGACACCCGCTAATTTGCCTGAAATCATTATACAATATCATATATGCCTACAGTCCACTAGCAGGTAATAGACAAACCGGATATGACAATCCGTGGAAATGACAAGTAATCAAAAATTATCCATCATTGGGAAAGCAATAGGAAGTAATAAGTCACCGGACTCACCCATAGTCCTGCACATAGGGATCGTTAAGGGCTCACATTTCGATTCATAGCCGTCATACAATTCATCTTCAATCTTTTGACATTGGATTGTTATCAATGACGAGAGAATTACAAGTGATAGAAATTTTACATTCATGTAACATAACATAATAAATTACTGAAAAGTAAATGATGAATGTGAAAATGTATAACAAATCCACAAGAAACTCACAACAGCGGCTCCCGGTGGATAGCAGGTGAACATAAATCATGGGTTATCTCATACAGGCTATAGCAATTCTTCTCAAAATCGACTAACACTGGTCCGAATCGAAAGCTGCCGCGGTGACTCCGTAAACTCGAGATTATTCCAAAGTGGTTAGAAATCTGAAACCCTGGAATCACTGAGATACAATGCATATTGCATTATTGACACTGCATGCCAATTGTTTTGTAAGTATAAATCCGTGCGAAGTGCATTACATCGAGTTCATATATGTTCTAATCTTGTTCATGTCGCTCATTGTCAAGCTCACACTGCAGAATTACAATCTGATTGTGGTATAGGGTAAGAAGGTAGACACGAAGTACGGACGAAACAATCGGTGCGAGGTTTCAATACTGGCTATTTTATTAATTTTGCTCTTTTAAGGTGATTTTTCCACAACCCTGACCTGATTATACTAGAAATTTTCGGAACAGCATCACAGCAATAACACAATGAAGCAGAGGGCCTCAACTGCAGCCTGCTGTCTAATGTCTCAACACATGACATCTTCAGAGTGTTATGTCAATCAGAGCTAAAACAATGTCGAATTAATTCAATAACACAGATGAGAATGAGGTAGGATGGCATGGCACAGAGAGGTGTAGCTATAAGTATTATACAATTTACAGACATATAGGCAGTAATCTTCGGGCGGAAGTTGACCTATACAAATTCTCTGCCTACATATATATCAAACTTTACCTACGGGCCAATCGAGCCACGCATAAATGGAGTCATCAAATAGAGAATATATTCGCCTATCTTTCAAGGCATCCTTAAAAACTTCACAAAGTCGACTCTGTATGACGACGACACTATTTTGAACTGTCCTGAATAAAACTTGATACCGATAGAGTGTGAACTGTGAGTAGGAGATCATTACAAATGATGAAAGGACTCCAGAAAATAAGAATGCATGACCGATTGTCCGAATGGTGCAGACCGCCAGCGCCACCGCTAACACTGCTTTCTACTGAAAACAGAAAGAGCGTAGAAAGCTCACAATCAATCAACGGCACCGATCGCGATCCCACATGTCTGGAGGATGGTTGGTTCGATTGTGTTCACAATGAGAACAGTTTTGTTCAAATGAGAATAGTCTCATGTTCACAATAAGAACAGTCATGTTCACAATTTAACAGTCTCATGTTCATAATAAGGACAGTCGTTATATTCACAATAACGCCAGTCGCAGCACCAACATAGGCCTATCCCAGACACGATTTCCGAGTGGTAACATAGTCCGAACACTCCGCAGACATGATGTCCGAACACCCCCAGACACGATGGCCGAGTGTCAACGCAGTCCGAACCCACCCCAGACATGATGATTACAATTACAATTACTTCCTTCCATGATTCAATTACATTACAATTACAATTACTCAATGCTAAAAATATCCAATTACATTTACAATTACAATTACTGTTAAAAATGTAATTCATTACAATTACAAATACAATTATCGTTAAACATGTAAGCGACTCGGTGGAGAGGTGTTCTTTGACAACCGTAGCGACGTAATTAGCAACAATCTCAACCTATTCGTGTTTCATTCATGATACGTAGAATACCCTTTAATTAAAAAAAAATCGAACTTTTTCGAACTATTCCTAATCACGAGTAGGCCTATTGAAAACTATAAACACAGAAAAATATTTCAAGCGACTGTTAATAACCACAAGTTTGAGCGACTAACGGCGAATAGGCTACAAAGACAGTCATAATGAAATGTAATCAAACGATTATAGGCTACTCAGAGCTGAGTGAGGATAATGAAATGTAATCGGTAAGGCGTCAGCGATAAGGATGATACCGATAAGATGTGTAAAATTAAAATAAATGCAAAAGGAAAGAACCTCCTGATAACTACGAATTACACCATTTTGGTTCGCATTTACATTTTCACTTGCTCGGAAAGTGTTAGATTGCCTTTGATGGACATCAGGGCAGTGTTGGGATGACTCGAGTCATGACTTGACTCGAGTCAGACTCGAGTCACCTTTTTGCATGACTTGACTTGACTCGAGTCACTTTGCTAAAATGACTTGACTTGACTTGACTCGGCGTATCAGAAATGTGCAATGACTCGTGACTCGGAGCAAAATTCACGAGTCAATTTCAAGTCATCAAGTATAATCGGTGTCGATAAAAATCACTGTATCTTGCATATGTTCGGATTGTTCGCGAAACGCTGGTGTAACCCGTGAGAGCGACCAATTATTCAATGATCGTGCGTTTCATTGAGCCTCGATTGTTATCTCAGCATAAATAAATTGAGCGCAAACGAAGTGATCGAAGCTTACAGCTTACGTTGTCGTAATTCTAGTAGTAAAGTAATAAAATAGCAAAATGCATATTTCCGTTCTCTGTTCTTACCCTAACTAAACCTATTGTTTTATTGAAATTGAATTCGAATATAGTTTAGTCCTCAACCATTGGCGTAGGCTCGAATTGTATCATATCTATTTTTAAATGGGTAATGTATTGCATCTTATCAATTCGTTTCTCAGCTCTATTCCGGCTGGTAACTATAAACTGTGGCTATACGCAATTACGTAGTTTAACAGTTCTACGTATATGTGAGCGATACAGTGCCTTCTTGCGTATATATTCAACTCAATATTCGGTCATCGGTTCGGAATCAATGACCACTCAAACTGTATTTCAGACAGCTAGCTAATTGCAATTACGTAATCATTACTTATACATACTTCGAAAAGGCAACTTGACTGGAAATGTGACTTGACTCGTGACTTGACTTGACTTGACTCGACTTGACTCGAGTCACCTCCAAAAATCGAGTGACTTGACTTGACTCGAGTCACTTTTGAAAATCGATTGACTTGACTTGACTCGAGTCAAAATGTGCAATGACTCGAAATGACTCGTGACTCGAAGGTAGTGACTTGATCCCAACACTGCATCAGGGTGCGAAAATTTCTGGCCCCAGTAAATTTGGCCAAGATTGGAGGTAAGATTGGGATAACATCTCAACAAATGCGTAATGAAGTTTGATGAAGCCTTGATTGGAAAATAGAATTTATATTTGCAATTGTTGCAGCAAGCCTCGGTATTGGTCAGAGATTTAGAAATAAAACTTTGACCGTGGTGTAGGAAATGGTTCAGCATAGGTTTGAGAAGAGTTTATTTGCTGTTCATTCATTTTTGATATAGTATGATTTAGTTTAGCCCACTAGTTCTCTAACTTTTTTAGACACGCCCCCCTTTATGACAGTGAAATATTTCGTGCCCCCCTTATGGTCATATCACACAATGAAACCAGAATGTTAGCAATCCTTACAGATAGTTTGATGGTACCGGTATGGAAGGTTATCGACTGTTGATGAGAGAATTCTCCAATATGAAATTCGGATTATACGTAGAGCAATAACTATGAAATGGAGGTGAATCGCGCCAAGCGCGGAAAAAAGTTCAGTTTACCGGAGCTTCGCGCCCCCCCTTCAGATGCTTTCACGCCCCCCAGTTTGAGAACCACTGGTTTAGCCTATATTGTAATTCACAAAGTTTTCTGTTGCTACTGAAGTATGGGCAATAGTTTAGCATGGCTGAATTATCTCGTTATAACGCGGCGCGCATAGAACAGCGATGTAAATAGGCTAATTATTACAGGTGGCGACTGTGTGCAAAGGCCTTAAGGCCCCTCGTCGTCATCCTGGTCCGTACCGGATTTTCACTGGTGTGACGAATAAATGATTGATTGATTGATTATTTTATGTTGTGATTGTCAGGTTTCCATAAAAATGTAATTGAAATTGTAATTGAGCAAAATTTTTATCAAATTACAATTACAATTACACAAAATAGAAATGCTTCAATTACAATTACAATTACAATTACATAAAAAAAATGTAATTAAGTACATTCAGCTCAATTACAAATTACAATTGATCCAACTCTGGTTCGGACTGGGTTGACACTCGGATATCGTGTCTGGGGGTGTTCGGATATCATTCTGGGGTGTCTCCGGACTGCATTGCCAATCGGAAATCGTGTTTGGTGCGTGTTCGGACATCATGTCTGAGATGTGCTAGAGTTAGGAACCACGGTTCCATAACAAAACTATCATTTTCATCCCATGATCCATTGCAGTTCTTCTGCTGTGCAAAATATATACCTCCTGGGATGTAGCATCATGAACTGTGTGTGTGTGTGCTCTCTGCACTTGTCGCATAGTTCAGTTTCCTGCTTTTTACAGTCCATCAAAGCATGTATTTATGGCATCTTTTCAAAACTATACTTACTTAAGTAAATTTAAAGCCTCCCAAATCTCATTCTGCTTCTACTCGTACTTAGTCGCTACGTTCACTTCTACTTGAGTAGCTTTCTTGACTAGGCTACTTTTGACGACCTATGGATATAGTGCAGTGGTTCTCAGCTGTTTTGAGTTTGTGGACCAGTAAAACTCCAAATCAAATTTTGCGGACCATTGAACCTTCATAAATCAAAAGGTGGCAACCAATAAATAAAAACAGAAGTACGATATGGTTTTTGAGAATTATGGACATTTAGGCATGGGCTTACATCCTACGCCAATTTTAACACCAAAATCAGGTACATGTCCGAAGAAATCCGAACGAATAGCAACCTTAATATAGCCTAGTAGACCTATGCAGATCGAGGCATAGTCAGGATGAAAATTCGGGCGGTATCAGCATCATTTTATTGTCATTTATCAAGTTCGGACAAGACAAGAATTGAAATAAATGAAAAATGCGAAGAAAGCAAGGCATCGAAACAACTTGGTGAAGTTAATCAATCAAACTTCCACCTTGGATTTCAAATCAACAAAACTTTTTAATAAGTGTTAAAAAGAGGCATGGCAACATGAGGCCAACATGAGGCGGTACATTTGGTCCAAGTTTCCTCGCCGTCGAGCTTTTTGGCAGCTCACGTCGCAGAGTAACATGCTAGATCAGGGGTGTCAAACTCAACTTGCGTCGCGGGCCGGATTCAAACCTTCAGATCACTCGCGGGCCGCACCAGTCAAATGATTCCAAAATATTATATCAAGACTCATGCCATTGTTTTTAATTTGAATACTTTATTATCAAGCCTATATACACACGATAGTAGGTCTATGACATCATCTTAAGGATCATTAGGGGTTCTATTCTAGCTACACTTTTATTCGCAATTTATTAGCAATAATACGATGACTGGGGGTTGAATGCAGTTATAAACGGCTACTACAGAGGCTCTTACGATGATATGAGTTGTCAAATTCCTATGCAATCCCGGCGTCAGCCCCGCGTGTGCATTTGAGTAATACATGAGCTGACCACATATATTTGATTTATATTTCCGTGTAGCTATGATATTCTCCATGTAACCTGCATATAAACATTTTGCATCGGAATTTTCACTTCTGTTAATAACTAGTTTTGGGTTCCTTTCCCCATAAAACTCGGAACTCCGTATGTACTTTTTGCCTTCTCGAAATTGGGTGTCAACGTGAATGACTTGTTCCTAGTGGTGACTAAAGTTAAATCACAACACCACTGTCGGATGGTTAAGGCCTATGAACATGAACATGAACATACTCTGTATTTGCTGTCGTGAGGAATTATTTACCGGAAGTATTTCTTACTAAAAATACCAACATTTGCTGTTAGAAATATGCTCGATAATATACACGCATTTTTCAATCTACTCAAAATTGCTTCGTGGGCCGGATGAAACAGTCTGGCGGGCCGTATGCGGCTCGCGGGCCGTATTTTTTATACCCCTGTGCCGACGCCGAAATGCTGATCTCTATAAATTAAGCGGTTTTTTTCGGGGAGAGGGGTACCCATATTAACATCAAAACATCTATAGCCACGATAAATCGTGCGAGGCGCGAAGAAAATTTGAATAAAGTTTTATAAATATCTGAAAAAAACTCTATAATTTATGTTAATGCGAAATGTGACAATGGCAACAAAAAAAGGTTTGAACTAAACTATGATGAGTGACTTATTGTGACTTTAATTGTTACGCCATACTATATGCTACATTGGTTTATTTTGAATCTGGGTTACGCAAGTGAGCTTGCGAGGGACATAGGCTGCGTAGTCGCGGAATATTAATGAACAGGCTTCAAAGTGAACCAATATCCGGTCCGGCTCAGTTTATACAGCTTATGGTTTTATTCCACGCAGCGATATTCAGGTTGCATGTTTTGAATTCCGAGAAACAGGCACGCGGGCCGCAGTTTGCCCAGGTCTGGTCTAAAAGAAGCCTGCAAGTCTTTTCGGACAAGTTATATGCGGAAGCTATGGAGACTCTGAAACAAACTTCGTTAAATTACGACAGTTCAATTAAGCGACACTTGACAGTATAATAGAGGTCTTAGTAAATAGCAAACTCGCGTTTCTTTTAAGGATGCTGTACAATCACAATCAGGTTAGTGTTCTTTAACAGGACTTCGCGAGCTTCTTGCAGAAACTTCAATAGAACCACATATAAATATATATTATCAAAAAGACACCATTAAATGAAGTTTCCAATATTACATTTTAGTTGCAAGCATTTGTCGGAAATAAATTTAGAGTGAATTTTGATTTTTGAAGGTTTGCCGGTTCGCAACGTTTGTTTTGAAGTCTTACCGGTCCGCGAGGTCAAAAAGGTTGAGAACCGCTGCTGTACAGTACACTCATCACCAAACAGCGCACAGGATTATCAAAAAAAGCTGAAAATCGAGGTGGCGGCAGTTTAAACGCTGGCGTAGCCACACGAGTCCATAATGACGTATAGTAAACAGACATGATGTTGCAATTTTCTAGTCAAAATTGGGGGGGGGGCGAATGTGTCTTCCGGCGATCGACCGACTATATACAGGACTGATCAATCGACTCCATCACTACAGAATATTTCAAGCCAGTTACGAAACAATTTTTAGGTTGACAAGTCTAAAATACTGATTATTTCTGAAACAGAACAACGAACCTGATTTTACTTGACATATTACGACTGATCTTGCTCTACTCGCTAGTTCACGGAGCTCCAAGAGTCCACTATATCCATCACAACTGCGACCACTTTCTATATGGCAACGGGAGATAATGATTATATTATATATGCCATCAAAGCATCGATGAATGATCCAGGCCTGACTGTTCACTTCATATTGACTCTCCCTTTCCATATTGGTATACGTGAAATACGTCATTGTAATGTTGTGCGATCCCCGAAAGCTTCTGGTTCGTGTGAACACTGACCGTTTTCATATACCTCGTAACTAAATTGAAATTTCGCAATTTGCTCTGGCTCTGTGAAACTGTGAACTGTGAAAACCTTGAGAACCACGTACTACGTTAGTAGGCTGCGCTATCACATTCCGCCGCATCCCGTTTCACTCACTCGGCTCAGATGTAATGAATATTTGTGTGATTTCGTGTCTATTATCAGGGAAGGTTAAACTTAATTTCGGGTATAGACATATAGGCCGAATGCACAGTATTATTGTCTGATATCAAGGAATCGGAGAAAACTTGTTTGATTAGTCATTTCTCATTTGTGGGTATTGTCGAAACTTTTATGTATAATAATTTTCGATCTATTTCCACATCTGGTTCATTATTGCTATCATTCCCTTTGTCGTAAAAACTTGTTTTGCTTATGTAATCCAACAATCTCTGTTACTCCAGAATACATCAGTCTGCTATTGAAAATCGATAACCATGTTGTAACCATTAGATCAGCAAGACTTGCTGACGAGAGGGTGTCATTTCGATTAGTTCTCCAGATTGCGAATTACATGCTATGGCTTGTATATTATTGTATCGGGAGTGGCTTACCACATTGGGGAATGTTGCCAACACGGCTGAAACAGCACTTTTCCTGGTCCCTTAACGCCGTTCTTGGGCCCACAAATTAGGGTGTAAGCGGACAAAATCAAAGGTCAATGAACATTAAAATGTTCATTGCCATGGCACAAGTAACCTAAACAGACAATAAACGCCAAAATAGTGCGTGTACTATAAACAACAACAACTTTGTTGAAGCATGTTGTTATTTCGTGACTTCTGGAACGATTGTCGCTGCTCCAAATACATTGCTTTTGGCCACGCGTACCAGACCATACTCCTTTCGTACGACGCACACGATTACAAAATCACATTTGCACAATCGCGCGGAGCGCCAAGAAAAATCCCAAGCGGAGTAAATCTGCCCAGAAATATTCTACAGAATATGTGTTTAAGAAATACTTTTGGGCCACCTTCGAGCGGGGGTCCCATAATTGTGTGGTATGGAACTAGTGACATGAGGGATATGGAAATTTCCCCTTCCATACCATGCCCCTTTGGCTTGCTTTTTCGTCGGGGAAGTTTGTTTTTCATCTGATGTCCCTGTTATGTAACAAAGCACACTGACCGAGTAGTCACAATGTCTGTTTTCGCTATGGCTAGTTGCGAAATGTAATACTTATAGCCGACCTCATAGATGACCAAATGATGAGGTGAATTGTTCGGTGGTAATGTCGTGTCCAAGACGAGCGCTAGTATGTACAATAAGTACAGTTGCTTGCTGAAGAGTTCTTTCGATTGATTGATGAATAGATAATTTGATACCACTCAATAGCGATGTCGCGTGACAAACCTGTAAGCTACATTCTGATCGAATTTTTCTACCTCATGTCAGCAGCTGAAATTGAAAAGAATATCCTAGTGGGGAAGAAGCCACATGTGGTAAACCTTACATAAAGTATATTGTTACAGTATGTATTGAGCTAGGCGGTCCTTTAGGCGCGACATAAAGCAGCTTGAAATTGTGGTTGAGTTACGAACTCGAAGCGTGGACATTTAGAATTATATAGATTCTGGAATATAGACTAGATAATGATGAATCCAAACGTGAGAAATGGCAATTTCTTTGGGAGGTATCGTATACGTCGTACTTATTCGCAAAAGAACGTTAGTTGATTCAACCCTGTGAACGTTTTTGAGAAATAGTGGAATTTTGCAGAAGTCTTAACAGTTTTGATGACAATGTCTTGGATATCAAATTCCTTTTATATATCAGTCGTTGCAGAAGAAGGATACATAACGGAAAAAACTGTGATTATATACCATGAATCATCAAAAATCATACTGATTCCAGAGAATTTTGATTGCAAAAACACACTATATTCTGGTTGTAGATAAGTATTCATTTGGTGCGTCTCCGCCATTGCTTCATGTTTAGCCATTGACATACGCCGTATAGTAGAACACAGTTAAGTATATAATATGCACTTATGCAACCGGAAATGAAAGTTCGATCAAGTGCTGTAAAATTATTCCGGGGCTCCGAACCTTCCCCCCGAGCAGCCTAATAATACTGGGTACGAATCAGAGGTTTACAAACCATTGCGTGGGCCACTTGAATGTTGATAACCTTTTTTAGTCATCCAGATAGGAGCGAACCGGATTAGGTAACGACGAAAACAAGACTTACCTTACGCATTAAAATCGATATAAATTATGTCATGAAAACTCAGTGTGCATTCTTGACATAGCCGCGCTAGGTGCGAATTTTTTTCATAATGAATGAATGAATTCGGTCAATAATATTGCATACCACTGGGCACATTGGGAAGCGACATGATTATTCGCTGATTGGACATATAAATATCAAAGATTTCGGCGAACATGCGTCTATCATTTTGTGCAAGGTTTCATTGCCGATAATCTTTCTCCGAGCGCACACGCGAAGTCATAGGTTGGACAACACGTTCTCTTATAATTGCGAATAGTTAGCCTCAATAATTAGCCTCAAAATGGCCGTATTTTTAATATTCAGAAGGGGATATCAATACTAAAAGCAAAAAGTCAAAGTGACAATAAATCGCTAAGAATATCACCAAATATTCTACGTTATGGTCATAAACGGAGATATACGAAAATATGGCTGACCCCTGATTACACCAATGCGTCGGAACTGATATTTTAGTCATCGACATAGTTCACAATAAATTGCCTGGGTATCAGGGTAAATTATTTTTGGTAACATAACTAACTTCGAGAATTACCTCGTGGTTCACTCAAAACCTTCTCACGAGCCACATGTGGCCCGCGGTCTATACGGATTGGCCGCCCCTGAATTAGAAGGTATTACCAAGTTTTTATATGATAAGATCATAATGGGACATTTTGCTCCAACCGCTGACCTCATGAAGCGTACTCTGAGTAATGACTATATATAACTGACTATAATACTGAGTATGTGACTATATATTACTCCGGCAATAGACCGGGGCGTATACAGGATGGCAAAAATTGAATTGAGTTTGAATTAGCATTGTGACATCACAAGAATTCACGCGTTCGTAGTGTTTCAAAAAAGTTTTTTTCTCACACGATCCTATAGGCCTGTTAGGGCAATGGTTCTCAAACTTTTTCAGACACGCCCCCCTTTATGGTAACGAAAAATTTAACGCCCCGCCTCCCCCCCCCTCATCGTCATATCACAAAATGCAACCAGAATGCTAGCAAGCAATCCCAGCGGATAGTTTGATGGCATGAAGGGTTGTGACTGTTGATGAGAGAATTTTCAAATATGAAATTCGGACTACACACAAAGCAATAACTATGAGCTGGTGGTGAATCGCTCGGAGTGCGAAACATTTTTTCAATTGACCTCAGCTTCACACCCGCCTCCAGATGCTTTCACGCCTCCCAGCTTGAGAACCACTGTTTTAGGAGTTCGCACCATCTTCATTGTGCATGATCACAGGATATTGGATTTCGACCGAACAGAAATCAGATGAGTTCTTCAGAAACAGCATTCAGGATACGGACATTTTACCATACGAGGACTAACTTAGCCTATACTGCTTGTCTGCTTTGAGGGTTTCGATATCGCCGCGTTTTTACGATGTAAAACATGTTATTTGTTAGCAAAATTTCGTTCCCTATAAAGAAGTAACAAGGGAATTACGGACAAGGTCGTTATATAATTGAAATTGAACAGAAAAACTGAAGTGCATTCGTCTAGCCTTGTTATATATGATTTCGTTTATATTTTCTGATCATAAGTACAATAACCATAGATACGGGGTTATGGGTGTGTCATGCAAAGCGCAAGCATCACCTGACTCGTCTATATCACATGCCGTCACCGTAATTGTCAGAAACTGATCCTTTGCCGAAACTCACAATCCAACACATCGCTTGTCAACTTAATTGGCTTGGAGATGTTGCGAGGACGGGAGAACGGAAATGGAGAATCTCTACGCGCTGATGGTGACATCAAGAGGGCTGCTGGCCATTTGTTGGAGGCTGTCGTTTCATATCTGAACGCTTATGTTGTTGATCCGCATGGTACTCAATTACATCTTCTCGATTCGCTAGTTCCGCCGGAAAAGGACAATGTCGTGCGCGTGTTACAGGACTGGTTGAAGACTGACAGTGCGGAAAATTTACGGTAAGATAGCACGTGTACGTACGTACACTCGTACAGTCAGGGAAAATAGGGGTACCCACTAAAAAGGGATGTCTAGAGTCTAGGTGCATTGTTACCACACTTTCGGTACGCGACGTAAGTATGGCCTTTTTTTCAGCAACGCGATTGTCCTGAATAGTTCCGATTTTCATACTCGACAGCGGTTTGATCTATAGTGCCCTATATACTGAAAATGTTGATTCAAAATATCGTTTATAAAATAGGCTTCAGAGCGAGAGTACGATCAACTGTTACTGGTTTCATTTAACTTTGCGTTCAGGCTGCCAGCAGATAGCCACTGATTGAAATAAGTCTCCAACCGCGCGCTGTCAAACAATTGTCACAGCCGGCAATACATACTGCATCCAGATGCAGTCATCTGAACCCGCGTAGAAAAGCATTGTCACCTTGATCAAGTACTAGCGTAACTCAAACTAATTTGCATACAGTCAATGAATAGCAGATAATTATGGGCTTATCAAATTACGTCTTTGATTGATTTTGGTCACTAATTAACTAGATACTAATGAACATTCAAGGGTCATAACGCGGTTCATATTGTGTCGCAACCTCGTTGAGATTCATGAATTACACTGGTCTACAAATTTCGAAAAAAATTTTGTGCCAAAAATTTTAGTGATTGATTTCGGCTAATTTAAGGTTTCTGAATCCGATTCTGTGCTCAGAATTTCTCCATCACGCCAGCTTTTTTCCGTACGAATTTTTCTCATTTTCACAAATTAATCAAATTTCGGCTTTCGTTAGTGACATCACGGTAAGCGTACAACAGCAACAGATCAAATATTGTTATTGAAATCATCTATCATGAAAGATGGGTTGTTGTAGCACAGAATAAGTGAGTTTTCGGTGAACTTGAATCCAGTGATTCTCTCTCTTTGTTCAATCAGAAGAAGCCCTTTTCGACCCACTGGTCTAAAAATTAAAAATAAATTGTCCCAAAAATTTTAATGATTGATTTAGGCTAATTAAAGGTTGGTGAATCCGATTCTGTCGTCAGAATTTCTCTATCACGTCAGATTTTTTCAGTATGTATTTTTCTCGTTTTCATATATTAATCAAATTTCGGCTTTCGTTAGCAATGTTCCCTCTAAGCTGCGCACTTGCGCAAATGCGCAGTGCTGACACGGTCTCTGGACACAGAAAATCTAAGCTGCGCACAAAAAATCCGAAGTGGGGACCTTTTTTTTTAATTGTTGCGCACTGTTGTTAAAGGGACCGCGCAGTGAATTGGTGGGTGCGCGTAGACTCGTCACAAATTAGACGGAATATTGTTCGTTAGTGACATTACGGTCAGCGTACAACAGCAACAGATCAAATCAAATATTGTTATTGAGATCATCTATAATTATGAAACCTGGGTTGTTGCAGAACAGAATAACTTGAGTTTTCGGTGAACTTGAATCCAGTGGTTCTCTATCTTCTTTCGATCAGGACCTCTTTTCGACCCATAAATTTATATGTGGATGCAACTATTTTTAGTCCGCAGCAGTTATCATCTTTATATACCACTCTTCGTTTAAGGATTGTGATTAGTAGCTCCTTACCTAATTTAGTTCCATAAGGTATCTATCTTTATGCATCCGTTCTGCAGACTTAATCGGTCAATGCATTTTGTGACCGGACACATGCTTATTCGCAAAACATAAATTTTGCAAACAATAAACATTGTATTGTTGGTATATTAGGTAGAAGAGAATTGTTCACCCTGGCACATGACCCGAATATGCGACCCTTTAAGCTTGTCTTGAAACATTAAACGAAACAGGATGTCTGCTTTCCCAAAGAAAAAAGTGCTTATCATGATAACTTGAAAGAATTTGTCATCATTAAACTCCACCTGTACTTATCATGCTAATTCTTCTTCTCCATTTTCCATATATTGTCACATTTTATCGGAATCGAGGAAGGCTGTTTCTGAACTATTTTCCTTCGATTTGTTGCCATGATATGAAGGGCTTCTTTCTCATTGTCTATTATAGACAACCAGATGAATGGAGACTGCTTACTAACAGCTCAACAGGAAACCAGAAGTTCGTGTTACTTCACAGTTCACAATAGAAATAAATATGCATCGGTTCTTGGACAGTCGATCCCTCTCCACATAGGACATTCTGTAGCCTACACCATATATCACGTGTTCTATGCTGGAACAGAGCCAGAGATTAGCATTGCTTATTATCGAGACTTTTTGTTGATGTTTTGCATGATTAAACACCAGTTCTAAATACAAAACGCTTTACATTTTTGGTGGTTTCAGATTTGCCGTAATATTTTACTATAAACTAGAGTCGGTCGAAGTGATCAGCGATGCTACTCAAGTAGCACAAGTAACGCCTTACATTTCTACTCAATTATAAGTAGAAGTATAGTCAGTCATTTCTAAGACATGTCAAAACTACTTCAAGTGGAAGATGAGATGAAATTTCTGAGAATTACTGAAAGTGACAAAACGTGACGTGATGGAGCCAAAAAAACGTCATAGTCGTACTCAGCGCCCCCAAATTTTGTTACATTGACCCAAAGAAGTCCTGGCGCAAAAATCGTGTAGACCAGTTTGGCGTAGGACAGTCGCTCCCTGTGGTAACGAGTCCGGTTTTGTGTCTAGTGATTTTTCTGATTTTTCTGAATGCCAGACATCTTATCTGGATCGCGTTGAACTGCATTATACCCTTATGGGTACCAATTATGTCCTCTTCCCGTAAATTTGCATTTTGAGAAATACAGTACCATCGTTCACTAGCAATTTTCGTGACATTTCATTGCTAAACCAAATCTCACCGAAATGGATGATATTTCCAGGAGGAGATGTCCCGGAGTGAAAAACGTCGCCAACGAAATATGGAAATTTATCTTCACACTGGACCCCGGAGTAGTCGATACGTGTATCGCACAAATCGAAAGCCAAATGAAAGAAAAGAGGTACAAACAGGTAAAATTCCGCCCCATGTCAAACAGGCATAGCCTACTTTCATAATAAAATGCATACGACATGTAACAGGTGGTAGATGTATGCTCGGCCATCATTGACCACTTGGGAAACGATGCGGCCTCTATTCTGATCCAAAGGGCCATCGCGTACACGCTCATGGACGGCTTCAATAAGCAGGCCGTGTCGGACTGCCTCCGCGCTTTCGCCAAAGACAAGGAGGGAGCGGTTCAGGTGAATAATCACTTTCAAACCTAGCATGCTGCAGAGATGCGTCTCACAAATAATAATGGCTGTTTATCAAAAGCGTAACATGTTATAAATTTATATTAACTGACAACGCTAACAGAAGGCCAAGAACAGGTATTTGATATTCTGTAGTAGATGTCGTCTTTGATTTGCATCGCTGCAGCAGGGTTTACCGGTATCGTTCTTGACTTTCGAGTCATTATTTCTGCCGTTGAAGTTCAAATATTGTTCTCTATCAATATTTCGCCATAATGGTCTGATTTACACTTGATTTAGGGATGGTGTGAGCGTGAGGTTCACGTTCGCGTTCTGTGTGTGAACCTCTGAAATTTAGAGGTTCACGTTCACAAACGAACCTTGGTAAGTTCTGCACTGTGAACCTTTTTCATATATTACAATTTTCACTTAATTATAACATCTTTGGTTGAAATTTACTGCATTTCAATTGTGGCCACTCTATGCATGGCGCTGACAGTATAAAAAATCAACACTAAACAAGCATGCACCTTGACAATCTCAAAAAATTTACTTGTTTTGTTACAAACGTTTGCTCGAAATATCAAGCTTTCCGTTGTGAATATTTAGTGACTCTCTGCCGTGAGCTTGACCCGCAATCACAAACATCAAGAGCGAACTATACTACATGTAGGTACAAGGTAGTCAGCGAATGTTGTTTATTCAACCAATCAATAAAATTGATATCGTTGCCTGGTGTAAAAATCTAGCAGGCGTGCGGGGTCAATCTTGACTTCATACATTTATTGTATCATAAAAACCAAATCCGTGCGATTGGGGTGTTGGCTACTGCTGCATAACTTGTTAATGGGGCACTATCGGTAGCAAGTATAGAAACCGTTTTACACTCTGTTCAATATCCACGTAGCAATACTCAGACCACGAATACATTGTCCGGTCTGGCCTAGACCGTTTAGGCGTAAGCTTATATTCCCTTGCAAGTCCCCGTCGGAATTGTTGGCAGAGCGACGGAAGATATTGATTTTATGGGATTAATATATCATTTGGTTGCCCCAGTTGATACATTTGGCGACGTTTAAATCGTCAATATGAACTTATTGCCGTCGAAAAATTTGGATTTGAATAAAATAGTATTTACGGTGAGCACAGCTATAATAAAGAAACAAAGAATCGGTCACCGTAAATACTATTTTATTCAAATCCAGATTTTTCGACGGCAATAACTCCGCTTCCACGGTTGGAATTGAACCAAATTTGGTGAGCATCGTTTCTATAGACAGCCTAACACTTTCATGGGGTGAACAGAAAATTTTCAAATTTTCTAATATTTATTTTTATATAATAAATAGAAACTTTATACTCCTGTAGCAAAGCGGTTACTGGCTGGAATTGAACCAAATTTTGTGTGTAGGCTTAAATTAGGTAACCTAACAATTTTATCAAGTAGCCAGTACGATTTGAGAATAAAAGTCATTTTTGAAGAGCCCTACTGTGTACATTCATAAAGGCTATCACTTCACTGAAATGTAGGGTTGGAATTAGCAAAATGACGTCACGTGACGTCATGATGTTCACGTTCGCGTTCACACAGAACCTTTCAAAAAGGTTCGCGTTCACACGAACCTGAACCTTTCCGAGGTTCACACCATCCCTATGATATAAGATTGTTTAATTCGCCATCTTAACGGATGGGAAGAACAATAATATTTTTAATGTATGGTAGTATCACAGAGAAGTGATTGCAATTATTATCGGTGAAGTCAGGGGATGCCCTCATGTAATTTTTTTCCGGGTTCAGTTCTCAGTATAGTCTTGACTCAAACACCATAGCCCTTGCCTCCAGTCACCGGTTACTAGGCAGCCCATTGTACTTGCGATTTGTTGATAGGATCCCGTCGTGCACCGCCCATGTCGTTTTCTGTCCGTGTACAGTACCGTATTCACGACTCCGTCTCCACAAAGCCCAGACAATGCCTGTTACAAATTTTTGAATGTAAAAGGAAGTTTATATCAGTGATTATGGATCGAATGTCCTATCCGGTTACAAATAAGACACGAGTGGTTGTATCTTATGTATTGAAAATATCAAAACGTTTGAATGGGTGTTGATCCAATTGTAGGATGACAGGAAAATATTTGTGTGTTAAATATCTATTGCCACAAATATCTTTCTGCACACATCAATATATGTCATACTTAATATTAAATCCTATGCAAAATTAAACCGCCCACACCAGAGCTCTCTTGTCTTCTAAGCTTTGACTTTTAACACTATCTGACGTTACTTTTTGATTTCGTTAATTACGTATCATTGACGGCATCGTATAGCTGCAATTCCTCCCCCCTCAAAATTTTATATTCAACGCATATATATGATCGTTACCGTATGATGTTTCCTTTCTTCGCCAATGGCCCAATACTGTTGATTTTAGCTACGGACCTTCGGGGATTTTGAAATACTTTAGAATTGTTTGATTGACATGTGCGCAATGAGCAGGTTTTACGGAATAAGCACGGCGCCCATTACCCGCAAATTACTGAACTGCTACGGGCTTTTGTGCACTCGAAGCCGATCGGAAGCGAAAATAGAAAAAGTGAAAAATGGCTGAAGCTAACAACAGATTGCTGCAAGTAAGGGTGTTTTTCCTCGTCGAATTACGGATAAATTAACGTATCCAAACCGCTTGTTTAATCACTGGGTTGAGACAGAATATGTATTTGTTGTCAACGGAGGTCGAATTATGAATGTGTTACTCTCAAAGTTCCGATATTGAGAATAATTCAGGCCGAACGCATGCTGGGGTAGGTATAATTGTCCTAACCCCAAGTATTTTTCTAATGGTATGTTTATTATTTGTTAGTTGCGTCTGTGACGTCATATAATTATAATGTTGTTAGCCCCTCCCGAATTTGTCCCTACTACGCCCATATTACTGTGGGTAATCGGACCAAAGTAAAATCCTACATACGATCAAATTTCATAACAAGACGGTAAGTTCCGGAGACAGCAATCGTGAGTTTTACACAATTATGCGCAATTGATCATGTCGCTCAGTGGAAGTTGTCATCTTCAGTATAATGATCAGTGATATTCAAGTATTGCTTCCGCGATCTTCAAATCCCCGTGTACCTTTTACTATTCTAGTAGGTATCATTGGACAGTTCAGCTTTGGTAGTTCTGTAACAAGTATCGAGAAAAACAGGGCATTTGCTCCGCAGCTGATGTCGTACATACTTTGCCAGACTGCTGTTAGCGATGGACACCACAGACTTCCAGCTTCAAATGACTTACGTCGAGAGGCTAACAACCTGGAACAAACTGGATCAAGCAATCGCCACACTGAACGAATCCATCCGGGTTTTATACCACGAAGTCAGCGCCGACACCAGAAAGCTTGCCGAATGTTGGATCCGGCTCGGCTATTGCTACGTGCTGAAGCCACAGACAGACATTGCAATCAGCAACATTACCCGCGGTTTGAACTTGCCAATCGATTCCTTGGTTGAAGCGATTAACAAAGCCAACGCGAAGAGAAGCGAACAACAGCCGGAGTATGACATAACAAAGACTTTCCTGGAAGATAATTACGAAGTGCAGCATGTTGGGAGAATCGCACGCGAGATACTGAACTCCAGTTCTGCGGAGCTGAACGACGTGGTGTCGACCTTGGACAAGATTTCTTCCAGATTGAACTCTCCCGAAAAGTCTACGTCAAACATGAGGTTGAACTCTAACGTGCACCAAGTGATCGATTACTACCGCGCGATCTTGGTGGTGAAGCCCAGGCACCGGGACACGTTGCTGAAACTGGCCGCCTGCTATTCGAAGATCGGGAGGCATAATTTCGCGATCAAAATCTACGACCACTTGCTGTCGCGGAAGGATTACGCGCAGGACAGCGTGATCTTGTCGGCGAGAGCGGCTTGCTATCGGGAAACCGGGAAAAAGGTAGGGTGATTATTAAGACAATTGGTCGGATATCAGAATCTTAAGCCTATACATAATAATTCTGCTGATAAAACCAATATGTTCTGCCAATACTAAAATGTGACACATGTCAACTATAGAACTTATACGTATAGTCCAGCAGGAGTAATTCAGTCAGCACAGCTTTTCAACATTTCCACCAAGGTTTAGGACTGGAGTCGCAACTGTTTGTGCGATTTACTTATGTATTCTGTCACATTTTCCAAATTCGACTAATCCTATGAACCGATCACTAATACTCCTACTCCTCACGTTCTCGTAGGCATGGGTCGGCAATCTGCATGGATTTGTGGATATTATAGCGAGACTGTGTTCAGACAATTGCATCCCTGATAGATGCGGGTGTGATCAGACTAGTTGACCTCCAACGTCGTTTCGATCATTCCTATCTGATACCGAATACTTTGCATGCGTATTTTCTGTACACCATTATTGCTGTCTGTTTATGTATTTCGGTTAGATGAAAAATATAGACTCTCTATCTCTTCTCTCTCTCTCTCTCTCTCTCTCTCTTATTTGACATATATATTTGTTTTGTTTTAATTGGAACAGTGTAGACTTATAAGATTATAGATGTTAAGTGCGATAATGACTCGGCAAAATAGTTATTGGCTCTAATTAACCACATTGTGTCATATGCCCCCTGACACAGAAGCGCATGAACGAGTCGCGCGCATTTCAATTCACTCAACGGCCACATATTCCAGAACAAAATGATTCTGAATTTTCAAATGTCTTCCAGAACGAAGCCAGGAAAGATTACGACAATCTTCTGCGCCACTCGCCGAAGGACCCGACTCTGTTGTTCGAGCGCGCTCTCGTTCATTTGGAAAACGAAGACATCGATGCTCTTCTCATCGACTTGGAGGTATTGTGGCGGAGTCGCTTCATTCCAATGCTGTAGATTTATTAGCTACGGATCGAATGGAGGTACAAAAGTGAGAAATAATAAGGACAGATTAGAAACCGATCACACCAATCAATCACTGCACCCAAACAAAACCACCATATCGATTTCTCATTCATTGGGGGTCATTGCTAATTGATAAGGTTTTCTCGAGATTATAGGAATAGGAGCAATCGCGACAGCTGTAGAGTCTTTTGAAAACATCAACGGATAAAAAACCAATAAATTTGCGTCTCGGACTGCACCAAGAGTAGCAGTAAGCTAAATCAATGCATATTTGCGCCTCGTAAATCTTGATTCCAGCGATCATAACGTCGTTTGTTACGTCACATCGTCACCGAAACGTGTATTCATTCTTGCTGATGCTAAGGCTGTGCCCGGGCGCATTAGAACGGCAAGCAGATGCTTAATACCTTCGATTATTGCGGTGCGGTTCTATAGAGTGGCATCTGTGCTGTTAAGATTTTCTCTGAAGCGTTACATGCATATTGGATGATAGCAAATGAAATGATGTAAATAAATATCGAGAAACATCTGATTGTATTTGTCAGGCGGCGTGCAGATCCAATCAAAGGACAGTCAGCATCTACATGAACAAACTCCCAATCGCGCAAAGGACGAGAATTCGACAGATGCTATACGACCGAGCCAAGAAACTCTTGCAATACGCTCAACATCCCACGGGTGAGTGCACCGCACGGAATGTACCCGATCAATCCGGTACTTTACGCGGTGGTTTGACGTCAGAAAATCAATCACCACGGGATTGCACTCTATGCACTCTATGAGGATTGCAACTTGGACTTTTTCAGAGTACTCAAGCTCATTTTTCCCACCTGCAGTACTGACCTAAGTGGTTATGTTTTAGACCAGTGTTTCTCAACCTTTTTGACCTCGCGGACCGGCAAAACTTCAAAACAAATGTGGCGTACCTGCGAACCGTCAAAAAATCACCATTGACCCTAAATTTAAATACGATACCTGCATGCAACTCAAATATAATATTAGAAGCTTCATTTACTGTTGCGTTTTTGATATTAGATATTTATACGTGACGGTATTGAAATTTCTGCAAGGCGAAGCTCGCTAAGTTCTGTCAAAGACCAGTAACTTGAATATGTTTATGCGGTATCCTTTGAATGAATTACGACTTTGCTGTTTGCTGTAGCCTCTATTATACTGCCGAGAAGCGGTCGACCGATTGTCGACTTATCCGATTATCGAGGCCGATATTTGGAACTTTCCCGATTATCGATATATGGGGCCTATGAAGGCCAATATTTCATATATCAAAAAATTCGAAAATATTAGAAATTTAATGCTACGTGTTCTCAATCTGAAGAAATCGACGACACAAATGGCAATGCGTGACATATATACCCTTGAAGGACGAGTATTACTGGGTGAGCATCGAGAGAAAATATGCTTCTTGCATCACAATCTACCTCTACTGAACCGATCTGCAATTCTGTATCATGTTTTGCTTTTTGGGTTATCCCAAATTTCAATCAATGTCCACAATTAAGCAATAATTCTTTTTAATTTTAGTTTTCTCGTTTGTTTTTCAGCTTTCTGTGTCATGTACAAGTGCCATCTTGCCTAATATATAATATTTTTGGCGAAATAGTTCTTTGCTCCTTCCATATTAATATCGGCCTATGGTATCGGTTATCGACCTTGTGAGTGTGTCGATAATCGATATCGGCCTGCAAAATCAATATCGGTCGACCTCTACAAAGTGCCGAGCGTCGCCTAATTGCATCTACTTTGGACGCGCGCCACAATAGTGCAAGTGTTGTACGAGACTGCTTAAAAATAGAGCGTACGTTTCGGACAAGTTATGTGCGAAATCGACGAAGACTTTTAAAGAAACTTCGTTACATTCGGACAATGAGCCCATAAACTTTCTACTACGACACCACATAACAGAAAAATACGTTCCGCACTTCCACATAAACATAAAATGGAATCTTTTGTTTGTCGAATTATTAGGTAAGGGTTCAACTTCGTGCAGTTTGGAATTGAGATATAAATTCAAATATATTTGGCGGACCAGCAGTAAACTTGCTACGGACCGGCACCACTGAGAGAGAGAGAACCACTGCGAACCAGTGTTATTTTGACTATTACCGCTGCTTTGACACAAAACTGCTTACTTTTTGCATTTAAGATTTTAAGAGCTTCTTGGAGGTACAGAACTTCAATATACAATTTAATAGTATATTCATATTGAAATGAACCCGAATATTTTCGGCTGACACTCGTCAGGGGTAATCGTCAGCAACTAGTAGAGAATTGGAAAGAACATTGTATATCAACAATCGTATCGCAAAATATGACGTCACGATTGTTGATATACAATGTTATTTCCAATTCTCTACTAGTTGCTGACGATTACCCCTGACGAGTGTCAGCCGAAAATATTCGGGTTCATTTCAATATGAATATACTATTCAACTTAAAATTTTGAAAAGTATAAATTCGTTTGGGGCAATTACTTTCGTGTGTGAAATGTCAGTAAACGGGATTTTCTTTTAAATCTCTCAGGCAACGCCAGCCCGGACACAAACGCAGGTTCAATGGCTCTCTCCATCAGTCAATTACTGACCAAGCTCAACAGTAAGGACCGAGCCGCGCATATTCTCAAAGCACATGCGTTCTATTACATTGGTAGCTACGATGACGCCGAGGTCACCCTGAAAAGACTGCTTGACAACAATCCAGAGGTTAGAGGACATCTCTCTCAATCGCGATTTGAATAGTGTAGGGCTGTGTAACGTAAGTTCGTTTATTACTGTCCTTGCAGAATTCCGACAATCATATCGTAAAGCTGCATCTCGGATTGTTGTTGATTTTGATGAAAGATGCGGAGACAGGGATTGCATACTTGACCAAGGTATAGACTAGGTATAGAGATTTTCCTATAGCCTTGCGGGCTTCAGAAAATAAGTCATGGTAAACTATGCTGCTATAGCGACAATCGCAGGAACCAACGATTGGCGTTGTCATTCGCAGGAAAATATTGTGATGAAATAAATGAACACTAGTTTACTAAACTTACATCGCTAAGTTGAAGTATCTATTCTTCAGCGTTGTGACTTGTGACTATAGTTAAAATATGCACACAATCGACGCTCAGATAAATCCATCTCCAGAGGTGGTCTGTGTCGAAGTAATTGTACCTTTTCGGAGTACTTAAGTAGATTTTGCACACTTGCACTATTCACCCTAGTTGCTATGTTTTTCGGTGTCCGCTGCCAGTTTTAACATTTGGAGGCGAAATTACTTACTTTTCATGCTATGAATTATGAAAAATAGAAGGTAGTTTTGCGATAAGTGTGCAATACTTTTATAGGTGAAACTATGGTATAAACTGGGTGAAATAAACCATGCATCACTGTGACTGGATGCATTGCCGCAGATTGCACCTGTTTGAAGTATCATAAATCATTAGGTACAACGTGCATGCATCCTGCAATTTAATATGTAGCCGCCTCCGACTCACTGCTAAAAATGTGTAAAAATACTTACTTGAGAGATATTTTCAGACCTTCATTTCTATTTCTACTTCACTATGATTTGACATGTCTTGGACATCGCTACTTCTAGTTGTAATTGAGCAGAATTTTCCTGCATTACATCTACTTGAGTACGGGACCTAAGTTAACTACTTTGACCACATCTGCCCATCCCTTTGACGCGGATAACAGCCTATTCGCATTGCTCTTGAAGGTGGTGCAAGTCGGCGGCGAGGAAATGGTTTCTAACTTTCTGCAAGAGATACCGCCCTCGCAGCGGACGTTCTTGTATTCTTCCATCCACGGCTATGCCGTCACAATGCTTCGAACGAAGCGAGACGACGGCTCCGTGCGAAGGGCGATCCATTGCTTCACGATAGCCGTTCTATGCTGTCTGGCGGGGCCCACCAATTCCTCAGGTGACAACGGTTTACGACATCATTAACAATCAATGTGGATCGGTGCTCTTGTATGTGATGTTTCTCGAATTCGAAACTGAATATATTCGAAACATGTAACATCTGTAACGAATTCCTTACGATCATAATTTAGGCGCTCGGTCCGGCCGTTTGTACATTAATGGTCTGAGGTGGTCACTGGGCAGTAACGAAGTACTTTTACTTTTTGAAGTACTCAACACTATAATTATATGCATAACCTACTCAAGTGGTTCCATTATTCTAGAGTAGGCCTACTTTACCTTCAATTTGAAGGGGCACTGCGCTCTAAAACTGATGTGGTCTCAAATTGAAGGGCAGAACGAAAAACAAATTGGCCGCAGCCATTTTCTTCAGAACGCCACCGTAATGGAGCAGCAATTCATTGAAATTTCCACAGGACCTTCACGCTCCGGCTGTCGCGGCTGCGCGTCATTTCTTAATATTCAATTGTGACGTCATAGTTGATTGACATTGACCATGGACAATATAGGGTAAACAAAGCTCCTTTGACGAAATATTTACGTACTTATATAGTTGTTGAACCGACTATTTTGAGGGTTCACACCATCCCATATCGTATGCGTCGGCTATATAAAGGGTGGTAGTCGTCCGTAGGCTCATACAACATGTTTTTTGGAAAGTATTTACGCAATTATGGCATAATTATACAACTTAAAAAGCACTGTTTAATGTTTTAAACAAAGTGTTTTAAACAACCATTTGTTTTAAATGCAACCCTAGTCAAAACACTTAGGTGGAAGTTATTTAAAGGATATTTACTCGAATACTTCAAAGAGTAGAAGCAGCAGATAGAGTAAAAATATAAATATTTCGTTAGTCATCAACTCGCGGCAATCAACGTACGAGACAATTTTTCGTTTTAAAATTCAAGTTTACGTCCGCCGCAAAGAGTTCAAATAATTGCTGCCAAGCGAAATCGCCAGGATCGGTCGTATCTCCACAATATTTACGTTACCTCGCGCGCTTTCGTATGTAAATGCTATGTAAATTCGCTTCCGAAACTGCGGCACAGCAACTGTGCGCCGCTTCTCGGAATCTCTCGCCGCGTGGGTACAAAATATTTTGATACCGCTTTCCGATTACGGACCGTAATAGCCTGTGGCGTGCAGCACCGCGATACGCATATAGTTATAGATAAAGTCAACGCGCAAATTGTCGAGTTGCTGTACACGACAAAGGATTTCCGCCCAACAGCTGGCGAAGGTTGTTGATGCAAAATAGGATTGAATGTAATTCCTATTCAGAAATCCGCGTAAATCCCCGATAAATGTGAATGCTTTTGTGGCTTAAAATTCCACGCGTAACAGTTTTCCGTTTGTCGGCAAAACTAGGCTTATAACACTTACTTGTAAATTGCTACTTCTACCTGTATTGGAGTAGAAATTAACGACGTTACTTCAGTACCAACAATGACTACTTTGACCACCGCTGATTTCGAAAAGTAGAAAGTAGTTTTGGATAAGTTTGTGTCACTGTTATGAGTAAAACTGCATAACAGTGGTTCCTAAACATTTTTAACCACAACCCAAATCTGAGTTTTATTCCATCTCGCGACCGAAGCCTCACACATCGACATGAATGCATTTTTAATGTCAGTATGCTACCTATTTACGGGCGTCGGGCATGTATGAAATAGAGAAGGCGCAGACAACCAGATGTACGCAATGTGGTTCTATGAAACATGTGTGACGCACGCGATTTCAAAATGGGGTGCATTATTTTCCTATGCGGGCCACATTTGTACTGCGGGGCTCAGATTGCAAGGTCGACCTATTTGGTGTCGACCATTTCTAATACCGAACACACCAATATGGGTCAAGGTGTTATCGCATTTATCCGAGTATTTTGGCACCGCATAATGTAACCCATCCACCTGTAGGCAAAAATTTCATGTCTTCGTTTGATCCGACGCGAGCGGAAAATGCGGCCTCGAAATACTGTTACACACCCCTTGACTAAATCACCGCAACTGTATCGGGCGGCGTTAAGCGACAGTAGGAATATACCGCTATTTCACAATTGCCAATAAAGTTGATTCATGTATATAAATTATACGTATTAAAAAAAATTATCGGATGCGACAGTTACCTCCACCCTTTCCCTATACTTCTACCCTGACCGAGTGTTATCTGCGCAACTTTGACCTTTCCAGAGATACCAATGTCAGACAAATCTTATCAAGACATCAAACCAATTTGTGTAATATAAAGGTCGGCACATTTTCATGATCAAGCCACTGTAGTAATCAATTTTCTGTTGCTTATTGTCTATATAGTTTTCCCAACACAGTGACCTTGTACGTACAAACCATGCGCGAAGTATTTTTTGTTGCAAGAAATTTAGCAATCGCTTTGGGGCGGTCGCGACCCATACTTTAAGAAGCCCCTCTGTATAGTAATCGGGTCATATATATCCCCTGTATCACGGAAACTGACTATACGAAAATAGCGCCTATTTGTATAAGCGACATTGTCGCAAATGTGGATTTCGCAATTTGGAAAGTACCCGTCTCTACGTTTTGAATACTCTCTTGCGTAGTTTTCGAATCTTTGATTTTCTACTTCCGCTTGCAGTAATTTTGAGTCAAGAAGTCAAAACTTTTGACAGATCTTGGCAATCTTCATTTCTACTTGTAGTAAGTGGAAATTCACAGAATTACGTCTGCGTCAGCTTGTGTACTTACGAAGACCTAATACTTTAGCTACCAAGTGCTCTCATCGTTGTCTAAGATTGTGAAATTTATTATCTTTTCAGAAGTCCTATTTTCACACGGTCTATGCAAATCGTATTTGGCCCGAGCTGAATGCCACGCTCATCTGGGCGATCAAGGCAACGCTATCCGCGATTTCACCTCCGCGCTGGAGGTAAATCTACATCGTTAGGTACGATTCCAGAACGGTATCAATCATCCGTTTTTATCAGGTCAACCCTGTAAGTGTAGACGCGCTATGCGGAAGGGCCTTCATGAGATTAGCCCTTGGTGACGAACACGGGTGTGTCAATGATATTGTGCAAGCCTGCGGAGTTGCCACGCCCACAGTGACAGCGCATATCGGCATGCTGCCGCAGGATGCAAAGCGAATCCTGCTTCATTGGTTGGGTTAGTCACTGCGCCTGAACTGCTGCGGCTTGTGAAATGATGTTTAATGTTTGCTTTTTCGCGGGCAGATCAGCATGTACTTTCTCTGTTACTGGCGTACGGCTCGAGAGATGGATTGATGCTGAATGGGAGAAGGGAGTCTTCGATAAGGTATGCGATGACGTAATCGACGGTGCCGCGTTTCCACGGCGATGTTCACGTATACTGAATGAGTAGGCTCCAGGCGGGACGAATCTACAAACCGGAGTTTTAGATATCCCTGCTACAAACCCATGCGACAAGAGGTGGTCATTGGTCAAAGATGTCAACGTTGTTACTCAAGTACAAGTAGACGTGTAGATTTATAGACACGTCAAAACTTCTAGCGGGAATAGAAAATACGGCCCTGGAAAGTACTCAAATAGGTGCATAGTTATAAAAAGTAGATTTGGTCGCGGGTTCGTATACTTTTAGCAGTTAATCGGTGGTGAAATTAGAGGGTTAATCTTCGCGTGTAACACAAAATGATTAACGCAACTATAAATTGGTGCAATTTTCGAAATAAATTCAGTTACCGTGTTACGTCGTACATGGGCTGTTTTTCCCAGTTGGTATGACAATTTCGCTCGTAAAGGTGATGCAATACAACCATTTTCTACTTCACAAGATTTACTGACCACCCCTGGACGCAATCAGTATCAAAATTTGGATGAGGCGGAAATGGGCGACGACCAAGTCTCGTCACAGTTGCGGGGTGACGAAATAAGCGATTATGACGTCACATCGCCACACCCCATAATTTCAAGATCTTCCCCTCTTGGTACCCCACTGATAGTGATTTTATCTCCTTTGTCGGATACAACAATTTCGGTTAAAAAAATCTCGTTTTACAATCCAGCATCACCGTGGAAACCGCGAAGCTTTTCGGCCATACCCCTTCGCCGTCATCCGACTCGTCTTCGGAAACGACTCCGGTTTCTCCAGAAGCGGCGTCTCCGTATTCGGACGTCTCGACCTCGTCCGCAGATATGAAGTTCTACGCCGCGCGTGACCGCCCGGAATCGGTCGGTTCAAAATACAGTTGTAGAACGTTACAGAAATGAACATATACTTCTCTATCTATATAGAGCGATGCGGCATCGCCTTTTGACGGAAGCTCGCCGCAGAACGCAGCATCTAGTCCCACTAAAAGCGAAAACACGAGCATGGAAGCTATGAGCGTGTTCAGTTCCTA
This sequence comes from Botryllus schlosseri, assembly GCF_051294905.1. Taxonomy (NCBI): domain Eukaryota; kingdom Metazoa; phylum Chordata; class Ascidiacea; order Stolidobranchia; family Styelidae; genus Botryllus; species Botryllus schlosseri. Next base: position 9,519,861 of record NC_137249.1, on the reverse strand, counting down.
TTCCAATCATAGCAGGAACACAACGTCCTTTTCATCCACGTCCGAGAACACGATGAAACGAAAACGGCGCGGTTTTCACAAGTATGTTAAAACAACGCGAAACGCTCTTTACCACTAGAGACAATCAAACCAGTTATCGTTGGTACTCAAGTAGAAGTAAAAAGAACCTCGTGAATATAAACACAAGTAGAAGTATTGATATCCGAGACACGTCCAAACTGCTCAAATTGAAGTAGAATACGGAGGTATGTAAAGAATTAGAGAAATAGTTTTAAAGACTTGATTTGGTTGAGGGGTCGTCGATTCTGGCAGCTAATTAAAGGTGACATCTCTGTAATTGAAGGATGCGTTTTCGTGACTGATGCAAAATGATAAATGACACTACAAACTGGCGGATTTACAAAATTAAATTCAGTTACCGTGACGCAAGCGCTATATTCCATCCACTTGGCATGACAATTTCACTCACAACGGAAAACATTCCAAACTACTTTATACCGTACAAACTCCATAATGCGAAAAGTAAGGAGTTTGCTATGTTATACTGTTAAGTATATGCGGCCAGTATGGAAGTAGCTCTAATTTTTTGGATTTCTCGAATATGTTTTGCCTACTAGCACAACTAACTCAACTGGTTATAAATGTAGATTACTTCTACTTCTAATTACCAGCTTTCAGTTTTTTTAGACAAAACTAAGACCTAGAATACTTTTTTTTAAGGGGCCCGGAGGAACCGCAGAAAACCTCCCCCCATATTGGGTCCTCTGTGTCATGGGACACAGATTCTCCGTCGCGGTTGCTCGCATTTTCCCTTTCTTTTTCCGTCTCAGCTGAAGGTGCATGCGGCTGCCACAAGTAGGCTTTGAAAAGGGGGCGTCTGTGGCCGCTTACCCTTATCGCCACCATACTTGTGCCTGGAGAGAACGGCCTTGAATTACGGGCCGCATACCCGGGGTCGGAATATGAAGGCCTGGCGGCCATACTCTTCCTGGGTTCATGAGACAGTAGAATACTTTCATTTTTACTTATCTGAAAATCGCTACTTTTACGTGCACTTCAGTAGATATTTGTTTCGTTAGTTCTACTTCTATTTGAGTACGAAATATGAATACTCTGACCTCCTTTGATAAGTAATGCAAAGAGACCAACTTGAGCACTCCGTTACTGACCACCTCTGTTTACACTAACACCGACCCCCGCGTTTTTTCCAGATCCTCGGCGGGGCCTCGTAAAGTAAAGCCGTCCCTGAGAGAATTTCGTCAAGGCTCCGAAGAGCTCGACAGCACGGCTTCGTCCAGCCACGGCAGCAGCATGTCGGGTGCCACGTTCAGCACGCAGACTTCTCTCTCGTGCGACGACGTGATCGGCGGCGTCGAGAGGACCGAACGGTTGCTGCGTGCGCAAATGATCGGCAAGTTGCTGATCGCGGTCGACCCCGGCAACCCTTTGCGGCACGGGATGTACGCCGATATATTTATATTGAAAGGTAAGCGAGATGTTGCATCGGGGCTGTGCGAGGATTCTGTATTATTACCCAGATGTCTTCAGAGTGGTCGGCAGAGGTGGTCAGTAACGAAGTACTTCTACTTTTTGAAGTACTTGAAGTAGATTTTTCCTACTCACACTACTTTTTAAGTAGTTATGATTTCAGACTACTTCTACTTCTACTTGACAGTTTTCAGTTTTGTAGGCAAAAATAAGCGTAGAATACCTACTTACTTACTTACTTGTGAACCACCACTCCTACTTCTACTTGAGTAGAAATTCCGCCGTTACTTCTACTTCTACTTGAGTAACGACGGTGACTACTTTGACCACCTCTGGTGGTCGGCATTGCTACCTAAGTAGAAGTTGAAATTATTTTGTAACGTAAATTTCTATCCAAACGAAGGAAGCGGTCGCCAGATACGAAATACTTTTGCTATACTACTATGTAAGTAAAAAAGTAAGTTTTTTAGAGCTATAATTTCGTCTAAAAACTCGGAAACTGTTGTGCAGAATTGTCTAAAATCAATTTGTGTGATTTTAGACAATTCTACATAACAGATCCCGACTTTTCAGCCGAAACTATAGCTCTAGAACACTTACTTTTTAACTTACATGGGTAAAACTTACTTGAGTACGCCGACAAGATAGAAATACTTCACTACTGATCGCCCATGTCCAAAACGAAAAGTGGGGAAAGTAGCCAGTTCCGCCCTAACAAATTGTCCCGTAGAATTGGAAGTATTCTATAAACATAGCGACTTGAGTAAGCTGTATAAGTAGAACATCTTGAGCACGCTGACAAAGTAGAGGCATACTTCGTTACTGTGATCATCTCGGTAATTAACTTAGGTTATTTAATAGTTCAATTAACTTTGCGCAGGTGAGTTTGAGGAAGGCTTGCGTCATCTGGAAATCGTGATGGAGTTGTCGCCGAATGACGTCACCGCCGTGGCGAGGGCGGGGCTGATATGCGCGAAGCAGAATCGGTACGAGGATTCGGCCGGCTTGCTCAGCTCCTTGGTCGATGTCGACTGGGTTTTGCTCCTGTACGTTTTGAAGTCTCTGGACTCGACCGTGCGGCGCAGGCTGTCTGAGGTATCGCATACCGCTTCTATTTTCATGCACTTTTTGGGCTGTTACTTGGTCCGCAAGATATCCCGTTCACTTATCTCGAGAGTGTTTTGAGGATAGCCAGTATATTTCTGCTATGTAGTCTTATATCTCGCTGAATTGGCGTGCCGACATTGATAGTCAAAATTAAGATTATGTGACTGACTGTAGTGTGCGTCCACTATCAGCATTTTGGAAAATTAGGCATCAAACGTCTCCACTCGAGTAGAAATATAAGCAGCGATCTTCAAGACATGTGAAAACTACTTCAAGTGGCAGTACAAAATGACGTGTTTGAAAAGTAATCGACTAAGTAGTTTGAAAGAATACATTTGATCGAGGGTGGCATATACTGGGTTGGGTAAGCGCTGGTTTGAGAGCAGTTGGATTAGTTCACGAACATGGTCACTAAAACTAAGTATTGAAAGTATTGGCAAAACCTTCCTTGAGTACTCTGAACAAGTCGAATTACTTCGTTACTGACCACCTCTAATCAATAGTTATAACCTCACCGTATTCTAGGTCAGATGCGCATGCTTGCGCTATACCTGAGAAGCGCTCGAATAATACCCATTGCTGTTCCCAAGTGGTTAGTGGTTTTAATGTCCGAAATTTCCACTAGGCTAGAAGTATATGGATCTTTATGGCATTCAACACTGCTTAAAATATAGGTGGAAAACAAATACAATATGTCAATACAATAAGTTTAGTTTCAACGACTTTGGAGTCAGGTCTCCGGCATCGAACCGTTATTCGTCTTGTCGACTCTCTGCCACGATTCCGCTTTTTTTCCCCGGCAGGAGTGTCACGTGAACGCTGGTATCATGTGCGAAGAGGACGATTTCCGAAAAGCAGTCGAGTACCTTGGACTAAGTCTTGTGGCGAGCGACCACAAAAGACTCGAAAAGTTGCGACAGAGAGCGTTGTGCTTTATGAAGTTGAAGAATAACAAGTGAGTCACCATTCGACATACAGTCGCGAAGTTGAACGCGATGAAATCGGGGGGTGGGCGAAAATGTCAATAAAGGGTGACGCAACTAAAATATGCAGTGCTGCAAGCACGGGTACTTTTCCTCTGACTCTGACGTGACCCTGATTAATAGTACAAGTACAGTGAATTCCATGGCATGTCAAAATTACTTCGAATGGAAGTCGAAAATGAAGATATGACGAGAACTCAAGTAAGTTTTAAAAAGTAGATTTGGTTAGTCAGAGCCGGCTGCTCTTGAAATTGCCGGTACTTCTTCGCAAATAACGCAAAATGACTGATATCACTATGCACAAAGATAGAATATTCAATAATATATTCAGTTACCAAAGGGATATTGCATGTAGTTCTTGTGACAATTTCATTCCTAAAAGTAATACATATACTTATCCCAAAACTACTTCTTACTTTTCAATATCCATATAATAAAAGTAATTAATAGTTTTTCCAAACTGCTCAGTAAAGTGGCAATAAAAGTCTAAAAGAGGGGCGGCCAACCCCTGGCCAGCGGTTTTAAGTGGCCTACGAGGTAATTTTCGAAATTAGTTGTAATATCAAAAAAGTACCCAGGTACTTTATTGTGAACTTGCAAGGCGAATCAAAAAGTTGATAAAATTTAGGATGTTGATGACGAAAAAATCAGTTCCGACCCAGGGTCATAGTCACATTTCGCCGAAATCTTCGATATTGATATTTCTAAGCGCCAAATAATCCTGTCTTTGCCAAATGAGCCCAGCGGTATGCAGAGGCGACCCGCAATATATGCAAGTAACAATATTATTGACCGAATTCATTCATTAACTTTCAAAAACTTCGCGGTTGGTGCGATTAGATCTTGAATGCACGCAGAGTTTCCATGATTAAATTGTCATCGATTTTGATGCGTAGTAATATAAGTATTGTTTTCAACGTTATCTATTCTGGTTGGCTCCAATTGGACAACTAAAAAGGTTATCAGCATTCAAGTGGCCCGCGCAATGCTTCGTAAATCTCGTGTGGCCCTTCGGCCGAAATATGGTTGCCCGCCCCTGGTTCAAAGACACAACCACTTGGGTAAATATAGCGCAAGTAGGCGAAACCTATGCTTGAATACTCTTAAAAAGTAGAAGTGCTTCATTACTGGCCATCTGTATAGTGTTATCTTGCCATGCTGTCGTAACGCAAAGAGTTGCGAGCCTTAAACCGCGGTCCGAGAACGTAACCTGTCAATTTTCAGGCAAGCCATGGACGACATGGCGACCGTTATCAAGGAAGCCGGAGCTGGCGCATGCGCGATGGACTACTGCGCGAGAGGTCATGTCCACTTGATGGACAATCGGGACAAGGAAGCTTGCTCCGATTACAGTCGCGCGTTGAAGATTAACTGGTGGGTCACGACTGAATTTATCGAGGTTCGCGCCGTATACTTGAATCGCTCGTTCTATCTACAGCAAGCAAGCGACTCTGCTTATTCACGCCAAACCGGGTCTGGCTCCATTGAGTCGGGTGTTCCAGAGACAGGCGTTGAACGAATTTACCCGTCACGATTTCGAGGTAACGATTGAGTTTCAATCTGCTGTAGTATATAATCTACCAGACTGTAAATACATGGATGCGAAATAGGTGTGTTTACCACATTCCACTATAATACAGAGAGATAAATAGTCGAACAATCGGCTGTTTCTGTGACCACTTTTCGCTGTCACACCCATTCCTATGGACGAGAGCGAGTAGAATGCACGAATCCTTACGGAGATACATCCCATGAGATGTGGTTTGTTTTATCGTGTGAGAAATACCTGTGAAATCCTGGGTATATGCTAATTATCCCTTACGTGGTGCAAAAGACCTTCACTTAAAATGGTGTATTTGACTCATTTACACCTCCTGAAACAGGTGTGAAAGCACTGCATGAGTAAATAGTGCTAGTATCGACAAAACCTTGCGTGCGTATTCCGAAAAAGTAGAAGTACTGCGCTACTGAACACCTAGGTTATAGTCATAAACTTTGAATGCGCACGGAAAATTCTACAGCTGTTATGAAATATGTCGCTATCTTGTCGCAGCGATGCTTACAGCTGTGCGAGGACGGGATACTGATCGACAACAACAACATTGACCTCAAGAAATTGCGTGCGCGTGCTAGGAAAGAAATCGGATATTGCGTAGTGCAATGACAGTGTCTGTCGCAATTTAGCAATACCAATGTCCGCCAGTTCCTCTGTCGTAGTTAGGGCTGGGCAAAATCGAGTACCTGAGTGTTTCGATTCTGAATCACCTAATAAGCTTCGAGTCGAGTCGAGTAATCGAGTATCACTCATTATGACGTCACAACATAATGTATTATGTCGAAGTTCAAATATGTACCTTTTATGCCACCACAAAGAACATAATGGCTGTTATCCGTCACATTAAAGATGCTTTGGTATTTTTTCGACCATACCCATTTCATTGCACTTTTTGACAATATTGTGGGATGACCATGACTTCGGAAATGTGTTATTTCCAGTAGGCCTAACGTTCGTAGCTTTTGTACTATGTCTGGTATGCTGCGACACGGCCAATCAAGGTTTCAAGGCTTCCTCTCGTTAGTAAATTAACTATCAGTGGCAAGTAGCATATAATTTCAGTACTCGAAAAATCGTATTTTACTACTCGACTCGAATCATTAAAATTAATACTCGATTCAGATTCGAGTACTCGAATCATTGTGCCCAGCCCTAGTCGTAGTATCGTATTTATAGCAGAGGTGCACGTCTGCATGTTGGACATTCTTTTGTCGTGAAGCGTTTTTTCTAAATTTTGCTTATTCACTTCTCTAGCTAACTTTTATTTATGCTGTTCCATATTTACAGAGCGATTATGTTACTGTCTTCGACGCTGATCGTGATTGTTCGCGTTTTAAGAAGCGCATTTATGCGTTTGACATCTGCGGATGGGGTGCGTCCTATACGCATAAAGAGCCGATATCGGCTATTTTCGTAATTTGAGTTTTTGAATTTCACCGCATATTTTAGAATACGTGGGATGGAGTATATTTTGAATTATGTTACCAATTGATGAATATCTGTCAGTAGATCGAAACTATGATCTGCAGAGTGCAGAGTCTTGGAGACGCGAGTATAGTAAGGCTCTCTTCTTATAGGAATGAAAACGTAACCCGTTGGTTTACTAGTGATATTCGTGGCTGTCATCTAAGATAGCGAAAGGGCGAATGATAGGAAAGTATGTAATTGGAGGGATGTTGTGAATTAATGATTTGGAATTAGAAAGTGTGTGTCGAAAATATCAAATAAGTTCCATGCAACAGTGGTACCCAACCTAATTATAACGCGAACCGACCGATAGAAGTTCATTGTGAACATAAACTCACGATCCAGGTACAGTTCCGAAATGTAAGTCGTACGGACACTTAGACAGGCGATCATGCAGCGAATATGAGCTAGACAAAACGATTCTATTACTATAATCAATATCGACTATATGCATTTGCATGATTGGAGGCGAGTAGTGAAAGTCGATGTGTTCAACTACCGTAAAGTCGGTAATTACACGCCCTTTGCCACTGAGAGTTATTTTGTTCCTACGACAGTCATTGTTTTGGTATTTTCCTACTGTGCCATACCTGATAGCTCGATTGTCGCCATCCTCATTCGACACATGTAGCACAAACCTTCGAATGTGTACATAATGCACATTGCACATGGCAGATGCGGTACCAATTAACCGCAATTGACTTATAAAAAACCTAGAAGTGGGCGGTGCTACAAGTCGGCAGATACGGAGTCAAAGATAAGGAATATCGGCCTGGTGTAAATGACCATGGCCAATGGCCAATTGGTCATTGTAGTCGACAAACACCATGGATTCCACAAACAACAACATAACAGGAATTGACTGGGCACAGCCTTGGCTACTCATTTATCGGAGATTAGATAGATTGTCAATGCTGATGATCTTCAGCTATATATTACTGGGTGGAAGTAATTGATAACAGTACCAGCTGGTTTCGAAAACCGCGTGAGAAAATGTTGATAGAGTTTCACTTCACACCACCGGACTCTTTCGACTACCTCCTTAATTAGTTTGCGTTGACCTTATCGCTCTATATCACAAATCTTCAATGTAAGGACCACGAACCTCATATCGGATATGGTCCGCGAACAACAATACAGCGTTCAGTGTGTTGCAGTGGCTTCACGCAGTAATATGACACCATTCCATAATTAAAACCAAGTTTATGCAAAGTTTTAGTAAAACTCATCGTATGCAATATCTATTCCGCATGGAAATACATCCATCGTGCGAAACGCTGCTGGACTGTTCATAATGACCTGGCTTCATTGTTTTTCTAGTATGGGATTTTACCTTTTTGTTGATCGCCTTCCACCTGCGAAAGCGCAATGAGCATTCTCATTTCTCACACGCGCGTTTTTGGCAGTAGATATATATGAGTCTCGTCGGGTGGCAGTAAAGCGTCGATATTTATAGCCCACCATTGTCACAAGTGTTTACAGTTCTGTTCAGTGGTTTATGTTATTCCACCTTCACCTATCTCGAATGGTGATGGTGATGATGAAATATTTCGTGTTACTCTTACTAGTGACAAAAAATGAGTAGTAAAACTATCGATTATCAATACTTTTGAGAAAACTGTAATGCGATACTTGACTAAAAAATATCCGAAGTGACTGGTGTGTGGGCACTGGGCAGTCCAGAATGATGTAGCGTGTAGGCTATAAGAAAATTCGTAATGACATTACCTCATATCATCAAGTACTTCAAGGGATTACTCATACCAAGTGGTTGAAGTCGGCTATTGGCCATCGAAAAACAATATTTCTTGGGAATTTTGCTGTCATTGTCAGCATCTCCAAGTCATATATCGTACACGTTGTATGGCATGCGGCGTAAATAAAGGAATATTGTAGTCTGCCGACTTCGAATGAACTGAACGTTTGCGACCTCAAAAACAGACTGTTACGTATGGAGGGTGCACAAGTTCATTCCGGCAACGCAGCCAAGTTCACTCCGGGAATAGCTTATGAAATCATCTTCTCGTCGATTGTTATCGCCATTCTTTGTAGTCTGTGAAGGACCTCGTGCCATTTCCAGTTGGAATATTTGATTACCTCTCTCGACCTAACAAAAATTCTCGACACTCGCTATTCCAGCTCTCTGTATTGAGAGGTAAGAGCGGCCGTTTCGCACAATCATTACGCCTCTCTTCTTTCATCCTAGGCTTGAGTTGTTTACGACAAACTTTGTTTGTCTGCTCGTGTTTTCAAGATCATATTCTGTTCAAAACATGTTTGTGGCGCAATAATATATACCGGCGAAATGGTTGACAATTCAATTCATCGCAATTACTAATAAAAGTGTATCTGGGGGCAATAGTTTCGCAATCACCGGTCACTAAGTTCAGTATGTTTGGATTCGGTTGCTTGTATTCGTTTTCGGCTCTCGTACGCCGGTTGCTGCAGTACTCCACAAAATATGCTGAATGCTAATAGCATAATCATAACCGATACCAGCATTGCGGATGGACACAGATTTTGCGTGGCTATACGTATACAAATACATTATACATCGTATCGGTGTTACTCTTCCGGCTGAAATGTGTGCCATTAAGAAAATAAACATACCCGCCCATTCAAGTATACGAAAACGACTATACATAAACAATAAACATGCTGGAAGTAATACTCTTCCTGTGGGTGATGCGGACGATGGAATATTTATTCCTTCAATTACTAGCGAAACCGAAATTTTGTAAAAAAAAAAGCAACAAGCAAGCGGATATTGTGGGACTGACAACTCATTGTGTGAGAGGATGATTAGCGGGTACAGGCTATTGTTTTCACTCGAATGACGGGACGCGTAACACTTCGCTGTGAATGATTTCGAATCTCAAATTAGTCCGCAAGTAAAGACACATAGCGAATGGCCCTTGTTTTTCGTGAGCATTTTATTGACTCATTAGAAAGTAGACCCGAGTTGAACTGTGATGCTAAAAACTGATGCTGGCGCTGGCATACATCCCCGGTGTCGTTCCATAAACAAACGATTTAAGAAGCCACGTCATCAGCACGGAACAGACTGCCGGGGAAGGCAGTAAGCTGACAAATTCGGATGTCATGCCGCTGACGATGATTTACTTTAGGAGGAAATCGCGCCGAACATGATTAGACTGCTTACTCTTCGCGATCTGTGATATCCAACCTGCTATGAAAAGCCTCATTCATGGCATAATAAATTTAATAATATTTCAAGCCCATAACATAAATATAGATGCTGTTAGTAAGCGCGAAAAGCAAAATAGACTGCTGAGATGCCGTTCTCAATGGAGTTTCGCACACAAATAACCTGTAATTTCTGAGCCGTCTGCTGATTATTACTTACGCTTTAAATTTACATGTAATCTCATTTGCGAAACGAAAAAGTGGGCCATTTGATGAAACGAAATTTCGATAAACAATTTTAAAGGACTAAAAGTTCGCCGGCCATCACGGGCTCCGCGTTTCGAAATTCCGAATTGTTTCGAATTCTAGTTGGAAACTGGGGAGAACCAGAAATAGTTTTTTAATGCGCATATAGTTTAATCGTACTTCTTTTTATTTGGCCGAAAGCAACCAAAAAAGTAGGTGAAAATACTTGAAGCAAATAAGATATCATTTGCCTGGTGCGGCATTTAGCATAGTATGATTTGACATTTGCTGAATTTCGATCTCGTTGTAACGTTGCTGAAGTAGACAACGAATATGTTTGACTATATGCGTTTGTAGCGCATAGTTCTCAGTTCTTTTACATTCGATTTATCTCCCATGGTAAATTTTATGGAATGGATTCGTAGAGTATCCGGATCAAGTACCAGGAGTTTCGACAAATCAAATGTATGATTCGGTTCGTTACGCATTCCTGTAGTTTGAGACACTTGTAAATTGTAATCATTAGGAGCGTATCAAGACAATTGAGATTAACCATCACTTGCATTCAGAAACGACATGTCGTCACCAGTCCATTGTGACGCAATAAATCGCGACTTAACGCCCGCGTTGTCCATCCCACATCATGTGCTCAGTATTTTTACGAGTCTACCTCTAGTCTACATGGACATGACTTTATTGATATCGTGGGTTTACCAAGTATTATGCCTAATCTCCAACTCTTTTTGGATATAATTGATAAAATGGTTTTCATAATCAAATTTCGAATCAAATAACTCCATTAGTTTCGCGGTGTTTCAACACAATTCGCGATTGTCGCGTCGGGCTTGTGAGTTGTGACGTATTCGTGATCCATTCTATATTTAGGCCAATCGGTTACATATGTTTTCGAAAGTGCGAAAATTTGTGCCTTACTTTCGCAATTTGTTCAACACTGCTAATCCTAGTGTAATTTGGATAGAGGGCGTTCGCAATAATTCGAAAATAATACTATAGCTGTTTTTCTTCACGTTACCAAATTCGAGTGGTATTAACCCGGTGCTGGTCGAGACGGTGTCGTTGTCGGATTTGATGCCTATTTGCCATCAACCACAACGCACTGTGATGCAATTATATGAACGTTTCACTTCATATCCCCATTCCGTGAAATCGATAGACATTTGATGCATGACAGCCAGGCCAGATGAGTTGGCAAACCGCGTCGACTGAAAGCTACAGAAGATCAATTGATGACGTGTCCTCTCGAGATGCCAATATCAGGGAATCATCAGAAAATGTTATAGTTCATACGGTGAAGTTTATCGCAGCTATCTGGAAAACACATGGTAAACACTTGATGGGCGAGGTGGTGTTGGGGAGATTTGTTTTCGCAGACGCGTTTCCGCCATAAATACTCAATGATTAATAAGGTTGTGTCACGTCTGCGGAGTCCGTATGATCGGGTTAGGTTTCCTACCCTTGGCTCGAATGTTTTACAGTCATCCGTCCGAAGGCATAATATAGGATTAAGTCAAATCCACTCATTGCGATTAATCACCGATTTTCCTACACTGGTGGCATGATGAAGAATGTCCCTTCTCGTCTTATTGCTGACATTACAGATTAGAGTTGTATCTCAGGTTCAGTACCCGTTGTCGAAGGGTGGATGAAACGATGGAACAGTTACAGACACAGTGGCCTATACAAGCTCATCACACATTTCCAAGAACTAGAATGTGTAACAGTAATATCAGATGTGGTTAGCACTAAGCAGTGGTACGGAGTAAATATGCTTTTCCGGAGTACTCTTGTAGTTTTTATATACTCGTATTACTTACTCAAATGTTTGTTTGTTTACTACTTTCACTTTAAAAGTTTAAATACAGAACTACTAATATGTATACTTAACTTTGTCAAGTGAAAAATCACTTCCATGGGAGTGGATCAGCAAACTGGCCCAGGCCCAGGTGGCCTATATAATTGAAATCCTTCGGTAACAAGACCAAATTTGGAAAGGGTTCAGAGTATAGATCGAATGCTTCAATTGAAGGCCACAAGCAGGCTAAAACTGCGTATAGGTAGATGGAGAAAGTAAAAGATTTTTAATTACACAAATAAGTAGCGTGGCAAATTTGTATAAGAGCGAAGAGTCTAAAAAATACAAAATGTGTATCCACATGAAATGCAGCATCGCTAACGATGATACAAATACGTGTGACTTCGAAACCGCATTACATGCTCCCTTGCATAATTGGGTGTGTTATCGTGTGGTCATGGTCACCGATATAAATGTATACAAAATCTGAAATCCTTTAACCATTAACCAAGTATTATGGCTTCAAAAACTATGATCAAGTCAAGTATATAGAAATGGAGATAGCGCACAAACAATACTATTGTTTAATCAAAGAGCGAGTAACACTTGGATACTTCGATACTGACTAACGAAACCGAATCGGAAGACATGGCCCAGTCAAAACATCTCGCGGGACTAGAAGTCAGACCACGCCACCTTTGTTATTGTGGTCGTGGCTTGTAGTAGAACATTACACCTATGGAAGTGCGCTCGAACCCTTCTTTGCGGTGGAGGTTGCAATGCTGCAACTGCATTGCTTTCAATATTCCACTAAGATAGTAATCTGAGCCAGGTCTGGCAGAATCGAATACCTAAGTGATTTGATACCTATATTCGAGCAGCAGGCTTCGAGTCGAGTCTAGGATTCGAGTATCGCACATTGTGACATCGTAAAAGTGTGGACAATGAGGAAAGTTCAAATATGAACCTTTTATGCGATCACAGCGAAAATAATTCCATAGTTCTCCACTATATACGTTGAAGATATATTTGGTAGATTTTCGACCATACCTATTTCATTGCACTTTGTGACAATGCTATATCGGTTCATCACGACTTCACGAAAATGTCATTTCCAGCATTAACTTGCGTATAGCGTTGTAGCCAATACCAGTGGTTGGTTGGTTTTTAAATATTCATGGTGTTTGTCGACTACTATGGTCATTTACACCAGGAATATTCTTCATTCTTCATTTTTATTCCGTAACTGATGACTTATAGCACGGCCCACTTCTAGGCTTTTTCTAAGATACTGCTTACGGGGATGAGGTGGCGAGGAGGAGCCTAGATAAACCTCTAACTCTTAGGTGTAGGAGTATTGAAGTCGACCACGGTCGGACTCGAACCCGCAACCCATTGGTGTTCCAGCCGCGGACCACCTTTTTGACCTGGCGGACCGGTAAAACCTTAAAACAGATCTCGCGGACCGGTGAACCTTCAAAAACTAAAATTCACCGTAGATTTAATTACGGCAACTTGAATGTAATATGGGTAATACGTAATTCTTCTGAAGTTGCTGCAATGCGAAGTTCGCGAAGTCCTGTTAAATGACACTAACTTGATTCAGATTGTTCAGTGACCTTTGACAGAAATGTGAATTAGCAATTTGCCATATAGAGGCATAGAGCCAAGAGCTGCTGAGTTGAAATTTAACTTAAAAGTCTCCGTAGCTTTCACATACATCTGGTCCGGAACGAGTTGTAGGCTACATATTGACAGTTTCTTATAACACTTGTAGAATTAAGACGAACGCCTAAAGTAGACCATTTCTCAATTGCGACGTCAGGCAAAAATCTGTTCCACACTTCTAAATATATTCAAAATTTGATGCTTTATTTCTTTCATTAATGGACAATGGACATTGGACAAGCCCCAAACCTCTTGCATTTTCTAATAGAGATATAAAAATCCAATATATCTGGCGGACCGGCAAGAAACTTGTTATGGATTGGCACCGGTCCGCGCACCGGTAGTTGAGAACCACTGGCCTGCGATATACGACCATTTGAAGACGCCAAGACTTCCACGGCGGGGAAAAATTATCGCAACGGTAATTCTCCTATTATTTCAGATTCTTTCACTCAGCACCGTAACTGCCGCACCCCAAACCCCCCAATTGGAGGGACCCGAGCTCGAAGGAGGCCCAAAATTATTTCGTGAATTAGCATAAATCATAGAGTATTTTTTGAAAATTTATGCAAATTTTTCAATTTTTTTTTCACGCTCCGCGCGAATTCAAGTAGCCAGTTATCTGTATTATTGGGTATTGGGCCATTACCGCGCCACGACTCACCAAGAAATGCAATCAAGTTTTAGGCCATATAACTTGCGACTCCAAGAAGTGTGCCAGAACAATCGGCAGCGAGAAAACCTTGGCCGAAAAGGTCTATGCCCTTATGCTGACCGAAGACTTCGTTATATATACAAAATACATATAGGTTTAATTGTCCATATGCGACTAAATGACTGGCGCCGAATGTTCCTGTCTTTGCAATCTGAACCTCACAAGACAAATACCATCCCGCTGGGAAAAAAATTATGCCAGTGAAGAAATACCAATTTGAAATCGTGTGCGTCTCTTAGTTTAGAAGCCTACGTCTGGGCGATTCTATATTTTTTGATATAGCAGACCGGAAGTCACGAAATAACATCATGTAACGAAGTCATATCAACGGTTCCGCCCGCCCGAAGATGTTTAATCATTATCTACGGGCCCTCCCGTTTTCAAGACACTTCACTCAGCTCTACCGATAAATCTAATTACGTGAGTAGAGAGGACAATAAATTGATAGCATATTATATATGCAATCGCCGATCTGATTGACCGATTTTATCATAAATTATCGAAAATTTTCGCGCTTCGCGCTGGCTCAGAATACAGTACAGGTAATTTCGTGACAAACGCGAACAACGTGATGGGGGGGGGGGTCGTTTTATCACCCTATGGGAGGCCAAGACCCACGTTTTTGGGGGCCTGAAGAGGTGCTGTTTCGTTCCTGCCAACGGACATACGCCCGAAGATGTTTAATTATTATTGAGTGGTCCTACCTTTTCAAACACACCTCACTCAGCTCTACCGGCAAATCTGATTACGTGAGCAGAGAGAAGATAAAAATTGATAACAATATATATGCAATTCCCGATCATACTGACCGATTCAGTCATGAATTCTAGAAATATCCCGCGCTTCGGCGACAAAAGTTGATTCACTAAATAAACTCCCAACGAATATGAAGAATAGCGGTAAACAGGGTATCGCCGGAGGGGGGTCTGGGGGGCGAAGCCCCCCATAAGTTCGGTCTATAACCCTATGGGGGGCCCAAGAACAAAGTTTTTTTTTTGGGGGGGGGGGCTGACGAAGTGCTGTTACGGCCCTGCTTTCAGTACATGGGGAAATCATCTACCACAGGCCACAACTCGACTCGAATCTTTACAAATAATATTCGATCCGGATTCGAGTATCGTAAAAGCTATGTCGTCAGCAAATACCTTGATTCGGACCTGCATGATTGGAAACGAAGAGTGATTGGACGCAAGAGTGATAGTCGCCCGTGATCGTGTGAAAATCGAAGAAGCTATGAACGCAGAATGTTATATTTGAATGTGGTCGCTTGCCGAATCAAGCGATTCAGAAGGGCGCCATCGTTGTCCTGGCCTGGGTACCGGGGCATGCTGATATCCGTGGTAATGAGTTAGCCGATAAATTGGCTTGGCAAGCTGCCAGGACCGATATCGAAAATACCCCTTCTCAGACACTTCCAGACGAAATTAGCCACACTGAGGCGAAAGCCAAAGTTCGTCAATACTGTAGAGCAGGGGTCGGGAACCTTTTTTATCCAAAGAGCCATATTGCTGGCTCTATTTTTTCCATGTTAACTCCCAAAGAGCCATATATAACAATCAACTGTTACGCCACAATCGAAAAATCCTTAACGTCATGGTAGCACTAATTCGAACTCACTACATGGGATTCGTCGTGTTCGCCACATTTTCTCTGTTAAAACGGGTATTTATTCCTCGAACATAAAGCTCGAAACGAGAGGTAAGGCACAGACGGGCCAAGCCCCAATATTGATAACGCAATTCATCTTAAATAGCTTAGGATTTACTATAACTGATATTAATCTAATATACATGTCTGAATACTGATCGACATCTCAATTCTCAAAGTATTCGGCGGTAACATAACGTTGCGCTACACGCATACATACATTTTATCGCCGGTAAACGGTACTACAGTTTGTAATTGGGAATTTCACGTCCACGATAGTTCATTTCGCGCCGTAGATCAGGAAGAGAATGTGCATTTGAAAAGTGCGTTGTGATATGTGCGTCGCCATGTCTGCTATCAGTGCTATGGTATTTGATTAATCAACGTATCGCACAATTCAAGATTTCGAGTCGGGCACATAGAATTCGCGAGTGATATTGGTCGGCGGCGCGACAGTAACTTAAATTTAAGGATTTTCATAAAGAGGGGTTCCGAGCCCCTGAACCTGGAGAAGGCATTGTCTATACCTCATGAAAGACATGTTTATACTGCCACGAGAATAATTATTCTGGTCGTGATGAAAATTTACTGACAAGTCGCTGCAATATTGACCAATTCAGTACAAAAATACATATTTGGCAAAGAGCCATATCTTATACCCAAAAGAGCCACATATGGCTCGCGAGCCATAGGTTCCCGACCACTGGTGTAGAGCGACTTGGAACGCCGAATATCAACGAAATGACGAGGAGGTCACTATCAAAATTTCCATAGATCATTGACTGATGGCCACTTTCCTTCGATGCATCGACGTAGGCTTTACGAACGATTAATATTTCGGCTTCGTTCAGGTTATTGCCGCCTGAAAGCGCATTTATATAAAATTGGATGTAGCGACACCTACCTAAGCGACCATTGTACAGTACCTGAAACAGTCGAGCATTTTTTGCTGCACTGCAATCGATATGATTTTCATCGGAACTTTTTATTCGACAGGGCGCGCGAGCTCAAAATCAATGCAACACTCGATCTACTGATCCTCCCCGAAATGTTATCCCATGTTGCAGAATTTGTTCTATCTTGTGGTACTTACTTGTAAATCGGTTCTTGCCCACATTTGGGTATATCAATCGCTCATTCTAGTCCGTGACGCACCTGGCGTCACTCAACTTTTCATCAATAATAATAATATGAACAATATTGAAATTCATGCTGTGGTGAACAATGCCAGTAATGTGGAATCACAATGAAAAACATCGCATTTCTAATATGCTATTGTTCACAGAATGTCTTCAACAGGTTAGATTCCGTCGTTGCGCAGGCCCCCGACAAGTTTTATGTTCTGAAATGCCACCACGTGATTCGCAATTATCTGGAGCACAAGATAGTATAGTCAAGCACCATGACACCCTTAAATATACATCATATAGAATGCAATACAGCCTCGACCTCCCGCACCCTTCGTCTGGGAATTAACACAGTGTCAGTGTGACTACGACCCCGATTTATTCCGCCGGTCTGCGATCGGACAAGAGCATCATACGTGATCACGCGAATATTTACATTTGAAATGATGCCCATCGGGACCTAAGATATTCGTGCCCATCCTAAATATCCGAACATGACGTATAGAGAATAACGGTTGAGGACTCGTACCTAAAAAAAGGTCCGGCGGCATGTAGAACAATACGGAACTGTGACAGGATACCGTGAAAACGAAAGTAGAAATCATCTGATACCGAAAAGCGAAAGCAAGGCCAATGCAGGCACACACATATATATATATATATATATTATACTAGACGTATCTAGTGTCTACCGGAGTATTATGCTACCTCCGAATCGAAAATGAAATCGACAGAGTCTATTGTAATACTATACACCAATTCACTCGATATGACGCCCAGAAGTGAAGAATGCAATATCCAGCGATATCTAGAAATGTTAATGATAGCCCTGGTAATCTCGGGCATTATAGTCGTAGGGTGCGTCGCTACGCCCCCTTTTCAATGCAACACAGACAAAATATAGCACACACATGAAAACATATGTACCATTATTTATGTTTGGAATATAGTAGGATTAATTGTTTCACTCTTCTTGGATACGTATTTCCATTCTTGCATGCTGAGAAAGAATGTATAATGATAATCAACATGCATTGCTTGAAAAATTACGCAATAAGCACATTCATAACAAAACCACTCAATCCGCCACTTGTACAGCCCCAGCAGTTTGCGTTTGCATCATCTACTTCAGAAGTGTCACATCAGATGATCAACTCAGTCACTTGCACGGAGCGCTGTAAGAGGAATGTATGGAATTTCGCATAGGGACGAAGCTTTACTTTTGCTGTTGTAGCACCTCTCGTGTCCAACACAAATGTACGCACCGTAAATTCGCCGCGTAGCAACCTATGAAGATGTATAAACTGAATTCGAAAAATGGAATAGATATGCCAATAAGAATTTCGAGTACATATCTACAGACAAAGACTGCGTTAAGACCTAATGCAACATTATAACAGCGAGCAATGCGGGTTCATATTCCGTAAATAAAAGTGCTAAT
The DNA here is from genome assembly GCF_051294905.1 of Botryllus schlosseri. Classification (NCBI taxonomy): domain Eukaryota; kingdom Metazoa; phylum Chordata; class Ascidiacea; order Stolidobranchia; family Styelidae; genus Botryllus; species Botryllus schlosseri. The sequence goes on along the minus strand of NC_137249.1, from coordinate 9,501,457 downwards.
AAACTTACCTGGGTCGATTGTTTAATTACACATCAGTAATTAACGTATCTACCTAAACGATTTGTTCTGTAGAATTCATTTCATAGAAAAACAATATGTGACTAATACTGAGGCCATTAGACTTTTTATGACTGTGGCCCAATTTCTATGTTAAAAATTGTTTGTGGCTCACCGGTTCGATTTTTCATTGTGACGTCAAAATGACAAGAAAATAGACATTAAAGATTGCCCATAAATGGGGACGGGAGGTTTTCATTTCGATACTACTAGCTATTTTGGTATGTATCGATTTACAGACGAGTTTGCGAGCATAACTATTAGCTATATATAATTGCTAGAGTAAAATGACGAGCAAAACAAAAATATTTCACCGATTTCCTGATTTTCCAAACAGTTTTTAGTCCCATCTCAAAACGCTCCCGTGCCCCACCAGTGGTCCTTGGCCTGCAGGTTAGGAACCATTGGACTGACACAAAATATGAAGGTCAAGCATTCGAATCACTTGATTTTGAATTTGCATTCAATTGCCTTGCGCGAAAATCTGACTGGCTTATTTTCTACTAAACAGCTATTGCGGGTATAATCCTTCATTTGAACAGCGAATATGAACGTTCATAAGGTTCACTTGCTTAGGCCTGTTAAATTTATTATAATATCGGAACCGGCCATTTCTTAAAGCAGGATTATCGTTATATTAGTATTTAGATGCCTGCTTAGCATTTGGCTTCCATTGCATATACTTCAACAACACATATTACAAGAAGTGTAGTTTTTAAATACTCTACTTTCAAATCCTTTTCTGGGCTTGATGTAATTTTACCGAATAGCATTATCGCAATGCGCTTTATATAGTAGATCATATATAGATTTATGTATAATACTGGTGTATGGACTGGACAATTGGACATGAACATTGTAGGTAGAGTGTACTGTAGTTGTAGACTATGACATTTCCATTTCATCAAGGTCTGCTTGCGTTGTACGGCGGCATAAACCACATATGGGTATGGATTTTGTTTGTCAAAATCTCCGTTAAAGTATTGTTTACTTCAATGGTTGAACAGTTCAGTGGAATATGGATGATTACTTGCTATTTCCTTGCCACACGGAAGGTAGTACTGATGATATTTTGCTCACAGTCATGAAAACATTGAGTCAAGTACCGTTAACGGTAACAGCATACTACGAAACAATATTGATAATATCTCTACGAAGGCTTCTATTCAAGTCTCCTCATTGCCTCTAAATTACACTGCAAACAGTGTCGTTACAAACACTCTTTTCATTCGTATATCCCACAGATTTGACCCTATGATTCATAGGTTCAGCGTTTTGATCAAACAAACATGATTCCGTTAAGTTAAATTATCGCGATCATGCGGGGATTACTGGACGGTGGAGGTGAATTCATATCGATAAAGGCCGTGAATTGTGGGCAAGGTTCACAATGAAGAACTCTTCTCGGAAATATCACTTCGCGACAAATGTAATCAACCACTTGTCATCGATGTTAGTGCTATATATATACTAGATATCATAACCACTTAACCGCGATTATCTTGCCGAGGCGAACGCATACAGACGTGCGTGAATGGTATATGTGAAATCGAATCGTCCGCTTATTTTTACTCATGAAGTAATGTTGAGGTATGCCTTGTCTATGGGTCGCATTTTTAGGGCGACGTTGATGCGTAATGTACGGTAGCCCTCGGGGGAAAGTTGGTAAGCGGACCGTTGGGAGAAAGCTTTTGTACTTACCTATTGTGACGACAAACATTATTTGCCAAGAGTGTCCGGAGAGCGACAACTGACTACTCCAGAAAATCGTTACCAATTAGTAAATATAGATCGCGGCCAATGTTAGTATGTACTGTACACAGCTTATTAAAGTTCATGTTAAGCGCCGCATCTTACAAATGATCCACGCTAACGACCTCCAGCTATCATTACCCTACATCCCAATCTGCTTCTTGACGATAATAACAGAGTACAAGTACAACATTATCGTTGATGGGCACAGGCATTACATAATGCACAAGATGCATTTGATTATGATAAAATCCAGATCCAAATCAACTCGCGAAGAACTCGATCGATTAGGCAAAACATTTTTGCTCCTGAAACGGAGTGACACGGAAAACAAACTGGAAAATAATAATAAAAACACATCAGAACAACGAAGATGATTTTTGAAAACTAGGCAAAATATGTCTTTCTACGCGGTTCGCGACTGGACGTGGCCAGTTCACGTTATGTTCCAAAGAGATATTTTTCAATCGTCGCTGCGTTGGAACTAATATCACATCGGAATAACAACTCAGTTCACTACTAGCCGCGAGGGTGAACGCAACCGGCTCTTTGTTCGGATCGGGTCAGATGCGGCTATACATCAACGTACGAACTCCGCACGAACGTCGAGACATTTCTAAAGCGTAATCTCGCCTGAACCTATATACCAAATATTGTCGGAGCACAGGCGAAGCGGGTTTGCTTCTCACCGCTGCCGCCTGACCTCATAGGTACAAATTTTCGCTGACTGTATGTTTGGCATTCTTTCACAATACTTCACTGGAATTTTTTAGTGCCGTTAGCACAACGACGCGTAGTGCGTCAATGGTGCCGGGTTCAGATGTCGGTTATCCGATTTAATCCTCTCTGTGCATCATTGTGTGTCGGGTGTTGTTCTCGTGAGCTCATTGGCCGGAAGAAATGGCCATATTCGATGCGTGGTACATGCGCTCAGCGCGGTATGATCGGAAATCATACCACGCGCAATGTCTTCCGAAAATTGTATCATCATTTCGAGTTATTTTAAATTGTTTGTTCGTAAATATATTGTAAATCTAAACCGATGCGATACGATTTCGATATCCATGATTTCTCCAGGTCGGAAATCTAGGACTCATTCCTACTGCTGAGCCAAAACTATGGGCTGTAACCAAGTAACAAGATTCCGAGTCGCAAGTCAATCTCACTTTTATAGTTTTGACTCGAGTCAAGTTGAGTCATTTTCAATTCACCACCGAGTCAAGTTCTAGTACAAGTCACGGAGTAGATTAACGAGTCCGAGTCATAGTGTTTTGACTCAAGTCCGAGTCCAAGTCCAAGTCATTGTGTTGACTGTTCAGTTCCGAGTTAATGTCATGGGAATCCCACATTTTACAACTATGCTCGGTGATATCTAATGCTTCGCATCCATAATACTTATTTTCCTCACTTTAAACGCAGTTTCTGGTAGCATTTTCAAGGACCAGTACTGATAGACGAAATGATTATAGTGCGATAACTTTACTATTCTTCGAAATTACAATGAAATGCCTGTCTTGGTAGACTCATGTCTCGAGTCATATGACTTGGTCCGAGTCATTTTTCATTTTGGTGAAAATGAGAATGACTCGAGTCACGTAAAATCGCGAGAGTCGTTACAACTCTGCAAAACTCGCTCTCCTTACTAAACGATCGGAAATCTCCACTTCCGAGGAGCCCCTAACGCTATAGAAGTTGGATAAAGAGTTGTTGTTGTTTGTCGTATACATGGTGTTTTCGACTACAATGGTCATTTACACCGTGCCGATTCCCTTTATTTTGATTGCGTAGGCTGTCTGCAGACATAGCATGGTCCACTTACACGGATAAGATGGCGAGGAGGAGCCTAGATAAACTCCCAATACTCTGGTAGGAACTTGGATAAAAAGTTCGAGTCCTCCAAACGAAATCCCAGTCATTTCACCAGCCTCAAAAATACTACTGGGTAAAATTGAGTAAACAGCAGGTGATGTGAGGAGACGCCTAACCTTCTATAATGACGTATAACCTTGATAATTACTAAGAAGTTCAATTATGTATCTTTTTGGGGCGACAAATGAAATGATGCCAGTGACAGTCATCGAAACAGTTACGTAATTTTGGAGCATGACTATTTCGTGACGCTTTGTGAACATTGCGAGGGTCGAACACCACTTGACATAAATCGCAGTCCCATGAATGCTCCATGTTTTAATGTGCTAGGATACGACTAACAGAGGTTTCGAGCTTCCAACGGTGGGGATATAATATTGGCACTATATTTTCCGGTTTTAAAATATTACTCTTGGTGTGAAAGAGTATATTTGATTACTCGAAATAATCTACTTTCACTACCGTGATTCGAATCGTTGTGTCAACCCTACTGGCAACTTCTGAATTTTACGAAGCCTAATAGCGCTAATTTTATATATTTTCAAAATAATCTTGTCTCCAACCGTTGTGGTTGAGCAGCAAACTATCACAATTTCAACGGATTTGTTATTGCCCTCTTTCTGTAGCTAAAACCGAACACACTCTCTCAGATACCAACTTGCGCAACACCTGGCTATCTAATCTGTCCAAAGCCTGACCCTTATCACGCACGATAAGCAGATATCAAAAGCTCGTTCCGATAACAGTAACTCATATATTATTGATACTGAAAGTCACTAAATACGATAATGTAGTGAAGAATAAAAGAATCAGTAAAGATATTACGACAAACTTGTCTTTATAGAGGGGGGAGACATACGCGGTCAGCCTGATTCCCAGATCGTCCCGCGAGCCGAATAAACACCCACGGGACCTGCCGCGGGGTATTCGCGTACGCGGGGCGAAATCCGAACGGGACAGACCATCGAAAACATTTTGTTGACAAACCAAATCAAACCGACTAGGGATACATTGTTGACGCGCGTATCGAGAGAGCGCGCGGACCGCGGTAAACGCCGGAGCACGTATGATTTCGATAGCGACCGTAGAATGAGCAGAGCACGAAACCACGTGAAACAATAATAACAGTGCAGTTTTCACAACGGACAGGATCACGCGCGAAGCGCGAATTGATTTTCTCGCGCCCCGCGCGCGGCTACAATAAACACCTCGACATTCGTCAGAGGTAGAGAAGTACAGTCGTCGAACGAACGCGAATAACTTTAGTACCTATTAAGTCAGCGAGAGAGCGTCTTTTTCGTAAATCAATATTCGTCTTCATCTTTTGCGGCGTTGTCTACTTGGGGAGGCAGTATGTTTCCATTCGAGTCGCGAGTCATTTTCCGCCTGTCGTCGACCTGGTCGAAGCACAGGTACGGGTCTGCGCTTTCCGTCACCAGGCTGACGTAATCTGGCCCAACCTGCTGTTTTGCTTTGTTCAAATCGATCATGACGTATTCTCCACCAGGCTGAGACACCGGTGGCAGCTTCGCTGGGTCAGACACCGACACTGTCTTTACCATGGACTGACTATCGACCCGTGTCATGCTCCTTTTGACGCTGCGCGGGCCACGCCACGGCAACGATATACCCGCGGACAGGGTGTTGCGTCTCGGTAGTTTACTACTGCGCTCCAGAGAGTTTGTGTGTGTGTGCATGTGCACGCCTGATCTTTGGTGCGGGTACCGTGTGGGCTGGGACACCCCGGCGCTGTCGCACCGCGCCACTGACAGCACATTGCCAACAACCACATTACTCCCCGAGTTCATCGGGCTCATGGGTAGGTAGTCGTGATACACGTCAGAGTCGCGACTCGCGTTGATATCGTTGACCGTGCGTGGGAAATCCCCCATGGGGAGGTACTCGCTCGAGTCGGAGCAAATGTCCAGATTCGAGGGTCTCACCGCGTGCCGGGACTGGGAGAAATGATCCGGGACATTGTCGTAGTTAGTCGTGTCACGCAGTCCGTGCCAAGTGTTCGCGTGCGACGGGGCAGCCCGCGTCCTCGGCAGTCTATTGACCGGGTAACTATTGGAGAGACCTTTCTCAGTGACACGCATCCTACGCAAGTGCGGGTACTTGCCCGGAGACCGGTTGGGCGACACGGGAGAGTGTCCGGCGCTTGTCACCATTTTTTCAGACAGCGAACACCTCCGGCTCGCTATCTCCTGTGGCTGGGACCGCGTCAGTGGGCCCATCGGAACGTAACCGTCTTTATCTTCTGTCCGGACACTAGCCGGGTTCATAAAAGTATAATCTGGGGCTGGATCGTCGGCCGGGTGGCGCACGCCACCACAAGTACACCTCGACGGTGATGTCCCGGTGTAATCGCCTTGCCCGTCCACAGAGGACGACGCAGATGACATCGGTGCCGCAAAGCTGTAGTTATCGTCTAACGAATGGGTACGCGAATGACTCGACGATTGCACCGACGGGGCGCCCGACGAATTCTCTTTGTTGTAGTGCTCGAAGCTCAAATCATCGTCGTAGCGAAAGGGTATGTTGACATTAACAGGGTTCACATCCACGTATTCATCGTGACCGTTCGTTTTACTGATGGGCAGATATAGTGGGGTGTTTACACGCTCGCGGCTAGAGCTATTCGAGCTGGCACCGCTAGACGGCGTCAAACTCCGCGTGGAACTTCTCTTCGCCAGCCTGCTCATCCCTGACTTGTAACCGGGACGGATCTGTTTCATGCCCTGTGCGCCTTCGCTGGACGCGCGGTCTCTCGTGTCCTCCAAGTGCTTTTTGGACTTGGTGGGCATGCTACCACACCGTGTCCTTGGGTCCTGCTCGGGCCTGTGTGTAGTTTTCGCGACGTGCCCTAGAGCAGACTTGCCCAGTCCGACTTGACTTGGTGGTGGGCAGTAATAGTGTCTCGTGCGATTGCTGAGGCTTGTGGCGCGTGGTCGCGTTTCACCGTTACCATTTGTGGTTATGTTCCAAAGTGCGAGTATGGTTTTGTGCATGTTGTCTGCGATCGTGCTGTCCTCGAGTTCCATACTCAGTCTGCCAGTGCCGATACCGCAAGACCGGCCTGGCTCCATGAAAAAGACATTCTCCTTATGCCCGCAACTGCGGATACCAGCAATAACCACCTCGACGGAGTCATGGGCCGGTACATTGCAACCGCCGGTGGAATTGACTCTGACGAAAACCAGCGACCGTTCTGTGAGACAGCACCGGTGACTGCCCTGCAAATTCTCTTTTTTGACTGGGTCGCAACCGTCCAGCTCCTTCGTCTCGACGTGCCCATGCCAAATGTTTTGGTACAGCACGTGCGACATGGCATGGTAAGCTGAAAATAGGAAATCGGTCAGCACGCTGTGATAATTGATAATACCTGAGTGAAACGAATATTTTGGGTTCGAGTATCACTGATTAGTATGTAAAAAAGTATGGATGATATGGAGTTCAAGTACAGACGATTTGGTATTTTGTAAATGATAACTAGTTCATAGCACTTTCTCACAACGTTGAGGGTTGATCAAGATAAACAGAATAACGTTGCCATTTACGTGCGTGTACTACATGTTTTTTATGCTGCGTTAGACAAATCGAGGTTTCAAGGCTCCCCATGAAAGTGTCGAAACTATAATTCGCGTGGATAATATAACTCTTAGTGAATAGAACCATACATTATCAGTACTCGAAATATTCGTCTCTCACTTTTCTACACGAATCATCAATCATTAATTGTTCGGATTCGAGCGCTCGAATCATTGCGTCCAGCCATAATCACGATCGACTTTACCGATATCGGACGTCACGGTTTGGATTTAATCGATGCGCGCGCGGCGTCTTGGATGAGACGGGATTGTCGTTGTCAGCTGCTAAACACGCCGGCGCCCGTGCGTCGCAGCATCAGTCCATTATTGTCGGACCGATATCAACGCAATAGTACTAATTACTTCGTTAACGTTTCGTTGGCATGTCGCCAAACAACAACGAGTTACGTTACAAATCGACACTAAAGTCCATAACGTTTGTAATGTACCCGGCAAACACGGACATCAGCCGCGAACGATCGCCACTCTCATAAAGGATTTTTTTCAAGTGCCACCATAATGACTCATAACAGCGCGAAAAGTCGCGCAGGTCGTCAACAAATTCTCGAGCGGGATCTCGCCGATATCAAAGAACAAGCGGCCGTTATCTCGATGAAAACAACGATCGCGAGAAATAACGGGAAAAAATGACTCATAACACATTTCACACCGACGATTTTATAGACTACACTCGTAGATACGATCAAAACAAATGAGTGCAGGGCAAGTTATCTTTTCACGGGCTTTGTGACGTAGACTGCTAAGACACACCTGGTCCGCGCCCGGGTGACTACAGCGCTTCTCTAGGGGTATTAATATCAAATGTCTTCGCCCGTTACGGAAGGCACGCGACATGGGATGTTCAACAATACGCGGAGGTATTAACAATGCCACATATCCATAATATTACAATTGACAAAGTAACAGCGCTGCGATCGCGTTTCACTACGGGTGTTTATCATCCGAAAACAATGTTCGGCTTATGGTAACGGTACGCTTATGACGTCCGACGGGGAAAATTACGCCTAGCTATTGAGGATGTCCAATTATCAACAGCGAGTTAAGAATGAATGCAATACGCACGCAGACGTCGTAAATATTCCGAAAATAACCAAATTAGCCTTGAGAAAAGTCGTTGACAAGTCGACGGGAAGCCGTTTCGAGCACGGCGGCTAGCCGCTGATAATTGCTATGACGAACAAAACAGCAAGGCGCCGTCAACAGGTAGCGAAACCGGGAATAATCGAGTCGACTTCGAAACTAATGACAACAGCGATTCAGGCGCGGAAAAGGAATATCAGTAATCGACCTATCTGATCTCAAACGTGGGAACGATCGTGCGCAAAGATTTCACACCTACACAATTGTGATTGCGCACCGGACGTAGTCGCGTGAATTCCGGAGCATACTTTCAATAACAAACGTCATTTTCGCACAGATTGAATCATCAACAAATCGAGAATTGAGGATGACAGAGGCGATGTTCATTTTCATCAAAATGCCCGGGCCGAAACAGAGTCACTTCACTCGCGGTATTTACCGCGCACCGATCGAGCCGAGATTACACATCGCGTAATAGGATTACATCTTAAATATAACCGGATATTTTGACGATAATTACGTGATTCGTAATGATGTCGGTGCGACTTTTGCCGACTGCGGCAGTCGAATTGTCGCTAGCGATTACGGTACGGAAAACCGAAGTGTTTGGCAATTCTGAAAGCGCTAACCGAGTTCTCTACGGACAAAATTAAAGTTGATAAATAATATCAATATGCACATTCGTGCATCCATATATTTATAAAAACAACCGGGATTGAGAGCATCAAATTTCCAAATTTTATTAGAGACGTATCTTACCTCGACTTCCCAACGCTGCCAGGCGCAATGCGTTCACCCAATTAGCTTGATCATTTTCATTATCTGCCGCCATGCTGAAATACTCCGTCTCTGTGTATATGGCTACGAGGTATTTCTGCTTCGACAAAGCCTTTTTGTGGATACTCCAGGGATGTTCGAGGGGTATCACACGTTTAGGCTTACCGTTGCCTTTACGTTTATGTGAGTCATAATATTCGAGGCACGCAGGCGGCCCTTCGCGAATAACAAAGTATCTCTTGCTCCATTTCTTTGGCTTTTTGAGGTAACCTTCCTTCAAAAGTGTAGGCGAAATGCAGTCCATATCCGGCGCCATAACAGAATCGATAACACCAGTGGATGCGGTCTTCAACACTTGCAGCAAGAGGTCAGATATTTCTAACGCGGTATAATCTAACAAGAGCCTGTGAAAATACGGTATGATGTTAGCTGTTCGGTATGCCAGTCAGTTTGACGCCGCACACAACCCAGTTTTACTTGATAATACCCTTGCAAATCCAGAACAACTATCCGGCATTCGCAGTAACATCAACAACTGCTTGGTTGATGATGCCATCGTAGTGTTACATGGCTAACTGGACAGGACATCTTCCATAATTTTGAGTCTACATTTTTATCTGAGTTACCGAATCCTGCCATAATGAAAATATTCTAACACAGCAACACACCTTAGGTTATAAAGCTGCTAACATATTATTGAACTCGTCTCATTTACTGCTACAACTGACTACGATCGCCATAGCGCTTTACTACGAAGACGGCGACCGCCTGTGACGCGATTTGTTTTCGACTTGCCGTACATTTCCCACTCTTTATCCGCCTGTTTCTTCTGTATAGTCTTACTCCGGTCTTCTTGTAAGCGGATCTCTCTCGCGCTGTTTGTGAATCGATAACTGCTCGGGGCTGTTGAAGCTTGTCTCTCTTTTTTTCCTGGGTCGGTTCACTCTCTGGCGAATGAGACGTCAAAACAACGTCTCGATTTATCATATCGTAAATGGGAGTATGGGGAGCCAGCTTAAACCATCAACACTACAAATAGCGTAACCGTCGTGTTTGATTACGGGAAGGGCGTCAGTTGGTTGTTTTTTACCTTGTCTACGTTTCCTCGGTATTATATGAATAAGCCTCCTTCCTTCGCGTGTGTCTATGATGACAAACATTGCAAATATATTGTTTTGTTAATAAATAAAGTAGAATCAAATCGGCGATCAACAGGATAATGCCACCAGCAGACTTCCTAATTCTCAAATCGCTCTACGATGACACAGACGATCCTTGGTAGAAATATCCTGCGAAAACGCTACATACTACTTCCTTTCGTCGGGTTTACAGGCTTCCCTATGCGCATTGGTAAAATTACTCGGATTCTTCAGAATTACAGCGCACGGATTGTTCGATTTGGCTTCAATTTACAGGTATGTAGTCGATAGTCGTGTTAAACGCGAGCCCACAAAACCGAACCAGCTGAAGAATGTTTTGTAACGGTAATTTGATCTGAACTGATGAACATAACAAGCGGATGCGGAAGATCCGCAACGAATTATTTACTATCTAGCGACATCTATCGGATTTGTCTATATAGCTGTTTTCCGGACTCTTCAGCTAACGCCCCCTGGACAAAGAATAAAGTATCATCTCCAACCCCCTGCACGCGCCAAAATATTAAAACGAAAATTATTTAACATTTATTACAACCTCTGAGGTTGAACTATTGTCATCATCTTCATGACATCGGATGTCAGTCAGGGACATAGAGAGCACCTGGTTCAGTTTTGCTAAGAACGATATCAACTCGCACGTTCACTATATCAAGAAGGTTTTTCTGCCGTGAGTTGAAAGATTTGTAACGGTACTGACACAACGATCTACCTAATATGACATGAGATCTGTACCAAATATGGGATGGGAGGAAAAATTTCACCCGACGAATCCAGATCTGTTGGAGATTTGGAGGGTAGCCTATTTCTCCTCGATTTGTTTCTGTATCCAGAACGAAAAATACGTAATTAAATTGCATACTAATATCACTGATCAGCACGTAGGCGAAATCTCCGAAGAGAACGTTCCGTAGATTTGCATGAAAAAATGATGACTATACTAGCATCGATGCTGAATTTCGCTTGGATTGCATATGATCGCACACGATATAAATATTCCGAGAGTGTCATCTAGCGGTTGCGAAAAGTCGGAAACGTCAGTAAAGCTCAATAAGAACTTCGTCCATCCGGGATGCGCTTCCGGAACGTTCAGTCGATCTTGGGCTTCCGTACACCCACTATCCATTCCGTTCTCTAATCCAGCCTATGTACCATTGTACACTGTACAGTGCTTATTTGAACTCGGCTTATTGCACACCGCGGAGAGTATATACGGCAGAGGTGGGCAGGCCTGCTTCATGCACGAGCCGCACATCAAAAATATTAGTATTAAAAGCGCCACAACTCAAAAAATTATGATTATTGTTTGGTGACCGGTGATAAAGTGCGTATCCACCTGGGCTGCAAAATGTTGAAATACTTTGAAATCAGGCTGATTTGACGTCAAAGCAGTACGGAGCAGTTCCTTCAAATGCTGATGAGCATTTAAGGAAGATTTCAGCTCGGTAATATGATTGCTCCGTAAATCTGTCATTGTTGGGTAACTCGTGATAAAGTGTTGGTGTTTGGTTTCGGAATGACCTTTCAAGTAGGGATGGTGTGAACGTGAGGTTCACGTTCGCGTTCTGTGTGTGAACCTCGGAAATTTAGAGGTTCACGTTCACAACAGAACCTTGGTAGGTTCTACACTGTGAACCTTTTTCATGTATTATAATTTTCACTTCATTATAGCATCTTCGGTTCAGATTTTGCGCATTTCACATGCGGGCCACTCTATGCATGGCGCTGGTAGCATAAAAAGAATCAACACTAAACGAGCATGCACCTTGACAATCTCAAAAATTGAGCTTGACCCGCAATCACACAACATCACGCGCGAAATACACTACATATAGTCATCGAATGATGCTTATTCAACCAATCAAGAAGATTGATATCGTTTTTTGATGTAAAAAATGTAGCAGGCGTCAAACTTGACTTCACATGTTTACAGTATCATTAAAACCAAATCAGTGCGATTGAGGTGTTGGCTACTGCTGTATAACTTGTTAATGGGGTAATATGGGTGGCAAGTATAGAAACCCGTTTTACACTTTGCTCAGGTCTGGCCTATACCGTTAAACCGTAAGCTGATATTTCCCAAAAGTCCTCGTCGAAATTCTTGGCAAAGTGACGGAAGATATTGATTTTATGGGATTATTATATCATTTGATTGCTCCACTTGATACATTAGGTGACGGTTAAAAAGTCAGTATGTAGCCTACTCTTGCATTGTGGCATAATGTGGTCCGAGTTGTCGCAAAGTATTGTTTACATTAATATATCAACTCACTGAAATGCATGGATGGAATTAGGATTATGACGTCACGAGGCTCACGTTCGCGTTCACACAGAACCTTTCAAAAAGGTTCGCGTTCACACGAACCTGAACCTTTCAGAGGTTCACACCATCCCTACTTTCAAGTTACTAGCTTTGTAATTGACAGATACAACACAATGGCTTACCTCTATTATCACTTAATGCAAACTATTCCTTCCATTCTGTTTTAAAGGTTCTATTTTCCTGTATATAATTTCTTTTCTTGTAATTTATTGCTTAGCGGCGTTTTCCTGGCCAAATGTTGCACTGTGCAGCAGACATGGGGTAATCGTTATTAGTAATCGTAATCGATTACAGCTATCGATTACAATCGAAAAAAATTCAAAGTATCGTAATCGACTATTTCTCACATCTAATCGATTTCTTTGTGAAAGAACGATTACTTTTTATTTTAACAAGGACCATGAATGAGATGACATAATCTGAACATTGGTGAGCATGAACAGCGAAGAGTGCGATATTATAGGCTACGATGTTATTGATAGCAGAAACGTCGGGTTTTCAAACGCCACTGCTCATTATTACGTCATAAGTATTAGCTTGGCTCGTCATTGCAAAGCGAATTATCCAAACGTAGTAAATAGCTATTCGATGTACCTGTGGTACGTGATTGTAAAAACACCCGCCAAGCCGTGTATCAGGTCATCAATGTACCAATACACTCCTGACGCCACTACCTCACCGCAAGATAATAATCCCCACCTGCCTAGTTTCAAATAGTAACGTATGTAGGCTACTGTTGTTTGGTTATGCTTAGTTAGACGCCGTTTGATCGTTTCTGCTTGCCGAGCAATGGGCCTATTTAAATGCACTGCGCCGGACAAAGATTTGAAACTTTGTACTCGTCAAATTAAACATGACGATTTCCACCATGTAAGCGTGGGTTGCAGCTGGAATCAGGACCGAAACAGCACTTCGTCCTACCCCAAACGGTGGTCTTGGGTCCTTAATAATAGGGTGATAACCAAAACGTCTGGCGGGCGAAGTACCCCAGACCCCTTTTTACGATCGGGTTTTTCGCAACAACTGAAAGGCAAGTTTAGATGGGATATGAATTCGCTGTATATTCGTTGCCAAGTCGCGCCAAGCGCAAACAATTTTTCAAGTTCATGACTTATTTCGTGTAAAATATTGGTAATTGCATATAATAATGTTCATTTTAATCCTCTCTCAGCTCCCGCGGTCAGATTTACCGGTTAAGCTGGGGGACGTGGGTGTCTTCGAAAATTAGGGCACATAGGCCTATTTCATAATTCTAACATCTTCGGGCGGGCCCGTTGTTATTATTACTTTATTGAATGTTGTTAATTCGTGACTTCGCGTCTACTATACAGTCAAGAGATATCGGAGTCGCCAAAATGTAGCGGAAAGAAAAATTTTTCGTATACGCACACATAAATTTCCTTATTGTTACGGGCGCATGAATTTCCTCAGTTGGTGCCCCGGGTGACAATTGTATTGTGAGGCTCAGATTTGGAGGACAGGACTATTCTTCGAGACCATCCGGCGCAGCCATGGACAATGGACACATACACAAACTTACGGTCAAGGCATTCCTTTGCCAGCATACTTCGCGGAGTCACATGTTGGTCTTGCTGAGGTGGCGCGGTAATGGCCGGCACGAAATGTTCATTTCTATAAGTTATGCTGGGGGTATATTATGACATCAACAGCAAATGATGTTATGACGACTCATCTGAAAAAGTTATTCTCTCAGAGGTCTTCCAATAAGTTCTCATAAGCAAAATAAATGTAACTCCTTCCCGATTTTGCTATAATCGTATTTGTAATCGTATTTGCGTGATTCAGAAGTAACCGTAATCGCAATCGATTACATTCGTGAAGTAATCACCTTATGTCTGCTGTGCAGTATGCACTGTGCCGTCATTGCTAGCCTTTACGATACGAATCGAAGAGCCGTATTCAGTATTCACCATTGTTAGTCCGGAAATGATTGTGACCTGCGCTAGGGCGCTACCGTGATTAATTATCAAGTTCATTGTTGAACACAATCGTATATTGATGAACATGTTCCATCGTTGCGGGTGAAAGGTTTACCTGCAGTTGTGAACTAGATTTTGAGAGTTCAATTGCAAAGTTCTAACCCTATAGTGCCACCTTCCCCTCAATTTTACAAGAGTTACGTAAACCACAAGGAAAGAAACAACACGAAAACAACACGCATATTGTTAATATGTGATAAAATGCATCAATTTATCATTTAAATCTTTTATCAGGTTAAATCTCTCTAGCAAAATGGCGAAACGCATGTGCAATTGTGCACGCGCAATTGTACATTGTGTAATCATTAAAGAGCCGAAATTAAAGGCTCAAACAGCTGCATGCGGCTCGCGAGCTGCAGTTTGCCCAAAAATGGTATATATAGGATACCATAATACAAAATAATACGGTAAAACTATATACAAAATTTGGTAAAGCAGTATTAGCAAAATCAATCATCGAAATGTGTGACGAGTGACGAGGTGACGAGGACGAGACGAAATCAGTGGTGAATGCAGGAAAATTATCACTTCTCTTTGCTTTTGCAAATCAGCGATAGTCGATTTCGTTTTGTTAAAAATATAAGTAAATTGAGACAGATAAGCTCAGGATTCAACACTGAAAACGTCCGCATTAGGACCGCAGTCCGCCAGTTGCGTAGCCTGATCAGAGGATGTCGGGATCAGCCCTGATCTATTCACTTCGTTTACGGTCAATTTCTTGTGACATAACAATGGGGGCTCAATATAAAACGAGACTGCACAATCGCATCACAGCATGACCACTGACCAGACATGCAACTCCTGATTTCTTTTTCACCCAGATCTGTTTTTTTTTCGAGCATCACCTGGGTTTTTCGGTTTTGCCCTTGAAATCTGTTTTGTTTAACATCATGTTCGTCAGGTCAATTTTACGCTCGAAAATTAATTATTATAGATTAGTAAGATCATAACGTCGTAAAATGTACGTACTTCAGTTGGCCATTGCAGGGATATCTAGAATTGTCGATGAATTTCGTTGTTATATGACTCGACTCGTCCCAACGTTGGCTGAGCAGCAGCAATAGCGACAGGAATATATTCAAAATATAAAGTTTTGCACATGAAAGACTATACCAGACATGCATTTGGCACAAGGGTTGTAACCAAGTTACGAGGCTCCGAGTCACAAGTCAATCTCACTTTTATAGTGTTTACTGCAGTCAAGTCGAGTCATTTTCAATTCACCACCGAGTCTGCGAGCAGAGGTTCGAGTCCGAGTCATGGTATTAGGACTCGAGTCCGAGTCTAAGTCATTGTGTTGACTGGTCAGTTTCCAGTCTTGTTAAACCCACAATTCTGCTTGGTGATATCGAATGGTTCGCATTTATAATATACTAATTTTCTTCGCGTTTAGCAGTTTCTGGTCACATTTTCAAGTACCATGCAGTACCAATATACGAAATCCCAATAGTGCCATAGCTTTACTATTCGATATTACCATGATATGTCGGCCTTTGCTGCCCGAGTCTCAAGTCATATGACTTGGTCCGAGTCATGCGCGATGACTCGAGTTCAAGTCGAGTCAATACACAAATTGACTCGAGTCGAGTGGAGTCATTTCCGAATTTTGAGAAAATGACTCGAGTCAAGCAGGGCTTTGGAGCAGCCGTAAATTTGCATGGCTCCAGCTCCGGCTCCGGAGCTTTCTTCCATCATATATTAGCCCCGGCTCCATCTCCGGAGCCGCATTAATACCACTGCTCCGGCTCCAGCTCCAACTCTGAAAACTATCGAAGGTGTCTGTCTATATCAGGGGTGGGCAACCCGCGGCCCGCGCGGGCTATATGTGACCCACGAGAAGGTTTTGAGTAGCCCGCGAGCTAATTTCACGTTGTATTATCGAAATTCTGTTTATCGAAATTGAATTGCTCAGATTGTGAACTTGTAAGGCCAACCAAAAATATGATTAGTCTGGCCGCGACACTTGGGATGTTGATGACTAACATATCAGTTCCGACACATTGGCAGATCCAGGGTCCAGGCACATTTTTAGAAAATCGTTGTACATTACAATAAACTAAAAAAGGTAGTAAAATTTTTCTTCGCGTGTTTAATTGTCACACGATTTCTTGCTTTGTAGCCTAACCCTACCTGAAAATGCAAAACGCCTGATTTAGCCGATTGAGTCTAACTATATTCCCAATTATACTATTGTGAATTCACGCCTGGTACGAAAAATATCACATTTTAAAATGTTTGAATAAAATTGTTGTTGTACTTGGCATAGTCTGTCAAAATATGTAGTTATAGACACCATGCGAGAGTACAAATGTATCTCATGACATCGTAAAAGCTGTTGCGTTATAATTTGGCAGCTAGCGGACATTTGACGTGCCGCAATTGTTGGTAGATGATATAAAAGTTTAACAAATATTGATCTGATCGAAGCATTGGAGCAATACATCCTAATCTGGGTTGCGGGCATACTCCTGATAACTTGGCTATTGATCATGCCATTACCAAAGTAAAATTAAATCAGCGTTAGATTTACAGATCAATGACAACTGCCGACTGATTAATGTGCCACAGCAATATAAATTTCTAGTCGCTGACGAATCCGTTGGTGTTACAGCAATGGAACGTAACACCGCAACTTTATACTCGTCACCTTCAATAGGCAATATTACCATGGTTAAAGAGACCCAATATTACGCAGAAAATAACTAACTTCACATTAAGAGGGGGGACAGTATGTCAATGGTTGCCATACCGGCCTACTTTGATAGCGAAATACGCTCCGCAACGCAAGCTACGCCCTTTTGATATTATCCTATTTCAGTTTGTTCAGTTCATTTACTATAGCACCTTGGTAGTTAGTTGCATCTGTGATTGTACCAAGTCACGGTTTTCAGAGTTACATGTCCTTCTCTGATTGTAACGTTTCGCCCGACTCAACTCGAGTCATCCTTATTTTTCTCCCATTCAGTACGCGTTCGAGTAATTCTACAAAACGTCGTGCCCAAGTACAAATCACAATTTTCAGTCAAGTCCTATCATCATAAACAAGCAATGTGACGTATTTAGCTGATCTTCCACCGCATGGTAACTTTTGAAAGTGATGCGATGGTGAAGTTTGAGGAGTATAGTTTGATGAGTATAGTTAGATGAGTATAGTTTGATGAGTAACCCGGTATAGTTATATTAGGCTACGTCAAGAAAATGCAGCTACTAGTCTCGTTCTCAGGGGCTCAAAATAACGGAATTGAATCTTTTCATATCAAGTATAGAGAACCAACGGTCAAACCTAGCCTATTTTAGACTCAAAAAGAAATTACCGTAAATTTTAAATTCAAAATGCCTAAAGTTCGAAAATGGAAAGAAAGTTATGTTACTTATCGGCTTTACAAAAGTTCTCCGAGATTGCCTAGAATGCGCGCAATGTATGCCTTGCTCGTATGTTATGTCCAATGCGTCATTACGTCCATCCAAACTCAGAAACCACCACGACAAGAATCATCCGCGGAGAAATGACGTTGGCAACGATGCTTTGGCTGCTAAGCGAGTACGATTCGACCGTGAAGCAACACTAAACCATTTCGGATTCCTGGCGAAGGAAAATCCATAGCTCTTCAATGCAGCTATGAAGTGGCATATCGGATTGCAAGGTGCAAGAAGCCGCACACTATAGCCGAGGACCTTATCAAGCCATGTGCGGAGAAAATGGTAGAACTACTGATAGGACCTGCAAAAAAGAAAAAGATTCAGCAGATTTCTCTTTCAAATAATACGATTCGCCGACGCATTGACGATATGACTGTTACTGTATGTCAGCAAGTTTGCTCTGAAATCAAGCAAAGCAAGATTCAGGCTAGCCTTCAGCTGGACGAATCTACTGATTGCGCTCTGGAAAATCACTTGATTGCCTTTGCTCGCTATGAAAAAGAGGGAAAGATAAAAGAAGAATTCTTGTTTTGCAATACCATGCCAGGCACCATCACCGCAGTAGATGTGAAGACTATTGTGAACTCGTTTTTCGAAGCGAATGGACTCGGCTGGCAAAATTTCAAACATATATGTACGGATGGTGCTCCAGCGATGGTTGGTGTCAAAGGGGGGTTCGTCACGCTTGTGAAGAAAGAATGGCCCCACGTGACGTCCTCGCACTGCTCATTACATCGGTACGCTCTTGCATCAAAAACTCTACCTTCCAGTTTGATGAAAGTTATGGACGACGCGGTAAAAGTGATTAACTTCATACGTGCGAGGGCCCAAAGCCACAGACTCTTTCAAATTCTTACCAAAGAAATGGGAGCTGAACATGTTCGGCTCCTATTTTATAGAAATGTTCGATGGCTATCCAGAGGGAAATGTCTCTCTCGGCTATATGAACTCCGTGTTGAGGTGGAAATCTTTCTGCGAGAAAACAAAAACAATTTCCACGCCCACTTTCAAAATGAAGAGTTTGTCATGATACTGGCGTATTTGGCAGATGTATTTGGGTGCTTTAATGAAATGAACCTTTCCCGACAAGGCCGTGATGTAACAGTCGGTGACGTTCAAGATAAACTAGTTGGAATATGCGCTCGAATTGGAGTTTGGCGAGAACGAATCAAGGTACGCTCAACTTCCTCGTTCCCTCTGTTAAGCCAATACCTGGAAATTAAAAAAGTTGAGTTACCCGTGGGCATCCAAACTTGCATCTCTGAGCACCTGAGAATCGTCTCTGCTGAGTTTGAATCTTATTTTCCAGAAAAACGTGTGCATATTCCGTGGTACAAAGACCCGTTCAACACCGAAATTGACCCTATTGAAGAAGAGGTAGGGGAACTGGCAGAACTACAGGTTTCAAATGCGCTAAAATTGGTTTTTGAAAACAGAGAAGCTTTTGCCAGTTTCTGGATGTCTCTTTACGATTCATATCCGCTACTCAGCAAGAAAGCTTCTGTATTGCTCGTTCAATTTGCCACAACCTATCTTTGTGAATCTGGGTTTTCTGATCTGGCTACCATCAAAACAAAATCTAGAAACCGTCTCGATGTTGGCAGTGACATTCGTCTTGCTGTGTCAAAGACTGAGCCAAATATAAAGAGCCTCGTCAGACGATCCCAAGAGCAAATCTCGCATTGATGGTCAATTAAACTTCGTTGACTTTGTTTCGTTTTGTTTTGTTTGCTTTTGAACACCATCAAAGATGGCATTAAAATAATAAACGCAAGCACGTTCAAACAAATCTTTTTTTAGTGGTAAGCAGGGAGCCACCAGTGCTAGAAGCCTGCGCAAGGGGGCCACGGGAAATAAAAGGTTGGGAACCACTGCTCTAGAGTCTGTCAGCCGTCAGTAACATCGGATGCAGCAACGAAGACTTAGGTGCCGCCGTGCCGGCTTGTGACGTCATATTGAATACTTGATAATTGTCGAAAACATCATAGTCGCACTAGAACGCATTTTACTCGGTGGCATTGCTGTCTACAGCATTAAAATTCTGATGCGGCGTTTTAACGCTGGTACTGTACTCGTTAACATTAAGCCATACAGCTCAATTCAATCTTTAAATGTGCGATTATTATTCAACTGTAACTGTAGTAAGAGCAATATGGGCGGATATCACGACGTGATCAATAGAAATTCGATTTGTACCAATGGCCAATGGTTTGACGTTCGATATTGGTGCACTCGTTACCAGTCCATCCCGTGTCGATCAAGTTTATCGGAATATAATATTTTCCCGTTGAAACGAATCGAATAATCGAATTAAACACTGTGCCATGCACATTGCGCCATGCCCATAACGAATTAAACTATGCAGAATGCACACTCCACATTTACAAGTCACAGTGCGCGATAATCCGGGAATAACTAGAGTATCAAGAAGACATCAAGAATGAATTTACGAAACAGATGATTACAAATTGGAAATCGCGTATCAAATCAGTAATTTTTCACCAACATAAAATACCATGACTCCTGATATCGCATTTAGTAGCTCACACCCCGACAATTGTTTGCTGAGTGTACCGGCGATTTTGGGCTATTCTTCTGCAATCCCCTATTTACGCTCGAAAATCCTTACACTGGAGTGAATGACGATCATGAGCAGTAATGAATTCAAATTAGCATGCATAATTGCATACGCAATAATACTGTCCAATTTCGCGGCCCGATTAAAGAACTAACACGAAAGAATGAGTATTTGCTCATCCAATTCATAGCAACTATGAGATGGAATTTCTCCGCTCGTGCTCGTCAGATCGACATGAGCAACGAAATCACGTTTATATCCTCTCTCCCATTTCGCGTAATACATAGTCATCATTATTTTCGAGCAGTACAATTGGCCAACAAGGTAAGGTAGTGCTGATGATGAAATTGCGGGAATGCCGAATACACACAATATTCACAGGCATATTTCGCATACCGCGAGGTTCGGCACTCATGTATGGAAATCCAACATTGAACATATGACTGCTCTGCTGTTAAACCCCCAGGAACATGGTTAGTCGGAAAAGGTACCGCCAAAGAGGAAAAGATTCTTAATTTCGCGAAAGCCTGCTGTTAAATTATGTGAAATCAGCAGATATGTTGTTGCATATATAATAGCCTCTTATGAAATACGTCGGAGCCGGAGCTACCCCTCAAATAACTGACTCCAGTTCCGGCTCCGGCTCCGGCTGAATTTTATGTAGAGCTCCAGCTCCAGCTCCGGCTCCAGCTCCGGTAAAAATGCACAGCTCCGGGGCTCCGGCTCCGGGCTCCGGCTCCGGCTCCGGCTCCAAAGCCCTGGAGTCAAGTTGAGTCATCAGAAAATCGTAACGAGTCGGCAACTGCTGCGATGAATTGTCACGCTACTTTCGAGCCCATGCAGGCCGCCGCGGTCTTATAGGTGTTGCCAGTATGTGCATGTGCAATCAGCTGCTATACACACAGGGGGTTGATGTTTGTAATGAATATAAGCAAACAGTGGGCCGCCAAAACGTAATATTGAATTTTGATCTGAAGAGGTAGTATAGGTATACTGGCGTATTTAAGACATTGCGTTCAAAATCGCACACGATGGTATCGCAAGAGTAGGCTATATTATGTATAATGTACATTGTAGAACTTGCAGATGTTTGAGGCAGACTGTATAAAAAGCTAGATATTTTGTTGGGAAAAAATCAGGTAATCCAATGTTAGAAATAAATGAATTGAATGAATACCCACTATACCACCAACCATAAACATAAGTAAATTATACTATATGCTTCGGAGCTTATATAGGCTATTGAAGTGTTGAAGGCATAAACAAATTCTTGAGTGGGAACTTTTCTAATGAATAGGTGATGTAGGTGGTATATTTCGTATATTTTCGGAGATTATAAAGCAGTGCAAAAAATCAACTTGAAATTACAATTAACGTTGAAAGAGTAGGCTAACTTGCAACATTCCCATAAGACTTCATGCGGTGTTGTCTGCAACATTGTTGCTTCTTACGAAAAACTTTCCGGATATTTGACGTGTACAATGTTTCCCATTTACACCATCAGTATATCGGTAATAAAATCATTAGATATATAACCTATAATATATATGTTGTGAATTGCAACCAAAGCTGTTAACTTGATAATATATACATCTGGTTATTTTCAGCATGACTTCTACGATCAGCAATACCGTACTCGCTATGATAACGATATCATGTCTATCATGGTGTTTTCGTCAAGCCGTTGCTGAAGGTTAGTATGGATCGTTTTTTTTTTCACAACTTTTAGGCCGGATTTCAACACTCATCTTCACAAACTATATGGCGATGATATTGCGGTTGAATATGAAATTATTAGGGGGACAGGTGCGGCACGTGACTAACTTGTCAAATGCGTGGTGCCGAAAGCGCATTTACATTGTATATGGTCTGGTCACTCACAATGACATTTGTCTGTTAGGATATGACTAGCATCGTTTGCCTCGACGAACTTGAGCTATTACAAGTCGATTAGCGACAGCGTCTATCACTGCTCCAACAACTTCTACAGTAAGCTTAAATAGTACTATGCGTCTATACCGCCATGTCACAATTCTTTCAACCTGCTATTAATTAGCTAGTCACCTTTTCGATGGGGTCCCCGTTGGAATTTTATGTTTACTGCCTACTAGGCGAGGGCAAAATCGAGTACCTTCCTGATTCGGTTCTGAATTGAGTATGGATTACAAATCCACGGAGTCTTCGAGTCGAGTGTTTGATCATCACCTATTATGATGTCATAATAGTGTGAATTATATGGAAAGTTCATATGTGTGCCTCTTATATATGCGACCACAAAAACTATTGCCTCTTCTACACCACATAAAGATATAATTTGGCATTTCGTCGACCATTGGACTTTGGACATCGACTTCGTTGGACTGTGTGCTGACAATGCTGCGTGTTGATAACGGCTTCACAGAAATATTAGTTCCGCTAAGTCCGGGGTTCTCAACCTGGGGGGCGCGCCCCCCTTGGGGGGCGTGAAACATCTGAAGGGGGCGCGAAGAAGCGGTCAACTGAAAAAATTTTTTGCGCTTTGCGCGATTTGCCTACAATGCACGCGGGTTTCTCTCTATATAGATCCAATTTCATATATTTTTATTCTCTCATCAACATTCATAACCATCCATACCACCAAACAATCTGTTGGGGTTGCTAGCATCCCAGTTGGATTTTGTGATATGACGATAAGGGGGGCGCGAAATTTTTCACTATCAAAAAGGGGGGCGTGTCTAAAAAAAGGTTGAGAACCACTGCGGCTAAGTTGCTAAGCTCCGTACTGCGGTAATAAGAGCAATTGATGTTTCAAGGCTTCCACGAAAAAAGCACCAAGACTGCAATTATCGTTGAAAAATGTTAGTCAGTATCAGTACTCGGAAAAATTCGTCTCTCACCACTTTACTCCAATCATTACAATTAATAGTCGATTCGAATTTGAGTACTAGAATCATTGTGCCCGGGAGCCCTATACTTCTGACATTATCACTCGATTCTGCTGGTATTCCAAAAGGCATTGCGCGACAATGAATTGAAACGACCTAGTTGACAAATGATTACCGGGAGTATATTATTATTTTTATACAGCTAAACGGCAATATTTATTACCAACAAGGCAATATCCATGGCCTACACGTAACAACATTTCATATTATTATCAGTATAGGGCGATTTTTTGACATGTCAAAAAAAGTCAAAATTTTGTCAAAAAAATCATTCTAATTTATCACTGATCAGCATGTAAGAGAAATTTCCGAATAGAACGTTCAGCAGATTTGTATCGAACTGAGTTCGGGTTGTTTCATCTTGAAATATTATATTTATATTAATGCAACTAACAAACGACAATGTATTCCCGACAGACGACCTTTCGTTTTACGGTGATGCGGAAGGTGGATGTATAGTTATTCCTCTTGGCACTGGCGCCAATGTGATCTGTCGGTCGGTTTCAAACCAAAATTTAACGTGGTGGAATGGCGGAACAACGGTACCTGAGTTTCCATCGGGGAAGCCTGTTGAACAACTGGATGGTCGATTGTACTTTTACAACTTCGCGACTGTGCAAGATTCTGGAGATTACTACTGCAGGTCTCTTTCAGATGAAAAGCTATTGCAAGTCTACATTGTAGGTGAGTATACAGAGTATACTAGTACGTAGCAACAGTCGCGAATAGAAATTGATTACATTCACACTAGTGGAACACACAGCTTCAGGCTTTTAGGGTTTATTACAGTGGTTTTCAATCCGTAGGAGGGCGGTCGTAAGGTGGTAACCCCGAAGGTTCTGACCTTTTCTAGTAATCAGCTTTTAGTGGTTATCCAGAACTATAGGTCTGGGCGAAGGTCCTGAGCTTTCATGTTTTAAGTAATGCACGCTCACCATAGGAACGTTGAAAACAAATGATTTATAGTCTCCTATGTGGAGTACGAAAACTAGTAAATAAGCGACACCATATCTTATTTTGTTCGCAGATGCTTCCGTGACTACCCCAGCTGCGTTATGTGCTAATTATGTCCTTACAACAATTGCTCGTTCGGACCCTTTCGTCGACACAACTACGGGTATTTATTGAGATACTAATTTGATTGTAATAATGAAGCTGTCATATAAACATAATATATATATTTATATTTCTGCATATAAGTGCAGTTCAAGTCAGATGAACAGTTATGTATGTGCCGTATGTAAGATCGGAAACTTAAGATCATTAATTGACTGAGTTTAGCCTTCCGTATATATTTTAGTTGCCAGTCATAACAGAAAAAATATTTATAATCACGACGAATAATGTAGTCATATGAAGCTAAAGAAACATAACCAGGCGCGTAGCCAAGTGGGGGTTTGGAAGCGCGAAACTCCCTCCACGTGAAACCCCGTCCTTTTCAAATGACCGTTCTGACGCTAATACTCGGTTACAATTCAATAAGTGGTATTATAGTGTTGCGCGCGGCCAATTAACGGAAGGCGCGTTGCCAATTATTTGCCAGATTCGTCCGTGCGCAGTGAACTGCACAATGTAATGCGACACGATCTCCCGCTGAGATGATTGCGAAATTAGGTCATTCATTGGCGCGCGCTCGGCAATCGTTGCTAGCCTGATCTATCACGTCTCCAACAAGCCCAGTTCCGCTGGTTTTAATTATCGCATCTGCAATAGGCCCGGTGCGCACGATATCATTGCTGGCCTACATAATCGCATCTGCATTGGTTTGGTGCGCACGATATCATCTCTTGCCTACATAATCTCATCTGCAATAGGCCTAGTACGAAAGATATCGCTAGCCTAACCATACCGCGTCTCGGGTCTACCTTGCTTTGGCTCCTATTTCCCGATGGCTTGGATAAAATGCAGTTAGGTATATGCTGATTAGCGATTGTGATTAAAGAGTGACATCTCGAAACTGAATGACATCGGATGGCCGCAAACATGTGCGACGTGTGCGCACATGTGGAATCGATCGCTAATTCTTGAACATAACAATCAGAAGCTGTGTGTCAAGCCTTGAGTTATAAAAGAAGTAAGGTTTGAATCACCTGCAATCGGCGTCATTATGGCACATATTCCATAACAACTCGTACATTTTGACTTGCGCGAATCGTCGCCTAGGCTACGTAAAACGCATTGAAAAGCGGGCGTCTTTAATTGTTCGACGCGTTGATTAGTGCGTGTATATTAACTGTTCACGACAGATCAGGCAGTCGCTAATTAACAGCACTTCCGGACACGTGGACAAGCTTATCATACGCGTATAACACGAGTATGTTGTATAATCGTTATTTATGCATATACTTAACCCTAATGAATTGATGCTATATTAGTAAATTCGATAACAATCGAAACCCATCCATTTATTTCAACCCCCCCTCATTTTTCGGCTGGCTTCGTGCCTGAGATAACGGCCAGGCATATGGCATAATTGGCCTAAGACGCTAGTAAAACCGAGCCTGCGAAGCCTGATCTGGTTTGTCTACTTTACTTTTGAAAAGTAGCAAACTTAAACGCGTAGTACAGTTTCGGAAGGGAGGGCGCTACTCCATACATTCATCATCGCAACAGCCAAAGAGTTGCGCTGTTGGTCAAGATTGGATTTTGCTGAATATAGGTTTTTGTCACTTGAGCGTGTGAACTGGTACATGGTAACATGGGTGTAATGCAGTGGTTCTCAACCATTTTGTACTCCCGGCACCCTTCCAAAGAGAAAAATAGTTCGCGGCACACTAGCACATTGTGGTTTCGAAATAGCTCGGCGCTTTGCCAGACAATTAGAGTGTGTATATGGTTTTTAAAAAGGGCCTTTCAATTTGCTTTTACCCATAGCTTCATTTGACAATTTTGCATGATAGAAAAGGAAATCTGGTACAGTCGTAATTACATCAAGTGATGTCGCAAACCGTCGCAATATATAAGCGAGCTCTCCGGCTTTCTTTTCCGAAGGACCTCCACTTCTAAAATATATTTTCTTCGTTCACTACAATGATAAAAACCGTTCGACTTCCTTTCTTTCAACATGGACTAATCCATTTCAATATTTCTAAAAGTAAACATTTGTAAGGAAACCGTCCCTCATATAGCTTGATAAGCCCTGAAAAACGATCGTCATATTCCTCGGACCAGGATATCGATCCTTCGTGATTACAACAAGCAGGACATATTCAGAAGAAAGTATAGAAAGGGGGTTGGGTCACTTTGATTTACTAACGATTCACGGCGTCACAGAAACTTCGGACTGCGCCATAAGATTTGTTTGACACTTCCTCCACACTTCCGCATTGTCGATGTAATTAACCATCGCATCGAAGAGGCATAGGCCTACCTACATGGATGCCAGATGCATTTCCAGGCAGATCGTGTAGAACGCGTGGGGATAGCCATACCTCGATTGTTCTACTGGCAGCCACCCGCAGATAAATTATAGTTTCAACAAACCGCGATAATAGCCTTTGCGGCGGAGAAATTTGTAAAATGATCTAATTTGAGCAACTTTAGTTCTCAATTCTTAAATTCGTCACCGGTAACATAACGTTGCGATACAAGCCTATATTAGACCGGCAGTGCCGGCATACTACCTAACAATCACAATATGGATGGATGGTTAATTGGTTATGCTTATAATTCGAATGGATGGATGAATGGATGAATGGATGAATGAATGGATGGTTAATTGGTTATGCTTATAATTCGATGGATGGTTAATTGGTTATGCTTATAATTCGAATTTGTAAAGGTGAACAATGAACATGAACAATGAACATCACTCCCGAAGGAGTTCATTTCTCGCTTGTGATTAGGAAGACGATGAGAAAATTGCATCGTCATACAGGCTCTTCTCTGCGATTAATATTCAACGCATTGTGCAAAACTTATTTCAGCCTTCAGAGCATGCGATATGGTCGGGTAAATCGAATTAGCGGGGGATATTGGTTGCCTGCATGACAGCAATTTTGATTTGTCAAATCTACAAACTTCTCATTGACCCCGAGTTAGATTAATCGTTTGCTATAGACTAGAATTATTTTCCGTATAATTTCAAAATTTCGAAGAAATCTCTCGCAACACACACACATGCGAAACGTAAATGGCACTCCTGTTGAGAACCACTGGTCTAATGATGTAGCCTACTTCAGCATTATGGCATGTCTACAGTCTCTATAGTGGCATAGCGTGACCTGAGTAGTCGCTAGGTATATCGTGTACGTACAAACATTGATATATCTCTTCACTGAAATGCAGGGTTGGAATTAGCAATACGACGTCACGTGACGTCATAGGTTCACATTCACACGAACGTGAACCTTTCAGGGGTTCACACCATCCCTACAATGCAATATTAAATGCGAGATTCAACAGCATCATATTGATGGTACTGAATTACCGATTTATTAAAATTTGAATATGACAAGTGACAACTATGGGTAGCGGGTAGTAGCTACTAGCCACTAAAATCAATAACCAGTGAACGACGACGCGGTACATCCGCATTAAATTTTATCTTCACGAGCAGAGGTTATCAAACAAGAAGATTCCATAAAAATAGAAATTTATGGCGGTTTGACATATATAAGGATGAGGCTTCTCTATACAAAATAACCAACTACTTCCAACCAACAATGATGCATGTGGAGGATATGCGTGCGAGCTTTGAACACTGTCCACGGCTGTCAGTGGGCACCTAGACAATACATATATTGTTATCGACACATACGTAACAAAATTTCTTATGGCGTCAGGTTATCTCCATGGATATTTAGGACTATTATGTTCAATGACGAGAAATACTCAAGTCCAATCTATATTTATCTGACCTAAACGGGGCCCCTTGCAACGAATTTGATAAAAGCCGTATTTCAACAATATTGATATAAATCATCCAATACATATCTTGAGATGAGAACCGTATGGACAAATTATCACCGCAATACAAATTTCAAATTGAGTACACCCATCGTGTGTATCTAGTGGGCTATATTTTATGACACTCCAATATATGAAGCATAAAGTACTCCAATCAGTTAGTCAATTATTAGCAACACCCATCGGGATAGGAAAGTTGCGACATGTCTAACGGGAGCGCATCGTTGCTACGGCAACGTCATGCGTATCCATAGGTGATCACAAACACAAGGTATGACATCAAGCAATATATTCGCCACTTGTTTTATAATTTGATGCACATGGCGGTCTGGATCTCTGGAGTAGGGTGTGTCAAAATTGATATGTCGTCCTGTCTTCGAAAAGAATGCAGGAGGTAAAATGTCATAGAAAGATGATAGTATTGATGATAATGTTCCGAGGTGACGTGATAAAAATAATGTAGCCGCACTGAAATGAATCCACCAGTGTCAATGTCAGCCGAAGATAGAAATGTTAGCCCTGCAAATATCACCAGTGCGTGTAGAATCATATGCAACAGATGGTAAATCGGCGGGGAAATATAAATTACATCCTCGCTAAAATAGAGATCAAATATTTAGATCAGAAGGATCTCATTCATACATAAATATTGGTCGATTTAACCTTACTCGAATTCGATGGACAGTTTTGAAGGATACAACCGGGGACTAAGTGTCATAAATAGAGGTCGGTGAACTGAGGTATGTCGGATGCGGGAGCTAATGAAGTAGCCGAAAGCGAGAGTGGATAATTTTATCTATAGGTGACCGAATGCTAACCATGAACTTTTTAAATGTGTCAAGATAGTTCAGCCTTGGTCCTCCGGATACACAGCGGTCTACATATTCCATCACGGGATGGAAGTATAAAGATATATTTGAGACCATCCCAATATGCCTTCATAAATCCTATTCTTACAGCTATATATTGTATCTGATATCTTATATTTTATAATTGTGTCACTGGAGTCGTAAGATTGAAAGAGAAGTAATTATGAAGATGCAGGTGACTTCCCTGGCAGTATTTCTTTTTGCTACGCTCGCCACATCAAGTGAGTCTTCCAGCGTTTTTGCGTATAGTATAAAACGGGTTTTCGCCCATGTACAGCAGAAATGATAAATTTATCAATTTATTGTCATGTGATGCATTTCGAGGTTTTCGCGATATACGCGTACAAGTACAGCCATTTATTCTGTTACAATGTATGGTTATTCATTCCTAGTGTATGTCGTGTCGCCGGACTATGGATTACGTCAGTTAAGTTCGGTGTACCATCATTTATGGCACTAGATGCTTACCTCGTCCTGTGAGCGTGCTGGATTCCTATATCGATATACGAGGCATTCATGTCGCATTGTCGCTGCATCACGGGACACTCTCGATTCCATGTTTCTTAGTGACGTCATAATCAAACGCCATAATGCAGGTTATCCCCGCATTTGTGAATTCCCTTACACCAGTGGTTCTCAACCATTTTTTAGACACGCCTCCTTTGTGATAGTGAAAAATTTCGCGCCTCCCTTATCGTCATATCACAAAATCCAACCGGGATGCTAGCAACCTCAACAGATTGTTTGATGGGATGGAAGGTTATGATGTTCATTGTTCATGAGAGAATTAAAAAATTTCAAATTCAGTCCATATACAGGAAAACATGCGTGAATTGGAGGTAAATCGCGCGGAGCGCAAAAAAATTTTTCAGTTGGCCGTTTCTTCGCGGCTACCTTCAGATGCTTTCACGCCCCCCAGGTTGGGAGCCCCTGCTTTACACATTCACTTCTGCTATATAGGCCTACACCTACATAGTCTTTACGGCGGCATATGTGAAAGTATATATATATGTTAGAATTGCATTCGTTACTCTATTCCTGGAATGTATCTTATCGCAATGGCAATGCAGGCCTGTTTGACAGCGAACATTGATTTGCCCCACCTCATTGACAATGACATTGCCAGAATATATTATTATCGACGCTATCGAATTTGCTCGCAAGTCTATAGTAGGCTATGGTTTCAGGTGCCCAACGGCTAGTGAGATATACAAGCAATATGTTTCATATTGTTATAAAGCTATGCCACATTATGCAAACAATTGCTTGCGCGCCTTTTGTAATTAAATAATACAACAATCGTTATCTTCCTCTGTTAGCCGAACCCCGTCGGTGTTTGAGTTCGAGCGATATATTCCAATTAAATTAAACCAATCATGATCATATGCCACCACTGACCCAAAGTTTATCGTATATCCATGACTACCGCTCGTATTTGCTCGTCTAAACTATAAATCATGTGTGCCGTGGTATGGCGTCAAATAAGAAAATATATTGCAAAGAAGAATATTATTTAGCTACGTGCTGTCTACACAAACTGCTACGGAATATTTGTTTGTTATTATTGTATATTATATATGACTTGAGCGGCGCATTTAAAGCTGCATGAGCTTACGGAGTTGCGTGATTTAATAGTGCAACATGGTATACTGACGAATGGTTGAAGTTGAATATAGTGAAAGACCAATTCAAACCTACACGAAACATATTAAAATTCTATATAGTTTCCAGTATATCCTATGCGTTCAACATGAAAATTTCACTCATTCGCAAAATTGATGTTATCAAATGAAAAGTGATACTTGATCCTATTCAACGGCCACTCGAAGAGCCAATGGTTGAAATGAACTGGTTTACAAATAATAGACAGCAAGACCTGCGCTTCGTCGCAAAGGCATGATTACGATGCCATCGCAATTATCGAAAATACTATTCATAGAAAAATGTATTTTAACTCCCGGATCATATCCCCCGCAATGCAATCCTTACAATTAGTACTATAGTTGATACATTTCATCAGTATCAACCCGGGCATGTGGACTTGTGGGTTATTGCCCAATATTGACATTAGCGCCGTTAGGATAGCGATGGAAATGACGCAGTTGCCATGGAAGTTTGTCAAACGGATGACGCAGCGGTTTTATTTTCCAAAATCGCAACCACGCAATGATTAGAAATGATAAAAACTTGAGTAAACGGTGGTGAGATGAAATTGCCATGAAACCATCCCGTGACATGGTTGGTTATTGACCTCGTTATTTCAAAAGATATTATTATTATTATTATTGAACAGGGGATATGAATGCGTCTATGTCTTCATTCCTCATAGTTTGACACGCGAACACCCCAGAAATACCAATATTTCAACCGCAATTTAACCAATTCATCGCAAAGTACTTCCGTTGATGAATGATTCGGATAGGGTCAGATTGCTTGCAATATAATACTGGAAGTTGGGTTCAATTTCTTGAATCGTACGATGCTAAAACAAAGTTTAATGGTGACGAACATAACTTGAACGAAAAAATAGCGACTGGAAAAACTCAGTACGCGATTGGATTTCTTGATGGCCAGGCGTGACAGCAAAATGAACAACTATTGGATCACAATTTCACAAATCCATCCAAATTCAAATCCAAATTCCACGAATCGGTGAATACAGCTATCAATCCGCTGCGGTCGTGGCATTCCATATTAGCTGTGTGAATCAAGCTGTTATATGGCTAATGCTATGTGATATTTTCTTATGTATAGGATGATTACATTCAGTCTGTAGTCTATACCTTAATACCCACCGACTTATGCACAATGGTCATTGGTCAGGTCGAATGCTGTGATTTTAAAAGTGCCACATCGTTTAGACATAAAAATGAAAACACTAGCTTGGGCAAGCGGGTACTAGTTATCAACAGCAATGTGTTTGGAATTTCCATGGCGACTCAATCAAATCGTTACATATTAATATTGAGCTAATGCGCTCTCGTCTTAACGAGTTGACTTTCTTGCAAAATCTTGTTGACATTCCGTCCGTATAGCCGACAAATTAGTGACCGAAGGAGCACAGCAGACGATTTTAAACACCGATATATAAATATTTATTGGAACTGATCGGAGCCCTAAACATATCATCAAACTCTTGCCAATATGGTCGCTGTTACCGACAATCAGTAAGGATTTTCACTTTGTAAGGATTACTTATTAGGCCACAAGCGTTCTGAAGTGGCGAGAAGTATTTGCTAAAATCCACCAACCCCGTTTCTGCCAGCAGAAGGAATTTTTGCTCGAACTGAAAATTCGCTACAGCTGAGTTCGCGGTTTGTCTGGACTTCATGGGCTATTCGTTTCTATGACGCCATAAATGGATGCATGCACGCAATGTAGTTGGATACAAGTTTTTGAAATTCCTCATTTGCTGACGATTGTCCGTGAAGAGTATCAGCTCGAAGAGCTTAGTTCTGTACCCCGAAAAGTCTCTTGGAGAAGTATAAGTGCGACAAGTTCACACAACTTGATGAATAGAGAGAGAGAGAGAGAGAGAGAGAGAGAGAGATTAATGAAAATAACAACCGCCACACTCTATTGAAACTGCGTGTAATATATCAAACAAAAAAAACTTGATTAATTGAATTTGATTTAAGCCCACACTGTACCTATCTCATTTCAAAATGGTAAACGAATATTAACGGATATTGCTCAAAGAAAAAATTGACAGCTGCAGCAACAAACTATTAAGCCAGTAAGTTCACAGAAGTATGACGAGAAGCGATGTGGAAAGATCGACTTATTGATTGAAATGAATACTGTATGTTGCATATTATTTCTGCGAGGTTTTAACCATCCTTGCTTTCTGGAATGTGTCCAGAATACTGCGAACGAACTTCCTACATATATAGGAGATCTCTATATTCCAATACTGTATAGATTAGTGACTGCTCTGTACGTAAATGTCTACGAATTATTTACAGGTGCGCAGAATACTACAGCTGTAACGGGTAAGTCTCATAGACTTTTACCAAAGCTTTAGCTGTTATACAAATTTGATTGTTCCGTGAGTATATTGAATACGATTTTAACGAGGTTTTAACCCTCCTCGCTTTCTGGAATATTCCCGGAATGATGGGAACGAACTTCCTACAGAGACAGTAAGTCTCCATATTCCCAAATCTAGTATGGATTAGTTACTGCTTCCTCAATGGACTTGGGTTCGAATCCCGGTTCTGACCAACGTCTATGTGTCGGAGGTTTCTCTGGGCTCCTCATCGCCGACCTCACTACTACGGTAGTGCATTGAAAAGCCCAGACTGAAAGTGAGCCGTGCAAAAGTCGGCAGCAGAGATCTCGATGCGGACGCATGGGAGCGAGAGAGAATGAAGAATGACTGCGAGAGAGACTGGAAGACGTTCTCAATAATACAAAAGCGAAGACCTTTGAACATTATGAAATTCGTGTCGTGGAGCACAAGTCCTAAAAAGGCGATAAGCTCCATTAATACATATACATACAGATACAGTTACTGCTTCCTACGACAACGTTTACGAAATATTTTCAGATGCGCAGAATGCTACAGCGGGAATGGGTAAGTCTCATACACCTTTGGCAGATGCAAGTCTGATTGTCTCATGCGTTTTACTTGACCTTGGGGACCACGCGAGAATATGGGAGGGGGGATTATCTGACTATACTTTGTCGATAACGCCATACGTTGTGTAGTAACAATCCGCGTTGGTGGCATGACCATATTAGAGTGGAACACATGCGGCGAGAATCGAATCCGCTATAGTGCCATGATGGCCAGTCATTAAAAGAGAACCCAAGCTAATCTTGACCTAACAAAAGAAAACCCGACCATGGGATTTAAAGGCTATAATTCGAAACACCACTTGAAACCAAGCATCCTATAATGATAGGCAGTGAGCATATTTGTAGCTAATCAATGCTGCTAAATAAAGCTACTGATGTGAAATGTTTGAGACAACAATGATTTATTCAGAGGTGGTCAGTAACGAAGTACTTCGACTTTTTTAAAGTACTCAAGTAGTTTTCCGCTACTTAGGTACTTACTCAAGTATATCTAATTTCGCGCTACTTCTACTTCGTAATATTTTGTGATCTACTTACTTACTTTTAGCTATTTTCAATTTGTCAAATAGAAGTAGTTTAATCCTCCAATCAGGATGATAGCCAGAGGAATTTTGGGGCTGTTTTCAAGGAGTATCAATATTTAATTTTCATAAATATTGAGTAGAGCCCAGAATTTTCGTCGCGCTTCGCGCACAGTGGATATGGAGTGCCCAACATGATTTCACGAAAGTACCGGTGAATGTAATTTCGGTATCGGGTTGTGTGGTTCCGTCCACACCGCATTGTCGCCCATATGAAATATTTCATCACAGTTTATATGGCCCATCATAACGTTTGAAACTGATGTTTCGCAATCTGGCATTTACTTATCATATCGTAATCAAGCAGTCCATGGCGTGTGTTATCTAGAAAAGTGGACTCTGACTTTTTACCTTAAAAAATTAATTTTGACCAAATTTTGAACACATGTATGTAAATTAGGTGTTTTCCCACGTAATGTTACAATTATACTACTGACAAATTTTCACGTGAAAAAACTTTATTTTAACGAAATCTGGACCTATGAAGAATTCCAGTAGTTACATTATACTAATTATGGTGGAAATAATTTAAAAAAAATTTAATGCAACGAAATATACTTTCCTAGATTCTCGGGTACTAAGTGTTTGTCCTTACCAACTAGCAGCAGCAGCAGTTATTGACTGGCAACAATGAAATTATGCGTACAGTAGGGGTGTTAAAAAACTTTTTTTTTCAAATTTTGTCGGCTTAGTTAGGTTACCTAAAAAAACGTTGCACACCAAATTTGACTCAATTCCAACCTGTAGAAGCCGAGGTCAGTCAAATTGAAATTTCGGTCATTTTTGAAATTTCGTCACACGATCATGACCAAAAATCGTGTTCCAGGTATGCCTGAAAAGGCAGGGGTGTCTTTTCCATTTGTTTTAATCTTGATATGGGCCTATGGTGGAGTTTGGTTGAAGACATCGCCTATAAACGAAAAAAGGCACGACACGGATTAGCTGGAAATTAGCCCACTTCATTGAAATGGCCACGTTAAAAGGATGGTGAGATAATTTTCGATTAGAGTACTTTACACACTGAAATTAACGACCACGAAAAGGAAAGGAAATGAACTGACAAGCAGGTAAAATACGGGTAAATATATTTTCAAGTGATAGTCATATCTAAAAGTATTTTTTGTCGGAAATCTATCCCAGTTATACAGGGCATGCCGATGTCTCTCTGCCTTGATTCGAAGTTTTATATCATCCACAGAGACATCAGTTGCATTCCTCAGCAGCTCAGTGTTCGAATATTTCTCTGCAGCCTGACATTGACTGATACAGGGCGTTAAAAATGGTGCTGATTGCAATTGAAAATGGCTATGCCAATGAATAGTATTTATGAGTTGAAAAAGCATTTTTGGTACTTCACATAAGCGTTGATACTAGACTAACTAGAGCTTTTTATGTGCTCGAAACTTTGCGAGCTTCAGGGAAACTAAATGGTAACTCACTGAGCTGATAACGCACATTAGCCATTTTCTGGTCTTTCAATATCACCTGAACCCCCTTCTTGTGTGATCCCCCCCCCCTTCTTGTCATAGAGTAATAAAAAGCATTGGTGTTTTACCACGATATACAATTAGATGGTATTCACCGAATGTGGAGGATGACATGAAGAGAGGGCGATTAACTTTTGATAGGAATGTCTCGACAATGTTCCCTCTAATTTTTGACGAGTCTGCGCACACTCACAAACTCACTGCGCAGAACCTTGGACAACAGTGCGTAACTACTAAATAAAAGGTCATCACTTCAGATTTCTTGTGCGCAAATTGGATTTTCTGTGCGCAGAGACCGTGTCAGCACTGCGCATTTGCGCACGTGCGCAGCTTAGAGGGAACATTGGTCACGATGCCCATTAGTCTTATAATTCGCCTGTGAGAGTACTATAGGAGTGCTGCAGAGCAAATGATAGGATATCATATAATATCAAATTGTATCGTGAAGAAATCTATATATTGGACCGACAAAGAATATATATATTGACTAGCACTTGAGAAATATATTTACCCGTATGCTTATTATCAGTTTATTTCCTTTTCGTGGTGGTTAATTTCAGTTTGTAAAGTACTCTATTTGAAAATTATCTCAACATCGTTTTAACGTGTCAATTCAATGAAGTGGACTAATTTCCAGCCAATTAGTGTCATATCTTTTTTTCGTTTACTGACAATGTCTTCATCCAAAATCCATCGTAGGCCATTGCCAGCATCAAAACAAGTGAAAAAGACATCCCTGCCACTTCAGGCATACCTGGAACACGATTTTTGGTCATGTCGGTATGACGAAATTGGTCGCCGCAAATAGCCTACTATTATTTAGAAAATGACCGAAATTTCAATTTGACTGACCTCGGCTACTACTGATTGGAATTGAATCCAATTTGGTGCGCAACGTTTTTTTTATGTAACCTGACGATTTGACAACTAAGCCGATGAAATTTCAAAAAAAAAAGTTTTTTTTTAAAACAATCCTAGCGTACACTGCTGGTGTCACACCGTGTTGCTTCATTCAAACAATGTTGTCTACATCACAATTTTTCATCATGCGCTTCTTGATATAATAAGAACCAATGCCCAAGCAGTTTTGTTTAAGTTGGGATATTGCGGTACGTTGAGTGTAACACCATGTCGACGTATATTTATTTCATTTGCTCGTTTATGATTCTACAACGGTAGGCCTATAACAGGGGCCGGCAACCTCGGCACGCGTGCCATTTGTGGCCCGCGAGATGATTTTTCAAGGCACGCCAAATGATTTCACGCAAACGACATATTGAGACCACGTTTTTGCAAAAAGTGAAACAGAAGTTTTAAAAATTTACAAAGCTCGTAGGCGATCCAAAATTATTTCATAAACCAACATAAAATAGAGTCTTCTAGGGCAAATTTTTCTTTTCTTGAAATTTTTTTCCGCGCCTCGCACGATTGATTGGAGCGTGGTGTCATAATAATAATGTGGGACCACCCAATAATAAATATATATGTATACAGAAAATGTTTTTAAAAACTATGCATAACGTACAGAAATGAGTCAACCGTATTAGCAGTTATGGAAGAACGTCAACCTAATATCGTATCAAACCGTTTGGATGCTTTAGTCTAATAGTTTTCACTGTGCACGTGTGCAGCCTAATGGGAGCGCAACTTATGAACCGGCATCCCGGCGCTGGGCATTTTCACGCTTTAGACGACACAACCTGGACATAAAGTATGTTACGCCGATAGCAGACGATATATATAAACAAGACCTCGGTAGCTTCCACAACCTATCTTGGAGGATTCGAGGCTCGAACCAGCTACCGTTGCTGCCGTTTTACACACTGCGCTCATCATTCCACTGCACACTCACACTGCGCCTTTATGTCTTGGTATATAATTGTAACTTAGTCTATACTAACCGATTCATATTCTGAATACGACCGTCATGCTCAAAATATGCCAACCCCTGTAGTATGGTCACTATATAGGGTATTACAGGCTATATTAATGGTTCGAACGTTGGCGATATCGCCCCCCCTCCCCAATGGGTGATTTTGAGATGCAAGGGAGCGGAAATACGAAAGGGGCGGTAGGGGCTAAAATGCTATAACGTTCAGTGAGATACATTTAATTGACAAAGCGGAAAAATGCATGTGATGACGGCTAATTATGACGCAAAAAAGGTCAACTCAACGGAAAGTAGTCGCAGACACCGTTTTTACGAGTACTTACTCGGAAATGACCTTTTTAAAGTCATTTCACCAGCGATTAGAGTTAGGTGAATGAACCTCCCCCGTTTAGATGTCATCTTTTTCGGATCCGTAAATATGGGGAGGGGGGATAAAATTTGTGCCGAGATTGATAAGGGGGCAATGAGTCGAAAAAGATTGGGAATTGGGCTATGCTATGTTGCCTACCGATATGCCAGCATATAGATATTAAAACGAACCATTTACAGATGCGAGGATTCATTTAATCGACGACTCCGTCAGATACAAATCTCATGCTTTCAAACATCTGCTCGTTTGACCGAAGTAATTTGAGATCATCCAAACCGATACACCCTTTAACCATAATACCAAGTTCCATATAGTTGGATCGCATCAACTGATTTGTTGAAGTATTTCTTGTTTTGTAGAAACCACGTTCAGCGGAGATGGCGGGACAGAAGGTGGGATACGACATTCCGTTGATTCGCTGGAGCACCGCATACCGTTATCGACTTTTCTTTTTCTTTTCAGAGTGTACGAAAGAATGTGTAAATGGCGGAACGTGCTCCGTGGTTGAAGGCAATTCAATATGCATCTGCCTCCCGGGCTTCTCTGGTGATTCTTGTCAAACAGGTACACACAGCCTCTGGTTTTGGGTGCAAAAAATGTTCAATATCCGGTTTTATATTCGGCTGAGAATCAGTGTTCAGGACGCGTCATGGACGATGAGCCAAAATCTTAACAAAGTCACAACATCCATGTAATTATTTGCTAATTTCTGCAGATAACTGTCTGGATAATGATTGCCAAAATGGCGCGATATGCATTGGAACCGCCAGCAATTACGATTGCGAGTGCTCACCAGGCTACGCAGGCGACTTTTGTGGAGACAAAGGTGCGTGTAATGGCTCCGTATTTCGGTGACTGCACCACAGCATTTGATACCCTGTAGCAGATCTGTCATGCGGTCGCATACTTTTAACAGATAATCGCATGTGGCTACGTTCGAAGTCGTAAGATGACAAATAGCGCTACAAATAGGCACAATCTTCAAAAATAGATTCAGTAGCCGTGACACAGAGTACAAGCGGTTCTTATGACAATAGCAACCATAAAAATGGAAACAAAAAAATACTTCAACTCATCAAAATTCTATGTGCAAAAAGTAAATAGTTTTTCTTAGCAAACTGTTCCTATAGAAGTGGCAGTATCGCCTGAACACATAACCCCTTGAACAAGTAGCGAATGTCAATTACAATTTTTCGTAATCTAGCACCGAAGCTTCGTTCTGCCACTGTCGTGTTTCGTGTTTGGTTTAGTCGACCAAAAACGAATTTGGATTTTAATGCTTACCCGCGTTTTATATATTCACGTTAACAAACACACGTTTAACAAACCAGTGATATGTCCATACACGATTTCGGCCCGACGTTGGTGAATAATTTAGGGGGAGGCACGCGTATAACGAGTAAATGAGGGTCAGGGGGCCAAAAGGTACTGCTACCCAACTAACGGAAATTTCACTGAATTTAAAAAATGCGAATTATAGTGCATAATGCGCATGTCTAATGCAACACAAATATCTAGAGGTGGTCAAAGTAGCCAGTTTTGCCACTCAAGTAGAAGTTTCAGTAATGCCGTGAACTTCTGCTCAAATCATGTTTAGATATAAATATTCCCCTATAATGTGATAATTTCACTCATAAAAGTGACACAAATCAATGGCAAAAACTACTTTACAAACACTTTACTATACTTCGCAAAATCCAAAATGTCAAAAGCAAGCAGTGTTTTGTTACTGCCCACCTCTGCAAATACCTACATGATCGCTATTTCAGCCCCACTCTGTATTTCTTAGACGAGCCGCACCAAAACGAAATAGAAATTGCATGAGATATTCAATGTTTTAACAACCCAGCGTAGGTATATCCGACATTAGAGCATCAATAATGCTTTGTTAGTGATATTTCATTTTAATATAAATGGTCGCTTACTTGTACAACTTTTGGGGTGCTGCAGTGCGTCACAAGATTGTTTGATGGTTGTTAATATGTGTACTCAAACTTCTACTGACGCGGCTAGAATTTGATATCACTGCTTTTACCGTATACTTTGAGTACACTGTATAGCTATTTCATTTCTCTTTGTTCTTTATAATACCTATGAGTGTAAAGAAGACCTATTTGGCATTTCACTGTCTATATGCAACAAGTCATTTGCAATTGACATGTACTTGACACAGTTGCCTGCAGTGCGACGACGCAGACCAGAAATGAGTCTCTTATCCGTGACGTCGCCGATTGTAATTCGACATACGTGTACGTCCCCGACACTGACCTGAGAAATTTGACGTTTTCCGGCGCCGACGCAGGATCTTGGACGCAATCGACCGAGAAATGTACTGAATCGTGTGTTGTTCCAGGTAACGTATACAGGACAATATATGTTCAATTGTTCATATGTAAAAGTGAGTTCTCCACCGGATGTAACTGATAGCGTTTGTAGCCATTTGCGACGGACTCAGTGTTTCCCACCCCAGATCATTGTTCAATGAATTTCGCTCTCGGCGATCAGGCCCGTCTTTTATAGATATAGGACCTATATTTGCACTGGAAATCGTTACGATGTATACGTAGCTCTATTAGTGTCCCCGGGCGCTCCGATATAGCTGTCTATTTGTTTTCGACATTGAAAATGTACGCGGAGGTCCGAAAGGTAGGGCAAAGAAGAAGGCTCTCCCCTAAACAGCCCCAATCATATCACTCACAATTTTAAATGATAATGTTGATGCGTTTTAGACATGCAACAACCCATAGCTATAGCACGTTGTAATGAGGCTTCTGGAATCTACGACGAGTTCCAGTATACCGATTGTAGCGCTGGGGCTGGGGACTTGACGTCTGAAGAACAACTACCATACGCTATTGTTGCTTCGGATCCGGAGACTGCTACTCCCACACAAGTTGACTACGCAGTCACAACCACCACGGATTTCATATCTACTAGCTCATCAATAGATGCGAATGTGAGTGTAAGACGTATATGCTGAGAAGGAGATTATGGTGTTCGCAATCTTATTACATTCCATTCATAAAAAAAACATATCAATTATATAATTACCAACATATTCACATATTTTGCATACTAGGCGATTTTTACAGTTTACAGCCTATTCTAATCAAGAAATACCAATAGTTCTGGCATAATTTTAGCGATTCAACGGTTGATGTCGTTCTATTGCACAGTAAATGAGCTCACATGGCTCTTTGCATGCGAAAGGCTTCCGACATGTGGGCTGGACATGACTTTGCGCAGTTACAGCATAGTGTCCTATATGGCGTGGACACAAGCAAATCTCACGGCTCAGTAAAATTGGTCTACGTCCCACTTTCCATTTGGTCAATGGCAATTTGACGGTGATTTTAGACCGGCTTGCCGAGCATTGAATTTGATAAAACGGGTATCAATCATCGAAAGCTACTGCGGCACTGATTGCGAAAATATAAATTTCTCGAATGTTGCAATGTAACGGAGTTTGGTATTGTGACGCAACTATGCCGTCTGAGCAGCTCAGGAGCAAGTGCGCACTAGAGTGAGAGTGTGAATGTTCAATCGGTTACACAACAATGGCCAATACGCTGGCTGTTTGTGCTGCTCTCATCTGCTCCTAGAGGTGATCAGTATAGGGCAAGTTTTGCAATTTTTGAAACCTGTTTTTACAGCTTCCGACAGCTTCCAAAATACTCAGAAGTTATGTGATATGTTGTTTTAAGCTGTTTGGAGGACTCTTATATTGGAACTTTTTGCAACCTTTCTCCATGTTTTTCACGCAACTTTTTTCAACTTTTTTCGATTTTTCATGCAACCAACTTTTTACTGGAAATATTTGACGTACATTCAGGCTAGATCGCCGAAAATTATATTTTCACTGGGTCAATTTTATTAGGCTATTGATTTTGTCATTGTCGCCAACACTGAGTTTTGCTACAGTGCCTTAGATACGGATCAATTCTAGTATATAAAAACCTAATAATTTTAAGGAGCTTGTCCATAAATGCCACTTTTAGTGCAACTTTTGGGAAAAATAAATGCAACGTTTTACTGCAACCTCAAAAATAAGTGTAACTTTTCACGGATTCGACCGCAACAAAATCTTGCCTTAGCGATCAGTATTGAAATTTTTGATTTTTAGGAGGTAAGCAAGTAGTACTCAAGAAACTGTGGTTTTAGACTACTTCGATTTCAACTTAAATTAGTTTTTGGGCAAAACCATCAACCTTTTACATTTTGGATTTTGAAAATTGGAAAGAGATTTTGGAAAAAGTTTGCATCACTTTTATCAGTACATTCAACATACTTTGTCATCTTGGTTTTTATTTTGAATCTGCTAAATACCATGATAACATGCACACGAAAAGTCTCAAGTAAAAATGAATGTGTTTTCGCAATGGGTGTTGTAACAGGGTAGTAACGAAGTCCCAAGGTGTCTAGTGAAATTGTCAATCTAACGTTTATAGTTTTAACTTGAGTCAAGTAATTTCAGTCAGCCCGAGACTTGAATCAAGTCATATAGAATGTCTCGAGTCATGCGCAATGACTCGAATACAAGTCAACACACCAAGTTACTCAAGTCGAAGCAAGTCGTTTTCGTGATTAAGAAAAGGACTCGAGTTAATGAAAAATCGCGACTCGAGTCATTACAACCCCGTGCTCTGATGAAAGCAATCGCCCATAGTCAAACTAATATGACCTCGATCAAATCCACGTTTTGAAATAACTTACTTGAGTGCCTTTCAGACTTTTAATTTGTCGCTTCTACTCGAAAAAGTTTTAGAAATTACTATACTTGTACCTGTAATTGACTAGACACTAGACATTTATGGTTTTACTAATACTTCAGCTTACCTCCTCTGTTGTCAACCACGGTTTAGCGTCATACGCCTTAAGGACATTACATAATATTTCCGTTTCTGTTTATATAGCAAGCAGGCCAATCAATTGACGTTTATAACAACCTCCTCCAAGTGATAGATGCGGGTTCCAAAGCGAGAGTGAACGACCAGTCAAATGAGTAAGTTGATCTCAAACATCTTTATATGCTCCAGGGTTGGTCCATAGTTAAAATGATGTCCAATTTTGATAACGACATGTTCAGTATGAAGGTCATACTTATACGTTTTGGTTGTGAGAGAATAGAATATCCTGCAATTCACATATGAATGTCGTCCGATTTTCAACGATGTAAAAATTCCACAAAACCTATAGTCGGAAAACACATATGCTGATTTCTTATACCAATGTTTCTCAACCTTTCTGTCTTCGCGGACCCTTTTGAACCGTCACGGACCGCCGCTGACCCCTCCAGTTTTAGTCAAAATTTAACGCAATTATCGTGCAACCGTCAGCTGTCTTGTGAAAATATTACCTGCGTCAACAAAATG
Organism: Botryllus schlosseri; assembly: GCF_051294905.1. NCBI lineage: Eukaryota > Metazoa > Chordata > Ascidiacea > Stolidobranchia > Styelidae > Botryllus > Botryllus schlosseri. The sequence goes on along the minus strand of NC_137249.1, from coordinate 9,457,850 downwards.
TCTTTCCTTGAAAATATCATCATAATATTTGTGCAGAAATAGGGTAGACTTTTGTTATTTCAAAGCGATTTCTGTAGCTCCAGTTTTAGCAGCTATGGAGCGAAATTGCCCCGTGATTTCCCTAATTTAAAGAAATGCAAATTAGGCTACCAACCATTTTGCAAATTTCAAGGTTTCGCGGACCCCCGGTTGAGAACCACTGGCTTATATTGTTTCATTTCGTTACAGAATTTTGACCTCTATCGACGAATTGTCAGCAATTGTCGACGTGGCGCCTATTTCAAGAGCTGCGGAGGATGAGTTTATTGATATTGATACCAATATTGCGCTTGCTGTTGTAAGCATTTCCGGCACGGGTGGTAAGTAGGGCTGTGCTTGTGCACAATGGTTCGACTACTGTAATCTGAATCAAGTAGTAATTATAGAAATTTTAGAAATTTCGAAATTTTAGAACATTTTTCGAGTAGCGATTTTTCGTATCGCAGCATACGACGCATGTAGTAAAGCTATATACACACGCCAGTGTAAATGACTTATCTGCGCAGTCGCGATCAACCCGAAGCACTGTACAAAGTGCAACAAATTAGGTCCAGCCAAAAAGTACCAAATAATCTTTTATGTAATGTAGAACTGGCATTAAATTATTTGTAGTCACAAAAACTATAGATTACTAACCTGGATAGATTCGTAACTCCCAGTGGTTACGCTTCGGCAAGCAGTATGCCTCTTATTGCTGAGCAATAGGAGAGGTTGCTATGAGGTTAGTTATCTATACATAAACGGTACATATTTGAACTTTCACATCATTCATACTGTTATGACGTCATAACTAGTGATATTCGAATACTCGGCTCGACTCGAAGCTTAATATACTCGAGCATGAACGCAGCATGAACGCAGTCACACATCGTATCATTGCTATTGCAGTCCCCTCCATATCATATTCTCACCCTGTCGGCTGCGCCGTATTTGGCAATTGACATTCCCATGACGACTTATCGATGTGCCCTATTCCAACCCATCGTCGGTTGGGAAAATAGACGAGGTACTACGTATCGGGAGTTCACCATAAATTGATCTCGAATGCCACAGCTTTAAACTCTGATTCAGTATTTCCGCATCGAAAGGGGGTGAACTAATGTACTTGTTACTGATTCAGTTCCTTCAGAGTTATTTGATATGGTGAAGGTGATATTTTACGGCTTTCAAAACTCTTGAAGTATAGAATCTGCATCGGAATTATTTGAGTTGTCTACTGAATGACGATAAATATAGCTCGTTAATGACTACCTCAGGAGGACACGTGAATGAAACCCACATGTCAATTTCCGACGTGCTGTTCATTTACAAACTCTATCCTGACGTGTTTATGTTATGTTCAATTGTTCATGTAGGTAGAATAATAGTTGCCAGACGCCAGCAACTGACCGTTACCTCATGCAGATTAGATATTTTTTTAAACTTGTTTTAAACCATTCTCAGAAGCCACGTTCGCTGCAGAAGAGGGCTGGGCCTCAGCAAGCGACCTAACGGCCGCTGGTCTTCGGGTTGAGACCGCCCAACCCGACTCGGGTACATTCATGACTGCATCAGGAACAGGAGTGGGTAAGAGATTCCGTTTAACCTCGTCATAACTGTAATCTGTTCGAATAGGAGTATTTCGTGATTGATTTTGTATTTTCCCGGACAATTATAATTATGAAGTCACTATATGGGACCGCGGCGTGGTTTCATTAACCAAGTATACACCCCGTGCAGAAGGCTTCGCTGAATAACTGTGGTTCTGTATCGATACCAAAAACCTTAATTTTCATTTTGCAGGAACCTATCGGGTATCTTTTCGCGCATATATGACTTCAGACGTCCTTTTCAGCAATTTGCCGGGCAACGTTGTGTTGCAAAGAACCGTGCTTTCTGCCAGTATTGTGACCGGGAGTCCCAGCAGTCAAGAATTTGTTTTCAATTTCGAGAATAACCAGCCAGTAAGCGGAATGATTGTATGTTGCTGCAGTGTATAGCAGTAGCGGTACGGTAGAATTGCGATCGGCGACTATGCCATAATGCAGCAGGTATATGTTTCACCCATGACCATGCGGGACTGGCTCACTTTGTAACGTGCTGTTGTTGGTGGTGGTGGCGGCGTTGAGCAATGAGTATATCCATCTCATGTCACCGCAGTTGGCGTGACAGCAGGCTTGATCGTCGTCCGCGTCCCTGTCAGTTGCGACATTCTTAGTGATTTTCAACGCAAGGGTACGGACGCTATTGAATGTCATGCTTTGGCGTTCGGCCAGCGGGCACATCACAGGAGCATTATATCAAGTAGCATGTTTCCCTCTACTGCTGATGTGACGTATCCTTTCGGTAAGACACGGCTGCCTAAAAATGCACATGTCGATTTAAAAAAAATCCAAGCCGGTATGTCTATGTCATATTTGTCCAAGCATTTTCGGAAGACCACGTAGGCTATCGTCTACGTGACTGGTGAGGTCGATGACCAGTATGGATTGACCACATCTCAAAAGATGAATGAACGAACGTCGGTTATCGCTGCAACACACAATCGAAATGTAGAGCTTCAATCACGATTACATGGTATAGTTATAAGATGATTATTCAACGTCCTGCTGAACCTTCTGAAAAAGGTGAAATTAGCCTGGCATAAAAAGTAAATACGTGACAAGCAGTGTTGGGATGACTCGAGTCACCTTTTTCGAATGACTTGACTTGACTCGAGTCACTTTGCTAAAATGACTTGACTTGACTTGACTCGACGTATGAGAAATATGGATTGACTCGTGACTCGGAGCAAAATTCACGAGTCAATTTCAAGTCATCAAGTAATCGGTGTCGATAAAAATCACTGAATCTTGCATATGTTCGGATTGTTTGCGAAACGCTGGTGTAACCGTGAGAGCGACCAATCATTTAATGATCGTGCGTTTTACTGAGCCTCCATTGTTCTCTCACAAATAAATTGACCGCAAACGACATGATCGAAGCTTACAGCTCACGTTGTCGTAAACTAGTATATTAAAGTAATTAATCTCTGTTTTTGCCTTAACCAAACCTCTTGTGTTATTGAAATTGAATTCGAATATATGAAATTGAATTCGAATATATTTTATACAGTCCTCAACCATTGGCGCAGGCTCGAATTGCATCATATCGATTTGTAAATGCGTAATGTATCACATCCTATCAAATCGTATCAATTCTCTAGTTTGGCTGGTAACTATAAACTGTGGTTTAGCAGTTCTACGCATATGTGAGCGATACAGCGCCTTCTTTCGTGTATATTTAACTCTATATTCGTACATCGGTTCAAAATCAATGACCCCTGTATTTCAGACAGCTATCAAAATGCAATGACGTCATCATGCCCCATACTTCAAAAAGGCAACTTGACTTGAATTGTGACTTGACTCGTGACTTGACTTGACTTGACTCGACTTGACTCGAGTCACCTCCAAAAATCGAGTGACTTGACTTGACTCGAGTCACCTTTGAAAATCGATTGACTTGACTTGACTCGAGTCAAAATAGGCAATGACTCGAAATGACTCGTGACTCGAAGGTAGTGACTTGATCCCAACACTGGTGACAAGTAACATTGTGGAAAGTGTGGATAAATCTGATAGCACACCACGAGCAGCCCAGAAAATATTTCAAACGAACTGCTTTTAGTGCTACAATTTTGGAATCGGGCATAGTGACATCATCATAGTCGAATATTTCACAATGGACACCGTCAATTCGTCATTATTCCAAAATTTCCATCTTATTACTAAAACATCTTGTAGTCGTGTAGTCTCAGTCTTGTCATATCGGTGGTTATTACTAGACTTCGATAATGCCCGAGTTCGTTATTTTGACTGCTGATTACAAGGCTATATTCATTATTTTTAGAAAGCTACTGTAGGTTGTCAGCGCTGGCAGAAGGCCACTCGAGAATGGGGTGATGGTGGTTGCAGTGCTTCATTACAGTCAAACTACGATATCCGATGTATTTGTAGTGAGCCCGGGGAGTACGTCGCTATTGCTACGGTGAGTCCATTCGTACTATTTTTCCGTTGACTTTTCGCAACCGACGACATTTCGTAATGGTAGGTCGTGGGGTCAATCCACGTCCGAGTCAGACCTACGATTTTAAAGTAAAACTGGTCTACGCGGCTTTCCCGCTCGGCGGTGCGCAATGATATCTGTCTGAAATTTTACGCTCCATGCCCTCCCTGCCCCGATCATACACGGGCTTGGGCCGGACACTGGTTTTTGCTAGTCAGCAATGTTCTTAAGAAGTCATCATTCTGAAACTGTTGACTTCTGTCGCTGTTATCTCAGCGGGTTGATTTGCACTACCCTAATACGAGACCCGACGTTAAGATCTTGTTTGGTGAAACGACACATCGTCTAATTGTCGAAATTATATATTCTGTTTCCGTAGCATGGAATGGAAGACATGTTACCAGGCCTATGTGACGAAATTCGATAGAAATGTTGCAAAATACTTTATACTTGACAAAATTTTAATAACATAAGCAGAAGAGCAAGAGATAGAAGTAGACATAGCCTGAGTAATTATTTCGAATAGAAGCCTATAGTAACTTCGTTGCTGAACACCCTCATCATCATCATCTGCATGGCCTTATCTCGATTCCCAAAGCTGAAAAATCTTTTAATACTCGTTGGCAAGAAAATAACCTGCTCTCACCTGATCCATTCCAGAAGCAGACTCCATGCTATTTTTTTTTGAAATTTCCCACCCTCCATTATGGCTATTTAACTAGGTATCCGTCTGTGAGGCAAAAATAATAACGAACACTGCACATCAAAGAACACCTACTGATATATGCGATATGTCACTATGAAGGTCGTCACTGAGGAGGGACTTTCGCCGGGAGCAATTGCTGGTATTGTGATTGGAAGCGTCGCGGCAGCAGCTCTTATTGGCGGAGGAATTTACTATTTTGCCGTGGTGAAGAAAAAGAAAGCCAACAGTATTCACGTATGATATGTGTACTGTTTTTAGAAGTGATATTCATGTTTATCACCGATCGTATATTCATGTAGCGGACAGCACGGAAGGACCATGTCGGGTGCCTGGCATAATTGGTAGTAGAAATATCAGCCACAGAAACGTTCGAAATAGCCGTTGATGGTATCCTCAAGTTAGTCAAGTAGAAGTAATACGTTAGATATGCACCGATGTACGTGTAAAATGTACCTAATACCGAGACGCGCTATTCAAATCACTTAGAATCAGTCGAGAAAGTAGCTATGAAAAGTGGCGGTGTATCGGACATTTCGCTTAGTCAATCGCTGCCCTCTAGTTGGCGACCACATTCCAAATTCGACAAATACAGATTTGCGACTAACGCAGAATAACTAGGTAACGGTGTCAAATACAGAGAGTTCGGTACTGTTTGTTATTAAATTTTCATCCAATCCACAAGATTGCGATATAATTAAAAGAGGGGAAGGTGCGGAACGACTTGGAATATAGTCATCGAATCCCAACCTGACCTAGAGAACATGTAAATAAGAGGCATGTACACTGGATGAATGGAATAAAACATAACACAAAAAGACAACCGACGAAAATCAATGTGACACCTCGGTCCGTATATCTAAGACAAGGTCGATATGTCAGATTGTGATCCGGTAATATTTGCGGGCTGACTAGTATTTACTAAGTAGAAACTGATGGTGTGATATCTGGGGCAAGTTTTTGTTGCACTAAAATCGCGAGATAGTTGCACTTGGGGCGGAGATAATAAAGTTAGCTGATCCGGAAGCATGCTTATTGTGTGATTATATAGTATATGTACTGCTAATCGCGACGCATAAAGTTGGAACAGGTTAGGCGCGATGGTTACAGTCGAGGTGTCCCGAGTTTTCAATCAAGTGGGGTTATCTGTTGTATCATAATGCGACAACGCGTTATAAGGGCTGTCAGTTGTCAATTGGTTGAATGAAGCGGCTTAACAGCAGGCTGTAGATAACAATACTGCCGCTACAATAGGTGGAATTATCATCATCGCCAAATGAAAATCGTGTCCAATTCGTACTGTACAGCTAAGGAACGTATTATAGAAATCGATATCGCTCTGCAATGGCGGGTACATAATTCGTTGATTTTTTAGTGAAGCCATTATACCTAGGAAACAGGCACGGTCATTATCGGAAATATTTGTGCGCAGGAATGGTACGCAGTGTAGACAGCTTTTTATAGATAACTATCTATAGTTTATTCCGGTTTGTTAACATGAGATTAACACTAACGTTATGTGCTGCGATCAACCGGTTTCCTCATGGGGTGATAAATCCTGACGAACGCGATAATCGACTTATTGCTAATCAAACTTTATTATCTCCGCCCTTAACTTTACAAAAGGTACAGTAAAAAGTTGCATTTATAATGATTTCTGTGTAATTATTAGGGTATGAGATACTCGAAAGGGTTCCGTTGTTTAGCCTTGTTCCTGCATAGCTGTCAAATTTGTTACTTTGCCATTTCACTGATGGTGTGGCGACGGGCGAGACCGCCAAAAATTACATTTTTTACCGGTACACAGCAAACAAATTACGCAATGCGGGAATAATCCCCCCCCCCAAAAAAAAGCCAAACAGCGTAGCGAGAACCCCTCTCCCTACAACAAATCAAATAACACACCCAAAAACCCCTAAATCTGCACAAAGTTGACCCAAGGAATTAGAGAAAAACTCACTCTTGGCGACAGAAACCAAATCAATAGCCTGAAAAGGATGGTCCAGTGACAATGTAGCTTTTGACGGTCCCGCCTGGGCCTACGGGAAATGGGAAACTATCCAAATTTAAACGACAGAATTAATATAAAGAGACTCTTAGGAGTACAGAACATCATAACACATTTGAATAAAATATTCATATTTATTCCCGAAGCTTTTCGGCTGACCCTCGTCAGGGGATATCGTCAGCAATATTGCGAGAATTCGAATAACTATGTTCAACAGCAATATATATCGCTAATTATGTACATTTTCCGTGTGACGTCATAATTAGCGATACATATTGTTGTTGAACATAGTTATTCGAATTCTCGCAATATTGATGACGACATCCCCTGACGAGGGTCAGCCGAAAAGCTTCGGGAATAAATATGAATATTTTATTCAAATGTGTTAGAATTGTTATAGCAATCTATTTATATGTTGTTCGGGCAAGGTCGTGCTTGGTAGGGAAAGTTGAACTATTGTGTCATAGATAACATTCAGATGCACTTAACCCATCATATAGCTCAGCGGTTCTCAACCGGGGGTCCGCGGACCCCTGGGGGTCCGTGAAGCATTTTCAGGGGGTCCGCGAAGCCTCTAAACTTGCAAAATGATATTTTGCCTAATTACAGCTACAACTTCATGACTCACATCAACATAATTGCCGTCTGAGATGAGATATCTTATCTGTGCAAACTCATTTTAATTGCTAAATTGCCAATAGCCTACTGATAAAAAAAACGTATTGCCGTTTAGAGAGGTTTGTTGGGGTGATATACATAACCACAATCCCAGACCAACTTCAAAATGAGCTACTTGATGAAAATGACTAGGATGGACGTTATATGTTCAATGACAAATCCTAGTCTCAATTTTGGTGGTATATATGCTTCGATCATACTCAAATGGGTCGTCGGTGACCGTTATTATACCATTCGCCACCACCTATATTTGTGGAAATAAATTTTCGGCAATCGTTCATATCAAACCGAAGAGTCGGATTTTCAAGACACGACCACGTATTTCAAGAAATGAAGCTACAAAACTCGCTACCGTCAGCCCAATTTCCATATAAATAGTTCGATGTTAATTTTTTGCTATATTTGACACTAGCCAGAAATTAATATTCGTAAAACACATATGACGGTTGCACGATAATTGAGCTTGTTTGTGGTATTCATGGTGTTTGTCAACTACTATGGTCATTCACACCAAGCCAATTTTCTTCATTTCTATTCCGTAGCTGCCGACTTATATCATGACCCACATCTATAGGCTTTTATAAGACACTTCTTACATGGATGAGATGGCAAGGAGAAACTTTGATAAACCACCGAAACATGGGTAGGTATTCGGGAGTAACCGCAACCCAGTGCTGTTGCTGCTGCGGATTATACCACTACGCTATCTCGCCAAATTGACCTAAATTTAAACTAAAGTTTTGGGGGTCCGCGGGGTCCTTGGCACTCCAAAAGGGGTCCGCGAAGACAAAAAGGTTGAGAACCACTGATATAGCTCATTGTTGTTCAAATCAAAGATAATAGAATCATACTAGAAATAGATTATAGCATGTTTTTAAATCACTCCTTAACATTGTCACACAATATTTGATAAAAGGTGCAGTAAAAATTGGCATGAAAAATAGAGAAAAATTACCCTATAAAATCCCCCCAAACAGCTTAAAATATCATAGCTCATAGATTCTGAGTATCTAGGAAGCTTCCGGAAGCTGTAAAAAAGTTGCAAAAACTTGTCCTAGTGATATCTAAATTATATCTGAATAGTATATTCATATTGAAATGAACCCGAATATTGTCGGCTGACACTCGTCAGGGGAAATCGTCAGCAACCAGTAGAGAATTGGAAAGAACATTCTTTATCAACAATCGTATCTCGAAATATGACGTCACCAGCATGAAATGAAATAGTGACGGGGATGTACGGGTTATACATCCAACGGTCGTTACTTTTTTGAAAACGTTTCTTCGTTTGTTCCGAAAACAAGTTTCGATTCGACACCCTTACTTATATGGGAAAAAATAAGTTATTTGACGTCCTGTGGAAACACTGAAGTAGAAATGGTCTAAAGCCAGCATTGTGCAAAGCATACAGTTGATACATAACTATGAAAAAGTACTTTCGTCCTTACTGACCACCCCTGCGAGGCACACCTTTTTGGATTAGAATCATACGTAAGATGCAATCGGTAACTATTATCACTCAACGTTCAGATGGAGATGGATGAAGCTGACGATGCGGTTCCTAAAGCTGCGGCTCCAAAAGATGCGTCTCCAAAAGCTGAGGTTCCAGAAGTCACCGATACAGAGTCCAGGACAGAAGCGTGACGATAGAGAGCGTGTACTTGAAAGATTTGTCTTACTTAGTATAGTTATATGCAAAATGCCAATTCAATTCAATCTGTATTAACACATTCTATGACATCATGCGACCGCCGTGAAGGAATCAAAGATCTGCTCAGTGTAACTCGATTGATTCCGGCGACGATATGAGCTCAAGCTTCGGCAGAAATTGCGTCCCGTCAACCAGTTATAATTCAATAAAAATATAATGCAACAATTCGTTAGTGTTGAAGTCCGTTTCCGTTTCGCTTCTAAGAACTCGTGTCGAGGGCGGGTTTACGAGGTCATCTTGCTTCTGGAAATGATTCGATTCCCAATATTATGCTGTGTCCAGTCCTTTACATTCATCGAACGGTGATCACGCATGTTGAGAATTTCCTGATTTTTTTATAGAGCGGACGATCTTTTTCGCAGCGCATATGCGTTGCCTTAATAAATTTTTATATAATATAAAAGTACGGACTCGTATTAAATTGAGACTTTGAAGTTTATATGCTTGGTGCATGGTGCTTCGTTTGAAGATGGCAGGATTTCTGGTCGGACTTCCGCAGATTGAGATGCAGCTGGTTTCGGATCGAATTAATGTAGGGCCGAAAAAGAACTCGACATGATGCTATTCCGTTCCGAAATATCGGTAATTTTTCCCTAGCCGAAATAAAGCGGATACTATATAAAGTTAGCTTCCTGCAAGGCCCGCTCAGCTTCCAGGCCTATATGATATAAACCAGGGGTGGGCAACATACGGCCCGCGGGCCGGATCCGGCCCGCGAAGGGATTTTGTCCGGCCCGCGGACAGTTTTCCGTCTTATATTATAATGTGGCCCGCGGCTACAGTCTGCCGAGATACCCCGCTACTTGCTTCTTCCTCAAATTTTAGTGACTGTATGTTATTTGTATGCGCAGCGTGCGAGTGGAGCTTGCACGTAAGTTCGTCGAAGCGAGAAGACTTGCATTATCGGCACTTACGATGTACTCAACCCTAATATCGTTTGTGGAAATCATGGTGTTGGTAGACTACAATGGTCATTTACACCAGACCGATATTTATAAGTTTTGATTCCGTAACCGCCGACTTGTAGCACGGCACACTTGTAGGCTTTTGTAAGACACCGCTTATGCCAGGGGACGCCAACTCAAAACGGGTCGCGGGCCACTTTTCAAATTTCGTAGATGCCGTGGTCCGCATGAATTTATTATCGAGATAAAATAGGCCACATGGATGAACAACGACGCTATCTCATCACCTACTCAGCCCTAATGAATTGATATGTTGGTAAATTTGGGGTACCGGGCTTATCGAACACCTTGAAATATTAATTACGGATTGAGCCGTGAGTTGATTGAGCACAGCGTAGTGTCCTATAAGGTGTGTACACAAGCAAATCTCACGGCTTAGTGAAATAGGTCTACGTCGCACTTTCCCTTTGGTCAAAGGCAATGTGGCGGTAATTTTTGACCGGCTTGCCAAGCATGAAAATTGATAAAACGGGTATTAATCGAAAGCTACCGCGGTACTAATTGCGAAAATATAAATTCTATTCTGCTCGTGGTCCTGGAACCCCCAAAATCAGCTTCGAATGTTGCATTGTAACGGAGTTTGGTATTGTGACGCAACCATGCCGTCTGGGAGCAGGTGAGGAGCAGAGTAAACCGCATGCGTATTGGCCATTGCTGCGCAACCGATTCAGCATTCATACTCTAACTCTCGTGCGCGCTTGCTCCTAAGCTGCTCAGACGGCATGGCTGCGTCACAATACGAAACTCCGTCACAATGCAACATTCAAGGCTTATTTTGGGGGTTCCAGAACCTCGAGCAGAATAGAATTTATATTTTCGCAACCAGCACCGCGGTAGCTTTCGATTGATACCCGTTTTATGAAATTTGCTGCTCGGCAAGTCGGTCAAAAACTACCGTCAAATTGCCTTTGACCAAATGGAAAGTGTGACGTAGACCAATTTCACTGAGCCGTGAGATTTGCTTGTGTCCACACCATATAGTTAATCAGAGATGTATGATCAGAGAGAAGCAGACATGGCGGCGCCTGTATGACAATGCTGTTCTCAAATCCACATTATATCCTCGTCATTATCGGCGAGAAATGGCTTTGAAGTGACATTACTGTCGTTAAAATACATTCATTAAATATCATCATCATCATCATCATTGGTGATGATGATATTTAATGAAATGATTTATTCCTTGTGTATTTGGATAAATGGGCGAATAATGTGTCGATTCAGCAATCCAGCCCGCCAAGTACTTAATTTTCCTATATCCGGCCCGCCGACTGGAGAAGTTGCCCGCCCCTGATATAAACCAACAAATCTCTTTTGCATAATAACAGTGTTGGGATGACTCGAGTCAACTTTTTCGTATGACTTAACTTGACTCGAGTCACTTAGGAAAAATGACTTGACTTGACTTGACTCGGAGCTTCAAAAATGTGCATTGACTCGTGACTCGGGGCAAAATTTACGAATCAATTTCAAGTCATCAAGTAAACGGTGTCGAATAAATCACTGTATCTTGTGTATGTTTGGATTGTTCGAGATAAGAGCAACCAGTCATTCACTAAACCTGCGTTACACTATCCTCCATTGTTAGATCACAAATAAATTGACCGCAAACTAAACGATCACAGCTTACGCTGTCGAAGTAGTAATAGAAGATTATTCTAAATAGCAATGTCTCTGTTTCTTAGTCGGCTCAATGCTTACGTTGCGCAGTGCTCACATTTACCAACCCTCTTGTATGATTTAAATCGAACAAATATAGTTCGTGTGATTATATTCTCACGGATGTGTAGATGGGTAGTGTAGGCTATTGTACCACCATGCATATCAATTTGTTTCAACTTCTCGAAGCTTCGTATTATAGGTCCTATATTTTGACTGATAATAACTGACTGCAGCATGTAGCATTACAGTTCCTCGCGTATTTTATTAACAGCTCTACGTGTGCGTGAGGAATACATCGTGTTTTTGCATGCATATTTAATTAGGTAGGCTATTCGTTATTGATACAAGATAAATGATCAATTATTCTGTCTTTCACACAGCTGGCAAAACGTAATTGACTTTGAATCATCACTTATACTTCGGAAATTCAATTTGACTTGAATTGTGATTTGACTCGTGACTTGACTTGACTTGACTCGAGTAAACATATGAAGTCAAGATCGACCTGGTACGCCTGCTAGATTTGAGCGATATGAATTTCATTGATTGGTTCAATAAGCATCATTCGCTGACTACCTATGTAGTGTATTTTGCTCTTGATGTTGTGTAATTGCGGGTCAGGCTGACAGCAGAGAGTCACTCAATATTCACTGGCGGGAAGCTGGGTATTTCGAGCAAATCTTTGTAACAAAGCACGTAAAATTTTTGAGATTGTCTTGATTTTTTTTATGCTGCCAGCGCCATGCATATAAGAGTGTCTGCAGTTGAAATACAATAACTTTCATCCGAAGATGTTATAATGAAGTGAAAATTGTAATATATGAAAAAGGTTCACAGTGCAGAACCTACCAAGGTTCGTTTGTGAACGTGAACATCTAAATTTCCGAGGTTCACACACAGAACGCGAACGTGAACCTGACGTTCACATCATCCCTACTGTCTAGTGTCCATACCTTTTCTTTAAAATTTTGCTGAAACTGAAAAAATAATTTACGCCAAGACGGTTTTTGGTGAATCTATATCAGCCGTGGCTCTAGTGGGGGTTTCTGTGGCGATGCAGCTCCTACCGGAATTCGAGTGGAATTCAAAATCATTAATATCGCAATATTGAGTCGAATACATTGAATAAGGTCTCTTATTCCTGTTGAGGATTTTCTTTTTTATGACTTTCGAATGGGACCATGGAACGGAAACTCCCGTTTTCCCATTGTTAGGTCACTCTTGACCAGGGGTGGCCTACCTTTTTGCCATTCACGGCCGCATTTCGACTACCCATGTAGCCTATACGGCCGCATTCCAGGGCATAGTCGTAATGAACCAACTGTACGCCAATAAATTCCCGTATTAGAGTGTCTATGTCCATCTCTGGTGAACTCCGGAGTAATCTATTTAATCATATAGGCTTGCTATACGCACCGAAATGCTAGGCTACTGGTCATGCTATGGGCGTGTACAATGTAGCACTAAGCGCGAAAATTTTTCAAGAATTACTATGAACTTCGTGACTGATATTAGTTGTTTTCCACATTACTATCAAGCATTTATCCTTTTTCAGCCAATGGATGTGATTAGATTAACCGGTTGAGTTGATGGAGGGGGTGTTTTCGAAAATTCAGGGCAAGTTATAAATGATGTTGCGTGTTCGGGTGGGCCAATTGTTATTAGTCACTTTGATGCATGCCGTTATTTCTTAACCTCCCATCAGGATTGTCGGTATAGTGAGGATTACACTATTCCGAATTGGTATTTCTATATGGGGCGTATCATTTTCCTCTGCTGTTCGAATATGTAATGTGGTGCTCTAATTTCAAAGGGCCGTACTATTAAAATCGAAAAATGAAGCTATGTTGAATTGCGCGGAGCGCGAAGAAAATTTCAAGATTTATTAAAATCTATCACGAAATCGGGAATTAATTCGTAAATTCAAATTGCACGTCGACGGCCGGCAACACATACTAATTGAATTACTTGTCCACGGTCGCACAAATTTCCTTCTACGGCCGCAGGTTGGCCACCCCTGCTCTTGACTAATTCCAGCATTTTTGGTCAATCGCAACAAATTGCCGTAGGTGAGATGCCATATCATCATACTCCACTTTGGTGACGAAATTATTACCCTAATCAGTTGTTGGTAATCTTGTAACTTGTCACAAAAACAACAACAATCGATGGTTATAATTTTCATCAGATGTCAATGTACAATGCGATGTAATGAACAGATAGGAGGATGTTCTTTCCATTTCTTGTGAGTGCTTTCTTTCTTCGGGTCTTTTTTCTGGGCGAAGAGGAGCCCAGATGAACCTCCGATGGGAATCGAAGCCGGTCCACCGGCTTAGTAGGCACTTATCGTTACCACTACGCTATTTCTGGTTGGAACTGTCTGTGCTTACGCAGTAGTTTGGCCTGAAAACACGTTTTTGGCTTAAAAACTGAAAAATTGTTAATGAAAAAAACTAGTATTTTACCGAAATCTGGCCGTATGAAGAATTCCAGTAGTTGCATCACGTATTATAGTAGAAACAATTAAAATTTGTTGTAGTACAACGAAAGATACTTTCCTACATTCTCGGGTAGAAAGTGTCTGTCCGTACTAATTAAGTAGCTTGACGAGAATAGAGAAAGAACGTTCGACAGCAGCAGTTGTTGGCTGACAACACTGAAGTTGTGCGTACACTGCTGGTGACACACGGGGTTGCTTCATTCCGAATATGCTATCTACATCAGTGGTTCTCAACCGCCGGTCCGCGGACCGGCGGATATTGCGCGAAAATTGGTAGGGCCCTAATACATTCTGTGGACCTAGTCCTCCCCTTACAAGTCAAGGAAAGGATGGTGTGTGCTCGCTTGTACCGAAGCGCATAGAAAAAGCGATTTGCTTGTGTCGACACCATATAGTACACTATGTTCACACCATCCCTAGTAGTAACTGAGTAGAAATTTATGGAGTTACAATCAGAGGTGGTCAGTAACGAAGTAGGGGAGATGTGGTACCGATGGATCAAAAATTGCAAAATGATCTCTGGCCCTCAAATCTTCAGCCGAGAATAGCAGATCTTTTGCTGTCTCAACACTTCGATACAAGCTCTACTTATCGCAGACATATACATGAATATCCGCCTTTTCAAAAAATATTTATAAACGTTTAAAATTTGTTGCTCGAACGTGTCATCGGTCCCCACCCGGTGGTTCCAAAGGCACACGACCATGGGACCTATGAGACGTACGCTCAAAAACTCAAATTTGTTCATTTGTTTTGTTGTGTACTAGAAGCTAAGCTATAGCTATAGCAAGTCAATGAAGAATGTTTCGTCGCGACCTTCAAGAATAAAATAGATTATGTCAACTCAAATGTTGGCATAAAATCTTATTTTGATTTACGCTAAAATTTACAAAATTATTGCCACATACACATTACCTGAAAATCGACATTTTGACTTTCAAATACCTCGTAATAGCGATAAAACACCACACTTGACTACGATTTACAGCCTATATATATGTAGTCGAGTTTCTGTTGGTAAGTGATTAGTTGGTCCATCTATTTTGCTTGATTTGGACATGGTACCATAGGTCCCCCACCCCATAAATATTGTAATTGACTTGAAAATAGTCAACTCAAGGATGGTATTGATTGAAAAAATATGTGCCATTATATAACCTGATACAAGCCCCAAACTTCACATCAAAAATTATGGCGGGTTTGTTAGTCTGAAAGGTGATATAGAAAAATGCAAATGTCGATCCAAATTAACTTTACACCCCCTAAAACGTAAATCATTCATCACAGACCCCATTAACTCACGCAGGTCGAATTTTTTTGCATGTGAAAAAAGATTCTGCCAGCATGCAACTGTAGACAAATTCACGGAGTGTAATCATGGAATTATCATGGAGTATTTTTTAAGCATTTTCGGTCCCAGTGATCCATCGGTACCACATCTCCCCTACTTCTACTTTTTCGAAGTACTCAAGTAGTTTCCCTCTACTTCTGGTACTCAAGTATATATGATTATCGCTACATCTACTTCGTAATATTTTGTGATCTACTTACTTACTTTTGGCTATTTTCAGTTTGTCGAGTAGAAGTATTTTATTCCTTCAATCAGGAAGATAGCCTGAGGAATTTCGGAGCTGTTTTCGCGAAATATAAACATTTAATTTTCATAAAAGTTTAGTAAAGCCCAGAATTTTATTCGCGCTCAGTGAATACGAAGTAACCAGTATGATTTCACGAAAGTATCGGTGAATATAATTTAGGTAGCGGGTTGGCGTGGTTCCGTTCATATTGGCGTCGTTCTTCGCCCATATGAAATATTTCATCACAGGATGTATGGCTCATCATAACGTTTGAAACTGATGTTTCGCAATCTAGCATTTACTTATCATATCGTCATCTAGCAGTCCATGGCGTGTCCTAATCTGGAAAAGTGGACTCTGACTTTTTTTTTAGTTTTAGAGCTGTTTTACCATACCACCTTTGAAACTTTCTGTTTTAAAGACATGAAATACATTTTCCGCTTTTAGAAGTAGTATTTATATTTCACTTTTTATTCCCAGTATCATATACCTTGAGTGCTAATTAATATCAGTTCTTTTGTCTGGATAACATACATATTGAAGTATAAAAGCAAGTGTAATGCCTTTAATTTCCGGAAATAAAGCAACGGGGTTGTAACCAAGTCACAAGTCGATCTCAATTTTATAGTTTTGACTCGAGTCAAGTCGAATCATTTTCAATTCACCACCGAGTCAAGTCCGAGTCCAAGTCACTGAGCAGAGGGTTGAGTCCGAGTCATGGTATTATGACTCGAGTCCGAGTCCAAGTCATTGTGTTGATTGCTCAGTTTCCAGTTAAAGTCTTGTTAAGCCAACTTTTTATAACTCTGTTTGTTGATATCGAATGGTTCGCATTTATAATTTACTAAATTTCCTCACTTTTAGTAGTTTATGGCCGCATTTGCAATTACCAGTACTGATAGACAAAATCCCAATAGTCTGGTAATTTTACTATTCTTCGAAATTACAATGAAATGTAGGTCTTGGCCGTCTGAGTCTCGAGTCATATGACGTGGTTCGAGTCATGCGCACTGACTCGAGTCCAAGTCGAGTCAATACACAGATTGACTCGAGTCGAGTCATTTCCGTATTTTGAGAAAATGACTCGAGTTATTACAACCCTGTAAAGCAACACAATATAGCATTTTACGATCCACCATATTTTTTATTCACGTTTACTAATCGCGCAAAGTGTTTACGCCATATCCTATACAATTTCTCCGTATTGCTCTTCGACTAAACTACGGGCCTTGTAATATGAGGGAGTGCGCCATACCATGATATTTTCTAAAACGTGCTGTTCGAATAAGCAGAGGATTAATATCGCATTTCCATATCAATACTATCATTTTCATCCCATGATGCGGACGAATGCTTATGCTGTCGAAAATTGAATACCTTCTGGTATGCATCAATATGAATCAAGCTCGGCACCTTCCGCATAGCTCAATTTGCACCTCTTGACAATCCATGCGAACGAATTATGATCGTTTTCACAACTACTTACTTGAGTAGATTTAAAGTCAGTCAATTCTACTTCAAGTAGTTTTAGGTTGCTTATGTAATACGTACTTCTACTCGTACTTGAGTAGATTTTTTTCGTCGCTACTTCTACTTCTACTTGAGTAGCTTTCTTGACTACTTTGACCACCTCTGGTTACAATTACTTCTACTTGAGTAGCAATGCTGAATACTTTGACTTCTCTGATTCTTGAGATAATGTTAGAAGCGAAGCTCCCCAGAAGTTTTGTTTATCTACCTATGGGGGCCCAAAGACCGACGTTTAGGGGGGCTGACGAAGTGCTGTGTCTGCCCTGGTTTCAGAGATGAGCATGGATTAGGATTAGGTTTTGAAAAACCAGGATTTGGATTGGATTAGGATTAGAGATTTTCTTCTGAAAGGATTAGGATTTGGATTGGATTTACCGATTTTTGGGGGAGATTGATATGTCGTGTGGCGAATGGCGACAAACTTTATTCAGATCAGTTATTAATGTACTTATGGTACACTCGGTGCCAATGAGCATGAGAGGTGCAGCCATGTGCCAAGTTATCGAAAATCAAGAGAATTGCTGGCTGTGAAAGAAAAATTCCCAATTCCTCCCTTGCATAAATAGCCTTTTTTCTGAATTTCAAGTTGGAATCGGATTAGGATTGGACATGGACTTTAATATGCAAAAGTTCTGGATTAGGATTTGAAGCTTCGGATTAGGACATAGAAATTCCAAATCCGCTCATCTTTGGTTTGGAGGGTAAACACTGAAGCAGATATCTAAATGGCATCGTAATAGCAACCATGATTAGCAACTACACCACATACAAACATGATGAAAACGGAGAAGAGATGCAAATGCGTCATTCTTGGGAACTTCACAGTAGAAACAATGTTGACAGTATTTATAAAATATTTATTATCATAAGAAATACTGTTACTGGCAAGAAGTATAACTCATTCGTAAAAAGAAGATGTAGAATTTGTAAATAAATTCTGGACAACTATCAAAAGTTGCAATTTCGTTAACGTTTTGACTAGATGCAGAAAGTGCTTTTAAAACGTAACACATTGTCATTCATCCATTACCTAGCTAATCTATCATTGTATCCAAAGTCTTGACCCTGAACAATATGGCAAACTGTGATGCAAAAATGTGACGTTTAGAAATCCACGACAATGAAATGAGATAACCAAACATTTCAGAATTATTTATGATAGTGGTGATGTGCGAGTTATCTTGTGTATTATGGTTTCAATATTTCGATATCAGAGTTGGGCAAATTTGCATTCATTAGGCACGCTGAACAATTCACGCACCTCATGTCAGGGTGCCACATGGCTTTGTGATAGGAACAAAATATACGCAGAGCACAGTGTTAAATCTTCGCGTCTTTCAAGAGTTCTTTCACCATCTTTTCATACTCCTCAGGATGGTATCTCAAATTTTGTGCATGTTGTGACTGCTTCCATTTCTTTTCGGTAACTGTGCTTCTCTTTTCCCATGATGTGTGTAATTCTTGATAGGCCTGTAAGGGTGCAACGGTATGACAATGAAAATACAATGGCGATGTTGACAATTGCCACAAAAATAGAACATCAATCATTTGAAGGTATACGATCGCATCTAATCCTGAGACAAAAGACTGAATGAATTTTCAATTACTGCCGATAGCTGTCGCAACACAGGAGTGTATATTGAACATCCGCACTTGTGAATCTAATTTCAATTATCTGACGAGTTTCAGCTTTTTTTTATATGCAAAAAAGGAATTAATCAGTTCAGTCCTTTAGGTAAATTCTCAAAATCTTCGATATGGTATGCTTACTTATTTCTCATTAGCTGATTTTTATTTCTGTTACCAGCATCATCTTCATGAATAAAAGTGAAGCAAATCATAATCTAGACCAGAATATAACACTAAGAAAAGTATTCAAGTTGATGGACATTGCTCAGAAGCAGTTACAGTAGTCGTTGCTGGTACTCAAGTACAAGTAGAAGTAAAGTCATAAATTTCTACCTAATTAAAAAATTGCATAATAACTATTGATGTGATCAAGTCAAAATTGACAGATTTGATAAGTACTAAAGTCATAAGCTTCAAAAGTAGCTTAGGATAAGGCGTCGCATGACATAATTTTGTTGGTCAATCAGCGGCGGAGTTTTGTAAAATTGCTAGATGCCTCTTTATGACAAACACAAAATGACTTGGGACACAATGAATATAGGTGTAAGTTTAACAATTATGTTGCTGTCCTATAAAATCTGCATCATACGGTTTTGGTCGCAATTTCACTCATGTTTCAAGCGATGCGAATCTATCAGTGCTGGGATGACTCGAGTCACCTTTTTCGTATGACTTGACTTGAGCAACTTTGACAAAATGACTTGACTTGACTCGGCGTATCAGAAATGTGGATTGACTCGCGACTTGGACAAAATTCAAGAGTCAATTTCAAGTCATCAGTGTCGATAAAATCACTGTATCTTGCATATGTTCGGACTGTTTGCGAAACGCTGGTGGAACCCGTGAGAGCGACCAATCATTCAATGACCGTGCGTTTCACCGAGCCTCCATTGCTCTCTCACAAATAAATTGACCGCAAACGAAGTAATCGAAGCTTACAGGTTACGTTGCCGTAGACTAGTAGTGCTGTAATAAATGAGCAAAATGTCTATTTCTGTTCTCTGATTTTACCTTGACCAATCCACTTGTTTTATTGTAGTTGAGTTCGAATATAGTTTATATAGTCCTCAACCATTGGCGCAAGCTCGGATTGTATCATATCAATTTGTAAATGGGTAATGCATGGCATCTTATCAATTCGTTTCTCTATTCTCTATTTTGGCTGGAAACTATGAACTGAGGCTATGCAATTACTTGCGTAGTTTAGCGATACAGCGCCTTCTTGTGTGTATGTATATATTCAACTCTATATTCGTTCATCGGTTCAACATCAATGAACACTCAATCTGTATTTCAGACCGCTAGCAAAATGCAATGACGTAATCACTAATCATGCCTCATACTCCGAAAAGGCAACTTGACTTGAATTGTGACTTGACTCATGACTTGACTCGAGTCACCTCCAAAAATCGAGTGACTTGACTTGACTCGAGTCGAAATGTGCAATGACTCGAAATGACTCGTGACTGGAAGGTAGTGACTTGATCCAAACACTGGAATCTATAAGTTGAACAATATGTAAATCATAAAAAACTGTTGTACCGATAGTAAAAGTGGAACTTAGTAGAATTAGCCTAGTTGTCAATGACCATCTCCGTGAGTGGGTGGGTGGAGGATAGTATTATGAATGTGAGACACTGGAAATAACTAAGAATTAGAGACAACTCTATTAACAAATAGTAAAAATAAAAAGTAGAAAGCAATGAGTTGAGGAATTAACCTGTGGTATTTGCATGGGATCATCTTCTGCAGCGCATATCATTGAAGGTGCTGATGGCGCATGATGCTTGAACGTGTCAATCAATTCATCGTACAATGAAACGGTGTCTTTGGCAAAAGAAAAGTACATCAAACAGAGTCTGCTATAGAGACTGGCTAACAATTGCGATTTTGGGCTGAGCATTTTACCCACACCATATGCCATTTCATTCAACGTTCCGACAACAGGACTATCGCACACTTGAGCTGCAATAGAGTCACGGACGATTTGATATGTTTCTGGATGATTTTTCATTTGATGAAGCATCAGAGCGTAGAAATAGCAACCCACTGAAGACGAGTGGATTACAATTTTCGCATGATCATTTCCACTTTCCGACATCATCATCAAACTGTCCAAAATTACTGCGCTTCTTTGAAGGCCCGATTTCGGAAAGATGAAGTCTTTCAGATTGGCTTGATATACGAGCGATTGCAAGCCGTGTCGTTGGTACAAATCTTCATACTTTTTGATGGCTGGTTTTGGCGCGTTAAGCCACGGAAGTATCACAACAATTCCTTTTCTTCCGAGCCCGCCATTACTGCTGTTGGACGCATGGCGCACTTGAATCCCAGTGTTACAGCAACTATATTGAGTAAATCCGGTAATTCCGTCATGCACAGAACAACAGTTTATCTTCACCAGTCTATTTGACAACTGGTTCAGTAACATATTTTTGAAAACAACAACCTGTTTAAGTGATAGTAAAGATGCATTATTTTCCAAAGCAATGACAAGTAAAAGCATGACGGGTGATCATATACGGGTGTAAGAGGGGGTGATGAGTAATACAAGACATGTATAGGTCCATTATTATGTGGATAGAAATTCGGCCAAGATTGACAATGATGTCAGAGGCTCCCCATTGTCGACAATCCCGCATAAACCTAGAACTAATTCTACAAATAGGTATCGTATCTTGAGGTACAAAACCTCAATATCGCAACAAACAATATACCGGTATCCATGCCAAATCTATTTCACTCTAGAAATCGCTTGACTATGCAAATGACCAGCATTACCCAAATCCTCACTGCGCAATTTGCTATTTGGCGACAGCAATGCAGCACTCATCGAACCGCCCATATTTTACGAAATATTATAGATTTTGTGTAGCTATTCGTGTAAACCACTCACCACAATATCGAACCGAGACCATCTACCTAAAATGGTTAATACATATTAGAAAAACATTGCTGCAAGATTCAAAATATCGAGGCTCTGTCAGGTCTCAAGTAAAACTGTAGCTGGTAGTGTAGTATAGACGTATAGACATGATAAGTGAAGACAACATTTAAGCTGTTTGGTGAATTCAATGGTTCCGTAACCGTGATCGGGTAAAGTTACTAGCGTTATGCCACTAAAGCAAAGGAATAACCCATACCGGGCCATACGGGACAATTAAGGTCGCCGAGCTATAAGATTACTGGCTTTCCTGATACGGTTACGCTATAAAGATTCCACAACACCCTTAGGGTATTTCCTAATAACGTGGCCACAGTTACTAACTACACTGCAGTCACGACTCACAACATACTATCGCGAGCAACGAACTGATATTTAGAGCAGCCTCAGATTTGCAATCGACTGCCGAGTCACCAGCTGACCGCGAGAGGTTCAGCGTCAGAGAAGAGTTGGCAAAGATGGCTGGGTTTTGCTTCAGCAGAAGAAATTGCTTTGTTTTATATCTGCTATTGTTGGCAGTATCGTGTCAGTGTGACGATAATCCCGTTTGTGAGGATGGAGCCGACTGTTCTTCGACAATCGGCGATCAAAATTCAAGAGACGCGTGGTTGCCGTTCCGTGTAACAAGCAAAGATAAATGGATTGCTTTCGACCGGTAGGCTGATGTTTATGGAGCTCTAGGGACTGCAATCACAATCTGGTAGCTATTCGTGGATCCGTAATATTCAGCTACAGGCTATAGTTTTTGTTATGTGGTATTGCTGACGGTCGGGTTAATATACACTTTTTTTGAGACAAACCCGACATAATGTAAACAAATTTCTTGCTTCTCCATGCCGAGGCGACATTTCTTCCAATCACATGTAGAGAGACGATATTTCCGTAGTCGCGCAACTATTACGAAGATAAATGGTTGTATAGTACTACCAAGGATCTCAGCAGAACTGCAATCACAGTAATCAAGGCTTGACGCACGAAATTTATCATGATAAAGTGCACGAAGACAGAACGCGAATCGAGAAATGGTATTATAAAGACGCGCCATATATATTTAATGGTGCTTTTCACTATCATAACATGTATAATGTCGTCATAGAGGGATGTTTAGAAAATGCATGACACTACATCATGTTGAAACACGTCATACGAGGAGCAGATCGAGCGTAAAACTTAAAAATAAAATTATAAATAAGACGCAGAATAATTCTACTAATACAACACATACAACTCCAAGAGTCCGTTCTGCGTATAAAAAAATTTGAAACCAAGTTTTCTGTAGGTTCTCGTGGGTTATATGATAGTTTCTGGTATCACGTTGTATAAGTCCCAGAGTTATATCAAACGTGCGTATTAGTTTAGTTATGACTAAAGCTTCTAATGAATTCCAATACATTCCCTTCCATCAGAGCTGGTCAGTAATGAAGTACTTTTTCGAAGTAGGCCTACTCAAGTAGTTTTCCAATACTTGCAGTAATTGCTTTTAATTTTCAATAATCAAAGTCAAGTAAAACCTAGAATTTTCGTCGCGCTTCGCGCAAAGTAGCTATGGGGTGACAGTGTTCTCACAAAAGTATCTGTGAATATAATTGAAGTATAAGCGGGTTGTGTGGTTCAGTTCACACCGCGTTGTCGCCCATATGACATATGTTTCATCACAGTAAATACGGCTCATCAAAACGTTTCGAACTTCCGTTTCGCCATCTAGCAACACACAGCGTGTCCTAATCTGGAAAAGTGGTCTCCGATTATTTCGAGAGTTAGACATGTTTTAGAAATGATTTAAAGCCAGTCAATAATCCTACTTCTAGCCTACTTGAAGTAGTTTTAGATTGCTTTCAAAAGTACTACTTCTACTCGTACCTGAGTAGATTTTTTTCGTCGCTACTTCTACTGGAGTAGCTTTCTTGACTACTTTGACCACCTCTGCCTTGCATATCCATATCCAGCACTTCGTTCTTTTGGACCGATTCGACGATATCATCGCTAGATATTTCGTAAATTATAGTTTGTATCTCGGGTCAAACGGTACGAATATAGTCGTTGACATTGAAAAATACCGGATTCCAGTTATTTTTGTCGCAAATGCTCTTGTAAAAGAAATTCTCCGATGCGAAACCCTAGCTTAACTTTGAACCACCTAAATATGATCATAACGAAGTTAATCAGTAATCAGGCTTGCTTGAACTCGCTCCGTGACCTATGATGGAGGGCAGACGGCCACGTTTTGGAACACCGAACGTCTCCATCGCACGGAACTGTGTTATATATGTATTATGGTTACTTTAGTGAATATGGTGAATATTATTCGCCTAGTAAAGTTTCAATTATGCAAACGCAGTCTTATAGATATCTCATATCTTCATATACAGCTTGGCGGAAAAGTATAGCAATTGGCACGAAAGCGCTCTTCAAAACGACGAAATACCGTGCAAGTCTAAGAAGACAGTTGTGTTCACGCCCAATGCCGGTCTCGGCGACAGCATAGGAGCGTTAACCACCGGATATTTATATGCACTGAGATCAGGAAGGTGAGCAACCCCATCCCCATCGGACCACCATAAATCTTCACGCGCTGACGCTACCAGAAGGAGATGTTCTCATTGTGCTGATTTCATACTCGTGCGTTTCGTGTATACATCGAGTTGAATTTAAAACAAAAATCAATTTAAAACAATCATGTTTCAAACATGCCCCATATTTTATTGTTACTTTTTGTTGTTGTTGTTTTATTATATGTGACGTCACAGTCGAATGACATTGACAATTGAAAATATAGGTTGAATATGGCTCTTTTTTCGAAAAAGGCTTCCGACCTTCTTAAACGAGCCGAAAATATCTCTGACCAGGTCTACATTGTAATGCATCATTTTTTCGGTCGGGGTCATATCATCGGAAGAACATCCATTCAGTACCAATGATTTAAAACTACATGTCATAACTGTTGAACCGATGACGATTTCGAGGCTTCCAACCATCTACGTCGACAAAATCGGGTGTAAATCGTCCGTAGGCTCATACTACATGTTTAGTATTTACAGGGTTACCATACGCCCTGCTTTAAGAGAATTTGCCCTCCTTTTCAGCCTAAAAGGCCCTGAAAGACCACGTAAGACGTTAAATTTCTGCCTGAAAGATAGATGCCGGGTTACGCGAGAGTAAGATCTGAAGAATGACCTTTTTTTAGTCAACACAACAAAAGTAACGTTAAAGGCGGGAAATTCGGTAGTCTAGCCAAAGTGAGGACCTATTCTTTTTAGTCAACACAGCAAGATTTCCAGTAGAAATAACAAAATCAGCTGTTTTCAATTTCGGTAAACTAACTTTTATGATTTGATAACAGTGTCCTCCAATCCATATTCCAAAATATGGTAACACTAATTTACACAATTATGGCGTCATTTACAACTTTTTGAAAAAAATGTTGTTGTTTTTAAATGGTATTTTTTTCAAAACACTGTTTAAAACATGCAATAAATAAAATGTATTAAAGCGCCGTTTGCTTTAAATGCAACCCTCCGTCTATACCTCTCTATGTCTTCAGTAGTGCAATGTCTCTCAGCAATTTTCGTTCATACAATTGCACATTATATCAGATCCGATATCATTATATGATTGTAAAAGTTAAGCAAACCTCTTGCATGAAACATCGACAAGTTATACTCTTTCTTGTCGGATAGCGTAACTATGGCGACTATTGATGACTTACCAAATGTCCTGCTATAGCCACGATGGCAACCAAACAGCACAACTAACTGTATCTGCACAACACAGTACTGCTTGAAACTCAACAATTTACCCTACTGAACCCTAACAGGCTGTTTTTCATCGACTGGAAGCCGTACCCGTGGTCTGTGATGTTCAAGTCATTGCCATTTCGTTACAACTATCAAGAGGTTGTCAAGATGAAGACGAAATCGGGAAAACCGCTCATCTGTCCACTGGAAGATGACCCTTCCTCGTTTTTGCACGGTCATATCACAACCAATCATCCATTAACAAAAGATGCGGAACGTTGGGATTTCGTGAGTTGGCTACACCGTTTCATAAATAGCACGACGTCGCCAACAATCATCCACAATATACTAGAATCGACCGTGTGTCGAATGGTGTATGGGCGGAGTTGAGCGGAAATGAAATTTCGTAATCCATAATTCCATTCATAACATAAACAAAACCAAGTTCAAATCCGGTAATGACTAGTCATAAAGTGATAGATATATTAGTTATGCTATTGTGCTGTCGCATAGCAATAAAGGCGAAGTCAAAACTGACATATGCTTTACAAATACGACTATATTACTGATGCATCACACAGCATCGAGAAGAGGTACGCGAAAAGTCGCAGTCTAAACCTTGGTTCTAAAACCTTGGTATCATTTTATATTATTCACAGCACACCGATTATCAAAGCATCAACGATTACTTTTTGCAACCTGCGAAAAAAGTCGAAAAAATTATAAGGACCGTCCGTGACGGCCCGTTCAGCGACGCCGAACTACCGGACGATCAAATCCTCCACAAGGTAGCAGTGGTGATGCGTACCGGGATCGGCGAATACAATCAGTTCCTGTCGCCGGGCGACGAAAAGATTTTCGTCTCGTGCTTCCGAAACTACGCGGAGCAATACCAGAAAAGAGCGGGCGACCGCATGGTCAAATTTGTTGTATTTGTCACTTCAGACCACGACCAGACCAAGCAAAACGCGATCGCGGATTTGCGGCGACATTCCGGAGATTTTAGCCTCGAGGTAGTCACTCTGAACGACTCTGCCATCCACGTGATGCACGTTTCGCGCGCAGAATCGAGAGAGGACGTGGTTCGCGAGAAGCTACACAAAACGATTGCGGAGTTCTTTCTGATCGGGATGTGCGACGCAAAATTTCTTACGCACGGCAGCCTGTTCGGACGGGCCGCCGTGGAGAGGGGCGGTGGGCCGGAGGAGACGAAATTTTATATCAGCGATAGCAAATGCGACGGGAAACGCGAGAAGTATTCGTATTTGGAGTGCCACAAGCCGAAGTATCCGGAGATATGTAATTTGTCGTGACCGCCTTCAAAAGACGTCTAACGTTTATTATTTTTTGCGTTTCGTTACGATTGCAGAATAAAGACTCTCTCTCTCTCTCTCTCTCTCTCTCGAATCGCCAAAGACGAGAAAATTTCTGTAGTGCTGTTTCCCGTTAACACAGTGGTACCTTGTAAAGACTGAAAAGTGTCGAAACAATTCGGAAGACTGGCAAACACCTACCGTATCCCCCAATTTTTACTTGAAAATAGTAGAATCTGGCCATTTTCGCGAACATACATCATGCGATGGCGCTTCGGCGCGTACATGATTATTAGGATTCTACCTTCTACGTTGCTAAATCATTTACGTAATTACTGCCGTGATAGATCTATACATTTTTAAATTCATAAGCTATTGTATTTATCTGGAAGAAGCGTTCTAAAACAGACAGCCAAAAGATTTAGTATCGTTTCTGACCGACACTAAAAGTCTTTGACAATTTGTATTAATTATTTGATTACTTGGGGGTCTAGGGTTACCATATTTTGGAAATCTGAAAAGAGGACACCTTTTCAGAATTTTCAGACTTACAATATCGGAGAAAAATTCTGAAAAAATGGTAATTTTTTCCCGACTAAAAACAGGGTCATCTTTCCTACTCACTCAAATCCCGAATTCCCGGCTTTCTATGAGATTTTTCGTTGGTTGACTAAAAAATGTCATTTTTCTGGCTCAAGTCCCGAAGTCCCGGTTTAACATTCCTATTCTTATCGTGCAAAAGAATATCAGCGATATTGGACGATATACAAACAGGAAGAAAATATATTTAACAATGTTGGGCTATTTTGCGGAATACTGGAAAATAGAAAATGACGCAATTACAATAAAAATAATAGAACTAGTGCGACCAGAAACTCATAGTGGAATCCATAATATTGACATGGTGCTCCATTCCCCGTAGGACATTCTGCTCACTCTACCCCTCGTGCATGTCAGTGTGGCGTGGCACATGGAACCCCTTTCCACGGTGTAGGAAGTTCCGATTGATATACCGTCCCAGTGTCCATCGGTATCACCAAGAATCTGAAATAGTATCAACGAGATGTGTGAAGCGAATAAGAAGAACATACTTTTCGAACTGCTAAAAACAAATCTTATATTTTCAACATACTCTGTAGCAGATAGCAATATAGAGTGCATCGCCCCAGCCGATATTGTAATCCGCATAGGCATATTTGCCATAACACAAGTTACCAGTTTACTTCAAAATCAGAGAAGTAATGTGGAGCCAGATAGTAGAATAGTGTTTCGAGTCGTTCGTTGTACCTGGACGCAGATGCTTCCTATTCCAAATGTATGATTTTGTGGCTTCACCTTTGGCGATACGGCACAATCTATCCGCGACGCCCTTCCATTTATCCGGACTTGGGCTATAATTTATATTCTGGCTACTCACACGCCATGGACCCATACAAAGGTTCACGCCAAATCGTACAAAACGAACAAACTACTGATCTCAAGCTACCTGCTGAGCGATTTCTGAAGAGTTCGTAGACCCCGCCGCGTTACCAGTGTAGTGTAAAGCTAATTTCACGTAATCACAGGAATGCACGAGTCTTGTAGAATAGTGGATGTGAACGCGACCTGCTTCCTGTGAACGAGGTACGATAGAGAGTTCATTAATTACGTCAACCACGTGAAATACAGAAGGAATTTATAATGACCGTGCTAGTCATAAATGAGATCATTATTAATTGCCTGAGATTAGATGCGGTATTGCCAGGGAGTCCCCATATGATTTAAGTGTTAGAGGTCGGAGTCGGTCCGTGGACAATCTGGACATACGAGCACATCACATCTCACCTTGAACTCAAAGTACGCCTTCGACCGCAGCGACAGTTTCGACGGGTCGATATTTTGCGTTTCCACGAATGTAAGAACTCTGGAACGGACACTGCCGTTGATCTCATCGCGATAGTTCAAACGCGCTGTCAGCGAAGAGCCGCTATGCCTCGGTATCCAGAGAAGATTCGCAACGCCAAGGTTCGGGTCGGTCATGTAGCGAATCTGAACGTATAGTAAAAAAGTAGGCGGATGGGAAACGATCAGGTACGAAGTCATGCTGTGTTGCAACCGCATCACGAATTCTTGTGTGTTCGGAGGTGATCATTAACGGAATAAGTCTACTTTTGAAGTACTTTTGCCCACTTTCACTACTTACTCAAGTGTCTTAAGACTACTTCTACTTCTACTTGAGTGTACGCTTACTACTTTGACCACGAATCCCAATATAGCATTAAGAACATACTTGGCATCTGGTCGGAGTGTCGATATTGAGAGCGATTCGGTCCCCGGCCTCCACCGCGGTCATGAAAGTCAATGACACCGACGTGTCTGTGTAAGTCACCCCCGATTTATGCGACCGGAACAACGCTTCTGTCTCCTCTTCCCCCTCATGTTTTTCCATGACACACGATGTTGAGTAGCCTTGCTCCACGCAAGAGTCGCCTAGAAATGCGAACGAATTCGAAATTGAACTCATAAATTTTTGACACAACGTTCTCAATGTAACGTCACAATCCAGCATCGCCCAGTGTCTTTCGGCCTTATCAGCACCAGACAATGTGAATCTCTTATCCAGTCAAACATCGTCGCTAATAGAATAACATCAAAGAAAATAATTAAAGGCGAGCGTATATGGTCGCATTCGAAATTTGACTAGTCAATACCGTCTCAACATCGCTGACTTCAAGAAGAATTCAGTGTACCTAAAGGCCAGAGTGAAGGTAAGCCGGGCCCAAAAAGTCGGCAGCAGAGACGAAGATAAGGACGTTAGGTCTGTTCAAAAATAACTTTTTTCCCGGATTCCAGCCATTCCAACTATAGTAGAGCGGATTTATTTGAGTTTTTCGTTGATAATTATCGGATTATCCACCAATCAACCAATCCGAGAATTATTGACGAAAAACTCAAATAACTCCGATTCTACCAGTTGGAATTGAGTCACTTTTGTTTCGCATCGTCTTTGAAGACAACCCAACAATTTCATGGAGTTGACAGAAAAATTTGACTTTTTTTTTTATTTTTCTTAATTAAATAAAAATTTTAATTGGATCAACGGAGGCTTATACTTGATAGAATTGAACCAAATTTGGTGTGCAGCGTTTTTTTTTAGGGTAACTTGACAATTTAATCAGTGAATGGCTGGAATCCGGGAAGAAAGTTATTTTTGAACAGCCCTAATGGACGTATGAAAACGAGACAGACGAACTAATCTTGAAAGAGCGCCGGTGTGAAAGTCGTTCGAAAGATTACAAAGTCAAATACACTGGACATTGCAAAGTCATTGTGGCGGGCACAAAAGGCAAAAGCGCCACTGTTGTATGTGTGAAGAACAAAAACGCATATTCTGTTTAGCGCTAAATGAAGCTAATGCTGCTGGCATAATCACGCTGATGATAGAGAATAACTATATTTTAGTATAAATACTATTTATTATCAAAATATTGCGAATTTCTTTGACACCTGGTAGCCTACACCAATTGATAAACACTGATCTAACTGACGGTACAAAACCTAAAAGTTTAAATCAGACACGCAAATGTACTTCACAAAAGGTAGCAACATCATCCGTTTCAGACGGTGTCCCTTGGGAAGCATGCAGGCCGAGGTATAGGAGTAGATATAGCCATATAGCTTAACATGATACCCACCTATACTATAAAGAGCCTGGTGATATCTTCCTAATACAATTCCGGATTCTTTGAATTCAAAGTACCTTCCAGATGTGCTCATTCGCAGAACGTGTAGGTCAGACGCGTATTCCTGTGAATGCAACAGATAGGTTAAAGAATGTATGACTAAGAAAATTATATCAATGTTTCAGTCCAATCTTCAAGGAGTAAAACGATCCCATACAATTCGTGACGTCGCTTATCGACCTATTCATCGCGTGAGAAGCACATAGCACAATTATTCCCGACCTTATCGTTTCCAGGCAACACTATCAGCAAATATATTTCAGATAGCAATATACATAATTTAGCGGGCGATAGTACCCGGTGATACGAATTATAAAAGAAGCACACAATTCAAGAAAAACGTACTTGATTGAACTCAGCTTGAAGATTCGAGTATACATTTCTGCTTTTGAGAGTCGCCCGGAAAGCCACGGCTCCGGTGTCGTGCGAGAGCCATAAGAAACTGAACGGCCCTGATTTGGAATTTGTGGCTATCGCTTGAAGGCCGTAACGGTCACCCTTGCTCGGCTTCGACACACAGTCGCTGTGCGCGCTTCGGAAATCCACCTGTCAAATGCGGATGTGAATTCGCAGTCGCATTTCTGCGCGTGCCTTTCTCCGGTATCTTACTATAGCTAAAAGTGACATTCCAATCGAATACTGTTCATTCATCTACCATACGATTAGGCTAGATAGCAGAGTTGACCGTGGATTTGGATTTGATGCACCTATATCAGGCCTGTGATGGCTCTATTATATCAGAACCATTACTAATTTCAATTTGGCGAACCATTACTGGTTACGCTATTATGCAAGCCTTCGGCGAACCACATATTCCCGCCTATAGCCACAAGAGTCTACGACATTACACATCTTACACCAGTGGTTCTCAACCGGCGGTTGATGACCGAATTCTTATATTCTTAAATTAGAGAAATCACGACACAGTTTCGCTTCATAACTGCTACTGCTAAAAGAAAACTGTTCAAACTCATTTTAATTTACAAATCGCCAATGGCCAACTCATACAAACATATTGCTGTTTAGGGATGTTTTGTTGGGGATTTGGGAAATATTGTATTGCAAAAATCCATGTTCTCTTGTGATATGCGTAACCGCTATTCCAGAATAACTTCAAGAAGAGCTGCTAGATAGAAATGACTATATGCTGGACGTTATATGTTCATTGTTCACACTAAAAACTGTTTCTCAGTTTTGATGTCCTGTGTTGCGATCATATAGCCAAAGGTATCGTCGGAAGCGTCGAGCGATATTATTACGTTCGCCACCACCTATATCTTTGTGGAAATGAATGTTCGGCATTGGTTCATATCAAATATCCGGCGCGGATTATCAAGACATGGCCACGTAGGCAGGAAATTTAGCTACAGAATTGGCTTTGAAATCATAAAAGCCTTCCGAATTTCTACATATATAGTAGGCTATGATATCATTTTAATGAATGGTTAATTTGTTATTCTATTGCTGTTTATCACTAGCCTACAACTGATATTTGCACAGAACAGATGACGGTTGCGCGATAATGGAGCTAAAATTGAACTAAAACTTTGGGGGTCCGCGGAACTTCGTGACGGTTCAAAAGGGGTCCGCGAAGTCAAAAAGTTGGGTGTATGTCTTGACCTCCAGTAAAGCCCTGGAGCCAGCTCAGCGAACTCCTGCGGTTCGTGTGAACCCAGGTTAAGATGAAGAAGCACTTCTCAATATTCCAAAGATAGAACCACTTATCCTATACTTACTTTAATATTTTGCTTCGGGTGAATCTCGGCCACCGCCGACATGCTCACGAATTTGTAGCGGTCACCGGTTGTGTGTTCCAATCTGGTAGCGACCAAAGACCGGTAAGATGAATCGCTATGAACGATTCTCGACCTCGTGCGCCCTAAAACGGCGCCATCATTTGTCGCGTGGTCATCTTCGTTTGATATCATTAAAGAAACCTGTAACAGCGTGTTGAAGGCATTGGTTCTTAACCTGGGATCTATAGACCCGCAAAACGTTTCAATATAGGATCCTCTCAATCATCCAATAATAAATTATAGTTACACGCTAAAAAAACACCCACACCTGAATATAGCTGCGACAAGAATGAACTATCGCCATGTTATATTCCATCCAAATGATTCCGTGCTGTAGAAGTTTCATCTTGCTTTCTTTTTCTTTCCGCAAAGAGGACGAGCCCGTGCGATCCCTGGACCGGCGTTTGCTCTTTATGATTTCGACAACCGTCTGATTATGCAAAGTGATGTCTGGAGCAAAAAAGCGGGCATGAACGCCATTGAATGGTAGGCCTACCCGCCAATGACGGAGAAACCAAGAGGCATGGATTAAGTGTGCACTACCTATGCAACTGATATCTTTGCGGATACACTTCGTGAGGTAAGGGAATTTCATAAATAACGGAAGCCAACCAATAGTCAGGTAGTTTAATAAATAGGTAAAATAGCTTCCGCTACGTATTATCAGCACCTGAAAAGGGCAGTGAAAAACCGCCTCCGAGATCTCGTATTTTCTTCAAAAACTTATTTGGCTTTGTGAGCGCACCAGTCCATACATCGGAAAGTTGTTCAACATCGTCAGTTCTGCAACATGATTGATTGAGTAGTTCGCTCGATCGTCGGTTAGTGTCCATATAAGAAACCCGCCCAATCGGCGTAAATGTTGCTAATTGGGCATAGGCTTATTTCACGCTCTGGTCGTCTCAATTGAGACTTGAGTTCGAGGCTTATAATGGTGTCAGACAACACCGCATGTGTAGGCTTGTCCACTGTCAATGCCCGTTACCTGTAAGCGGGGCCACGAAAGTAACGTGTAGCATTGCAAATCTATTAGTAATGGAATATATCGAATCATTGAAGGTTTATCTGGGATCGGATCGGATAAAAGTGTGTAGCTAGGGTTGTATTTAAAACAAAAATAAATTTAAGACAAACATGTTTAAAAAAGGGCCCTTGTTTAAAACATGTCTTTTTAGCGATGATGTCATGAATCTTTAATTGTGACGTTACAGTGGATTGGCATTGACAATTGAAAATATAAGGTTAAAAATGGCTCCTTTGACGAAAAGGGCTTCCGAAAGTAAATTCACCTGCAAACAGAATCGCTGAATTTCGAACAAGGTACAATAATATGCTCCAAAGATGGGCAGGTAGTGCATGGTTCGCATTGAGAAGATCTTCTGTTGAAGTAGTAATCGTCGATACACGATGCGTCACCTCCTAAAGTGAAATAAAAAAATCACATTCTATAAATATCAGCTGATCTGGCGGGAAAGTAAAATATGTGTTCCTAATACGTGGACGAGTTCCCTTATATAATGGTCGGCTTCAATATCTGATTTGTGGTCTTTTATATGGCATTCAAACTAAGTTACACTAGGCCATGCCGGTACGTCATTTGGATACAGCTGTATCCCACGCGAAGAACAATTCGCGTACATCTTATGAAGATTTACCGGCACGACAAATCGGCAGCTCTATGCTATTCTATAAGGGCGGCAGTTGGTGGGGTGATTATGAAACAAATGTGTGGTTTGACTTGGACTATACTACTCCACTGCCTCACCTTCTGAAAAACAAATGATCGACCTTGGAATTAACAGTAAGGTAAGATATCTTATCTTGTTCCTACATACGATGTTACATTACCTACGCAGAGATATCCACCAGGTGTATTCACGCACTGGGCTTCCGGCAGTCCACAGGTGCCGGTAACGCATTCGTTTATGTCCTCACATAAAATGTCGCTACTTCGTGAACACGGTGCCGTGATCTCATAACCGGGGCCGCATAGCGTACATGGATGGCATCGTGTTGTGGATTCTGCGACAGGCGCTGACGAGTTATATGGAGTGACAAAACTTTTAACAGATGATATTCGTGTACCATCAGTGGTGCAATACTCATCGTCTCCACACCTCTGACAATCTTTTGGATAATTCTCTGGTTCTGTAATGAAATAAATGCATTGACTCGATTTGGCTGCTCAAACATTTTGGGTCGTGAAGCTATGTCATGATGACGGCACAATAGATCTTTGGCGCCACTTCCACGCTGAAAAATCAATTTCGGTCTATATCACATGAGGTAATAGAAAGTTCAATGCAATTTCCTATATACGGATATGTTCGGCATTAGATTGCCAGCTCCGTGCATGCGCGGTAGTTATGTGATATTGTGAGTACTGTTTCTCTGCGTTACGTAGCGAATTCAGTAAGATAGGAATGGAATTTTCCTATAACTTTCTATAGGTGCTTTTCAATCATAGGTAAATAAATACTTCTTATCAACAAACCTAGCATACCGGCACTAGGGTCTATTTATTGCGCTTTTAAAGGCACCGCAGGTGGCTATTGCAAAAAAATTATAGCCTATAGTATGTCTTGATTAAAGCAAAGAAACCGAATTTCTAATAGCAGGTGCTGAAAGGAATCAAATAACCCGCAACGTATTTGTGCTCTATGAAAGATTCCCACGTGGTCTGTACTTAGAATAATGACGTCATAGCGCCAACCACAGAGTGTCGTGTTCACATGGGCGGGCACATAAAACTGTTCTCGAGTTACCAGTTCCACCGCGTTTAGCGTTTGATGCCGTGATGCAGGTCGGAGATTACACGGCAATCCGATTCCAGTTGCAGATTAAACTCGGTTGGCAAGCCCATTCGGTATGGGATTTCAAAAAAATCTGCAGCTGCCAACTCGTGTCCCGTTTATTTGAAAGCGTGATGCTGTTGGATAGCGAGCGCGACTGGCCACACAAACCAGGAAATGAAATACCCAAAATTCCATAGATACCACTGCTTTCAAACAGTGGACTTTTAGCTATCAGACTTGTGGAGTATCGGCAGAGCGTCACGTGTCAGCTCTTGATCCTCCGGCGTAGCGTTAGCGTGACGCTATCCTGTTGTTTGTCGCGCGTGAGGTCTGAGCCCTTGAAAATGACCTGATTCCGGGGATGATCGAATTGCGACTACTTACGTGTGCTTTGGCGTGATTACTGGCTCCTTGACTCTTACACATTGTCAGTTTAGGACTTGAATTTTCCTAATTAAGCCTAATTGCCTATAGGACAAACCTATTGAGTTCGTAGTTTTTCAACAATTAGCTCTGTCAGTCGGCGCGACTAAGCACAATTCCATAAATGACTAATATGCTCATATTGAAACAAACCTAGCATTTTTGAGTTAATTTCAATATGAATGTATACCGAAGTTCCGTACCACCAAGAGTCTCTTCATTTCTAGAATTGTAATTATTGCATCTACAAATTTGTATATGGTTTCATTTATCTGTACCATGTGTCAAATAACAATGGAGAATATGTAGTCAGGCTCAGGGCGGCTAGGAATAATTTCTAATACATCAAAATTGCCGAATGAGTCCTTCAAGACAATCATAGATTATGATAAAGGACTTTACTAACAGAAATGTATCTATGTATAGGGTGTTCGATAGGTTGAGTAAAGTATAGAATATAGATAGACGGAGAAGTAGTTATCATATTAGGCTGTCTTGCCTTTGAATTGTATTTGAATAATGAAATGACACATAACATGATTTACCTAGTTCTGCTGCAGCGCCCATCACGTGACTTACAAGTCTCTCAGCGGCTCTCTCAGCTACATCACTGTTACCACTTCGATTGCTCGGGATCTGTACTGCGAATGACCGCGATTGAATTACTACACCATCTTTCTGTGTAACAAGAACATTAGATGTGATCCACATAAGGGTGACTACATCAGTTACTTTTCACCTCCATACTCTTGTTAGCAGCTCGGTTCGACACCGATGCCGCAATTTGTGAGCTTCGTAGCATCCGCTGGCTCGGGACTGCATCAGCCTCTCCGCTGTATTTAGGGGACAAATGGACATTTACTCGAGCGTATGTAAGTATCCATAAGTATGATATTTTGAATCTGGTAAACTTATTATCTCATCGGCATCGAATTCAAGTATTTTCCGGATAAAACCTGCACTTTACATTTATATCTTCTAGTTTTCTGAATGTATAAGGATTAATTCTGTGCATTTCAAATCCAAGGCTGTTTCAAAGACAAATATATCTCAGTTGTGACATGAACGTACACATAGCATGTCCGCGCGCCATAACAGAGTTGGTAGGTTTCTATTCAAAATCGTACAGTGGAATACTTGCACTAACGTTTGCTTTTATACGGGGATATTTAACAGCAAATCGACGTCACGTAATTTACGTCTGAGTAACCATTAATAGTACATTTTATAACAACAAATCGATTAAAATACCGACCGCATGGTCATTTTGACTGGATGGAAAATGTTTGTTCCCAAGCTCATGAGGCCTTGTAATAAATCCGATATTAGTCGCCTAAGTCGCTGAATTTTTGTAGAATTGCATTAATTAAAAGGATTCTCAACGATCACCAACACCTTACCTCTCTTGCACAATATCATGCGACGCCGTCAACGAATCCGGCTTGTTTCTTAAAAGGTTGCTATAAAGGGCAGTCATCTGAGCATTCTGATCTCGGATTCCTTTTTGAATTTGAAGTAGCTTAGCCTGAAAACGCGGGAACCAAATTAGGGCGACGCATTTGAGAGTGTGCCGCACATATAGATGCAAGCCGTAATTGTAAGAATTATGGTAATTATTGACATTGCAAATCTACGTCATGAATATATCATGTGTTACGCTAAGCCGTATCTGCTCATGCTCAGGGATCGCAAACTAGAGGCGATGTTGAATAACACATTCTGCAATATATAGTCAGCTTCTACTTGTTGATTCATGCATTTGCGCCTTATCAAGGTGATATATGTAACATCGTATGGTTTAATAACATTCTTATGATTTTATTCCCCGCTTTTACTGGGTATGTAGACATAGGGGAGATGTGGTACCAATGAGACACTGGAACCGAAAATAATTGAAAAAATCTATATGACAATCCCACGATCACACTCCATCAATTTGTTTTACAATTGCATGCCGGCAGAATATTTCCTCACATGCAAATAAATTGGAGCTACGCGAGTTACAGGGTCTGTGACAGATGATTTCTGTTTCGGTGGTATACATTTTTATTTTTAACCTCAAACACGAACAAACCAACAATCATTTTTATTGTGAAGTGAAATCTTCACCCCGCCATCGTAAATGGCGGGTATTGTGCCAACTTTATTTTTCATATTGTCGAGGTGACTCAAGTTGCGAATTGTGTTTTTTCATATAATTCATGTGTTACTACTGGAATGAATAAACAACTTTACCCCCCAACTTGTATCAGGCTATAGGACGACACATATTATTTTCATTCAATACCATCATTGCGTAGACATTTTTTAATTCAATGACAACATTGATAGCATGGGGGTCGGTGATAACACGGCCAAATCAATCAGATCACTTGGACTAACTAATCATTCAACAACACAAACACGCCCACATACCGGGGACTCTATGTCATAATTACCCGTGGTACTTTATCGCTACAACATGCAATTTCACCGATGATACTTTCGAGCAACACATTTTAAACTTTCATAAATACTTTTTGAAAGGCGGATATCCGTGTATGTATATCCGCGGTAGGTAGAGCTTGTATAGAAGTGTTGAGCCAGCAAACGATCTGCTGTTATTGGCTGGACATTTGGGGACCGGAGATCATTTTGCAATTTTTCATCCCGTGGTACTTTATCGCTACAACATGCTATTTCACCGATGATACTTTCGAGCAACACATTTTAAACTTTCATAAATACTCTTTGAAAGGCGGATATTCGTGTATGTATATCCGCGGTAGGTAGAGCTTGTATAGAAGTGTTGAGCCAGCAAACGATCTGCTGTTGTTGGCTGGACATTTGGGGCCCGGAGATCATTTTGCAATTTTTTATCCATCGGTACCAAATCTCCCCTACATGTGAACTAGGCACGAGTGCAACTACATTACAGACACAAAAGTAGATCCGCTGATTATGGTTATGATATGCGAATAACAAAGAAATTAAACATTCGAAAGGGTGATATTATCACACTTGAGTCTGTAGTTTCGCCCCATGACCGACAAGCTACCGACACCAATGTCAGACCGTTGCACCTATAGGTGAGTGTGCATGCGACATAAAGAGCGCGCGGAGCCCGTATGCTCGATTAAATATAGCTGTAATACTTGCTCTTTGCGCGTCTGCTTGAATAGCTTTTTGATTTCCTTCACTTGATCTGCGATTTCCTGCTGCTGCTGCTTGATCGACTCCACGAAATCATTCGAATTTTCGGCAAATCGCAGGTTCAACACCAAGGCGTCTTCTTGCTCGTATCCATCTGAGTTGAAATGGACAAATCATATTTCTGGTAACCTGGGACTAGACCAGAGTCCATCTGTACCATCAAGTATGTTAATTTTTATGTGTTGGATAGGTAGTAGTGTTGACCCGTCTTTCAAATCACTGTTTCACATGGAGTAGAGCGTAACCTTTCTATTGGAGTTGACCAAGTTCAGTGACACTCTGCTTGTGGCGTAATTCATCAGATGTAGGCGTCGCGTCACGCACGAGTGGTTACGGTTTAGATTATTTTCTTTTCCGATTACGCCATTATTTTCCAATCATTATTTAAGTTCAATTTCATAATTCCACAAGTCAAATCGATCAGGAATTCTCTATTGACAAGAGGCGAGTGCGAATCGACTTGCGCGTTAGAGTTTACTAAAAGCTGTAAATTGAGTTACGTTCCATGATTCATCGGCAGTAATCGGTCAAAGTAAGTAAATAACGACCAGTCTATGGAAAGTACGAAATTGGGTGGCGTTTATGCGGTGAATTACACGGTGTGTTCACAGGATAAAAATGTTGGAATCTCAGTTCAGACATGGTGTTTACGGGGCACAGGGTGAACATCTGAACAACTGT
Source organism: Botryllus schlosseri (assembly GCF_051294905.1). Lineage (NCBI taxonomy): Eukaryota > Metazoa > Chordata > Ascidiacea > Stolidobranchia > Styelidae > Botryllus > Botryllus schlosseri. The sequence continues at coordinate 9,418,222 of NC_137249.1, read as the reverse complement.
TCAAAGATCGAATTCCGGACACTGTCTACCGACATTTGAACTCGAAAAAAAACGTAAATAGTTTGCACTTGAAATATCACACGAATTGCAACAGTATACAATAGCAAATTCGACATCCCCTTTTCCGCTTGTTGTAAAACGCCACATTTCATTGTGATTTATTGATGTATTGGCGCATAGATTGTATGAGGGGCTTTCATAGTACATTTGTTTATAATCCGTGAGTCACACATTCCAAAATGCGTGTGGTAGTTTCTATGAATGTCTGGAAACGAAGTGAAGTCCATCAGCAGGTTTTGAAAATAAATATGTAAGCTTTACCATTACGAAGCTTCACGGTGGTCCGTCAATGTTACACGATTGATGAAATTCGCAGCGTCTACCGTGAATATGAGGCTGATATTGCTTTTTAACAAGTATTTTAATATTGTAAACTTACTCGGACTTGGGAATGCATATCGTTCAGATTGTAAATGAAACTTACTGACAATCGTTTACATTGGCTGTTATGTTACATATAAAGAAATGGCATTGCTGACAGGTTCATGCGATACCAGCATAAAGTAGAAATGTATTGTTTGAGTTTATACTGCTTCAAATAAGATCATGTCATGCTGTTAACAAAATAATTCAATTATGTATGTGGAGAACCCACAAAAAATCATCTAATATACCTTCGTTAATGTCACAGGACATTACGAGATTAGGCCTCGTAGGACCTGAAGATGTCCCGGCCGGCTGTGTTAGTGCTGCGAATCGGCGCTTCACGCGTTCTTTACTGTTGGAGTCGGAGCATGACACACGTTCGCCGCACACGAATGCTACGATGACAGATATGAAGTATCTTCTTAAATAGCCCATCTATGAAATTATGTTATATGTACTGTAGGCCTACACTAAAGACTGCCCAATATCTGTACGTGAATACGGTAACCAGACGCATGCGCTCCAGTTCTTACTTCGCGAATAGGAGTTGCTTATTCACATGCTAATTGCGGTGCGGTTCACTTACGCTTACGGCAATACATCTCGTTTGTCAAATTCGTCTGATTGTCTAATTAGCAAATAACGTCAGCAGAGCGTCAGGCCAGAACAAAACGAAGGCGATATTGCTATATTCTGCGATCTAAAATCCCGACGATACTCGTATCTAAGATATATGATAGCATGATCAAACCAATTAAGCGTATTGCCCACAACAGAAACAAAGCCGAAGAAGGCACGTCGTGCTATTGAGCTTGGCCATAGAGTTACTGCGAAGTAGACGATTTGTACACATCTTTATTTATCGTCATTCCGAGATTTAAATCAACAATTACACCCGGCTCACTTGTAAATCAAGGATCCCATTTAAACTTGATCTCTCAAAATCAAGTCGACACAAATTTTGCTAACCTGCCTTGTTGGTTTTAGATCTGACGCGATACGAAAGGCCAGACTGCCAATTACCAACTTGAAACCTGTTAGCTGGTGCTTGATTACCAGACTAAGCTTCGACAATGCGTCTGAAATTCCTTTTGCAATCTAAAAAACCTTTGACCTCGCTAATAACTTCCAATGTGTCATCGGCTCATCGGTAGTAAAGCCTCGTATCGAATATTTCGCTGTCGATTATGTTGCGCAGAGTAGAGCGATTTTTAAGTAGCGATGCTCCAGGTTAACTAATCTGAAAATGAACGTAAATTCTCTAAGCCCCTTATTAATGGGTTTATAATATCGGCGCCGTTTGTAAAAAAGGCCTGCGCTTCATTTTGATCTTGGCAAGGAATCAACATTCAATATACGAAAATATTGGCCTGAAATGTCCGGAGGTCTACACTAAGACATGATTTCCTCTATCTCCTAAAATATCTGTTTTAATTGAATAGCTTAGGTCGCCGCGTCTAGTCAATTCAGTCTTGATCAATAACGAGAATAATGGAGTCGACGCGACTCATGAACCGGGCCCCTGGAATTGGGAATTTCTCCTTCTTTGTTTCTCAAGGCAAATCCGAAACCCGAATCAAATGATCCGAAGCGACGGGAGCAAATTTCCATGACTTCGTTCCTAATAACTTAATCTCAAACCAAAATGCTGTCCGCCGATAACTGCTAAAGATATTCAATTGTGTCAACTTCTGACCATAAAATCGGATATTTAGATCGAGTTCCAGAAAGCTGAGACGGCACTCGGGAATGGTATTTCGCTATTTGTCTTCATTTAAACGGAAAACCAAGCACTTCCAGACAGAGCGTACAATCTACGGAGGCTTTTTACTCATTGCAAAATCGCTGTTATCGGGAAAATCGACACTATTTGTTATCAGATATCCATCAAACCGCAGCCGTTGGTCGATCGCATAATTGCAGACGAAAAACATCCCGTAATATGTATTCACTATTCAGGTTACACTTCTTCATTCACGGGCTCATTTTCGTAGGCTATAACTTCGTGTAGTTTAACAGCACGATTATCATTTGATTCCCCGTTTTGATTTGATATGTAGAGTAGACCTACACACGCGACACTCAGTGAACAGGATGAACATGCAATTACACTTGACCTTTGTTGCCTTCGCATCGCCCGAGCTCAAGCATCATTGCCGTTCGCCGGGATTTTTCACATATTCATTTCGGACATTCATCAGCGATGACACGCCGTCGGATGACCGAAGAATGAGTCACCATACCGCAACATTCCTACGTCACACTGGAACAATAGGGCTTCCCTCAAGTTGCCCCAGTAAGAGCGGTTAAAGCGGATGTTCACCTCACTTACGATAACACCAAATCTCGGCTAGTTCCTGTGGTAAAATGAGTTAGGTCTCGCTGCCTCTTCCGCTTTCATTGTATCGCAATCTTGTGGTGTTTTGAAAGGAAAAATACTAACAATAAACCAGCGTTGTAACCAGCAAGTCACAAGGCTCCGAGTCACAAGTCAATCTCACTTTTATAGTTTTGACTCGAGTCATTTTCAATTCACCACCGAGTCAAGTCCGAGTCCAAGTCATCGAGAAGAGGGTCGAGTCCGAGTCATGGTATTATGACTCGAGTTCAAGTCCAAGTCATTGTGTTGACTGCTCAATTTGCAGTTAAAGTCTTGTTAAACCCACTCTGATTCGTGATATCGAATGGTTAGCATTTATGATATAGTAATTTTCTCACTTTTAGCAGTTTCTGGTCGCATTTTCAAGTACCAGTACCAGGGATATCTAGATATCTCTGACCAGTACCAATGGACGTAGGCCTAATCCCAATAAGGTGGTTACTTTACTATTCTTCGAAATTTCAATGCAATGTCGGTCTTGGCCATCTGAGTCTCGAGTCATATGACTTGGTTCGAGTCATGCGCAATGACTCGAGTCCAAGTCGAGTCAATACACAGATTGGCTCGAGTCGAGTCATTTCCGTATTTTGAGAAAATGACTCGAGTCATCAGAAAATCTTGACTCGAGTCATTACAACCCTGCAATAAACTGAACTGAAAAGATACACTGCGTATAGGCTACTACCACTGCAAGCGCCGGTAATAAAAACACTCCCGCAGCGCCGGCTGACCTACAGCAGCCAATTCCGTATCGCGGGCAGTCGAACTCCCACATTACGGAAAATCGCGGTCGATTAGCGGGAGTCGGCATTTTTGCAAACGGCCGCCTTCGATTCGAAACACCGCAATACCGGTACCCGCGACCGCAAAACCCACCTTATTGTGAACCGCACCTGTCCAAAACCCTAACTCGTCAAATTTCTCGATGCGGTACAGAAATATATTCATCAGCGTGTTCAACATGAAAAGCAAACAAAACCACGAAACGTAGAATCATAGCGATTCCGAAAACGAGCGGGAAACGGTTTCCGCGGGTGACGCAAGAGCGAGCAGAGTCGAAGAAACACGTTTTCGAGGCGCGAGTCAGCTGCTCAATCGCACGACCACGGTGCCGGCCCTTCCCGTGTTCAAATTCGGTTCGTACCTCCATTCGTTTTTCTCGGGGCAGTACGATTCGCACGTGACGAGATACGATTGACCTGTGAAGGCGCGCAAAAAACAGATTGACGTCTCGAAATACAACGTGAAGCAAGCGATCTAGAATGCATCGTAGTACCGTCGTAGCCTCCACAAGCATAAAGTCTTCCGCCCATCACGCAGATTCCCACAGCGTCTCTGGGAACGCTCATAGGCGCGACAACAGTCCATTGATCCGTCACGGGGTCATATCTGTTACAGAATAGAGCTCCGGGAGTGACGGATAAGTTTCTATCTGGTCGTTTGATTCCACGTTGATATGCCGCAACATTTGGGCCTAGTTTTAGAGCTAAAGGTAAACGGTTGTCCGACATTTGACCATGCGACACAATGAAAAACTACAGTTGATCATTCGACACTTCAGCACGAGACTTTATAATCGTAAAAAGAACCCTAACCTAACCCTAATTTTAACCCACATGCCCAAGTGTCGTATGCTGAAGTGTCCCATGCTTACATGTCCACACACCCAGGTAAATTTCAATCGATATCTACTCTTCGTCAGTCTGAAAATACAGCCCATGAGCACTGATCAGACACGGCGCGATTACTGCACCACTGTAATCGATTACGATTACCACTGTAATCGATTACGATTACAGTATACCTTTATTTTCTATTATTACTCAGAGATCTTTTGACATGTCTTGGAAATCACTACTTGTACTTTGCGGGAAAATTTACGGCGTTAATTCTACTTCCACTTGACCATGTCCGGCTATTTGTTTCCCTCGCGTTCGTTGTTATAGGCTTTGAGCCCGGTGACAAGCAAGCATACACTGCATCCACACTACCTGTCCACGGTTTCTTGCAGTCTGGACATCTGATTGCTGGCCGGTGCGTCGTGGCCACCAATCGCGTAAATACAACCTCCACACACCCCGACGCCGACTCCGCCTCTGCGTTTCAGCATGGCAGCTCGACTCGTCCATTTGTTGGTATGCGGATCGAAACATTCCACAGACCGCAGGCATGAGCTTCCATCCCGACCGCCCACCGCGTACAGCCTGTAATAGATCGGGCACCGGATAAATGTGCGGGATACGAAAAGATCGCTCATAGGTAAAACTTGTTTCGGCTCGTGTATATCCCTAGATGGCGCTAATCGGCCAAGTTGTGAAACAATTGGACGCAGTCTTCTTCAAAGATAAGTTGTTCGAACATCGAAATTCTTTACCGATTTAATCTGTCATTTGAGACCATATTGTATTTTAGAGTGCGGTGCCCCTTCAAGCAACTAGATCTCAAAATCTTCAAGTCATCATGGACAGATATTAGCAGTTAGCAGCTATGCATCGCTGACTGGCAATCAATCGAACCTAAAGAATATAAGAATATCGGCTGATATTTCAAGAGCTTTTGATCACCCAGACCTTAAGGAGTTAGAATCGATACAGTACCTTGTATGCTACATCTTGATTATATGACAAGGCAAATCCCAAGGGCCTTGAGGGAGTATCATTTGTCCCTTCAAGCAGAAATAAACCAAAAATAAAGTGTCCTAATTCAATTGGACAGTCAGTGATCAATTGCATTGTAGACATGTGTACCCAAGGGAATTTTGCTTGCAGTTTGTGATCGTGGACCAAGTGTAAATATAGGCAAAGTCTTTCTATTCAAATAAGGCTTAGCGGAAGAGAGAGCTAGAGACAGATTACGAATTTTGCTTGTTCTAAGGTCACTGCGCAGAATGTAAACGGATTGGATTGCATGAGGATTTCAAACCTGCTCACGTATAAGCATAATCAAGAAAAGGTATACTATAGCTGAATTTTAACCATGGAACTTGCTCGTTTTGATACCTAGCGGAGCAATGAATTTTGGGTATAGTTGGGACAAACAAAACCAAATATTGCTTAACCAAATATTGCATAACCAAATAGTACAATATACGTATTCAAAGCTGATTGACTGTGCGAACATTAGCCAACACTATCGTTTTGTTTATGACATTGATCGAAAAATGAACATACTTTCCCAGCAAAACCGCAATGCCGAGTGTGCTTCTCGGATGCGCCATTGGCGCCACAAAGCTCCAAGAACGTGCTTGCGGGTCCCAACGTTCCACAGTGTTGAGATAACTCCAACCGTCATGACCACCCACTGCATACAGGGGACCGTTCAGCTCGGCGACACCTGTAAACGGAACGTCGAATGATGCAGGACTGCAGGATGGTTCAACGTTGACTGTACAACGAAATAGACCTCGGCATCCAGACGCAATTCCATTTAAAATTAGAAAAAATTAGACCGAGACACTTACACAAGGTGCGTTAAGACTGAATAGACTTAAGATAGATAGTCTACGAATGCCGGATGACCTGTCCTTTCTCGATTAATATGCTACAGATAGCCAAATCTACAACTGTATTTTAACCTTTCCGTAGACGTCAAAGTAGTCTTTGCTGGTATTGCGTAGCTGTTTTCCGTTATTTATATCCAGATATGTACTCGGTAACATTTGTCATGTAATGTTACTACCATATCTTGCCCTTTTGCTAGTTGTTAGTTTTCGTTATAATAACGTCATACGGACAAAATAGTTTCTACACTTCAAATTGGATTAACCCTACTACTAACGTTTGAGAGTCCAAAATTTTTAGTGAATATGTTACCAATACGAGGTTATTGTTTCGCGTGTTGTAGAAATATAAATAATGTTGTAAATTACTACACAAGTAAAAGCAGTAGCGATTTCCAAGTAAGAAAAAGTAAGTATTCTGGGCCTAGTTTTGCCCTAAAACTGACAAAGTAGAAGTAGTCCAAAACCATACCCACTTAAGTAGTGCAAGCAGATAAAACCTATTCGAATACTCCAAAAAGTAGAAGTTCTTCGTTACTGACCACCTCGGAACCATGCTCCAATGTACTAAGTGCAACAAATGTTTTAGAAAACTAAAGTGTTACGTGTAAAGTTGTCCAAGTTATAAGATTGTGATTTGAAAGTAGAAATGAAACAAATCACACTTGGAGAGCATCAGGATTGTAACCAAGTCACAAGATTCCGAGTTGCAAGTCAATCTCACGTCATTTGCATTTCAAGTCCGAGTCCAAGTCAGTTAGTAGAGTGCTGAGTCCGAGCGTTTTGACTCGAGTCCGAGTCCAATTGTTGACTGTTCAGTTTTCAGTTCAATCCGGTTCGACCCACTCCCACTCTTTTCAACTCTGCCCGAGTGATATGATGCCTCGCATTCATAATACAGCAATTTTTCTCAGTCTCAACAGTTTCTGACCTTATTATCCAAGTATCAGGACTGATAGACGAAGTACCAATAATGTGATAACTTTACTATTCTTCGAAGTTGCAATGAAATGTCTGTCCAGGCCGTCCTAGTCTCGAGTCATATGACTCGGTTCGAGCCATGCACAATGACTTGAGTACAAGTCGGGACAATGCAAAAATTTACTCCAGTCTATAGTCATTTTACGCATTTGAAAAAATGACTCGAGTGAAGTCGAGTCACCAAAAAATCGTGACTCGAGTCATTACAACCCTGGACAGCATCACTCACCGAGACCGTGTCTGTGCGTCGCGACTGCGGGCAGGGAATTCCAGACTTTGGTTTTGGCGTTGAAACACTCCACAGAGTTCAAGGTTTTCAAGCCGTCGCGTCCGCCCACGATGAAAAGCTTGTCCTCCAGGATCGCCACCCCGAATTGCAAACGACGACCAGTCATCGAAGCAAATGTCGTCCAAGAATTGCTTCTCGGGTCGAAACGCTCGATAGTGCCGGCGCCTGACGAATTCATTGCGCAATCGGGTTAATATTATCGTGGCAAATAAAGTGATTGCGACAATGGATTGACAGGCTTGGTCACAAAACAAAGGCAGTAGTCACTAGAGCCGGGTCGATAATACAGAGTCGATATCATACTTTGAAAGAAATATTGATATCGTCTGTTTAGGTAAAAAACTATCGGCAATGTCACAACATGGTCGGATGGAGTCAGGGAAATATAATCTGGCACTAATAGACTCGGAATATTGATATAATGCATATAGCGAACAGGTGTCCAGATGCCGCCTTTCTACCGTAGTTTATTTCTGTCCAATAGTCCAGGCATAGCAATGGCTTCAAAACTATCCAACTAGATGTTTCGAAATTTTAAAAATGTGCTTCAAGCTAGACGTCATATCTTTTGAATATCAGATGAATATATCGGGGTTATCGCACTGGTGAAGGTGCTAATTACCGTTTTTTTCGATATCGGTCAGGCTCTATTAGTCATACTGCGAAAACAACTCTGCACACTAGTTCAGACACACTCAAAATGACATGACCCAAGATTCTTGAAAAATTGACGGAAAAAGCGATTCTCCACAGCAAATTTCTTTCGAAGCGTCATCGTTTTGGGAAATACCAATATATTTGCCCAAACGTATATCGGTATATTGGTGCTATACAGATCACAGCGACCGAACATACTATGATAGAAGAGTGTACTTTGCAACACATATAAGCAAGAATATGCGCAGTACATTGTACAATAAAAGCTTACAATGTACGTCTGGATTAGTTGCATAGCTTGTTTATGGCGGCACACCAGGCTATCATGGGTAGGGATGGGCATCAAATTCTTTATCATCCCACATGAATCAAATCAGAATATCAAATCAACGGACGAAGCGCTTTCATGCTCAGAGATCCTTTTCAATTTGAAGCGACATCGCATAAAGGCACTTCAGTTGCATTAGCACTCAACTACCTCATTCAAGAATCATGCCCATTCATGCTAATGTCGAGTTGAGATGTCCCGCTACCCTGAACATAATTGATGAACGGGAAGGTGTCAATATCACAGATGCTTCTCCAGTTGATCTCGGCCATCCGATACAAATTATCCTCGGAAAGGTAGTTATAGAGACGGTTCGGAATGATGAAGTATAGCGGTGTCAAGCATCAAAGTTAATCGATCCCTTGAAAGGATCTCTATGGTTTCCAATCGAGCAAACAAATGTTTTCAAACTCCAGCTATCTTTACGCCAACGTATTCCCGTTGCTGGAAGCAACACGACTGTGACACCATTACGTCACTTGGGACCTGTGATCATTTCGTTACAAAATACAGTTCTATCTTGAATGCGACCCACTGAGCAAATCACTTTGAATTTCATTGTGATCGACAAATATCTCACGGTGATTCGATTTGTGCCAAATTTCCATCGTCTGATCCGAATCAGTTGTTTGATTTGATTTCGCCCATCCCTAATTCCGAGCATTTAAACTCTCAATACGCGACGTCATTACGTCGCAGACACAAAATAATAAGGCCGTTTCGTGCACTTCAACGCCCCGATACAATGTCCATAAAATAGCATGCCATGAATTGTATCATGTTGCGATGAACACTGCGTGTCGCGTGATTGGGATGGGTCAAATCGCGAGCATTCTTGGGAAAGCTAGTGGTCGAATCTCCTATTTGTGAGGCCGACCGAACACATGACTAGCACGGCTGATCCAAGATCGCTGTTTACAGTTATTTGCCAATAGCGTCAACATGGGAAGTGGACCCATTAATATCGAAATAAAAACAGTAGGTGGGCCAAACACAAAACAAGGAGATTCACTTCACAGATTTGACCCATACCCTCCATGCTTTGAGGAAATAGTCAGTCCGCATGGCACCAACGAAACACCCAACTCACTTGAAAATCCTGACGTGGCGAAACATAAATGTGATTAAAAATTAACATTACAGCCGATTAACAAAAACATAAGTATGTAGCCGATGTAACAGAGAATATCACACAAAGTTCTTGGTTTGGATGACTGCAAAGTATTGCGGAACACAAAGTTAAATCAACAAAAACCAGGTGGTTAAAGTTAGAGTGATGTCATCAATTTATACTCAAGTAGAAATAGTGATTTCTGAGTAAGCTAAAAATTGAGTGTTCTAGGACCAGTTACGCCTAAAAAGTAGGCTAAAGACTTAACCATGAGCGTAAGTAAAGTATATACCTTGAAAAACTACAAGTACTTCTTTACCAACCACCTCTGACAGCAAATGTCCATCTGTCTGTCGCAAATGCGCAGCAGTCGTGGATTTATAAGAAATTACTTCAATCATATCATCCACCACACAAAAACAGAACTCCGTTTCACCTGCCAATGTCGCTCAAGACTGCGAAAACGAGAAATCACCAGATTTTATCGCGACAACACCAAACGTGGCCTGCTAGTGGTTCAATTGACGACACCGGTTCGACGGTTCGACCAGTTTACACAACGCCACGCATGCTACAGTCAGGCATGTTACATACCTTTTCCACTGTCTATGCCTCCGATGGCGTACAGAAAACCCATTGTGGACTTTCTTGGCGATTGTGCCGGCGGGCAGCGCTCGGACATCATGTGGTACATGAAGCTCTGCACGACTAGGTGCTGACACGCGAGAGACTCTCGGATCAACGGGTGCGGCTGAACGTTATCGGCGAGAAACTGCAAAGTACGGGTTTGCGATAGTCTCGAAATTCCATGCAAACGCCACGCTTATTTGAATTGTTGTAGGGCGGAAACAACGATTCTAGTACTCAAATCTGGGTTGAGAATCAATTGAAATGATTAGTGGAGGGTAGACTAAATACTCATGGTTCAGAAATAAAATAAAATATTTTGATTGAAGTGTAACTTGCATTAAAAACTTGCGGACAAAAAATGCCGGTGCGAGGGAATCGTACCGTAATCGCGTGTTAGAAACCTCGATATGTACCGTTCTAATTGTGCTAGGTAGTCGCGGTTAATTTCTGTGAATAGATATTCGTGCAAGTTCATTGAAACCTTATTATTTGACATTAATTATGCCTAAAACGTGAAAATCCGATATGAATCACCGTAAACAAATGTGTTACAAATATGCTGTCCCGTCAACGGGTGCGTCTTCGACCACTCTCAGATAGTGCACTATATCTTTCGTTCCAGCTGTCCTAGGCTGTAGCAGTTTCTTTCTGCGAAAATCCAGTATCCGTACAAGTCCACTCATATCTTCATATTGGATATTCGTTCTATATAAGGTGTTCAAAAGCTATGTGATAGGCCGTAGGACAAAAATATCCGCCAGTTACATGGTCTCACGGAAACGCATAGCTGAACACTGAACAGTTGAACACTCGTCCCACAACGTGATATATCTCGAGTTGTAATAGTGATATACCTTCATAGATTGTTTGTGTGAATTGCTGTTTCCTATACCATTCTACTAGTATCAAAATAAAGGCTAATAGTCATGTATAAATCGTTATAAGAACAATCTTACTCAGCGTATTTACACCAGCTAATGTGCCAATATGTATTTATGGTTGGCTGTAGTTTTCATATAACAATTAACAATCTATATTGATTTGAGTGGTGCAATCGGCTGCGCATTGAAGTTTTGAATCGAACGATGCCTAGGTTACCATGTTCGGATCCCATGAAGGTACAATTTTTAAATTTTTAAATAGGAAGTAAAATTTGTCTGAAATGGCAGCGGGTGCCAACCGGTTAAATCATCAGCGCTGTTATGACGTCATTACAGGTGGTACTTGAATACTCGTCTCCCCCAGATACTCGATTTTTCGCAGCCCTACCAGTGGGTGTATTTTTAGACGTTAAGAGTACCAACGTCAGGTTTAGCGTATGAGAACCATAAGCCTCTTTCTAGATGTAAACCATGTAATGGCAAACCTCTTTTGAGACGTTAGTCAATCGGACGCGCGAAAGCAGTTCAGGCAACATGTCCTTCCTCTTGTCGGTGTTATACTCGACCCACGCCAACACCGCTTTGAACATATCTTCCTCTTTCGAGATATTAATATCATCACTTTCCACCAGCAGGGAAATCTACAGAAAAAAGGCATTTTGAATAAAAAGTTATACAAACATGCCATTCAGGGCAGAGAACTTCAGAATTACACGAGCTAATAACTTCATACTGTAAATTTTCTCTGATAAAGCTTTTCGACCGACTGTCATCAGTAGCGAACGTCTGTTTAGTACTTACATGAATTAAATTTGTTGTTTGTGTGGTGTAATAATAATAATACTTACTTGTAAGTTGTTAACATTTCTTGTGTATTGTTACTACAGTACACTGTCTTAGTTTTTTTACATTATTCCCTCAGCCAATCAAATTATTGTTACATTTCGAATCAGAACAACAGTTTTGCCGAGTTTTGATGAGAGTCAGCCGAAAATTGAATTGAATTGAATTGAATTGATTACCAATAAGAAGGTACTGTTTCCTGTACCGGCAATTGATTTTGAAAAAAAGTCAGCTTCATTTATTTGAATTTAAATGCAGTCGTCCAATTTTAATGCAATCTGGAATCATTCAAGACATATTATACTGTATCAAAAAGGCGTGATTTTGGGATCAGTGGGATTAGGCATGCTATGCAGTAAGAAAGCATGTAGGCGAAATAAAACAGTAGTCGTTAGTATTTTAGATTGAAAATTTCCATTCTAAAAGTCCTTCTTATGCTGCGAAACAACACCAGACTGAGATCCAACCCGACGTATGCTGATCTGAATCTGCTACAGCTGTGACTTTTAGGACATCCATAATTCCCAGATTGCTATAGCAAGCCGGCCATGCATAATGCATCGCTAATTGCTGGGCATTTGTGTGACTAATATTGATGACAGACGGTATCGCGCAAACACAAATGATCCAGATTCACATCTGTTGGGTAAGGTATATATTTCAGAAAGTGATATACAGCAATTGATTTTTCAATTAGTGAATGATTAATAACAGAATAAAGTGCTGAGACACGTTGGAATCTTTGTGTTTCACTTCACGTTTTTGTGGCTTTTCCAATTAAACAATAAATTTATCTTGTCCTTCAAAGATTTTTGATTCAAATTCCATGTTATCATCGCATATCAGGCAAAAAAAAAATGCCAAAGCTAAAAGACAACGCACCTGTTTGTACGGCAGTTGCAGAAACTCGCGATTTTGCGCTACGTCGCTGAAATGTTCCTGTGGATTTATTTTTTCATATTAGAAGGACGGAAACATACATACATTTTTACCATAATCTCTGTCACCAAGGCTGACACATACATAGTAAGAAGTGAGCAACTTCAAGAGAAATTTCACCAGTTACAAAAGTATAGCTTCATTATCATATCACCATTTACAATTCTGACATCCAAGCCAGATAACCATAACACTGTTCAATTTTGAAAAGCCAAAATCAGACAAGCTCAAACACAGAAAGAAGAGATTATACAGTGTACTGTGAATATGAATTTTAAATATCGATGACGCGAAACCCGAAAACAATGCCCTAGCCATTTCCTCACCATGCAGTATAAGTGCGCTGCCTTGTGCAGCTCGGAACATCCCTGAATGTCCGCAAACCGATGTATGCCGAGACAGTTCGAAGGATGCAACTGATTTCTGAGGAAGTCGCACGAGGCTTCAAGCACAGCCGTCAACTGCAGTAAGTTCGCAGTCGTCAATAGCCTTTCGACGTTGTCTTCCCGAATTTCCACTTTCCCTAAAATAATTGAAATACGGACCGTGTTGAAACTGAATATGCCAGTAATGCCTATGATTCTTTGTGAATTGTAGATAATTCTCGGGCCGTCCGCCCGTAGTGAAAAACGTATCAGTTGCAATCAGACTACAAACTACCCATTTGGCTGGTTTACGGTCAACTAACTAACGTTTTTTACGTAGTTCTAGTTGAGGATTTTGAAAATTGAGTAGTTTAAGTTGCACTTTTTGAAAATCTAGCAGTTTGTATAAGTCTGGTTGTAATGCAATGCCAGTAATAATTTGACAACAGTGGTAAGTTAAGAGTAGATATTTCAGTTCGAACAAGCTGCAGAAATACATCAGTCACATCATGCATTATATTCATGCGATGGCTGATGCAGTCCTGTGACCAGGAAATTGCGTTGCTCATGGATGATGGTTACAGTAAATACAAAATTTTGATAACGCAAGTGCATTACTGAGTGTGCGAGTAATCTGAATTCCGCTAACATTCAGGAGTAGACATAGGGACACATCTGCAATGACAATATCACCGTACAACATCATATCACGATGGAAGCAAGTATTGTTGATACACTTGCTAACCTAATTTTTCTTCAGATTAAGTCGACATTGCCTCTGTCCTATCTCGACAAGAGTCCAGCCCACGTTTATGACCTGTGATTGTTCGTGACCGTTTGTGACCTGTGTTGTTGAACTAATATATCGAAAGCATTTGAAAATCCGTGACACCAAAAATGTGAGTCAAAACATCATTTCCACAAGATGAGACATTGAAATTTTGCAACATACCGAAGTCAGCTGGAGACATTTTTTTAAAATGTAACTCAATTTCAACAAGTTACAAAGTTGAAGTGAAATTCAGATAAACTTTTATGCTTAAAGCTGCAATACCAAATTCATAGGCAGTAACGTATCTGCATCAAAATGGCTATCCCACCTAGCAGTTGAATGTCATTTTCAAAAGCCACCGACAGCTACTAAAATTTCACAAAAAACACATACCCGAGTACATGTACTTGACAAGTTCTTCCAGCGCATCAGGGTCCACATCTGTCAATTCAACTTCTGATTGCGAAGACTCGCGAAGACTGTTGTTGAACATTGCATGGAAATAATCAGAGGTCGAAGAAAGAACAAGCTTGTGAGCAGGAATCCTTTTTGAATTTACTGAAAGTAAGATAAGATATTGTCAATAAGTCACAAATCAATTTATCCAAGCAGTAATTGTTGGCAACATGTCTAGAATCCTTTATGTTAGTATAGTGCCTGCATGCAAAACATATTCATGTAGTCTATCTAGAACAACTTGGATATGGATATAAGATGTAGATAAGTTGATTGTCAATTGACTAGAAAAGTTGGAATGATCTATATTCAGATTATATGATGATGAAAATGTTTTCAATGAAAATAAGATTCCTGATTAGGTCAAACTATTGTTAATTCAATTCACTTACCTACAAGAACCACATCACACAGCTCTTGCCTGTCCAGATGGTTTGCAATTCTTGACATTGTGACCACAGAATGAGACGGATTAGAAAATGCCATCTAATATATCTAAGCTGATTACCTGCCAGAATAAAGAGAATGAGACGGTCCTATTAAATCACACTTACGCCATAAAGATCGTTTTTGAGCAAATACATTCTGTGGTATGTAAATTTGAAGAAGCAAAATGATAATTTAGTACGCTAACGGATCAAAAGTTAAATATGCAATGCAATAGAATTTGAGTTAAATTACAATACAAAGTGCCCTCATAGATTTATGTAGCTCCAGCCTCTTTAGAAAGAATGACAACAAAGTGGTAAGACAAACTTAATTCTACCGACATTATCAAGTTAATAAAGCTTATGGACGATAATCATTTATCTTCAACAAAAAATTCTAAAAGTGACAGTTTAGGCAATATGATTTCAGTTATTTCTTATGACTTGCTTCAAACTAACTTTGCCAATCATAAAAGGAAAAAAAACGGCATTGCACATTGACCTAACTTGAGCAGTCACCCGCCTTAGGGACCGGAATCGCATATTCTTCCTTCCGTTCTATCTAGTAACTTCATATTTGTATGACCAAACGAAAGAGTAGTTTACTCCATACTGAAATTAATGCAGCATTGGTAGTTTAGGTTGGCTGATATGATGGGTTTGTCTGAAAATAACCTTTGAACCTTATTGCACAGAAAATAGACAGACATAGGCCTCTATTCACATACGGTGCTCACATTCTAATACTCAATCAATGTGCATGAGAAGACAAAAATGACATAAAGCATAGTCACAAGTTATCCGCCCATAAGATATGCCTCCCCAATTGAGAAAAAGTTGAGTATATCTCATTCGATAGTTTTATAACGGCAGTTACCTGATCTTAAGACAATCGTCAAAGCCTCTAACATAATGTCAGTTGTTGCGCAGTTATAGACATACATATCATCAAGATCAACATATATATCATGATTGGCGGGTAATGGAAAACAATAGACGAGTCCCATTACGCCCGATTAGACAGGAGTGGTGATCATTTTGGCCCTGGACCACAAACATGAGGCTATATATATATACGACAGTCACTCATATTCAATCGAACGACCTGCATTAAACTAGTCCAAAATATAGGCTACGTGGCACTTGAAGCAGATTTTCGATAGTGGCCTGATTTTCCACCCTTTTTCTCAAGCAATTGAATATCACCTATTACAATATTTTGAGAAACTCCCTTGCACATATCATAAATAGTCAACGCAGCAATCGACACCGCAGTCAATGCTTCCATCTCAACTCCCGTTTGCCCAACACTTACCGCAGTTCCTGCAATATTTACAGCATTACTTTCCTCATTCAGTGAAAGATTCAATTTGACATTGCTGAGAGGAACATGATGACACAACGGAATTAACCTGTGGCATTCCTTAGCGCCCATTATCCCAGCGAGTGTGGCTACGGACAGGACGTCTCCTTTTTTCAATTGGTTATCCTGCAATAACTTGAAAGTGTCTTGTTGCAATGACACTATTGCTGACGCGGTAGCTTCTCGCTTCGTCGGTACCTTGTCACTGACATCTACCATCTTTGCTTTTCCATGCTGGTCGCTGTGAGTCAGGGCATTCCGAATCGCTATCACGGAATTATTCCACGTTCGTAAGCTCCCTTCGATATCTGACGATCGAATGCTAGTCGTGATTCCACTGGCGGTATTATATTGAAGAAACTTACGAGCTACTTGCTCCAAGCAACGGAATGACATCGCAATGGTGCCCCTGTTGCGGTTTGTTTTAGTAACAAATCGCTTTGTGTTTACAACTTGGGAGGAGGCAAGCAGAGATTAGCGGATTTGAAATTTCTATATCCTAATCCAATCCAAATCCGAACCTGCAAATCCAAATCCTAATCCTAATCCATAACTTTTTCATATTCAAGTCCATGTCCAATCCTAATCCGATTCTAACTGGAAATTTAGAAAAAATGCTAATTTATGCAAGGAAGAAATTGGAAAATTTTCTTTCACAACCAACGATTCCCTTGATTCAAGATAACTCAGTAACCATAAGTACAGTAATAACTGATCTGAATAAAGTTTGTCGCCATTCGCCACACTACAATTTTATCAGTTCAATACACCACAAAAATGCGATACAATGAAAAGACAAGAAGATGTCGAAGCGACAAGGAGTAGTCTATGGAATCTGACACCCACCTTGGCCTAGGCGATGTAAAGAGGAGGCATGCACGCACACTGAATGAAAGTAAAGAAGATGGTATAGAAAGAAGAATGCGACAAGAAATAGGGCGGCATGTCATGGGAAGCGAGATCGATAGGTCAGTCGTGGTCCGGTAATCTTGAGGATGGACTGTATTTATTTAGTAGTAATTGCTTGTATTTCGACTTGAATGTGGACATGCTCGTCGACTGTCGGATGGCCGGCGGGATACTGTTCCACACATCAGGTCCGGCATATTTGATGGAGCGATGATCTTTTCGGTCGATCATATGATATTTGGACGACGTGGACGCGCGTGTGTTGTACTTGTGCGCTTTTGATTCAGAGGTAAAGAAGTCATTGAAATATTCGGGGCAACGACCGCAGTGAAACTGATACATAAACTTGGATCAAGCAGTCTCGGGCTTTATTTATTTGCTCACTTACTATCAGTGCAAGCCTTTTTTTATTATGGCAAGCACTCAGATGATATCATAGCCTTTGCATCTCACCTAAGATCCATAGTTTATCGTAGCGCACTAGTCATAATCGCGGTTTAATGCCTCCTTGAAAGATCTGACGTCTATATACCAGAGATGAGCGGATTTGGAATTTCTATGTCCTAATCCAATCCAAATCCGAACCTTCAAATCCAAATCCTAATCCTCATCATCATCATCATTGGTTTATTAGCAATTTTATCAGTTCAATACACCACAAAAATGCGATACAATGAAAAGACAGGAAGATGTCGAAGCGACAAGGAGTAGTCTATGCAATCTGACACCCACCTTGGCCTAGGCGATGTAAAGAGGAGGCATGCACACTGAATGAAAGTAAAGAAGATAGTATAGAAAAAGAATGCGACAAGAAATCGGGCGGCATGTCATGGGAAGCGAGATCGATAGGTCAGTCGTGGTCCGGTAATCTTGAGGATGGACTGTATTTATTCAGTAGTAATTGCTTGTATTTCGACTAGAATGTGGACATGCTCGTCGACTGTCGGATGGCCGGCGGGATACTGTTCCACACATCAGGTCCGGCATATTTGATGGAGCGATTATCTTTTCGGTCGATCATATGATATTTGGACGACGTGGACGCGCGTGTGTTGTACTTGTGCGCTTTTGATTCAGAGGTAAAGAAGTCATTGAAATATTCGGGGCAACGACCACAGTGAAACTGGTACATAAACTTGGCGATTTCTAGTTTCCGCATATCTTCTATGTTTAGGACGCCGAATCTCTTCAGCAGCGACTTATTGGATGGGCAGCCAGGACCCTTTGGGGCCCTAGCTATGATTCGGAGTACTTTATGCTGTAGTTTCTGCAGTGGCTTGAGTGCAGTTTTACTGGCAGCCCCGCAACAGAGGATGCCATAATGTAACTTAGATTGGATTAAGGATTTAAAGAGTATCAGAAGAACCCATGCTGGCATGAAGCGCATAACTTTTTCTTATTCAAGTCCATGTCCAATCCTAATCCGATTCTAACTGGAAATTCAGAAAAAATGCTAATTTATACAAGGGAGGAATTGGAAATTTCTCTTTCACAACCAACGATTCCCTTGATTCAAGATAAGCTAGTAACCATAAGTACATTAATAACTGATCTGAATAAAGTTTGTCGCCATTCGCCACACGACATATCGATCTCCCTGAAAATAGGAAAATCCAATCCAAATCCGTTCAGAAAAAAATCTTTAATGCTAGTCCAATCCAAATCCGACAAAATTTCACAAATCCTGTTTTTTCAAATCCTAATCCATGCTCATTGCTCATCTCTGCTACCTCACTGGACGCCAACAAATGGTTGCGATCTCAGACACCTTGTCCTCTCCTCACCCGGTGACCTGCGGTGTGCCCCAGGGCTCAGTACTTGGACCGGTCCTTTTCACCTTATATGTCAACGACATTTTTGAAACCTCCTCATTGAACACCACACTGTTCGCTGATGATACTCACCTCCTCTCTTCCGCATCCTCGACGGCAGAGCTGGATGCCCTGACTGGTGACCAAATGCCCAAAGTCCATGAGTGGACGGCCCAGAACAACCTTTGCATAAACGCCTCGAAATCGCAATTGCTGACAGTCAATTCAAAAAATAACCTAACCGTTAATATCGCTGGTCAGCCCGTTTCCAACACAGATAATGCCAAATATCTCGGAGTTTTACTGGACTCGAACATGTCCTGGAAGAGTCATATTCAATCCCTAGAAACTAAATTATCACCGAAGTGCGGCCTGTTCTACAGCCTTGGGCGCTTCATGCCAGCATGGGTTCTCCTGATACTCTTTAAATCCTTAATCCAATCGAAGTTACATTATGGCATCCTCTGTTGGGGGGCTGCCAGTAAAACTGCACTCAAGCCACTGCAGAAACTACAGCATAAAGTGCTCCGAATCATAGCTAGGGCCCCAAAGGGGCCTGGCTGCCCATCCAATAAGTCGCTGCTGAAGAGATTCGGCGTCCTAAACATAGAAGATATGCGGAAACTAGAAATCGCCAAGTTTATGTATCAGTTTCACTGCGGTCGTTGCCCCGAATATTTCAATGACTTCTTTACCTCTGAATCAAAAGCGCACAAGTACAACACACGCGCGTCCACGTCGTCCAAATATCATATGATCGACCGAAAAGATCATCGCTCCATCAAATATGCCGGACCTGATGTGTGGAACAGTATCCCGCCGGCCATTCGACAGTCGACGAGCATGTCCACATTCAAGTCGAAATACAAGCAATTACTACTAAATAAATACAGTCCATCCTCAAGATTACCGGACCACGACTGACCTATCGATCTCGCTTCCCATGACATGCCGCCCTATTTCTTGTCGCTTTCTTTTTCTATACTGTATTCTTTACTTTCATTCAGTGTGCATGCCTCCTCTTTACTACGCCTAGGCCAAGGTGGGTGTCCGATTCCATTGACAAATCCAAGTCGCTTCGACATCTTCCTGTCTATTCATTGTATCGCATTTTTTGTGGTGTATTGAACTGATAAAATTGCTAATAAACCAATGATGATGATGATGCTATATATATACCACCGGATCACCTCATAGAATAAACGGCCGGGGTCGAATAAAAATCCTGTCAGTTGATTGAAACAATCCGGCTTCAAATGTACATTTCCAACTGACTGACACCTACCTACATGCCCATATATATAACACAACTTCGTCATCTGGATCTCTCTACTGCTGGCAATATGGCTTTCCCCAGCGATACGAAATTTACCAGTAGTCCACAAGTTAAAAAGACCGCAACTGGTTGTTCGGCATTCTCCTATCCGTTTATTACATCGCATTGTACAATGTACATTCTGCGTGCCTTGATCAGATGAAAATATAGTATGACGATTAGTAACGACAGATTTATGTCGTTGTGGCTGGATAACGGCGCAGCATAGCTCCTGGTATTCTTCTAATCCACAAGTCGGGACGTAAGGTCTTGGAAGCAGCATATATTGAGCTGACCCACTCCTTTATAGCACGAGTTTATCCATCACATCTCAAGATATCAGAAGCAAAATGTATTTCAGGTTGCGACTTTGCATTGTGCAGAATTTCGCCGTTCGAAACTAATAGGGGCGGCATAGCCGGAGCAGTGCAACAGCATACCATCAGCCCACTAAACCGACGAAAATACCAGTGAAGTAATACAAAACGAAACATATGATCCAGTTAACATCAACCAAAGTTTGTAGTTTGCAGACTCATCAAACCTACACTGTGTCGAAAAGGGCAACAACGTACTCCTAACATTCAGATCATCTTCTCAATGGCGGAAAACATATCTAACATATGGGACTTCGACGTCTTCCCCATCCTTGTCGTTACAGCAGATCTCCATAACAATTGCTTTCTCGTGAGGTTGCAGCTTCTTCTTCGATACTTTTTGTACGACTTCACTCAATCTGAATGGAGAAATATAGTTATCTGCTGAGGACCAGAGGAATAGTGGACAGAGAGGTTTGGAATGTCACAAAATTATTAGTGCTAGTAATATGTTAAATCAATGTTTCACAAACTTTTTTACAGTATTAAAAGACCCCCTACCCCCTAACATCGACAAAAAGTTATTTTGCTTATTGCCCACGCAAACAAAGAGCCTTTACGACATTATCAAGGAATAAAATAGTGCAAGCCAATCCCTTTAAATGTCATTGCAATTCACTGTAGTGCATCAAGTTCTTGGAAATTCATCATACTCGTTGTACAGGCGTGTGTATGTGTATGTGTATGTGTGTACAATCAGCCGCATTTGTCATGAATTTTGTTCATTACGATTGATTGGTTAGTAAGCTCAATATTGCATGCTAGTGACCACCTATGGAGAGTGTTGGTGGCGATTTCAGATTGAATGCACCTTGTACGACATGACCTATATCTCTCAGTGCACGATTATAGATATTAATCGAATGGATATCCCACACTGGTGTCTATAGTGCATAGCGCCTCCTTTTGCTATCAGCACCCACAATTACAGCTAGCGTCCCCTTTGTGGTCACTAACACCCCCAGGGGAACCACTGTGTTGATTAAAAGACATATAACGCTAGAAGAAAATCAGCATAAAGTGCTTCAAAAAGATGGTATTCCAGACCTGTATGCTTCAACGTCCCGCTACTTGAAGACAATAATGAACAGTAGTAGGAAGCAAGAACTATTGTAATACACATAAAGGCTTTCCAAATACGCTTTGAAGCTAACTACTACTGACATTCTGCGTTACTGTGGGAGTACCTAGTAATTGAAGACAGCTAAAAGCAGAATGTGAAAAGCTCTTTTTAGAAGTATCCTGGGACAATTCATCTCGGGACTTTCAAAGTTGGATAGCGTCTCAACGTACAAAAGTGCACGTTTACGACAAATTCAAAGTGGCTCCTGGCATTATTATTATTATGCCATTAATATACATAACCCAACCGAGAAATTATAGGCAGCGCCAGGGCATAACTAATAAAAACTTTGAAACATAATGGCACGGTTTTCCACATAACGGAACT
Organism: Botryllus schlosseri; assembly: GCF_051294905.1. Taxonomy (NCBI): domain Eukaryota; kingdom Metazoa; phylum Chordata; class Ascidiacea; order Stolidobranchia; family Styelidae; genus Botryllus; species Botryllus schlosseri. The sequence goes on along the minus strand of NC_137249.1, from coordinate 9,396,012 downwards.
TGACGACCCTATACCATCGCCTTCATTTACGGACAATCAGCTATCCACATTAAAACAACTATTCCTGGATCAGATTCAATAACGACTGCCCAACTCGATACGAGCGGACATAAATACTAGAATAACAGGTAAATATTTTTACTTGGTTGCCAGACGTTCCTTTCTCTTTTTCGGATCCATAAAAAACGAATAGATCATGGCGACGTCTTGCGACAGCATCGTAATTTCCAGTTTCAATTCATTTTGGAAATAGTCCATGAACTCTCCCAGCGTCATCTCTGATCTGCCCTCCTTGGCCAACTCGATGCCGTCGACGTCGATCCGATCCCACAAGGACCATTCGGTATCGTAGTACTGTGAAAGTAATCATTTCGGGTTGTGGTCAATTCTGTAACCCGCTATGAAACCCATCAGGATACAACGATAAATTTCATGCAACCGAATCAGGGGAATCAGAAAACCGGACGTGCAGCAGACATATGCAAAACGGTACCTTTTGCTTGGGAGCAGGCAGAGGTTCGGAGAATCCAAAGAAAGGCAAAGCTAGGTTGATGAAACCGTTCTTGTACGGCTCGATCTTCTTGTGACCTTGAACGATCTGTCGAGAACACGTAAAAATGTGTCAAACCCGATGTCTGTATGTTAATCTTTCGACAGACAACATAACAAACTTACAACTGGACAAAATTACCGTTAGCCTCCATAGTAATTCAATAACGCAAAAGCAGATTATCAGATGATCAGATGATAAAAACCGTTTCGCAGACGAGCGGAACTTTGAACAGCGATGAAATGACAATTTCGCCGATGAGGATATTATCTTGAACGTGTTTAGCGGTTTTACAGAGATGGTAAACTTAATTAGCGTGTGAAAGTAGAAATACCATTATAAACTTCTACTCTAGTAAGAGTAGAAGCAGCCATTTACAAGATACTCAAAAGTACTCCAAGTGGATATGGAAAGGAAGAGTTTCCAAGATGAGATTTGGTAGGGGGCGTCGCACACTTAAAGCAGTGATGCGAGGTTTCTACTTCCGAAATTGCCAAATGATCTTATCAACTAACGCAAATGACTACCGTAATGACTCTTGCAACTTTTTTACAACTGCCGGCAGCTTCCTAAATACTCAGAAGTTATGTAGTATGGTGTTTTGAGCTGTTTGGAGGAATCATATATTGCAACTTTTCCTAATTTTTTCATGCAACTTTTATCAACTTTTTTGATTTTTTATGCATTTTTATGCAACTAACTTTTTATTGGAAATATTTGGCATGATTAATATGATCGCTTGATTATTCCACTGCCTTTTAAATTGAAGGTCCTTTCTGATTTGACGCACATTCAGGCTAGACCACCGAAAATTATATTTTCACTGGGTCAATTTTTTCAGGCTATTGATTTCGTTGGAGTCGCCAATATTGAGTTTTGCTACAGTGCCTTGCACACGGAACGATTCGAGTATCTCATACCCTAATAATTTCAAGGAGCTTGTCCATAAATGCAAGTTTTGTGAAAAATATGTGCACGGATTTGACTGCAACAAAAACTTGCCCAACATATGACACTACAAAGCAGTGCAAGTTTGGGAAACAAATTCAGTTACCATGACGAGGCTTTGTCGCACAGTTGTCACGACAACTTTACATATCATGGCGATGCAATCACCCCCAAACTTACTTTCAACTATACCAAATCCATAGTACTAAATTCTACCTTGGAAACCGACTAGAAGTCGCAAAAGTCTTAAGAACATAACCACTTTAGCCAAGTATTAAAAGTGATTTTATCCCTCTTAAAGAACGAGGAAAGACCGACGAACGAGTACGTACCTTGTAAAGTTCCAAACTGACGAGCCCGGCCACCAGAGACGTGGTCGTAGCGATGGCCGGGATAATTTTACCGGCGATCAGCTTGCTCTTCAGTCGGTCGGCAGGCGCTATCTCATAATTCTCGCCACGCAAGTTGGACGCGGCCACGATGAAATCCATGTGAAAGTTGGTGTCGTCGTCCTGAAATGCATTTCATGCAGACTTTCGAGTCAAAGCGTAAGATGAGGCACACGCTTACCTTTTCGAAATCGATCGGCGACAGCTTGAACTTTCCAAAAGACTCTCGAGAAGGGATCATCTTGCACACAGCTTCAAACTTGCCGTCGTCAGAATATCCGGATTGAGAGTCTGCTTGGGCTTCGGCGTCGGTTACCGCTGGCAATATAGACCAAGTTACGCTTGAATTACGATCCGCAAGGCCAGCAAGTTACCAGTGTTTTATAACTAAACCTCCTCGCGAGAGGCTGAGGTGACAGCAAATTATTTTGAAATACCAATATCCTCACTATGCGGTTATCGCACTCAGGGTTGTAACCAAGTCACAAGTTTCCGGGTCAGAAGTCAATCTCCCTTTGATTGATTTGACTCGAGTCAAGTTGAGTCATTTCCAATTCAACGCCGAGTCAAGTCCGAGTCCAAGTCAGCGAGCAGAGGGTAGAGTCCGAGTCATAGTGTTGTGACTCGAGTCCGAGTCCAAGTCATTATGTTCACTGTTCAGTTTTCAATTCAGTCAGGTTCAACCCACTTTTTCAACTCTACTCAAGTGATATAGAATGGCTTGCGTTCATAAAATCGCACTTTTCCTTAGTCCCAACAGTCTCTGGCCCTATTTTCCAAGTATCAGGACTGATATACGTAATACCAACAATGTGCCGACTTTACTATTCTTCGAAGTTACAATGAAATATCTGTCTTGGCGATCCTAGTCTCGAGTCATATAACTTGGTCCTAGTCGTGCACAATGACTCAAGTCGTGTCAATAAAAAATCGTGACTCGGGTCGAGTCTTGACTGAGTCATTACAACCCTGATTGCACTTGAGAGAGCTTTGATCTACAAAATCTTCCCGTCATATTGTCACTTAAATTGGCAATTTATAGAGTAGACATTTTAGGATCATATCCACGGCCCTACCTGGTGTTGTACTCCACGGGTACGCGTGCTCGATTACGAGTACTACGATCCTAAAATGAAACAGATGTCAAAAGGATGCAACATCTCACCTATTTTGACACCGGATCTGGCAACGAATTCCGGAACTATGATCGCTGGCAGTACGTCGCTGGCGACTTTCTCCTTGGACAGTCTCTCGTTGATGCCGTAGATCTCGGCACGGAGGTTGGCGGCCGACGTGACGTACTGAAGATGGGTTTCCTAAACAGAGATTAAGTGTGAAAGCTTTTCAGGTCGAAGATAATGCAAGGGCAAAGCTCCAGAAACAATGATCGAAACACCCGATACCTACATCAGCTCGGAAACGTGGAAAAAATAGTTGCAGTGCAAGCGCATGGGATTAGGACTTGATTAAGCATGATACCCGATACCTACATCGGCTCGGAAACGTGGAAAAAATAGTTGCAGTGCAGGCGCATGGGATTAGGACTTGATCAAGCATGATTTATGAATGTGAAAGAAATTACAATTTTGAAAACATATTCACTAAGCAAGAGCTTGGCTTTCAAAAAATCAATTCATTTTTGTCATACTAAATGCAGTCAGAAACTAGCCATGCAATAGGATATTATTATGCATCCAACGACACTAAATTGCAGCAGTACTAAACCTCGGTCATCGGACCGCGCAACTCGCACACCCAAAAATAGAGATTTTTAACATTTCCCCCCCTCCCCCCCAAAGAATGGTAATATAATAGAAATGAAAAAACGCAAAGGAAGATGCCATGGCTACTCACATTTGCACTGTCAAACTTGATCGGATGCGGGCATCGTTTCGGCCCCGACCAGAACATGGCGCCTGACGACGTCTTTTGGTCTGGCGGAAAATTGTGCAGCAGCTGGCAAATGTTGTTATGATATTGCTCCTGAAAACAAAAGCGATACGAGATCACCGTTTCCGAAAAAATTGCAATTGCTGCGATTCAATTTACCTGGAAACGCAAACGAGCCCAGGCCACGCAGTCTGCGTAACTCTTCGGCCTTTGCGTGACCAGACTGGCGTGCACGCCTTCAATAGTAGAGATAGGCTCCATCCCTGGCAGTTTGGCCGTCTTCTCGATAAATTTAGCGTCGCTGAGATATTGATTGGCGGCCTCGGGGGGTTGCTTGAACAGCCCCTCGAATTCGTCTCGGGCCCACTGTACGACAGAGACATAGACGAGGTGTTGCACATAGAGTAAAACGGCAGAGACGACATACCTGCAGGGTGTGTTCTATCGCGTTCGGGAAATTTTTCAGGGTGCAGATCGGGATGCTTTTCTCCGGAGGGTCTTGAGAAGATGAGTAAGACTCGGTGGCGTGTGGCAGCACCACCTGAACGTTGCCCTTGGTGCCAAGCGTGCCCGATTCCAGAAGGGGTTTACGGTAGTAGACACACCTACGGTCCATGTAGACGCCTGGGCAGGGAAAGGACGTCAAAATCAGGGCGACAAACGTTAATTACCAAGCCTAAAAGGTCTCAGTGATATTTGAAATCGGAAATTATGTCGACCTGGCCAGATTTTTTTTCTCAAATTTGTCTCTAAGAGTAAAAATGGGTTGCCCTCAAGGCCCCGACAACAGGTGTACCGTTGCGTACCAATATTTACAGACGACAAATCGATATTCACTGTGCGTACAATTTGGTGTGCACTCGACAAAGGTCGGTCGACCAAATATGAAGTGAAAAGTTACGCTCTTCTCATAAATGACACAAAAACGAATTACGAAGAGTGCGTATGGGTAGATGATTTGCAAGAATCCACAGAAATTTTCCCGGGCATCCGACTTGACTTTCTTAGCAACCAGCAATTCCCACACACAACTTCCAGTGACAAAACAATATCGATACCGCGTCGGATCGAAATTCGACTTACGCGCGTTCACGTTATCGAGGGCGTTCGCGACTCCATCCAGCGATTCCATAAAGTCGTCATGGTACACTTTTTCTGTTTCACGTCCGACTCGGTTCTGGTGGGCGGTGATGCGTGCTTGCGGATTCATGCTTTTTACGGCTTGCGCCGCACATTCAGACTTCAGTTTCTGACGGGAACAGAAACGGATTGGAAATAACGAGCCGTCGGAAAGCGCTATTAAATTTTCCGCAGGACTTCTTCAATGTTTTTCAGAATGATGTACCCTGTTACCGTTTACACAATCCTAATACCTCGCCCTAATTACCATTGAGATGCTCAACAATTGAAAGTTGCCTTATTGCCTGTTCTGGTACACCCCAGTACAGGGTAGCGGTACACCTTATAGAAATGGCACACCCGTGAAAAAATCCGATACAAATGGTTGAAGAGCACTGATCTATACAACGCGACACTAAACATAAAAATCATACACTAACGAGCAGCATTATGTTGTCACAGCGATGATACGAAGGTCCAGAAACGTAATGCTTACTTGAACGTCCCAGGGACGGAAAAGAAATTGCCTATTAAGATTGGACTTTTCGATGACATCCATGTCGGTAACGTATATCTTCCCACCGTTGTCCTCTGTCGAAGAAATATTTATGACATTATTTAACAGCTGACGACAACCACCAAATCGACACCTTTATTTCGATAGACATACACCGTCGCAAGCATGATCAAAAATTGGCCAACTTACTCTGCGTGGAGTCGGCACAGCCAAGGCCTATCATCGCAAAATTTTTCAGCAGCTCACAGCCGATTGCACCGGACCCGACGACGAACCATTTTTGTCGGCTCAGCTCCTCTTGAAATTTCCTACCAAATACGGCCGTTTGGGAGTCGTAACGGGCCCCGGTCTGTAATGGTGACGGGACAGAGTTGGTATGAGCCAGAACACATTAGATAGCGTCCCTAGGAACGTTACAGACAGATTATCTCGGAACGTGGATTATTTTTCTATACAGTTACAAGAATGGACAAAAAATAGTGTATGGAAGAATATATAGCATCACCATCATATAGGTTACTAGGATAATAAACTCTGTATGCCTAATTTGCCAATGGGAGATTATGAAACGGAAATAGACGTAATATCACATCACTTTCGAAAGTAGGCACAGACGATGAAATTACAGGAATTTTTTTAGATACAATCCTCGAACACGGTATTGTCACCCGCACAGATGAATTTGCTGAAGCGAATTGAGAACAAATCACTTCATTTAGATGAAATCTTTCATCAATTTGGTTGGGTAAACGTAACTCAGATTCCACGTAGTGCATGTTGTTATACGGTAAAATACAGATCAACTTACAGCCTTGCACGAGGATTCGTCGATAACAGAATCGTCTTCGGGCATGCATTCCAGGGCGTCGAAATACAGAAATTGCTTGATCGGATGAAATTTACCGCTGCACGCCTGAAATACAAGCAAACCATTTTATGAACTAAAATTCAAACACACATCGAAAAAGCGAGTACCTTCATCACTTCTTGCGCCGCGATGCTGCCAATAACCGCTTGCATTGGACAGAGGTCGCCCCTGGCGTTGTAGGAGAGAGACCTCATGAGATCGGCGTCTAGTTTCTCTACTTTGGCACTGTCTGGCAAACCAGAGTTGATTTCCTCGGCCAAATTGTACACGAACGCCGCGTCATCCTAGAAACAACAGCGTATAATTTATTTAGGCTAGCATATTATCCGGAACATTTGCTTAGCACAGCACCCGAAGTATGAATAGAAATATACAGCCAACGATCCTAAATGTTACTTACAAGTAATACATCAGGTCTTATTTAAACATGACATGTTAAAGTAGGTCAATTTTAGTATTACTAACTCCAGCCATAAGCACTTAAGCAGTTTACATCAATAGTTATACAATATACATCCTCGGTAAACACCTTTATAAAATATCATTAGCTAAAAAGAGATCCCAGAGCAAAAGTAGATACTATTTCTGTCTGTATATTAGTCTTGTAAATGTAAGCCAACAAACCTTGTTCCTTGGGGCAGGAAGGTATCCTTTTTGTTGAACAAAGGCGTGAAGAGCTTGGAATCCAATATGCAGTTGCCCCGGTCTTTCAAACTTCGCGAAATCGGTCATCACAAATTCCGGCTCGAGCATAGCGTCCGGCAGCGATTTCTGAATTCAGAAATGGCAGAGTTCATCGAGAGTCAGCCATTGAGAACTGATTTTGTCAAATCTTCAGGCGGAACTTGTGTGCCTGAAAACCACAAACCCTGTGTACTTACAAACGATACTTCCGCAGGCATTTTGACTTGGACAGCAACTCCGCCGCCTTTGTACGAGCTCAGCCCGCTAACATCGCCGATGTTGAACGTGTAAGGCCCCATAACATTGATTTTTCTAGGTTGACAGCCGTTCAATTCAGTCATGCCCTACAAAATAATAAAATTGAACACGATACCACAACCGTACCGTTCGTGTAAAATGTGTGATGGGCAGTTATGAACCTACAACCACCACTTTGGACGCCCACCGTGCTATAGAATCAGCTGCTCGCAGTCAACAGCTAGCAGCATTGCAAATCTTAATCAGCCTAGCAAAGGAGGTGAAAATGACACATGATTATGAGTTATGGAGAAGACACTTAACCCTTACGAGGTGGGGCCATATTTTGCAGAATTGACCTTCAATTTTCAAATTCTCAACCGTGACCCCACCAGGTCTTGAATCTGGGCCGTTCCGGTTTACAAGTGGGCGGAGTATAGCCCTCTACCGATTCCACCCTTGATCGACACCCCATGACATGTCTGAGGTTTTGTAATAAGTTTAAATAAACAAGCTTTTTCCCCCAAAAAATCTCTCTCTCTCTCAATTTTCAAGGCCGACCCTCAGGATGGCGTCAGAGAGAGGAATGTGATGCTCCAGTGCGTAGCCACTGTTGCCTGGTTTCAAACAAGCCGTCAGCCATGGTTGTAAACCGCGCGGTTCGTCAGATATCGAAAAATGGAAAATACATATAAAATTTACAAATGGGCGTGGTCAGTGAGCGGTCATCAAGGTCAAGTTAATGATCAAGACTCAATCGGCCCCTACAGTCCGGTTTATGGCATAAAACAACGCGATATGCTTTCTTTTGTCATATCCAACCATTTGCAGGCATAGTATGACTCATATGCCGACTGCATTTGCACTTGAACTTGACCTAGATCTTGAAAATCACTGAAGTGTGACCAAAATTTACAAATCCCCCTCAGAAAACTTTCCAGAAAACGTTTTGATGTTTGAAACGGTGAAAATTTACACAGAAAACCGTACATGTTGACTTCTGATGTTCTGGCAGATTTTCCGACAATATTTCCCACTCGGAAAATACCCGGAAGTTTTAGGTGATAACCATATTTTATTTAATTTTTAATTTTTTGTTTATTTTTACTAACCAAAATTTTTGAGTAAGGTACCAAATACATCGGAAAAGTCTCAGCTTTTCAAAAAACGTATAACCCGATGTCTAGGGCGTGTCAACATGGAGAAATCGGTGTTGGAGACATGCCATATCAAATATGATACGCCCACCTCGTAAGGGTTAACATATGGTAGCATAAATAAAACAGGATATCAGGGGGCACTCACCATCACTACGCTTTACACACACATAATAAAACCAAATAAGAATTTTGACTTCAATAACAATCAACTAAATTATTATCAATTTTAAGTCTTGGAAAGCACTACTAGGACCTATGTTTCACACGGCTCAGAACCACGAAAAGCACGAGGATGTAATGATTATATACAGCATCCGGGAAGAACAGTATTCGGTAGAAAGACACGAAATGCTTTTCAAGCAAAGTTCACATTGCATGCCATCTACATACACCCAGGAAGTTTCGACAATGAACAGGGAGCCGGGATTAGAATAGTGAGGGATGCAGGGACAAGCAATTCGTGTCAGCAATACGGACAACATCCAAGGCTAATCAGTAAGCGCCTTAACCCACGTGCAGCTGGTTGGCTAAGGTGGCAATCAATTTTACTTTGTCAATACCGTGAAGACGAATCTAGCATTGCGTTAACTTGGAAAATGCAGCAAAATGCTCAAACCTTGACTTCTGTGAAGGTAACATAGTCTCCGGATTCGAAACCGTGTCGCGCTTCGTCCATACAAGCAACTATGCCTTCGCCTTTATCCTAAAAAAGCAATATGGATTTGACATCAGAGAAGCTCACGAACGCGGACGCACACATATGATCGTACTGCACTTGAACACCCCAAGTCTTTGTGGCACTATCGATATTTTTGTATCCAGTTGAGATCCCAAAATATCATGAGCCTGAGTCAGTACGAAATTTTACATAAATCGAGCTGGAATCCGATAAAATTTTGTTTCATGACACACCACATCACCAACATCAGATACATCAGTGCATGGAATATTTACACTGCGTTTTCGAACTAATTCCGTCATTGCAACGCACGATGTGACAAAACAAAACAGAAAATACATCAGCACGGATCCCTACCAAAGAAATTCTCCACTCATGACAGTACATTCCATTCAGAAACATACTATTACAAACAACAACATGATTTCAAAGTCGCATACAATTTGTACTTTGAAACAGGGAAGCGAGGCCAACTGATAACAAGCTTAACGGAAAACTGAACAACACATTAAAAAGAGTCAACAACTCACGTTGACAGTTATAGCCGATAACATGACCGACAGCTCTTGTTCCCCGTTAGTGTCATACACAACAAACTTGTCCCCAAAGTCGCAGAACAACATCCCAAACAGGCCTCGCGTTTCGGCCACAATCAGCCTGATTCCTTTTGTATGGCAAAACGTCCCGATCCGCTTTTGCTCAGCGGGAGACGACTCTGTCAACACCACAACCTGCAAAAGACAACGCTCATGTAGAGATAGTAACTTCTTCCGGGGTACCAATATAAACTGGAAAACCGTCAACAATCATTCCAGCACTCCAGCAACGCTTCACACGAACGTACTTGGAAATTGACTAGAAAGTCATCTGTCAAATCGCCGGTGTAAGGCTCAACAGGCACGTAGGAATTGAGTTCGGATATCCTCGGAGCAGATACTTCGGCTCTGTTCTTCCCCACGTCAGATTCCGAGAGAAAATACTGCGAAAAGAGCAAATCGGGGTAAATTCCGCAAATCCGCAGAGCCGTGGCCCGGTAGCACACACCTGCGAGCTGAGGTCTTCGTGAGCGCACGCCTTGCTGTCATGAACGGTTACCGACTTCACACCGGCCAGCACGACGTTCTTCGTAATTTCGATGCCAAGACCTTTCATGCCGCTAATCAGAATGTTGGAAGCGCCCATACGGCGCATGGCATCCGCGCCTAGGACATATCTGGACAAGTGAAATTAAAATGACAATATTGGATTACAGCGATTACTTCTATATATGGCACGTGCAAACAGTTGAGTCGGTTTGAAATTTAATTTAGGAGAGTAGGGCATTTAGATAGATACCAGTATGGATAAATGCTTGATCAAGAAAATGAACCCTGACAGAGCTAGATCCCAGGTTTAGAAAAATATATTTTCAATGCAAATGATGTTGTAGTTGTATGCAAATTCCCATTGAATCAAGTATAGATCCTACTCCCTTTTCCTTGTATTGTCTTGACATATAATAGCTGTATAGAAGAAATGAACAAGTAGCTTGCAGATCATATGAATTACATTTACAGAACTTTTGTCTATATTAGCATTCCACATGTCAACAGGGATGAGATGTGTGATACAACTGCACACCGTGATAAACTTGCAGCATAGGAATACATTGAACAAAGATATACCGTGCAGTTATTGTTTTATGATAATAGGACCACAATTCTTGAAAGAATTCCTCATGTTAACAGCGATGAGATGTGATACAACCATACAGTCATACACCATAATAAACTTGCAGCATAGGAATATATTGAACAAAAAATATACTGTGCAGTTATTGTTTTATGATAACAGGACCACAATTCTTAATAGAATTCGTCATGGAGACTGCGATGAGATGTGATACAACCCATACAACTATACACCGTCATAAACTTGCAGAATAGGTATATATTGAATAAAAAATGTACCGTGGAGTTATTGTTCCATGACAAACAGGACCACGGAGACCTCTTGCTGAATCATTCAAGGTATGCCATTAATACATCAGCATTGAAATTAAGATTTATGGAGCTGCTCAGGACGGTGAACTTAGCAATACCAACAATCCTCATTCAATCATGCTTGGATAAGCACCAAGACTGTTACCATTTAGTTCGTAATAGTAGTGTATACCATGATCTCCACAGATACAGACATCGAATCAGGGCCTATATTTACATTGCACAGCTCCCAATCCTATTTATCAGACTCCTACTCTAAACATGAGTCATGATAATTGCCTCTGTGGTGCTTCATTTCAGGCATACACACTAAAATACAGAGTAAAACACCAACTATAAACCACTGATACTACTCACAGTTGTCTGGAATACAGACTTTCATCGATGGCGGCTTCATTAGCTTTTTTGCCGTTCTGAGCCATGTTCTAAAATACCAAGACACCAATTTAATAAACTTCAGGTCTCCATTCATTGCAATGAATGAATGCCATTTAACAAAAAACAACAATGACAAGTTCACTATACTTTATCAACATCTATCTTCCCTGAACCGATATGCCTACACTTTGATAGTTCACTGTACAAATACATACTGACACATTTTATAACTGGTATTACTTTGGTATTGCTCCTACTAGTAAATCAGACTTCTGTAACCATGTAATCAGACTGCCTCTACTTTCAACACAGGCTACAACGGAATCAGCCAACACATGAACAGGAACAGATACTAGCATCAGCTATTTAGACCATACAAACGGTTTCTGCTTGAGGCAGTGCCTCTGCCGCTGCGTCATCAATAATTAACTAGGGAAAAGTGTCATGTTTATCTAGAGTAGAGAGACCGATATATCAGCTGATTTTGTATAAAAATTCAACAGAGTTAAAATCTCATATATATAGACAGTAACAAGCACAGAAAACATCAATTCCACATCACAATTCCGGTCTAAATACAGCACAATACAGTTGATCACAGACATACCATCTGAATAATACAATAGTGCGGTTCAGACAATGAATGGGCTTATATATATCATCATTGCAACACTATGACGCAATACGCCGTGCCTTTATAAACAACTAGTGTCAGCCATCGTGATAGTGAAAATATCATTTTTCATCACACATAAACCAATACTTTCCAGAAAGCTCTATTGTGCCATTTGATCACATAATGCAGTACATTTAGTTAGAGAAAAGCTTCTATATGAACACCAGATCGTATGTTATTTAAATCTGGACTTGATTGCGCTAACTTTGGAGGAAAAGACATATTATAGTGACCAGATTATTCAGACTTACCAGCACACATTATACAAAATCAATTTGCAGCATGCAAAAAATAGACTTCACCTGTTTGACAGAAACTATAATGGATTCTCTTTGCGGTACAGTGCTGTTGTCTTCGATTTTTCTGTACTTTCTTGGCGGAGAAAGATCTACGGCACTTGGGGAATTTGTATTATCGTTGACACTGTCCGAGGACATGAAGATATGCTACAAGGCAATGTAACAAGACAAAGTCACTGTCCCATTCACACAGACAACGCGATTAGGATGAGTTAGATACACCTGGAAAGATTGAAATAATATGTTGAGATGATGATTAATCCAATTGTGCATCCGTATCAAAATTCTCATTCAGTTATAATTCAGGAAGAAACCACAATAGAAATTATGAGTGGTAATAGTATAATCGGAGCGGCGTCATTCACTGACACTACCAACGTTCATGATACTAATACCATGGGTTGGCGCTGAGAGCAAATGGGACGGTGTAGGTTTAGAAGACAACTGCTGCGTAGTGTTGAAACTATTGATAAATAAAGCAGCTAAATTCACAATGAAAATGTGGAATCGATTCAGCCAGGGCAATTTAAGGTCGCCTGTCTATCTATTCAGCTGTATCGGAAAAGTCCATTGTTACTTGACAATGTTGAACCTGCCCATCAACAAGCTAATTTAGCAGACGGCAGTATCCGTGAAAAGCGTGTTTCACTATGTGTGTTGTGAGAACTATACGCAGTATTTGAGCAGGTATTGCCTACTGCAAGGTGTGATGGCATTTCAACAGAAACTGCCTTGCCTGATTTTATTTTGTCTCAAACGATCGTGATTTTACCACAGTACCGCGACGGTGGCCTTCGACACGGCGTTACTGGTTGCGAGACACGATATCGCTTCCACTTGACGGTCATATTTACCAAAATTTATGTGTGGAATATATCCATTCTTAGTAATGATGAACCTGATAAAGGTTAAAATGGCACTGTCCGGATTCAATGATAATCCCGTGGTATTTCACCGTAATTTGATGGAGAAACATAAATCAATCAACTCAGAAAATTGCACGAGGAGATGATGATTTGATTCCAGGATATATTCCAATTAGAAATTCCTCGCCAGATATTCAATCCATTCTGTGACGTTTCCGAGCATGAAATGGTTGGGGAGCTGATTACATTGCAGTGTAGAACAAGTTTGATTTCACCCCTAAGTTCAGTATCTTCAATCAATCGTTCTGGATACACAATTGAATCAAAGTAATACTCTCACTGGAGTCGGTTTGAGTTTTTCGTCATTGCCCTTCCCCACTCATATGTGATAGAACGTGTTTTAAGTGCCGTGATAAGCTTTCTGGCTCACAGCAGAAATCGACTTGACAGTACGGGACGTAAACCCTGGAGATTTTAGAATGAGCTTGTTCTTACCACGACTCAAACCCAATATGTCGAGGATGATGATAATAATAATACTACAGCTTCATCCGTCTCATTATTAGCTGTAATAAATGCAGAACAACTTTCGTTTTATCATTTACACGTGGTGAGGGGGGTGTCGGGGGCGCTGGTACTTTATTCGTTGCCCAGGGGGGCGGTAGATAAAAAAGTTTGGGAGACACCGATATAGACATATATCACGACACATATTTTTCAACATTGAAGTATGAACATAATTCTTTCAGAATGGTTTTCTTTTTGGTATTTGAAATATTGCCTTTTTATAAAATTCAATCATCCCTTTCATTTTTAGAAATTAGCTATGAGGATTTATCAAGGATAATCCCAGTTATTGATCGGTGGATAATAATTCAAGAATTATCAAAGAAAAACTCAAATACCTCCGCTTCTACAGGTCGGAATTGAGTCAAATTTGTTTTGCATCGTTTTTGAAGACAGCGCAATGATTTTATGGGGTTGGCAGAGAAATTTGAACAAATTTTTTTTCGGCACTTTTGGTAAGTTCAAAATTTTATGATTACCAGTTGGATTGAATTCAAATTTGGTGTGGGTCGTTTTTTAACGCAAACTAACGATTTTATCACCTAGCCAGCAAGATTCAGGAAAAAAAAATTTTTTGAACAGCCCTAACCCGCACCAAGAGCCTCAAGCGATACTCTCACTTGTGATTTTTGTGAATACATTTTTTATATTTCTGTATTTATTTCTGTAAAATCATTGTGGTATTTTGTTCGAAAATCGGTATACCCGCAATAAAATCAAGAAATGTAGTGACACTTAATCATGCATAGCGCTCCAAAAAATTTCAGGTTGAATAACTCTGATTAAAAATACCCTAATTTTATGTTGATTGATGAAATAATTTTGGGCCCCTTTCAAGCTACCACTTTGGTTTGAAGATGAGTAATCAAAAATTTTCATATTCCACAAATTTTTTTATCGTGAGAGTGTAAGTTTTGTGGAAGGTGCTTGGTGGTCCCAAAATATTGTCTCACGATCCCAAAATATGGTCTCGCGGACTACTGTTTGAGAACGACTACTCTATATCAAATCTGTCCTAAAAGAGAGAATTCATTAAAAATCCAGCACAACAATAACACTAGTGCATGTGTTAACCTTTTTCCAAGTCAACATTTGCGCCATAGTGAAAAAAGCATGCCAGATTAATCGATTAACCTCAGAGTCATCGGGAGTAAACTTGATGATATATTTTTTTAGCCAACAGAGTTACGCAGTCGTGAAAAAACATGTCAAAGTTACAACAATATTCCCACAACTGAAAGTGACGATCTTATTTCTTTGGATACATCAATTTTCTTGGCAACAATACACAGAGTGCTAACTAATTGAGACGAAAGTGGCCAACGCCACCTTACCGAAGTTTAATGCGGTTCGCATTTGAAACAGTCGGGGGCCTGTTTCCACTCAAATATAGGGCGCGAAGGGATCCATGGACAGAAAAACGGTTGGGAACCAATGTGGTAATAGGAAATGGTGAAAATTGCAAATAGCAATCATTTTGTTCACAATGATATGAATTTTCAATGCTCCGTTGAAACCATTGGTGTCACTTGAAAAATTTCAACGTAACTACAGAACCGTAAACCGGGGTAACTTTGGACTTAAGGGTAACTTTGGACACTAAGCAGTAAAAGATTTAAATGGTTATTGATGGAAAAGGGTTGCCGCTGGATGTCCAATTCTTTTTCCTGAGGCAACAGTACCACAAGTAGTCTCAATAAAAGATGGACTCATTTCACTACCAGTTAAACTTGACCCAACATTGATAAATTAATGGCGGGGGTCAATTTCATCAAAATTGATGGCCATTAAACTTCTTACAACCAAACATAGATAGCATGTGATTCATAGTTTCAAAACTTGGCAGCAGATACCTCTAAGTAGTCTTAATCCATGGCAAAAATCTCAGAGGGGTCACCCTTAGATCAATACAAGAAAATGTGATGTCCAAAGTTGCCCGTCAAATTTTATCAGAACGGGGTTACTTTGGACAGTGGAAAATGTGATATTCATAGCTCTGGAAAGTGGCTGCTTCATCTGTGTCAAAGTGATCGTTAACTATATTCCTTACGACCTACCTAATGGCTATTCAAAATGGAATGAGAAGGTTAATAAATTGAGAGTTTGACAAAATATGAAAAAATTGGTAGGCAATGAGCCGAGAGATTGTAATCGGGTGTAAGCTACTTCAAAAACTCATCACATACTCCTAAAGATGTGCCTGCTGAATATGGGATATCGTAAATTATGACAAATATATCCATCAGAGGACATAAGACAGGGAAAGTGTATCTTTCAAAGAACAGTAATATATTTGAAATCAGCAATAAATCACGGTAACATGCTTAATGTTTGCTGTCGATTGCTGACACTGCCAGTGGGATACCCCTTATCACCATATGTTATTTATAAGTCATAATTTGTGAAGGCATGAGGGAAAATTGAGATAAGGGATGAATAAGGGGGCATTACCCTTGATAAACTACCATTTTTTTTGGGGGGGGGGGATTAGGTAAAAATCATGCAATAGGCCAGACATATACCATTTTGTTTCAGTTTTAGCCACTGCTCTCATCAACTCTTACCAAATAAGCCTCATTCACGAGGTTTCATAAACAATTAAGTGTAAACGCATACAAAAAACTACATTGTCCAAAGTTACCCCACATGCAGGGGTAACTTTGGACACGGATAATTTACGAAAATAAGGTACTTATTTATGACCATGAAGATTTTGGATTAGGTAATTCTAATCTTTGCTCCATGACCCATGAAAAACACAAAACTTGCATCCCCCACACCCTAGCATTTCCAAGATACAAAGCGGAATTGTTGAAAATTGTTTAAAGTTACCCCGGTTTACGGAATATCAATGATCAAGTCCTCTGCAATGATGATGGGATATCAGATACTCATTAAATCTATTTGCCCAGCTTGGTTTTTCCCGATACCGAAGTTTAAACAACAAACCTCATAGATACATAGATCAGTGAAAATCTGCTCAAGCCTCTTAGAAATGGACAGATGTTCCCAGAGTCACATGTTCTTTTAACTGATCTTATATACCTTAATCAATACATTTTAAAACATTAACAAGAGACAGGTTTTATTGATTACTACATGGAAACAGTGGATTTTCTGACTGATGTAGGCTATCCAGTGCAGAACAGAAGGTGCTGAATCAATTTAATGCAACCTAGTCATTAGTATACATAAATTCACGACTAAAAATAATGGTATACAGCTGTTTGAAATGAATTAAGACTTCCGTTTGTATGAAACTAAAGCAGTAAATGAAAAATCTCTTCAAAGATACATGAACTGACCTGATCTCATTATTTATAAAAGGTAATCACGCTTGATGCCGTGGAAAGGGGCCATTTGGACTTAACATTACTGACTTGCGATGAAGGACAAAAATCATGTTAAGGTCCAAATACTTCTAGAATCTACATCTATCATTTCCTTGCTGTGAATATATATCAAATACTTGTCCCGAGTTTGTCGTTTTACATAGTTGACCCAATTTTCTGTTAGGTGACCTCCATACAGAATAAATGCCATTGCATCTCAAATCTAGCTCTGGATGCCTAGTTTCAAACGTGTGATAAATGTTTTGTAGACCATTCGTACATTCAAGTTGATTCAACATCTCCCAGTTATTGATGAAAAGGTGTTAAGTTCAAATCAATTTGATTGCTGATAGCACTATAGCAGATTACACAGCCTGAACAGAATGCCGAACCAGTAATAATACGAAACTGATACATACGAGCTGGATCTGTTCAACCCAAACATACCAATTTATTCCGAAAATCATTGGAGAATAATGAGCGATATATGGAGAGATGACAATCACATAGCATAAGGCGTTTTAGGTGCTTTTGCAGCCTAGGTTGGAGTGACCACATGCAATGGACATTTGGGCAACGATTTAGGAACTTCTACAATAAATGCACAATATCAAGCAAGGTTTCCTATGACAGCGGGATATCAACAAGGGATGGTACGAACCCCTGAAAGGTTCTGGTTCGTGTGAACGTGAACCTGTTTTAAAGATTCTGTGTCAACGCGAACATGAACCTATGACGTCATGTGACATCATATTGCTAATACCAACCCGTAAATCAATATATTGATGTACATTGTACATGACTAGCAACGACTCAGGCCATATTAGCTCCAATGCTCAAGTACATGCTGACTTTATGAACGTCACTTGATGTATGAACTGGAACAATCAAATGCTATATTAATTCCACGAAACTGCTTCGCAAACGATCTCAACGAGGACTCGGCTAGACCAAACAGATGTATTCTCAAGAGTGAAACACTGGTTTCTATACTTGCGCCGGACATTTTCTCATATACATGTTACACAGTAGCCACCACCCCAACCGCACAGATTTGGTTTTTATGAGAGAATAAGGATATCAAATCAACATAGATCACGAACACCTCATACATTTTTTACATTTGACATCGATTGATTCCTAACAGTTTCATTTATGTAAAAAACATTGGTAGACTAAGACTTAAGCACAATTCACCGACTTCCTACATGTAGCGTGTTTCGTTCTTGCTATCGTGGGATTGCAAGCCAAGCTTACAGCAGAGAGTCACTCAAGCTTCACAAACGGAAAGCTGAATATTCCGAGCGAATATTTTTGAAATTGGCCAGGAGCATGCTCGTTTGGTGCTCAATTTCTGTTCGTTTTGCCAGCGCCATGCGTAGAGTGGTCCGAAGTTGAATGCAAAGAATTTCAACCGAAGATGTTACAATGACGTGAAAAAATTGTATTACATGCAAAAGGTTCACATTGCAGAACCTACCAAGGTTCCAAGGTTCATTAGTCAATGCATAGGCCTACCTCCAAATTACAGAGGTTCACACACAGAATCTGAACCTCGCGTTCACACCATCCCTAATATCAATGTCCTCCATGGGTTTCAATCATTATCAACTCCAGTTAGGATTAGGTTTTGGAGATAACTAATTTGCCTTACAATAGAGGTGTTCTCCAAGGTGGGGTAAAAGGAGGTCGCTAGGGAGCATTGCTAAGCTAAGCAGGCCATGCCTGGGTGGAGTCTCGGTACTTTGGTGTGCTGGTTAGTGCTGGGCACAAGCCTTGAAACCTTGGTTGGCCGTATCTTAGCATACGAAACATGTAGTACAAAGCTAGGTACGTTACTTGAAATGGCACAAGTCTTTTCAATGTGATGGATAACAGGCATCATATTCTTTGTGGTCGCATAAAAGGTACATATTTCAACTTTGACATATTAATATTACACAGTATGTTAAGACGTCATAATGAGTGATACCTGATGATTCGACTTCAAGCATATTACATGATTCAGAATCAAATCACTCGGGTATTCGATTTTGCCCAGCTTTTTGCCCAGTGCTGGTAGCATGTCATTCCCAGTTAAGCAGTTTCACAGAACTCACTAGCCACAGGGCCAGCATAGGCAACTCTGTGAGGGCGCGAGGTCAGAGCATCATGATGTATGCAGATCTCTAATGGTATGTACCGTGTAATAATAGTTTGTGCAGTAGAAATCAAGGTTTGGGCGACAGTGTTGGCCTATTACTTGCTAACAAGTTCACTCCTTATTTGTGGGTCTCGCGTGCATGTGCATTAGGGCTGTTCAAAAATAACCTTTTTTCCTGAATCTTGCGGGTTACTTGATTAAATCGTTAGGTTGCCTTGAAAAATGACGCACACCAAATTTGAATTCATTCCAACCAATATTCGCGGATTTCGTAGAGTTTGAAAATTTTGAATTTGCCTAAAAATGCAAAAAAAAATTTTTTTCAAATTTTTCTGCCAACCCCATGAAATTGTTGCGCTGTCTTCAAAAACGTTGCAAAACAAATTTGACTCAATTCGAAGCCGTAGAAGTGGAGTTATTTCAGTTTTTCTTTGATAATTCTGGGATTATCCTTGATTGGTGGATCATCCCAGAATTATCATCAAAAAACTTGAATAACTCGGCTTCTGCAGCTTGGAATTGAGTCAAATTTGTTTTACATCGTTTTTGAAGACAGTGCAACAATTTCTTAAGGTTGGACGGAAAATTGGAAAAAAGTTTTTTTTTTGCATTTTTAGGCAAATTCAAAATTTTCAAACTCTACGAAATCCGCGAATATTGGTTGGAATGAATTCAAATTTGGTGTGCGTCATTTTTAAGGCAACCTAACGATGTAATCAAGTAACCCGCAAGATTCAGGAAAAAAGGTTATTTTTGAACAGCCCTAATGTGCATTGACCAGAGCCTTGCGGGTGCACGAGACTCCGAATATTTAGCCTAGTCTAGTTGATAACCACAATTGATATGGGATGCAGGTTTCATACTAATGGACATTGTAATGCGTGAAAAGTAAAGTGTGTGTTAAAACACAAATAAACCTATACTGCAGTATAGGCTGCTAGTCTTATGGTCTGGGGCAATAATGGGAAGACCGAGGCTCAGTATTGATGAAATGTTTCCACTTACGGTCGGAGATCAAAGGAGACGGAAGGTTAAATTTCAAGTTATGCATCACAGCTATTAACATCGTCAAAGAAACATCGGTATTACCAATACCAACATCGGCGAGGCACCGTCGAACATGATGATAAGTAGATTCGATCAGTCTACCGGTTTTCAGATTTTCATTCAGGAAATTTCCTCGCTATCTTCGAACTTCAATTAACGACGAATCTGCCGATACCGGCATTTCGATTGCAACAAACACGACAACACCAACCGAGCTGCAGTCATGCAGGACAATTAACAACGAATCAACGAGTGACGGCATTCTACCAGAAAATGTCTGTCAGCACGCAACACTGCCTGTGGAAATACCATTGAACATAATGTAGTTGTATTGCTCAATGCAGTAGTCTGTGTCTGATAGTGTTGGACAAATTCGCATTCATGCCTGAATTTGCAAAAATACGAATATTTCATGTGCATATGGTAATTTTACGTATTAAAAATCGGTTAATATCGTTGATGCCCTAATGTCCATTATTTTGTTTGTCGGTCTGTTCGCTGTGGTGTTCCTTTTTTTCATCGATACCGGTATTTTTGCAATGTGAATGTCAGACAATAGGACTTTAATAAAATGGATTCTACCTATTACATATCACAGTGAATACTTCGTCTTTTATCAGTTTTGTAAGCGATTAGCCCATTTGGGTGCCAAATTTTTGCACTTTTTCAAGCTGTCTAGCAACGCAATTTTACGTTTGTCACGTTGACACTTTGGTTTTGTTTCTTTATCACAATGATAACTTGCTTTCAGCTCATTTTAGATGAGTAGCAAGTGCTTCTAGGGCAGTAGGCCGCCGAATGCCCGAATTTAAGGTTACTCTAAAAGTAGTTTATCAGCGTGCGGACTAGGGCTGCTCGACCACCTCACGCAGTGAAAAAATTGAATTTCCCCAGACTCCCTCCAGCTTATTCTAGGGGTAATTGAACTGCAGCAACTCATTCTTCTTTATATAGGTTATGTGGAGTAATTTGGCACTATTTCGGTCAACTCGTCGATCGTTTTTGACATATATTTCTGTACCCTGTATCATTTCCGTGCGATTTCTGAATGAGACTGTTTGTTTGTGGCCCAGAGTGTATGTGAGCTTGCAAATGCGTAGTATGTAAAATGCATAACTCCCGGTTAGTAGAGTCCTGTGGTCTAGCCTGATTGAGGGAAACGTTACCCAGCCATGGGTAGCCGTGACATGCGATATCTCGCCACCTCCGGCGTCCGGAAATGCTCCATGTTCCTCCCTATTGGCCTTACACGAAAAGTCATTATGAAAGCCTCGCCTTTCGCCCGCGGAAAACATACTTTCACATCCCACCACACCATTCAAGGAAGTGTATTTCCTCGAGCCGAATAGCTCGTCACGCGTTTGAAATAAAGCGACTCGACTGACAGAAACTGCCTCAACTAACCATGCAATAGCCATCTCCTTGTCCGTGTCAACAACACACGCGTAATTTTCTCACAAGAAAACACAGTAAGAATACAGTTCACCCTTAATTCCTGATAGCAAACATCAAAGTCTACCCCTCCCCCAACTATTCACAGCTGGAAGTACAGACCTATTGCTCAAGACGGTTTGTAATATACGGGTGGATCATCAAGGACAGAGCGGTCATCACGATTGTAGGCAAATCACATCAATAAACGCCTACTTCGGCACAATGTCAACAACAAACTTCTTCGACAATAATAAAAAGTTCGTTCGGCTGTTCGCACGATAAGAAACGTTGATACAATAGCAGGGCCGAGATCATCTTGATTCCACTATATTGCACAGTACTATTTGATCTCACGCAAAAGAGTAGGCCAGCCCGAACATTTACATAACCCTCCTCAATAAGGCACAACTCCACCGAGGGCGGGCTCGTTATAATCAAGAAACCGAAGGCATGCGCCCGTTTCGTTTGGCAGCAAATTTCAACATACATTAGCAACACAGATGATACTACCACCGGATGTAGAATACAGTAAAATAAAATTTTGTCTCTTCAATATTCTTACAAGTTCACGTACGATGACGTCTCGATCGGGAAGATCGATGATAATGCAACAGGCTTCACTGTTTGCGACCCCATGCGGAGCTGCCGTACTGGGCTTTGCCCATGTCGCTGGAAGCACTCAGACTCGGGAAGTCGTCCATACTGTTGGTATCAACCTTGAAACAAATGAGTACGCATTGAACATGACTGTTCGAGTTTGATAGTCGAAAGTTTCTTGGTGCATATTCGCGAGTGACTGACACATTGTCAGAATAGCGACGGGGAATTACATGTCAAGCAACAACAGGGGGTTAAATAGTCAGGGTTGCTAATGAAGTAGTGGTAATGAAAAAAATTCCACTTAATGACAAGTGGAGTTGTGATTTTCAAGCATGTCAAAACTACTTTCAGTGTGGAAGTATAAAATGAAAAGCACGCAAGTAGTTTCAAGAGTAGATCAAACTAAAAAGTCCCACTAAAAGGTACATCTCAGAACATTTGTGACTGACTCAAAACGTCTAATGACGCTACTGATAGGTGCATCTTTCGATAACATATTGAGTTACGGTGTTACCCCTAGCTCGCTATGACAATTTCTTTCGCAAAAGTGATGCAAACGTGCCATAAAACTGCTTACTTCTACTTTACAAAACGGAAAAAGCAAGCAGTTTTGCACATTTTTTAGGCAGACACGTCAAATGAAATATTCAATAAACTCAAACAAAGAACTGAGACCGGAAGTAAAATGGTCTGTATCGGTATATGTTACAACTGCAACGAGTTGCAGATACGAGACGTACCGAAATCATTTTCGACTGGTCTCGCAGTGGAAAAACGTTTCCAGCAAAATTTAAAAATCCAAACATATGTCGTACCACAAATGGCATGCTATCCGAAAATGGTACCTGTTGGTGCCATGGCGCATCCCTAACCATGAAAGCCTCCTGGCCACTTCTGGGCCCGCGGTTACCTTGCCGATTCTGTGAGGCTCGCGTGTAGCGATTGGCTTCCTCGCGTTCCACGACATCTTGCATCTGGCAATGAATACGCACGATGAAGAAAGAACAGCCGTGATGCATTTGGTAAGAGTTGGGGATCGCATGCCAACTGATAACAAATACGGCTAGGCAAAATGTAAGTTTAGAGTCGAGTACTCAAGTGCCCTTACGATGACGTCATATGAGTAATAATGGCCTGGAAAGTTGAAATCTGTACTTTATATGGCCATAAGAATAACAATGCCAGTTGCACATCATTAAATGTAATTTGTCTTTCTTGCCCATGTCGAATACTTCATAGCATGGGTCGATTGTTTCCATAAATACTCGGGAGGTGTGTGCAACATGTTTCCGGTGCCGTGTTACAACCAAGACTGATCACGACGTCTCCACAGTAGAAAGTATGGAAACTATATTTTACGTTGATAAAATAACACTTAGCGCGAAGGAAGTATATTTTTGTTATCGACTGTCACTACTCGACAGGAGTACGTACGTATTCTTCCTCCAGATTGAGAATATGCTCGATGCACTCTTCCACACAGTCTTGCTTCCCGGTGACGGTGATAAGGTCCTGGTTTTGAGGGAATCGGATATCCACCTGAAGCCACAATAAGACAGGATTAGACGAAAACCCCTTCTGAATTCCAAGCCGCGGATTCTTACGTGGTAATCGTCCATGATCTTCTTGATGGCCCGGCCCTTGGCTCCGATAAGCCGTGGGTGCACGCGCCGGTCGATGTGAATGTCCTGGCTGACGTGCGATTCCAGCTCGGAAACGATGCCGAGAATGTGATCGCGCGCCTGCTCCGTGTTTTTCTCGTACCCGATGATCTTGATCACGTCCTAAAATTCGCCAGCAAACAGGACCGTTTCAGCGAGATTCAGACGGGGAGCTTGGACAGGGCTACTACTTACCTCGCTTTTGTCGGCTTCCGGAAACTGTATGTTCACGTCGTATTTCTTTCTGATCTCGGTAACGGTCACGCCGCGACGGCCGATGATTGTCGGGTGATAACTGGCGGCTACGTTCACTTCTAGCACGAATCCGCGCAATACCTGAAAAGGATCAAATTGCTGCCAAGACTCAAAATCAAATCTAACACGTAGGGCGATCAAATGGCAAAAGTTGACGATAATTCAACACTTGTCCGTGAAATAAAGGAGCTAACTCAGAACGACCCACGGCATCAAGGTAACGTTACTGTACGTACAGCACTACACTCTACGCAGCGTACAGGAATCTGAAAGCCACTGGGTGATTATAGACTCGCATAATTTTCGACGAAGGAGAGAAGATAATCAAATATAAATGTCTACACTTCAAATTGCAATACTTTTCTGCCAACGCCTCAACACACTACACAAGTCAAATCAATCATATTGAAGCTTCATTGTGTGAAGTATTTTTATGAACTCATACGATAAAGATCACACACACACACACCTTGGCCCACCGTGAGCACTCTTCAACCAAAACGTAGGAAAAGAGCCAAAAATTACCACTAGGCTCAGTTAGCAACAGACCATCTCACGGACACACAAAGGTGGTCAAAGTAATCACAGTTGGTATTCAAGTAAAAGTAGAAGTAACATCGTAAATTTCTACCAATTACATTAAAATTGTACAACTAGCGATTTTCGAGTAAAAAGGTAAGTATTCCAGACATAGCTTCGACTGAAAACGGAGTGGTCAGCAGGCTTCAATAGCAACAGAATATTCCACCGACATACAAAAGTAGTCAAGCGATTTCCAGCAAGTAAGAAAGCAAGGATTCCAGGCCTAGTTTCGTAGTAATTTCACCACCTCTGCCGATACACAATCTGAATACTGCAAAAGTCCTTCAGCGAAAAAAAATACCGGACACATACCCTGTCCTCTTCTTCCTTCTCCAGTTCCTTCACTTTCGCAGCGAGGCCTTCCTTTGCGTCCGCGACTTTCTCCGCCACGCCAGTGATCTAAACCGCAAGTGTCCGGTGAACACAAAGCCACACCTCACAACCTCGCCAACAACTTACCGTGATCACGTCGCTCTCCTGGTCGGCCTGCGGGATGCTGACGTTCACTTCGTAGGTCTTCATGAAGCGACGCACCTCCTCGCCCTTCTGCCCAATGAGAAAGCGATGGTACTTGTACGGTACGTTGACCTCCTCCGCTATCGGCACGGATTCAAGCAGGGCCTTTTTCGCGGCCTCGCACTTGTGCTTGTTGCCCGTGATGTAAATGATGTCGCTCTTT
Organism: Botryllus schlosseri; assembly: GCF_051294905.1. NCBI lineage: Eukaryota > Metazoa > Chordata > Ascidiacea > Stolidobranchia > Styelidae > Botryllus > Botryllus schlosseri. The sequence goes on along the minus strand of NC_137249.1, from coordinate 9,370,470 downwards.
TCAGATTGGACTTTTTCCTCGGATTCTAGAAAGAATCCCACGTTCAATGTTGATCAAAGGTTCCTAACTGCCTTGAAAATGCTAGAGTCTGGGGTACTAATTTTTTTGGCAGTAGTTTTCAACTCTTTATATTTTTCCGAATGGTTGCATGTAAAATTGTGACAGGGTCCAAGAAAGTTTTATGAACTCAACAAAATTCTCGAGTGTCCTAACCACAAAACTGGGAAATTAATGTCTCAAAAAGGTAGTCAACCGTTGTGCCTCACTGACATATGGACCACTTGATGAGCCACCCAATGATTAAAATAAATAAAGTAAAAGGTTAACACATCAGCCCTGCCCTTTCACATCTGTGTTAACAATATGAGTGCAATTAGTCAAAAATCAGGACAGATCTTATAAGGACAACGTAGTTTTATAGTTGGAGTATCAACATTGGATTTCTGAATTGCCAACCCACCCCCGGCAGCTTCTCTCTGTTGTTGTTGTTGCCTGTCTGGAAACTTGATCTGGACATCATACTCTGAGGTGATAGTTTGTACGTTTGCGCCTTTGGTACCGATAACCGTACGGTGATACTTTTCCGGAATGATGCATTCGATGGTGACTTGATTCTCCTGGAAACACAGGATTCTAAAATTACAATTCGTCCTTGGTCCTGCCTGTCTCCCAATCGGCGGCTGTCGCCCTAAAACACAGCTACCGACAACCAACATTTTTCCAGTGCAGGTCCCAAGCCAACGTAAAGACGATGAATAAAAATTTCCCTGTCCGACTCACCAGATCATCCACAATTTCCTTGATCCTGCTTTCAGCAGCGGCGACACAATCCTTGGCGCCCTTGATCTTAACCTCTTCGGACTCCTGTCCCTGCCTTGGGAAGGATACGGTAACGCCGCCGTACTCCTCAGCCAATTCACGCAGCACGGCGCCGCGTCGGGCCACAAAGTGCTTGTGGTACTTGACCGGGACGACGGTGGTGATCTCCACAACGTTTTCCTGTGAGAAAAAAGTTGAAGATATGAATTTTTGTGTGCCAGAGTTTCATTTAAGGCGGTTACACAGAGAGGGAGCCGGAAAATTACCAAAAAAATTGAATATGAAAAAAACAAAACCACTGGACATGGTGATGTCGCGTAAATAATGACGTCCTCACTATGCCAGTTTCCAGTTATCTCGGTATATTAATAAGGAATGTATGTCTCAAATTCGCATTCTGCTGTTGTTCCTAAACTCACTAAACAAAAGTAGACAGATAAATTAAACAAAGACTCCATGTCACAACAGAAATGGGCCTCTCATCGATCATTATCACCGTGTTTTTCAACCGGCTGGTCAGTTTTAGTGACAAAAGCGACCAGAGATGGACGAAGAAATCATTGTTGGCACTGAAGTAGAAGTAGGCCTAACGTCTTAAATTTCTACTCCCGTGCAAGTAGAAGCAGCGATTTCCACTCAAGTATTCTAGGCTAGCAATGTACTGCTAACGAAGAGCCCGCAGGTCAATCCTCCAAATGCCAAAACTCACCAGTTCTTTGATCATCGCCAACAGCATAGCCTCTGCCTTTTTCACCTCCTCCTGCTTGCCGATAATCGAGATGGAATCCTTCTCGACGTCATTTTGCTGAGGAAACATAATACGAGCGCCAGTTTCCTCTCTCACCTATCACGAATAAAAACAGTATGACACACGTGATCCACGTTTCAACCCAGCGACCTCACAAAACACCAACCTTCCGAACATTGGCCCCGTTGCGCCCGATCAGGAACCGGTGAAACTCTGGCTTGCATTTGACGTCCACGGCAAAGCTCGACAGCTCCCGGGATTGCGCCAGGTCCAGCAGCTCCTTCTTGGCCCGGGCTACGTCCTCTTTGCGCCCGCGCACGACCACCTTGTCGCTGCCGGAGCCCTCAGTCGGGAAGTGAATGTGGACGCCTCCACATTCGTTCATGATCGAACGTACGAATTTGCCTTTAGCGCCGATCATAGAGTTGTGCAGCTTCTGGCTGACGACGATGGTCTCTTCCACGACGTCGATCTGCAGATGCATAATAATGATGAGTGTTCTGGGATATTTTTGCAGCACGAAATTCTCGTAAGAATCGCGTAAAATATCATGGTAACGGAACATATGTTCGAAGATTCTATCTGTTTGTAGTGTCATTATAGTCATTTTGCACCAGGTTTCAAAAGTGGCCACCCCCGATTACCTGTTAAAAGCATGCGATCCCTCGACAATATCTACTTTACAAAACTACTGAACCGAATACTTCTCAAACCTCTCCATTTTTACTTCCACCAAGTAGTTTAACATGTCGTGAAAATATTTGCTACTTGTAATCAAGTATAAATTTATACCATTACTTCTACTTAATGAAGCAAAGCTGACTACTTTGACCACATCTGCGTCTGGAGAACTAAAATGAGATGATCTTAGAACACATGAAATTGAGCATGGTGTGCTCAAGCCAGTCTCGGGCATATGGAAACAATATTACAATAATTTTTTCCAGGTACCTTATAGTGAAAACGCTGGAACTAATTCCATGCATGAATCTAATTTCCAACGCCACCACTCGATATCAACAATATTTCCGTGAGTAACCCAGCCCGAAAGCATAATTCAAGCCACAGCAACGTTCGATACAGACATACATACATACGGCCGGTCAGCCCCAACACCAACACAGAAAGCGCCCAAAGTCACCTACCAATTGCTTCTCGATATCCCGGATCATCTTCCTCGCCTTTTCGCAATCCTCCTTTCTTCCGACTATCTTGATCACCTCGTTCTCAGAATTTTCCGTCGGCAGTTCGATCTAGAAGAGCGCAAAATTTCGCTGACAAACGTCCGCTGGAAAACGTCCAAGCGCTATCCAGTACCTGAGTGTTGGTCTCTTCTCGGATTTTTCTGATGTTGACTCCGCCCTTGCCGATGATGTTCTTGTGATACTGCTTGAATATCGGCACTTGAATACTGTAGTTTTTGGCGGTCTGCGAGTACACAAGAGCAATCGATAACGACAATTGTTTGCTCGTCAAGTTCTGCATAACAAATACGTGGGGACAGTTAATCAATAATCATTTGATTCTCCTCTTGAGAGGTACTGGCCAATCATGGGTGCAGGTATCGATAATAATCGCAGTCGATTACATCTTGTCATCACGATCGATCATATTTCAAACACAATCGACAAATCTGCTATACGACCAGCTCTGAAAATATGGGTCATTGAAAGGACTAGGTTTCGCGAAAATCTGGCTTGCTTATAACCAGAATTTGTTATAATGTAATGCTGTTTCAGACATCCCACGACGCCTTCGGACAGATGAAGGGATACAAACATTTTCAAATTTGTATTGATTAAAATTGATCCACCCATGTGTGACATCATAAATAGAACCGTTTGGTTATGGCACTGGTCAACTCAAACGCCTCCGCCACTAACAGCACTACTACGCAAATCAGAACCGAGCGGCTTACCATATCATCGCTCAGTTGCTTCAAGTATTTAAAACACTTCTCCACATTTTGTTTCGGCCCACGCAGATTGACCACGTCGCTCTTCGCAGAAGCGTCTGGGAAGCTGATGGCGACCTGGCAACAACGAATCATATTGTCACATAACTACCCGGACCTCCAACCAATCTGGTGATTCGCTTACATCTTCAAATTGCTTCCTGATGTCTCTGATAGTTTCGCCGCCCGTGCCAATGATGTTTTTGTGGAATCGTTGCTCTATCATGATGTCTTTGCTTCTTTCGTTTTCCTGAAACATCGCGTCGGTTAATTAGAGTCGGCGCGCTACTGCAAAAAAACACGCTTGCGCATAATAATTGCACCCAGTATTCCAGGTTTAGTTGACAAAGGAGTACCCGCTCGGCAAGCTTTTGAAATGTGGAAAAAACGGGATGAAGATGAACAACAGTTCTGGGCCTTTCCAGTTGTATTCAAGTCGAAAATCAATGAGGCATATTATTATCAAACATCAGGTACTGAAAGTACAGGCATCGCACATGAGCCATTCTCACCAAACCCGCAAATTTGTAGTGATTAGGGATGGTGTGAACGCGAGGTTCACGTTCGCGTTCTGTGTGTGAACCTCAGAAATTTAAGAGGTTCAGGTTCACGAACCTTGGTAGGTTAAACTGCAAAGTGAACCTTTTTCATATATTACAATTATCACTATATTATAACATCTTTGGTTGAAATGTATTGCATTTCAACTCCGGGCCACTCTATGCATGGCTCTGGCAGCATAAAAAACAATCAACATTAAACAAGCATACACCTTGACAATCTCTAAAATTTTAGTTGCTTCGTTACTAAGGTTTGCTCGAAAGAGCTAGCTTTCCGTTTGTGAATATTTAGTGACTCTCTGGTGTGAGCTTGACCCGCAATCATACAACATCAAGAGCGAAATACACTAGATGCGGTTAGTCACCGAATGATGCATATTAAACCAATCGATGAAATTGATATCGTTGTATGATGTAAAAAATCTAGCAGGCGCACGGATTCAATCTTGATTTCATGTTTATTGTATCATAAAAACCAAATCTGTGCGACTGAGGTATAACTTGATAATTGGGTAATGTCAGTAGCAAATATAGAAACCCGTTTTACACTCTGCTCAAGATCAACGTAGCAATACTCGGACGCCAAAAACGTTGTCCGGTCTGGGCTAGGCCGTAAGGCGTAAGCTTATATTCCCTCGCAATTCATCTTCGATCTTATGGGATTATTAAATCATTTCATTGCTCCAGTTGATAGATACATTTTGCGAGGTTTAAAACGTCAATTTGTACTTCAGCATTGTGGCATTATGTGGTCCGAGTTGTACATTAATTAACGCTATCGCTTCACTGAAATACAGGGTTGGAATTAGCAATATGACGTCACGAGGTTCACGTTCATACAGAACCTTTCAAAAAGGTTCACGTTCACACGAACCTGAACCTTTTCGAGGTTCACACCATCCCTAGTAGTTATCTGCAATGACTTGTGGATTGAATTAAAACAAACCACCCTTACATTTTGAAGTTCGCGTCAAAAGTAATAATTCCATTCCCAACACAAACGTGAATTCACATTTTCAGCACTGCTCGCCATTAAGCCAAAAGCTTCAAACCAGTTGAACGTGATTCTCGCTATAATTACCCAAAAGGGAACTGAACATAGGCACCATTGACACCATAAAAAGAGTTGTTGCTGATTTTTTAAGAGGACTCTGAGTCATTCAAACAATTGCGAACGGACCGTCGAGGTATTTTCTCACGTTTCAGAACCATTGACACGGCACATATTCTAAATCTCACCATACGCTTCGAAATCTCCATCAGCTCTTTCTTGGTCTCTGTGACACCATCTGGGTCGCCTTCAATACGGATTGTCGGGTTTTTCTCGTTGTCGGGAGGAATGCGGATGTTAACCTGCACCAAGACCAGAGATAATCACCAAGCACTGAGAACGCAAAACACAAATCAAGCAGCGAGAAAAGCAGCCCACCTTGTACTTGTCCCGTAAGTTGTTGATGTTCTGTCCGCCTTTTCCGATGATGTTTTTGTGATACTTCACATCCACGTTCACTTCGGCGAATGCCATTGTTTTTTTCTGTAAATGTATTATCAAGCATTAAGAACTCATCACATATAACGATCGTTTCAGTCGCGGCCTTACCAGTTCGTCCACCTTTTGCTGCAAGGCGTCCTGAGCAACGTCAGCCTCCTCCGGCGGTCCTTCGATTAATATTTTGTTCTCTTCCGATTGGAATTCAATATTCACCTGGCAAACGACGGCGTTTCACAGATACCAGAGCATTTTCGAAACTGAAAATCGTGCTTACCCTCTTGAAATTCTGCGTCAGGCTGTTGATGTTAGCACCCTTCCTGCCGATGATGAATTTGTGCAGCCAAGCGTCCACGTGCACCTCACGGAGAACGACGCTGTTCGCCTGGTAATACATTCGATGCCGTTTTAGCCGTTGGTGCACAACGCCCTATAAAGCTATGGGTAATTTACCTTGGCGTAAACGATGGTCAATGCCGGTCCAAGTTTGTCTGGTTCACCTCGCAGCGTAACAGTTTCGGATGTCGAATCGCTAGGTGGCACCTCCACAGACACTTCAGCCTCGGCCAAGATGTCCTAATGAAATTCAACATAATGATACAGAACACTGCAAACTGCATCACATATCACAGACTTCTCCCATTGTTACAGTAGCTCGGTCAGCAGTAAAATACCCCATGTAGTTTCAGTTTCACGACAGGTCAGCATAATATATGTTTGCTATACCTTATTCAGTTCCCTCAAGCAAAATGACAGTTGCTTACGAAGACGCTAATGCATATGCGTACTGCTAATTAAAACACTAGAGGGGTTGCCAATGTGACATCAAAGACCAAGTGTCATTTTCATCAGTTACAGATCACGGCTATGTTGAATCAGATCATCTGGCAACGTTACAGGCATTCTGGCAAATCAGTTGTGATGAAATACAGGCGGAAAACGACCAAGAATGCAGTATCAACAACTTCTGTTGAACAGCTGGCAACGCCAGTTCTGTACACAGGAACACATTTCATTTCACACTTCCTGGTACAAAGAGCCTGATTTCACCACGTCATAATGACAGTCGACTTGATGAATGTTATTTCACATTCAAATCAGAAGCACGAGCACACACCTGCAATGTCGATCCACGCTGACCTATGATATATTTATGTTGGGCCTTGTTCACTTCAATGTTGATAACCGTGCAGCGAGATTTCTGGAAGCAAAAATGCGGTTTTAGTAAACTCATCACCACACAATAAAAGTATATATACAATACCTTTCGGTGGTACATATCCTGGATGATTTTCACTGCTTTGATCACGCCTTCCTTTTCACCAGTAACAACGATTTCATTCTTTTTGACACTTGGCGGTGGTATATGGATGCGTACCGAGTGTTCCTACAAAATATCAATTCATGATCACACACAGAGGGAATTACATGTATAATATGAACGATGCAACAACTTGTAGCTAAGATGGCAAAATAGCAGCAAAGCGCCAGCCCCGCAATGCAAGACAGCAACCAGGAATAAGTTGAAATTCACACCTTCTCAACACGTTGCGCAAGTTCGTTCCTCGGCCCGCTAATGAACGGGTGAAACTCTTTTTCCACATTCAGTCTCTCGATAGCAAGCTTCGACTGGAAAACAGATTCGTAGATTGCTATAGTGGGAGATGCAGTGCAGAAGTTATAGAATTAGACAATTGAATACATTCACAATATACAATTAACTAATATTTATATTGAAATCAATCTGAATATTCTTGGCTGACACTAGTCAGGGGTAATTGTCAACAACTAGTGGAGAGTTCATAAGAGCTTTGTAAATCAACAGTTGTATCACTAAATATGACATCACAGGTATGAAAAGTCGAATAATCGACACGAACAACCGCTTAGAGTTTATTTCAATATGAATATATCACCGGGTATTGTTGACGAACAAAACACAGGATTCCTCACTTGTTCTTCTGATATCAGTTGAATTTCATGCCGTGCTCGACTTATGCCGTCCTGGGTACCAATGATCGTTATCGAGCGGCTATTATCCTCCAGTCTTGGAACATTGATCTTGGTCGCTGTCTCCAATTCAAGCTTTTGCAATCGGGTGCCACCTTTTCCGAGAATAACACGGTGGTGTTCCTTCGGTATGTCCAGTGTAATCCTTGCCTGTAACAAATGTACACATGTCGTTTTCTGGCATATTCACACCGTGGAAATACACACCTGTGTCTGCAGCTTGTTGTAAATCTCCCTTCTAGCCTTCAGCACCATTTCCATTTGACCAGAGACCAGCAACGAGAGTGATCCGTCTTTACATGTCGACATTTCAATGTGGGCGCCCGTTCTTTGCATGATATCCAGACAAGCTTTGTTTTGGTCTTGCTGGGACTGGCCAAAATTCTCGGTGTGCTTGAAAGTTCTCTCCTCCATCGGGATTTGAAAAAGCTGAAACATGGGAATAGGTTTGTTAGTAACTAGTATGAAAGTTACTAAGCATTCAAAGAGAACAGAACATTGTTTTCCGCAGCAGAATTATAAAGATGATCGAGGCACAATACCTGGGTAACGATGCTGGATTTCAATCGCTGCACTTTTTGATTCGTCCATTCGTTAACAATTGCCGTTGGACTACCGGACCTGTTTCCTGTGGCCAAAGCCGGGAATGCCTCGGAGTACAATGGAATGTCATCTTGGCCTCCAACTAGAATACAGATCATCGTTAAAATACACATGAAAATGATAAAATTGCCACAAATAGAACTCACTGGAGCCATTTATTTGAGCGATTTCGGAACTCATAGTCTATATCCGTTCTGGGTCATGCACCTCCAAACCCTTGAGACAGAAAAAATAAAATGAGTAAATTCTTAGCACTGAAAATAATCTGTAGCCATATCTCTGCACAAATAGTTTTGAAACTATATCATAAGGCAATAAGGCATTACATATGTTATCTCATAGTTGTCAGTTACCACCAATTACCGCCATACGTTTCCATCAATGACCTGGATTATAGTACACCCTCAAGCTGGCCAGAGGAACAATGGCTTTGATGATATTCTAACCAGCGTCATCACAAAATAACTCTTTGATTTCCCAAGAGGATCGATGTGCAGTAAGAATCTTGAGCACTATGCCAAAATCAATTGATCCATGTCCATGTTCACTAACACAGACGATGACCACATAATTCAAATAGAACTGAGGCCCATAGAAAACACTACAACTCCATGGAACTTTACAATTTACTCTATAAAGGATAGGTAGCATCATTGAATATCATTCATTCATCAATGCCATCGTGGCATTCCGACTATAGCACTAAAAATGCAAATTCTTATGTGTGCATTAGGTTCAAATAATTGTACATGCACTGCCAATCACTATAATTAATATAATACTTACAAAATGGCAAAGGAAGCGCTATCCAAGAGTCAATCCGAAAAAATTCAGGTATTTGAGATGCAGGATGATTAGTTCTACTGCTAACCTCCCTAGCAGAAAATGAACTGTAGAGAATGTATATTATTCAATTTTATGAACCAATTTTCTGGATATGTATACAAAAGAAATACAGTTGCAAGGGAAAAATTGAAATCAGAACCAGATTGCTTCTGATGTGGACAAGCACAGGAATGGTTTGCATAAAATATACCACTAAATCCGTCATTTGGCAGGCACCGACGTTAATCTACCACAAATACGCTTCAGTCAGTTCACTGTATCTATATCTGCATTTAACACTCAATTACATAAAGCATTGCATCATACGTATGTGACACACATAACATAACATGGTTGAGATATATTTTTGATCTGAACAAGTCACACACAATGTACAATGCGTTAATACACAATGTGATGTCACGAACAGATAGGAGGATGTCGAACGACACGCATCAGTACTTCAGTAGCGATCCTTTACTCTAACATCCACCTCGGCCTAGAGTGCCCGATGTCACAAATGCTGTCACTTTCCATATTGTAGATTGCAATCTACGTAACTTGACAGACTGTGTCGAAGGAAGTTGAATCAAAATATAATATAACAAACGCATAGATTGTGACGCGGATGCAAGATACAGGATCAGTATCACTTCACATCCATACCTCAAGAAATACTGACATTACCGGATGACACAAAAATATATGTGCTCCTTCATATGCAACGCCTATAACGTTCTGCATCTCAACAGTCCGCAAATCTACCCAAAATACGTGAATATTCGCGGCGCCATGTACCACGTAACACAGACGCGGCAACCTGCGCGGAGTAGCAAAACATACAAAAACACTCGGCGTACGAGCGCCGCTATTAGGTATACGGCCTGCTACGTGGAACGGATGTGACGCAGCTGTGTCCGACGTTGATCGTCGACGAGAAATCCGATCCACATCACATCAAACCACTAACGGCGTGAAAGATCAATCAAGAGCCACTCAGGCTGAGAACTGGACGGAGTTGGCTATAAAATACGCATCATTGAGGGCCGCATACGAAGCACTTAATAGTAAACTTGAGAGCCTCCATGTCACTCATGTATATGATCTAAATATAGAGCGATGTATCAATGAACTGACGGTCCATCAACAGCACTTACGGCTAAGGCCAATCGATTAGTTCCTATGTGATCCATGAAGTGAAGATGCAATAAGAGGATATTGACTTATAGATAACTAACCTACGTAGGTTAGTTATCTATAATTGACTGACACACCGATTCATAGAGTTAGAGAATGACATGAAAAAAATGAATAACTGAGTCAAAACTAAGATTCATTAGCTTGTAGTGGAGTTTATTATTCGAAATCCATTGTTATAACCTAATCCATTATATAGGCCTACGTGCGTCTGTCGTTGACCAATTGAATATACCATTTAATTTTATATTTTAGTTCTGTGCCTTTCTCTTGTTTGACATTCCTCGTGAGAATGCAAAGATTCAGCTATTGCAATTTTCAAAGTCGTTGCACGTTATTTGGTGACCATTATCATTCAAAACTAGGGAAAGACTGAAAGAGGGAATTTTGAACCTACCCCAGCCCTGGCTGTACTCAGGTTTAGCTCTCGAACCGCGATCATATATTATGAAGTACGCAATGACGCAATATCTCTAGCTAAATTCATGTATCTCAGTGTTGGGATCAAGTCACTATACCTTCGAGTCACGAGTCATCTCGAGTCATTGCAGATTTTGACTCGAGTCAAGTCAAGTCAATCGATTTTCGAAGGTGACTCGAGTCAAGTCAAGTCACTCGATTTTTGGAGGTGACTCGAGTCAAGTCGAGTCAAGTCAAGTCAAGTCACGAGTCAAGTCACAATTCAAGTCAAATTGAATTTTCGAAGTAAGAGTGATGATTCAAAGTCATAACATTTTGCCAGCTGTGAGAAAGACGATTAATTAGCCATTTATCTTGAATAAAATAACGAATATAAAGTTAAATATACTTGCAAAAGTGCATTGTATCGTACACGCACACGTAGAACAACTAATAAAATACGTGAGTAACTGTATAGTTACATGCTACAGTATGTTATTAATGTTATTGTCAGCCAAAATAGAGATTCGAATACGAAGCCTCGAGAAGTTCAAACAAATTGATGTGGTACAATACACTACCCAGCTATACATCCGTGAGAATATAAATGCATGAACTATATTCATTCTATTTAAATCATACAAGATGGTTGGTAACGGTGACCACTGCGCAATGTAAGCCCTGAGCCGTTTAAGAAACAGAGATACGTTGCTATTAATCTACTTACTACTATACGGCAACGTAAGCTGTGATCATTTCGTTTGCAGCCAATATATTTGTGATGTAACAATGGAGGACCAGTGAAACATACAATAATTGAATGACTGGCTGCTCTCACAAGTGCCACCGGCGTATCGCTAATAATCCGAATATACACATGATACAGGGATTTGGTCGAGACCGTTTACTTATTGATGACTTGAAATTGACTCGTAAATTTTGCTCCGAGTCACGAGTCAATCCGCATTTCTGAAGCGCCGAGTCAAGTCAAGTCAAGTCATTTTTGCAAAGTGACTCGAGTCAAGTCAAGTCATACGAAAAAGCTGACTCCAGTCATCCCAACACTGGTATCTGATACAAAGGAAATATATCAGGGTAATACCAGGGGCCGTCACTTACGAACAGAGGTGGTCAGTAACGAAGTACTTCTTCTCTTATGAAGTACACAAGTAGTTTTCCTCTACTTTTAGTACTTACTCAAGTAGAACTAATTTTATTTCTATTTCTACTTCTAATTCTGCTTCATATTAATTTGCAATCTACTAACTTACTTTTATCTATTTTCAGGTTGTCAGGTACAAGTAGTTTAATCCTCCAATCAGAAAGATAGCCTGGATAATTTCGGGGCTGTTTTCACGAAGCACCGACATTTAATTTTCACAAAAGTTAAGTAAAGCCCAGAATTTTCGTTGCGCTTCGCGCACAGTAGAGATGGGGTGGCAAATATGTTTTCACGAAAGTATCGGTGAATATAATTTAGGTAGCAGGTTATGTGGTTCAGTTCACACCGCATTGTCGTCCATATGAGATATTTTATCGCAGTAAATATACGACCCATCTTAACGTTCGAAACTACTGTTTCGCAATCTAACAATAAAACCTATCATATAGTAATCTAGCAGCCCATGGCGTGTCCTAATCTGGAAAAGTGAACTCGGAGTTGTTGAGCAGTATTTACATTTCTCTTTCAATTCCCAGTATCATACTTTGAGTTCTAATTAGTTTCAGTTCTTTTGTCTGGTGAACATAGCCTACATGCCTCTATTTTCCGAAAATAAAGCTATACACGATATGGCATTTTTACGATCCGCCATATTTTTATTAACGTATACTAATCGCGCACCGTATCCGATACAATTTATCCGTATTGCTCTTTGACTAAACTACCACCCTTATAATATGGGGGGGGGGTGCCATACCCATATGTCATGATATTTTCTAAAAAGGCGTGTTTGAGTAAACAAAGGATTAGTATTGCATTTTCATATCAATACTACCATTTGCATCCCATGGTGCGGACGAATGCTTACGCTATCGAAAATGGATACTTCCTGGGATGCATCAATACATGAATCAAGCTCTCTACACCTTCCGCATAGCTCAATTTGCAACTTTTGACAGTCCACGCGAACGAATTACGACCGTTCTCACAACTATTTACTTACTTGAGTAGATTTAAAGTCAGTCCATTCTACTTCTACTTCAAGTAGTTTCAGTATAGAATGTAAACATGGAATGGCAACGACCGATTTTGCAGCTTCCTTCCGCTTCGCTGAGGCTGTAATTGAGACTTGTTTTGCGTAAGCGACTGTGGGATTTCTGGCAATCCAAAAGTTATCTTCCAGAGCGCAGAATTTACTGAAACTGTTTACATTCTATAGTTTCAGGTTGCTTTTAAAATTACTACTTCTACTCGTACTTGAGTAGATTTTTGCTTCGCTACTTCTGCTTCTACTTGAGTAGCTTTCTTGACTACTTTAACCACCTCTGGTTCCGAAGTACTTCTTCTTTTTCAGAGTACCAAAGTAGGTTTTGACATCTTGCACTGCATACTTACTCATATGATCAATAATATATAATCAATAATCATCAGATCATCAGTAAGTGGTTTTGTTTAAGACTACTTCCGCTTACACTTTTTCTAGACAAAACTATAGTAAAGTAGTTTGTGAGATAATTGCCTCACTTTTATGATTGAGATTGTCTGACAACTGGGCGAAATAGCTCCCGTATCATTTAACACCGATTTGTAGTGTAATTAGTAGTTTTACTCGCGAAAATACATCTTGTAATTTTGAAGGTCATGTATACAGTATGCAGACTGTACACTGGTCACCTTCGACTAACTGGTAAGCAGAGGTGGTCAAAGTAGTCACCGTCGCTACTCAAGTAGAAGTAGAAGTAACGCCGGAATTTCTACTCAAGTAGAAGTAGGAGTGATGGTTCACAAGTAAGTAAGTAAGTAGGCATTCTACACTAATTTTTGCCTACAAAACTGAAAACTGTCAAGTAGAAGTAGAAGTAGTCTAAAATCATAACTACTTAAAAAGTAGTTTGAGTAGGAAAAATCTACTTCAAGTACTTCAAAAAGTAGAAGTACTTCGTTACTCACCACCTCTGTAAATAAGTATTAGACCCGTCAACCAAATCTACTTTATGAAACTACTTACTTGCGTAGGCTACTTGTCAGAGTTTCGTATTCTATTTCTACTTGAAGTAGTTTTGGCATGTCTTGGAAATCGCTACTTCTACTTATACCTGAGTAGAAATCTATTTACTTTACGTCTACTTCTACTTGAGTACGAACCACTTTGACCACCACTGATTAAAAACATAACTTAGAAAGAATGCATTTCCAATTCTCCGCACATGCCCGTCAACGTCCACCGTCAGAGGGGTGAAATTAGAAAAGCACTGCTATATTTTTGGAGTTCTCAAGTGATCGCTTGCACTGCTAACTGAAGTCTTCGTGGTCTTACATTACCTCCACTTATATTTGAACACACATTTGAAGCAAAATGATTGATTTTTTTCAAGTATAAAGTTATCTTTGCATGACATATATAGCTCCGCCTGCATCACGCCAACGGAACATCACCGAAGAAATTGCTTTTATTAGCGATTTCATTATTCATTCTGTAGAAATAAACCTGGATATTTTCGACTGACACCTCCAAGAAGCTATTCATTCTTATAAGTCAAGATTAATATTTGAGATTCAGTTCGGTTGATTAGCAATTTTTATCAGTTCAATTGGTGTTGTATTCAAAACAAATGGTTCTTTATAACACTTTGTCCAAAACCCTTTAAAAGAATCGTGTTTTTTTAATTGTAAAATTATGCCATAATTATATAAATACTTTCCAAAAAACAATTTGTATGAGCCTACGGACAATTACCACCCGATATAGCCGACGTATACGATATGGGATGGTTGGAACTTTCAAAATAGTCGGTTCAACAGCTATGGTACGTAGATATTTCGTCAAAGGAGCTATATTTACCCTATATTTTCAAGTGTCAATGTTAATCCACTATGACTTCACAACTGAATATTCATGACTTCATGGGTCACGTTTCATAATACCGCACACAATATGACTCACTCATACATGTATAATATTAGCCTAGTCTATCGACAATGAACTCATACAAGACCATGCCAGCTTCACAGTCGTTTTAAATTGAGTAAAATTGCGTGCAACAGATTGGTACAGAAAAGTTTAGCAGGAAAAGTGATATTACTCAGTAAAGTAAACGAAGAAAAAGTAAAAACCCTTATATGACAGTTCGACGGTTAGTTGCGTTGGTGCGGTATGGGGATATCAAAAAGTATTATTTGAACCCTGCGAGCGTTACACAGTAGGTTTGGTATCGAATATTGTACAATACAACTAACCTGAAGGTATAACTAATGTACGTTTTATCCGATCTGTGCCAACTACGGCAGTATATCGCAGATAAAAATAATTTATTACGCAACAGTACAATATTTTGAATGCTTGTGTTGCTTTACGCACGACCATGAAGAGAACAGTTAATTTTTCGCTTACTTGGACGAAACTGCTTCGCCGCCTAATTCGGCCATAACCATAAGTAAGAGGAATCAAACTGTCCGAATTAGCGGAGTCGACGGTATATTTGATTAAATATTAATTATTATCGATATCATGAGGAAAGGATAAACCAATAACACCTTGCGACAGTTTATCCGTACTTAATATAATCAAATACTATATTTCGTCATTAGCAATGAAATAATGATATGGCCTATAATCCAATACATCGCGGTTGATTATTTGTGACACGCTAAAATAAGAGTTAGATGGTGGTAGCTATGACCAAGGTAACATCAAACTATGATATTCTTACTGCTGCAGAATCGAGAAGAGCTACGTGGTTTCAAAAGGGAGAAACTACGGCAGAGGTTCATCAAGTACAGTTGGTTCCCCCAAGCCAGCGGAAACGCGCGTTGAAGTCGATCTACTCGAATCCTTCAGAAGATAATACATCCTGTTACGTATCTGACGATTCTAAATCTCTCGTGGAATACGCATCTAACGTTAGTGATAACAACAATTTAAAATCGACGTTCAATACCAACGGAGAAGATTCATATAACACGACGCTGAACAAATGGAGACTTCGAGAAAAATTAGATATTCATGGCCGCCAGGTTGATGTTCAACATAACGACTCCTACGAAAATTCGTCTTCATCAGCATGGCTTGAGCCTAATCGACATGTCCATACAATATCGAACAATACGAATCGAAAACAGACTTTGGCAACGGGTTTGGGCGAGTTTCTGGAAGACATCGATAAAATTGCCTACTTTAACATCGCCCGAAAAGCACATTCTGAGGAGAGCAATCGAGATAACACCCCGTTAAACACTAATATTATCGTGACAGTGAAGCCAAGCGTGGAACGCTGGTTCGTCCTTACCGTTGTGTGTTTCTCAATAGCTGTAAGATCATTTGTGTCTGTTGTTTTTGGCCAAATCAATGACATTATATCTGTCTACTTTTCTGTTGATGCAAATGCAGTTGATTGGCTGACGAACTCCTCATCCGTTGCCACGTTAATGACGATTGTCGCATTTATCTGTGCCGGGGGCAGGCAGGTTGAGGTGCGTCCACTGTGTCTTGCAATGACCAGTTCCGCAATGGTCGGAACAGCCTTATTAACGGTTTCCGTGATGGATCGCGATAAGGGTTATGCTCTTGCCTTACTGGGGCAAATTATCATGGGATTCAACAACGCTATCACGGTATCTATACCTCCCGTCGTGGCTGCGACCTGGTTTCCTCAAGGCCAAATTGCGAGTGCAGTATCAGCAACCTTCGTGTCAGTTGGTGTAGCAGAGGCCATGGGTTCTTATCTTCCTGGCAGCGCCCTTTTTCACGGCGAAATTATTATGCCAGAGTATAAAAATCAAACCGAGTCGTCTGGCTCATTTTCGGCCGACGAAAACATGAAAACCATCGGCTACAAGCTGCTGTTACTGTTTGCTATCCCTACTGTTCTCTCGGTTTTGACATTTCTCGTCGTGCTCTTATTCCTGAAGGAGCGACCGACACACTCACCAAGTGAAGCTCAGGCCCTGATAAGAACCAATGCGCCGACAAGAATGGATAGAAATGAAATATGGTCCCTATCAAGGTCATCAATGGAGGCTACCAACGAGCTGAGTCCACTAGAGTCCTTCACACTTCTACGGTCAAAATCGTTCTTGCTTGTAACTTTTATTTACGGAGTCGCCGCAGCCTCAGCTTCGACCAGCATCACGCTATTGTCGTCAATTCTCACGAAAATGAATCTGCAGTTAGCAGACGGAAATTCTGCGGACTCGTTGTCCGGGAATATCATGGCGGTTCAGTGGATTTCTTTCACGATTGGTCCCTTTATAGCGGGATTGGTGTTGGATCGTTTTGGCAAATATCGTCAAACAGCCATTGTATCGATTTGTGGCGTGACGCTCGGAACTATTTGTATTCAGGCTGCAGTAATGCTTGTAAACAGGTATGCGTTGTACGTGGCTCATTCTGTGACCGGATTTTTTATGGGAGCAGCCGAGACTACTTTATTTGAAATTGCTGCGGAAATTACGTTTCCTTCGCCAGAAATTTCATTCGCGTCGATACTGAACGTTTCCTGGACTGTGTTTTTCATCATGTATCCGGTGGTTGGGAGATTGGTTCTTGAATCCGACGAAATTAGTCTTGTCTACGCGTACATTTGTCCAACCGTCTTCAATATTATTTCGGCACTGTTGACCATATTATTACTGCATCCCACTTATAGGAGACAAGCCAGCAACCAGAACCAAGGTCATCAACAACAACATGATGTAAATGAAACAACGTCTTTACTTCGATAAGAATATTTTCGTTGCCGCGCGACCAAGTGTCACCCAAAGAAAACACAGTATCGCGAAAACGAAGCACAACAATAGCGCTTTTAACAGGAACAATGTTGGAATGAGAAATACGTTGAACCATACGAGTTGATGGGAAATGAAGTGTAGTTTGAAACATGCAACAACTTATATTACTTGTAGGCTAAGGTTGATGTCATTTTCTGTCATCTTTTGCGTTTCTTTCGACTTTTATAGGTCTTCATTGCTTTAGGTTTTCCAATATATTTCCTGATGAAGTCATGTAGTCGTTGTCTCACTTGACATACTTTGTGTTTCGTCAATTATATATAAGACGAATCTCCTGTACTGTACAGTGTACACTGTACATGTACTGTACAGTGGTCGGCAGCCTATGTGGTCCGCGGATCGGTATCGGCAGATCGTTACTGGCCAGCGAAAAGTTCAAATTAAAAAAATTAAATTAAAAAATTAAATTGAAAAAAAAATCACGGTAATATCTTTAACCAAAACATGATGCGTTACCCGTTACTTCCTTTACTTTGGCGCCCTTTACTGCTGACCTTGTAGTGTAAGGAGCTGCAATAAATTTTCAGTGTTGGAGATTTCTGTATTTTTTGAAGACCGGTCCGCGAAAAAAATAATTTTGAAACAAGGTCAACAGAGCTAAAAGGATTGCCGAGCCCTGCTACGCAGTATATATTGATATCACGAAATGTAAAGTTTGAGCTCTCATTCAGAACGAACCAGACACTTATTTATATGTTTTCCACATCGCGCAACCTTGTTCTATCCTTCTGATACTTCAATAAATTTATTCGTGAATTATTAATTGTAGAGCGTTCGTCATATAAGCCACCTCTTAAGGTATAGTCAAGTTTATTCGTACTGGAAGCATTCTTGAACCGGACGAGGAAAACAATTATCACCAATAACTACCTATCTATAAAGAGAAGTCTCGAGGCTCTATGATGCGTTATAATAAAAATAACGCCGATTGCATAATATATCTTTGGTAGACAGAGTCCATATATATGATGTACAATGTACGCTGTAATAAACGATTGTACATTGGTGGCCTGTATGTCTTCTAGGGCTTCAAACATAGGTTTACAGCCTATGCGAGCAACCTGTTGAAAATAATGTTCCTAGCAATACTAGAGGTAGAGGTAGAAGCGTGGTAAATGTGATACCCATAGCTAATATAACCAAATTATATATATATATATATCGTCCTGGGCAAGAGATATTGTGTACTTTCCATGGGAACGGGCAGCTCCCGTCAGAGTCAAGCAAAAGGTGGACATCGATCGAAATATGGGGTGAGCTAACTGTCAACTTCGATTACGAAAAATATATGTACGTTTCATAGTTTTGCTTTTAGATTCTTGCCGGTCATACAGGAGGTATCAACTGTATAGATATTTCCGAGAGCGGACATATTTTATTAACCGGTTCAGATGATAGGACTGCAAGAGTTTGGGACTTGTCAAATTATGAACTCAAGGTGAGACGATTTTCAACAAAAAGGTCTTACTAACAGTCCTACGTTCTGGTACACGAAGCGGGGCATATATATGTAGGCCTACCGGGCACGTATGTTTCCGTTGGTAAGATTCGATCGGATGAGCTCATGCACTATGCAGTCTCAGAAGCGGACACTGTCACAAGAGATGATATACTTCGGAAATTTATAACGTTGGTACATGCAGGTTGTTCTGGAAGGTCATACTGGCTACGTGTCATGTTGCAAGGTGACGCAAGAAAGATACGCTTTAACTGGATCTATGGACAAAACGATAAGAAAATGGAATATGTTCTCTGGCAACTGCATCCTGAAGATGGACGAACACAAGTAAGAGAAATAGCTATGCGAACGCCTGATTGAAAAATCCAGATTTTGTCCCATTTTACTGACACTTATTTTTATTGATTTCAGGGGAAAGGTGAACCGCCTTTTGCTCCGTGGCTGTCTGCTATTCAGTGCATCTTACGACCGCACCGTTATTTGTTGGGATGTTCGAGATGGCCAGCCGGCGCGTATCTTCAGAGGACATAAACAGGGAATTCTACCGGTCATTTACGCACAGACAACTGAACACGACCCGCGAGGAGAGGAAGAAGTTGGTCGGAATAAGGATATACTGATTACGGGTATCTTGGCCTGTACAATGTCATAAATGAAATTTGGTCGAAATTGATGAATGTTGTTGTGCACTGCTCGCATTGACGTGACTATAGCCGTGTTGTATAAGTCAGCTGCCACGCATTCTTCAGACTTCAGCCATGAACTATCTGGTACAGTGGTTCCCAACCTTTTTGTCTTCATTCCCCACTTCAGATTTATTCCGAGCCTTCATTCCCCACCTGGACCGTAACAGCACTTCGTCAGTCCCGCCAAAAAAACGTTGATCTTGGGCCCCCACAGAGTGATAAACCTAACTTCGGGGGCCCGAAGTCCCCCAGAACCCCCTCAGCCCCGCTGATCCTATACACCTTTTTCCTGCTACTTAGCAGCTACATTGGGTATACTGTTTAGTTCGTCGCCTTATTTGGACTAAACGCGCGAAGCGCGAAAAATTTATATAGTTCGTGTTTGAATCGGTAAATATGATTGGGAATTGCATATCTTTTGTTAACAATTTTTTTTATCCCCTCTCTGCTCACGTAATCAGATTTACCGGCAGAGCTGAGTGAGGTGTGTTGGAAAAGGTAGGACCCCTAAATAAAAATTAAACATTTTCAGGCGGACCCGTTGGTATATTGACTTCATTGCATTATGCTATTTCGTGACCTCCTATATCTGCTATGTCAAAAGATATGGAAATCGTCCAAACTAAAAAGCACACACGATTTCAAATTGGTATTGCTTTACTGGCAAATAATTTTTCCCTGCCCGATGGCATTTGCCCTGTGGGGTTCAGATCGCCAGGACAGGAACATTCGACGCCAGCCATTTAGCCGCCTATGGACAATTAAACACATATGTATATTGTATATATATCGAAGTTTTCGGTCTCCACA
The DNA here is from genome assembly GCF_051294905.1 of Botryllus schlosseri. Taxonomy (NCBI): domain Eukaryota; kingdom Metazoa; phylum Chordata; class Ascidiacea; order Stolidobranchia; family Styelidae; genus Botryllus; species Botryllus schlosseri. The sequence goes on along the minus strand of NC_137249.1, from coordinate 9,349,962 downwards.
AGGCCATTACTTCTCGGCCAAGGTCTTTTCGCTGCTGATCGTTCTGGCACACTTCTCGGAGTTGCATGTTACATGGCCTTGGTGCGTCGTGGCGCAGTAATGGTCGACGCCGAAGTCTCCATTTCTATAAATTCTACGTATTTTCGTGGGGGAAGGGTACCGAATAATCAGATATTCGGCAATATTAAATCGCGCACCCCGCGCGAACATTTTTTGATAAATTGGCATAAATTTCCAAAAAAATACTTTAATTTATGTTAATCCACGAAATAATTTTGGGCCTCTTCGAGCTCGCCCCCCCTCTAATTGGGGGGTTTGGGTGCGGCAGTTACGGTCCTGCTCCCCACCACCAAGCACTTTCGTCATCACAGAGCAGCTATCTGCTGGTTTGACTACACAAGACACACAACCACACCAGTATACAAAACAATCGCCTTAATTGCAACGTAAAACGTATTGTGAACCGATACCAGTAACGCTCCAAATTTCGTGAAAGCGTTATTCCACGTCCAACTAGTCGTGCTGGGTGCGTTTGTGACGCCATGTTTAACCATCCAGAGTTAAAAATGAGGTTTTGTGAACAACACGCAATATAATTTTCGATACATACATTCCAGAGCAGTTAACTGGTAACGGTAATTGCGCATGTGTCTCCGTCAATATGTAGACTGTCCTGTATATTATTTTGAACAAATGCGTCTATTCCCCACCAGAAATCATTGAATTCTCCACCAGTGGGGAATTCCCCACCGTTTGGGAACCACTGATCCAGTAGGTCCATCTATCAGACATCGCATAGTTTATCTTTTTTATATAACGTTCAAAGTAGCATCAATAATTCATGGCGTTAGCCGGAAAGGGTTATAACGGCCTGACATATGCTTTATATGCCGCTTAGCCGTCATTAATTTGCACGGACTGAGTACAAAACTATGAGACTTTTTGCTCATTAATCGAAGGATTTAATTATGAAAAATATACGGACGTCTCGGCCAGGGCCTTGACAGCACAAACAGGCCTACACGTAATATATTCTCGAGTAAATTGCAATCTCGCAGATGCGACGCTAATCCATATCCAATTCACAGGATCAATGGATTGCACAGCGAGACTGTGGAGTATCAACGCAGGATCTACTCTGACAACTTTTCGGGGTCACGAAGGAGCTATCTTGTGCCTGGCGGTCGATAACGACAAGCGACTTTTGTTTACAGGTATGCGTAGCCCATGTAGTTACGCTTGATCCATCAATAGGACAATATAACTCAGTGGTTCCCAACCTTTTTCGACTCATCCCCCCCTTTTCAAGCTCCACACCGATCATCGCCCCCCCCCCCAAATATTGGGAACCGAAAAATTCGAAATTACACGTTTTTCAGCTCAATTTTCGTGAGTTGACTAAAAAAAGAGGTCATTTCTCCGACTTGACTATAGCCGTTTTAATGCGCCAACGCCCCCTGTCACCCCTTCTTCTCCCCCTATCGCCCCTTCGTCCGTTTTCGCCCCCCGATCGCCCCCTTCGTAATTTTCGCCCCATAGACCGCCAAATCGCCCCCTGGGAGTGATATCGCCCACGATGGGAACCACTGATATAACTGAAGATTTGGCAGACGCACTACGTTGTTCCATCATTTGCAAAGCATGGGTCGCGAAGGGTCTAAATTTGGTTCGCCATCGCACCAAGCCGAATAGTCCCGTTCTTGTAATCTGAGCCCCACCGTACAAATGCGACCAGCAAGGAAAATTATACACTAGTGCGGAGCATGGACCGGAGCCGGATTGGATATCCGGCCGGATTTTTAGAATTTTGGCCGGACCGGATCGGAGCCGGATCAGTACTTTTTCTGTTACGCCCGGAGCCGGATCGGAGCCGGATCACTACTTTTTTGATACGGCCAGAATCTTTATGGACAACTACCAACCAACCACACGCAAGTAACCGCCAAGCCAGTGCGAACATAAACGAGGCATATATTTATCAATTCACGGGACCCCCGTACCGTGTAGGGCCGGATTTCTGGCCGGACTTTTTCATTTTGGCCGGAGCCGGATTGGAGCCGGATCAGTACTTTTTCCTGATACGGCCGGAGCCGGACCAGAGAATTGAAGAACCGGATCGGAGCCGGACCAGAGAATTTGTCGATCCGCTCCGCACTATTATACACCCAATTTGAAATCGCGTACGTCACACATATTTCATGGAACTGCGTTGTTTGTTTGTTTGATATTCATGGTGTTTCGACTACATTAGTCATTTTACACCAGGCCAGTATTCTTTATTTTTGTTTCTGTATTTACCGACTTGTAGACGGTCCACTTCTAGGCTTCTTATAAGACAACGCTTACGCGGATCACGTGGCGTGCGCGCATTGTGCATTGTGCAACTGGTTGTGTGCACCTTCTCTATTTCATACATGTCCGTAAATCGTATCATACTAACATTTCGATGTATACGAGGCTTGGGTCGCGAGATGCCAATAAATCTCAGATTTGGGTCGCATGCTGAAAACTTTAAGAGCCACTGGTATAAACACTCTTTTGTGCGCCCGAACAACGGCGAATATTATTCAGTGCTTCCCATTACCATGGGAAGGGAGGTTGCAGTTTGTATCTGTTTACATTCGAATCCATCATTTTGCAAACTGTGACGATTGCTCTCGACTCGCTCAAATAATTTAGTCTTGTAACGCTGGCAATTTAGATACTCATATTATTGTATATAAAAGTTCTAACCTAACCACAACATGAATCTCCATCATGTTTGGTTCCACAGCAGATCCGACCACAGGGAGTAATCAAAGCAGTACACATAACTTTATCATCAATTCTACGGTATCAAATGTTGTGTGTGACTGGTACTATAGTTAGTAATTTATTACACCTTGATTCAAAGATACCGCAGCTCGATGTTGTTAAACTCGCGACTTGAGATGGACTTTTACACTTGCACTGCTCAGATCACATAGCATAACATAACTGGGATATATTTTTGATCTGAACAAGTCGCACACAATGTACAATGCGATAAGACACAATGCGATGTCATGAACAGATAGGAGGATGTAGAACGACACGCATCAGTAGCGATCCTTTACTCTAACATCCACCTCGGCCTAGAGTGCCCGATGTCACAGTTCTTTTTCGATGTGGATCTCTTTGAAACCGCGACCCTTTCTACTAGTTCTTTCCATTCATTGTGAGTGCTTTCTTTCGTCAGGTCTTTGTCTGGGCTTTTTTGTGGTGTATTGAACTGATCAAATTGCTAATAAACCAATGATGATGAAGAACGGCAACGGCAGGGGAAGAGGAGCCCAGATAAACCTCCGACGGGAATCGAGCCCAGTCCGTCTGCGTGCTGGGCGCTTATCGTAACCACTATACACTATCTCCCCCGCATGCGTAATTCGTGAAACGTGTTCGACTATTCTAAATAGCCATAACTTAAAAAACGATTAACACAAATAGCTGCACCTGTGGTATAGTGTGGAAATAGGATATATGAGCATTGAGCAATGACATGCAAATTTTTGATTTAGACATCGCGACTTCATCGTGATTGGGATAACAATTACCTTGTTGTTTTCCACCTGCCCCTTTTTTGTCGACATGTATTAGGTGTAACCGGCGCAGTCGCCCCCACAGTACGTAGACGTCACTATGACTTTACGTAATTTATGACGTATCCTTAAGGTTCTTCTGATTATTCCGTGAAGATGTGGAATTTAGATGGAGGTGCTGAAATCAAACGTTTCTGTGGCCATGAAGGCTCCATCATAGCAATTGAGGTGAGTTTTTACGGTCCACTATGAATGCATTTGAATGGTTTGTCAGTGGTTTTCAGCCGGGAGGTCACAGAAATTTCGCAAAGGGTTAAGAATCGAATACGCGCAGCCGCGCCACCATATTGATTTCTTTATGTAGTTCATTTTAACTATCCTTTAGCTGCAGTTCCAATAATAATCAATGATCGTCAAATTATATATTTATCTGAACAAGACATATACAATGTACAATGCGATGTAATGAAGAGATAGGAGGATGCCGAAAGACTGGTTGCGGTTGCAGTTGCAGTTGCGGTCTCTCAAACTGGCACTATGGCATCCACCTTTTTCTGGGCTTTTTTGTCGCCGTAAGAACAGCGACGCGGGGAAGAGGAGCCCAAAATAACCTCCGACGTGGAATCGAACCCGGGCCGCTGTTCTGCCCTGGGTGGTGGGCGCTTATCGTCACCACTTCGCTATCTCCTGCAGTCGGCTGCGGTCAAAAACCTTATTTCTTCCCATCTATACTATATCCAGCTCACCGAAAATACGAGGTAACACCTAAATTGTTTAGATCCGTCTTGGAATGTAGTTCGATATCACACACACATATATAGGCTATATAACTGGCCTGCTGCAATCTCGTTGAAATTTCGGACTGCGCTCAGATACTATTTCATAAGATTTGTTTAATGACAATAAACTCTACCCACTACCGCCTTGTCGATGTAATTAACCATCGCATCGAAGGGGTCAAGCACGATCGCCACTAACGAATACAAAGGCGCTGAGGCATATACGCAGATCGTGTAGCACACGTGAGGACAGCAATACCTCAATACTTCCACAGGCAGTCAGCCGTAGTTCAATTAGTTCCATCAAACTGGGATAATAACCTCAGCGGCGGGGAAATTTGTTAATTGATATAATTTGATCAACTTTACTTCCCAATTCTCAAATTCGTCGCCAAACGTTGCGCTTCGAGCCTACATTTTAACGGCAGTGCCGGTACGCTCTACTTTACAATCGCAATGTAGATGGCTTTGTTTGTAATTCGAATTTGTAAACGTGAACATCACTTCCAAAGGATTTCATTTTTCGCTGGTGATTAGGAAGACAATGATGATTTGAAAACTGCATCGTCACACAGGCGCCGCCATGTGTGACAGACTCGGACAACTAGAAAATTTTTAGCTTTTCCAAATTAGATTAGAATTAGAGCTAAACAGTTTTTTCCAAATTAGATTAAAATTAGAATTAGAGCTACACAATTTTTCCAAATTAGATTAGAATCAGAATTAGAGCGTTTTGAGTTGGCGACCCCTGCACCATACTGTTCTCCTGCATGGCTGAAAACTCCTTCCGGTGGAGCCGATTTTGCAGTCATGCCTACGAGTTCTCGAACAGCAGCCTTGAGATGAGGAAAATGATTTTCTCTTTTCCAGCAACTCAAAACTTCACAGTCCATGCTCCCAAGCTCTGCTGCGAGATATCTTTCCGCTTCATCGTCTAATATAGTTTCTTTGGTTAGATCTGAAGCAATTATCCTCTTTTTTTCTTGATGTAAAGTTGAAGGCATGAAAGTGAACAAGCCTCTGTTAACTATCGATTTTCTTTGCTGCTGTTCTGTTTGTGATCGAAACTAGAAGGCTGTTCGCAGACTACAAGCTACTATGCTAGCATGGATATTATTTGTCACAATAACTACTATAAATATACCATGTAAGTAATGCGATGGCGGCTTGGCACTGGATTTCCCTGTGCGATAGGGATATTTTGTTAACTCGTCGCAAAATGCCGCGGACAAAGAGGTATTTTCCAGAAAACAATAAATTAGATTAGAATTAAAATTAGAGGTTTGAAACATTTCACAAATTAGATTTGAATTTGAATTAGAGCATAGAAACATTTCGCAAATTAAATTAGAATTAGATTACTGGCATTTTGCTCTAATTTAGTGAAATTTGACAACTAGAATTATCTAGTTGTCCAAGTCTGATATATGGTCTTCTCTGCAATCAATCAACGTATTGTGCAAAACTGAATTCAGCCTCAACGGCACCGGATATGATGGGTAAAGCGAATTCGCGGGGATATTGATTGCGGGAATGAGAGCAATTTTGCTTTGTCGAATGTACAAACTTCACATCGAGCCAGTGGCGTAGCAGCCACTTGGCGGTTCTGGCTCTGCGCCAGGGGCGACAGGCTCCAAGGGGGCGGCAAAATGAGGCTGCACAGTGAGAGAGAGAGAGAGAGAGAGAGAGAGATATTATCCTTTTTCGCCTGCACCATCGAGATGCTTTGACCACGGAGATGCGATACGGACTTTATAGTAAGGTGATCTAGTCTGCACCAGTGATGTGCATCGGAGCGGAGTCGGAGTGGATTCGGAGCGGAGTTTTTCCGATTTTGTGACAGTCGGAGCGGAGTCGGAGTTTACTACGCATAATTTTTCGGAGAATTTCGGAGTATTGTAACTTTTGTCTCTGATATCTTTGGATAGCGCTGACCAGAATACACTCTTGATTATGATCACAAACCAAAACACAGACAGTTGACACCTAGTAAAGTTGTAATGTTACGGGTAACATGCAAAAAGGATTGCCAAGTGCATAAAAATCAGCCATCTGCACTGCAATTGGGGACTGGAGAGTAGACAATACTTTGAGTCCAACCATATTATCACATTAATTTAGTAAAACACATTACCAAGTGTACCATGCTTGCCACTGTTTCGGATACCTGACGAGATTCATCGGAGTATCTCGGAGTCTGGGACTGAGCTCTTCGTAGTCGGAGGGAGTTTTCCTCAGACACTAAAGTTGTCGGAGGGATTCGTAGTCTCGAAAAGCGCTATCCACTCAACACTGGTCTGCACCCCCGTTTTTTTCTCCTCCATGATTGCTGAGCGCCTAGCGGGATAACCGCCGATACCAGTTTTCGAGTATTCGGTCTGACCTGGCCGGGGATCGAACCCACGTCCCCGATCAAGAAGCCGGACGCATCACCATTACACTATCTCGCTCGGCACAGTGTACAACAGCCGGCTAAAAGAAGCGTAATTGGTAGTCCTAAAGCTGGCGTCCCGTGAGCTAAAATTTAATCAAACTGGTCTCAATCGAAAACTATAGTGTCGCGCTGATTCCGAACACACGAATTAATACGTTAACATGGCGATTGAACCACTCCGAAATAGCCGTCAAGGCCGATTGCTCGGAGAGTGCGCAGAAAAAGGAGAATGCTTGGCGAACAATCAGAAGATGCTGGCCTCAGTGTTGTTGAAGAAGTTAGACGATGCATGTTTCAAGCTTTGGACAGATTTACAGATATACTTGTAGCTGAAGCTATAGGTTTACTGGCATACACCACTTAGATGATATGTTTGGATTTTTGAATTCCCACGCGCTGCTGCAAATCGAAAGTCTCAATTTATTCACCAGGGCTTTTAGAAGAACTTATGACGACGAGGTGGACTTTTTGGAGTTACCTGCGAAAATTGTCATGCCTTATACCTTCGAATTAGGGATCATACAAATCAGAAGAGTGCTAGCCTTTCGTACAAACCAATATGAGGCCTCTAGGACGAACACAAATTAAGATATGATCATATGAAGTTGTTCAACTTGAGATATTGAAAGGGTTTAGACGCAGTGGTTCTCAACCTTTTTTGACACGCGCCCCCCTTGGAGATGGTCAAAAAAATCGCGCCCCCCATCTGGCCCCCCTTGCATTTATCGTCATGTCAAAAAAAGCACATCATCTAATACAGAGGTGGGCAACGTTTTTGATAATCATGGCCGTATTTCGATGGCTTATGTAGCGAAAGGCCGCATTCCAGGGCATAGCCGCAATGAAAGATCTGGACGCAAAATTCCTATGGTAAACTGTCCATATCCATTCCCGGTGAACTCCGGACTATTCTACTTTTCACAATGGCCTATTGTGCGCACCGAAATAGCGAGTGGCAATGTTATGAATAGTTGCCGGGAGGTGCATATTGTCGCGCCAAGCGCGAAAATTTTTCAGGGACGCGAACGAATTGTTATTTCTTGCCAATTCCCATTCCGGCTCAGATTAAGAAGGGCGCTACTGTATTAAAATCGAAAAATGAATTCTTGTTGAATTGCACGGAGGGCGAAGAAAATTTCAAGATTAATTAAAATCTCTCGAAAATGCGGGAGTGAATTCGTAATTGCAATTTACATGTCTACGGCCGCCAACACATACTAATTGAATTAGGCGTCGACGGCCGCTCAAATTCCCTTCTACCGCCGCAGGCTGCCCAGTGCCCACCCCTGATCTAATAGTATACATAAGGTATATCTTACGACAATTTTGAATCTGCATTCCAGTTGTTGAGTCTTTTACATTGCTGACAAATTTCTCCAAACTTGTTTGAAAATAACAAAAAAACATTGAACAAGACATCCATTATTAATTTCAAGGTAGGTCACCCTGAGACTAATCCTGATGCTGGTAGTGAGGACAGACAACAAGGCGTCGTTCTGTCCTGCCAGGCTAAATTTGATCAGTTTTGGAAATGAATTAAATTGTGTTGATATAGCCTAATTGAGGGCGAAACCGGGCAACCTATGTTGCATCTAAGTCTGTCTTGGGCAGTGCAGTTCGCAAGCTACTAACAACAGCTGCCCAGCGCGACAAGCTTTAGGCTACTGTCAAAGCTATGAAGCAATGAATGACTTACACGTGGGAATTGCTCTCTATATCTCCAAAGAATTTCAAAAATTTGCTCAAATGAAGTTGAAATCAGACTATACTCCGTTGAGCGCGGTTGCTAGAGTTGCAAGCTGTCTTGAATATGGAATAAATTTCATCTTCATTAATCGTCTTCTCATAATGGATGTGAAACACTGCATGTTTAGACAAGTACAATTTATACTGACTTTGTCAATTTCTCGCGCCCCCCCCCCCCCCTATATTGACTTCGTCAATTTCTCGCGCCCCCCAGGTTGAGAACCCCTGGTTTAGAGGCTGGTGCGGAGCAGCGAAACCACGTTTGATCGTAGTGCAACAGCGTTTGATGTTTTACAGTGGTTAGTTAATTCAAAGCAACTTGATTCGACACCATATTTATGCTCGTGTCTGAAACTTTATCTGATCATTGGTGTTTCAATTGCGAGCTGTGTGCGGAGCTTCTCAGAGCTCAAGTCTTATTTACGTTCTATCATGAATGATAATCGGCTATCAGCTCTATCCATTCTGTCTGTAGAAAGAGACTACGTTCAAAAACTTGAATTTGAGGATATTATCGCTGATTTTGCTTTGAGGCGGCTATTGATTTTCTATTCGCACAATATACATTCGTTCCCTATTTCTTGTCTATATTATTTTTGGCCTTATTAACGTTGAGACCGTGAGGCTGAGACGCGGCATATTATTTGTAATTATTTTTATTGACAAGATTGCTTGAACATGAATCATATGTCGAAATTTGTTGCGGTCTACTTAGGGGGGGGGGCATTTTAAGCGAGAGCCAGGGGCGGCAGCACATGCTGCTACGCCAGTGCATCGAGCCCGATTTATATTATTGTTTGTTTGATTGCTATAGACTAGAATCACTTTTCGCATAATTTCGAAGAAATCTCGTGCGGCACCCTTGCGAGACGTAAATGACACACTAGTATGCCGCGACACACCGGTTGAGAACTACTGATATAGCCCCATCAGGATGTAAGGTGTCAGCAAAGCAGTCTGGCCACCCAGAAATTACAGCAGATGCATTGATTAGGTACAATAATATTAATATTATCGGCGGTTCTATTACTTTTTATCCGCCCAAAAACCACAATGTACAATGCGATTCACAAGACGCGATGTGATTAGATTTTTGTATTTCTCAAATTGCGAAGAACAGCCGACAGCACGATGCTACAAGCGCGAGAGTTCTTGGCTATATGACGTCATAGAAATCACGCATGCAGTAATAAACAATGCGTGCAGGGCAGGTGCAGGACTGCGTTCTATCCTTCTGCTAAATACCAACGAATGAATTAGCATCAAAGTATCGGAACGCACGAGAAGATAGTCCTAGTCGTATGTCCCGCAACAGGAATGACGGAGGTCCTCTAAAAAATATAGCGAATAATTGGCGCTTACTTTCGGATTGCCGATACTAATCTATCCCGTATACAAATTACAAATTTCATTAATTGATTGTGATGTGTGTCATAGGCCCTATATAAAAACCTAAGGTCCCATTCGCCACGAAACTTCAGTCCCTGACAATCTGCGAAAGTCATGTAACTGTTAATTTCGCAAAGACCTAATTCCTCTATCTATATATTCCAAGCAGTGCTCGATGAGACCCGGAATATCTTCAAAGCGCGTTCAGTTCAGAGCCACTGATATAGTTCTGTCAGAAGGCAGCCCTGTGCCGTAATTTCAATCGATGCGTTCATTTTCAGCTTTCGAACAAATTCATGTACAGCGCCAGTATCGACGGGACGGTCAGGTGCTGGGTCACTGAGTTCGCCGACAGCACGCGGAAATATAACGCACACGAACATACGATATCAGATATGAAATACCACGACGGTTTGAGTGAGCGATATCGACCGTGTGATAGGATAACTATATCACTTAAAGCGATTATTTTTTTCAGTCACCACAAGCTCCGGCGATAGCACGTTGAAAATATTCGACGCGAAAGCCGGCTCCCTGAGACGTACGTTGAAAGGCCATAAATACGCAGTGACTTGCTTCGTGGTACGTGTAAATAATACATTTGACTGTTGATAGTGTAATCAATGGTTGTTGATTATGAAATTATGGTTTGGATAAAGAGAGGCAATTTTACTGCAGACTGCGGGAGACTTCATTATCAGCGGTTCGTACGACGGAACAGTGAGGGTATGGAACATTCGCGACTTGGTGAAGGAAATGATGATAAAAGCAAGTGAAGATGGGTCCGATACATCATCTCATGCATCGTCCGTCATGTTTACACCGTCGCCACCTCCGTCTCCAAAGAGTGTAGAAGAAAGATACAACATATACTCCGAAAATCGAAGCATGCGTGCCTCTTCGCCGCTTCATTTTACCACCAAAAAGAAGCGGTCCGGTCTGAATAAAATATCCCCTTCGTCTTAACCCGTACGAGTCAGTTCCGTGTGATTTCCGCTAAACATACCGCCGTCGCCCGTCAATATATAATTTATCAATAGACGATTTATTATTTCATTACATTAATTACATATTACAATTGATAAACCACAAAACTTGTTATCAATCACGCTTTTAACGCACTGACAAGGAAGGCACCGTAACCGTATTTCCTTGTCACCATGGGTGGAACGGACGCCGTTACTCCCATAATTACCCCACTCTCAATTAGTCACCCCCCCTACGGTACTTATAAAAGGAAAACACTTTTCGGTAGTGGCATATGGTACCGGGGAAATATCAGGATTTAGTTTACATTATAGACCAGTGGCGGCCAACCCGTGGCGCGCGAGGTAATTTTCGAAATTAGTTACATTATCAAAAATGAACTGCCCAGATTGTGAGCTTGCAAGGCCAACCAATAGTTGATTAGTCTGTCGGCAACACTTGGAATGTTGATGACTAAAGTATCAGTTCCGACACATTGGCATATCCATTGGCCGGTCACATTTTTGGTACATCTTCGTACATTACAATAAAGTAGAATACTTTGCGGTAGATTTATCTAAAATATTTTTTTCACGCTTCACGCAATATGTTGTCACTCGATTTCTTGCTTTTATTATTGTTACGTAGCCTACCCCCTCCTGAAAATTTTGGTAAATTTTGATCGCCCAGATTGAAATATTCCTCTCGTGTTCTTGTTTACAGTCAAAATTAAATATTTAATAAATAATTATCAATTCCGATTTTAGATGTGGACTGTATACATCGTATAATTTCAATTTGTCTGACACAAATCAAACTGCGTGTTCGAAAAGACGAAAGTAGAACAACTCTAGATATTTTCAGCGGTCAAGAAAACCGATTAGAAGAATATGATGTATAGGAAAATTTGAAAATCTCATATATCATATGTGACACCGTAGCATCTGTTGATACTGGACGACAGAATGGCATTGTTTCTAAACTGCAAAATGCAATGATGAGCAAGGGTTTTCATAAACCACAATATATTGTTTGCCCACATCATATAATCGATTCTTAACGCATATATAAGAGTTCTTCAATCCAACGTCTTCAACAAATCCGACTCTCAGCTACACATTTGGAGATGATGTGGTAAAACACTATACGAAAACTTGGTGCAATCCACCAAGCAAGAATTTCAGATGAAAATATTAGAAAACCGAGGATGGAGGGATGATTTTAAGTTTATCAATGACCTGTGCAGAGCATGCTGCTCTTTCAAAGAAAATAGTATAGATTACCACTAATCAAATGGCATAAACTTCCATCTCTACGCAATGCGAGGTGGTGCTCAAGGGCCATGATTGCGTACTTCCAGATCCCCAGATGGAGAATAACTCTGGAGATATCATTAGTCATCGCAAATGCGTGTCAGGAAGACTGGTATTCTAACCAGATGTCTAAAGATGGAACATACTAGAGCCCGACCGATTACCGGTTCGTCGATAATAACACTTTGAAAGAATTATCGGAATCGGCCATTGGAGCTGAAAATTTATCGGCAATTTACGTGTGACGTCACAACATGGCGGTAGGAAGCCAGAAAGCTATAATCTTTGACCGCTAGACTGAGAATATTGATATATTTCATATAGCTTGAACCTTACAGGTGTCCAGATGCAGCCTTTCTAGTTTATGTCATGTTCAAGTATAACAATGGCTGTAAAGATGTTCAAATAAATGCCATGAAGCTTTGAAAATGTGCTTATGTATACATCCAACTTCTTCTGAATATCGGCTGAATGTATAAGGGTTATCGGTCAAGGTGTGAGATATCGGTTTTATCGGTATCGACCCAAAAATCCAATAGCGGTCGGGCTCTAGAATACACCAAAGATTATTTGCTGCTATCTTTGCGGTCGAATGTCCTGCAGCGATAAAGTGCCTCAAAACCCCATTGGAAGTCGGATATGTCCGTCGCAGATGTCCCTGGCACGAACATAATAACAGAAAGGGAAGTCAAATTGATGGATGAACTTTACAAGAAGTGCAATAGGACAGATATTTGAAGATTAAATTTGTAGCAAAGAAATCTTTGATTTTTTAAAATTTTTATAAATTTGGACCAGTGTCGAAAATTGAACTTAGTTTGTGCGGGACATTTTTTCGATTTGAACAAAATGATTATAATTTTATTAATTTATACCAAAATGTTCATCAATTCCTGCTACAGGCAAATTTTTTTGTTTAGTCATAACCCTAATGTCCAGGCGCCGAATAGTTCTGTCCTTGCAAACTGAGCCGAGCGATTACCAGCAGACCCGCAATATACTCAAGTAACAATATTATTGACCCATAAACTTTGATTAATTTTCGCGCTTCGCGCAGCTAGTGGCCCGCGCAATGTTTCGTCAATTGCATGTGACCATGTGGCCGAAAAGATTGGCCACCCCTGCTTTAGACCAGTGGTTCTCAAACATTTTTAGACACGCCTTTCTTGATGACAGTGAAAATTTTGCCCCCCCCCCTCCCTCCAGTATTGTCATATTAAAAAAATATTGAAAAGAGCAACCACGATGTTTGCATACCAAACGCATAGTTTGATGGCCTGGAAGGGAAGGTTGTCACTGTTGAGAGAATTCTCAAATAAGAAATTAGGACTATACACAGAGCAATAACTATGAGTAGAAGACCAATCGCGTGGAGTGCCAAAAATATATTCACCATAGAATATTTTGTCATAAATTATCGTGTATAATGGTATCAGGTATCGCATACAAATACTTAAGCGATTTTGGTGTCTAATCCCTTCTATTACCCTTACTTGAGCTTAGCTCAAACGTATAACTAGCCATTTAAGCTAAATCAAAGACCAATGGCAAGGTCTGCACGCCATTCAAACTTGGCCCTTTATGGCTGGACAAACAATAACTTTTGGGCTGCCATAATATTAGTCTCCCAGCGGCATTTTACAAAATTTGTCCTAATTGAGTATACTCGGAATGGGTACTTCGACATTAAGCCACTTCGATTTGAATCCTCAGCAGTTTCATAAGCAGAGGTGGTCAAAGTAGTCAAGAAAGCTACTCGAGTAGAACTAGAAGTAGCGACGCAAAAAATACTCAAGAACGAGTAGAAGTAGTCTTTTTAAAAGCAGCCTAAAACTACTTGAATTAAAGTAGAATTGACTGACTTTAAATCTACTCAAGTAAGTAAGTATTGTGAAAACGATCGTAATTCGTTCACATAGACGGGCAAAAGCTGCAAATTGAGCTATGCGAAAGGTGCGGAACTTGATTCATATTGATGCATCCCAGGAGGTGTAAAATTTTCGACAGCAATGCATTTTCGTCCGCATCATGGGATGAAAATGATAGCGTTGATGTGGGAATGCGATACTAATCCTCTGTTTACTCGAACACCCCAATTTAGAAAATATCATGGTATGGCGCCCTTCCCCATATTATATGACCAGTAGTTTGATCGAAGAGCAACACGGACAAGGGATGTCGGATATACGGTGTTAACACTTTGCGCGATTAGTAAACGTTAATAAAAATATGGCTGATCGTATAAATGCCATGAAGTGTGCTTTTATTTTCGGAAAATAGAGACATCACTACACATATTTTTATATATTAACATGTATGTTCTCCAGACAAAAGAACTGAATAAATAATTACTCCAGGGCCACGAGCAGAGTAAAATTTATATTTTCGCAATCGGTACCGCGGTAGCTTTCGATTTATACCCGTTTTATCAAATTTCGCGCTCGGCAAGCCGGTAAAAAATTACCGACAAATTGCCTTTAGCCCAGTGGTTCCCAACCTTTCTCGGTGGCAGGGCCAAATTTAGAATTTCAGAGTGCGGCTGGGGCCGCACGAATACCAGGGCAATGAAAGGAACCCCAAATAGTCACCAAAATATGAAAATTTGCATTGTTCCGATCATTCGCTTGACGCCATTGGCCATTGGTTGCCGCGCTCCCGTTGTTCAGAACAATCAACCTTTGCTGGCCATTTCGGAGTAGTTTTATTGCCGTGGCGAGATTTCAATTCGTATTTTTGGAATCAGTGCGACACTTGCTTTCGATAAACCCCGACATATCAAATTATTCGGACGCTTGGGTCGCGAGCTATAGGACCACCAATTATGCTGCTTTTTGCCGGCTAAGCAGTATGCATCTCGGCGTATTCAATCGTGAGTCACTTGTTGCACAATGCACATCTATCCGTAAATTAGTTATCAATACCCAGGGCCGTAACAGCACTTCGTCAGCCCCCCCCAAAAAAAAGTTTCTCTTGGGCCCCCCATAGGGTGATAAACCGAACTTCGAAGCCCCCAGACCCCCTCAGGCTATATGGCTGTTTACCGCTATTTATCGTCTAAATCGGGTGTCCGTTTTAGGCAGATTCTCTCGACAAATCTCGACAAACATTTCTATAATTCATGATTGAATCGGTCAATATAATCGGGAGTTGCATATATATTGGTATCAATTTTTATCCTCTCTCTGCACACGTAATCAGATTGACCGGTTGAGCCGAGTGAGTTGTGTTTGAAAAGGTAGGACCACTCAATAATAATTAAACATTTTCGGGCGTATACCCGTTGGCAGGAAGACAGCACTTCGTCAGGCCCCCAAAATACTTAGGTCTTGAGCTCCCATAGGGTGATAAACAGACCCCCGTGCCGTTGTTCGCTTCTGCCACGAAATCAGGATCCCCGTTTAGTGACCCAGCGTGTAGCGCGAAAATTTTCGATAATTCAAAATAAAATAGGTCAATAAGATCGGGAATTGCATATATATTGCTATCAATTACTTGTCCTCTTACCGGTAGAGCTGAGTGAGGTGTCTTGGAAACTGTAGGGCCCGTTAATAATAATGAAACATATTCGGACGGGCGGACCCGTTGGTACGACTTCGGTACATGATGTTATTTGTTATTTCGTGACCTCCAGTCTGCTATATCAAAAAATATAGAATCGCCCAAAAGTACTAATAGGGATGGTGTGAGCCTCTGAAAGGTTCAGGTTCGTGTGTTGTGAACGCGAACCTTATTGAAAGGTTCTGTGTGAACGCGAACGTGAACCTCATGACGTCACGTGACGTCATATTGCTAATTCCAACCCTAGATTTCAATGAAGTCATAGCTTATATTAATGTACACGATACGCAGCGACGACTCGGGCCACATAATGGCACAATGCTGAAGTACATATTGATGTTTTAAACGTCGCTAAATGTATAAACTGAGGCAATGAAATGATATAATAATCCAATAAATCAATATTTTTCGTCGCTTCGCCAACAATTTCGACGAGGACTTGCCAGGCAATATAAGCTTACGCCTTAACGGTCCAGGCCAGACCCGAAAATGTATTCGGCGTCTGAGTATTGCTACATGGATATTGCGCAGAGTGTAAAACGGGTTTCTATACTTGCTACCGTTATTACTCCATTAACAAGTTATACAACAATTGCCAACACCCTAATCGCACGGATTTGGTTTTTATGATACAGCAAACATGCGAAGACAAGATTGACCCCGTACGATACTAGATTTTTACATCAGAAAACGATATCGATTGAATAAGCATCATTCGCTATCTACATGTAGTGTATTTCGCTCTTGATATTGTGTGATTGCCGGTCAAGCTCACAGCAGAGAGTCACTAAATATTCACAAACGGAAAGCTGGATATTTCGAGCAAACTTTTGTTAGAAAGTAAGTAAAATTTTTGAAATTGTCAAGGTGTTGATCGTTTATGCTGCCAGTGCCATGCATAGAGCGGTTCGCAGTTTAAATGCAATAAATGTGAACCAAATAAGTTATAATGAAGTGAAAATTGTAATATATATGAAAAAGGTTCACAGTGCAGAACCTATACCAAGGTTCTGTTGTGAACGCGAACCTCAAAATTTCCGAAGTTCACACACAGAACGCGAACGTGAACCTCACATTCACACCATCGCTACGTACTAAACTAAAAGATGCACACGATTTCAAATTGGTAGTTCTTCACTGGCATATAATTCCTCCCTGCGGGATGGTAGCCTATTTGTCTCGTGACGTTCAGATTGCCAAGACAGGAACATTCGGCATCAGTCATTTAGGCGCCTATGGTCAATTATACCTATATGTATTTTGAATATACATAACGAAGTGTTCGGTCAGCGTAAGGGCAGTCTTTTTCGGCCAAGGTTTTCTCGCTGTCGATCGTTCTGGCACACTTCTTGGAGTCGCATGTTACATGGCCTAAAACTGTATATGTCTTCGTGCGTCGTGGCGCGGTAATGGCTAACGCCGATATGCCCACTTCTATAAATCTTGCGTATTTTATCTTGGTCGAAGAGTACCCAATAATTAAGGTACTTGGAAACTTGAAATCGCGCGCAGCGCGAAAAATCTTTGAAAAAGTTGCATAAAATTTTATAAAATACTCTATAATTTATGCTAATTCACTAAATAGTTTTGGGCCCCCTTCGAGCTCGCTCCCCCCAATTGGGGGGCTAGGGGTGCGGCAGTTACGGTCCTGTCAATACCTATATCTTAATCTATATCTATAGGTACTGCCCGTTCAACTGGAAAGTTAGGGCACATTGCATTGAAACAGCAGTGACGTAATCTTAGCAGTCTACTCACAACTTTCCTGCAATCCTTATTGAAAACTCCGGACTCCAAGCCAAGCAAAAGTATTTTATAAATGTAATTTTTTTTCATAAATCGATTTCTCAATATTTTTGTGGGGGCCGCATGAAGGCTAGCTGGGGGCCGCATGCGGCCCTCAGGGCCGCGGTTGGGAATCGCTGCTTTAGCCAAATGGAAGTGTGACGTGTACCAATTTCACTGAGCCGTGAGATTTTCTTGTGTCCACACCATATAGGACACTATGGTTTCACGCTCGACTCAGATGCTTTCACGCCCGCCACGGGGGGCGACCCCAGTTTGGGGCTCATTGTCAGTGAGGCACTGACCCCTAGTTTAGAGTCAAATGTACAAATAGAATACATGAACCCAAAATAGTAGCTGAGTCAGTTGGCGACTTGTTTCTTATCACATTAGCACTCTTTACTTCACACGGAGGCTATAACGTTTGAATTAGCCTATACTTGCTATCTATACAAGTATACAATATACATATATCCACAATGAAGATAGGTATGGATGGAAAATACATAAAAGCAACATCAGTATGGGCAATTGGCATCTATTTGCTCTGCAGTACATGTTGACTGTCGCAACATAGCGTCCTACAGTCAGGGCTGTCAGACAGCTTTTGAGAAAAGGGGCCAAACAGTGTCGAAAAAAGGGCCAAAAGTTCAATAACGTTAGGGTTGCCATATGTCCTCTTTTAAAAGGATTTGTCCTCTTTTTTGACTTTTTTGAAAGGTCCTCGGAGGACGCCCAAATGTCCTCTTTTCAGAGATTTTGTCCTCTTTTTTGAGAATTTTGACTAAATACAGGGCAAAATTCGACTGAGATACAGTTAATCATCACTGAAGTAACGCTCCGGCGGCTATTTCGGGAGCTGAGCCGAAGAGCTGGCCATTTTTTTAGTCAACCAACGTGAAAGAAAAACTGTAATTTGGGTTTTGAGCCGGTATTAAGTTGATTTTCTTTAGTAAACCGACCACGAGGTGGGAAAAATTTACCATTTTTCAGGATTTTCCTCCGGTATTGCAGGTCTGAAAATTTTGAAAAAGTGTCCTCTTTTTAGATTTCCAACATATGGTAAGCCAAAATATCGTAAATAACGTTGTTAGTAATAGGCTACATACTTTACTAATGTTAGCAACGTCAATAACGTTGCAATACTACCCATAGACCTTTTGTCAATCACCGGGAATTACAGATTTATATTTGTTGATACTGTTGGATACCAGATCCACTACAACTGTTGATAGTATTACATATCAATATGTAAATGGGTAAAGGGTAGTGTATTGCATCTTATCAATTCGTTTCTCTATTCCCTATTTTAGTTGGTAACTATAAACTGAGGTAACGTATATGTGAGCGATACAACGCCTTTGCGAGTATATTCAACTCTACATTCGTTCATCGGTCCAAAATCAATGACCACTCAATCTGTATTTCAGACAGCTAGCAAAATGTAATGACGTAGCCTAATCATGACTCATACTTCGAAAAGGCAACTTGACTTGAATTTTGACTTGACTCGTGACTTGACCTGACTTGACCTGACTTGACTCGACTTGACTCGAGTCACCTCCAAAAATCGAGTGACTTGACTTGACTCGAGTCACCTTCGAAAACCGATTGACTTGACTTGACTGGACTCGAGTCAAAATGTGCAATGACTCGAAATGACTCGTGACTCGAAGGTAGTGACTTGATCCCAACACTGCACTATGCTCAAGCATTTTACAGCTGAATATAAAATTGTAAAATAAAACTTTGTTATAATATGAGAGTTATGGAAATTTTAATAATGACTTATATGCCTAATTTTTTGGATTTTTCGCCACAAGATAGCGACACAATGAAAAACGACAGTTCAGCATGCAATACATCAGCATGCGTCACTTCAGCATGTGACTATATAACCCCAAAACTTACCCTAACCCGAAACAAAGCCCCGAAACTAACCCTTACATATATCCTATCCTAACCCAACCATAAATCCAACCCTAACTACCCCTAACCCGTAATTTAACCCGCATGCTCATGTGTCGCATGCCAAATTGTCGCATGCCGAAGTGTCGCATGCTCATATGTCCACGGACCCTCTAAAAGGGTCAAATGTGTGAAATTTGGCCCCGATAGGGCCAATCTGACAACCCTGCCTACAGCGGCGTGGTACAAGCAAATCTCGCTGCTTACTGCGGTTGGGTTACGTCATTCTTTCACATTTGACCAGAGGCAATTTACGTCACTATTAAATTAAGACTGGCTTCCAAGCGCGAAATTGGATAAAATTGGTATCAATCGAAAGCCACCGCGGTACTGATTACGAAAATAGACAATTTATTCTGCTCGTGGTCCTAGAACCCCCGAAAATCGGCTTAGAATTTGCATTGTAACGGAGTATTGTGACACCGTATGAAAAATAATGCCACGTACAGATCAGCAGCGAGTAATAAGAGCAGCGCAAACCGCGAGCGTATTGGTCCTTGTTTCGCAAGCGATTGAGCAATGAGCATGAGCATGAGCATTCACACTCTCACTCTCGCTGCGCTGCGCCGCTGCGGCGCATTGCTCCTGAGCTGTCATTGTACGTAACAGAGACGATGAATTTCAAATTCTGGTGCTCTGACATTATATATATTCGGAATCAGTGAGACAATGGCATTCGATTAATACCAGTTGTTACAGATTCCCAGCTGTTTATGATGAATTGCGCTATCACAGGTGAGGCTTGACCTGTCTGTACTTCACCTGTGCCTCAGTTTTCCTTTCGCGCTATATTTCTGAACAATAAATATGCAAATCCATGATTTTGGGTATGAAAATGTTTAATCATCCGTGAACATCGATGGAAAATACCCATAATTATTCGTGTTATATTCATTGTAGGTTTCACAATTTTCTTTCACTCATCACGACGACAGGCGAGGCACGCCTCACTTGCCTCCCCTGCCGCACGTCACTGTTTCAAGGATATTGTATTGTTGTTGTTGTAATAGTGAGGAACGAGGCACTTCTGCATCTTCAGCACACCGAGATTATTATTGAATACTGAACAAATACTTCCACAAATAAACATAATATACGCCGCGTTGAACTTCGAGACCAAATTTCTTCGGCTATTTGGCCACATCACCTGCTCTTTCACACCTTCCAGGCAAGCAGTCTTTGGCTATTTACAACATTGGTCAGGAGCGCGCGACGTTGAGCCTTGTGTATTCGCACTATTTATCGGTCATTTTTCATATATAGGCCTACTCCGGGCGCCAGGGTCGATATCTAACTCAGCACGTTCGGCTGCGCTGTCAGTCCTCGCGGAAGCTATATAGGCAGTCTCAACATCCAGACCAGTGGTTCTAAAACTTTTAGACCCATCGCCCCTTACCAAGCTCAACATATTCTTACCAGGCGACGGCTCGACCGTTTTTACCAAATGTCGTAGATAACTTTCCATTTCTCCGGAAGACTGAAGTAGGTTGTGAGCAATGTTCCCTCTAATTTTTGACGAGTCTGCGCACACTCAGCAACTAACTGCGCAGACCCTTGGACAACAGTGCGTGACGACAAAAAAAAAGGCCATCACTCCGGATTTTTTGTGCGCAGCTTAGATTTTCTTTGCGCAGAGACCGTGTCAGCACTGCGCATTTGCGCAGCTTTGAGGGAACATTGGTTGTAAGTGATTGAATCAACAGACGGGCCTGAAGAGGCCCAGGCAGGCCGGCCGAGCGAGATAGTGTAATGATGATGCACCCACCATCCTTATTGGTAAGTCATGGGTTCCATCCCCGGCCGGGTCAGAGAAAAGACTAAAAAACTGGTATCCGCGGCTATTCTGCTAGGCGCTCAGCATCCATGGATAGCATGGAGAAAAAATGGGGTACAGAGTACAGACTAGGTCACCTTTCGGTCGTATCACATCTCGATGGTGCAGGCGAAAATTAATATCGCCTCTCTCTCAGGCTATATAGTTGGGAGTACGATAATTTTGAAAGTGATCGAAACTTTCGAAATGTAATCTCGGTGCAGTCGTGCAAGGACTCTTAAATTAGAACACGACGCACAACGTGGGCGTGTTAATTGTAAACGGCAACGTTGCTCCTCTCCAATAACTGAACTTTCTCAACTTACGCCGTTCTCATAACTGCATGGAACCCTTTGCGATGCCAGTAAGCGGAAACTGTTAACGACCTGACAATCGCTTTCCGATCTTGGCACATTTCAAATTTTACAAATTCATCATGTTCGGTTTGCGAGAAGATCCTAATTTTCAAACCACTCTTAATAAGGAAGCTGGATCCCAACCGCGTCAACACCCCTACCCATTACCAAAGACAAAATCACACCGCGTCAGCATTACCACTTGGTCCATAAACATCTTTTTACAAAGCAAAATATTAATCATATATACTGTTGCGGGATACATAAAACAACTTGTGAAAAGAAATTCGACCGCGTTTGTCACACGCAGGGCAGTAAGGAAGGCATGAATGGCAAACGCGACTATATATTATAACGAACCAAAGACACCGCACCATGTTGCAATTGCCAGAAATTGATTGATTGCAAATGCGGGGTCCACTGGTCTACAAATCGATGCCAAAATTTAGATGCAGCGCTAAATTTTCCCGCTTGGTCACTAAAAATTTTGTTTCCACCAATTGATTATATCGTCCTTACAGTGGGTCGAACGATAGTCTGGTCAAACGGACTTATAGTACGAAAAATGCGAGCACGTCACTTTGAAATTTTGAATGCCAAAATGTTATTATGAAGGGAAGCTCTGAAGCTTAAAATTGCTTGCCGGCGTACGACCGAAACGTAAACACGATTCACTATTCTCTTTATACATAAAATATTTTAGTTAGCAGTAATACGTACTCTGATATATTCGCACACGAGTCCCATCAAGCATGGGACAAACAAAGAGTGAAAGCACGACGAATACAGCACAAATACAGAAAGATAAGAACACGACGCGAGTTAGCACCAAGATAACACCCGCCCGTCAGCCAAAACAGGCGCATAGCGCGAAATAGGCAGGATGTCGGGATTTCGAGATAAATATTCGGGCAGTACGCCTACATTGTAGTATTTTTACAAAAATATGAAGAGTCCGATGCGAAACGCCGATACGAGGCATGATATTTAGACGATAAAAGCGAGCAGCTAACACATCCGTCGTATGTACACGAAAGTTTTTGCCGTCGGTCAGTAACTCAATCGACGAGGGATTGCACGAGATACGCGGAAATAAAGGCAAGAACAAAGAAACTCATCATCAAAAACGCCGGCGTCATCCTTTCGTCACGGATGATCGCTTTCACTTGGTCGCAAACCGCAGACACTTTGCCTGGAGGCGCTTCGGCGTCACGTCGCGGCATGGACGCAGTCATCTCGGGGACAGCGGATTTGAAATTGGTCCAGGCGCCGAAGGGACCCGTCACGTCTTCGTAAACTTCCGTGACACTGTCTCGAATCGGCTGTTCCTGGGATGTCGCGGATTCGTTCTCCGTCTCCTGATCCGGTTCGTCAGCCTGTGCACGCAAAAACATTGCAAAGATAATTACATGATGCAGATATCACATGGGCACTGCGCATTTTCTTAAAAACTTTGTACATATCAGAATAGTGTTGGAATGACTCGATTCGAATCACAGCCCTAAAATAACTCGAGTCAACTCGACGTGTGAAGAAAAAATAGGAATGACTCGGGGACTTCGAATAGTCTACTTTGCAAAAACTTGGAATACTAATGCTTTCTTTACTGTGTTCCGTCTTGACTTGACAAGTCTCTGACTAGACATGGAAAGATTACAGAATAACTCGGTGAGAAGTCATCAAATAGTGTACTTTGGACAGTAATTGGATACCAGTGCTTAATTACCGAATTTCATTTAAGATTTGTTCCATCAGCAGCAAAACCAAAGACAAAAAAGCTTCAGCATGCATTATAATGTCATTACATCCCTATTTAAATATATTCAGTTAATTGTGAGAGCTAAAGTATAGAAATGGATCCACCACTAAAGTCAAGACACAAACTGAAAATATTTGACGACTTGAAATTGACTCGAAACCAAAAATCTGAGATGACCTAACGGGACTCGAGTCGCTTAAATAATTTGCATGACCTGACCGACCGCCTAAGTTACGTGACAAATTTTGAAATGGCTCGACTTGACTCGCGCCGAAGATTGGAACGACTCGAAAATACTTGTCACCCAACGGAAGTGGCTTGCAACGAATTCCTGAACAGGCAGAGATAAAAAGTTTTCGACATCGGCACCGATGCGTATCGCAAACCTGCGTCAAATCCGACCGTGCTTTGTCGGAACCTTTTCCGCTCGTCACTCTGGCATGGCGGACGATAGCAATTTGTACGGCGTACTCCACGCCAGGCTCCATGTCCCGAATCAAGTAATCGGTCTCGTCCGTCACCGCCTGTCAAGGCAACAACTGAAAATGATCCCGCTCGAAAATGAACACAGATCTCTGACTTGACTGGTCTTGAAATAGAGGTGGGCAATAACGAAGTATTTCTACTTTTTTCAGAGTAATTATTATTCGAGCGAGTGTTTCATACTCGCACTGATTGCCCAAGTGGTTACGTTTTAAAACTACTTCCTATTCTAATCAAGTTTTTAGGCAAAGCTACTTGGTTTCTTCAATTCAGATCATGGAAATTGGTAAATAGTTTCGGGATTTGTTTGGATCACTTGTATCAGCGAAAGCGTTATAAAAACTGGACGGAACAGTCCCAGCGTCACGGTAACTGCATATATTTTGAAAAAAGACACTTCCGATCAACTACTACCGACGTCGACTTCAGAAATCCCACCCAAGTGTTGGCGGTTTATTTAGGCTCCTCCTCGCCATCTCATCCGTTTAAGGGGTGTCTTATAAAAGCCTAGAAGTAGACCGTGTCACAAGTCGGCAGCTACGGAATGAAAATGATGAAAATCGACCTGGTGTAAATGACCCTAGCGGTCGACAAATACAATGAATATCGCAAAACAAACTACTAAAAGTTTGCGTCCTCTCAATCGAATCTACTTTTTGAAACAGTCACTTATTTGAGAACCTTCCAGCCCTTCCATGTTATACTTTCCCTTCAAATACTTCTCACATGTCTTGGGAATCGTTACTTCTAGATGTAATTGAAGTAGAAATTTATGGTGTTATTGCTTCACCTCGATACCGAAGCCGACTACATTATCGTTGATGTATCTAGTACACGTTGAACAAAAAAGCTTGACTTATGAATATAAATATTGTTACAGAGATGCCAGAGGCAAATCCGTATTATAGAGCAAGCAACGAATTGGTATTATTCAAAAACAAACATCCTGATGTCAACCAATATATGCAAATTATGTCAAATTACCTGTCGCACATCGGCAGAGTCGGAAGATTTGATATTGAGAGCGTACGAAACGCGATCGCCCTTTACAGTGCCGACGCTTTCCCAAGAGATAATTGCTGTAGTTTCACGAACCGATATCGTCGGGGCGCCTGAGAAATAAATCGTTGGCGTTACGCGGCGTCAGATAAATCTGAACCGCACAGTACCAGATCTGAGAGCATGGTGAACTGCGACCAGACTATAAGCATGAAAATTTTATTATATAAAATGTATGTCCCTCTATTCATTATCATGTTGAAGAAGCAAAAAGTCATTTGGATACGCTAAGTCGATAAAACAAATCTATTAAAAATTTCGAACGCATGAAATCACGATAAAGCCAATGTTTCCGGAAGGGTATCACGTAATGCACTACACACGGGCGTCAACTAAAACTTACTTTTGAGAGGCGGAGGTTGAGATGTGGTCGTAGAAAAGTGATATGCTTCCGAAAAAGGGCCTTCGCCGGCTTCATTCTGTGCGCTGATACGGAAGAAGTACTCGGTTTTCTCTTCCAACTTTGGAATTCTGTGAGATTTGCTAGGACCGCTGTACACAGTCACGAACCTTTCCGGAAGAAAACGACAGCAAAGTTGAAGTAGGGTCAAAATCAACATTATATTCTCAAATGGCAATCAAAAATCCACAAAATACGGCGGCATATCGCATAGGCCTACTCACGACACACGGTCCAGGTAGTCCAGGTTGGTAACTGACCATCACAGGACTTCAAGATGATCTCCAGTTTAAATATTTTAACTACGGAAAAAAACATTGGTGTTAAATGCGCAAATCTTTTAATATCACAGCATTTTTCGAGGTGCGATGTTTTGCATGACTAGCCATAGGTATAAGTTTTTTTAGCGTGTAAGAATACAGTTGTGTACACATTTCGGTTGATTAAACAGCTCTAAGCAAAGAACACAATCGCAACCAAGCTAAACTTTGATAGAAAATCAGTACACGAGATAATTTGCGACTCCAATAAATATCTGCCGGTTCAATGCATTCAGTATCACTTTTGAACTCAAATGCAACATTAAAACTCCATGTCATTGATGGCATGAAAGATAGGCCTACGCATCACACGAATTTAAAAAAGCGAATCAGGTCAGAAGAGAAGGCTTGCACCTTGCATATATCCCGATCAAAGTTCATGCACGCATAACAAAGACAGGTCGCAGCATTGGTTACAATGTAAACCAAGATAAAGCCGCACGTCAAGTCAAACCACTCACCTTCCGTGCCTGTCCATCATTTGAAGCTTGAATTCGTCATCATTACTATTCCACCTCAGCTTCAAACTGCTACAAGACGGTATGCATTCCAACAATGGTGGGTCAGGTGGTAACGGCTGCGTGCTTATGGTGAACATTGGGCTGTATTGACCGACACCGACATCATTAATTGCCCGAACACGCACTCTGTAGAGAGAGAGTAAGATTGTGGACAAGGAAATAAGAAAATTCAGTAAAATCAGTAAATTCATCGCCATGTTCATCAACTTTCCAGATTTAGTATACCAACGCTGTCGAAAGCGCAAAAAACTACAGAACCGACACGAAATTCTGCCCGTTAGTATCCAAAATTTCACGTGAATGCCGAGCCGGCAACTTGTGCGATAAAAACGTTACAGCAAATATATTGGATTGTGCAATTTTACGATCCTCAACACATCCCAACAGTGAATCAAGGCAACGGGAAAAAGGGCAAGGAACATCCAGCTTTCTGATTGAACGTATCCTGCGTTACCACAATGATGTCAGAATCTTTTTTTGGTGAGATGTGACTTATTCAATTTTCAATCAAAATAAGAATGCTGTAGCAAAGGATGATGCAAATACCTTAATTTAAATAGATATATATAATATATTGCTTACACCCAAACCATGACCCTAGTCTTAGTATTGGTATCACAATGCCGTCCAGTCGAGAATTACCACAATAAAAGCGCAAAAAGACTGCTAAAGAGCACAAAAAGGTTGACAAACAGCACAAAATACAAATATCATCACCGAACAATTAATGATAATACTTCAATATCTGAAGACAACATAAACACACAACGATAATACAAGTACGAAACCATTTACCGGTACTCCTTGTCCGGAGCGAGGTCTTTGATACGACACGACAGCTCTGGCCCTGTCGCCAACAAATTTGTCTTGTCGCCAGACTTATCCTTTGACGACTTGCTGGCCGACACTTCGACATGATACCCGGTTATAACGGCACCGTGTTCCGACGGTTTGTCCCACTTGATGAATGCCGACGTCGCGGCGCCTGGGTACGAATACTCCGCCTCTGCGTCTTGCTCCGGGGGAACATCGATTTGCCGAACTTTCGAGACGCAACCCGGGCAAGAAGGGGCCGTCATCACGGACAAAACTTCAGAGAATTTACTTTTGCCGACATCATTTTCGCACTGAATTCGATTCGAGTATTTAGCTTCCGAACAAACACAACAGTTTCGAGAGTTTACCTGGACTCGGAAAAAATAGAGGAAGTTCGGAGATAGATGGTGCACGGTGCAATTGAGAGCAGTGACCGTCTCGTGACAGTTCATAGTTGATTCCTGCGCGCCGTACTGTACTATGTATTTCGTGATTGCAGACCCGTTGTCGTGCGGTTTCTGGAGGGAAAATGACAAAGAATTCACAGTAAATGGAGCATGGTAATTGAAGATTTCCGCACGGAATGGCTGATAGGAACAGGAATCAAATTCTCTACTAGTTGCTGACGATTATCCCTTCGGGTTCATTTCAACATAAATGTACTTTTCGATAGGAATCAAATAACATATTCGTATTGAAATAGACCCAAATATTTTCTGCTGACACCCACTAGAGGTAATAGTCAGCAACTAGTAGAGAATTGAAAGACCGTCTTCACAGTGTCCTACAATGGTGTGGACACAAGCAAATCTCCAGCTCACTGCGATTGGTCTACGTCACGCGTTCAATTTGGCCAAGGGCAATTTTACGGTAATTTTTTACCGACTTGCAGAGCGCGAAAATTGATAAGATTGGTATCAATCGAAAGCTACCGCGGTTCTGATTGCAAAAATGTAAATTTTATTCCGCTCATGGTCCTGGAACCCCCCAAATCAGCCTCGAATGTTGCATTGTAACGGAGTTTGGTATCGTGACGCACCAATTGTAGGACACCATTGTGGGACATAATGTTATTTTCAATTCACTACTAATTGCTGTCGATTACCTTTAACGAATGTTAGCTGGAAATATTGTATAATTATCCCATTCTATTTTCAATTCCCTACCGGTTGCTAGCGACCACCTTTAACGAGTGTCAGCAGAAAATATTCGGGTGTATTTCAATGTGAATATATATTATTCAATTGTAAAATGAAGTTCTGTACCTACAAGAGTCTCTTTGAACCGGAATTGCTCTAAATTAGTCAGAACCACAAAAAAGCAGATTCTACAATGTCCGACAGCCGTATTGACCGAATACATCTAAAAGTATTATATTATTATAGTCGCCACACGTTCGAGATTCAAAA
Organism: Botryllus schlosseri; assembly: GCF_051294905.1. NCBI lineage: Eukaryota > Metazoa > Chordata > Ascidiacea > Stolidobranchia > Styelidae > Botryllus > Botryllus schlosseri. Next base: position 9,321,531 of record NC_137249.1, on the reverse strand, counting down.
CGTGCAGCAGTTTACATATCACGTGTCTCAATAAAGTCGCATGATATTGAAAAGACGTGACTGCATAATCCGAGTATTTCCTAACTGCAATTATGTGGAAGAGATAGATATTATTGATCGCGATCAATGTCACATAAAAGTATGCAGCCAAATTGCAAGAAACCGACAGTCATGTCACGAAAATCAAGATACGTTGGGAAACTTTCACTTTCGGCAAAATAAACAACCATCGTCAACTTGAGCAGGACACAAATTGCTTTAAGCAGCCACGAAGTGTAAAACTTGTCATCATTCAGCACAAAAAGTAACTTGAATTTGACTGATACAACACTTCAAAGCTGAATTGACATTCCATCAGAAGTTTCTTACCTTCCAAGAGACGTTTACTGTTTTAGACGTTACGTGCTCGGTCTGCACTTCGTGGGGAGCTTCGGGGGCCGCGGGACCGGTGACGGAGTCGAAAAATTCGGACCATTGCCCAGCCTATCGGTAAAAAATGTTTTAACAACTGGTGTATTCCATGCCGAGCCAAAACTACTTCAACTGATTAAAAAGATTTTATCAAGTAGCTTGAAATAACAGATTTCGATACAGAATAGCATGAAACAATGACTCACGAAATCATGCGTCTAGGCACAAAGTTTTTCAAGACAAATCAGCATAGCTATTAGGGGTATCAAACAGATACTGTTCTGACGATACAGCAATTTGTACAAAACAATACAAAACTAGGTTACTTTCTGCCACACAAACTTTGAATTGGAATGTAGAAAGTGTTTGGGCTGTTGTCTACAGCAAAACTAGAGAAAGACTAAAGAGACAAAACCACCGAGAAGTAGGTTATCGAATTGAGTACGCAGAGAAGACAGAAATACCCCGGCACCGGCCACCTCTGCAGCATCAATTGCGAATCACAAGTCTACAGCACCGCTCAACAAAAACTCTGCATTAGGACTGAAGATTAGGCTAATGACATACGTGTCACACTCGCCCATGAGGATTAACATATGATACAATGCATAGTAGTTCCTTGACACGATAGTGTTGACTCACCCCGGCTTTGTTGGCGGCACGGACGGCAAACTGGTAACATTTGCCAGGCTTCAAATTCGGAACGGAGCAACACAGCTTATCGCCTTGAAAGACAGTCTGCGCTTCTGCGTTGTCACGCAACAATGCCACTTGATACTGGGAGATGGGGCTGCCGCCGTCGTATGCTGGTGGTCCTAAACACAACGCTGTACTTAAATTTACCGTTAAGATTTGAAGAGCTTCTCGGAGGTACAGAACTTCAATATACAATTGAAAATATATTCATATATCATAATTTGCGGAAAATACGCTTCATACATTCATTACACTAACCATTGATCGGAAGATAATCAATCATTTCTAGAAGATCTAGGGAAAATCCAGCTATTTTGTACTAGTCCTTGGAATTTCCATCGCTCCACTTATCAAACCAAGGCTTGGCAAACAACAATTGTATTCTATGTAGACACCATTGAAATAGGATGCATTTCAACCAGTTTTAAGCGTGGATTGGAAATTGGATAGAAAAACAAATGGAGATATGGTACTGAAATAATTGAACAATCAAAATCATATTCAAAATATGATGTGCGGCTTAAATAATGGCTAATCCAAACTCGGCACATCTCACCAAACATACACGACACTGAGAATGGAGATACTCACCCCATTGAAGATGCACAATACTTGGGCCAGGCTTCGACGGAGTCCAAGGCGGCATACACTGTCCAGGCGCCACGGGTGGTACCGGGACAACGCCGACTTCTGACGGCATACTTGTCCCCCCTTGAGACACGCAAAAGACCCTGAGTCGATACGTCGATCCGGGGCACGCGTTGGTGACCGTAAACTCCTTATCATGTCCACGGTACAATTGCTCCATTTGATCACCCTTGTTGAGGCAAAACTCCAAGATATACTCGTCGATATTAGCTCCGCCATTGTCCACCGGTTCGCCTGCGTTATGCAAAAGCTGCGTCAAGAATACTAATGGCTAAATATAGAACTGTTGATCACAATTGTGAATTGACGACACATTGCTAAAGTCATACCCAATGGAATCGCGGTAACGGGTTTATAATTGCAACGGCACATAAATACGTCAGAGGTGAGAGAGAAAGGATATTTCGCTCGGCTCAAAATCAAATTTGGGTTTTTTGTGTGCAAACACCATTATGCTGGTGACCTCATAAATCAGGGCCGGCCAACCCGTGGCCCGCGAGAAGGTTTTGAGTGGCCCGCGAGGTAATTTCCGAAATTTCTAATATCATCAAAAATGGATTGCACAGATTGTGAACTTGCAAGGCGAACCAAACATTTGATTAGTCTGGCCGCAACACTTGAGATGTGATGTCTAAAATATCAATTCCGACGCGTTGACAGATCCATCAGCCATTCACATATTTGTATGTCTTCGTACACTAAAGCAGAATAATTTGCGATAGATTTATCAAAGGTGAAAATTTTCTACTAGCTTGCCGCAACATGTTGTCACTCGATTTCTTGTTTTCAATATTGTTGCCCTTTTGTGAAAATGGAAGAATACCTAAAGTATCAGATTGAGTCAAACTACATTCGCGATTAGGAGACAAAGTGTCGTTCAACATATGCGACATTGCGTTTGCGCTCGCAGTAAGACCGTCGACTATGAAACCTAGGCACGAAATGATTGACGCATGTTGGTCGCAGCTTTCGATATCGATATGTCCATGCGCCGAATAGCCCAGTCCTCGCAAACTTAGCCCAGCGATATACAACATGCCGCAATATAGTGAAGTGACAATATTATTGACCTATGAACTACAAAAAAAATTCGCGCTTCGCGCGGCCAGTGGCCCGCGCAATAGTTCGTCAATCGAATGTGGCCCTTTGGCTGAAAAGGTTGGCCAGCCCTGTCATAAATGAACATATGACGCTATCTCGTAACCCGAGAATGGTTTTCCTGATTCTGGCTACATCCCTGAACCAAACTGACAATGTTTGCACAGTATTCATTCGAAATATTCAATAGAATTCAAAGGTATCGGTTGCCCGAGTACACCACATTCCATCTCTAAGTAAGTAAAAATAATATATGTTACCCCAAGAAACTTTGAAATGGGTAGGTTGTGCTTTTCCACGAAGGGTCACCTTTCCAGGAGGCGATGGCTTGTCAGGAGAGGTATGAAAACACACAGGCGGACTGAAGCCGCTCTTTCCGTCATCGTTGTAAGCGCGGAGCTACAAATGACACGGAATAATATAAAGCTCAAAAAGCAATCAAAGCAGCATGGGGAGCGTTGCAGATGGGAAATCTCACATGCGCTACGGATTATCAATGCCGCCACTTGGGTGGGTGAATACGGCCATAACTTCTCACATTCCTAGATATCTCTAGAGCTGTGATCTTTTCAGGAAAAATGTTACAAATTCAACAACATAACACAAGATACGAGATGTGAAAAAGTTTCTCCTACACTCCGTATCGAGTCTCAAGCGAAGCATTGTGAACTGAGGGCCTGGTGAGCCATCTATAAATTGGAACCAGATTTGAGTCGAGTATTACAGTGCCATACATTAAGAACCAGATTTCTAAGAAATAGCAATGACAGAATCCGCTTAGTTACAAAACAACTCACCCTAAACCGGTAAGGACAGCTTTTCCTCAATCCCGCAACAGTGTGGTTGCGGTCGCATCCGTCGTAGACTGCGCGAAATCCGTAGTCTTTGCCGTCGTCCATTTCCAGAGCGAATTTGACATCTTTGCTGTGGCCTTGCCTGTCCGTGTCCCACCGGAGATGCAAGCTTTGAACGAAGCTCTTTGCCAACACGGGTGGGTCTGGGGCAGGTGGGGGTGCACCTGAAGTTTGGTACTTCACTTCTGGACTCCACGGGCTGGAAAAGAGATTTTAATAAGGTTATGCCAAACTGGATTCGCAGCACCCTAACTAGCAGGCAGACACAATTGGATTCAATGTTTTCATAAGCAAATCCCATTCCAGATTTGAGATTCAGATCCAAAATGAACTGGCAATGACAGCAATTTAGTAAGAAGTCTAATATAAATTCTAAATTATCGAAAACTTCATATTCGATCTAAATCCAGCCTAAATCTTCAAATTCATATTTTCAAATCCAGGCTCATTTTCGGTAACTGTGGATTGGCATTTGAACCAGGACTCTACAGGAATAACTAGTTTTGTATTTTTCAGAGTGAAACAAAGTAACCGCAGCCCATTTCCATGTAGGCTACCAGTGTCTTGCATGAGTGGCCCCTGCAGTGCACAGATAATTAATTGTACTTACAAGCTTGCATGAGTCAACGTTCAAGTTTTCTTAGAGTGTGTGATAGTTAACAGTGTTATTTGGAAGTGTCAATAAAAAAATCGCGAATTAGGTGTCCCGTGATGAGGTTATTCCTGCTGATTCGATATTCGAAAGACTGGGCCGGATTCAAAATGCTGGATTCAAGATCGCATAAGACAACGATTTGGTTAAATTTATTGTAAAAAAAGGCATTGATCGATCAGTCCACAAAACAGTGATCAAGCGATATAAATTCTACGTCAAAATTGAAATAGCAACCAACTGCCAGTGACCTGGAACCGGCATTTCAAGCGATAAGATTTTACAGTCATTCTGCAGAAATCCAGTCACCCCAATAACATAATGACAGTAACTGATACAGTTGAATAACAGAAAGCAAAAATACCAGTACCAGTAATGCGAAAGGACTGAGAAAATTAAATATTTATAGATCGTATTCAAATTAGGGCGAAATGCCATATAAATATCGGGATATACCACATATAATCAAAATTTATGCACGTACGTACGTCGTACATTCCTGTTTACATATTCCTTGGAAGTTCATTATATCTATAGCTAAATACTTTCACGCATGTTCGGCAGTATATGCCATAAGACGTCATATTCAATATTTCTTGAGGACTATTTTCATTCAGTTTTGTTATCATTGCATTGCTTTCCTTGGTGACGGTCGACTGTAGTAATAATCTAGCCACGCATGACGTATCAATACGCGTTTTATGGTTTGGCGCCTATTGTGTGATTGTGGCCTGTACAGATATAACTCACAGTCACAAATACTAATACAAACATCATAACGTAGGTTTCGCTATTACCAACTTTACCGTTGTATATTTCAAAAGCTGTGACATGCAATGACCTGTGGAATGGTGAATAGGCAAGCGCACTAAAGCCAAAAATAGAACCTGCATAGTAAAACCGCCCTCACTCAACTTTGCGTCAAAACAAATTAGAGCCCCCAGCTATAATTCGCAGCCGCACGTTTGTAATTACAACTCGGAATCCACACAGGATGCTAAATACCGTCTGGAATTTCAATTATCTTCTCTACAAACAAAAAAGCTATTACAAAAGTATCACTGGCTTCCACAATACAAAAACAGCAATCACTCCAAGTATCAACTGAGCAAGCGTGCGTATAGGGATATGTTGCCTAATTCTTCCAGCATGCAATCATCATTCGAGAAGGGTAATATACAAGAGTCATCAGTACCAGTGAGCAGCCAGATAGCCAACGGGAGGTGGGGAGGGAAATCGCCAGTTCTCAAAATTTGTTGTTTGGAGATTATAGTTACATAGTTACAGGATACATCATACTAAATCTGTGAGCAATATACCGTACTCATATTGAAATAAACCAAAATATTTATGGACGACACATGTCAGCGGTAATCGTCAGCTACAAGTGGAGAATTGTATATCAATGTTCCTTTTATTTCTCTTCTATTTGGGTTTACATCAACAAATTACTCCGTCCGATACATCACATTACATCCTTGAAGAGACTTCACATCTGAAAATTCGTGACCCACACCTCAAGTACAAGTACAATTAAATCAACGAAATCAGGGTTGGTCTGGCGGAATCGAAAGCTTAATTTACATACAATTACAACGGAGAAACGAGACCATCTCAGTGGACTGTCAATGATCTATTCATTATCGACCAAGTGGATTATCTAATATTAGTTCATTTCCTCGGAAAAATACTTCGCGAACACTTGATAATGAACTGCTTAAAATGATCTAGTTATCATGCAAGGACAAACTCAAAAGCACATTATACTTCAAAATAAGAACTAATCTTATTGATAACGACGGTGCAGCAACCCTGGGTATGCACCTAATTTCAATACCAGCTAACTACGGCCGATATCCCTGTTATTAGATTATCTTGACTCATACCGACCTTACACCCATGGCGTTCTGGCACCGCAACCGAAACGTATAAGATTGCGACGGACGCAGCTTGTCCAGTTTGAACTGTTTGTGAGAATCGGCATACAGGCTTCGGAATCCGTCACCGTTTCCGCCCTCATCCCATTCCAGAAAATATTTCGAGATCTTTTCTCCATTGTCGTTCGGGGCCTGCGCGAAACAAAGGTGATCGTAAAGCGGGGTCTCCATTTGAAGTCGGCTATATTTAAAAGTACGCAAATTGAAAGGAATTCTAATTCGTTTTACTGATCTCAACCAGGGTATCTTGAAGATAATGGGAATGTCATACCTGCATACCAGGGGGCACGTAGGAAAATATGGAGTACCCATCTGATTTGATTCCAAGTCGATTACCATTCATTATGACATCATAACAGCATGACTTAGAAAATTCAAGTGTGTACAGATTACATCGAAGAAAAAAAAATGTTAGTGATTGACTACACTTGATTCACATCGCTTAATGAGAAGCCTTCGGGTCAATCAGTACACGAAGGCAATGCCATTATCATGAACAGTGAGCATGCGTGGCCTTACGCTAAACTATACATGATTTGGATGCTGCGATACGGCCAGGGCCAGATGCAGTTTTGAAGCACCTACAGTAGCAAGAAAGTAATATAACTACATTTCTCAGTAATTAACATCACTCTTAGTGGCAGGGGCCAAGGGGCATGATGTAATATGAGTACAGGTCTATCACCACTAGACGTGAATCGTTGTGTCCGGCCCTGTCAGCAACTATCAAGGTTAAACCCGGAATTCACGATAAATCCAATGCATTTGAAATGCTTGTCAGAGAGAACACCATACAACCTCGAAAATTCGATGACACACAAAATGACGATTGTTCCACATCTAACCAGGAACAAATTCTTTTCGACTGAATAACAAACACCGCACGAACGTCAATAGCCAAAAAACTTCACGAGTCGCACTCACATGCCATTTGAGGGTGAGTGAACTTTTCGTTCTGTGAGTAGACTTTGGAGCGACCGGCGCACTTGGCGGACAGGATAAGGTACGAAATGTTGCTACTTCCGAGAAAGCACCCTTTATCGTGTTGGCTTCGGCAAGCACCCTACAAGAAATGAACTTGCATCAGACAAGAGATAGGAGTAAAAAATCCTGGACACGAAGCAAATGACGCTCCATCACTGACATTCAGAACAATACTTCATTCAATTTGCGTGAAATTCAATTTAATCTGCATTACTTTGCTAGATATTCAACGCCTGGCTTCAAATCCTTCAGCTCCGTGGCTTCAGAGTTCCCGCTGAAAACAGCAAGACGCGTAAAAGCGGCGGTCGACAAAATTCTATCGGAGGAAGTTGAGCGTGACAGCTTACCTTTCCACCATAACGAATTTGTCGCCTCCTTTTGTCTTGCTTCCGAGGTGAAGTTCGTACGTTACCGTCAACTTTCTTTCAACTGCCGCTGAATACTGTAAGGACCAGCGCAATGACGCCGACCTTGGGGCGACATTTGTAACCTGAAATTTAAATAGCACGTTGCCTGGAAGAGCAACAACATAGACGCTTTTGAATGTATTATTTTAATTTGGACGGTCACAAGTCACAATGCCAACCAAATTGTACTATTGTTTCTGGAAAACCAAGTTAAATTACTGCAAACTTCCGCTAACTGAGGACGATCTCGGCTGTCAGTGAAACTTGAATAGCTTTTCTAAAGCAATTATCCTAATTGGACAAATATTACACCGATTTTTACCGAATCAAATTGTTGTTGTTAGTTATGGGGATTAATCAAAACCAGGAGTGTTCAACAGGCACGAAATCATTATGGTAGTAAGAAAGCTGTGCGGGTGGAAATAAACAAAACTTCTCTCTCTTTCTAATGGAACGGCATTACTTGCACCGTATACCATGCATCCACATTCAGAAACTAGATTTTTGATTTGTGCTGCTGATATACCTATTCGCTTACCTCAGGCTTCGATATTGCAGACAAGTACTTCCTCAAATCGAAAACGCTTTCTACAAAAACAAATGACGGACGCCTTAGGAAATAGCACACAACAAGCAAATTTTCCACAGCAGGGGGGAGGACGGAGAACTTACAAAGACTCATCATTCATTTGGGCTTACTTTCCAAAAATATTTAGGCCGCCAGACACGCAGTTAGAACTCCTCCAAATAAATCAATTACACCGCTTTATGCCGAGACGGCACATAAATCAAAGTAAACCACAAATTCCCCAACAACGGAATTCAATCCAATTACAGATCAACGCTGGGAATAAATTTTCAGAGACACGAAAATGCGCAGTAGGCAGCGAGTTCGAAAAGCTGGCACTTTCAGGAAAATTATTACGACGCCTCCGCATCCATTTACCGACAGATCAACTTAGCCAAGCGTTTTCTAACATTAAAACGTATCTCACGCCCTTTGCACACCTCGGCGTACACACTGCGTACCACACAGCATTTGTCTCTGAATTATTATACTTCAGGTTTGGTGGATCTATTATAACCAAGGTTGTCATAGCGTCCTTATTGTGAAGGGCGATTTCCTAATTTCAAACACTACCCAACAAGACCGTGATAAGGACGGCACAAAATTGTTGAGCTTTTTTTTAGTCATCAGTTTACTAATATAGCGGTTAGGCTACTTAGAGTTTGGCTGTCCGAAGACATTTTGTAATCATGTCCTTTCATAGCACTATTCATTGCAAGAATGCATCTATTCAAACTTGACTTTGCCATAAGGGTTTGACTTTGGAATCTGTTTAAACCTCTTTAGTGTGCCGATAGCAATTGATAAGAGGCACCCGAAAAGTCTTTGTGTTTAAATATATGTATTCTTATAATGGATATTATTATGAAAGTCTTCAAGTTATGCACCGCAAACCAGCTATTTACAATCACGTCTCTTACCTGGCTGGGCCGTACGATTTGGAGAGAACGCCGGCCCGCGACGCGTATCTTGCCGCTGACCGACCGCGGCGTTCAAGCCCGAGTCCGAGTCCCATAGATTGACGGAGTTCCCCGTATGATGATGTGCGGCTACATCCCTCGCCGAGGCACCCCGGCACATGTCCCTGGCGGAACGTGGGGAATCGCCGGCACTCCCGGGCGATGCAGATGACAGAGAGCCCGATGAACTCTGATCGCTGGATGACAACCAGTGGGGAGGTGTGGTGGCGTGCTGGCGAGTTGGGTCTGTAAACGGAAATTATGATCCAGTCTTGATGCTTCGAGCGCAGAACTCGGGATGGCAATATATTATACAGAGGGAATCGATAAGTATATTGCGTTGGTTACCCCTTACCAGTGAGCTTGGCACTTGGTGGCGCCTAATCCTAACCTACCGTACCCTAACTGTAACCTTGATAATACAAACCCGTGTGCACATCAACACATACATATCAACCTGTGCCGAGTGCTGGATTAACCAAGTCCAATATGGGCTATCACAATGCACGTTCATATTCAGTGAATCCTTCACTTTTATACAATATTGACACATTGCTTTCATAATAATAATATCAGTTACTACCTTTATACTGCCAAATTACCAGGTAACCATTGTGACTCAATAACACTGATTTTACAAAGTTTTCTTTTCTCATTACGCCGACAACGTCTCCCTGATAGATGGCACATTAAAAATAATACAGCAGAGTAGCGTGTCTGAGGTCTAACTCAAGCCTTCGCTTAAAATGGTTCGAGAGAACACTTCCATACGCTTAAAATAATCAGCTTAATACTACCACAAATCTACAAAAAGACACATACCTCCGGAATTCAAAGCATCGGGAGCTGTATAAGTAAACGTGCCGTGCGGCGAAGGGACGTTACTATGGTTGTGAGGCGGATGGACAAAAGTCAGTGGATTTCCTGGAATGCCGGTCTGCAAATAGGTTCGATAATGTCATATCTCCAAAACTTGCTATCTCAATGAGGTAACCTCACCGGATAAGTCAGACATGACAAACTTGCGGAAGAAAATCACAAAATATATCACAGCTGAGATAACCGCTGTTACACAAAGTGATATTACTGAACAGAATTATCATATCAGAATAGACAATGACACGCCATACTCCCAAAACACAGTGTAAGGCGAACATCTGCAGCACAAGGACATTCCCACGACTTTCGAAAATTCACGGTCAAAGATACCGCCTGGAAACGTGGCAACGCACGAACCTGTTGCATGATATTGTAACATGTGCCCGGAATATGCGGTATATGAGACATCGTCGGCATCAAATGAACGGTGGGCGGCACTCTTACGGGCCTCGGAAAATGTATGAGCTGGTTTTCTCGAGTAACGACGATGCGCCTGGGCCCGCCCGGGTCCTCGATCACGTGAGAAAAATATCCGCGAGGTACTTGAATAGGGGGGATCGAACCGTTTGGTGATACCATAGGCACTTGAGCTGGACCTGTTATTTCGAAATGGTAGTCATTACAACATTGCAAGTAACGTGCGCTATTTTCTCTAGATCGAATGGGCCGTCTTTATCAGAAGGGTGAAGTGAATATCTACGTACTTGGCAACGACGAAATAAAAGCACATCGATACTTGCAACCAGCGTTTAGAACAGTGGTTCTCAACCGGGGGTCCGCGAAGCATTTTCACGGGGTCCGCGAAACCTCCGAATGTACAAAATGGTTGATAACTTAATTTGTATTCTTTTAAATTAGAGAAATCAGAAGCACTTTCGCTTCATAACCGTTAAAACTTCAGGACTCACATAAACAGAATAGCCGGGAAATGAAATATTCTACTGTGCACAATCATTTTAGTTGCCAAATTGGCAATAGCCGACTTATACAAACATGTTGCTGTTTAGAGATGTTTTGTTGGAGTTTCAGAAAAAAAAATTTCTCCTGTGATATACATAACCGCAATTCCAGAATACTTTCAGGATGAGCTGCTAGATATAAATGACAAGGCTGGACGTAATATTGGTACCATAATATATATTGCGATCATACCCAAAGGTGTTGTTACACATTATTATCAAATTCGGCAAAACCTATCTTTGTCCAAATGATTTTCGGCACTCGTTCATATCAAATCGATGGTGCGGATTTTCAAGACACAATGTATTTCCAATAGTGAAGCCACAAAATTCACTTTGATATCATCAATTTCCTCAATTTCTACATAAATAATATTATGTTAAGCATCCATGCAGATCCATTTCATTGGTAATGAATGATTAGTAGGGAACAAGTTTCAGCTCGGAAGTTGCTTTTATGACATTGAATGGGTTCTTCAAAGCATTTTTATCAATTTAGTCAATTATACCAGACACCGGAAGTTAACGAGACCACTTGCAGAAAAGGGAGCTTTTTCATAATACAATTTGACCAATTTAGAGTAAATACACGACTCCACAGGTTGAGCATCAAGTCATTACATCACATCTGTGATGACGAGAAGGTAAAATAAGCAGTCAGTAGAAGGCAGTTTGTTCGCGACCATGTGTATTTGTAACAGCTATATTACATGCATTATGTCTAGGTTCCCTGGTGTTACAACATAATGTGATTTCCTGTATTTTGAATGCTCACATATTGGATTTATTGTGACATTCAAATCCAGCGAATATAAAAAATAAACAACCAGCTAACCTTCTATACAATGGACGGAGTTCTCGGACTGAATTGTAAATGTCTCTCCGCGATTCACTTGCACTAGTATCATGCTCTAAAATAGAAAAAGAAGAAGTAAGCAGCTGAATAAATATCGCAGGTTAATATTGTCACCAGCCTTAAATCTACAGTGTATCCCTATACGCAAATGCCAACGAAAAATTACCCGTCATTTTAAAGAAATATGCCTCCTTCAGTCAATTTATATCAATTATTGGAGCTCAACTGATATCATAATTTTCAACCAATATAACATATTTTGCCAATAAACTGGCATTAATATGTTACATATTTCAACTATAACTTGTGGCAGCAATTTGAAAAATTCATTCCGCATCAACTTAATCAATATACAATAAATCTTCAGGAATGTAAAAAACTAGTAGGCTATTTCAATTCCAAATAGGTGTATATCATAGTTCGGGAAGCAAAACTTTTCTTCATTTCAATCATAGATTTTACAGCAAAAATATTGCCTTCGAACATTATCTTATGAAATGTAATCACTAATCAATATATATTTTTGAAATGAAATTGGTCAAAGAACTCAAAAGGAAATCAATAACGTTTATGAAAATGATTATAAAACAATTATAATTTGTATAATCACAGCTTGTGATGTCACTGGCCATTAATTGAAGGAACAATCCTCTTCAGAACAATGACAAGACTGATGATCAAGGCAACAGTTTATTAGTTTCCTAGTTTATTACTGATGAAAAAATTCAGCAATTTGCCTCGGGGCATGTACTGGGTTCAGAAGCTATCAGGGTTACAGCATTACCACTTATATTGGAGAATTCACCATTGATGGTGCCAACCGTATCTGAATGTGTTCAATATCATTTAGGCATGAATGGTGTAAACCTCCCTTGCATTTCAAAAGTCAAACAAATTTTCACAATGGATTAATAAAACTCCTAATTCAAACAGCAATAAATACAGGCCAGTGTGTCTCTGATCTCTATTAAGTAGCTAAAGGCTGATCAGCGTGTGAATACAGACATAAATTTGTCTTCATTTTATGTACCACGAAAACCATTTCATGACCATCATATACCATAACCTATCGACATGATACTGCAATTGACTGTCACTCGAGATATGGCATGTTGAAAATAGCAGCCAATGGAATATTCATTCGGCGATGTGTGCAAAACCATAATAAACCAGAAAATTTAATTTGAGCAAAATTGAAAAAATTCTTCACTGTGATATGTAATTGAATAGCATATTCATATTGAAATGAACTCGAATACTTTCGGTTGACACTTGTCAGGGGTAATCGTCAGCAACTAGTAGAGAATTGCCGACGATTACCCCTGATGAGTGTCAGCCGAAAACCTTCGTGTTCATTTCAATATGAATATCCTATATAATTGTCTATTGAAGTTCTGTACCTCCAATAAGCCCTTCAACTATGATATGTATAATTTGTCAGCGAAAACCATTTGTCTAACTAATCAATAGCTTACCAAGCGTATTATCATGATGAAACAAAACATTGTGGTAAACGCAAATCACAATTTACATATCTTACAGGGATACGTGGAACTCATGAAATGGCAATGCTTCATGAATACATCAGATTAAAAGTTTTGACAAAATCAGTATTCAGACAAAGTAGGCCTATAGTTCGGCGAAACAGCGGGATATTTTGCTGCCAGCATCCAAGTAATAAGGCATAAATTGAAATACGAGTTGAACCACTATATCGCCTTTTTCATGTCTCAAAACAATATCTTAGTAATGTTCACACATCAATTTGTGGGTTTTTGCCCATCTGCTGATCCCACATCTGTCTGAAGTCATCACATTGATGGTGAAATAATTCAAAACTTGTCATTCATATTAAAACAATTTTTCACCCAGTATCGCACATGTCTCAAATCATTCCACCGTAATAAACTATCGGTTAATGCACTAAAAACAGCGCACACTTCGATAAAGTACACAAACACTTTTTGAGATGAAAACCTACATTTTTATCGTGGTGAATTGCGTGAAAAAATCTATTCATTACGGTACATGCTACTGTACAACATCAATAGACCTATTACGTATTGTATTACCGTACCTTATTGTGGAATCCTGTTGTTAATATTTATAGTTATGAGCCCTATCACCAAAAGATTACAGGCCTGACACCGATACCATGGAAAACTGTACAACAGCAACTGTGGGTACTGAATAACAGCCCACATTCATTAGATTTTATGCTCATGTTGTGCCTGATTCTAATCGTTAGCCTTTTTGCCTGATATATCAGGTGAGCAGCGATGATTTTCCTAGTCAAAGTAATTTAATAAAAAGTAATTAAAAAATAAAACATAGTGTGAGCACAGGACACCGATTCCATACTTGAGTTGTAGGACTACATTGAAGATAGGAAAGCAGCATCATTTTGGCAGGGTTAATAATGGTTGGACCAATTGCAGGACATTTATCTTTTGTACAATACTGCTCAGTTATATAACAATTCAAATTAATAGTTCGACAATACACATGTCTTGTAACTGCCATACTATATAACTGTCCAAGTCATACGCAGAAAATATACAGGTCATCAACAACATGTAAATCCCATTGGCCATTGCCATGTTGTATACCTTACAAATAATATCATGAAAAATTAACAATCATAATTCATATCTTAAAGACTAACCTCTTTTGCAGCTGAGCCTTGCGTTATATGGGAATCTTCATGAGTAGTGCCTGCTGTTTCCATTGTTGGAGACTGGACTGAGTCTGAGATACTGGGCGATTTTGATTTAGGAGAATTGTTGGTGGGTACTGGCATGATTTCACAAATGGTGTCGGCACCACATAGAAGTAATTGGACTAGACCTATGAATAGATTAGGTCACTCTAAAACAACAATATCAAAGAATCAGATGATTTTGAAACAGCAATATAATATTGCCAATATTTAAGCACATTCTGTTATACTATAATATCAAACTGGTTACTGATCATACCTCGCGACCATTTTAGAACCACAAATTTCCCGCTGTCGGTTACTACTCCGGAGAACAGTGTAGTACCTTTACCAAAACAAACAGTCACAGCTGGCCATTACAAGCGCTGACGTGTATTGCGCGAAGGCTGCATAACTCAAGCGAGAGACCTCAGTTGACTTTTTCCCGAGAAAATAAGTCGCACGCTCCATTGATTTCGATGCAACCCCGGTATTCCAAATGTTGCGACATAGCGTACTGCGTAGTGTCCGGCTTGCGAAATGGGAAATTTGTGCAGGCTATATATATAACAATGACATACAATATTATCAGGCAACCGTAAGACTTCAACATTAAACTATTTGACTATTTGACGGCCGATAACTTGTTAATCATCCGAGAGACGGTGAATGTTGGATCCTCTGAAGTATTCAATGATAATATCGTTATCATTCAGGACCCCCCTCCCCCCCGTGAATACTCGCATACTCGCATACTCGCATACTCGAACTTGGGCCTGAACTAACGCTGGTGAGAGTTTATGGCTGCGCGGCCTTGCCTACCCATCGTCATCTATGCTATAGAATAGAAGTAAAACAATAGCTCAACCGAACAGCGTCATGACCCCATGCAGCTTAATACGGCAAGCCGAGTCGACTAAAATAGTTATAATATATAATAAATCGCTTGTTCCTCCAATAATTATCATTATGGTGTTCGGGGTTGTTTGATTTCAACGACAAGGACAAAAGTGTCTACCTTGCGTAATCGAGGCCACATTTTTTTCTTTGAAATCGCACATTTTCAATTAATTTCATGCACCTATATACTGGAATTGCACTTTCTGACATACGTGGCGAGAGTTATATAGTACCATAGCGATTTACAACATTTTTATAATTTGACTCGAGTCAAGTCGAGTCATTTTCAATTCACCACCGAGTCTTAAGTCATCGATCAGACGTTCGAGTCCGAGTCATGGTAGTATCACTCGAGTCTGAGTCCAAGTCATTGTGTTCACTGCTCAGTTTCCTGTTAAAGATTGGTTAAACCCACTTTTGTAACTCTGTTTGGTGATATCGAATGGTTCGTATTTATAATATACTAATTTTTCTCACTTTTAACAGTTTCTGGTCGCATTTTCAAGTACCAGTGCCAATAGACGAAATCCCAATAGGGTGGATACTTTACTGTTCTTCGAAATTACAATGAAATGTCGGTCTTGGCCGTCTGAGTCTCGAGTCATGTGCAATGACTCTAGTCCAAGTCGAGTCAATACACAGATTGACTCGAATCGAGTCATTTGCTTATTTTGAGAAAATGACTCGAGTCAAGTCGAGTCATCAGAAAATCGCGACTCGAGTCGAGTCATTAAAACCCTGAAGTATATACCAGTGTTGGGATGACTCGAGTCATGACTTGACTCGAGTCAGACTCAAGTCACCTTTTTCGTATGACTTGACTTGACTCGAGTCACTTTGGAAAAATGACTTGACTTGACTTGACTCGACACTACAAAAATGCTGATTGACTCCTGACTCGAAGCAAAATTTACGAGTCAATTTCAAGTCATCAAGTAATCGATCTCGACTAGATCGCCGTATCTTGTATAAGTTCGGATTGTTGAGCGATTACTCAATGATTGTGCGTTTTACCGGGCCTCCCTTGTTACATCACTAATGAATTGATCGTTAACGAAGTGATCGGAGCTTATAGCTTACGTTGCAAGCTGCACGGTGTTTGAAATCGGGCTGAGATGACGTCAAACAGTGCGGAGCTCGGTAATCATAATACTTCGTGAATATGTCTTTTTAGGTAACTCTTGGCAATTAAGGTTTTGGTGTTTGGTTTCGTAATGACGTTTGCATTCTAGCTTTGTGACTATTATTAGGCGAATCTTGACCGAAAATGCACAATGGCTTACGGTCATTATCACCGAATGCACATTGCACACTCATTGTAGAGCCGCAATAAAATACTCAAAGATCAGCATGCGGCTCGCGAGTCGCAGTTTTACCACTCCTGTTATAGACTGAAGCTATACCACTATAATTGCGTAGTTTGACATTTCTACGTATGCATGAGCGATAGAGCGCATCCTTGCGTGTATAATCAACTCTTTCTTCGTTCCTCGATTCAAAATAAATGGGGACCCCATCTGTATTTAAAACAGTTAGCAAAATGCAGTGACCTTGAATCACGTATCGTACTTTGAAAATTCAACTTGACTCGACTAGTGACTTGACTCGTGACTTGACTTGACTTGACTCGACTTGACTCGAGTCACCTCCCAAAATCGGGTGACTTGACTTGACTCGAGTCACCTTTGAAAATCGAGTGACTTGACTTGACTCGAGTCAAAATCCGCAATGACTCGAGATGACTCGTGACTAGAAGGTAGTGACTTGATCCCAACACTGGTATATACTATTCAATTGTATATCGAAGTTCTGTACCTCCAAGATGCTTTTTTAAAAGAAGATAGTATAGAAAAAAGAAAGCGACGAAAAATGGGGAAGCATGTCATGGAAGGCGAGATCGGTAGCCTAGACCCAGGTCAGGTCGTGGCCCAGTAATCTTGAGGACTTTTCTAGAATATCGACTTGAATGTTCGTCGACTGTCGGCGGGATACTGTTCCACACTTCAGGCCCGGCATATTTGATAGAGCGATGATCTTTTCGGTAGATCATATGACACTTGGACGACGTGTTTTACTTAATTGTGCGCTTTTGATTCCGAGGTAAACAAGTTATTGAAATATTGGGGGCAATGCCCGCATTGGAACTGATGAACTTGGCGATTTCTAGTTTCCGCATATCTTCAACGTTTAGGACACCGAATCTCTTCAGCAGCGACTTGTTGGATGGACTGGACAACCAGGCCTCTTTGGAGCCCTAGCAGAGATGAGCGGATTTGAAATTTCTATGTCCTAATCCAATCCAAATCCGAACCTTCCAATCCAAATCCAAATCCTAATCCATAACTTTTTCATATTCAAGTCCATGTCCAATCCTAATCCGATTCCTACAGGAAATTCAGAAAAAATACTAATTCATGCAATGGAGGGATTCGAAAATTTTCTTTCATAACCAACGATTCACTTGATTCAAGATAACTTAGTAACCATAAGTACATTAATAACTGATCTGAATAAAGTTTGTCGCCATTCGCCACACGACATTTCAATCCAATCCAAATCCGTTCTGAAAAAAATGTCTAATCCAAATCCGACAAAATTTCACAAATCCTGTTTTTGCAAAACCTAATCCTAATCCATGCTCATCTCTGGGCCCTAGCTATGCCGCGGTGTACGTTATGTTGTATTTTTCGCAGTGGCTCGAGTGCAGTTTTACTGGCAGCCCCCCAACAGAGGATGCCATATTGTAACTTCGATTGGATTAAGTATCAGAAGAACCCAGGCTGGCATGAGCGTGTAAGGATGCATAGAACAGGCCACACTTCGGTGATAATTTAATGTCAGGGACTGAATGCGACTCTTCCAGGACATGTCCGAGTCCAGTAAAACCTCCAGGTATTTTCTGTGTTGGAAATGCTTACAACTAAGGAATTGTTGCCTCTTAGCCGCAGTTGTGGAGTCACCTGCTTCAATAATTTTAACCAAATTTCTAATCGGGCTGCATAAAAAACTCTGTAATTTTCAAGTAAATCCACAATGAGGCAATATTTCAATAAAAACTTTTATTTGCCAGAATTATATGCCGTTCTAGACGAGCATATAATACTTCAAATTGCCACAGATAGAAACATAATCTAATATAGATTAGGAATAAGAAAAACAGGTCGGTCCAACTGAAGACTCCTCTCGCAACAACTACTGGTCCTATCGTTGAGTGGTCTTTTCATATGATGCCAATACATCGTGGCAAACAAATCCAACCACTACTTAATGAATAATGAGAGTACAATAGGATCGGTTTGTAGGTGATCCAAGGGTCTGGTATTGTACCTTCGTGTGGCGTGCAAATCAGTGCCTTGAAGTAACCAGTGACACAACAGCCTCCCCCTACAATCAAAATCGAAAATTCTATTTCATTCCAGATCTTCAGTTTTGACTGGGTCTTTCAATGGAATGATGGAAGTTCTGTAAATATCGCGACTGAGAGCTTTGCGCATGTCATAGGCATCTTCATCCCTATCCCCATTCGGTGATGAATAATATCCAAGAACCGTACGGTAGATTGAATATCCAAGTTGTTTGTACATCCCAACAGCAATCTGTTAGACAAAAGTGTTCAGTCAAAAGCAGATACTTCGGTGACTGGAAATGTACACTCCAACGCTTTGATACTAACATCATTCGACTTCCTAACAAAAAGGTCGACAAAATATCCTCGCTTTTGCTCGGATTCGTCTTCCAGCTTTTTCATTAGTTGAGCTGCAAGACCTAGCCGCCTGTACTCAGGTGCTACAGTGACAGCTGTGACGTGTCCATGCCAATTTTCTGGTTGCCGTCCCTCAACCTGTTACGGAACATGTAAATCTACTTCCAAATTATTTTATAGATATTTACAAGAGCTTCTCGGAGGTACAAAACTCAAGTAAACAATTGAATAGTATATTCATATTGAAATGAACCCTGATATTTTCGGCTGACACTCGGGAGGGGTAATCGGTAGCAACTAGTAGAGAATTGGAAAGAACATTGTATATCAACAATCGTACCTCAATCATAAGTAATTTAAGAAGAGCAGTCAGCACTAGAATCACTAACTAACCAAGCATTCCCTATATCGACTTGATATCCGTATAATTTTTCAAGAATTCATTTCAATATTTTTCAAGCTTGAAGTTACTTCTATAATATAAACTGAGATGTTACAGTTGGACTTACTTGGACATGCACTGAGCCATTATGGCGCAATTTTCAAGTCACAACCGTCAACCTGAGCGACTTTTCAAGACAAAGTTACTTCAGACCTTCAGCAAGTCAGATATTTTAGATTTTACACTTGAAATAGCTTGTAAATTGCTACTCGTTCCTAGCATTACTTGCACTTCTACTTGATTAGCGTCAATGACCCCTCCCCAGCCTGACACTCGTATGCAACCATACTTGAAACTATTTCCAATAAATCGAAGTTACCTTTCCCATAATATATGCCATCATTTCACCAGTGGGAGTTTCAGCAACAGTGAAGAATTCGGGCCACTTCGAAAGGTATTGCAAGTAGAAATTGAGGTTGTAAGTCTCCGTTAATGGATCCAAATTGACGCGGTTCAGTTTGAGTAGATCAAAGCACGTGAAAGGTCTATAGAACGTCATGTCTACAACTATATGTAAAATCTGAAAGATTGAATATGCGCGAAATTGGCATCAATCAACAAAACGAAGAATTTTATACAGCAGAATAGCACTTGATCGCTCAATTTTACACAACCAATTGAACTTAAACAGTTTCATTGCCTAGTCTATTTGCTGTAATATAGAGGTCAGCGCAAGTCAGTGGTCGCCAATATATCCCAGTCATGATCGATAACACAAATACATCAAGACTTCGAACATGGCGTTGAAACTTGGTATCCTTCACAAAATGGTTCAACGGGCATGATTGTATCTGACATTCGTCTATTACGGATGTACGATACTCCGTATGGGAAGTATTGCTTCTCATTCTGATTTCTTCATGCCTTTTTCAAAAGCGTCCAGTTTTTCTTGGGGAATTTTCATTAAATTCTCCATTCCTGGCTCCGGGTCGTCAGCTATCAATATCTGTGAAATTGAACTTGGCATTGCATGAGCCTTGCATATCGCACCACAAGCTATAAGGCTTGATTAGATATAATGAAGAAGTAACAGCACACTATTTACCGATCAATGTGCGTCACAAGCAATAAGCGATCAAACATCAATGACAAAATCCAATTCAATGGAGAATAACGCCTGCTAAACTGTCACAGTCCCCAATATCGGAAAAGGTTTGGCATTAATTAGGTGATCCCCCCAGAAAACCAGGATACCACAAAAGCGTGCTCACCAAAGGAAAATACATCAATATGGAGCACACCGTGATTCGGCCTAGGGCAATCACTAGTGTTGCGCTATTTATCACAGACAGAAAAATATGTCAGATAACGGCATTTCACGACAAGAAATAAAGGGTGTTATATTGCCTCAGAATATGGTATAGAAAGATGAATATCTCAACATCATCATTGGCAAATTTCTAGAACCAAGCCTAATAGATTGCTCGAGGAGCATTTCAGATTGAAAACTATACAAATAGCTACATCTGGCATGTTAAAACATTCGCCTTCAAGCAAAAGTAATGTGTCATCATTAATGCTACAACTCAAGCCAAGAGCGAAGACAAAGCAAGAAATGTAGGTTTTCAAGAAGAGTAGCATACTTGGAATTATAAACGGAAAAGAGATCTCAAATCAGAAGACTGGTCTTCAGCATTGTAATGTCGCTCAAATATGAGTGGGAAACTACTATCTTTGTAGTTCACCAAGGAATGTCTGAGCTACAATAATATTGGGTGCTTGTAGACAGAAACCACACACCTCTTGTGGCACCGCTCCACAACACCCTTAAACACATAAAACCATATACCCGAGCCTTATATACCTGAATCAAATTCTCGCACTGTTCCGCGTTTTCTTCCAGCCCGTGGTCTGATTCCCACATGTGCAGTTGCCGAATAATATAATAAACACCATGCTTCTTCAAGCAGTTCCTTCCAAATTGATCAGCACATAACTGAAAGAAATAATTCAATAACATTGAGGTCAGGGGTTCATAACCTTTTCATAATAGCGACCTCAAATTTTGACTTGAAAAAGTTCCGCGACCCCACTCTCAACTTGACGTGCTGACTACTAAAAAATGGTAAGCACCTTCGCCCAAACCTTCTCGTGGTCTATGTGGGAAGCTGGCGACTATGTGCGCAGTAGCAGCAATTATGAACTAGTAAATCTCCATCCATCAATACTATAGCACCGTAGGTCCTTTGGAACGACTTCTATCTATATGTAATTGAAGTAGTGCATGAATGTTACGTGAAATCCTGCGCCACCGCAAATACAGATAGCGATCTACATGCGTATGTATTCAGTTAACACAGGGGCGGGCAACTTCTCCACTCGGCGGGCCGGATATGGGGAAATGAAGTACTTGGCGGGCCGGATTCCTGAATTGATACATTATACGCGTATTTATCCACATAGGCCTATACAAGGATTAATGATTTTAATGTAAATGTTAAGATTGAAACACAGAAACCAAAACAGTATATTCCATAGGCAGACGTAATGAATTTCAATAGATGATAAGTCAATGAGACATCTGTGGTCGATCACAGTTGTGAACAGGTTCTCCAAACTCTGGCTGCAAGTCGCATACAAAGAACCAAAGAATAACTAAAAATCATTTTTATTTGTGTCCGAAAAAAAAGAATGAATAATCTATGATTTGACGTAGTAAGCAAGTAGTGGGGGATAGCGACAGACTGTGGCCGCTGGCCACATGAGTAAACACATATCACCGTAGATCTTCCTATTGATTTCTATGCACCCGACACTTTAATCTTCATAGTGGTGGTCAGACACCGACCTTACGTACCTTGTTTGCAGCGCTCCCTTTCCTCGAAGTTTTTTATTCTCTTGAAAAATTAACTAAACTTGCCAGAAATGAGTCAGCGATAGCATCGGGTTAATTGGCATTCTTGTAACCTAATAGTCATTGGTATTTAGTTTTCATCCCTGCGACGCCATCTCGGTTGCAACCCCTAAGTTGGGAAACCCTGAGCTAGGTCATACCTTGAGCAGACTAAACCACAGGTAGAGAAATTGCTCCAATCCTCACACGATTTATCTCAGGTCTCCACAATCACAAGCCTATTTGATAATAGGCCTAATCAATGAATTTCAGATAGTGAGAGATAACACAGTTATTTACTCTCTGCAGCGAAGGGGGAAAATCCACAAATTAAACCTCTATGAATGGCATTACTCAACTTCAAAATACTTACAAGTAATAGCGTCTCTACCAACAGGTATCTGATGATTGGTTTTGATTCTCGTTGTTTGTCTTCTGGAAGATATTGCAGATCCAGAGGAAGCGCATCATTCTCTTCATCATCAAACTCGTCAGCTCCAGCAAGTGGCAACATGAGATGCGACAGAAGTTCTAAATCTTCTCCCAATAGTTGCTCGTGCCAATCTAAAAATAGAATTGGATGATCAGTAAATCACCAAAGGATACACAAACTGAATTTTCAGATATTTATTGTCTTTGGCAGCCACAAGGCCATAGGCCTATTCATCAAACAATTCTTGTGAAGTATGTCCCAGTTTGATGATCTTAGTCTCAGGGCAGACATGTCATTCCAGTAGACAAGTATAGATTAGGCTTACCATATTTTGGAAATCTAAAACGAGGACACTTTTTCAGAAAGTTCAGACATGCAAAACCGGAGAAGAATTCTCAAAAACCGGTAAATTTATCCCACTTCGTGATCGGTTGACTAAAAAAAAAAAAAAGGTCATCACTTGCGCTCAGAGCTCAAAATACCGTTTTTCTCTTAACATTGCCAGGTGGACGACTGAAAAAAAAAAAAAAAAAGGTCATCTTTTCGCTCAGAGCTAAAATCACCGTTTTTCACTCCGAAATACGCGCCGGAGCTTCACTTCTGAGCTAATTTGCGGCATATCACTCGCAATTTCCTCTAAATCTGACCTAAATTTTCAAAAAAGAGGACAAAAGGGCGTCCTCCGAGGTCACTTTCAAAAAAGAGGACAAATCCTCTTAAAAGAGGACGTATGGTAAGCCTAGTATAGATAGATATAAGATCAGCAACTGAAACCCCAGAACACCGATAGACAGAACATTGATAAGTTCCACAGACTAAATAACATTACGTTTACTGTGAAGTGCTGTAGGTTATATCGATCACAAGCAACACTAATCACAGAAAGCTACAGCTAATACACTACACAGGAATGTCACTTCGCTAGATCAGTTGGCTTTAGCCGAGAAATATGAGGCACGCTTGTAAACGAAGTAACTTACCATGTTCAAAACAACAATTTTTAATTGTCATGGCTATTCCTTCCCTTCGTATTATAGAATCATGTTTCAAAAAGGGTAAAAGTAGTTTGATAGTAGTGTCGATTCGACGACAGAAATATTTCCGACCTGCAAATAGCACAGCTTTATTCACGAAGAAGAAGCAGTCATATAGGTCGCATCATAATAACGCCATTGCGAAAATAATTACGCTTGCTAATTATTTCAGAAAAGCTGACGATAGGCTGCTAATTCTAGTAATCCGTTTACAGGAATATACACAGAACATAGATAGAAAAGTATATTTATACCTTCAACAATTGCGGTTACATTAGCGAGAGCAAAAGCAACATGGTCCAGCTTATGAGCATGCTTGTTGTATCCGACGTTGCTAAAACATCCAATGAGATGTTCCAACACTGCATACTCGGCAGTACTTTCATTTGTGCAGCCTCGATTCGCGCAGGATTTTAAAAAATTTCGAGCTCCTTTTTCCGACCTTGTTAAATTCATCAACAGCTTTGCAGCTTCATCAGCCGTATGAGATTCATCATCACCAATATTAGTTATTAGTTCTTCCATGAGATTGAAATCGGTGATGATACAGTTGGCCCCTTCGTCTGTGGCAGTGATATTAATTAATGTGTTGTATGCGAGAAGTGCGCACTCCTCAGCCGAGTCTTTGAGAAGGGACAGAATGCTCTGAAAGAATACAGGCAATTTAGAAATATCATCAGCATGACCCAGACTGGAATCGGTGGTTGTTTTCGACAACATGTTGTGCGTGACAGGCGGATTTCTCACGTGATTTGAAAATTTTATCTGTGTGACAGAATTATTTTTTCCTCTGATTCGATACTGAATTACTTATTAAACGACACATTGTGCTAAAATAGACCTGGTATACGTCGGACTAGGGTTACGCCGTATCTTCGCTGTTGCACAAATGCCACGCTTGCTTGCGTGCGTTCATTGTTGAGCGCAAGCGCCTTATTCTGGATCTGGACTCGAGTAACGCTTTGTGACGTCAGCATAATTAATCGGCGTGATCAGATATAAATGCTCTCGTGACGTGACGCTGCGTGTGCCGTTGCCACCTATTCCACTCTGGAGCATGACAAATATCTTCTTACTATTTGAGAGTTCAGAAATATACGTCGATTACAATTACACTCAATCTTAAACTATACTCACTGTCAATAGACTTTTTTGTTTTGTAATCAATGAAACCCCGTCATCATCTGATGTCAGTCCTGATACGTGACGCAGAGTAGCAACTCTAACTTCCGTCCTCGTTGATGGTTTCAAAAGGGTCACTAAATCTTCGATCACGCTATCTTGAAGCATGCTCGCAAACGTCAATATACAACCAACTTTTGGATATAATAATGCCACAGAACCCACAGCCTCGGTTCCCTGTTCCGGCACATGTGTTGCTGGCTTGCTGCCTGCTGAATAAATTTTGTGTCACGTAAAAAGTAAGAAGTGAACTACGGGGTTGGCGAGACCGACGACTGCGAAAAACCGAAACACATTTCAAAGGTAAAATTCGTACAGGCGAGCTTTAGCGAATTTCTAATAGCACATAATTTTTTTTTTTCAGTTTGTTGATGGCGCAGAACAGCTAACAAGCCGACAAGTATGAAAATTTGTGGTGTAGTGTAGGAAAATGTTACGCATCCGCCAGACGACATGGGAACAATTCAATTTATTGTTACAATTTTAATCATTTCAATACACCACAAGACTGCGATACAATGAAAGATTGGAAGGTGTTGAAACGACTTGGAGAAGTCTTCGAAATCATACACCTACCTACCAGGCTGGCAGAGATGAGCGGATTTGGAATTTCGGTGTCCTAATCCAATCCAAATCGGAACTTTCAAATCCAAATCCTAATCCATAACTTCTTTATATTCAAGTCCATGTCCAATCCTAATCCGATTCCAACTGGAAATTCAGAAAAAATGCCAATTTATGGAAGGGAGGGATGGGAAATTCTTCTTTCACTACTAACGATTCCCTTGATTCAAGGTAACGTAGTAGCCCAGGCTTACCATATTTTGGAAATCTAAAAAGAGGACACTTTTTCAGAAAGTTCAGACATGCAAAACCGGAAAGGAATTCTCAAAAACCGGTAAATTTTTCCCACTTCGTGATCGGTTGACTAAAAAAAAAAAAAAGTCATCACTTCCGCTCAGAGCTCAAAATACCGTTTTTCTCTCCACATTGTCGTGGATGACTAAAAAAAGGTCATCTTTTCGCTCAGAGCTAAGATCACCGTTTTCACTCCGAAATACCCGCCGGAGCTTAAATTCTGTGCTAATTTGCGGCATATCACTCGCAATTTCCTCTAAATCTGACCTAAATTTTCAAAAAAGAGGACAAAATCTCAAAAAAGAGGACAGAAGGGCGTCCTCCGAGGACACTTTCAAAAAAGAGGACAAATCCTCTTAAAAGAGGACGTATGGTAAGCCTATAGTAACCATGAGTAAATTAATAGCTGATCTAAGTATAGTTTGTCGCCATTCGCCACACGACAAATCAATCTCCCAGAAAATAGGAAAAATCCAATCCAAATCCTAATCCGTTCACAAAAAATCTCTAATCCTAATCCAATCCAAAGTCGAAAAAATTTCACAAATCCTAATCCTAATCCATGCTCATCTCTGCTAACTGGCCTAAGTAGGAGGGTTGGTTCGATTTTTTGAAATACGGTCAGATTTGTTTGAAATGAGGTCAGTCTCATGTTTGAAATGAGGATAGTCATGTCAGAAATAAGAATAGTTATGTTTGAAATCAGGATAGTCGCTATATTCACTATAAAGTCAGTTGCAGTACCAGGCACGACTTCCCAATGGTAGCCCAGTCCGAACACATCCCAGACCCAGTCCGAACACATCTCAGACATGATGTCCGAACATGCCCCAGACACCATGTCTGAATGACAACACAGGCAAAACACATCTCAGACACCATGTCCTAATGGCAGCACAGGCCGAACACACCCCAGACATGATGTCAGAACACGCGCCAGACACGATGTCCGAGTGTCAATACAGGCCTAACACGCCCAAGACACCATGTCTGAATGGCAACACAGACCGAACGCGCCCCAGACACGATGTCCGAGTGCCAACTCAGATCCGAACACAACCCAGACACCATGTTTGAATGGCCGAACATGCCCCAGACACGATGTCCGATTGGCAGCACAGGCCGAACAAACCCCAGACATGATGTCCAAGCACGCCCCAGACATGATGTCCGGGTATCAACACAGGTCGAACACGCCCATGACACCATGTGCGAATGGCAACACGGACCGAACACGCCCCAGACACCATGTTTGAATGGCAATATCACATACCGAACACGCCCCAGACACGATGTCCGAGTATCAACAAAGGCTGAACACGCCCAAGACACCATGTCCGAATGGCAACACAGACCGAACACGCCCCAGACACGATATCCGAGTGTCAACTCAGTCGGAACACAACCCAGACACCATGTTTGAATGGCCGAACACGCCCCAGACACGATGTCCGATTAGCAGCACAGGCCGAACACACCCCAGACATGATGTCCAAACACGCCCCAGACGCGATGTCCGATTGGCAGCACAGGCCGAATACACCCCTAACATGATGTCCAAACACGCGCCAGACACGATGTTTGAATGGCCGATCTCGACCCAGACATGATGTCCGAACACGCGCCAGACACGATGTCCGAGTATCAACACTGGCCGAACACGCCCAAGACACCATGTCCGAATGACAACACAGACCGAACCCGCCCATGGACATGGTGCCTTGGGCGTGTTAGGCCTGTGTTGACACTTGGACATCGTGCCTGGGGAGTGTTCGGACATCATGTCTGGGGGGTGTTCGGCCGGCCTGTGCTGCCATTCAGACATGGTGTCTTGGGCGTGTTCCGCTTGTGTTGACACTCGGACACTGTGTCTGAGGCGTGTTCGGACATCATGTCTGGGGTGTGTTCGGCCTGTGCTACCATTCGGACATGGTGTCTTGGGCGTGTTCGGGGTGTGTTGATACTCGGACATCGTGTCTGGCGCGTGTTCGGACATAATGTCAGGGGTGAGATCGGCCATTCAAACATGCTGGTGTCTGGGTTGTGTTCGGACTGAGTTGACACTCATCGGACATCGTGTCTGGGGCGTGTTCGGTCTGTGTTGCCATTCAGACATGGTGTCTTGGGCGTGTTAGGCCTGTGTCTGGAGCGTGTTCGGACATCTTGTCCGGGGTGTGTTCGGCCTGTGTTGCCAATCAGACATCGTGTCTGGGGCGTGTTCGGTCTGTGTTGTCATTCGGACATGGTGTCTTGGGCGTGTTCGGCCTGTGTTGATACTCGGACATCGTGTCTGGCGCGTGTTCGGATATCATGTCTTGGTCGAGATCGGCCATTCAAACATGGTGTCTGGGTTGTGTTCGGACTGAGTTGACTCTCGGCCATTGTGTCAGCGGCGAGTTCGGACATCATGTCTGGGATGTGTTCGGACTGGATCTGGGATGTGTTCGGACTGGGTTACCTCTGGGAAATCGTGCCTGGTACTACAAGTAACCTCATAGTGAATATATAACGACTATCCATATTTCAAACATGACTATCCTTATTTCAAACATGACTAACCTTATTAACATCGTGTCTGGGGCGTGTTCCGACATCATGTCTGGGTTGTGTTCGGCCTGTGCTGCCATTCAGATATTATGTCTGGGGCGTGTTCGGCCTGTGCTATTGCCATTCAAACATGGTGTCTGAGGCGTATTCGGTCTGTGTTGCCATTCGGACATGGTGTCTTGGGCGTGTTCGGCCTGTGTTGATACTCGGACATCGTATCGTGTCTGAGGCGTGTTTGGACATCATGTCTGGGGTGTGTTCGGCCTGTGCTGCCAATCGGACATCATGTCTGGGGTGTGTTCGGCCATTCAAACATGGTGTCTGGGTTGTCTTCGGACTGAGTTGACACTCGGACATTGTGTCTGGGGCGTGCTCGGTCTGTGTTGCCATTCAGACATGGTGTCTTGGGCGTGTTAGGCCTGTATTGACACTCG
The DNA here is from genome assembly GCF_051294905.1 of Botryllus schlosseri. Lineage (NCBI taxonomy): Eukaryota > Metazoa > Chordata > Ascidiacea > Stolidobranchia > Styelidae > Botryllus > Botryllus schlosseri. The sequence continues at coordinate 9,292,559 of NC_137249.1, read as the reverse complement.
GACATCGTGTCTGGCGCGTGTTTGGACATCATGTCAGGGGTGTGTTTGGCCTGTGCTGCCAATCGGACATCGTGTCCGGGGTGTGTTTGGACATCATGTCTGGGGTATGTACGGCCTGTGCTGCCAATCGGACTTCGTGTCTGGGTCGTGTTCGGCCCAGGGTTGTAACCAAGTCACAATTAAGGCTCCGAGTCACAAGTCAATTTCACTTTTTTGTTTTGACTCGAGTCGAGTCATTTTCAATTCACCGCCGAGTCAAGTCCGAGTCCAAGTCATCGAGCAGAGGGTCAAGTCCGAGTCATGGTATCATGACTCGAGTCATTACAACCCTGGTTCGGCCATTCAAACATGGTGTCTGGGTTGTGTTCGGACTGAGTTGACACTCGGATATTGTGTCTGGGGCGTGTTCGGTCCGTGTTGCCATTCGGACATGGTGTCTTGGGCGTGTTCGGCCTGTGTTGATACTCGGACATCGTGTCTGGGGCGTGTTTGGACATCATGTCTGGGTTGTGTTCGGCCTGTGCTATTGCCATTCAAACATGGTGTCTGGGGCGTGTTCGGTCTGTGTTGCCATTCGGACATGGTGTCTTGGGCGTGTTCGGCCTGTGTTGATACCCGGACATTGTGTCTGGTGTGCAACTTTGCATTTATTCATAGGTTAAATACCGTAATAAATGATCAAACTGAAATACAAAAGAACAGTTGCATCGACTAGCCTAATCCCTATTGCTCCAACAACTCACAAGACATGGGTGTTTAACTGTTTATATAGCTCAGTGGTGCTAATACATACATGCACGCACGTCGCACAATCACAACAACAAGAAGACGAGATCGCTCATGCGTTTAGGGAAACTATCAGAGAGAGAGATAGTACTAAGAGATAATCACACATCCCCCCCAACTCCTAACGAAATCAACGGTATTTAACCTATGAATAAATGCAAAGTTGCACATGATCAAACTGAAATACAAAAGAACAGTTGCATCGACTAGCCTAATCCCTATTGCTCCAACAACTCACAAGACGTGGGTGCTAATATATATACATGCACGCACGTCGCACAATCACAACAACAAGAAGACAAGATCGCTCATGCGTTTAGGGAAACTATCAGAGAGAGAGATAGTACTAAGAGATAATCACACATCTGGGGCGTGTTTGGACATCATGTCTGAGGTGTGTTCGGCCTGTGCTGCCAATCGGACATCGTGTCCGTGGTGTGTTTGGACATCATGTCTGGGGTATGTACGGCCTGTGCTGCCAATCTGACATCGTGTCTGGGGCGTGTTCGGCCATTCAAACATGGTGTCTGGGTTGGGTTCGGACTGAGTTGACACTCGGATATCGTGTCTGGGGCGTGCTCGGTCCGTGTTGCCATTTGGACATGGTGTCTTGGGCGTGTTCGACCTGTGTTGATACTCGGACATCGTGTCTGGACATCATGTCTGGGTTGTGTTCGGCCTGTGCTATTGCCATTCAAACATGGTGTCTGGGGCGTGTTCGGTATGTGTTGCCATTCGGACATGGTGTCTTGGGCGTGTTCGGCCTGTGTTGATACCCGGACATTGTGTCTGGGGCGTGTTCGGTCATCATGTCTGGGGCGTGTTCGGACATCATGTCTGGGATGTGTTCGGACTGGGTTACCACTGGGAAGTCGTGCCTAGTACTGCGACTGACTTTATAGTGGAAATAGCGACGATCCTTATTTCAAACATGACTATGACACGCGCGTCCACGTCGTCCAAATATCATATGATCGACCGAAAAGATCATCGCTCCATCAAATATGCCGGACCTGATGTGTGGAACAGTATCCCGCCGGCCATCCGACAGTCGACGAGCATGTCCACATTCAAGTCGAAATACAAGCAATTACTACTAAATAAATACAGTCCATCCTCAAGATTACCGGACCACAACTGACCTATCGATCTCGCTTCCCATGACATGCCGCCCTATTTCTTGTCGCATTCTTCTTCTATACTATCTTCTTTACTTTCATTCAGTGTGCATTAGGGTTGTCCATAATTTGGAAAATCTCAAAAAAGATGCGTATCCATGTCTCATTCTGTAGATTATTGATAAAAAACGTCAATGAACCTGCAATAAGCTCATAGGAAAGTCGTTAACATTTGTCTAAATGCGTTTGAAAGTAGCTGCCGTAGAGTGGGCGTGTTAGCGACCATAGAACGGCGAGAAGACTAGTAATCACGAAATCACGCCTCTTGATTGGTTAATCAGCTATCCTTGAATAATCACAACCACAGCGGATTGCTGATTATGTGCTAGTTCAAGAAGTTAGCTAACGGCAATGATTCTGTAAGCGCAATGTACGCTGGTGAGTTGAAATAAAATGAGACATCTGGTCATTGAATGCTTTAGTGTTAAAACTAGGTACCGATAGGTTTAGAGCAACAATAGCCTCTTGCAGGCATGACAGAAGTGAAACAGCGAATGATTGTGAAGGAATAGAACTAAGTATGGATCCCAGAAATACCTATCTGATATGCTTGAGATTACGCCAAGTGGTCCTGCTCTTCTGGGTGCAGGTAAGGCTTATTAGACATCGCCGAACTGGTGCAGCATACCATGTGAGATGGATTCTGGACACAATCCTGTATGCTCAGAAAATATGTGGCTCGACCAGGTAGCTTACATTGGATTTCTGAAGAATAATGTAACTACCACACCGCTTCAATACATCCTTTTTATCTCCATGTCTGGTTTAATTCAAGCATTAGTCGTGATGTAGCCGGTAATGATCTAAGATTCATTAAGGACATGCTAAGCAATGCAAGCAAACTGTCTTTTTGCTGGTCCCACCAGCATAGTCTGTGCTCATCTTTAGACCTCTTTGCACGGCATCATTGAGGACTTTGACAGCACTGGCGGGTATGATTCATTGTGCTGCAATAATCTGACAAGTGCCAAGCATAAATGACAGATTTCATCCAGCCCTTACAGCATTCAAGACTTCAATTATATACCACGACAACAGCCTAATAAGATCAGACAAAGTAGTGGCAATCTCAAGCTTTATATTTGTATTCAATGATGGTACATCCCCTCTGAAACTAGAAATTCGTTTGCCACTTGCATAAGCGTCTTTGCAGTATTTTTCTGCTTGCTTTTGTGCTTTCCATCAATGAAATCAAGGCATACAGGCTACAACGGTTACCTTCACAATAAGCCATCCTGTCATGTATTTAAAGATATTGTGAAGCAGCTGTTCTTTGTTCATCATGTATTTCGTAACTCAACATGTTCTGAATTAATCCCAAATCATTATTTGCGGACCAAACCACAATGCGTTTACAGAATCACCGCCGTTAGCCGACTCCTTGACCAGCTGATCAACAAGCCGCCAACGTCGTGATCATTGAAGCATACCAGATTAGCCAATCAAACGCCGTGATTTCGTGATCACCAGTCTGCTTGCCGTTCTATGGTCGCTGACACGCCCACTCTACGGCAGCTTCTTTCAAACGCATTTAGACAAATGTTAACGACTTTCCCGTGAGCTTATTGCAGGTTCATTGACGTTTTTTATCAATAATCTATAGAATGAGACATGGATACGCATAAATTTTGAGATTTTCCAAATTATGGACAACCCTAGTGTGCATCACTGAGCTATATAAACACTGGAGTGCGCTACTCGCGATATTTGCGTGATCAATTGGCCGCCATCTTTGGGTTAAGTTGATAGTTGCCCTGTAAGCTGGTGGTCAAGGCAGAAGTGGTTGGGTGATGTGACTGTTTTGATTACTCTTTGGCCTGGAGGTATCGATTTCGATGGTTCGGACAATATAAGGTTATATATGTGTCACAGTATGTATTCATTTGAAAATATCTTCCTGATACAGATTGCTTACCTCGTTGTATCCAGGTAAATAAACGTATGCTTCTACTCAAAAATTCCTGGCTTTGAGTGCTGTTTTCACAATTACTGGGTTAAGGCAATTGTCATGGCATTGATAATTCGATTTGGATATGATACCGTTAATCCTAAGGGAGCTTGGTGATGTTGTCTTCTTTATCCCTTCAGTTTCAGGTAGGCCTACTGTGTATGGCAATTTGATTTGGATATGACGCCATTCGTCCTGAGGGAGCTTGCTGATGTTGTCTTTTTACTCATTATAGCTTCAGTTTCATGTACTGCGTTCTCGAATTGTTGATACAACCGCACACTGTCATTAACTATTCTTACAAATCTTGAAAACCAACTAACAGGCACATTTAGTGTAGACAAATAACCAAGCTATCAAATGATTGCAATGGATAATGCCAGTTTTGTTGTTATGTTCCAGGTACTGTATCTATAGGTAGTAAAAGCACCTACGCCTATGACCACCAGCTTCAAGTTATTAACAGAGACTGCCTCAGAATTACCCTGGCCTCGATTCGAAATCTTCTCACAACAATGGCGCTGATGTCAATGCTAATGCTGCCAGCTACGTGGTGACTATAAATACCACTGACGGAGAAAAATTCAGCATCATGTGACATGGAAAGGCACAGCTACAATCAAAGTTATACCATCTAATTTTTATTCTTACTTATTCATTGTTTCAAAGTAGTCGGAATAAATCCTAGAAAGTGAAAGTGAGAATATGTGTTATGTGTAGCAATATGGGTTAGTGATTTCTGCAGAGGTGATCAAATGAGAGCAATAATATATTTATATCATTGAATGAGAGAAACAAGATGAATGCACGAGTCCTTATTTCTATCTGGGTACAATTGCCTAGCGGTCACTGAAATTGACGCTATGTCGGTTACAGCAATCTGCGCTCTATAAGAGTTAATTAACGTTACTGATTTGATCAGATAGCAAGGTAACTCAACGACAACCTGGCTTTAGATATACCATTTCTGTGTCTACCAAAATGCTGAACTTCGTTTTCAGAAACACCAGCTTCAATTATGAGAAACGAAGGTTTTGAATGATTTTTCTATTAAGGTTTTGAATGATTTTTCTATTAAAATAACAACATGAAAAAATAAAAACAGAAATAAATTAATTAATCGTTATTGACTTGTTATTGTCAGAGTAATCACGTGATCATCACCCACCGAGGTGTCATAAATATGGTGTTCAAGCTCTGGGAAAGCAGGTGATTTACAAGACATGTTTGACAGAATAGCAGTTGCAAACGCGTTGATCAAGCCCTTGCAGTGAGGTAACTTCCCAGAAGTAACGCGAATCATTCGCTGGAAGCATTTTTCAGCCTCCTCACATATTGCAATAACGCCATTAGCTGGTTTGGTTAGGCCACCCCTGTTCTTGAATTGCAGGAAACTGCCACTGCTTGCTGAATCTACCAGGAGTGACCCTTTACACGTTGAGCATACACATCGCTCAGCCACGGACTTGGCAACATAGCCAGCAATGTATGATATAGCTTGATTTTTGTACTCTGACAAAGTTGTAATTTCAGGAACATCGGAGTAGTCATGCTCGTCTTGCATGGGCCGTTTCTCTTCCAGGTCATACTTCTTCCATCTATGGAACATATTACAGGAGTTGCTGATGCCTCTACTTTTCCTCTGATAGCAGAAAACGCAATACCAGTAAAGCCAGGCTCAGCGGGAAGTTTTCCATACCAGCGTCTTATCACACTCGGATGGGGAAGAGCGAGTTGAAAATTTTGACGCACAAAATTGTATGCCTTAGCAGAATAATACTGCAGCGTCATTGCAAATGATTGCAGTTCTTTAGAGTATTTGACTCCTCTTCCACCAGCTTGCAGCTTCATGCGCTGCAACAGCTCACTGGGTATACGACTGAATTTTTGTGACATTACTTCTCCACACAAATCGCTGATCAAATTATTTTTTTTCAGAGATGCAATGACCTCATCCAGAGTTTTCACTTTTTTTCTCAGGCGGCATGTCCTCATTCTGGCAGCATGCAATCTCTTTTTAATTTGTACCACTCTACGGCGTTGCTGTTGAATGAGCTTTTGAGGAGAGGTACGTGCACAGTAATTGTGGTCGTGGAGAACTGCTTCACCAGTCTGTACTTTACAATAACGTTTCATCTTGAAGTGTTGCTGGTCTCGCTTGCCGTTTGTTGGAAGCCTGAAATCAACGAATTTCAAATTAACGAATTTCATATCAACAGTGGCTAGGGTAAGGGTATGCTAATATAAACTTGACTTTAGAAGTAAATTTATAAATTCCTACTGTACCTTTGTCCTCATATATTTCGGAAAGTTCAGAAATCTTGTTGGCACCGCATTCTCCCTCAAACGTATCAACTGGCCCACACGGTAAATGGCACTTTCCGGAAAATGATAGGAGCAGATAACTGACGATCTTGATGGAACCCAGTTTTTTCTTTTTATGCTTTCTACCCATCTTCCTTTCAGCGATTCATTAGTAGGAAAGCTGCATTATACGGAGCATTGTATGAAGCAAAGCACACTAAATAGACAATTCTTTGTTATGGGCTATGACAAAAGCAGAAGGTACATAAAATATCTTGTCTGATAAAATTATACATCTGTCACTTTCCACTCCATAGGCTTATTGTATTCAAGATTGAGGTAGCTTTCTAAAGCTAAAGCAGTTCAAAGGTAAACCTTGAAAAATATTTTTGAATAAATAAATTGACAGTTTCGCACAAAGCTATAAGGACTATAGATGAACTTGACTATGGAATTTGCAAATTCCACAGTATTTGTTTAGAATCTGAACAAGATATCCTGTTTTACCTATATGCTGATAAAAACCCATAGGCCATTAATTGAATCTTTCCTTGAAGAGCTTCGTGGAGGTACAGAACTTCAATATACAATTAAATAGTATATTCATATTGAAATGAACCCGAATATTTTCGGCTGACACTCGTCAGGGGTAATCGTCAGCAACTAGTAGAGAATTGGAAAGAACATTGTATATCAACAATCGTATCACAAAATATGACGTCACCAGCAAGAAATTTCGAATGAGAGAGCGTTCAATGTACTATTTTTAGGTGATACACGAACTCCTTTTGTTGACAGAGTTTTGGTTGGTGTATTTTGATAAAAGTTGATTCCAAGGCACACAAATGGAATTGTGAACGGCCTCGACCTACGATTCGAAATCGGTCGTCTCGATAATTATTCGCACAAATCGGATTATCCAACAGATGTTTGCCGATGGCAGAATTAATTGCCTTTGATCGATCAGCATCAATCTTAAGTGGATGAGTTAAGGGTGAGCTTTTCACATCGCGTGACGCACGTGTTCTGATAAATCTGGGGACATGTTGGTTTATGCGGTCCTGCAGACGTCTTGACGTTCTTCCCACGTAGCCACAATCACAGTGGCACCTATATTCGTACACTACATTACTTTGTTGAAGTGCAGGAAGCACGTCTTTGCGTGTTGAAGGGAGCAGTTGTGTTGTTGTAAAAATCACATTGGTTTTGACTGTATCGTAACATTTACCGACAGCAGAAATCAATTGTTTTTCAAAGCGGGTGGAAATGGGGCCAATCCAAGGTAGATGGATATAAACATCTTTTATTGTTCGTGCGGTGGGCTCTGTTCGTTTTTCTGCGTTGAATTGCGTTAATTTCCTCTCCATGCCGCGGCTGATGACGTGTTCAGGGTAACCGTTATCAAGTAAGATTTTTCGGATGTGGTCAAGTTCTAAACTCAGTTTGTTACCCGAACATATCATCAACGCTCTATGCACGAGTGTGCCTATGAGGTTAATTTTTCTGCGCCGAGGACTAAATGAATTCCAGCGAAGGTATTGGCCTGTGAATGTCGGTTTTCTGAAAACAGACGTTTCAAATTTGTTGGTATTGCGCTTTTCAACTAATACGTCCAGAAATGATAATGAGTTATTGCGTTCTTTTTCTATTGTGAATTGCAAGGCCGGGTGAAGCGAGTTTAAGCGAATGAGAAATTGGTCACACTCCGATTCATTCCTGAAAATAACAAATGTATCATCTACGTATCGGCGGTACAATAGTGGTTTGGCGGACTCACGCTACGAAAATGTTGGCCAAAATAGGTCCCAGGGGACTTCCCATGGCTAAGCCGTCTATTTGGCGAAACATGACCTCGTTAAAGCTAAATTCCAACTTGCTGCGTGGAATTTAGCTTTAACGAGGTCATGTTTCGCCAAATAGACGGCTTAGCCATGGGAAGTCCCCTGGGACCTATTTTGGCCAACATTTTCGTAGGGTATTACGAGGGCGAGCTTCTGTCCCAGCGTGAGTCCGCCAAACCACTATTGTACCGCCGATACGTAGATGATACATTTGTTATTTTCAGGAATGAATCGGAGTGTGACCAATTTCTCATTCGCTTAAACTCGCTTCACCCGGCCTTGCAATTCACAATAGAAAAAGAACGCAATAACTCATTATCATTTCTGGACGTATTAGTTGAAAAGCGCAATACCAACAAATTTGAAACGTCTGTTTTCAGAAAACCGACATTCACAGGCCAATACCTTCGCTGGAATTCATTTAGTCCTCGGCGCAGAAAAATTAACCTCATAGGCACACTCGTGCATAGAGCGTTGATGATATGTTCGGGTAACAAACTGAGTTTAGAACTTGACCACATCCGAAAAATCTTACTTGATAACGGTTACCCTGAACACGTCATCAGCCGCGGCATGGAGAGGAAATTAACGCAATTCAACGCAGAAAAACGAACAGAGCCCACCGCACGAACAATAAAAGATGTTTATATCCATCTACCTTGGATTGGCCCCATTTCCACCCGCTTTGAAAAACAATTGATTTCTGCTGTCGGTAAATGTTACGATACAGTCAAAACCAATGTGATTTTTACAACAACACAACTGCTCCCTTCAACACGCAAAGACGTGCTTCCTGCACTTCAACAAAGTAATGTAGTGTACGAATATAGGTGCCACTGTGATTGTGGCTACGTGGGAAGAACGTCAAGACGTCTGCAGGACCGCATAAACCAACATGTCCCCAGATTTATCAGAACACGTGCGTCACGCGATGTGAAAAGCTCACCCTTAACTCATCCACTTAAGATTGATGCTGATCGATCAAAGGCAATTAATTCTGCCATCGGCAAACATCTGTTGGATAATCCGATTTGTGCGAATAATTATCGAGACGACCGATTTCGAATCGTAGGTCGAGGCCGTTCACAATTCCATTTGTGTGCCTTGGAATCAACTTTTATCAAAATACACCAACCAAAACTCTGTCAACAAAAGGAGTTCGTGTATCACCTAAAAATAGTACATTGAACGCTCTCTCATTCGAAATTTCTTGCTGGTGACGTCATATTTTGTGATACGATTGTTGATATACAATGTTCTTTCCAATTCTCTACTAGTTGCTGACGATTACCCCTGACGAGTGTCAGCCGAAAATATTCGGGTTCATTTCAATATGAATATACTATTTAATTGAATCTTTCCTTGTATTCCTACTCTTGCCTACATAGCATAACCAAGAATTTAATACCCACACTGATTATTGGCCGAACTGCTTGTACTCGATCATGGAGAAAATACAAAGAGTGAGATGGACATTATTACAGATTATTACAGATATTGATGATGAACATTACATAGCTGATATGGTGACACGGATTTCTGCTGGTAGTCTGGTCTGGTCATTTCATTCATATAACTGCAACGAAATGTTCTGCTATCACTTTACCATGACCTGTTTATTACAACTGTGACTGATCTGGCCATGTCTGGCTGCTATGCTTATTCTGTTATTCACTTACCGGTGAAAAGTTCTGGGGTATCGCCGCTTTACTATCGTCTCTTCATCACTACTGCCGTCACTATTACTTCTTGCATACGACTCACTGGATATCTTCTTCCGCCTTTTACTGCACCCATAGGCACAGCAAAGACTACCATCACTACCACCTGATGAACGTACTATCTTCGACATGTCGAATTACACGGAATATCAATATACTGGCACGAGATATTGGGCTGAAACCAATCCTGAATGTTAGAATAATTAGTCATTCAAAGCTCTATACGCATACAGTACTACAGACCCAACACGAATCAAATATATTGAAATATTGACCGCTTTTCCATAAGCCCCTGTACTAAATCAATTTACCGTGTACCCACAATGCATCTGCGCACGGGGATCACGCAAATTTGCTTAGCCGGAGATAGCAGTAGTTCGGGGCTTGGTGTGCATGCCTCCTCTTTACATCGCCTAGGCCAAGGTGGGTGTCAGATTCCATAGACTACTCCTTGTCGCTTCGACATCTTCCTGTCTTTTCATTGTATCGCATTTTTGTGGTGTATTGAACTGATAAAATTGCTAATAAACCACTGATTCTGACATGACTATCCTCATGATGATGATGATGATTTCAAACATGAGACTGACCTCATTTCAAACAAATATGACCTTATTTCAAACCAATCGAACCAACCCTGTAGGGCCTAAGCGATATAAGGCAGTCTAGCGTGACAAGGTAAATAGTTACAAGGTACAGACGTTCAAGTACAGAAGCACTTTTAAAACTATCCCATAAACATAATTTGAACTGTGCGGTCCTGAAGACGAGTAACTTTTCCACAAAAACCGGAAGATTGTTATCACCATCATCATTAATAACGAGCGAGGATCCTTGCCAGTAATTGGAATCGCAAACAAAAGGATCACATGTCAGTGTTTATGAACTTAGCGGATGATATGTAACGACATCGTTGGTTTACTTGACGTATAGATGCACTCTGCAAATAACAGCAGGCCAGGTGTGATGAAATAGTGTGTACAGGACTACTGCAATTACTGACCGGACAAAGGCTATATATATTCTGCGTCCGCTTCCAATCTAGCATTACGAAAATCTTACTCTGACCTCGGTTTCCTCAGTGGGAAGTCGTACTCCACAGATGTAGATGGTATTAAACTGAAAGTTTACAGCTCTGCCATTACACATATAAAAAACTTACGACTGCAATAGTCAGGGATTTCTAGAAGTTCCTGGCGATAGAATAACACTTTTTTAGTGAGGTCAGCGATCGTATATAGCACGGGAATTTCTCCAGACTCCAGTTATCTCCTCAGAGAGCGTAAGAGGGAAATATCACACCTAATCAAATGCCACTTGATCTGTTGCCTTCTTGATAATGTATGTCTAAGTTGAATAGGGTCAGTATTAACGGTTTGGGTTTCTCTGCAGTTACGGTTATATATTTGACAAATTGATCACTTCCCATATAGCCTAACAACCAACTCGTCTCGGGAACTGGCCGCAGTAATATTTTAAGAGCTTGAGTTACCGTACAGAACTGCAATATAGAATTGAATAATACAGTATTATTCAATTGTTTTCTGACAGAGAATATACAAGCTATTTCAAGACTGTCCCTGATAGGAATGAGGTCCACTCGGGTCAGGATAATATAGTCCAGTGTTAGGGCATTTTATATATTAGCCCATGGCATTGCCTACATCTATTTTTCGGTTATATGTTATAGATTTTTTCTATATGCTATCATTCACCTTTACATAATTATTTGAAGATGCTTGCCCACAGACTTCTCGGGGAACAAATCGAGTCCGCAGTGTTACAGTACCACAAAGAAGAAGGATGGACATCTAAAAATGCCACCAGGGGTGTGAAAATGTGGTACAAGAAGTCGCCACACTTTGCAGGATATTTGCACAAGTTCGAGTATGACATTGATATCCAAGATGATATCGTTTACAATGTGATGAAGCCACCAACGGTCACAGCTGACAGGCTGTCCTGGGATAAAAGTATAAAACACTTTGAATGTCTTGAGCAAGAATCCGAAGACATCATGGTAGGCTTGATAATAACTCATTCAGCTGTGGGGGGATGGATTTCATCCCGCGAGTTTGTGGATTTGTATTACTTCAAACCACATGTAGAAACCCTGGCAGATGGAGATTTTGATAGAGTATCCTGGATATTTGCACAGAGTCTCGATTACTCTGCACGGCCAAAGACAGCAGAATACGTAAGGGCTTGGAATTACCCTACTGGGTACGCAATCAGTAGATACAGGAATGACCCTGGAAAGAGTAAGATGACCCTGTATGTGAACGTTGACATTGGCGGGAGAGTTCCACGGTATCTGGTGGACAAAGCACTTCCCACTCAACAGGTATCTTACATCGAATCTGTTGAACGCCAGGCTCGCAGAATTCAATCTCAGTGAACTGTTTTTACACAGCATAACATAGGTACCGGTACATGTCTCTAGTTTCGGTGAGAATTCATATATAGCATACCATTCAATGGTAATTTGCAGCAAGTGACTCTCATTTATATGCCTATTTTTTAACTTTATTTTCCTAGGTTTTTCTCTATGATTCAATTACGCAGTATGTTTTACAACCTTGTGCAATAAATATATGATGGTAGGCTATTAATTTGTTAATCAATTTATAGGGATATGATGAGTATAATGCAAGCCTAGCACACTCGATTTTTGCGCGAGAATGTGACAACGCAAGTAAATCATTAGTGCTCTGCTTCAAGTGATGTATCCACATCCAGGGGTTTTATGGTGGTCGGAACCCACTTGCAACAAAAGAATAAAATTTTCAACTTATCATCTAAAAATAAATTTTCTGTTCACCCCGTGATAGTGTTAGGTTGTCTATAGAAACGATGCTCAGCAGATTTGACTCAATTCCAACCGGCGGAAGCGGAGTTATCGCAGTCGAAAAATTTAGATTCGAATAGAACAATATTTAATGGGGTGAAAAGAAAATTTTGAACATTTTTTATTTATTTCATGGTTGGAATTGAACCATATTAGACGTGCAGCCTTTAATTCAGGGGCAGGCAACTTCTCTGGTCGGTGGGCGGGATATGGGAAAATGAACAAGTTGGCTGGCCGGATTACAAAATCGATACATTAGTCGAGTATATATCCACCTATGAAAGGAATAGGCTAAATCGTATTTAATGTTAATTTTAAGTGTGAAGCATATAGCGAAGCATAGCAAAGCAGTAATGGTCAATGAATTTATAAACGAGATGCACTTCAATCGCTGTTGAAGTCAATGAGCGATCAAAGCTGTCAACAAGTTCTTTGAACTTTGGCTGCATATTTGACGTACAAACCCTTAGTAAAGATGGCACATGACCGTAAGTTAGATTGGATCGCCCATTTATCTTGTTAATGTTCATGGTCTGAAACGTTTGCTAGCAAATGTATGTAGACCCAGGCCGCGGACCACATTATCATGTAAGACCAGGATCTGTCCGCGGGTCGCTCAAAATGTTGTCGCGGCTGTATGTTGCCCGCCCCTGCTTTAATTAGATAACCTAACAATTTCATCAAGTAGCCACTAGCCAGTATAATTAGAGAAAAAAGGTCATCTTTGAACACTTGTACATATTGTTTCTTGAGCTGATTATGATTTTGTGAGCAGTCACATTTAACCCAGGGCTATTTCTCTCCGGTTCCAAAAATGAGAGGCATTTCTGGAATCACATCAGGCAAATCTAAATTATCGGGTTAGGCCAAAGGTTTTGTAACTGCTAAGGGATATCTTCATGCGTGCTCGTCATGAATAGGCCTCTCTATTTCGCATGCACTGCACATTCTTTTCGGGAAGCAGTATGAGAGCATTCATGCATGCTAGTGGCAATAATGGTTGGCTTATGATGTGATCGTTGACTCGACTACATCGGTCGCAGTCTTTAGTGACCAAACAAATCTTAACAAATGGTCTATTAACACAACTGAGTCTGATGTCATAAAGACAATAATCAAGTCAAAGTGAATTCCTAATGTATTTTCCGCTGGATATGCACCTGTGTGTTACTGCAACACATTGTTCCGTGTTGTACGAAAAAATTGTTACTGTCTTGGCATGACATGATTCATGGCAGCATGGTTATAATTACGCTAATATGCTAACCTTTGTTACTGGTGTAGGGTGTGTGTAGCTTATACTCCAGGTACAGAAAAGTGCAATAGCTTGATCTTTATTCATGGCTTTTGCATTAGCCAGTACCAAGAGTAGAAGCTGGTAATATGCTTGTGTTACAAAAATTGCATAAATTTTGACCGAAACATATCAAATCGAATCTTCAGTCCAAACTAGGCATACTTAATAGTCGAAAAAATCTATTATATTGTGAGGTGTCTAGCAAGTAGCAACTATCAAGAAGATAACAAGAATTGAGGCATGCATGTTCAAAGATCACAATTAAAATAGAAACATCTCACATGATCCGTATAATCGAAGGCATTAGTAAAATTTGGTTTATCGTTATCAGACGCTAGGCATAATGGAAAGTAATGCAAGAAGTGGTTGTAAATGCAGCACTGTTTGACAGGTAGGGATGCAACATATCTGAAAATTGCGGTAGTTGTATTCAATGGCGTAACAGCCACTTGGCGCTTGAGGCTATGTGCCATGGGCTGCACCGCCTGCAACTTGCTGCAAGGGGGCAGCAAAATGTGAGATGATGACCCTTTTTTCAACACTTCAGATGATTTCCGGTAAATATAATCTAGTTCAAAACCATTTCATAATGGGGGCGGCATTTACAACGAAAGTCGGGATGGCAGCATATGCGCCTACGCTGCTGGAGTTCTGGCTGTATTATGATTGTGTCCTACTCGCAATTCATTGTATTTATTGACTTCAGAACCATTACATAACTATCCCTATTATTTTAGTGTATTGAACATGCGTACAATTTTCATCACCAAATATGAACTAGCTATCATGCAATCAAACACGTTCATCCATCTATATCACGTACGGTCTAATATAGGAGATAACAAATTCCGACTGCAGCGGAATACCTGATTATGAGAATTCAAGGACATGAATTTTATTTATCCTATTCAAGGGAAAATCACCATTTATATTCTCAATGAATCTGTCATGTTGAGCAATAATCACCACCTTACTTTTACACATTGCAGGGATTAGCAAGGTTGCAATTAAATTTGCATGCATGTGGTCGGGATTCTGATTGCGCAGCGTGATAAGAATAGAACCGATCGATATTACGTGTAGAGTCTAACGGCGGCAATTCACTGGGCCTGAGTAGTGCCTCTTCCTTACTTGGTCTAACCCAGGCCCCAACCCTTGATGATAGAACATCGTGACGTCGCCAAAGCTCCTGTATGGAATCGGTGTCCTGTTCTCACATATTCTTTATTCATATTTTTTAATAAATTACTTCAACTTGCAGAATCATCGCTGCTCACCGCATCACCTGTTATATTAGGCAAAACGTAGCGAGATTCCAGTAGGGCCAAAGCTTACGGCGATATCACTATTTCTATTTGTATTTTCATGGCTAAATGCAAGTTGGCGGTAATATATTCTAATTACTTGTCGGAAAATACGTGAAGGCGGTCAAATGGCAACTCTGTGCGAAACTATACACAACATTTTGCATCTGTAACATTTTTTGGTAGATTTTAGGCACGCGCGCCAGCCCTCCATGGCCGCGCCGCAGCAGCTCACTGAAAAGAACCCGCGACATATGAGACTGCTGTGATGATAGCACGAATTCTATATAAACGGAAATAAAATATAACACCATAATCACTAATCTGTATAATGAAATTATGTTTGGAATAAACTCGGAAATTTTAGCGCTGACATTCATCACGGATAACCGCCAGCAGCTAAAGGATATAAAAAACTTGTACATATTGCTGTATAACCAATTTTAGGAATAGGGGTGGGGATAACTTCACCTAGGAGACAATAGCGCACAAGTGCAGCACACGCGCGTCAAAGAAGAACAACTAACTACCATATGATCAGGACTGAATACAAGAAAACGCATTGCGCTATCAAGTATGCCGGACCCCAATAGACACTTACGTGACCTTTGACACGAACCAATCAGGTTGCAGTAGGATGTAAACAAAGAACAAGCCCGGGCAAGCTTACTATGAGCTCTTATGGAAAAGGGTTGAAAAATATAGGTTTTTAGCAAAATTACATTGAATTGGGAATAGCTGGCTTTGGTGAATGGTAATAACGTAGAGCTAGTATGTATATGCAGTGTTATAACCTACAATAAGCATGAATGATGGCAAGCACGCATCAGCATGGTATGTCCAAATGAATGAATTTCTGACAACTTTTCGGATGAAGCAACTATTGCTGTATTATCCTTAGTCGTATACTATAGGATTGTCGTAGCGAATAGAATGTATTAGAGGAATATTGAGTCAGGATATGTGTGGTATCCATTATGTGGCGTTATATGCGTTCTATTTATGGAATCGACATTTGTATATAGTAGTCTACAGTCTGTATCATTATCTAGCAAATTACTGTTACACTGGACACTTGTCTGCATATTCAATGATCATATTAATATGATATATGTTAGGCAACATGATCTGTTCCCGGCTGAAATCGTCATTTTTTGTTCTAGCTCGTGTATTGTATCTATCAGGATAAATACTGTGCTAATAGCCTGCGTAACATGGAGATGGCTACCCAGACCGTTCCTGGTGTGCGCTTTTACCTTTCCCAGAGCCAATGACATGCATGGAAGAATGTAAAATCTGGATAAAGGCATGTGGACTTCCTTGTAGTCATCTGAATTCTCATTTTATTAAGAAAATGACATCTATTATTGTACCAAAAATATTGAATCGTGACATAATCTAGAATCTAGATCAGTGGTTCCCAACATGGGCGATTTGGCGTTCTAGGGGGGCGAAAATGACGAAGGGGGCGAAAATGGACAAAGGGGGCGAAAATAGCGAAGGGGGCGATTCGGGGGGGCGATGACGCGTCAAAACGGCTGACATTTTTTTATTTTTATTTTTTTTTAGTCAACCCACGGAAATTTAGTTACAAAAGTGTGTCAAATTAGACATCGAGCCGAAAATTTGACCCTTTTTTTAGTCAACCCGCCGGTGATTACAGGTTTGTATGCCCAATTTTCGGTACACAAAATTTGGGGGGCGATGATCGGTATTGACCTTGAAAAGGGGGCGATAGGTCAAAAAGGTTGGGAACCACTGATCTAGATGAAACAATTCTGTGTTTCAAAATGAGTCCAATCTGAAATGCAGTCACACTTGATGCCACAATCGACTTGGTGTGTGTCTCATTTTATTCCACTCCAGTTTTGTTGCTTGATGGTGTGTAATGTATTGAAATTGTTGAAAACAATATATTCAATAATGAGACGAATAGTTGAAATTGGTAGCGGTGATACGTTGTACGAGTCGACGAGTACGCCTTGATAGGTGCCTGCACAGCAGTATTGCTCTGTAAAATAAACATATTATATATTTTGTGCAGGCTTGATGGATATCTTTTATGAAGCTGCAGAAAGAGGAAGTCGATGGATAAAACGCAAGAAAATCAAATTTCTGGAAGAAGTATAGAAGCACAAAACAGTAAACTTGTCCAGGAAAATTACAAATTGGCGGACAATTATTGCTAGTGAAGTTCAGTTCTCAGAGGAGCATGATAATGTCAAAAGATGCGGAGAAGCAGAAATTTTATGCTAGACTACATTAAATTCTTTCTGAATTGCCCGACTTATCCTACTGACGTCAAATTTATAGTATTGCTGTAAGCATAGTATTTAACTATTGGGTCAGCCATATGTAACTGCTTCATTAAATCGCGTTTTGGCCATGTAGATAAGTGGTTCTTAAAAATGCACCATTTGCATTCATTCATGATTTCTCAAATCTACAATGATTATTGACTGTCAATAAATCACATACAACTTTGAAAGGATTGATGGATTGTGGTACACTTACTTTTGTGCAGGAACTATTTACAGGGAGCATTTAAGATCGAAATATTAGTTAAATATGTGGATTCGACAAGAAATGTAAGAAAATGATGGAGTTCAGCTATGGTGAGCCAGGCAATGCTATCATGGCAGAAAAGGGATTCACCATTGAGTCTGAAATCAAGAAATTGAATCTAGATTTAAATATTCCTGCACGTGATTTACACTCCTTCAAATGCCTGAGCCAGACTGTTCCACAACAAGAAAGATGGCGAGAGAACGTATTCATATTGAACAGCTGATCGGAAGAATCAAGGAGTATAAAATTTTGTCTGGTGTCATACTATGCAGCATTGTGTATCACAACTAACCAAATATATATGGACTAATTGCATACTCTAATTCAACATTGAAAATTAAAAATGAATGACGCAACATATTCGGCAATTGTGCAAATTCAGTTCCATTGTCAATATCGTAATGCCTAATAGCATGCTACGGATCGTAATTGCGCGGTGCCATGGTCAGTCTGTACCAACAGTGCATGTCTAGATATTCCAGTGGTGTGCATTATTGAAGCTCATTCAGATGCCCAATTTGTTGAATGAACAATTCTCCAGATGAAAATGTTCTAGGATCATTTGTGTTTGATGGAATGTTATAAAACTGAAAACACCAGATACACCAAAATCTACCTTGTGGCAGGAGTTGATCGGTTGCGAGTACAGTGGAGAGATTGCTTGTCAATCACGATGGAGCTCACTGATGCTGATGCAAATCACAATGTAGTCCTTTTAGCTTCAGGTGCTGGATTGTCTTAATCAATGCATATGCATGAGAGCATATATCAGAACCTAATATGAAAATAAATCATGGTTAAAATATCTATTGAAGAAGTCTCTGAAAAAATGTCTTTTTCCTTACTTACCCTGTCTTACAAGTGCAAGACGAATCAATAATGGATTTTCCGAGAACGTGTATTTCCATTGAGTGTGTTATCTCACTTTTCCGCAAGTTGCCATAACATTGGCTGTTCACTAGAATATTGCTTCTAAAAAGAGTGGATTGTCTCCTCAATCTTTATCCCTAAATCGTGTGCATAGCAGTGTTGGGATCAAGTCACTACCTTCGAGTCACGAGTCATCTCGAGTCATTGCACATTTTGACTCGAGTCAAGTCAAGTCAATCGATTTTCAAAGGTGATTCGAGTCAAGTCAAGTCACTCGTTTTTTGGTGGTGACTCGAGTCAAGTCAAGTCAAGACAAGTCACGAGTCAAGTCGCAATTCAAGTCAAATTGGATTTTCGAAGTATGAGTGATCATTGAAATTCATTATATTTTACTAGCTGTGTAAAAGAGAGATCAATTGGTCCATATCTTGAATCAAATAACGAATATAAAGTTAAATATACATGCAAAAATGCGTTGTATCGCTCACGCACGCGTAGAACTGCTAACAAAATACGCCAGTAACTGTATATAGCTACATCAGGGGTGTCAAACATACGACCCGCCAAATAATTTCATTCGGTCCCGCGCGAAGCAATTCTGAGTATAGGTTGATTTTATCCAACACATTTCTCGAATTTGTGGTATGAAATACTACTAATAAATATTCCTTCAAGATTGCACATTTCTAGTCTGTTCTTAGGCCACATTATAACCACCCGACAGCGGAGTTGTGATTTCTAGTCATCGTCAGGAGAAAATCGCTGACAGTGACACCCAATTCAGAGAATGCGAAAAAGTGCATATATTGAGTTAAGAGTTAGTAATATTTTGGAATCATTTGACTGGTGCGGCCCGATAGTGATCTGAATATTTGAATCCGGCCCGCGACGTCAGTTGAGTATGACAACTCTGAGCTACATGCTACATTCCCTTATTATCAGCCAAAATAGAGTATCGAATACGAAGCCTCGAGAAGTTGAAGGAAATTGATAGTACACTAGCCATCTATACACATCCGTGAGAATATAAACGCATAAACTATATTTGTTCGATTTAAATCATACAAGAGGGTTGGAAAAGTTGTGCAATGTAAGGAAAAAGCCGTCCAATAAACAGCGATACATTGCTATTAAATTGATCTGCTACTACGAAAACGCAAGCTGTGCTCATTTCGTTTGTGGTCAGTGTATTTGTGATGTAATAATGTAGAATC
Source organism: Botryllus schlosseri (assembly GCF_051294905.1). Lineage (NCBI taxonomy): Eukaryota > Metazoa > Chordata > Ascidiacea > Stolidobranchia > Styelidae > Botryllus > Botryllus schlosseri. The sequence continues at coordinate 9,272,680 of NC_137249.1, read as the reverse complement.
AGTGAAACATACAATCAGTGAATGACTGGTTGCTCTCACAAGTGACAACGGCGTATCGTGAATAATCCGAACATGCACAAAATAAATTGATTTAGTCGACATCGTTTGCATGATGACTTGAAATTGACTCGTAAATTTTGCTCCGAGTCACGAGTCAATCCACATTTTTGAAGGACCGAGTCAAGTCAAGTCAAGTCATTTTTGCAGAGTGACTCGAGTCAAGTCAAGTCATACGAAAAAGTTGACTCGAGTCTGACTCGAGTCAAGTCATGACTCGAGTCATCCCAACACTGGTGCATAGCGCTCCATGAAATACTTCGTAGCTTTCTCCGCGGTGTTAGAAGAAGATGCTGTTCCACTCAAATCCATAAATTCGATAGAATCTCCATAGCTTTCAAGTTTCATATTCAATACACAAAAATTGTGATGTGTGGCAGCAGCTATATTTTATAGTATATATATTTCTGAACATGAGATATGCTTGAAAATTTTGCTCGAGACCTGGAGCCTATGAAATCGTCAAAATATGCATTGCCACAATCCTATAGTATAGTATACAACAATCGTCGCTTAATCAGAAAAGTTGTCAAAAACCCGTGCATTTGAACACAGCACGCTGGTGCGTACTTGCCACCATTCATGTTCATCCTAGATTAAAAGCTGCAACCACATACTAGTTCTACGCTATTACTATTCATTAAAGCCAGTCATCCCCAATGCAACGTAATCTTGCTTAAAACCTTCATTTTTCAACCTTTTCCCATAAGAGCTCATAGTAAGCTTGCCCGGGCTTGTTCTTTGTTTACATCCCGCTGCAGCCTGATTGGTTCGTGTCAAAGGTCACGTAAGTGTCTATTGCGGAACAGCATCTCGCCGGCTATCCGGCAGTCGTCGAGCATGTCCGCATTCAAGTCGAAATACAAGCAATTTCTTCTAAATGAATAGGCTACTAGCCAGTCTTCAGGATCAGAGTTGGATCAATTACATTATTTCAGTTCAATTACAATTACAATTACAATTACTTTCATGAATGTTTCAATTACATTACAATTACTCCATGCTAAAAATATCAAATTACAATTACAATTACAATTACTCCTTGCATGCTTCAATTACATTACAATTACAATTACAATTGCTGCTGTTGAACATGTAATTGAATAATCATAAATTCAACCGTGCTCCTTGACAACCGTAGCGTCGTATTTAACAACAATTCAAGTCTAGTTCAGATTGTGTAGTAATAAATGCGTTTATGTGCGTACATAGTATGCTATGTAAGATGTCATTGTGACGTAATATAAGCGTGTTTTGTATGCTCGGTAATTATGGCTCACGTAATAGGAAATGTAAAATGTTATTTACCTAATTTCCTATTGGTTAGGATTAAGGATAGGGTGCAGTATGTCGTTGAAAAAGTATTATAATATATGCACGTGTTGGATTTGCGTATATAGTATATAATTAAAGAAATATTCATATTTTTATCGAGGGACGTAGGAATTAGGATGAGGAGTAAAAACAAAATCGTGCTTTGTCAGATAAGACGTTATATAATATCCAGAGGTCTGGTTAGTTAGCCAGACGAAGTAACGATGCAGCATCGTGATCTGAAATCGTATTGTAGATTGCCAACCCACGGATGGATGCGCAAGATGTGAGTCACGGATGAATGCACCGACAAAAGTACTGCAGAGCCAGCTAAAAGCAGCAAACTTTGTAATCCTAGAGCTGACGATCCATGCGTCCAAATTTGATGCATCTGGTCTTTATCGTAAGCTATTGATGTACTAATTCCGAAAATACAAAATAAAATCTCGTCAGGGCAGTAACTGCTCCAAAATAGCTGTTTGAGGCCGACTGTTCTGAAAAGTGAGAGCGCTGCAGCAGCATGACCACAACAATTACCAATGAAGCCCAGCGATTTTTCAGAACAATGCCGATTCCCAGACTTTCACGACTATTTTGGGATGGTACCATTGCCTGGAAATATACTTTTATTGCGGAATCAGTGCGATACTAGCTTTCGATTAGGACCATACATATCAAATTTCGACGCTTCGGTCGCCAGCTATGAGACTATCAATTCTGCTGCTTTTAGCCGGCTCAGCAGTTCGCTTCTTGGCGTATTCAATCGTGAGTCACGTGTTGCGAATCCATCCGTTGGTTAGTAACAGGGCTGTGGAGTCGGAGTCGGAGTCGGTGGAGTCGGAGTCGGAGTCGGGGTAATTTTCGCTTGATGGAGTCGGAGTCGGAGTCGGAGTCGTGAAAACTGTAATAGCTGGAGTCGGAGTCGGAGTCGGAGTCGGTGGGAAATACTGACTGGAGTCGGAGTCGGAGTTTGTGAGAATGAATATGATTTCGACTCCGACTCCGACTCCAACTTCTCTATCATGAAAACATTTGCTTTCAACGAATTTTCAATATAATTTTTATGTACCACCAATCACTGTTATTCTTAACCATACAGATCTGGTGTGGACTGCGAGGTAATTCTCGAAATTATTTATGACATCAGGTACAATAGACACTTACGTGACCTTTGACACGAACCAATCAGGTTGCAGTAGGATGTAAACAAAGAACAAGCCCGGGCAAGCTTACTATGAGCTCTTATGGAAAAGGGTTGAAAAATATAGGTTTTTAGCAAAATTACATTGAATTGGGAATAGCTGGCTTTGGTGAATGGTAATAACGTAGAGCTAGTATGTATATGCAGTGTTATAACCTACAATAAGCATGAATGATGGCAAGCTCGCATCAGCATGGTATGTCCAAATGAATGAATTTCTGACAACTTTTCGGATGAAGCAACTATTGCTGTATTATCCTTAGTCGTATACTATAGGATTGTCGTAGCGAATAGAATGTATTAGAGGAATATTGAGTCAGGATATGTGTGGTATCCATTATGTGGCGTTATATGCGTTCTATTTATGGAATCGACATTTGTATATAGTAGTCTATAGTCTGTATCATTATCTAGCAAATTACTGTTACACTGGACACTTGTCTGCATATTCAATGATCATATTAATATGATATATGTTAGGCAACATGATCTGTTCCCGGCTGAAATCGTCATTTTTTGTTCTAGCTCGTGTATTGTATCTTTCAGGATAAATACTGTGCTAATAGCCTGCGTAACATGGAGATGGCTACCCAGACCGTTCCTGGTGTGCGCTTTTACCTTTCCCAGAGCCAATGACATGCATGGAAGAATGTAAAATCTGGATAAAGGCATGTGGACTTCCTTGTAGTCATCTGAATTCTCATTTTATTAAGAAAATGACATATCTATTATTGTACCAAAAATATTGAATCGTGACATAATCTAGAATCTAGATTAGTGGTTCCCAACATGGGCGATTTGGCGGTCTAGGGGGGCGAAAATGACGAAGGGGGCGAAAATGGACAAAGGGGGCGAAAATAGCGAAGGGGGCGATGACGCATCAAAACGGCTGACATTTTTTTTTAATTTTTTTTTTAGTCAACCCACGGAAATTTAGTTACAAAAGTGTGTCAAATTAGACAGCGAGCCGAAAATTTGACCCTTTTTTTTAGTCAACCCGCCGGTGATTACAGGTTTGTATGCCCAATTTTCGGTACACAAAATTTGGCGGCGATGATCGGTATTGACCTTGAAAAGGGGGCGATAGGTCAAAAAGGTTGGGAGCCACTGATCTAGATGAAACAATTCTGTGTTTCAAAATGAGTCCAATCTGAAATGCAGTCACACTTGATGCCATAATCGACTTGGTGTGTGTCTCATTTTATTCCACTCCAGTTTTGTTGCTTGATGGTGTGTAATGTATTGAAATTGTTGAAAACAATATATTCAATAATGAGACGAATAGTTGAAATTGGTAGCGGTGATACGTTGTACGAGTCGACGAGTACGCTTTGATAGGTGCCTGCACAGCAGTATTGCTCTGTAAAATAAACATATTATATATTTTGTGCAGGCTTGATGGATATCTTTTATGAAGCTGCAGAAAGAGGAAGTCAATGAATAAAACGCAAGAAAATCAAATTTCTGGAAGAAGTATAGAAGCACAAAACAGTAAACTCGTCCAGGAAAATTACAAATTGGCGGACAATTATTGCTAGTGAAGTTCAGTTCTCGGAGGAGCATCATAATGTCAAAAGATGCGGAGAAGCTGAAATTTTATGCTAGACTACATTAAATTCTTTCTGAATTGCCCGACTTATCCTACTGACGTCAAATTTATAGTATTGCTGTAAGCATAGTATTCAACCATTGGGTCAGCCATATGTAACTGCTTCATTAAATCGCGATTTGGCCATGTAGATATGTGGTTCTTAAAAATGCACCATTTGCATTCATTCATGATTTCTCAAATCTAGAATGATTATTGACTGTCAATAAATCACATACAACTTTGAAAGGATTAATGGATTGTGGTACACTTACTTTTGTGCAGGAACTATTTACAGGGAGCATTTAAGATCGAAATATTAGTTAAATATGTGGATTCGACAAGAAATGTAAGAAAATGATGGAGTTCAGCTATGGTGAGCCAGGCAATGCTATCATGGCAGAAAACGGATTCACCATTGAGTCTGAAATCAAGAAATTGAATCTAGATTTAAATATTCCTGCATGTGATTTACACACCTCCAAATGCCTGAGCCAGACTGTTCCACAACAAGAAAGATGGTGAGAGAACGTATTCATATTGAACAGCTGATCGGAAGAATCAAGGAGTATAAAATTTTGTCTGGTGTCATACTATGCAGCATTGTGTATCACAACTAACCAAATATATATGGACTAATTGCATACTCTAATTCAAGATTGAAAATTAAAAATGAATGACGCAACATATTCGGCAATTGTGCAAATTCAGTTCCATTGTCAGTCTGTACCAACAGTGCATGTCTAGATATTCCAGTGGTGTGCATTATTGAAGCTCATTCAGATGCCCAATTTGTTGAATGAACAATTCTCCAGATGAAAATGTTCTAGGATTATTTGTGTTTGATGGAATGTTATAAAACTGAAGACACCAGATACACCAAAATCTACCTTGTGGCAGGAGTTGATCGGTTGCGAGTACAGTGGAGAGATTGCTTGTCAATCACGATGGAGCTCACTGATGCTGATGCAAATCACAATGTAGTCCTTTTAGCTTCAGGTGCTGGATTGTCTTAATCAATGCATATTAGGGCTGTTCAAAAATAAACTTTTTTGCTGAATCTTGCTGGTTACTTGATTAAATCGTTATGTTGCCTTAAAAAACGACGCACACCAAATTTGAATTCATTCCAACCAATATTCGCGGATTTCGTAGAGTTTGAAAATTTTGAATTTGCCTGAAAATGCCCAAAATATATTTTTTAAATTTTCCTTCCAACCTTATGAAATTGTTGCGCTGTCTTCAAAAACGATGGAAACCAAATGTCACTCAATTCCAAGCTGCAGAAGCGGAGTTATTCAAGTTTTTTGATGATAATTCTGGGATGATCGACCAATCAAGGATAATCCCAGAATAATCAAAGAAAAACTGAAATAACTCCACTTCTACGGCTTCGAATTGAGTCAAATTTGTTTTGCATCGTTTTTGTAGACAGCGCAACAATTTCATGGGGTTGGCAGAAAAATTTGAAAATTTTTTTTTTGCATTTTTAGGCAAATTCAAAATTTTCAAACTCTACGAAATCCGCGAATATTGATTGGAATGAATTCAAATTTGGTGTGCGTCGTTTTTTAAGGCAACCTAACAATTTAATCAAGTAACCAGCAAGATTCAGGAAAAAAGGTGATTTTTGAACAGCCCTAATGCATATGCATGAGAGCATATATCAGAACCTAATATGAAAATAAATCATGGTTAAAATATCTATTGAAGGAGTCTCTAAAACAATGTCTTTTTCCTTACTTACCCTGTCTTACAAGTGCAAGACGAATCAATAATTGATTTTCCGAGAACGTGTATTTCCATTGAGTGTGTTATCTCACTTTTCCGCAAGTTGCCATAACATTGGCTGTTCACTAGAATATTGCTTCTAAAAAGAGTGGATTGTCTCCTCAATCTTTATCCCTAAATCGTGTGCATAGCGCTCCATGAAATACTTCGTAGCTTTCTCCGCGGTGTTAGAAGAAGATGCTGTTCCACTCAAATCCATAAATTCGATAGAATCTCCATAGCTTTCAAGTTTCATAATCAATACACAAAAATTGTGATGTGTGGCAGCAGCTATATTTTATAGTACATATATTTCTGAACATGAGATATGCTTGAAAATTTTGCTCGAGACCTGGAGCCTATGAAATCGTCAAAATATGCATTACCACAATCCTATAGTATAGTATACAACAATCGTCGCTTAATCAGAAAAGTTGTCAAAAACCCGTGCAGTTGGACACAGCACGCTGGTGCGTACTTGCCACCATTCATGTTCATCCTAGATTAAAAGCTGCAACCACATACTAGCTCTACGCTATTACTATTCATTAAGGCCAGTCATCCCCAATTCGACGTAATCTTGCTTAAAACCTTCATTTTTCAACCTTCTCCCATAAGAGCTCATAGTAAGCTTGCCCGGGCTTGTTCTTTGTTTACATCCTGCTGCAACCTGATTGGTTCGTGTCAAAGGTCACGTAAGTGTCTATTGTAAGGCCAACCAAAATTTGGTTAGCATGACCAAGAAATTTGATGATGACTAAAACAACAGTTCTGAGGCATTGACGTATCCAGGGGTCATCCACATTCATCCCAGATCTTCGTATATGACCATAAAGTAGAATATTTATAGCAGATTTATTTGACTTGAAATTTTTCTCGGAACTTCGCATGATTCATTGTCACTAGATTCCGTATTTTAGCCCCCTTTTGAAAATTATAAATACATATTCTTCACAGAATTTAGTCTAACTATATTCGCAAGTAGGAGATACGGCTTCGCTTGTGCACTCGCAGCGAGATCGTCGACAAAACATTTGCACAAAATGATAGAGGCATGTTCACTGATACCGTCGATTTTGCTATGTCTAAACTTCGAATAATCCTGTCCTTGCTAAATGAGCCCAGTGGTATACAGATGCGACCCCCAATGTATGTTAGCGACATATTTATTGATATAGCTATAGCCTAATTCAATAGTTATCTTGCAAAAAAATTTCGCGCTTCGCGCGACCAGGGCCTGATTGCGCACTGCACAATTGGATGACATAATGTTATCAATTTTAGAGCGTAGTAATATAAGTCTTGTTTGCAATGTTTCATAATTCGGTTCGCTCCTATCGACGACTAAAAAAAAGTTATCAACATTCCCGTTGCCCGCGCAATGGTTCGTAAATCTATGGTGTTCCTTTCGCCGAAAAAGTTGCCCACCCCTGATATAGATAAAAGACATTACTTGCAAATTACAACTCAGTTGCAGAGGGGAAGAAAATCGCAAGATGCGTTTTCGCGATGGAGTCAAAATTGATGCAATTTTTGGAATTATAACATGATACTGTGACAGAGAAAATGCATCGGCTGGTTTTGTAAAATTGTAAAAATATGTAAATATGACCAAACGATGCTTCCCATTTGACAAAATTAAAAATATTTGTAGTGTAGCTTAGCTGTTTGGGTCGAACAAATGATTAAGAAAGACTGCAAGTCCCAATCCTTGAATACTTGATTAAGTACATGTAGAATAGACATAGACTATGGTCTTTGACTACTTAACTAAATTCCATTTATGACCAATGTCTATTACTAGTAGTAAGAGTGTTTGCGCTTGTAATCAGGATAGTGTGTAATGACAAAATTAGTAAGTTCAATTTCTTTATTAGTTGCTGAGTCATACACAAGAGCTACACTTGGATTTTTTATCTACATTTTTATTATACAGGATTGGATATCTGCCATATTTGAATGATTCATACATTTCAGGATATTAGAGAGTACATGTTATAAAAACTTGAATAAGGAAGGATATTTAGCAAATCTTTATTTCATGTTAATTGCATAGTGGATAATTCGAGCTGTGCCACAATGAAACAATTCAGCATGCCACAGTTAATCATATGTTTGCATATGTTTAATGGTTGTATGATAGTCATTCAACCGACAATGTGGCATATAATTTTCGAGGTAAATTGGTAATAATGCTGGAGTCGGAGTCGGAGTCGGGAGTCGGAGTCGGTACGTTTAAAGACCCAGGAGTCGGAGTCGGAGTCGGAGTCGGTACGTTTAAAGACTCAGGAGTCGGAGTCGGAGTCGGAGTCGGTATAATGAAAATGTGTGGAGTCGGAGTCGGAGCCGGAGTCGGTGGTAAAATTTACCGACTCCACAGCCCTGGTTAGTAATCTAAAAATTGTATACAACGGCAGCCGAGGCCAGCATAGCGGTAAAAATTAAAAAAACTTCGCCCGCAAGGGCGCAGTCAAGGGCTTCCGCGAATGGATCCACCAAATTCCTTGTCGACATTTAAAGAGAATGCATTATAAGTCAATTATTTGATGTTGTGCTTGTCAGGTCTCAATAGCAATTTATTGTAATTGAAATTGTAATTGAGCAAAATTTTTGTCAAATTACAATTACAATTACAATTACACAAAATAAAAATGCTTTAATTACAATTACATTACAATTACATTGAAAAATGTAATTAATTACATTCAATTACAATTACAAATTACAATTGATCCAACTCTGTTCAGGATTACCGGACCACGACCTAACATCGACCTCGCTCTCCGCCAAATACCACCTCATTTTGTCGCTTGCGTCTTATATTCTCTGCATTACTTTGCATTCAGTGTGCATGCCTCTTATTTACTTCGCCTAGGCTAAGGTGGGTGTCTGATCTTAAAGGCTACTCCAAGTTGTTTCGAACCTTCCTTTTTTTCATATAGCAGTCTTGTGATGTTTTGAAACGATGAAAATATTAATAAACCTGTTTGGTTGATTGAATACTAGCCAGCCTTCAGGATTACCCAATGATATATGTTCAATGATTGGAAACTGCCACGCCCCTAACGCTATAAGATAGGTTCGCGGCGAAATCAGTCCGTGGCGGGATATGCTTGAGTGGAAGTACGGAATTGCGTTATGTCGACTGTGGTGGAGTGCTGCAATCGACCTTGCTAGCGTAATGTTTCACTGATTATCCCTAATTGGTTTAGTTTTAGTTGGTTTACTGAGCATAGTGTGGCAGTACAGCATATTAGGATTTAATATAACTTTTAACGATGCACATTTATCAAAGTAGCGACTAGCTGCTAGGCATTTCAGCATCGGTGGAATACATGCATGTATGGCACAGCCTAAAACATTATTCGATACTGTGGGTGAGCGTCAATATAGAGGTACAGAACCCGCAAGGATTGTTAAAAGAAGATTTGAAAATTTTCTGGCATAATTTACGTCACCTGATTTATTAAAAGAGAAAGGTTGATTACGAATACGATGATTGTGTGCGGAGCAACTAAGTACTTTTATATAGTATAGTATCAATATAGCGATAGTACATTCATAATATGAAATCAGAACTAACCGAAAACTATCATTGTAGGCTACTGGTTGCTGAATGCTAATATATAAAACTTTTTCACGGTTAAGAACGTTGAATCCCCTCAGTGATGAGAATTGGCATTGTTCCGAACTATATGGCATCGGCAAAACAATGCACTTATAGAATTACCAGGGACGTAACAGCACTTCGTCCGCCCCCCCCAAAAAAAACGTTGGTCTTGGGCCCCCATAGGGTGATAAACCGGACTGCTGGGGGGGGCTTCCCAGACCCCCCTCAGGTTATTCGCTGTTTACCGCTGTACTTCAAATCTCCATTGGGGGTCCGTTTTATGAGTAAACTCTTCTCATCTACACACGCTAAGCGCGAAAAATTTCTATAATTCAGGATTGAATCGGTCGATATGATCGGGAATTGCATATATATTGCTATCAATATTTATCCTCTCTCTACTCACATAATCAGATTTACCGGTGGAGCTGCAGGGTGTTGGAAAAAGTAGGACCAGGCACCAAAAGAAACTTGGGTCTTGGGCCCCGTAGCGAGATAAACCAACCCCCCATCATGTTGTTCGCTTTTGCCACAAAATAATCTGTCCTATATAGTGAGCAAGTGCGAAGCGCGAAAATTTTCGATAATTCATGATAAAATCAGATAACAAGATCGGGAATTGCATATATATTGCTATCAATTTCTTGTCCACTCTTACGTAATCAGATTTACGCTTACGTAATCAGATTTACCAACAGAGCTGAGTGAGGTGTCTTGGAAACTGTAGGGCCCGTAAACAATAAATAAACATCTTCGGGCAGGCCGACCCATTGGTATGACTTCGTTACATGATGTTATTTCGTGACCTCCAGTCTGCCATATCAAAAAATAAGGAATCGCATAAACGTACTAAATTAAAAGACGCACACGATTTCAAATTGGTATTTCTTCACTGGCATATAATTTCTCCCTGCGGGATGGTATTTGTCTTGTGAGGCTCAGATTGCCAAGACAGGAACATTCGGCGCCAGTCATTTAGGCGCCTATGGACAATCAAACCTATATGTATTTTGAATATATAACGAAGTTTTCGGTCAGCAGTCCTTGCTTTCCGTTAACTAAGATTTTGGTTCTTGTTATTCTGAATTTTGATAACAACAAATTCTGACATAGTAACAAAAGATGTTTTCTAGTATGTTAGTAATGTGCTATGCACAGAGGTGGTCAAAGTAGTCAAGAAAGCTACTCAAGTAGAAGTAGAAAAAAGTAGAAAAGTAGAAGTAGAAAAAATCTACTCAAGTACGAGTAGAAGTACTTCTTCCATAAGCAACCTAAAACTACTTGAAGTAGAAGTAGAATTGACTGACTTTAAAAGTACTCAAGTAAGTAATTGTGAAAACGATCCTAATTCGTTCATATGGATTGTAAAAAGGGGCACATTGAGCTATGCGAAAGGTAACGAGCTTGATTTATATTGATGCATACCAACAGCTATCCAATTTTCGATAGCATAAGCGGTTGCCCGACATATGAGCATGCGACACAATGGAAAACGACAGTTCAGCATGGAACACATCAGCATGCGTCACTTCAGCATGTGACTGTATAACCTAAAAACTTACCCTAACCCGAAACATAGCCTAACCTAACCTAACCTAGCCTAACCTAACCTAAAGCCTAACCCTAACCCAACCATAAATCCAACCCTAACCTACCCCTAACCCGTAATTTAACCCACATGCTCATGTGTCGCATGCCAAATTGTCGCATGCCGAAGTCTCGCATGCTGTAATGTCGCATGCTCATATGTCCACGGACCAGCATAAGCATTCATCAACATCATGATAGTATTGATATGGAAATGCGATACTAATCCTCTGTTTTCTCGAATAGCACGTTTTAGAAAATAACATGGTACGGCACCATCCCACAAATTATAAGGCCCGTAGTTTAGTCGAAGAGCAATACGGAGAAGTTGTATAGGATACGGTGTAAACACTTTGCGCGATTAGTAAACGTTATTAAAAAATATGTTGGACCGTAAAAATGCCATATTATGTAGTTTTATTTCCGGAAATTAAAGGCATTACTACACTTGCTTTTATACTTCAACATGTATGATATACAGACAAAAGAACTGATATTAGTTATAACTCAAAGTACATGATATTGCTGGGAATTAAAAGTGAAATATAAATACTACTTCTAAAAGTGGAGCATGTATTTCATGCCTTTAGTCCAGAAAGTTTCAAAGGTGGTGAGCTAAAACAGCTATAAAACTACAAAAAAGTCAGAGTTCACGTTTCCAGATTTGGACACGCCATGGACATGCTAAATTACGATATGACAAGTAAATGCTAGATTGCGAAACATCAGTTTCAAACGTTATGATTAGCCATATATAGTGTGATGAAATATTTCATATGGGCGAAGCGTGACAATGTGGTGTAAACGGAACCACGCTAACCTGCGACCCAGTGTTGGGATCAAGTCACTACCTTCGAGTCACGAGTCATTTCGAGTCATTGCACATTTTGACTCGAGTCAAGTCAAGTCAATCGATTTTCGAAGGTGACTCGAGTCAAGTCAAGTCACTCGATTTTTGGAGGTGACTCGAGTCAAGTCGAGTCAAGTCAAGTCGAGTCACGAGTCAAGTCACAATTCAAGTCAAGTAGTCTTTTCGAAGTATGAGGCATGATTAAGTCATTGCATTTTGCTAGCTGTCTGAAATACAGATTAAGTGGTAATTGATTTTGAAGCGATCAACGAATATAGAGTTGTACGGAAGAAGACGCTGTATTGTTCACTGCCAAGTAAGTAAGTAATTGCGTAGTCTCAGTTTATAGTTACCAGCCAAAATAGATAATAGAGAAACGAATTGATAAGATGCAATACATTACCCATTTACATGATACAATTCGAGCCTGCGCCAATGGTTGAAGATCGACTATATAAACTATATTCTAATTCAATTTCAATAAAATAAGAGGTTTTGTTAGGTAAGAACATAGAACAGAAATAGACATTTTGCTATAAATTACTTTTCTTTACTAGTTAGCAATAGCATTAGCTGTAAGCTTCGATCAGTTCGTTGGCGGTCAATTTATTTGTGAGAGAGCAATGGAGGATCAGTAAAGCGTACGGTCATTGAATTATTGGTCGCTCTCACGGGTTACATCAGCGTTTCGCGAACAATCCGAACATATGCAAGATAAAGTGATTTTTATCGACAGCGATTACTTGATGACTTGAAATTGACTCGTGAATTTTGCTCCGAGTCACGAGCCAATCCACATTTTTGATACGCCGAGTCAAGTCAAGTCAAGTCATTTTAGCAAAGTGACTCGAGTCAAGTCAAGTCATACGAAAATGTGACTCGAGTCTGACTCGAGTCAAGTCATGACTCGAGTCATCCCAACACTGCTGCGACGTAAATTATATTCACCGATACTTTCGTGAAATCATAATGGTCACTCAGCATCCACTGCGCGCGAAGCGCGACGAAAATTCTTGGCTTTTCTCAACTTTTGTGAAAATTAATTGATGATATTCCGTGAAAACAGCCCCAAAATTTTTCAGGCTATCTTCCTGATTGGAAGATTGAACTACTTCTACTTGACAAACTGAAAATAGTGAAAAGTAAGTAAGTATATCACAAAATATTACGACGTAGAAGTAGAAGTAGCGAAAATCAGATCTACTTAAGTAAGTACCAAAAGTAGAGGAAAACTACTTGAGTACTTCGAAAAAGTAGAAGTACTTCGTTACTGACCACCTCTGGCTATGCAGTTATAGTAAATGAAATATCTACACCCTGCATAAAATTCTCAATGATATTATAGTGTTGGTATCCTCATTGAAATTTAGTCACAACTAGTATCAGTGCTCTTAAGAGTCCATGAAGGGGGGAGGTATTTAAGGTGTTCAAAATCCTGCTTCTGTAACACCCATACGATGAGACATTGTTATGACGCTCGGATTTATTCAACCTCTCCCATGATCACCTTGACTGTTGAAGGAATAGATGGTTATTTGTAAGTCTGGAAATTTGTTGAGTGAAGGGGAATGTTGAACTGTCTCTATTCCGTCCACTTCTTCGAAGTCACCATCTTGCAAGTCCATTATGACTGTAAGAGATGACAAACTGGAGGACATTATATATGACTATGCAAACATAGTGTCCTATATGGTGTCTACACAGGCAAATCTCACGCCTCAGTGAAATTGTATCACGTCACAATTTCCATTTGGCTACAGGCAATTTGACGGTCATTTTTATCGGCTTGCTGAGCATTAAATTTGGTAAAACGGGTATCAATGGAAGGCTGACTTTTCACTGATTACGAAAATATAAATTTTATTCCGCTCGTGGCCCTGGAACTCCCACAATCAGCCTCGAATTTTTCATTGTTATGGAGATTGGCATTGGGACGCAACAATGCTGTCTGGCGAAACGAGAGTGTAGCTCAAGAGAAAAAGAGCCAGACAGCAGTCTATCGCAGTCTTGTGATGTTTGGAAAGGATGAAAATAGTAATAAAAAAACTGATTGATCAAATTTGAAATCTCGTGATTTCCCGGGACTGGAAAAGTAGTAAAATACGCATACAAGCTACACAAACAACATTTATTCCTTATCTAATATTGACGAAAAACCTGAGAGCATCAAGAGTATCATTGTTTTATAGATCAGGGTCTCAAATTTGCTAGCGGGCCATGTATTTCCAAGTAGGCCTTATTCGAAGGACTTTGAGGACTGGCATTCCATACACAATGTAAAAATGTTATTCACTATTGTAAGCAGGGCCGTAACAGCACTTCGTCAGCCCCCCCCCAAAAAACCGGTCCCCCATAGGGTGATAAACTGAACCTCTCGGGGGTTTCGCCCCCAGACCCCCATCAGGCTATACGCTGTTTACCGCTCCTTAAGTATATATATTGGGTGTCCGTTAAGTGAGTAAGCTTAGCTCGACTAACCGCGCGAAGCGCGAAAAAATTATATAATTCATGATTGAATCGGTCAATATGATCGAGAATTGCATATATATTTATCAATTTTTATCCTCTCTCTGGTCGCGTAATCAGGTTTACCGGCCGGTAGAGCTGAGTGAGGTGTGTTTGAAAAGGTAAGACCACTCAATAATAATTAAACATCTTCGGGCATCTGTTGGCAGGAACGAAACAGCGCTTCGTCAGGCCCCCAAAAAACTTGGGTCTTGGACTCCCGTAGGGTGATAAACCGAACCCCCCCCCATCATGTTGTGTGCTTTCACCACGAAACTAGTTGTACTCAATTGGTGAGCACGCACGACGTGCGAAAATTTTCAATAATTCATAATAAAATCGGTCAACAATAGATCGGGCGGATTGTATATATATTGCTTTCAATTTCTTGTCCTCTCTGCTCGCGTAATCAGATTTACCGGTAGAGCTGAATGAGGTGTCTTGGAAACTGTGGGGCGCATAAAACATCTTCGGGAGGGCGGACCCGTTGGTGTGACTTCGTTACATTTCGTGACCTCCAGTCTGCTATATCAAAAAATATAGAATCGCATAAACGTATATGGCCTACTAAACTAAAAGACGCACACGATTTCAAATTGGTATTTCTTCACTGGCATGTAATTTTTCCCTGCGGGATGGTATTTGTCTTGTGAGGTTCAGATTGCCAAGACAGGAACATTCGGCGCCAGTCATTTAGGCGCCTATGGACAATTAAACCTATACGTATCGCAACTCCGTCGTCAAAGCATCTCGATGGTGCAGGTCTCTCTCATAAGCGCAGTCCTTTTCAGTCAAGGTTTTCTCGCTGCCGATCGTTCTGGCACACTTCTTGGAGTCGCATGTTACATGGTCTAATACTTTATTTCTTGCTGGGTCGTGGCGCGGTAATGGCCAACGCTGATATGCCCATTTCTATAAATCTGGCATATTTTTTTCTTGGGTGAAGAGTACCCAATAATCAAGATATTTGCCAACTTGAAATCGCGCGGAGCACGAAAAATTTTTGAAGAAGCTGCATAAATTTTCAAAAAATAATCTGTAATTTATGCTAATTCACGAAATAATTTTGGGCCCCCTTCGAGCTCGCCCCCCCCCCCAATTGGGGGGTTTGGGGTGCGGCAGTTACGCTCCTGATTGTAATATTCACGTTTACTACGTAAAACTCATATTTTTAAATTTTATTAAAAATATTGTTGTGCTTGGCATAATTTGGCGAAATAATACGTTGCAGACAGTTAGACACAATGCGAAACGACAGATGCATTGTAAAAGCTGTCGCGTTATAATTTTGCAGCTAGCGGGCATTTGACATCTGTGATAGCGATTCAGGTTTTTGGAGTGGTTTTAGAGGGAATTTTAAGTCCTCAAATCCAAAATAAGATATTTTCCAGTTATAAATGTCGAATATTTGAAAAATAAAAATGCCGACGCGGGTCGCGTGTTTGAGCCCACTGTTAGACAATCTGCCGAGTTCGTGACACACTGCTTTATTACCAAAATAAGAGGTATGGCGCTATAAAGTAAGCCTTGGCAGATGCTGTTCAAAAGTCCCGGGGTCGGGATTGCTTCAAATCTTGGGATCCCGGGATCGTCTAGGCGAAATGGATATAATAATCGTCCGATTATATTTTTATCCGATCAAGACACTCACGCAATGTACAATGCTATGTGTGCGATGCTATATTAAGTATACCGGTCTCGCTAGGGCTGCATTTAAAACAAACGGTGTTTTAAAACACTTTGTTTAAAACATATGTTCTAAACCAGTGATTCCCAAGCGCGGCCCCCAGCTAGCCTTCTTGCGGCCCCCAAAAAATATTAGGAAATCGAGTTATGACAGAAATATAAATTTATATTTATTTAATACACTAGCTTGGCTTGGAGTCTGGAGTTTTTAATTAAGATTGCAGGAAAGTCGTGAGTAGACTGCTATCGTTACGTCCAGTTGAACAAGCAGTAGCTATAGATATAGGTAAAGACAGGACTGTAACTGCCGAAAGCCAAACCCCCAATGAAGGGGGGGGGGGGGCGAGCTCGAACGGGGCTCAAAATTTTTTCGTGAATTAGCATAAATTATAGAGTATTTGTTGGCAAATTTATGCATCTTTTTCAATTTTCTTTTTCCGAAGGCGTGATTTCATGCTGCCAAATATCTTGATTTTTGGGTACTCATCCCCAAGAAAAAATGCGCAAGACTTATAGAAATGGGCGTTAGCCATATCGGCGTTAGCCTTTACCGCGCCACGACGCACCAAGCGAGAAAACCTTGGCCGATCTGGACTGCCATTGTGCTGACCGAAAACGTCGTTATATATACAAAATACTGCCTTGGCAATCTTAACCTCACGAGACAAATACCATCCCGCAGGGAAAAATTTTATTCCAGTGAAAAAATAATAATTTGAAATCGTGTGCGTCTCTTAGTTTAGAATCCTACGTTTGGGCGATTCTATATTTTTTGATCTAGCAGACAGGAGGTCACGAAATAACATGTTACGGAATCATACGAATGGGCCCTACAGTTTCCAAGACACCTCATTCAGCTCTACCGGTAAATGAGCAGCGATGGACAAGAAATTGATAGCAATATATATGCATTTCCCGATCATATTGGCCGATTATATAATTAATTATCGAAAATTTTCGCGCATCGCGATGGTTCACTTAACAGTACAACTAGTTTCGTGGCAAAAGCGAACAAAGTGATAGGGATGGGTTTATGACCCTATGGGAGCCAAAACTCAAGTTTACTATTTTTTTTGGGGGGGGGGGGGGTGGGCTGACGGAGTGCTGTTTTGTTCCTGTCAACTGGTATATACGCCAGAAGATATATAATTATTATTGAGGGGCCCTACCTTTTCAAACACACTTCTTTCAGCTCTACCTGTAAAGCTGATTACGTGAGCAGAGAGAGGATAAAAATTGATGGCAATATATATGCAATTCTCGATCACATTGACCGATTCAATCATGAACTACAAAAAAAATTCGCGCTTTTCGCGTCCAGGCGATAGAACCTGACTCACTAAATCGCACCGAAAGCAGCATAATTGGTAGTCCTATAGCTCACGACCCAAGCGTCCGCATAATTTGATAGGTCCGGTCGTTATCGAAAGCTAGTTACGCATTGGTTCCAAAAATGCCAATTGAAATCTCGCCAGGGCAATAAAACTACTCCGAAATAGCCTCCAAAGGTCGACTGTTCTGAGCAATGGGAGCGCAGCAACACAATGACCATAACAATGGCCAATGGCGTCAAGTGATTGATCGGAACAATGCCAATTTTCATATTTTGATGACATTTTGGGTAGCCTATGTCTAATTGCCCTGGTATTCGTGCGGCCCCGACCGTGCTCTGAAATTCTAAATTTGGCCCTGACACCGAAAAAGTTTGGGAACCACTGTTCTAAACAGTGTTTTAAACAAAGGTCTTTAAAAAAAATCAAGTTGTAAAAATTATGCCATAATTGTGTAAATACTTCCAAAAAACATGTTGTATGAGCTTGCGGACAATCACCACCCGATAGCCGACGTGTATCGATGTGGGATGGTTGGAACCCTCGAAATAGCCGGTTCAACAGTAAGAGTACAGATATTTCGTCAATGGACCTATATTTACCCAATACTTTCAATTGTTCGATGTCAGTCCACTGTGACGTCACAATTGAATATTCGTGACGTCATGGCTTAAAAAAAAACACTAAAAAAACATGTTTAAACAAGGGTCTTGTTTTAAACATGTTTGTTTTAAATGCAACCCTACGCGTCGCTGTTCTTGCGACGACAAAAAAGCCCAGAAAAATTACCGATGAAGAACAATGATAGCATCAGTTGTTTAAAGAACGAGAAAAGAAAAAAGAAAGAGGAGATGCTCGATCGAGTCTGAAAAAGACTGCCGAATAAAGATTAACATCGAAAAGACTGTTACATCGTCATCATCATTTTATTAAAATCTAAATCAAAGCAATGCACCTCAAGATTACGAAATATAATGAAAATATAGGGCAATAAAATGACCGAAATGTAGGTTAATCAGGCTGGAATCAGATCATAGCCAAACTGCCTTATTGGATTTAAGTTAATGAATGGCAATTACCACTTTTGTGGAATTAGCAGGCTCGAGCAGGATATAGATTGATGGTAGATATGACGGATGGCACTAGAACCCCTAAAATCAGCCTAGAAATGTTCATTGTTATTGAGTTTTGTCATTGTGATGCAACAAAACTGTCTGGCTCTTTCTTCCCAGATTCACTCTCGTTTTGCCAGACAAAATTGTTGCGTCACAAAACCAAAACTCGATCACAATGCAAATTACTTGGCTGATTTTGGGAGGCTTCAGGACCATGAACAGAATAAAATTTATATTTTCGTAATCAGTACAGCAGCAGCTTTACATTGATACCCGTTTCATCGAATTTTGTGCTCGGCAAACCGGTCAAAAATGGCCGTAAAGTTGCTTTGGTCAAATGGAAAGTATGACGTAACCCAATCACTCTCGCTGTGTCCACCCACACCATATAAGACACTATGGTATCATGCTACATTGCCGCCGAAGATCTCGCGATTGCCCGTTCAATTATGCACGCGACCTAGGCTTGTATCATTGATATGAGATAACAGATCCCTCATACAGTACTAAAACAGATTGTTGTAATCAAATGTCCGATGTGGAATCTATTATGTATTGATCCAATTTGCGATGATTTAGTTCGGTTGTTGTGTAGGTTTCCAAATTTCCAGGCTTTTCGTGTCTCAGGCGTCTGGCGAATCTGGTGATTGTCCTGTCTTAACGCGCTTGGCCACTGGCCAGTAGGATTCTTCAAAAATGACTTTTTTTCTCGAACCGCACTGGCTACTAGATAAAATTGTTAGGTTACCTAATTTAAGCCTACAAACCAAATTTGGTTCAATTCCAACCAGTAGCCGCATTGCTACAGGAGAGGAAAGTTTCTATTTATTATATAAAAATAAATACCAAAAAAATTGAAAATTTTCTGTTCACCCCATTAAAGACAGCTCAACAATTTCATGGGGTTGACAGAAAAACTTGAATATTTTTTAATTTTCCCTAATAAATTAAAAATTTTAATTGGATCTGCGGAGTCTTATACTTGTTAGAATTGAATCAAATTTGGTGCGCAGCGTTTTTTAGGATAACCTGACAATTTAATAAGTGAATAGCTAGAATAACGAAAAAAAGTTATTTTTGAACAGCCCTAACGTTCACCGGACAAAGATTTGAAATTTTGTATACACACGACGGTTTCCACAACGAAGCATTAAAAATCAAAAGCCACCGATATATCATAACCGAACCGTTCTTTGTCGTTTCTCATAACGGCAGTTTGCAATATCTGTATTAAGTTCAAGGCAGAATTTTATGTTCACTTTATTCAAGTTCACTTCATCTTATTTTCATATGACTGTAGTTGAAACTGGCGCCAATCATTATTTCACAATTCTTTACTGAACATTTAGCGATCCGCTTATATACCATCTTAGCGTGGGTTGTAGCTAGAATCAGGACCAAAACAGCAATCCGTTCACCACTCTTAACGTTGGTCTTATGTGCGCCCATAGGGTGGTGAATTTTAGAGTTGAGGACTGAGCAAACTTCACGAGTCAATTTCAAGTCATCAAGTAATCGGTGTCGATAAAATCACTTGCATATCTTCGGATTGTTCGCGAAGCGCTGGTGGAACCCGTGAGAGCAACCAATCATTCAATGATCGTGCGTTTTACTGGGCCTCCATTGTTCTCCACATTGTTTCGGAATCGAGGAAAGCTGTTTCTGAACTGTTTTCCTTTGGTTTATTGCCATGAGATAAAGGGCTTTTTTGCACTGTCTAGTATAGACAACCAGATGAATGCAGACTATGCTTAGTAACAGCTCTCCAATACGAAACCTGAAGTTCGTGTTACTTCGCAATAGAAAAAAAATACGAATCGGTTCTAGGACAGTCGATCCGTCTCGACACGACATCATATATTCTGTGACCCACACCAAATACCATGCCGGAACAGACCCAGAGATGAGCATTGGTTACTTCCCAGTGATGTTTTTAAATGGTATCGAGGCTTTTTGTTTGTGTTTTGCAATATTAAACGCTAGTTCTAGATACAAAATGCTTTGCATTTTTGGCGGTTTCTGATTTGCCCTAATATTTCACTATGAACTAGAGTTTGCAGAAGTGATCGGCGTTGCTACTCAAGTATAGCACAAGCAATGTTCCCTCTAAGCTGCGCACGTGCGCAAATGCGCAGTGCTTACATGCTGGTCTCTGCGCACAGCAAATCTAAGTTGCGCACAAAAAATCCGAAGTGGTGACCTTTTTTTAGCCGTTAAGCACTGTTGTCCAAGAGTCTGCGCAGTGAGTTGGTAAGTGTGCGCAGTCTCGTCAGAAATTAGAGGGAACATTGAGCACAAGTATCGCCTAATATTTTCTACTCTCAATTAACAGTAGAAGTAGTAATTCCTAACACAAGTGAAGACTATACTTCAAGTGGAAGACGGATTGAAAGGTCAGAAAATCACTAAAAGTCTGTGAATATCGTATGTGTACTGTAAAAAATAAACATAGGTTTTATCATGGAAATGACATGACTTGCTCTGTCTCATGTTAATTCCATGAAAACACCGACATGATTTTAAAACCTCGTGTTAACATGACAAAATCTTCCATGTTGAGACATGAAAAAGGCATCCATGTCTATGCTTATCAAGTAAGAGTATCACGTTGAGCTTCAGTGATATCATCATAATTATCATCATCATCGTCACTGAGAGAGAGGGAGAGAGAGAGAGACAGAGAGGGGGAGAGGGGAGAGAGAGAGAGAGATGAGGGACACATGTTTGTTAACTGCATACTTTCCAACACCAAACGGAACCATAGGTCTATTGCCGACGGCTAAATGAATAGGAGGAATATTTGCTTATGACATCACAATCAAGCGGTGTACAGTATTACACTTGAGATAACATCGTACCCCGCATATTGCTCATAACCTGTGCGTCACCCTGCACTGTGCAGCCAAATCAGAATCACCCTGGTATTTTCAAAACTGTTCCTGGACTTCAGTTTGTGACGTACTGGAGCTGGGCCGGAGCAGGAACCGGGATATTAATGACCACCAGAGCATGCGCCATTTTATGATAATAGACAGCTCCCGAGCTCGAGCAATTTAACACTTAAGCCTCCTCCAAAGCCCGTGCCGTGACCGATTGTCTCTGTGCAACTGCCTAATTCATTTACCGACGCCCCTTTCGAGGCGATATGAAGCCTGTCTATGGGATGAACATTGCCTAATTGTCGTAATTCAAACAACTATATTTCAAAATGGACCAAAGTGTACTCTTCGTAGTATTATACAGCAGTCACATGATATCATTGAAGACTCGATTGGAAGTCAATGCGCAAGTGATGAAGTAAGCAAGTAAAGGCACGCGGGATAATAGTTATGACCTATTTGTTATTATATTTATAATTCATTAGAAGAGCTTCTTCATTAGCCTCAACATAATCATTATTCTTATTCCTATATCATCATTTTTATCAATCCATGATGTATATAGTCCTACTACAAGAATTGCCTACAGTGTATATAAAGAAAAAAAGTCGACTCGACTTGGTGAACACAGTCAATCAAGCTCGATCACAAATATCCGTTACAATTTGTTATTTGGTGATTCGTTAGTTCGTTATATGGTGGTGATCAAGACAAGACCAGAATAAGGCTCAAATTATATACTTAATTCCAAATCGAGAACAAATAATAATGACTATATATTGCTGACACCTATGATACAGATGATACGCATTACGCAATTATAACTTCCTAGAAGCAGAGTTAGAGTAATTGTGATTGTTAGTTATATTTTTAGCTGTCTGAGTTGTAATTATAAATGCAATTGGGAAAATTAAATTAAAGCTGTGTTAGTATAAGTGATGCTGCTAGACCCTAATAGGCTATAGAGAATATATGCTTTGTCAACTAATATCTCGACGTATATTGGTCAACAATAATAATTAACTTTGTTGACGATAATAAACATTTGAAGAGCCCCAATTTCCAATACGGCCACAATGATCATCGACGATTGCATAACTGTGTTTCAAGAGTACAGGGTATATCCAACAACAATCACCGGAAACTTTGGTGAGTGGCAAATGAGGCACTCGCTCCGAGAGAATTCCCCCTCAACAGCGGCTGATGTCAGTGTTGGTATTTGCACATATGTTTTCAATGTTGACAATAAATGTCACAGGACGCGTTGGAATGAATATAGCAGCCTAATTTCTCTAAATTATGAAATTTTAGAATATTAATCGTTATGGCACTGTGAGAAATTGGCTGAAAGTGAATAAAACAACCGTATGAATCAATGAAGTTGTTTGTGCAGGTGCTCTTCAAAGCCATTTGAACATTCGGATAGGTCCGAAATACATCATTTATTGAAATAGTAGGCCTACATGATACTTGATAATAGTCTATGATACTTCATCAACTTCAATTTTCACGATACATTTTCAATAAGTGAAATGCTTTTCCGTCAAAAAGCAAATAATGAATGACTATTATCATCTCAAGCTCATCAATGTTTTTCTATGAGCGACTCGCCCTTTACCACACCATAAAGGGTCCTCCAACAATTGCAATTAAGCGTAGAGACTTATTATACACGTATTGAACACGCACGACAACACGAATGTATTTCTATTCTCAAAGATCAACGGCCCATATTCCAATAGTAGCCTACTAGGCAAAACAACGAGATGCTGTTGGTCCTATTCATAAATTTTAATTATATTACTTAACATTCCAACTATTTCGCCACACATGCAACTCCCGACATATTCTGCCTTCATCGACCTTTGACTCGGTATCATCCTAATTACAACGCTGTTGAAAATAAAAATTCGAATAGTCTTTTCATGAAAATCAGTTTTGTGTCATCCAATATAATTCAATTTCTTTCCTAAAATCTAGTGAATTTCCATCAATATGAAATCGTTCATGTTTTGTATGCAGGGCGAGCTCGAAGGGTACCCAAAATTATTTCACAAATACGCATCATTTTTATAGGCACTGCAGCGCCGGTCATTACCGCTCCACGATACACCAAGATTTCTGAAGTTTTGCCCAATATGTGACTTCGCGAATTGTGTTACCTACTAAAACTTAGGCCGAAAATGGCTACCGCATGTTGGCTGAAACCATCAATATAAATATTGCCAAATGTCCACGTCCATAGGCGCGGGATAGTATATTACAGTATACTGTGCTTGCTTTCTGAAGTCACCACCTCCCTCCATCAGCTCTACCAACAAATCTGATCACATGGACTGAGAGAATATGAAGTATTAATAGCTATATATGCAATTAACAATATTATAGACAAAATTAAATCCCTAATTTGATTTTTTTTCGCGCTTCGCGCGACTACGGTTACATATACTGATACACAGGACCCCTACAACAGCAAAACATGCTGTATCCGGTGGCGTTAAAAAGGCCCATCGTGAAGGGGTGTGTGGAGGCGGAGTCCCAGAATTCTGGTTTATTACCCTATGGGAGTCCCAAGGTCAACGTTTAGGGAGGCTGACGAAGTACTGTTTCGACCCTGGCTGTATGTTTAAGTTTTTATCTCATGAAGACATAATGATAGGATGTGATGTCAGCAAAGAAAGAAACTTTGAAATATTACAAAATAAAACACCTTACAATCAATTTAATTAGCGTTGTCTCGAGCATTGCGGACTCGTCGATATATACTTGTGGATCGTAAAATTGCCACCCAGGAACTGACAAGAGCGAAATTAATAATAATCCACTAATCTGCTGGAGTCCAGTCGCGAGCGTTTGGCGGGTCGCTACTTCGGCACAATGCGATTACGCAAATCTGACCGACACAACAAAGCGCGCTTCGACTATTGACAGCAAGTGTCCGAATACATCTCTTTGTGTAAATAGTTAAGATAATTTACTCTTCCCCTTCATCCGATTATGGACGATTATCGTGTAATCCGTTCCTTTCAACTTGCGGATCGGATTGTAACTCGCCAAATCAACTTTCACAGTTGATATACGTTACGCGTAGTTGCGCACCCTTAAAACTTCATTTCCTGTTGATTGCTTTTGTTATTGCAGAATACAGAATAATTTCGTCATGGAATAGGCTACTCATTTCATAGTTTACAATGGTTAAACGGGATTTAGGAGACAGCTGTTGCAGCGCGGTGAACAAGATTTGGAGTTATTTAAATATGATTTCATGAAATACTCCACATCTTATTAGAGTTCACTGAGCCAGAATCACCGAAATCGAAAATTCATTCGCAAAATATATCCTCTGGGAATTTCAGATGCGCAGTGGTCGCTATGAATTAAAAAATAATATACATTCCACCGATTCCGGTTTCGGTCAGCGTCCATGCTCTCAATGCTCTCAATATGCGGATGCGTTTGTATTATCTTCGTCCTGCATTTTACGAGTTCTACGAATAGATTTTTCAATACGTCATCATTCCTCAAATCACGCGTAAAACAAATAATACATATTTTCATATACAATTATGAACAAAATCATTATTTTTTTCTGATTATGGGCTAGAGCTGGCCCCAATGAGTCGAGTCGAGTCATGAGAGTATGATTTTTTCAAGTACTGAAATTACGCTCTTTTACCGCTAAGAAAAAATGTATGAACGAAAATTATAGCTTCGATACTATTTTGTACTGTGGATGCCTTGAAACCCCCATGGTTCGCATCATAACTTACGAAACATGTAGCACAACTCCGTCAGTGGAAATGACTTAACTGCGAAGTCGCGACCAACCCACAGCATTATCACAAAGTGCAATGATATACGCATAGCCGGGAAAATACCAAATTATCTTTCATGTGACGTAGGACTGGCATTATTTTATTCGTGGTCGCATAAAAGGTACATATATCGGAGCTTTCTACGCCATCCATATTGTTATATGACGCAACAATGAGTGGTAGGCAACTCGGATACACGACTCAACTCGAATGCTAACTCGATGCAGAATAGAATCTCGCTCAGGCACTCGATTTGCTCAGCCCTATAGTTGCAACAGGGTTCTATTTAAAACAAATGTTTGCAGAAAACACTTTGTTTAAAACATGATTTAAACAGTGTCTTAAACAAAGGCATTTAAAAAATGTGTTTTTCAAGTTGTATAATCCATCAATCAATCAATCAATCAGGTTTATTAATATTTTCATCGTTTCAAAACATCACAAGACTGCGATACAATGAAAAGATAGGAAGGTGTCGAAACAACTTGGAGTAGCCTTTAGAATCAGACACCCACCTTATAGCCTAGGCCAGGGGTGGGCAACATACGGCCCGCGGGCCGGATCCGGCCCGTGAAGGGATTTTGTCCGGCCCGCGGACAGTTTTTCGTCTTACATGATAATGTGGCCCGCGGCCCCAGTCTTCTGAGATTCCCCACTACTTGCTGACATACATTTTAGTGATTGTATGTTTTTATACACATGTATGCACATTGCACAGCGAGCGAGGGTGGAGCTTACGCGTAAGTTCGTCGAAGCGAGAAGACTTGCATTATCGGCATTTACGATGTACTGAAACCTAATGTCATTTGTGGTAATAATGGTGTTTGTCGACGACAATGGTCATTTACACCAAGCCGATATTTCTTATAATTGATTTCGTAACCGTCGACGTGTAGCACGGCGCACACTTATAGGCTTTTGTAAGACACCGATTATGCCAGGTGTCGCCAACTGAAAACGGGTCGCGGGCCAATTTCAAATTTCGAGGCCGCGGCCCGCATGAATTCAATATCGAGATAGACAGGCCGCACAGTTTAACAACCACGCTATCTCGTCACCTACTTAATCCTAATGCATTGATATCTTGGTAAATTTGGGGTACCGGGATTATTGAACGCCTGGAAATCTTGATGAAGGATTGCACCGTGTGTTGATTGATCAGAGAGAAGCAAACATGGTTGTACCTGTATGACAGGGGTGGTACCTGTATGATAGGGGTGGCCAACCTGCGGTCGTAGAAGCAAATTTGTGCGGCCGTGGACACGTAATTCAATTAGTAGGTGTTGGCGGCCGTCGACGTGGAATTTGAATTTACGAATTGACTCCCGATTTCTTGAAAGATTTTAATTATTCTTGAAAGTTTCTTCGCGCAGCGCGCGATTCAATGCGACTTTATTTTTCGATTTTAATATAGTTGCGCACTTTGCAATCAGAGCCCCACAGTACAGTTGCGAACAGATGCGGCACATATAGAAATACCAACTCGGAATCGTGTTCTCCTCACTATACCGACAATCCTGACGGGAGGTCAAGACATGCAAAGAGCAGCATGCAACAAAGTGACTAATAATAATTGGCCTGCCCTGACCAACCCTCCACCAACTCTACCGGTGAATCTGATCACATGGGATGAGAAATAATATGTAGAACTACTAATTCTCATGACGAAATTCGTGAATGAATCTTAAAAAATTTTCGCGCTTGGCGCGACTATGAACAGCCTACATTATTTAATAGATTAGTACGGAGTTCGCCGCAAATGGACAGTTGGACACAGACACTTTAACATGAGTATTTGGCGTCCTGCTAGTTCATTACGACTATTCCCTGGAATGCGGCCGTAGGCTACATGAGTAGTCGAAATGCGGCCGTGATTGGCAAAAAGATTGGCCACCCCTGCTGTATGAGAGTGCTGTTCTCAAATCCACATTGTCTTCGTCATTATTGGCGAGAAATGGCTTTGAAGTTGCAATGCTGTCGTTAAAATACATTCATTAAATACGATTTCTTCCTTGTATACGTGGATAAATGGGCGAATAATGTATCGATTCAGCGATCCGGCCCGCCACGTACTTAATTTTCCTATATCCGGCCCGCCGACTTGGAGAAGTTGCCCGCCCCTGGCCTAGGCGAAGTAAATAAGAGGCATGCACACTGAATGAAAAGTAATGCAGAGAATATACGACGCCAACGACAAAATGAGGTGTCATGTGGCGGAGGGCGAGGTCGATGTTAGGTCGTGGTCCGGTAATCCTGAAGACTGGCTAGTATTCATTTAGAACAAATTGCTTGCATTTCGACTTGAATGCGGACATGCTCGACGACTGTCGGATAGCCGGCGAGATGCTGTTCCACAATTGGGGTCCGGCACGCTTGATAGAGCAAAGCGTTTTCTTGTATTCAGTCCTGATCATATGGTAGTTGTTCTTCGTTGACGCGCGTTGTGCGCTTTTGTCTCCGAGGTGAAGTAGTATGCCATAACTGTGTAAAAACTTTCAAAAAACATGTTGTGTGAGCCTACGGACGACGATTACCACCCATGGGATGGTTGGAACCCTCGAAATAGTCGGTTCAACATCTAAAGTACGTAGATATAAATCATCGCTACGGAATGAATGTTCTGATGATGATGACCGTAAAAATACCGCAAGACGATGTAGTCCTCGTTAAAGATATTTTTGGTCCGTATATGACAAGGGTTGGAAGCCTATTTCGTCAAAAAAGCTATATTTACCCTACATTTTCAATTGTGAATATCAATCAACTATGACGTCACAATTTAATATGCGTGGCGTGATGGCTTGAAAAAAAATAACAATATAAAAACATGTTTTAAACAAGGGCTTTGTATTGAACTTGTTTGTTTCAAATTATTTTTGTTTTAAACACAACCCTAATTACAATGCTATAGGCTACCCGCCGCCGGCAATGTCCCATCTCCCAGTTTCGAAATCCCTGATCCTATATGTATAGTAGTAGGGGTCTTCAAAAATGACATATTTTTCTAAAATCGTACTGGCTACTTGATAAAATTGTTTGGTTACCTAATTTAAGCCTACACACCAAATTTGGTTCAATTCCAACCGGTAGCCGCATTGCTACAGGAGAAGAAAGTTTCTATTTATTATATAAAAATAAATAACAAAAAATTTGAAAACTTTCTGCTCACCCCATGAAAGTGTTAGGTTGTCTATACAAACGATGTTCACCAAATTTGGTTCAATTCCAACTAGTGGAAGCGGAGATATTGCAGTCGAAAAATTTGGATTAGAATAAAATAGTATTTACGGTGGACACCACTATAATAAATAATAATTGAATAATTGGTCACCGTAAATACTATTTTATTCATAATCCAAATTTTACGATGGCAATAACTCCGCTTCCACTGGTTGGAATTGAACCAAATTTGGTGTGTAGACTTAAATTAGGTAACCTAACTATTTTAGCAAGTAGCCAGTACGATTTGAGAAAAAAATTCATTTTTGAAGACCCCTAATGTATAGGCTTGTAGGCAGGACGAGGCCTACACATACGCAGCACATTTCAAGGTAAGGAAGTGAGCTAAACTTGCCTGACCAGATGACAATATATCGATTGTAAGAGATTAATTGTCAGACTAGAAAAACGACGCAGTCACAACACCAATGGGAGCTGGTTCGAGCCTCGGATCTGCGACCGTCTCGGGGTTTATCTGTGGTTCTCGTTGCCGATTCCGATTTTCACATACAGCGTCTTGAAAAGTGCTGAGGCGGAGTGAGCTGAACTCAAACAATGGCGGTGTAGCTGCGATCAAAATGCGGACGGGCTAAAAAAAGAGTGAATGAAGAGTGGAAGAGCGCAAGAAAGAGAAACAATCCACGAACCTTAAAACAGCAAAGAACTAAACGCTGGTTAGTAATTTATCGTTCAACATGATCACTTCCATTAATTCGTTATTTATGACGTAACACCGTTCACTTTCCAATTTACAGTTTGTCTCGTTGACATGCATGCACGTAAAGCAGTAGCACCTAAATTACCAGTTACTAGATGGAATCTTCAGAACATTAACTAGTTACATGACCGCGCCAGAGCATGTTGATCCCTGAAAAGGATTTTAGAAAATCAAATCAACGCTGCTCAAATCTGCATATAATATGGTAGGAAAATCAGCGGCTGGAGCAGTCTCATAGGAATATGAGATGTACAGATCCCATAACAC
Organism: Botryllus schlosseri; assembly: GCF_051294905.1. NCBI lineage: Eukaryota > Metazoa > Chordata > Ascidiacea > Stolidobranchia > Styelidae > Botryllus > Botryllus schlosseri. The sequence continues at coordinate 9,243,168 of NC_137249.1, read as the reverse complement.
GGTTCCATCGTAACAACTAATACAAAATATTTATCACGGTTGATTGGGTGCCAATCGAATTGAGCAGATTGACTGGAATGCAATTTCCCGCTACAGCAAATTTCGTCATCCAATATGCTGACTGGGTAATTTCAGTCGTGAAGGCCAGCGACACTATTACACATCAATAATTAATAGTTTTTATTATATCCACGCTTGTTATAAATTCATATTTGCAATGAAGGCAATGTCATTGTGAATACGTGCGTTTGTTTGTTCCAAATTCCCAGTACAATATTATATCTTATTCCATAATTTCATGATCTCCGTTATGAATGCGCGACAATATATTACAGTGAATTTCGTCACGGATTTTCTGGATTTTCGCCTTTTCTATCCGGTCAGGTAAATAAACGTGCGCAAGCATTCTCCATCATTGCAGACGCAATAATGCTTCTTATGTGGGTTCTTTGTCGTTCTGACGCGCTAAATTTAAGTTGGTTTTGGGACCCTGATCCTTTTTAGACTTTATCATAATTTCAATTCGTGCAATATTCTGAACTACTATAGATATGAACGATGATCATTAATGCTCTTGGCTTTCTTGCCAGAATATCGACACAGGAATGCATATTTCAACTTGCTATTTCAGAAACGTATCTTAGGCCTAACCAACCCAAGAATTGTATTGTTGGCATACCCGACATAATGTTCAAGGTTCGATTATATGTTTAATTTATGTAATAGTTTATGCAGGCTATTTTTTCTTAAAGCTTATCAACTAGACTTCATTGGTACGATCATCCAATACCAATTTTCATGTATGAAAAAGTATTTTGTATAGAGTCGTGATGAAATTCCGCTGGGTCTATAAACGAGAACACGCTCTCGTGATATGACTTGGGTACTCGATGGGGATTAGAGAGAATTCATTCAAAATTCAGCCGAGCTTGCTTTGCGAAGCCATTTTTGAGTCATCCGCATCCAGTGTGGCCCGAGAAGGAAGCTTACAAAGTAAAGATTATAGCCTTACAATTGAAAACTATACATTTACTGAAAGAATATCAGTCAGGTAGGATAATTCACTCGCAGGAGAGCGTGTTGTTTACCGATCGCGTGTTACAGATTAGCTCGATACATATATCGTATTCAAATGTTTCCATGTTCCATTCAGATAAGAATAATGGCTAATATTTCAACTACCGTACATTCCATCGATCATCTGCTAAATGCCACTTCAAAGCCGTACGAAGTCGAAGATTCAAAGACCCTCACGAAAAATGAAGATAATACTTCATTGTTTATTTGCAACTCTCAAGGTATATTGTAGCACTCGAAACTGGTTGAATAAGGTTATAGGAATTGTGTTTTGAACAAATAGACGGAGAAAACTAATTTTTTATCCAGTTTTGTACTATAATATGATATGGGTTTGTTAGGAATTATAGTATGCTTCTGCCTATACTTTGTTTTAAATCTGGAAATTCATTTTTCGGAGAGTATATTGTAATTTGATTGTCTGTCTATAATCATCCCCTCAGAAATTTTAATTTGTACAGTGTATGTTTTTAAAGTTCACCGTATATACGCAAGCGCCATCTTCATACTGGAAAATGTACCGCCTACACTTTTAAGCATGGATGTCTAGTTAGAAGAGATAGTTTCTTCAAGAGCCACTTAAATTAAATATCACTGCAAGGAATACATTCATACCGCCAAATTGATACCATCCAAGATTTCCCACTGACTCCCATCAGAAACGGTCGTCAGTAAATGTAGTTAATCAAATTCGAAATATAGACATCATTATACGTCGGATTTGGTGTGATATAAATTCAACGCGTAGCGAATGGTGTATAACCATGTGCCATTTATCCCTTTGTGACGTCATGTTGTCTTTATAGGTCACAGTGTTCATTTGATCTCCCGTAATTCGGCCGACTCATGTACAGTTTCAGACACGCCGACCTGTGATACACCATTCACAAGGGCGGGTGATTGGAGCATTCGAATGAAAGGGGAAACGCGGCTCGACGTAACCTCGAAACAAAATGGCGGTGTCACGAATTCGGAAGAAGTTCAAAAGAAGTTCACTGAAGAGGCGGTGTTACCCGACGTGAAAACAACGGATTGCAACAAAACCGCTCATTCCGTCGCACGGAACGGTGGCAAAGTTTTCGACCATTCTGGAAGGCTAGCAAGCATGAAAAGAGCACCCAAAGATAACGAGAGGTCGCCTTCTGACAACAGAGACACGCAGCAAGATTTAAAACTGGGTGAAGAGTCAATAATCGAAATAAATGCACGTGAAATTGATGAAGAACACGAGCTAGACAGTGTGGAAATTGGAGACGATTACCCCAGGGCCGAATATCAATACAATAGCCGTCGTCCGAGTGAGAGCTGCTCAGCTGCGTCTAGCGATGCAGTCACGAAATCGCCAGAAAAGCGCAAACAGAGAAGATATCGAACAACGTTTTCAGCGTATCAATTGGAAGAACTCGAGCGTGCGTTTCAAAAGACCCATTATCCGGATGTATTTATAAGGTACGAGAATGGCATAGGTGTGATTACGGGTTTTTATTGGGAAAACGACATAGCTGGTGCTGAGCTTTTGGTGCAGCACGCGCCAGATATCGAGCGATTATTGCTTCAATATAAACGATTGCGATTACGATAACTTCTGAAAAGCGTGGCATTACTTTTATGATTAGGATTACAGCAAATTGTCGCATTGCCGCATAACCATGCCTGTCTATAGCCAAACATCAATTTCGCTATTCACAGTGTGACAATGTCGACGCAACATGTATAATTCTATAAAGCTTTGAATCCAAGCATTGTCATTCTCCTTCCACGAGCTCGGGGTACTTTCAATATACGGCACACCGGTGGTTCCCTCCACCATGCTAGCACATCGAATACATACGAATGGCCAGTTCGCCACTGACTACGCGCGGACAAATTCGTTACGACGCCATTGTGTGATGCAATAATTGCAAGTGAGGTTCACAAATCCGACATCCTATTGTCAGTATAACAACATGATACATATCGCACTATTGTTTGCACACGTCATAGTCACCGTAAAACTATAAATTGAGCAATTCATACCTTTACAATGCAATCGATTCTTTATGCAAAATATTCTATTACGATTGCTCTGAAATTGTTTCCAATGTAATCGATTACGAATAGTCGAAATGCTCTGATCATCGTCATCATAATCACAATCGACTGAGCACTTTCACAAATGCCGATTACACCACGTCTGCCATGCACTTTGGATATTAGGAAAAACTTTGCATGAAATTACGAAATCAACAACAGGCGAATAAAAAATGGTAAATTAAGTGCTGTTACCTCATGGCAGCACGCATAAGGCAACACTCTGGAAGGAACTCTCGATAAAAATCATACTTTAAACATCATTTAATATGCTCAGATATCTTGCTAGTTTGTTGCATGATTAAATGTATTCGCTGGAATTGACTCTTTATAAACGTTATTAACTCTTTTTGTGTACATCTTTACAGGGAAGAACTTGCAATGAGGATTGATCTTACGGAGGCAAGAGTACAGGTAGGCTGTCAAAATTCATGCTAAGTACTTAAGCTACAAGTTGTAGCCTGTACCCCTGTACGCAGTTTCCGTGCATCCGTGGCCGTAGTTAAATTAAACATTTCGGAAGGGCGAAATTTTTCAACAATGATGTGACGTCAATTAATGCATAGAAACATATTGAATACACACAACGACGCAATGTTCCGGAAGGCGGAGATGGCGTATTTTGCATGCAGGCTATACGGAGCAAAATCTTTTTCCAACTCATCAGTGTCCTGAACTCGCTTATTTGTTTCGCACTGACCCATGCATGATCCATACCGCAGTCAATTCGCATCCATCTTGGCTTGTCACAAACACGCCGCGTACATCTTTTCATTACATATATCGCCATGCGCCAGTAGCGTTATACAAAGAAATACATATTTTAATACGTGACTTCTTCATTTGCAACTGTTTCCGTGACAGGTTTGGTTCCAGAATAGAAGAGCCAAATGGCGAAAAAGAGAAAAACAAGGGGCGTTCGGAGCCGGATATATCGATCCGGACGTCCTCAGTCCCTACGAGCGTCTAATGGGCTTGTATCCCGCTGTGTCCTCCCTATGGAATCCGACAACTGTCGCCCACCGTGACCGTATCTTGAAACAAACAGAAAGAAATCCGATTCAACCAAGAACAGAAAAATACTCGACGCAACAACCTTTTGCAAGCCCACACGCATCCCATTTCCCGTTTAGACTATGTTGGAACCCGCTTGCTCTCGCGGCAGCATCGCTAGCGTGGCAGAGATCGAGGGATCTAAATGAACGTGGATTGAATTACGCACCCAGGTCGCGGCCGGTGCTTCCGTCGATATTTCCATTGCACCCCCAAAACCTATCAAGATCTCCAAGCTCGTCGCCGACCCTTGTTAACCATAAAACGCATTTCAATCCGGTTTGTCACCCTAGTTTGTTAAGTTTTCTTCCGTCGAGCATTGAAAAAAGAGAGATGTCCCATGTTGCGATCGACGCCAGAACAGAAAGCGAATTCAAAACATTAGGATGAGAATGATGATATTTTGAGCTACCGCATGCGGATAGTTTGACCCGTGTCGACTATGAGACTTATAGAGGCCGAATTCATCCATCACGTTTTTTGTCTGCTTTGTTTGATGAATCTTGGTAGAAAAGATAGATGGTATTGGAATATGTCAATCATATAAGAAACTGCCGATATCATTTACTTCGTTGAAATACAACCAAATATATAGGAAATCTGTTCCTCGCATTAGTTTGCGCACCTGTGTCGAATGTCGAATAAAATTACATATAGCAGAATATGTCCTTAGTATATTTTTTGCCCTTTTCTTGTGTCTAATATCCGAATAAGGAGATTATACCCGAATATCTTGATCCGTGGTGATTTCCGGGTTATTTCACGATCGGATTTTTTAATGTAGCACCGCGTCTGAGAGGGTTCAGTTCATAAATCTAGAACGACAGTATGTAAACGGACAAGCAATGAAAAATGAGGCAATATGTTGTTTGCGACCAGTTATAGGCCGGTACATGAAAAACGTAGTCCGATGTTCTTTAACGTAAGCTATAGTATCGAGATCGCGTATATTGAAACTGATTGCGTTTGTATTGATAGTGGACCGCAAGTAGTAATGCCGTTTTGACCATGTAGATCAGGGGTGGCCAACCTTTTTGGCCAACGGGATACTCTCGATTTTGCAAACCACTGTCTGGGCCACGGATGACCTTTTGTTTAGCGAGAGAGAGATTAGGGAAGGTAAGGCTTATCTTACTATGTACCAAAATCGCTGATAATGTTCTGAAGAATCAGTGTGCGTATTTCAAAGTTTACGAATGAATTCGGTCAATAATATCGGTACTTGCATCAGGGCTTTGGAGCCGGAGCCGTGCATTTTCAGCGGATCAGGAGCTGGAACCGGAGCTCTACATAAAATTCAAGAGCAGCCGGAGTCGGAGCCTGATCTGAAGTCGGTTCTATACAGGGCTTTGGAGCAGTCGTAAATATTAAAGTGCTCCAGCTCCGGCTCCGGAGCACTCTTCTATGATGAACTAGCTCTGGCTCCAAGCTCCGGAACTCATTGATACCACTGCTCCGGCTCCAAGTCCGGCTCCGCCACCTACGGTTCGGTTGTGGCCATTGCAAGGAACCATCATTTTATGGGGGTATGCAAAGTCCTGTGACGTAATAATTACTTCATGTCGTCTGTCGATGACGTCATATACGCACGATAGCGCAATTTACTCCATGCCATTGCATGTACATTGTACAAATGATACAGCATTAGAACAGTAAGGTGATGTTTTAATACCAGTACAGCGCTCCTTAATACCAAGCCATCCAGTCCACTTTAATCTTGAAATGGTGCGATTTGTTCAGATGTTCAGAAATGAGCGCATGTCGCGACTTTATCACCAGAAATCCACTTTTGACCAAATATACCCAATGACTTCAAATTCGATATTGGTGCGCTCGTTACCAGTCTGTCCGTCGTCGATCAAGTTTAGTGGAGTATAGAAGGTTCCCCTTCAAACGAATCAAATAAACTCGAAATTAGTGTCACTGACAATCTGGTGGCGCATCAATGTTTTAGAACGTAATTCAATATCTTGCACTCACTGCACTGTACGAGTCAGTCAGTAACCACCTATACAGGAAGCTCGCAAGTGACATTGCGCGACAATTCAAGAAAACGAGTGTATCAAGCAGACAAGAATGCATACACAAAATTGATGATTAGGAATTGGAAAGCACGCATCCAATCACTAATTGCCCTTTTATATTCAACACCATAGCAAGGTTGGGACATCATCATCATCATTGGTTTATTAGCAATTTTATCAGTTCCATACACCACAAAAATGCGATACAATGAAAAGACAGGAAGATGTCGAAGCGACAAGGAGTAGTCTAAATGACACCGCATTGACTCGCTCGCATCGCGGCAATTGTAGGCTGTGCGGACTATAATAGAGATCTGGGCTGCAATGTCATGGTTATTATCCTATGGCGTCGCTTGTACATTCGTCTCATTACTTATTAGGTATATTGCTTATCTCACATAAGCATCAATCCCGTTTTGTGACATGCATGGTTTCCATTACTTTTGAACCAGACAATTGGCCATCGGTGTTGTGCTGATTACGAATTTGCGGGTATACCTATAATACAGTAATTACAGAGTAAGCGCGACAAATCCAGCCTACCCAGGTTTGGAACCTATGTGTGAACATGAACATGGTTACTGGCTAGTTAGAAAATGTGGTGTCAACGAGGCAATAATTCTTAATCTTTCGGACGAATGTCGTAAAATTATGTGAATTCGGTGGCCAATTGTGTGGTTCGAAAAATAATGAAAACCATGCATGTCACAAAACGGGATTGATGCTTATGTGAGATGAGCAATATACCTAATTAGTAATGAGACGAATATATAAGCGACTCCGTAGGATGTAAGTCCAAAGGTGGTCAGTAACGAAGTACTTCTACTTGTTCGAAGTACTAAAGTAGCGTTCCTCTACTTCTGGTACTTACTCAAGTAGATATTTTTTTCGTTACTTCTGTTTTTACTTCGTAATAGTTTGTGAAATACTTACTTACTTTTCGCGATTTTCAGTTTGTCAAGTAGAAGCAGTCAAACTAAGGAATTTCGGGGCTGTTTTCACGTATAGTACCAACATTTAATTTTCATAAAAGTCATGTATTACCCAGAATTTTCGTTTCGCTTCGCGCACAGTAGGTATGGAGTGACAAATTTGTTTTAACGAAAGTATCGCTGAATACAATTTAGATGACGGGTTTCGTGGTTCCCTTCACACCGCATTGTCGCCTATATCAAATATTTCATCACAGTAAGTATGGCCCCCATAACGTTTGAAACTACCGTTTCGCAATCTAGCAAATACCTAATAAACTTATAGCAGCCCGTGACGTATCCTAACATGGAAAAGTGGAATTTGACATTTTAAAACGTTAGACCTGTTTTAGCAGACCACCGTTGAAACTTTCTGGGCAAAAGACATGAAATATATTTTCCGCTTTTTAGAAGTAGTACTTGTATTTTTCTTTCAATTACGAGTTTTAAACGTTGAGTTCTAATTATAGTTTTGATTCTTTTGTCTGGAGAACATACATGTTGAAGTATACAAGCAAGTGCAGCAATGCCTTATATTTTCCGAAAAACAGCTGTACACTATATGGCATTCTTACGATCTGCCATATTTTTAATTAACGTATGCCAATCGCGCAAAGCCGTACCCGACACAACTTCTTCGTATTGCCCTTCGACTGAACTAGCGGCCTTATAATACGGGGGAGGGGCGCCATGGCATGATATTCTCTAAAACGTGGTGTTCGAGTAAACAAAGGGTAGTAGTATTTCCATATCAATACTATCATTTACATCCCATGATGTGGACGACTGCTTATTCCGCCAAAATATGACACCTCCTGGGATGCATCAATTGGAATCAAGCTCTCTACATCTTCCGCATAGCTTCATTTGCAGCTTTTGACAGTTCATGCGAACGAATTACGATCGTTTTCACAACTACTTACTTACTTGAGTAGATTTAAAGTCAATCAATTCTACTTCTACTCAACGTAGTTTTAGGTTGCTTATGTAGGAAGTACTTCTAATCGTACATGAGTAGATTTATTCGTAGCTACTTCTGCTGCTACTGGAGTAGCTTTCTTGGCTACTTTGACCACCTCTGGATATGAACACGACCTTGCGGCACATGTTGATTTAGAGGCGCGCATGTCACACGCCGAGAAACATTGTCTCCTTTCTGACTTGGACGAGCAAATTCTTCGTTGATAGTTTTTAATTGTAGCGCCAAATTGGATAGTGTGTCATCGTTTTTACCTATGAATTGAAATTCATTCAAGCGCACGATCGTTTACTCCAGTAACGATTTGCGAATTCATCCTCATCGGTGTTGAATATAAGACGGCAATTAGTGATCGGATGCGCGCTTTCCAATTTTGTGTATTCATGCTTGTCTGCTTGTCGTATTCTTGAATAGTCTCGCAATGTCACTGGCGAGCTTGCATTATAATTAGTTACTGACTTGTACAGTGCATGACGTTGAATTAAGTTCTCAAATGTTGATGCACCACCAGATTGCCAGTGACACTAATCTTGAGTTTATTCGATTCGTTTGAAGGGGAACCTTCTACACTCCACTGAACTTGATCAACGACGGACGGACTGGTAACGAGCGCACCAATATAGAATTTGAAGCCATTGGGTATATTCGGTAAATAGTGGATTTCTGCTGATAAGGTCGCGACATGCGCTCATTTCTGCAGTTATATCTGAACAAATCGCACCTTTTCAAGATTAAATTAGATTTTATGGCTTGATATTAACGAGCGCAGTGCTGGTATTGAAGCAACACGACACTGTTATAATGCTGCATCATGTGTAAAATGTACATGCAATGGCATGGAGTAAATTGCGTTCTCGTACGGATATGACCACATCGATAGACGACACGAAGTAATTATCACGTCACAGGACTTTGTACGCCCCCACAAATTGATGGTTCATTGCGACGGCTACAACCGAACCATAGTTGCCGGATCGGAGTAGTGGTATCAATGAGCTCAGGAGCTTTAAGCTGGAGCTAATTCATCATAGAAGAGAGCTCTGGAGCTGGAGCTGGAGCAGTTTAAAATTTACGGCTGCTCCAAATTCCTGACTTACATATACTGCATGTATTGCGGGTCACATTTGTATCGCGGGGCTCAAATTGCAATGACAAGAGTATTTGACCGCGGGTTGCACACCAATAGACGGAAGTCTCCCAAAGGCCTCTCAAGTGATCCAAGGGATATTTCGTTCTCTAATAATTACAAATACAGTCAGACTCGTGTATGTTAGAGTTAGGCGTATCTTTAAATTTTTCGGGAGGGTTGCGAAAATGAAGAAATCCAGAGGGACATATTCGCTCGAAGCGCGAAAAACAATAAAGTGGAATCAATCGGCTGCAAAATACTCTACTTCATTCATGTTAATTTACAAAGATTTGCGAAAATGTAGGGCATGACCCCTTTCGCTAACCCTACGCCAATGCGTCGAAATTGCATTTTAAGGCATCAACATCCCACATTTCGCGATCAGGCTGATCAAAGTTCCGGTCTACTTTGAAATTTCACAATAAATCACGTATTGGCAATTCAATTTTTGATTATGTAACTAATTTCAAAAAATTACCGTGTTGGCCCACTCAAAACCTCCCGGCCACGGGTTGTCCAACCCTTCCGAAAAATATTGGATATCATCTGCAGTAATTAAACGGGAAAGAATCCAATTGTGCCGCGTTTATGACTGATTTGGAGAAGTTTTACATATCACCATGTATAAACATTAACAAGCTAGCTATACAGTACAGGATATTCTTGCATCTGAAAAATCGCCGCGATGTCGTTTTGCGTCACAGGCACAGGTAACCTTAGCATAGCTTAATGATTTTAAAGATCCATAAAAACTACTTTAAATTGAAATAAAAAATTTAATGTAAGAAATTAATGAAGTAGATTAATATTAGATGGTAAAAATGAAGTGGTGGCGGAAAGAAGTAGCGGGTCAACTAACAGGTTATAAGTTGTGCACGAGCGATTTAGTCACTCACAATACTGCTTTACTATCTGACCATGATGCGCGCATTTACAACATGATAAAAGAAAATGGTCGACAGTGTCAGGTACAAAACAGATATTGCAGAAAGGAGAATCAATACACTCAACTTGTAATAGATGCACTTTTAGGCGGCAATGACCGGAACGAAGGCAAAACAAAATATTTTCAGGTCGGCGCAATATTTGCATTGGCGATATTTGATCGAATACGGTTGTTTGGAAATTTCGACTTCCTTTCGCATTGTTTCTATATTCTGTGAAGCATCGGGAATGGATGATCTTTCGAATCTCGCTCTTCGCTTCCGAGAACTGGGCGACCAAAGAGGTGGTGTTTCAGAACCAGAGGTGGTCAAAGTAGTCACCGTCGCTACTCAAGTAGAAGTAGAAGTAACGCCTGAATTTCTACTCAAGTAGAAGTAGATGTGTTGGATCACAAGTAAGTAAGTAAGTAGGTATTCTACGCTTATTTTTGCCTACAAAACTGAAAACTGTCAAGTAGAAGTAGAAGTAGTCTAAAATCATAACTACTTAAAAAGTAGTGTGAGTCGGAAAAATCTACTTTAAGTACTTCAAAAAGTAGAAGTACTTCGTTACTGACCACCTCTGTTCAGAACAATATTAATTATAGTAGGCCTACAGACTGAATATAGAAAAATACAATTACCATTCATTAGACGGCTTATATGCGATTTTGAATAAATTATTCTTATCACATAGTTCAGTGCTTTCAACCTTGTTGAGTACCATCCGCACTTTTTTGCATAAAAAATTTCATCCGCACAAACCTATACCGAAAATTGTTACACTAAAAGAAAATGAAAATATGTAACAATATTTTGTTCAGATGTGCAACAAGTAGGCTACTATACGGTTTAGGCCAGGGCTCAGAACATTTTGTACGGCCCGCGACGGCAATTTGGATTTTCAAATATTCGGCAATATATTCAACTGCCATATATCTTTTTTTAGATTTGAGAACTTGAAGTTCGCTCTAGAAGTACTCCAGAAACCTGAAATCTCATCAAATTTCACTATCACGTATTCACATCACTTTCTAAGGGCCCCATGCAGTGGAAGATCAGCTATTGTGTCAAAATACCAATTCATGGTCATAAAACATGATGACCCGTTGATGATTTATGTCTCAAAATTGTGATTTGGGCTTGTGCGCGACCCTTCGTAAAATTACTCGAATTCGGACTTCGGAATTCGGTTATTTAATAAAAGGAGTCGGGTCAAACGGTAAAATCAGAGAAGGACTTGTGACTCGGAACGCCGTGACTTGGTACGACCATTGACGTAACAAACTATCAAACTGTCATGGCGAATAGCAATACATCATAAGACCGTAGCTTGCGTTGCGTATACGTGTCTATAGAGTATATTGCCATCTAATCAGGTGAGTATGGAAACTATTGGCATTATGTGGGTGAGGTAATCTTGATCTCTTTATCCATGTTTTTATCGCTGGTGGCGGGTATAAGGTAGTGGTATACGCTCCACAGCTGTAACAACAACGGATTATTTGGAGATTGGACACTTCTATTCTAAGGGTTCTTAATCAGGCGTCCGTAGACCACTTCGGATTACGAAGCACCACATCACGGGGTACGAGATGCATTGTGGAATTAGGCCTATGCTATCTAGAGCTTGAAAATATTTTGCAAACCAGCAAAAAGTGGAATATTTTATGGGCTAATTTATTCAACTAAAAATTATTTGCGCTAAGTGGATAGGCTTTTTGATTTTGATATAGGTACCATCAGAAATTATGTTGAAAATGGACAGGGGGTATACGAAGCATCTTATTGGAGTCACAAGGGGTACGATCGCTAACAAGGTTAAGAACCACTGCTATTGCCATGACACAACCATTATATTTAAATTGGTATTGTTCAGCTCTAATTAAAGGCAAATCGCACGGCGATGTGATTAGACTTCGGTAACGACCGAGCGAGATGGTGTAATGGTGATGCGTCCGGCTTCTTGATCGGTAGGTTGTGGGTTCGATCCCCGGCCGGGTCAGACCAAAGACTCGAAAACTGGCATCCGCGGCTATCCCGCTTGGCGGTCAGCGATTACGGATAGCATTTTGAAAAAAAAACGTGGGTGCACACGAGTGCTGGGATCAAGTCACTACCTTCGAGTCACGAGTCATTTCGAGTCATTGCGCATTTTGACTCGAGTCAAGTCACAGTTCAAGTCAAGTTGCCTTATCGAAGTATGTGGCATGATTACGTCATTGATTATGCGACCTTTCTGAAATACACATTGATTAGTCATTGAAACCGAACCGATGAACAAATAAAGAGTTAATCGTACAGTACACGCAAGAAGCACTGTATCGTTCACATATACACACTGCTAAACTACGTGAGTAATTGCATATAGCATCAGTCTATAGTTACCAGCCTAAATAGAGAATAGAAAAACGAATTGATAAGATGCAATACATTACCCATTGACAAATTGATATGACACAATTCGAGCCTGCGCTAGTGGTTGACGACTATATGAACTATATTCGGATTCAATTTCAATAAAATAAGAGGTTTGGTTGAGGTAAGAACAGAGAACAGAAATATACATTTTGGTACTAAATTACTTTACTACTAGTTTATGACAGCGTACGCTGTAAGCATCGATCACTTCGTTTCCGATCAATTATTTGTGAGAGAACAATGGAGGCTCAGTGAAATGTACGATCATTGAATAATTGGTCGCTCTCACGGTTTACACCAGCGTTTCGCGAAATATCCGAACATATGCAAGATACAGTGATTGTTTTCGACACCGATTACTTGATGACTTGAAATTGACTCGTGAATATTGCTCCGAGTCACGAGTCAATTCACATTTCTGATACGCCGAGTCAAGTTAAGTCAAGTCATTTTAGCAAAGTGACTCGAGTCATACGAAATAGGTGAATCGAGTCTGACTCGGGTCAAGTCATAGTCATCCCAACACTGGTGCAGACTAGATGACCGTACTATAAAGGCCGTATCGCATCTCCGTCGACAAAGCATTTCTCTCTCTCTCTCTATCCCTCTCTGACGTGATCAATACCCTACTTGTCAGGAGTATACCAGAAACCCGGATTAGGCTACACTGCTCAAATGCTCTGATATCAGATTAATCTTTGGTTGTTGTTGTTGTTTTTATTAACGCATATAATTGGCGCTTGCAACTCGTGGTTATTTGCGCCCACACAGTAAATTTCATAATCGCATAATGGCATGTCTCCATGAACTTCAGTCTTTTTTCGGGTCATTTGCTGCCTCCTTTCACGAGTTCGGCTCTCTCTTCGTCTGGGCTTTTCAATGCGCTGTATTACAGCGGGATCGGCGATGAGGAGCCCAGATAAACCTCCGACACATAGAAACATGGCAGAGCCGAATTAATCTTTGGTAAATTCTAACCTATAATTGTGGCACGTCACATGCTCACTAGATGCTCTATTATAACGCGACAGCTTTTACGATACATTTGTCCTCCGCTTGGTGTCTACAACTCATTATTTTGACAAATTATGCCCAGCACAAAAACAATTTTATTCAACTATTTGAAAATATCCTGTGCGCGAAGAAATATTTTGCACTAAACAAATAGGAATATTGCATACATATTAAGAAATCGCTCTGGTGCCGTGGCGACTCCAAATTGTTACCTTTGCGACCCATACTTTAAGAACCCTTAAAGGGGAAAATTGGATTCGCAGTTAATTGCCAATGTGACTTTGTAATGATGGTATTTACTACTATTTTCGTGCGTCGTGCTAATCGAACCGTTTTTACGGAAATAATTATGATGATTGTTCAGAGAAAGAAAGCCGAAAGTATATTTTACGTCATTTTTCCGCGTGTCGCAGGCTCAGACGGCTGATTCACTGTATGACTGGCACTACACCCGCTTTCGAATCATAGTGCTCAAATATTAATTCACTAAGACTGGTGTGATGCAAAGATTTTACAAAATCTACGATTAGTGGTGTGTGCTAAGTGGTAATAAGTCGATCAAACAAGTTTTTACAAGTGCGTCGCAGGCAAAAGTTTGACAGCCACTGCACTTGAATTTCCTATTCGGTTTATTGGAATTACTCCACGTCAAAAAAGTATCAATTATTATTTACGATTTTCAGTCGCATCCATCCGAATTTTCATCCGCACCACGTTTGCCATCTGCACTGCATTTTTTTCATCCGCACGGGTTGTCAATTTGAAAATGTTCCGTGGCCCAGCTCAGCATATGATAAGCTGATTACTAAAAAAAGGTCAGCACCTTTGCCCAGACTTACACGCGGCCTATTTTAGAAGCGGATTACGTTCAACATCTTCGCGAACCCCAGAATAAAGGCAAACGACCCCCATGTTTAGAACCACTATCTTTGAATAAAGCATTTAAACGGCCTTAACCGATCTAGGAATATACCGTTCTCATGCGATCAAAATTGGACTTATTTCACTAAGTGAAGATTATTTTTATTTATTTTTGAATGCAGTTTCTGCGAGGGCGGTAGTTCCCATATTAAAATCAATAAATGTATCGAATGTGACTATGGAACGGAAACTCCCGTTTTCCATTGTTAAGTCACGCTCGACTGAATCTAGCGACTTTGGTCAATCGCAGCACAACAATCGAACAATTTGCCTTAGGTTAAATGGCATATCACACTTATAGATACTCGACTTTGATAACGAAATTACTAGACTAATCAGTCAGTGGCAATCTTGAAACTTGCAACAGTGTTAGATGACATCATCAAGATATACAATTCTGAAGATAGTCGCTCATCTGGGTATGCAACACAATCAAAATCAACATAGACCGATACCGGCTTTTGCTAAAAATACGTTACGCGCTAGGCTGCGCGCACCTATACACTCGTGTAAAATCTATTGTGCGATAGTTTACTTTGCGCAAACATATGCAATATACAAATACAGGCAACTTCAAATAAGCATTTCGGCGTCGGCCATTATTTATCACCCTATGTAGGGCCCAAGACCAACGTTTTGGGGGGCCTGACGAAGTGCTGTTACGGTCCTGCGTCCAGCCTACAGGGCTGCCTGCGGAACAGATTTTACGCAAAAACCTGTGTTGCTCTATATATTTTGAAGGTGTTTCCATAGCGGGAGAGATGACGAGATTTCGTATCTATTGTTCGGATTATGCGTTCTAACTCTGTGCGAAATTTAAAGGCTCTTCTTACACAGTTGAATCAGTAATTTCGTTACCGAAGTAGAGTATGTACTAGCTGCGCACTGTGCGCAATGCGCACAGCCTAGCCAATAACGGATTTTTCGCAAAAGCCGGTATCGGTGTGTGTTGAATACCGAGATGAGCGACTAGCTTTCGCGTTGTATATCTTGATGATGTCATGTAACACTGCAGCAACTTTCCAGATTGCCACTAACTGAATAGGGTGGTAATTTAGTTATCGAAGTCGAGTATAAGTATGTATAGGTGCGCGCAGCCTAGCGCGTAACGGAGTTTTCACAAAAGCCGCTATCGGTCGATGTTAATTTTGATTGTGTTGCATACCCAGATGAGCGACTAGCTTTCGAATTATATATATTGATGATGTCATCTAACACTGTAGCAAATTTCAAGATGACCACTAACTGATTAGGGTGGTAATTTCGTTATCGCAGTCGAGTATATAGGTGCGCGCAGCCTAGCGCGTAACGGATTTTTCGCAAAAGCCGCTATCGGTCTATGTTGATTTTGATTGTGTTGCATACCCAGATGAGCGACTAGCTTCTGAATTGTATATCTTGATGATGTCATCTAACACTGTAGAAAGTTTCAAGATTACCACTGATTGATTAGTCTAGTAATTTCGTTATCAAAGTCGATTATCTACAAGCGTGATATGCCATTTAACCTAAGGCAAATTGTCCGATTGTTGCGCTGCGATTGACCAAAGTCGCTAGATTCAGTCGAGCGTGACTTAACAATGGGAAAACGGGAGTTTCCGTTCCATAGTCACATTCGATAAATAAATGTGATATTAAATCGCGCGCGGCGCGAAGAAAAGTTTCACGTGGCCCCAAAATAATATTGTTTATGTTGATTTATGAAAAAATTATGAGCCTACTTGAAGCCTTCAAATTCCGGACATTTAGGCATATTTTCGAATTTATTCCCGGACGCAATTCCAGACATGTCGGGGAAATTCCGGACGTGTGGCAACGCAACCCTAGGATTGGGAGGATGATGATGGCGGGCGGCCGACCGACCGTAAAATTCTGCAAGACGATGTAGTGGTGGTCAAAGATAGATTTTGGACAGTTTACGACAGGCTCAGAAGACTTTGTCGTCGACCCTATATTTATAGATAACTAACCTACGGATAGATGGGCAACACGTGATTCACGGTCGAGAGCCCAGATGCCGTCAGATTTGTTGTCGCTTCATAGCATGAAGCGGCAGGTTATTGGCCAGATTGATGTTTGGTGCAGATAGGATATAGGGCAATCACAACAGGTTATTTAGTGATACAGTACACAGGCACTGGCGCGGCTATCATTGCATTAATATCAGGAGGATATTTCATGAGCAAAATAAGTCATGATATTCACTCCATTATTAATTGGTTTCAATATTGACTTCGGCTGAGATTTCCTTGAACTATTTTGGTTTGTATAATCATTAGAGCGGCCATTTTTTGACATGTCAAAATTTGTCAAAATCGTAGTGGTAAAAAGTTGCCTATTTCTGAGCCAAAAACGTTTTTCGATGCTAAACTACTTCGTTAGGACAGCTATAGTTCCTATACCAGAAATGAAGATAAGAAGTTGGCTACAATTTTAACATTATGTGGTCAAAAACACGCCCTAATAATCAGAGATAGGTTTTAGTATGTATTGCTAAATAAAGAGAATATGTTTTCATAATCCAGGCATAATTAATATGGAATAATTTTATTTCGAATTACTGACTGAGGATATCATGTGTGCGTAGGGCTTGGCACAATGATTCTCGAATCTGAACATAATATGATTGCGGTGGAGGATGCATCAACGAGTCACAACTGGAGCTATTTCTCTTCGAAGTCAGCTGTCATAAAATAATCCAGTTTTTGGGCAACATAGTCTTCTTGCTTTGCATGTTGATACTGCCTAGCCATGCAAAGATTCCTCCTATGTAAAAAAGAGGTAAACCAACACTATGGGTGAAACCTTGACGTTGGTGTGTTGGCTTTTGTCCAATATCAGCTGGCAGTCCACTTCGCAATGGTGACATATCAAACTGACACATATATCCTCAGTATTTATTATTTTCAATATTTAATATTATCTTATATATATTATTCAATCGACTTTCGCTTGGGTATTGGGGATGCATCGTAGGGCTTTGCCGATCTTTTCATTGCCTTTGATTGGGTGACATGATGGATGTCGTACGCTAGCTGTGGAATATCCGGATTTGCCCGTCTTCTCCCCATTTGTCTCTGCAATCACAATCCCAGTCAATAATCTAATGCCTTATTACGTTTAAGTATCTTACTAAATTTCCAAAAAATGCCTCTAGCACATCTTGCGTGAACGTTCCAAGGGCCAACTTGGGCATTTCTTCGATGAGACGATCGCATAGACCCACCATATTCCGTGACGTGAAAATTAGGCCCAGGTTATTGCTGGGACAAAGAAGATTCCATTAGATGGACTCATTACTGATCCAAATCCGTAGGCTCCTGAAAGGCCAATTTTTCTATGCTCCGATCCTCAGCATCTCCTCAAGGTAGCTTTACCTGATAATTTTAGATCATATTATATTGTAGTACGGTGAGCACTACCAGAGGTGGTCAAAGTAGTCAAGAAAGCTACTCAAGTAGAAGTACAAGTAGCGATGAAAAAATCTACTCAAGTAGGAGTAGAAGTACTTCTTCCATAAGCAACCTAAAACTACTTGGAGTAGAATTAGAATTGACTGACTTTAAAGCTACTCAAGTAAGTAGTTTTGAAAACTATCGTAATTCGTTCGCATGGACTGCCAAAAGCTATGAGGAAGGAGTAAAGAGCTTGATTCATATTGATGCATCCCAGGCGGGGTCAATTTTTGACAGAATAGGCAGTCGTCCATATCATGGGATGTAAATGATAGTATTGATATGGAACGTGCTACTAATTCTTTGTTTACTTGAACACCCCGTTTTAGAGAATATCATGGCATGGTGCCCTCCCTCATATTATAAGGCGCCTAGTTTAGTCAATGAGCATTGGTGACAAGTTGTGTCGGATACGGCTTCAACACTTTGCGCGATTAGTAAACGTTAATTAAAAATATGGCAGTTCGTATGTTTTCAAAATGTTTACACAATAACTGAAACAATTACAATAATGCCCGTAATTTGAAGAAAAATACAAAAAAAGCGGTAATATATAATGTGTCGTTTGTCCAGAAAGTTTCAACGGTGGTCTGCTAGAACAGGTCTAAGTCTAACGTTAAAAAAAGTAAAGGTTCACTTTTCCGGATTTGGACACGTCATGTTACTGCTAGATTGCGAAACGATAGTATCAAATGTTATGGTGGGGGGGGGTATACTTACTGTGATACTTTCGTTTAAACATATTTGTCACGCCGTATCTACTGCGCGCGAAGCGCAACGAAAATTTTGGGTATTACTTGACTTATGAAAATTAAATGTTAGTAGGCCTACCATGTGAAAACAGTCCCGAAATTCCATACCCGATATATTCTTATATCCTAACAGCCACACGGAACTCTCTATTCATCGAAAGCAGAGGGATCTCGATACATGAACATGAATGGGAGAGGGCAAGATATATTATGGACGGATATCCAAAAACTGTCTGTCGTGGAGTCGCGCAGCCTGTCACTTTACCAGTCCGGATTTACATTGGCCCATGTTAATTTAAATCCACGATCTAAAGTAGGCAAAAAATATGTTTGACACCTCTGGTCTAGATCAGTGCTTTTCAACCGGTTGGCTGCGGCCCACTTGGGCCGCGAAGACATTTTAAGAAACGATGATAGATCCCAATTTGTAGATCTGTTCTCTACCACGAAGACCAAGTCGAAAAATGTCAATATTTTCAACGTTTTCTTCCACTTTTGGATGATGATTCTGGAACATGTAATTGACGGGCCTGCGGGGCTCGTGCACTTTCGGACTAAACTCAATACAGCCTTATGGAGAAAATGTGTTTTTGGTCCCAAAGTGCATGAGTCCCACAGCTATTCGCTCTATTGTCTGTAGTGGTTTGAACGTTTGTCGCGAAAGGGTGTGTGGTGGGCCACGCAATGAAATTTAGATGGAAAGTGGGACGCGAACTGAAATAGGTTGAGAAGCACTGGTATAGATGATGCGCTTGCAATCATTCACTGGGCTGAAATGTGACCGTTTTTCATGCCAGATGAATGTCAGTTTGGCTACGGGTGTATTGAGTCACAAAGTTGGAGATTGTTTGAAAGGGATGGGAGCAACCGGTACATCTGATTTTGTTCTGATGATGGAAAGGTATGAGTAACGAATTTTCACTTATATAACAAGGGGCTTGATTTTATGACCTAAAACAGATGGTTCAATAATCAATGTCGTCACATGCCGCATTAGTTATCCGATATGCAGCCTGGACGATGAAAGAATTGCATGGCTGGGTGAATTTGCGGATCGATTATTGAGTTGGAAGGTAAGTTCCTCATAGTTATTATTCGAGGTATTTTCGGGTCATCATGTAATTTAGAAATATGCTTCAAGTCGTGGTGAGCCAAAACGAATGATGGCAAAACCCACAATGGAAGGCCTAATTTTCACGTCACGGAATATGGTGGGTATATGCGATCGTCTCATCGATGAAATGCCCAAGTTGGCCCTTGGAACGTTCACGCAAGATGTGCTAGAGGCATTTTTCAGTCGAGCTCAGCTGCGCGCGCCTCTTCAGATGCACTGTCTAAGAATTATCAAGGTGAAATACACTAAGAAAAAGTTGATCAAGTCCCTGCATTAATTCGATTTTTAGTACGCATTGTATCAATATTATTAAAAAGTTTATTTAGACTCTCGCGGGCCGCACAGAACGGTGTTGCGGGCAGCATGCGGCCCGTGGGCCGTAGTTTGCCCACCCCTGCGTTAGATTATTGACTGGGATTGTGATTGCAGAGACAAATGGGGAGAAGACGGACAAATCCGGATATTTCACAGCTAGCGTACGACATCCATCATGTCACCCAATCAAAGGCAATGAAAAGATCGGCAAAGCCCTACGATGCATCCCCAATACCCAAGCGAAAGTCGATTGAATAATATACATAATATAATATTAAATATTGAAAATAATAAATACTGAGGATATATGTGTCAGTTTGATATGTCACCATTGCGAAGTGGACTGCCAGCTGATATTGGACAAAAGCCAACACACCAACGTCAAGGTTTCAGCCATAGTGTTGGTTTACCTCTTTTTTACATAGGAGGAATCTTTGCATGGCTAGGCAGTATCAACATGCAAAGCAAGAAGACTATGTTGCCCAAAAACTGGATTATTTTATGACAGCTGACTTTGAAGTGAAATAGCTCCAGTCGTGACTCGTTGATGTATCCTCCACCGCAATCATATTATGTTCAGATTCGAGAATCATTGTGCCAAGCCCTACGCACACATGATATCCTCAGTCAGTAATTCGAAATATAATTATTCAATATCAATTATGACTGGATTATGAAAACATATTGTCTTTATTTAGCAATACATACTAAAACCTATCTCTGATTATTAGGGCGTTTTTTTTGACCACATAATGTTAAAATTGTAGCCAACTTCTTGGATCTTCATTTCTGGTAGGAACTATAGCTGTCCTAACGAAGTAGTTAAGCATCAAAAAACGTTTTTGGCTCAGAAATAGGCAACTTTTGTACTACTACGATTTTGACATATCAAAACATGGCCGCTCTAATGATTATACAAACCAAAATAGTTCAAGGAAATCTCAGCCGAAATCAATATTGAAACCAATTAATAATAAAGTGAATATCATGACTTATTTTGCTCATGAAATATCCTCCTGATATTAATGCAATGATAGCCGCGCCAGTGCCTGTGTGCTGTATCACTAAATAACCTGTTGTGATTGCCCTATATCCTATCTGCACCAAACATCAATCTGGCCAAAAACCTGCCGCTTCATGCTATGAAGCGACAACAAATCTGACGGCATCTGGGCTCTCGACCGTGAATCACGTGTTGCCCATCTATCCGTAGGTTAGTTATCTATACTATATTTCAATCGTCAAGTTATATCCACTGTGACGTCACAATTAAAGGTTCGTGACGTACGGGCTAAATAAAAACGCAATCAAATCATGTTTTAAACAAGGTCCATGTTTTAAACATGATTTTGTTTCAAATTGATTTTTGTTTTAAATGCAATCCTAAGTATAATAGACAGTTGTTGTTTGTTTCTAATAATAGTCCTCGTCCATTTCCGCATATGAATGCTAAGAGAATGGATATTAGTTATTTTTAAGCCGCTTCTGAAAATCGAGAAGAGAATTCCTGCAGATAGCGTCAAACGCAAGGATGAATATCCGGCCGCCACATTAGGATTGATCTTGAGTTCTACTAGTGATAGGACCGTTTTAGATTGTCTCGAGCACATACAATTTTACTAACATCAAAATAAGTGCTAATAGTCAAGTCCTATACTACTCAGCCTATATTCCCCAAAACTTGTTCAATAAGTATACAGTGTAGCCTATGTGAGAGTTCAATAAGACCTATCACGTAACGACACGCTCTAATAATGATATGCATTTTCAGCGTGTTTCAAATGAATAGCACTCGCCAATTTGCGTCTATCAATGCTAAAATAGAAAGGCCTGTATATATGCAAGGTGCAATGTGCTGTGCAATTATCCACCGATCAAGGATTATCCGCGATTTATCATCGAAAAACTCACATAACTCCGCTTCTACTGGTCAGAATTGACTCAAATTTGTTTTGCAACGTCTCTGAAGACAGCTCAACAATTTCATGGGGTTGGCAGAAAAATTTGGAAAATTTTTTTTTCAATTTTCCATAATAAATTAAAAATTTTAATTGGATCTGCGGAGGCCTTTACTGGGTGGAATCGAGTGAAATTTGGTGAGCAAGGTTTTCTACTGCAACCTGACGATTTAAGAGGTGACCGGCTTGAATCGGGAAAAAAAAGTTATTTTTGAACAGCCCTACTGTGCATGCTTTTGAATTACCGGATCGGAATGTTGGTGAGGTACAAGCTTCAAAATGGTCGAAATAAGGAGCCTATACTTGAGTACTTTCATGTGGCTCAATACCAGTATACTCTGAATTATGAAGCTTGAAATGCGGCTACATGCGACAAGAATGTTGGGAACCACTGGATAATGTGGATAGGCTATGCGAGGTTCTCAGCGGGGGTGCCGGATCGGACTACACAGTACACATCAATCAACCAAACAATCAATCGACGGCACTATTATTTCTATCCGCTCAAAACACAATCATGCCATACAAAAAGATACAAATGATATGTAATGAACAGATATAGGTGGATGCCGAAACGGGCAAGACCGGTCTCTCATCCAATCTTTTTAGGCTTCCTCGATCTTTTCGTTTTCTTCCTTGAATTCGTCCTTGATCTGATATACGTAAAAGGGTTTTGGGATAGTCCGATAGAGTTTAGCAAATTACCATTTCTATGGTAACAATCTTTGATGTTGTAATTTGCACAAATTTAACACGGAAATTAGATATAGGCCTAGCCTACTTTACTTATCCCATGCTATACCGTTCTTTGAAATGTTGAAACGCTATGAAGTGGATCCAGTGCTTGGGTGGGTTTTTACCTCTTTGATGAGGTGATGGGTATCTCTTTGAAGGTCGAAAATGTTGAGAACCATCGCATCCAGGATCGTACCTGTTGCATCCCACCCTTGAAGGGGGACTCGAACATTTTTTCGTTATGTAGTTGCGATCAGATTGATTCAACTTGAAGTCTTTCTTCACGCCTCGTACGATTTAGTGTCACTAGAATTCGTGAGTTTAATTCGGATACAGAACGGTTAGTGGAAATAACCGAAGAAGAATGGTGTTATGGCGTTCATCATCCTGTGGCGGGTGACAAGATTAGCGCGTTTGATGGGAGGCTGACAAAGTGATGTTTTGGCCTTGATGGCACCATATGATTAGTTGGGGGAAACCGCGGTTATATCAATGGTGTATTTTAACTCACGAGGACATCGAAGAGTTGGGTAACCAAATGTGATCATCATCATTATATACTGACACGGTCTCTGCGCACAGAAAATCCAAGTTGCGCACAAAATATCCGAAGTGATGACCATTTTTAGTCGTTACGCGCCGTTATTCAAGAGTCTGCGCAGTGAGTGTGCTGTGCGTAGACTCGTCGTCACAAATTAGAGGGAACATTGTCTACAAGTAATAGCCTACCGCAAAATTATAATCGGATAACTACAAATGTGAGCGGTTCTAATGACACACGCATTGTGTCTTATCGCATTGTACATTGTGTGTGACTTGTTCAGATGAAAAATATAACCCAACGATGTTATGTTGTTATGCTATAAACACACCTTTCTGTTAGCCAATCGCATGTGCGAGTTTTTGACAATTAGCTAACTGAAATAGGGTTACCAACACGTATCAGTAGGCCTATTAGTTTTTATCAAGGATTTCATGATTTCAAAACATCATAAGACCGCGATGCAATTAAAAGATAGGAAGCTGTCGAAACGACTAGGGCTGGGCACAATGATTCGGGTACTGGAATCTGAATTTTAATGATTCGAGTTGAGTAGTAAAAGACGATTTTTTCGAGTACTGAAATTATACGCTCCTTGCAACTATGAAAGTTAATTGACAAACGAGAATTATAGTGTTGATACTATTTTCCAATGAGAAAGCCTTGAAGCCTTGATTGGCCGTTTCGCAGCATAATAGACATAGTACAAAGCTACGAACGTCACTGAAAATAGCATATTTCCGAAGCCATGATCGTTCAAGAAGTGCAATGAAGTCAGAATGGTCGAAAAAATACCAAATTATCATTAATGTGACGGGTAACAGGCATTATGTTCTTCGTGGTGGCATAAAATGTACATATTCGAATTTTGACATAGTACATTCTGTTGTGACGTCAAAATGGGTGATACTCGAATACTCGACTCGACGCATTTTACATGATTCAGAATCGAATCACTCAGGTACTCGATTTTGCCCAGCTCTAGAAACGACGCGAAGCAGGCTAGTCTTTGAAATCTGACACCCACGTGGGTCTTTAGGCGATGTAATAAAGAGGGGGCATGCATGCACATTGCACACTGAATGAAAAATAAGATAATGCAAATGGACAAGCGACAAAACGAGGTGGCACGGGACGAGAGGCGAGATCGCTATGTAAGTTCGTGGTCCAGTACACTTGAGGGTTGACTATAGTGTTCACGTCCGGGATTTTGGTGTAAATATGCAAATTCTCGAAGGACATATAGTAGGTTCATCGAAAGAAAAAATGTTCACTGGAGACGAGCTTTCAGGCGAGGGTCGCCATCAACGCATTGGTCCAAGTGTTACTCACCTTGATAAAATTCGCATTCTCCAGAATTATTTATGATCGTGTAAGAACTGTTGCTTGAATGAATCATTGGTCCCCGCCGGTGACACGTTACCAGATGAAACATACACTCAACAATTAAATTGCTCAAAGATAAGGAAGTGACTTGATCCCAATACTGCTTCGGCTACGCCCAACTCACATCCGTAGCATTTCCGCAGTCAGATCGGATGCACAAATCGAAAGTACCGCATAATCATCTCAACTCCCCCGCCACACAGCACAGACAGGTTGTGTCGCATCTCCATTGCTAAAGCATCTCGATGCTGAAGAAGAAAATACATCAGACCCTGTCTCTCTGTCTACCGATTGCGGCAATATCGGCAGTAACATACCGTAATGAAGTTGCAAAATGCCACAGCCATTTTATCAGAGATCAGTACAATAGTATAAGCAGAGCACCCCTACACCCTACTCATCAACCCTATTATGACTAAGAATTGAATGACAGCTGACTGTTTTGCCTATCTATCCCTGCACTAATTATGAGTAACGTAACCAAACAAAATCAACAAACCATATCTGAAGATATAATATCACATCATAGGTACTTCAATATTTACAGTTTTGCTGTATATACATCATATCCGTCATGAGATATCGAAAAACAAAATCTTCTCAGAGATTAGGATTATCAATAAATCCAGTAGCGCATTGTAGATAGGCATTAAAACCAACATAGACCAAACAACCTGGTATATCCAATCCACACAAAGATACATCATCTCACTTGTATCAGATTCGCAAATCCAAAGTAGCTTTTTTGACTTTATCATGCTCAGTAAACAACAGGACACTTATAGAGCCTACTAAGAAGAGTCTATTCAATGGATCGCAATGTGAATCAAATCTACACAACAATTTCAAGAAATAGTAAGATTTTCATAAGTAATGAGAACATAAAGACTTCTATAGTAGGTTATGCTATATACTTTACAAATAATAAGGCAGCACAAACTACAAAGGCTGTATTACACAATATTTTTATCAATAAACACAGAAACAAACTATTTCAAAGACACTGAACGTAGAAAAATCATTCGTATCCCACGTCAATAGGGGCGCTCATAACCTGTTTGCACCACTCAAACGGTTCATCAATGGACTCCAACCAGTCATGGTACAAAGTAGGCATAGCCTACTTACCAGTAGCTTTGCTAATGTATTTTTTCAAGATGAATTGGAATGGTTGGTATTTAGGTCTAAGCCAGCAGGGTGCAGTGCTGAATTTGTGATAGTCACCAGAAATCGCGAGTATGAATATAAATGAACCAGCAGAAATATTTACAAAAATATTCATGGCACCAAGAGGATGCTTCAAAATCGCAGATATAGGCATAAAATACATCCTATTAATATTCATTGTACTAGCTCAGGTCTTTGAAAACATTGCAGTTCATTAAAAAGTGGGATTTAATTTTACATTTTAACGTATACATAAATCCAAAAAGAGAAACTTGATTTTCCCATGAGTCACTTAGTCATTTGAGATCTACTGCCAAATTTTCATGCTTATTGGAAAGATGTAGATCGCCGGCTGGTGATGCCGTTAGACTGGTTCATGTAAGGTCGCACTCTAAGCCAGGAATGAACTCCTTTGAAAATGATGAAGAAAGCCAGAAAATTTAGTGCCATATAAATGTAAACATTATCCTTGAACGATATATCCTGGCAGCAATTGGAATATCTCAAATAAACAAGCCATTTTATCATCGACGTACCGAAACCAGCTAAAGCTCCGTAACGTCCGGCGAGGTTGAACATGAAAAAGTATCCAATGAAGAGGCCGACCCAATTGAAAAAGAAGGCGACAATAAATGCAAAGAAAAACATGCAATCCGTTCCAACAAGGATTCCATCAAGTCGTGGCTCATCATCTTGAGTATCCTCAGCAGGGGATCCAAAGAAAGCATCAATTATTTCCATACGAGCCTCCTCCAATTTCTGCTTCTCTACATCATCATAAGTAGGCAGCTTAGTGACAGCATCGTAAGACGGAAGAGCTTCTGTACTAGAGCTCATTCGTGTTTCGGCCGTTTCAGGCGCATAGGACCAGCCTTGCCCGTCGTATACTGGTGGGGGACTTGACAACACTGATGGATAAACTTGGACAGCAGAAGTACCGGGCTGCAGATTCAAACCGTTTGCATCCTGGGGAGACTCGGGTGTGCCCACCTCCTCAGTGCTGAGCGGACTATAAGACGGATTCATTTTGACTGATTCCAATGACACGCAAGAGTAATTTCATCAAATTATTGGCTCATTAGTCAAATGGATATGGAAGTATAAAATCTGTAATATGTGATTTATTGATAGAATTTAATGGAAAGAACACAACGATTGTATAGTTGAATAGTTTATTCATATTGAAATGAACCCGAATATTTTCGGCTGAAACTCGTCAGGGGTAATTGTCAGCAACTATAGTGGATAATTGGAAAGAACATTGTACATTATTTCAATTCTCTACTAGTTGCTGACGATTATCCCTAACATGTTTCAGCCAAAAATATTAGGGTTCATTTCAATGTGAATATTCAATTCTATATTGAAGTTCTGTACCTCCAAGAAGCTCTTCAAATATTGTAATTGTGCTTGCGGCGGTTAAGGATATTAAACTGATAGTATCATCTATTAAAAAATCATTTCTTGACTTTTAAAGGTAATAGTATAATCAGGGACATATGCTAGTTCTAACCAGGGATATATAGTTCTAGTTCCATGAGTATAAGTTATACTGTATAACAAACCTAACGGCCAAAGTATGGTATGATTGTCGTCTATATTTACTTCATATTTGCAGATCTCAACTTCATTCTAAATGTTGTGAATGACTAAATGGTACGTCCAAACTTAATAACGCTCAGTAACTACCGTAACCAAGATGCAGAAAGGTCGGTAGATGGGTAGGCGTACTCTGAGTTGTGCCAGGCAGACACTTGGCGTGAATGGTTACAATGACAGTGGCCGATCAATGGATATTTCCAAATTCAACTCAACCTCAACAACATTGAATTATATATCATTAATGTATGTATCGAATGAATATGGCCTAGCCGTACGGTCAAAGTGCGAAGTTAAGGTTCAAAATGTGACTCTAAGTACTGTCAAACTATCTCTCCTGTAAATTAACGCCGTGCCATTCAGCGTATTCATCCGGATCCCGCAATATCTGACCGAGGGAGGAAGGTTGGTTCGATTGGTTTGAAATAAGGTCAGATTTGTTTGAAATGAGGACAGTCTCATGTTTGAAATGAGGATAGTCATGTCAGAAATAAGGATAGTCATGTTTGAAATAAGGATAGTCGCTATATTAACTATGAAGTCAGTTGCAGTACCAGGCACGACTTCCCAGTGGTAACCCAGTCCGAACACATCCCGGACATGATGTCCGAACACGCCCCAGACACGATGTCCTAGCGTCAACACAGTCCTAACACACCCCAGACATGATGTCCGAACACGCCCCAGACACGATGTCCGATTGGCAGCACAGGCCGAACACACCCCAGACATTATGTTCAAACATGCGCCAGAAACGATGTACGAGTGTCAATACAGGCCTAACATGCCCAAGACACCATGTCTGAATGGCAACACAGACCGAACACGCCCCAGACACGATGTCCTAGTGTCAACTCAGATCCGAAAACAACCCAGACACCCATGTTTGAATGGCCGAACATGCCCCAGACACGATGTCCGATTGGCAGCACAGGCCGAACACACCCCAGACATGATGTCCAAACACCCCCAAGACACGATGTCCGAGTATCAACACAGACCAAACACGCCCAAGACACCATGTCCGAATGGCAACACAGACCGAACACGCCCCAGACACGATGTCCGAGTATCAACACAGACCGAACACGCCCCAGACACCATGTTTGAATGGCAATGGCACAGGCCGAACACGCCCCAGACATGATGTCCGAACTCGCCGCAGACACGATGTCCGAGTGTCAACACAGGCCGACACGCTCCAGACATAATGTCTGAATGGCAGCACAGGCCGAACACAACCCAGACATGATGACGGACCACGCCCAAGACACGATGTGCGATTGGCAACGCAGTCCCAACACCCCCTCCCCCCAGACACGATGTTAATAAGGTTAGTCATGTTTGAAATAAGGTCAGTCTCGTGTTTGAAATAAGGATAGTCGTGTTAGAAATAAGGATAGTCATGTTTGATATAAGGTTAGTCTCATGTTTGAAATGAGGATAGTCATGTTAGAAATGAGGATAGTCATGCTTGAAATAAGGATAGTCGCTATTATATTCACTATGAGGTCAGTTGTAGTACCAGGCACGATTTCCCAGTGGTAACCCAGTCCTAACACATCCCAGATCCAGTCCGAACACATCCTAGACACGATGTCCGAACATCATGTCTGGGGTGTGTTCGGCCATTCAAACATGGTGTCTGGGGTGTGTTCAGACTGAGATGACAGTCGGGCACCGTGTCTGGGGCGTGTTCGGTCTGTGTTGCCATTCAGCATGGTGTCTTGGGCGTGTTAGGCCTGTGTTGACACCTGTCTGGCGCGTGTTCGGACATCGTGCCTTGGGAGTGTTCGGACATCATGTCTGGGGGGTGTTCGGCCTGTGCTGCCATTCAGACATGGTGTCTTGGGCGTGTTCGGCCTGTGTTGATACTCGGACATCGTGTCTGGCGCGTGTTCTTACATTATGTCAGGGGTGAGATCGGCCATTCAAACATGGTGTCTGGGTTGTGTTCGGACTAAGTTGACACTCATCGGACATCGTGTCTGGGACGTGTTCGGTCTGTGTTGCCATTCAGACATGGTGTCTTGGGCGTGTTAGGCCTGTGTTGAAACTCGGACATCGTGTCTGGAGCGTGTTCGGACATCATGACCGGGGTGTGTTCGGCCTGTGTTGCCAATCAGACATCGTGTCTGGGGCGTGTTCGGTCTGTGTTGTCATTCGGACATGGTGTCTTTGGGCGTGTTCGGCCTGTGTTGATACTCGGACATCGTGTCTGGCGCGTGTTCGGATATCATGTCTTGGTCGAGATCGGCCATTCAAACATGGTGTCTGGGTTGTGTTCGGACTGAGTTGACACTCGGACATTGTGTCTGCGGCGAGTTCGGACATCATGTCTGGGATGTGTTCGGACTGGATCTGCAATGTGTTCGGACTGGGTTACCACTGGGAAATCGTGCCTGGTACTACAACTGATCTCATATAGTGAATATATAGCGACTATCCTTATTTCAAACAGGACTATCCTCATTTCTAACATGACTATCCTCATTTCAAACATGAGACTAACCTTATATCAAACATGACTATCCTTATTTCTAACATCACTATCCTTATTTCAAACACGAGACTGACCTTATTTCAAACATGACTAACCTTATTAACATCGTGTCTGGTGGGGTGTTGGGACTGTGTTGCCAATCGCACATCGTGTCTGGGGCGTGTTCCGACATCATGTCTGGGTTGTGTTCGGCCTGTGTGGCCATTCAGACATTATGTCTGGGGCGTGTCGGCCTGTGTTGACACTCGGACATCGTGTCTGCGGCGAGTTCGGACATCATGTCTGGGGCGTGTTCGGCCTGTCCTATTGCCATTCAAACGTGGTGTCTGGGGCGTGTTCGGTCTGTGTTGCCATTCTGACATGGTGTCTTGGGCGTGTTCGGCCTGTGTTGATACTCGGACATCGTGTCTGAGGCGTGTTTGGACATCATGTCTGGGGTGTGTTCGGCCTGTGCTGCCAATCGGACATCGTGTCTGGGGCGTGTTCGGCCATTCAAACATGGTATCTGGGTTGTGTTCGGTCTGTGTTGCCATTCGGACATGGCGTCTTGGGCGTGTTCGGCCTGTGTTGATACTCGGACATCGTGTCTGGGGCGTGTTTGGACATCATGTCTGGGGTGTGTTCTGACCTGTGTTGTTATTCGGACATGGTGTCCTGGTCGTGTTCGGCCTGTGTTGATACCCGGACATCGTGTCTGGGGCGTGTTCGGCCTGTGCTGCCAATCGGACATTGCGTCTGGGGCGTGTTTGGACATCATGTCTGGGGTGTGTTCGGCCTGTGTTGCCATTCGGACATGGTGTCTTGGGCGTGTTCGGCCTGTGTTGATACCCGGACATCGTATCTGGGGCGTGTTTGGACATCATGTCTGGGGTGTGTTCGGCCTGTGCTGCCAATCAGACATCGTGTCTGGGGCATGTTCGGTCATTCAAACATGGTGTGTGGGTTGTTTTCGGATCTGAGTTGACACTAGGACATCGTGTCTGGGGCGTGTTCGGACATCATGTCTGGGATGTGTTCGGACTATGGGTTCCCACTGGAAAGTCCTGCCTGGTACTGCAACTGACTTTATAGTGAATATAGCGACTATCCTTATTTCAAACATGACTATCCTTATTTCTGACATGACTGTCCTCATTTCAAACATGAGACTGTCCTCATTTCTAACATGACTATCCTTATTTCAAACCAATCGAACCAACCCTGTAGGACCGAGGTGGTCAACTCTCCACTGGAATCTGATTGGAATCTCGGTACGTTTTGCCTGATATATCAGGGGAGCATCGAAGATTCCTCTGTGAGCACAGACGATTTTGGTGTGAGACAATCTCGTTACCTGTGAGACACTGACGATTTTGCTGTGAGACTATCTCGACACAGGTGATTCTGCTGTGAGACAATCTCGTTCCCTGTGAGACACCGAGGATTTTCCTGCGAGAAAATCACCATTGCCAATAAGAAATACATAGGCCACCCACACAATAGTGATTTACTCGCAGGAAAATCCTCCCTATCTCTTTTTGTCGAGAGTGATCTTCAAGAAAAACTATAGAGAGAATAGCGTAGGTAAGACAAGCAGTGAGCAGTGAGCAAGAGCCTCCCTGTCAGGTGAGCACGGGGCGCCGATTCATGAGGAACATTGTGAGCAGTGAGCAAGGCACCCGGCAAGCCGTCAGGTGAGCACCTGCCACCGATTCCAACTCCAGCCTCTCACGATAGTGATTTGCAGAGTAAATTGGCTATAGTAATACCGCCGTCAACTCTAACCTGATTCAACTCAACATGCTTCGATACGTACCGGGAATTAACCGCAATTACTGACGTTAGTATCAGAGAAAGAAGTAACATACTCACTACAAGCTACAACACTCAACTCGATGGCGAGAGTTAGTCAGCTCGACATTTTGTTGATTTCTCGGGTCATTCAGTGACCATTGAGAATTAGGCTGCGTTACGAGTCATTGACTTTATTACCGTTCCAGTGTTCCACATCATCATCATCATTGGTTTATTAGCAATTTTATCAGTTCAATACACCACAAAAAATGCGATACAATGAAAGAAAGGAAGATGTCGAAGCGACTAGGTTGTCTATGGAATCTGACACCCACCTTGGCCTAGGCGATGTAAAGGGGATGCATACACACTGAATGAAAGTAAAGAAGATAGTATAGAAAAAGAAAGCGACAAGAAATAGGGCGGCATGTCATGGAAAGCGAGATCGATAGGTCAGTCGTGGTCCGGTAATCTTGAGGATGGACTGTATTTATTTAGTAGTAATTGCTTGTATTTCGACTTGAATGTGGACATGCTCGTCGACTGTCGGATGGCCGGCGGGATACTGTTCCACTATCGATAGTTCCACACATCAGGTCCGGCATATTTGATAGAGCGATGATCTTTTCGGTCGATCATATGATATTTGGACGACGTGGACGCGCGTGTGTTGTACTTGTGCGCTTTTGATTCCGAGGTAAAGAAGTCATTGAAATATTCGGGGCAACGACCGCATTGGTCGCGGTATATATATCATTGGTCGCGGTTAGCTCCATTGAGCTTCGTGTGCTACCGTTATTCGCGCTGATCATATGAAAGAGTGTATAGTTATTATTGTACTTATTGTACTAGTTATTGAGCTTGCATGATGGGCGCCTTAAAGACGATCTAATCTAAGATCTAATCATAGCAATTTCCAGCGTTGCTATGATCTAATGATGTCCAATAAAGTGTTATTTGCAGTAGTCCATAGTTTCTACGAAGATCATCGATCAATCAAGTAAGCCGGCCCTGTGGTGTGGAACAGTCTCTTGTCGGCTATCCGACAGTCGACCAGCATGCCATCATTATAATCGAAATACAAGCAGGCTCTATTGAATAAATACTAGTCAGAGGCTCAGAGCTTGAGTTTACCTGACCTCATCTTCAGTCACATGCCACCCCATTCTGTCTTTCTTTCTTGCCACTGCGGAACAATTTTGAACCATGCTTGTTGAAAACGGTCGAGAACCACTGGCATAAGCCAAGGTGATTGTCTAATTCAGATACTACTCCAAGTCGTTTCGGCACCTTCCCAACTTTTCATTGTATCGCAATCTAATGGTGTATAAATTGAATAAAAATTCAACGATATATACCGAACTGAACTATTAGTTTTAATAAGTATGTTGCTGCAACATCGCATTTACAGAGGCTATGACCGGTGTGGAGCTCTGGCCCCTTCTCTCTCCTATATCTGTTATGGTATAATGATATATCACGTGACTTATCGCATAGTTATAACCCAGTGCATATAAAAGATTGACTGAGATTTATACGAGACTCATGTACGCTGTACTTACTGCTTAAACTATCCAAATTACTATCAACCCGTACAATATATCTGGAAAAGGCAATTGCTTGTGTCTATTGAACTACAGTCAAGAACTACACAGAACACAGGACGTTCGTGTCAGCTACTGCGGAAGTGCCAGTTAAGTATAAACTGTAAGCGGATATCCGTTGACCACGGACTTGCCGTATACTTATCGCAGACTAACCGACGGCTACTACCTGATGTCGCACCGGAGACTGATAAAGCAGGGTTGTAATGACTCAGATTGGCGATTTTTGGTGACTCGGTGTCATTTTTTCAAATGTGTAAAATCCCTCGACTCATTGTGTAGGACTCGAGACTAGAACGGCCAAGACAGTCATCTCATTGTAACCTCGAAGAATAGTAAGTTATCGTATCATTTCGTCTGTCAGTCCTGATACTTGGGAAGTAGGACCAAAAACTGTCAAGACTGAGGAAAATTACTATATTCCTAATTCGAATCATTCTTAATCACTCGAGTAGAGTTGAAAAAAGTGGAGGGAACTGAACATAATGACTTGGACTCGGCATGAGTCAAAACCGACAAGGACTCGACCCTTTACTAGCTGACTTGTACTCGGTAGTGAATTGAAAATGACTCGACTCGAGTCAAAACCATAAAAGTGGGATTGGCTTCTGACTTTTGGTTACTGTTATAGACATTCAAAACTATATAACTTGGTAAGAAGCGTTTGATCAAGTGGAAAGGACGTAATAGGAAGAAACGCATCAATGGTAGCTTGCGGTTTGCAGGTTAATATAACAATCTCGCCGACCAAGTCGACAGCAGGAACTTCCTTTTTACTCAGGGCCGTAACAGCACTTCGCCAGCCCCCCTAAAACGTTGGTCTTGGGCCCCCCATATGATGATACACCGAACTTCTGGGGGGCTTGGCCCCCAAGACCCCCCTCAGGCTATTCGCTGTTTACCGATAATTATCTTATACATTAGGGGCCGTTTAGTGCGTCAACTTCTCTCGCCTGAACGCGCGAAAAATTTCTGTAATTCATGATTCAATCGATCAATATGATCGGGAATTGCAGATATATTGCTATTAATTGTTATCCTCTCTGCTCATGTAATCAGATTTACAGGTACAGCTGAGTGAGATGTTTGAAAAGGTATGTCCCCTCAATAATAATTACACATCTTCGCGCGTATACCCGTCGGCAGGAACGAAACAGCACTTCGTCAGGCCCCAAAAGAAACGTAGGTCATGGGCTTCCATAGAGTGATAAACCTCCCCCCATCACCTTGTTCGCTTTTGCCACGAAATTAGTTGTATTGGTACAGTATAGCGAGCCAGCGCGAAAATTCATGATAAAATCGGGAATTGCATATACCGTACCGGTATATTGCTAGCAACTTCTTGTCCTCTCTGCTTACGTAATCAGATTTACCAGTAGAGCTGAAGGAGTTGTCTTGGAAACTGTAGGGCCCGTCGGACTCCAATACATGTTATTTTGTGACCTGTCTGAAATATCAAAAAAATATAGAATCGCCCAAACGGAGGTTACTACTAAACTAAAAGACGCACACGATTTCAAATTGGTATTTTTTCACTGGCATATAATTTTTCCCTGCGGGTTGGTATTTGTCTTGCGAGGTTCAGATTGCCGAGACCGTACGTTGTATATATAACGAAGTTTTCGGTCAGCATAAGGGCAGTCCTTTTCGGCCAAGGTTTTCTCGCTGACGTTCGTTCTGGCACACTTCTTGGAGTCGCATGTTACATGGCGTAAAACATTATGGCTAGGTGCGTCGTAGTGCGGTAATGGCCAACGCGGATACGCCCATTTCTATAAATCTTGCGTATTTTTTCGTGGGGGAAGGGTACCCAATAATCAAGATAATTGGCGATTTAAAATCGCGCCATGCGCGAAATAATTTTGAAGTTGATTAAATTCTAAAAAAATACTCTATAATTGATGCTGATTCACGAAATAATTTTAGGCTCTCTTCGAGGTCGGGCCCCCCAAATTGCGGGGTTTGGGGTGCAGCAGTTACGGCCCTGCTTCTACTACCCATCCACATTTTTATTAGAATCGCCCGACATGCGCAGGCATTGTCCCACAAAAGTCTGAACTAAGACAGGCCATGACACAAATTAGGAATTATGAACACGATTGCCGGCACGATGTCAAGCTGATGAAACATTTCAACAATGTTCCCTCTAAGCTGCGCACGTGCGCAAATGCGCAGTGCTTTCACGGTCTCTGCGCACAGGAAATCTAAGTTGCGCACAAAAAATCCGAAGTGATGATCTTTTTTTTAGTCGTTACGCACTGTTTTACAAGGGTCTGCGCAGTGAGTTGGTGAGCGTGCGCAGACTCGTCAAAAATTAGAGGGAACATTGCATTTCAATACATCATAGTTGACAAACAAACCAAATCAGTTAGGTTGTGGATTTCAGTATATCGCTCGTTTATGGTAGATCGACAATTAAGCTGATAAACCAAACATCCGTCATAAAACATGTATTAGTAGAAAACCATACATTTGAAAGTACGGTCAAGACCTGGCGGTAAGGGTAACTATATCTTGCAGCAGCTAAGCGAACTGACCTGTTACAAACAACCATCAGTGCAGTATCTTAGGAGATGTGGACCACACGTGAATATGAGTTGGTCAAAATGATCATAAAGCTTTGTCAATCAGAAATTTAGGATTAAGCAATTAAGCATACCGAACAATTAACCAACAATTGGCTACTATTTGAAGAGATTGCTCACATGACATGGGGAATACATCATGTCCATTTGTCCACCCTAATGACACACAATATCCATAACACGGGACCCCTAAATCCTCGGTGGAAAAGAACAACATCAAAAACACTTTAACAAACAGACTTCTTGGCTGAATATGATCACCAAAAGAGGTTGCATTGCTTTATAATAATCTATGAATATCACAGGCTTTCACCAACATTCAGGACTCCTCGTCATCGGAGTCGTCAATTGCTTGCACGAAAATCATTTCCGAGTTTTTTAGACCGCTCTGCGCTATTGACAAATCACAATCGTGACAACGGTTTGATGTGTCGATTTCTTGAAACATTGACGGGCCGTCAGATTTGATGGGCATGTCGGCTTCTGTGGCAAGAATTTCGGTCGTGCTACAGCCCGGAATAACTCTTCGGGGGAAGTTGGTGGTAACTTGAAATCGACGAGGCGCTGTTTCTTGACAATATATGTAGTCATGGATTACCTGGAAAAACAATGCAAAATCATTATGTGGAGCAGAGCCGCAAGCCAGCATTGGTATAGAATATTTGAATTTCCAAATACCAGCAACATTATCTTCATTATACCAAGAAAGGGGTACAATTGAATAACATATTCACATTGAAATGAACCCAAATATTTGATTATGTGTGAATATTATATAGCATAGACTTCGATACTGAAGTTCTGTGCCAACCAATGAAAATCATATTTTTTCGCTATTTTCCAGAAGGATTTTCAAATTCAAGAACCAGTATACCTTGATCGGTTGTGTGGATAGAAAATTACGTGTCAGCCGAGATCCATCAGGCAGTTTAATAAGCAGTTTCACGGTGTCAGGATGGTTGGATTCCGGTTCCTCCAGCAACACTGCAGTAAAACATATGGTAACTGTGAGATCGGTATCAGAATTTCTACAGGATAGGATCGCGTACTTTCTTTGCAGGATTTTTTTCTCGTCAAATGTCGTTCTTCCTCATCGGCTTTCATCCTATTTTTTTCCGCCAACTCTTGCTCTTTGATCAACTTCATTTCCTCGTCTTTCTTCCGCTTTTCCTCCTAAAACCGATTTTGACAGCTTATCATTTCACTTTCACCATTTGCGTTACCTTTTCTTTGTCCTCTTGTAAAGATTGCTCGTAAGCAGCGTCCTGCTCATTTCTGAGTATCTGAGTCATGTCCCGGTCTGCTTTATCGGCCCTCGCCGCTTCTAGAGCAGGTTCAAAATGATCGATGAGCGCGCTGGCTTGCTCCATAAATTCCTAAAAGCGATAGCGAAATTCCTATGAAGCAAAGTTTTGAATCAAGCAAAGTAGACACCCAGTCGCCTACCTGAGAGGTCAGGGGACCTTCCAATCTCCCTACGATTGTTAATTTTCCGCGTATCGAGCATATAACTGCCAGAAACGGATGAGTATTCTCTCGCATCGACTTGGATACTGAAAAAATGATAATAACAAATTTAGAAAATCTTAGTTGTGGAGATATCTAGGCTGAGCAATCTTTCTGCGGAAAAATGAAAGCGGCCTCACCTCTATATCCTTCTGGTTTACGTGTTGAGCAAGCCCAAAATACAAAGTTTCTGTCAATCAATTCTATCACGTCCGTGTTCGACAATGTGTTTCTGCAGAAGCTCTCTGTATCCCTGTGATCCGGGTCGTGCAAGTAAACAAGAAGAAAACGCAACGACCTGCGAGCTTCGTTTTGTGCGTCCGCGTACGTTCCCTGAGAACAATGAGTCTATTTTTAATGACAAAGTGTATGTTCCGTTTTGGTGTTGAAATTCAACCTAGACCAGGGGTAGGCAATTATTTTTCCATTCGGGCCAAATGTGAAGCAGAAGATACGTTGGCGGGCCGTCGTGGTTGAGTTCGAGACATAAGTTGATACTCTATCCGTAAATTAGTTGATTACATGGATAACACATGCTGCTATGCGGATGTCCGAACATAAGGCTGCATCCCGAGCTCTGTGTGGCTTGGCAAAATAGCCTTGCCGTTTTGCTAGCGTCGCTACAGGTTTTCCGCCTGGACGAGTGTTATGTATTTTGCTGCAGGATTTTTTTCAAATTATATTCCTTAAACACAGGTATGTGCTCATCATAAACTAGAAAGACGGGTTGACAGCTGACAAATCTTTAGTGCTCCAAATCTTTAAATGTCGGCCTGGAGCCTGCACCTTTCATTGCTTGATATGATAACGTTTATGAGTGACGATGACCGCTGATCATGTCATGATTGTTCACTCTATAATTATTTTATGAGTTAGGATTTGGAAACATACGACGTAACAGTTTCAATAAAATACCTCGTAATTCCTAATGTACCAATGGCAACAAAGATATGAGCTTGAATATGGAAACAGCGACTTGCAACTTCAATTGCTATGGCATACTTTTACTATATGCCTATATAGGCTTTATTTTGAATCTGGAATACTCATATGACACACATAGGTTTCGTAATTACGGTACCGGTACATGGATATACTACACTTCAAAGCAAATGCTATTCCGGTTCAGTTTATACAGCCTATAGTTTTATTCCAAGCATTAACATTATTAAATATATTTCATTGCCTAAATTGCAAGCAGCTTTTCACGGGCCGCACAATGCCTGGGTCTGATCTAGACAGTCAATGTTTGTACAAGTGAGGGCATTTCGGGTCTCAGTGCGAGCTGAAAGAGCATCGTCTATATATTTTAGGAAAGAATTCACAATCTATTTTACATGTAGGTTGCTACTACGTTACGCGAAAAAAAGTGGATTGATCTCGATCATGTTCATTGTTCATCTGATTACAAGTCTATCGGGTTCTACGGAACTTTTTATGTTCAAATTTTAGTGTGAAATGCTTGTCCAAATCATTTTGCTTTCATTACCGTAGGTATGAAATCAGAATTAAAATACTCAAGTTGGATTGTCAATGGTCATTGCAACTGATTTGGCATGAATCGGGTGATTTAACTCATACTGAAATAGTCAACTAGATTCGTCAATATCTAATCAATATTTTGTATTCTTTCAGCCATATCGCCAAGGGACAATTGAGATCAATGAAATTGGGAATAAAATCAATAGTTTTACTGTTAAATCATAGCTATATGTGCAGTAGGATGAGTGTTTGGTGTTTCCTGGCATAGCGATAAAGTTCTCCCACCTGGACAAACTTTGGATGACTTGATCCGAATGATTCTTCGTACTCTTTGATAAAATCTTGCACGTCTCCCAAGGGGTTGACTATTGCCATACGAGGTTCGGTTACGAAGAGCCTTATGAAAAATCTAAATGAAATTATTCGACATGTGTAAGAACAGCGTAATGAGTGGGCTGTAAATAGCAATAATACATTTACAACAGTGAGACAGACCTACAGTACGAACAGACAATAGTCGAAAGTATTTGTAATACCGGAATCCACAAAGATTAATTAAGATCATAACAAGCAACCTGTCACTGTATTTTTTTTAATGACTGCGGCGATAGCAATAAAATAGATTGTGAATGCCAGAATTCGCTTAAGTGTAAATTTAAAGGCAAAAAGAATTTGCTAGTCGAGTACCAACTCCTCAAAGATAACTAATGCCTGCATATTGACAAAACAAATATTGCCTGTATATTGTCAAAACGAACACAATTAATGTTCGCATTTATGCACCATGATCGTGCAAGAGACCGAGCGAGATAGTATAATATTGAAACGTCCGGCTTCTTGATCGGCAAGTCGTGGGTTGGAGCCCAGAACTCGAAAACTGGTATCCGCAGCTTTCCTGCTAGGATCAGCATCCACGGAGGAGAGAAAAATGGGGGTACAGACTAGGTCACCTTACTGTTGTATCACATCTCTGTCGTCAAAGCATCTTGGTGAAACTGAGTATTATCTCTCTCCATGATCATTAAATATTCTCAAATCTGAGTCTTCAGATTGTACGGCAGATATGTTTAGATATGTACCGTAGCATTCTATCTTACAATTGGAATACAAAATAGCTATACCGATATCACCCAAACAGAGAAGTCACACTTACTTTACAATACCAGAAAATGTGATCCAGGCCCACCGAAATGGCCCCGACAATAGATAGTAGCCCCAGCCAATTGCCCCTTGAGGTCGAACCAGACTAGTTGAACTTCTCGCTTCATAAAAACGCGTGTTGAGAAGAGGGTGCATATGAGGCTGCAAGCCTACATTTCTATGCCGCAGGCCGTGAACTGAACTCGATGATAAAGATGGCTGCAAAATTTTCAATCGAAAACAGATCAACGTTTCAGGTAATACTAAGTTTAAATGAAATCCATGAAAATTGCACTCAAACTCAAGTTACTTACAATAGCTGGAGGAGCAGAGGATCGCGGAGCTTCGGCAAAACCAGGAAGTGTAGACTGTACCGCCAACTCAACATTCCAATGATGTGCCCTCATAATTCTCTTGCACTGTTCCAAGTCATCGTTGTTTGTGATTTGCTGGAGATTGAAGAAAAGGCATCAAATCAGCTTGGTGATCGTGTTTGACACTCTGCAACCTTCACCATCTCCAGTGGCTGAGATGGAAGTTGCTTCAAAACTATTCAAAATTGCGCCAGAAAGGCACAATGTGCAGCTACAGCAAAAATGTAAGTTCTGCAACATAACTAATGACATACATCCGACATTCATGGCTAGTGTTATGTGATATTGGCACTATAAATGATCACTTGCAAGGACCTAGTGTATAATATGGGCTAGAGTGCTTTTGCGAATTGTCACTGGATTATTGATAGTGTCAATACTTACTACAGGATATCAGGTTAACAATTTCACAGACAAACCTGAAAATGTAGCAGATTTTCAGTTTGTTCCTGACTGAGTTCTGCTTCATTTGTGTCTTCTTGGGGCTCGCCATTATCCATCAGCACCAGAATAAGTCTCAGTGATGTTATTTGCTATACTTCTGTTGTCTAATATTTTGTAATCTTCAAATTCATTGCAGACACAAATCTATAACTGAACGACTATACAATCCAATGCAATAAGTTGAAAATATATATGGTCCTAACTCGTAACCAAGCATTTTTGCGCAGCTGCGCTACGACAGTTGTTGCACATCAACATGATGGAGGTATGGCAGAGATGAGCATGGATTAGTATTTGAAAAAAACGGATTTGTGAAATTTTGTCAGATTTGGATTGGACTTTTTTCTGAACGGATTTGAATTTTCACATTTACCGATTTTCTGGGAGATCGATATGTCGTCGGCAACAACCTTTATTCAGAAGTTATTAATGTACTTATGGTAGCCTACACTACACTATGGTAAACTCGGTGCCAATAAACATGAGAGGTGCAGCCCTATGTTAAGTTATCTCAAATCAAAATGATTGTTGGTTGTAAAAGAAAAATTTCCAATTCCTGCCTTGCATAAATTTGCATTGGATAGGATTAGGATTGGACATGGATTTGAATATTCAAAAGTTCTGGCTTAGGATTTGAAGCTTTGGATTGGATTAGGTCATAGAAAATCCAAATCCGCTCATCTCTGGAGTACCGTAGTTCAAGTTCGAGTTCATTTATAAAATTTCATCACTTCAAAGTGTCACAAGACTGCAATTCAATGAATGATAGGAAGATGCCGAAACGACTAGGAGTAGCCCTAAGATCAGACACCCACCTGGACCTAGGCGATGTAAAGAGGAGGCATGCACACTGAATGAAAGTAAAAGAAGATTATAAAGTGGCAAGTGACGTAAGGCGAGATCGATATGTCAGGTCGTGGTCCGGTAAATGGTGAGGGCGGACTAGTATTCATTCAGCAGAAATTGCTTGTATTTCGACTTGAATGTGGACACAGGACATGCTCGACGACTGTCGGATAGCTGGCGAGATACTGTTCCACAATTCAGGTCCGGCATATTTGATAGAGCGATGATCTTTTTTGTCAACCATATGATAGTTGGACGACGTGGACGCGCGTGTGTCGTACTTATGCACTTTTGATACTGAGGTGAAGAAGTTGAAGTTTTTGGGGCAGTGGCCACAGTGGAACTGATATATAAACTTTGCACTTTCTAGTTTCTGCATATCTTTTGTTTAGAACACCCAATTTTTCTGAGCAGTGATTTGTCGGACACACATCCTGGTTCCTTTGGGCACTGGCTATAATACGGAGGACCTGATGTTGTGGTTTTGCGTGTCTGTTTTAATATAAGAGTTTATCTTCAATCTTCACGATGATTTAGAATTATAAAACCCGCGCAGTAGAGCACAGCTTTCATGCAGGCAGTATCACATTATACATAACTAACCTACGCATGTTATAAGGTTAGATATCCAACCCCATGTTCGTTATCTTTTATCTATAATAATCACATCACCTCAGACCTCACTCACCATCGCCAACTCTAAACGGCGGCGGACCGCGTAATCAATCAGTATTCAGTAACACTAAACGGTGAACCTAGTGTTGCCAACTCCGGATGAAGGAAAATCGCTAAATCTGGTATTAAAAATCGCTAGATGTCGCTAAATATTGAAAAAAAGCGCTAAAACATGTCGCTAAATCTGCAATCCAAGGCAGTGTTGGGATAACTCGAGTCTCGAGTCATGACTTGGGTCGAATTGTTCGCGAAACGCTGGTGTAATCTCATGAGAGCGACCAATCGTTCAATGATCTTCCGTTTTAGCCTTCATTGTTCTCTACAAATAAGAGCTTCTTGGACAGGGGTGGGCAATTATTTTTCTCTGCGGGTCAAATGAGACTACAGGGTTGGTGCGATGACATGCAGAATAAGGTCAAAAACATGCAAAATAAGGTCAGTCGCGACGTGCAAAATAAAGTCAGTCACATGCAAAATAAGGTCAGTCGCGACATGCAAAATAAGGTCAGTCCATGCATAAATCCAAATCTATACTTCAATTACAAATCCAACTCTTATCCCATGAAAAATATATTCAAAATATCTTTCCTATAGTTAACCTACTTTCAACATTGAAATTACTTATCTACATCGTAAATCTTGAGATGTTTCAATCAAAAGATAACCATACGATTACTTGATTACGAGGTCAGTCGCATATGGAATATTATTATCAGTCCGCGCATAAATCTAAATCCATACTTCAATCATAGCAATTACAAATCCAATTCTTTTTCTGGTGAAAAATAAATTTAAAATATCTTTCCTATATCGTACTTTCATGATTCACATTCCTCATCTACATCCCAAATCTGAAGAAGTTTCAACAAAATATAATCAGACCATTATTACGATTACGAGGTGAGTCGTATGTAGAAAGGTCGGTCAGCGCATAAATTCAAATATACATCAGGCCTACGAAAAATCAAGTTTCAAATCCAACCATTCTCTTATGAAAAATCAAATGTGAAATGTTTCCTATAGTGATTTCAACACTAGAGTAAGAGTCCTTACTTACATCCCAAATCTGAAGATGTTTCAATATAAGCAGCGTTGATGTGCACAATAAAATCAGTCGCTATTACATGCAGATCGAGTCACATAAAAAATGTCAGACCGCGCATAAATCTGAATCTGTACTTCAACGTTTTTCATGCGAGTGACCTTATGTTGCATGTGACTGACCTTATTGTACATTTGGCGACTGACCTTATGCGACATGCAAAATAAGGTCAGTCACATGCAAAATAAGGTCGGTCGCTACATGCAGGTCAGTCACATGCAAAATAAGGTAAGTCATGCAGATCGAGTCACATAAAAAATGTCAGCGACCGCGCATAAATCTGAATCTGTACTTCAACGTTTCTCCTGTGCGAGTGACCTTATGTTGCATGTGACTGACCTTATTGTACATTTGGCGACTGACCTTATGCGACATGCAAAATAAGGTCAGTCACATGCAAAATAAGGTCGGTCGCTACATGCAGGTCAGTCACATGCAAAATAAGGTCAGTCACATGCAAAATAAGGTAAGTCACTACATGCAGAATAAAGTCAGTCGCATGCAAAATAAGATCAGTCACATGCAAAATAAGGTTAGTCGCTACATGCAAAATAAGACAAAGCACGTGCAAAATAAGGTAAGTCGCTACATGCAGAATAAAGTCAGTCGCATGCAAAATAAGGTCAGTCGCATGCAAAATAAGGTTAGTCACTACATGCAAAATAAGATCAGTCACATGCGAAATAAGGTCAGTCGCATGTGAAATACGGTTAGTCGCTACATGCTGATTGCAGAATAAGGTCAGTGGCATAAGAAAAAAGTTGGATTTGAAGAAAATATTTGGATT
This sequence comes from Botryllus schlosseri, assembly GCF_051294905.1. Classification (NCBI taxonomy): domain Eukaryota; kingdom Metazoa; phylum Chordata; class Ascidiacea; order Stolidobranchia; family Styelidae; genus Botryllus; species Botryllus schlosseri. The sequence goes on along the minus strand of NC_137249.1, from coordinate 9,198,743 downwards.
TGTGCGCGGACTGATAATATTCTGCATGCGACTCACCTCGTAGGCCTAATCGTAATAATCGTCTGATTATGTTATGTTGAAACTTCTTCAGATTTAGGATATAGATGAGGAATGTTAATCATGAAAGTACTATATAGGAAAGATATTTTCAATTTATTTTTCATAAGAAAAAGAGTTGGATTTGTAATTGAAGTATAGATTTGGATTTATGCGCGGACTGATAATAATATTCCACATGCGACTGACCTCGAAATCGAAATAATCGTCTGGTTATCTTTTGATTGAAACATCTTAAGATTTAGGATATATAGATACGGAATTTCAATGTTGAAAGTATAGGCTACTAATATAGGAAAGATATTTTTAATTTATTTTTTATAAGAAAAAGAGTTGGATTTGTAATTGAAGTATAGATTTGGATTTATGCGCGGACTGACCTTATTCTGCATGTGACTGACCTTATTTTGCATGTCGCGACTGTCCTTATTTTGCATGTTATTGACCTTATTTTGCATGTCATCGCACCAACCCTCCTCAAATGAGAAACAGAAATATGTGGGCGGGCCGAGTCAGAAATTTTAGAAGATACACTATACAGCGTAACGATTTTATTTCTTAATTGGGAGCAGTGAATTATAAGAATTGGTGCTCAGTGGATGTGTTGATATTGGGGAATGAAAAAGTGACGGTTAATTACCCCAAAAAAATTTATTTGCCATCATATTTTTAAACAATGTTAAGCATGAGACATTTTAAAGTCTCTTTAAACCCCTATCCGCGTTTTTCTATCAATACATTAAAATGTATTTGGAATGTCCGAAACAACCCGTCTTCATCCCCCCAAACGTTGGTCTTGGGCCCCATAGAGTTCTAAATCAAGCTCCAGGGGGCTTCGACTCCAGATCAGCCCCATCGAGATGCACGAGATGTCTTGTGTACACTAATTGGCAACGTTTATGCCCTAATCGCGCAAAGCGCGGAATTTTTTCTTGATTCATGATTCAATCGGTCAATAATATTGGTAATTGCATATATATTGCTATTTTTTAACCTCTCTCAGCCCACGTAGTGGCCTACTCAGTTTTACCGCTAGAGCTGAGCGAGATACTGTCTTGGAAATATTCGGGAGGGCCCGTTGGTATAATTACTTCGTTACATGTTTGGTATTTTGTGACCTCTCGTCTGCTGAGTGAAAGGATATTGAAATCGCCAAAGCGTACCAAACTAAAAAGACGCACCCGATTCCCGATTGGTATTTCTTCACTGGCAAATATTGCCTATGGACAATTGGACTCCGTGGTTTTCGGTCAACATAAGGGCAGTCCTTTTTGGCCAAGGTTTTCTCGCTGTCGAGCTTTTTTCCCCTTTACTTTGTTAATTTGATCAGCAGTTGCAATTTTCAGTGCCTTCTCGGGATCCCGTGTTGGCATAAAGTTCATTTATCTTGGTGCGTCGTGGCGTGGTAATGGCTAACGCCGAAATGCCCTATTCTAAAAACTGTTGATCTCTAAATCGCGCGGAGCGCGAGAAAAATTTGAATGAAATTGCATAAATTGTCAAAAAAATACCCTATAATTTATGTTCATTCACGAAATAATTTTGGGCGCACGTCGAGCTCGCCACCCAATTGGGGGGTTTGGGGTGCGGGAGTTACGGTCCTGAGAACAATATATAGCGTATTGTCATGGTAGCTGGTTTCCAAGACGTGTGCACTGTGCAGCTTGCCGAAATGGCCTCGTTGTTTAGCTAAGGTTGCAGTTATTAACCATCTTAGAATATCAACTTTCGACGTTTTTGGGACATCCTTTATGGATGGTGATATATTCATAGAAATGATGAGCACTGATTCACTTGTTTTACGAATTATGGATTTGGAAACACATCACGTAACAATTTGAAACACAGACCGTGTAATGCGAAATGTGACAACACGGTATGTTAATGAACAGGCTTTATAGTTAAACGAATTTCCGGTTCCGTTTATACTTCCTATGGTTTTAGTCCACGCAGCAACATTAAAAAGTAGGCTTTATATCGTAAATGTCAAGCAACCTTTGGCGGGCCGCACAGAATCGCTCCGCGGGCCGGATTTGTCCCGCGGACCGCACTTTGCCCAGGCCTATTATTGGAGGTACAGAACTTCAGTATATTCATATTCAGTATATTATTCATATTGAAATGAAACCCGAATATTTTCAGCTGACACTAGTCAGAGGTAATCGTCAGCAACTTATTCTCTACTAGTTGCTGACGACTACCCCTGACGAGTGTCAGCCGAAAATATTCGGATGTCATTTCAATATGAATATACTATTCAACCGTACAAATAAATTGACCGCAAACGAATTGATCGAAGCTTATGCAGCTTACGCTGGGGCGAGATAGCGCAGTGGTGTAATCCGCGGATGCAAGTGCAACACCAATGGGTTGCAAGTTCGAGTTAGACCGAGGTAGACTTCAGAATTCCTATACCCAAGTGTTGGAGGTTTATCTAGGCTCCTCCTTGCCACCTCATCCGCGTAAGTTGTGTCTTACAAAAAGCCTAGAAGTGGGTCATGCTACAAGTCGGCAGATACGGAATCAAATATAAGCAATATCGGCGTGGTGTAAATGACCATAGTAGTCGACACCCACCATGAATACATCAAACAAACAAACAAACAGACAGCTTACGTTGTCGTAAACTATGTTAAAGTAATTTAATACCAAAATGTATATTTCTGTTCTCCGTTCCTACCTTAACCAAACCTCTTATTTTATTGAAATTGTATTAGAATATAGTTTATATAGTCCTCAACTGTTAGCGCAGGCTCGAATTGCATCTTATCAATTCGTGTCTATATTCTCCAATTTAGCTGGTCACTACTGAGGCTATGCAATTACTTACGTAGTTTAGCATTTCCCAGTTCTACTTATATGTGAGCGTTACAGCGCCTTCTTGCGTGTATATTTAACTTTATATTCGTTCAGCGGTTTAGAATCAATGACCACTCAATCTGTATTTCAGACAGTTAGCTAAATGCAATGACGTAAGCAATCCTCATACTTCAAAAAGGAAACTTGACTTGAATTGTGACTTGACTCGTGACTTGACTTGACTTGACTTGACTTGACTTGACTTGACTCGACTTGACTCGAGCCACCTCCAAAAATCGAGGGACTTGACTTCGAAAACACTGATCCATACAAACTTCGCAAAAATTTTTGCGCCAAAAATTTTAATGATTGATTTAGGCTAATTTAAGGTAGTTAAATCCGATTCTGTGCTCAGAATTTCTCCATCATATGTCAAAATTTTTCCATATGAAGTTTTCCCCAATTAGTAAATTAATCATATTTCGGCTTTCGTTAGTGACATTACGGTGAGTGTACAACTGCAACAAATCAAATATTGTTATCGAAATCATCTATAATGATGAAACCTGGGTTGTTGTAGAACAGATTGACTGAGTTTTCGGTGAACTTGAATCCAGTGGTTCTCTATCTTCTTTCGATCAGGACCTCTTTTCGACCAATAAGTTTATACTTGGATGCAACTAATTTTAGTCGGTATTAGTCATCATCTTTATATACCACTCTTCATTTATTATTATTATTATTATTATTATATTTAAAAGCAATTTTAGTGACGCATATAGCAACTAACAACTAACACTCTTCATTTAAAGATTGTGATTAGTAGCTAGTAACCTAAGTCAGTTCCCTACGTAATTTGTCTTTATACATCTGTCCTGCAGACTTAATCGGTCAATGCATTTTGTGACTGCACTCTGCTCTTTCGTAAAACGTAGAAGGTTGCAAACAACAAACATTGTATTGTTGGTATACTATGCAGAATAGAATTGTTCACTCCGGTAATTGACCCAAATATGTGGCTCTTAAGCCTGTTTTGAAACATTAGAAGAAACAGGATGTCTGCTTTTGCAAAGAAAAAAGGGCTTATCGTGATAACTTATCATCATTAATCTACGCCTGTACTTATCATGCTAATTCTTTTTCTCCAGTTTTCATATTCTGTTACATTTTATCGGAATCGAGGAAAGCTGTTTCCGAACGCTTTATTTATTTTGGATTATTGCCATGGTATAAAGGGCTTCTTTTGCATTGTCTTTTATAGACAACCAGATCAATGGAGACTGCTTACTAACAGCTCAACACGAAACCTGAAGTGCGTGTTACTTCACAATAGAAATAAATATGCATCGGTTCTAGGACCGTCGATCCGTCTCGACATTTTATGGCCTACACCAAATACCATGTGTAGCACAAGTATCGCCTTACACTTCTACCAATTACAAGTAGAAGTAATAATTTCCAAGACACCTGAAAACTATTTCAAGTGGAATACGAAATGAAAGGTCTGATGAAGTCAGTAAATATCCAAGTATTTTTGGTCGGTGGGAGGGTGGTCGTATACATTCAACAGTTAGACGGAGGCGGTTACATACGAAATCGCAAGATACATCGTTGTAGCTAACACAAAATTACTATGACACCACCCGTGGGTAGAATCTATGAAAAATATATTCAGTTACCGTGATTCAGAGGCTATTTCACGCGTTTCTTATGACAATGTAACTCATGATAGTGGTGGAATATTATTCTGAACTACTTTCTACTTTACAAAAACCAAATTGCAAATGTAATTAGTTCATCCAGAATACTGTTCAGGTGGATTTTGAAGTAGTTGTAAAGCAGTACCACTTCAGTAAGTACTGCAAGTAGCCCAAATCTGCTTGATTACCACAAAAAAGTAGAAATATTTAACATATATAATATCTCAACAACGTGGTGTGATGGAGCAAAAATAACGTCAGATTCGTATTCAATGTCCCCAGATTAGTTATAATTGACTCAAAGAAGTCCTGGCGCAAAAATCGGGTAGAGCAGTGAAATCGATTGACTTGACTTGACCCGAGTCAAAATGTGTAATGACTCGAAATGACTCGTGACTCGAAGGTAGTGACTTGACTTTGAGACTAAAAAACTGAAAACTGTTAAGTAGAAGTAGAAGTAGTCTAAAATCATAACTACTTAATAAGTAGTGCGAGTAGGCAAAATCTACTTCTAGTACTTCAAAAAGTAGAAGTACTTACTGACCATCCTCTGGTTACATTTAACCAGAATATCAATGCATTCTTCTCAGCTATATTTTACTCGTCCGGGACCAAAGTCACTTATCTTATTTGTAGTTCATAACACGTGTAAGAGTCATCTCTAAGTGGGACAAAACGTGCAGTGCATTTCGATAAAGCAGATTGCTCTGCGCAATGATCGCTCTGCGTGACCAGGTTTGCAGGCATAACCGCTCACTATATCAGCGTGACACGAACTGCCGTTGTACGGGATTTGAGGTGAAAAGCCTCCTAGATAAACAAGTGCCTTGCTCATGTCGAAATATACAAACAATTTCATCTGAATAAATACTAGTTTACCGGCAACGATCTGACATATCGATCTCGCCTTCCGACACATGCCGCCTTTTTTGTCACCTGTCTTTTGATATTATCTTCTTTTACTTTTCATTCAGTGTGCATGCCTCCTTTTTAAATCGCCTATACCAGGTGGGTGTCTGATTTCGAAGACTATCTGCTAGTTATTTCGACACCCTTCTATCTTTATTGTATCGCAGTGATGTATATTGTGATGTATTGAAATGATGAAAATTGTAGCAATAAATTGAATTGAAAAAATTGAAAAATGAAATAAAAAAAGCATATCGTGATAGTGGTGTAATTATGTTCGGATTATCACCCTATGGGGGGCCCCAGACCAACGTTATATATATATATATATATATATATTTGGGTTGGCTGGCGAAGTGCTGATTCGATCCTGCAAACGACACGTACTCGTATCTTGTAAGCAGGTGTCTGCAGCCGGTGGTCCGTAACACACAAGTGCCGCACTTCGACCCTAACTTAGAAAAAAGGAGACTGTCTCGGATTAAACAGGGCGAGTGTAACCAATTACTCAGATTTAGTCAATCTTGAGTTTGGGACACCATAAAATCGTGGCATTCATAAGCTGCAACGTATCTAATATCGAATTTTTTACTGAATATATCAGGGGTGGGCAAACTGCGGCTCGCATGATGCATGCGGCTCTTTGAGCCTTTGATTGCTGCTCCAATGATTGCTGAGCAAGTGAGCACAGGCCTTTTGTATTTTTGCTAGAAAGGTTTTACCTGATTAGTGATTATAAATTGATGCAATCTATCACGTATTAAATAGATAGAAATACAGTGCTATCTATCCCGGAAAAGAAATGCTGCTTATAGATTTGATATATCGGTTTAACCGCATCATTTTGAATGAGCTTGAAGACCAAAGGCTATCGCTGCCTCGGAATAACATCAAGAATTTGGCCTTCGAACTGTTTATGACCGCGCCACGCTCACGCATTTGACAATGGAATTAAACTGCAGCCAGAGATTTATAGAAGTTCCAGAGATATCCCTGTAGAAGTTCTAGATATCACTGACTGCAACCCATTGACTTGTGCCTCCACTGACGTCAGGATGAGTACAATAAATTCTGAGAAATCTTCAATGATTATAATACCAAAAACTATGTGCATGTGCAGTGCATTTTCAATTGATGTTCATCAATGACTAATATTGAAACATTATTACATACAAAATCACGGAATTTACATATTATTATTATTATTATTATTAATATGGTTAAAAGTTGTAGTGGCGCTTATCTCCCTTAAGGGTCTGGTGCACCACGGTCTGAAGTTACCTACTGGTATAAGTACCCTTGCAATGTATTTCAACCTAATCTATATACGAATCAAATCTTAAAGGATTCTACGACATGACAGCACGAATTCAGCCACAGGGGTTAATAGCTCGGGCTGGACTAATAGGTTATAAGTCGTGAATGGGATGTCATGATTACGGCAAGACTCAATGAGAAAGGACCGTTGAAAATCGTATCTTGCACAATTCAGTAGAAAATGGTCGACGGTTTCGGCGACATTACAATGGAGACATAGCGGAGTATCTGAACATCCTATTTTGAACGAATGAGCGTTAAGCCTACAATGGCCGGAGCGCAGACGGAACATGATCACCTCGAATTGCCGACATGCATGCATTGACGGGAATTTATTTGAAATGCAACTATGGAAACGCTTATAATGCATCCCTTTATCTTCACATGCGTACAGTTCCTGCCAGAGAGTTCGCGAATATTGGCGGACAAGTGACTTAGCTTCTCCGATGGTCACCTCAGGGACCTGACGATTCTGGCCAGACAAAGCCGCGGATGTTGCTTCGCGGTCGGCGATCTCGTTGCCATGGATACCTTTGTGACTGGGAATCCATCCAAATTCTACCTCTATACCTCTTCCAGTAACCCGCTCAAGCAAGGGGAAAAATTTGTTGAAGATATCTGTCGGCGCAGTGAGAGGGTTGGATATCGTGTTCAACACACTAAGCGAGTCTGAAAGAATCACATATTTGTCTTCTTTGCATCCATAATCGGAAACCCAGGCCAGTGCATGAAGAATCGCTAAAAGTTCAACATGGAATACGGAATGATAAACATGACAAGTTCTACTAACCGATACCGAACGAGAGGGGATATAGAAAGCGTAAGCGGTTGCTATTGAGGTCTTGGACCCATCTGTATATATCTCGATAGCTCCGTCGTGGCATTCAAACATATAGTCGTGGAAACATGCTTTCATGACATCTTGAGTAACATTCTTCGGGTGTAAACGTAGCAGTTGCGTATTGACGATTGGTGGCCGGGCTAATATTGAAACATTATTACATACAAAATCACGGAATTTACATATATAGCCTATAGTTCGAAAATATAGCGCGAAAGGAGAGGTGGGGCATGGATTGATCAAGCCTCACCTGTGATACGCTCTCGTGGGCTGTCGAAAGCCGTAAACTGAGCCCCTCGGACGGTACACACATAAGAATTAGACCGCATCGTGGGATGCAAATGATAGATTTGCTTTGGAGAAGCGGCTCTTAACTTTTGTTTACCCCAGAGCTCCATTTCTGATAATGTAATAAGGCCCGTACTTTAGGTGAAAATGGGTTAACATATTTTGGAATCGGGAAAGGATGACACTTTTTCAAAATTTTCAAACTTAGAATACCGGAGGAAAATCTTGAAAAATGGTAAATTTTTCCCAACTTCTCGCTCAGCGCCCAAAATATAGTGTTTTCCTATACATTATGAGGTGGTTGACTAACAAAAGGTCAACTTTCCGGCTCAGCTTCTGAAATACCCGCCGGAGCGTTAGTTTAGTGCTGTTTTACTGTATCCCAGTCGGAATTTGCCCTATGCTTAACAAAATTCTCCAAAAAAAGAGGACAAAATCTCAAAATGGAGGACATTTCGGCGTCCTCAGAGAACATTTTCAAAAGTCCAAAAAAGGAGTACAAATCCTTCTAAAGGAGGACGTATGGTAACCCTAGTTGAAAAGCAATACGGAGTTGTATCGAGAACCGCATTACCGATTTGCGCGATGATTGTTGCGTGAAACAACAATATGGTGGCTCGTAAAACGCCATTTACTTTTAATTTTACTTTAAAAGAACTCAGAATAATTGCAAGACCTCTCTGTAATAATACCGTGCATAAAGAGAAATACAACCACAACATTTAAAAGGGGGAATATACTTCATGTTATTTGTCCAGGCAGTTTCATTTCAACGGTGGTTTACGATCAACGGTCTAACGCTAAAAAGTCAAGTCCCACTTTTCCCTATTTGAACACTCGCTATGCGGCTAGAATGCTTGATTACGATTAGATAGTTCCAAATATATTTTCTGGGCCATATCGACCGTGAAGAAACATGTCATTAGAGCGACAATACGGTATGAAAGGCTGCTACCTGAATGATACTGACCAACACTTTCGTGAAAATGTACTTGTCGCTCAATAACTATTTCTTTGAAGAACGACGAAGATTCTGTACTTTCCTCGACTTTTGTGATAGTTAAAATTATATTTGGTACTCCGCGAAAAAAGTCCGTAAACTTCTCCGTCTCATTCTCTCTCTCTCTCTCTCTCAATGGAGTGTGAGAGAAGTGTAAGTAGAAATAGCGAAAAATTAGTTCTACTTGGGTATAGGCTAAGTACTAAAATTAGAGGGAAACTACTTGGATAGTTCAAAAAAGTAGAAGTACTCCGTTACTGACCACATCTGTGTATATGTTATGTATTTTCCATGCATACATCTTCACTTTTGAAAGTTTCTGTGTGAACGCGAACATTAATCTATAACGTCACGTGACGCAATATTACTAATTCCAGCTCTATATTTCCGTGAAGTGATATATTAATGTAACGATACCTAGCGATGACTCAGGCCACAAAGATGAAGTACATGCTGCGTTTCTAAACGTCACCAAATGTATCAACTGCTGGAGCAATCAAATGCTATAATAATCCCATAAAATCAATATCTTCCGTCGCTTTGTCAACAATTTCGACGAGGACTTGCCAGGGAATATGAGCTTACGCCTTAACAATCTAGGCCTGACCAGGCAATGTATTCGGCGTCTGACTGCTATCATTGACATTGAGCGGAGTGTAAAACTGGCTTCCGATACTACCTCATAAACAAAGTTATACAGTAACCAAAACCCCAATCACACGGAATTGGTTTTTATGATACAATAAACATATTAAATCAAGATGGATCCCGTATACACGCCAGCTTGTTTTTTACATTAGACAGCGATGTCTTTTTTATATAATTTTCATTGATTGCTTGAAAAAATATCACTCGCTGACTACCTACATCTATAGTGCAGTGGTTCCCAACGTGGGCGATATCGCGATTTGGCGGTCTAGGGGGGCAAAAATGACGAAGGGGCGACAGGGGGCGAAAATGGACAAAGGGGGTGACGGGGGCCAAAATAGCGAATGGGGCGATAGGGGGCGATGACGCGATAAAACGGCTGACCTTTTTTTTAGTCAACCCACGGAAATTGAGTTACAAAAGTGTGTCAAATTAGATATCGAGCCGAAAATTTGACCTTTTTTTAGTCAACGCGCTGGTGATTACAGTTTGTATGCCCAATTTTCTGTACACAAAATTTGGGGGGCGATGATCGGTGTTGACCTTGAAAAAGGGGCGATGGGTCGAAAAAGGTTGGGAACCACTGATCTAGTGTATTTCGTTCTTGATGTTGTGTGATTACGGGTCAAGCTCACAGCAGAGAGTCACTAAATATTCACAAACTGAAAGCTGAATGTTACGAGCAAACTTTTGTAACAAGGCAAGTGACATTTTCGAGATTGGAAAACTGCATGCTCGTTTGGTGTTGATTTTTATGCTGTCAGCGCCACGCATAGAGTTGTCAGAAGTGTAGGCTAAATGCAAAGAATTTCAACCAAAGTTGTTGTGATGACGTGAAAAATTGTTATATACGAAAAATGTTCACAGTGCAGAACCTACCAAGATTCGTTTGTGAACGCGAACCTCTTAATTTCTGATGTTCACAGTCACACACAACGAACACGAACGTGAACCTCACTTTCACACCATCCCTATGGTAGTACCTTGTTGCCTAGGCTGGGTGTCACGAGTGCTGACGTGTTAAGGAAGAAGTCGCTAAGTGAATCAACCACCAGATTGGGATTAAAATTGTAAATCCGACTCTAAAGGGTCAGTAAGTAGTAGGCCGAAGTAGGGATATCCTTAGTTGTTACGCACCCTGACGCTATTTACGTTCATCGTTCACCGCTAGACTATCGTCCTGTGTATTCGTGTTCATCGCTCGCCGCTGGACTATCGCCGTGTTTATTTAGCACAGTGGTTCTTAACCTTGCCCCCAGCGCCCCCCAGGGGGCGCTGGCGATTTTGAAGGGGGCGGAAACGCTTAGGGGGCGATATGGGGGGCGCTGGGCTCAGGGGGGCGGTATGGGGGGCGCTGGAGAAAAATGGCTTCGCAGTAGATGATGTGGTGGTAGGACATACCCTTAACGAGTATTCAGAGCAAATTAATTAACACCGAAAACTTCGTTATATATAGCCTACAAAATACATATAGGTTCAATTGCCATGGGCGTCTAAATGACTGGCATTGAATGTTCCTGTCTTGGCAATCTGAACCCCAAAAGACAAATTCCATCTGGCAGGGAAAAATTATATGCCAGTGAAGAAATACCAATTTGAAATCGTGTGCGTCTTTTAGTTTAGTGCGATTGGGCGACAGGGATTTCTAAAACTAGATATTCTCGTTGGGCGGTATCCCTGTTGGCGATTCTATATTTTTTAATATAGCAGACAGGAGGTCACGAAATAACATCATGCAGCGAAGTCATACCTACGGGTTCGCCAGCCTAAATATATTTAATTATTAGTTTCGGGCCCTACAGTTTCCAAGACATCTCACAATGGTCGCTTTAGTTTTGATGAGTCTGCGCACACTCAACAACTCACTGCGCTGACCCTTGGACAACAGTGCGTAACGACTAAAAAAGGCCATAACTTAGGATTTGTTGTGCGCAACGTAGATTTTCTGTGCGCAGACACCGTGTCGGCACTGCACACGTGCGCAGCTTAGAGGGAACATTGCACATCACTCACCTCTACCGGTAAATCTGGTAACGTGAGAAGAGAGGACAAGAAATTGATAGCAATATATATGCAATTCCCGATCTTACTGACCAATTTTATCATGAATTATCGAAAGTTTTCGCGCTTCGCCCTGGCTCGCTAAACAGTACGGCTGATTCCGTGGCAAAAGCAAACAACGTGATGGGGGGCGGTCGGTTTATCTCCCTATGGGAGCCCAAGACCCAAGTTTTTAGGGGGCCTGGCGAAGTGCCGTTTCGTTCCTGTCAACGGGTATACGCCCGAAGATGTATAATTATTATTGAGTTGTCCTACCTTTTCAATCACACATCGCTCAGCTTTACCGGTAAATCTGTTTACGCGAGCAGAGAGAGGATAAAAATTGATCTCAATATACATGCAATTACCGATCATATTGACCAATTCAATGATTGATTAGTGAAATTTTTCGCGCTTCGCGCGTCTAGCCGAGAATAGCTGCCTCAGTAAATGGACAGCTAATCTAGATGACTAGTATCAGCAAATAGCGGATAGCCGAATGGGGTCTGGGGGCTAAGCCCCCCGGAATTTTGGTTTATCATCCGATGGGGGATGAAGTGCTGTTACGGCCCTGGTAACGAATTAATTGTACCTACGGGCACGCCCGAATATGTTTAATTATTAATTACGTGCCTTTTATTTTCCCATTCAACAGCTCACTCAGCGCTACTGGTAAATCTGATTACGTGGGCCGAGAGTATAAAGAGTTTATAGCGACTTATATATGTAAATACCACCTATTCATTCAGGCATTATAGAAAATTTTGGTACCTAGGACGACCAGGCCACACAAACTTTGCTGACCATCGAAATACGCTACAGGTTCTTGGGGGTGAAGCCCTCAGAAGTTTGGTTTATCACGCTATGGGTGCGCAAGGCAATCGTTTTACGGGGGGTTGACGAAGCGCTGTTACGGCCCTCCCTCTTACTCATTGTCTTTATTACATTCCTTACAATATGAGGTTGGGGGGCGCTGGAGCACGATAATTTTTGAAAGGTGGCGCTGGAGGAAAAAAGGTTAAGAACCACTGATTTAGCACTATATGTATTGATAATAACTTGCTTCCGAGAAATAAAAAACATTCATTATACGTTAGATGATACTTTCCTCAGATATTCTATTATGTGTCTTTAGGACGAATGCGACTTAGTAATATTAACGCGTACGCTTTCGCAATTGCAAGACGCCAAAACGTAAACATTCAATTATATTATAGTTTATTGAGTTTTACTCAGTCACGCAATCAATGAAAGCATAGTAGTATTCGGAATCACATGCGATGGACATTTCGAAAGTCGGTTGCGCGAGTTCCATTCTTGTATCCAGATATCAATAACCAGCAATTCAAATCTTGAGCTTAGATCACCGAGACTCGATCTTGTATGCAATTAACATTATAGACAGCCATTCCGTATAGGTGTAGGTTAGTTATCGTTTGTATGATGAATGTTATTTATTTCTCGGAAGCAAGTTATTATCAATACATAGTGCTAAATCAGTGGTTCTTGACCTTGCCTTCAGCGCCCCCCAAGGGGCGCTAGCGATTTTGAAGGGGGCAGAAACGCTCAGGGGGCGATATGGGGGGGGGGCGCTGGGCACAGGGAGCGATAAGGGGGCGCTTAAGAAAAATGGCTTCGCCATAGATGATGTAGTAGTAGGACATATCCTTGATGAGTATTCAGAACAAATTAACATTCCACAAAACATGTCAAATCCCGAAATTTTGGTCGCGATACGCGACGATGTTTGCTACATATGTTTTCATAAATGTAGTGGGTTATTATAATTCAGATAAAACGAATTGCGCTTACTTTTAGATCGCCAATTTCCCGTTATTTAAAACACTGCCGTCACGCTTGCTAGGGTTATTTTCAACAAAATGTTTCCTATATTGGGTAATATATTCCGCAGCACACAGCGTGTGAAAATCGAAGAATGAGGCACTGATGTAAATCACGTTTGATTGATAGTAAGAGCCCCTTTTACATAAAATAAGTTTTGAAGCTTTGTACACGAAATGAATAACTTTGAGAGCTACAAAATTTAATTGTCGGAATATTTCTTCATCGCATCATAAAGGATGATCTCGTGTTGTGGTTCACAACCTCACATGAACGTTATATAATATTAGTTGCTTTGTTTGGAATACCTTCATGTTAAAATAAAGAACTGGGTACAGCTCTAAATTCAATGTGAGCAGATATATACATCCCATTCTCAGTTGACTTACTTATAGTTACACAAAGCACTAAAATCCAATACCATTAATTTGCCCGTGTTGCCAATCGCCGATATGAATTCGGGAGGGTTCGAAGCACATGGTGTGAGACCGTACCCAAAAGTTGTTATAACAACCTTGATTTGACCCTGAATATACCACACACAATTATTATATGGTTTATTATAGTCGAATGGTGCTCGAGCGCGTTTAAAGCGCGAAATATTTCCAATACCAAAGTTCCAAAAAGACCGACTGAGCTTTGACCTCTTACCAAGATCGAAACTGCTGCAACCCGAACCCCCAATCGGTTAGCTCGAAGGGTGCCCCAAATTATTTCGGTGAATGAACATAAATTAAACATCATGTTTTGACGACTCCCCCACGGAAGAATACGCATAATTATAGAATATAGAAATGAGCATTTCGGCGGTGGCCATTATACCACGCCACGATGCACGAAGACATATGAAGTTCCAGTGAATATGGGACTCCGAGAAGTGTGTCAAAAAGACCGTCAGCGAGAAAACCTTGGCCGAAGAGGATTACCCTATATGTTGAGCGTAAATTTCGATGTATATAAGTCTAATTGTCCATAGGTACTTAAATCGCTCGTGCTGAATTATCATGTCGTCGCAATCTGCACCGCACCCCACAGGACAAATAACATCCAAGAGAAAACATTATTTGCCAATGACAAAATACCAATTTTGAATCGTGTGCTTAATTTAGTTTAATACGTGTATGCGTTTCAATATCTTTTGACGGTATAGCGGACAAGAGGTAACAACCATGTAACGATTTAATTGTACCAACGGGCACGCCCGAATATGTTCAATTGTTAATTACGTGACCTTCATATTCCAATCCAACAGCTCACTCACCGCTACTGGTAAATCTGATTACGTAGGCTGAGAGGATAAAATTTTAATAGTTACATATATATGCCATTACAACCTATTTCATTCAAGCATTATAGAAAATATTGACTCCTATAGGGCGACCAGGCCACATAAAATTTGCTGACCATCGAAATCACGCGACGGGATTCTAGAGGGCGAAGCCCTCATGAGTTTGATTTATCACGTTGTGGGTGCCCAAGACAATCGTTTTTTAGGGGGACTGGCGAAGTGCTGTAACGGCCCTCCCTCTCGCCCATTGTCTTAATTACAGTCGTTACTATATGAGGTGGGGGGCGCTGGAGCACGATTATTTTTGAAAGGGGGCGTTGGAAGAAAAAAGGTTAAGAACCACTGTGCTAAATAGACACGGCGATAGTCTAGTGGCGAGCGATGAACACAAATACACATGGCGATAGTCCAGCGGTGAGCGATGAACGTAAATAGCCTCAGGGTGCGTAACAACTAAGGATACCCCTACTACTTCAGCGCCTCACCAAAACCATGCATGAAGCTGACCGCACGTCACTTTTATAGATACGCTGTAATTTTGTTGCGAAGTCGAGATCGGAAAACTTGAAGAATCACTGTACCATTTAACCCGAACATATTTGTGCTAGACAGTAAACAGAATTTGTTGTATCGTTTCATATCGAAATACTGTTCAATGCAACAAACCAGTAAGTAAAATTATTGTACGCTACGTTTTATGCGATCAACTGCTCATGTAGTCTAGCGCAGCTGTGATTCATTTATTACGCAACAGCATAGTATTTTCAAAGCGTTATCTGCTTTTTCTCGTGACAATGAAACGAACGATTGATTTTCCGTTCAAGTCGGCCAAAAGCGACCGGAACTAAAGTGTACGTACAAATTAAGCGGCGATTGCATCACTGTACCTAAATTTTCACCCGCTGGGGCCACAAAAAAAAAGGATATAAAAAATAGACCGCACAGTTTAGTTCTTGATGAAAATGAGGAAAAGCTGTGTTACCTCAACGACTATATAACGCCTTTCGGAGTGGAAGTGCTAGTTTTTTGCAGTAGATATGGGGTGTGGTTTTCAATTTACTGCCACTATATCAGAAGTTCGATTGGAATATGCCGCATTTTGATATCGGCAGAAAATACCGGTCAATCGGTATCATTGGTATATCGACACCATAACAAAATTGTTATATTGGTCAGGCGAGATTTCGCTGTAACTGTAATCGCACATTGCAGATGTAACCGTGATGGCAATCGATTGCAATAATTCAGTGTCATTATGCTCTGTCTGCATGATCTCGATGATCTCCTGTCAAAAAGTGCGGCTCTGACTCCGCATCCCAAATGCTTGAAATCGAATTTCGCGCATCTAAAACTGATGCAACAAATTTGAAAGCGCGACGCTTGACTCTGACTTCGTGATCAGTTACCCTGTAAATCAAAGGCCTATCTTTTCATGATATGTCTTATGCAAAGGCGTCTAAGCACCGATTTCTTAATCGTGAAGTAACAATGTCTGGAATATCACCAATAAATGCGTCACCTTAAGTAAAATACATGGTTATATATCGTTTAGCAATGTGACTTCATGTATGCGTTCGACTTCATAACAAGCCTTCCGAAATTTTGAGAACCCACGAACCTTAAAAGCAATATCAGACTTATGTTGGACACATATAACATCACATGAATGTTGCTGCATCGATTACAGTCTTATATTTAAATTTTTCGCTTATCATATAAATGTGATTTCGTTAACGTAACTCCTATATGTAGATTTTCGTGATTATATAATATACCAAATACAATGCGTACGGTAAAGTTGCTAATTAGGTAGCATACGTTTGTCATCAAGCAAATATACTTTCAAATCGAATGCAAACAAGAAATATATCAAACCCTACCAGCACAAAAATCTGACGGTATCCGAAATTCGTTAAATAACACCACAAAGATATTTTTCGTGAGAATCTGTCCAGTTGTCCGTCCATTTTTTTCGTGCCATTTTCGGGATCACAAAGCGGAGTGTGTATACATAGGTTGGGTGTAAAAAAAAGTTTAGTTGACTCCTTCCATTTTGTCCAGCGCAATTCGACCGAGCCATTGACTGGTGCATGTTAATTTACAACTGACTGGCAGAGCCCATGTCAGCCGTGCTGTGGTATTCTTTGCTTTTAAATGCAAAGTAGTAAACGAGACCTCCTATGATGGCGACACCAGCCAAGGAGCCGATCACAATTCCGGCTATCGCTCCGCCACTGAGACTTTCGTCGCCCGTGACTTCAACCTCAACCTGAAACTGAAGGTGAAATATTTGCTTGATTCAGTCTAAATCAGCAATTCATGATATTTATATTTTACCGCTCTGACTGTGTACTGTCCAGATTGCGTACATGTGCAAGACGCGTAGCCGCCACTCGCAGAGTAACTGTGGCAGTCATCTGTCGATTGCCAACTATCACCGCTCCATCGAATGCAGTCTAACTGATTATTCCCATCAAAAGTATTGCTCTGAAAATATCAGTACAACCGATTCCGATCGATATGAAGAAGGGAGTTGCTGTTGTTGCTTGTGGTATTCATGGTGATTGTCGACTGCAATGGCTATTTACACTAGCTCAATTTTATTCATCTTTATTCTATAGTTGCCGACTTGTAGCACGGCCCCCTTCCGATTTTATAAGACACCGCTTACACGGATGAGATGGCGAGGAGGAGCCTAGATAAACCTCCATAACTTGGGTAGCAATTCTGGAGTCGACCCCGGTCGGACTCGAACCCGCACCCATTGATTGGTGTTGCAGACCACTACGCTATTTTGCAACATGAAGAAGGGCGTAAAATTAAGTTGCGCATTCTGGGCTCTCTTGTTACAGCAGAGGTGGAAAGTCAGGTTGGGCCTTTCGGGTCGGCAGGAGTTCAAAATATATTTCTGTCTTAAATCAATCCGAATAACCGAAAAATCAAAAGTATATAAATCTGTACCATAGTTTTCGGCCTCAAATAAAACCGCAATATCTAACATTCGGGGTCGGCCTAGGTTACATACAACCCATTAATATACAGTGTACAGTGTAGGCCTATACTGTACACCAGGGGTCGCCAACTCAAAACGGACCGCGGGCCACTTTTCAAATTTCGTAGAGGCCACGGGCCGCATGAATTCGATATCGATGTAAAATAGGCAGCCACGTTCTAAAACTCTATTTTAGTAAAACGGTGAGCTACCTAACATAGGCGATGGGTATATTGACCACAAAAGAAATAATATTTTATTAAATGAATACAAATACAACAAAAAATCATAATCATCAATTTTATTTTATTTTGAACTGTGAGCTGTGTACGATACCTAGGAACGCCTTTCAGCGACTAAGGAATCGATATTGGGACCAGCGAGATACGTTACTAGCTGAAAGACCATCTCCACGTAAAGCTTGATCTTATGGGGAAGCCCTAATCCAGTCGTTCTCAAACCTTTTTTAGACATGCACCCTTTATGATACTGAAAAATCGTCATATCACAAAATGCAACCAGAATGCTAGCAATCCCAACGGCTGGTTTGATGGCATAGAAGGTTATGGCTGTGGATGAGAGCATTCTATAAGATGAATTCCGGACTATACACAGAGCAATAACTATGAATATGAGGTAAATCGCGCGGAGCGTGCATATTTTTTCATTTGAGCGTATCTCCGCATTTGAGCGCATCTCAGATGCTTTCGCGCTCCCCAGTTTGGGAACCACTGCCCTAAGCCATTTCTAAGCGTCTCGGTCTTGGCAGTGTTTTTGGGCCATTGCAAGTCAAGGCAATATGCCCAATTGCCCATTCATATCAGCAGATTCCCCCGCGATGGAATGCTGTTGCCATCACCACAGCCGTTATAGCTAGTGACGAATAGTGATGTTGGGCACAGGAGAATAGCTTGTTTTGAAACAGCAACAACAACATGTTGAAACTATAGTCAATTTCAGCATTTGAAATTGGATTTCTTAGCTTTCTTCCGTTTTCTCAAATCAGGTCGCGGGCCGCAGAATATGACTTGGCGGGCCGCATGCGGCCACCTGCTGTACACGGTCGGATTCGACTTCTGCGTCACATGTCTGGCTAATCAACGCACAGGCACAGGCAGCTACTATGTTACCACTCATAAAGTAGAAGTAATGTTGGGATTGATTGTCATAATATATTACGATATAGGCCCTATCGTCATTTTAACAAGCTATATGGTATACTCTCAATACAGATAGAATATCTATTATTTTATGATATATTTGTCAGCAACCCTCCACATCATTCAAGATTGCGAGATGTCTTTTAATGACCAACATATAGTTAATATTGGTTCTATTATTTTCATAAGCGCCGAACACACAATATACAATGAAATGCGCACGACAAGACACAATCCGCCGCAATAAAGTACAGATACTGGGATAGCAAAACGACCCCGTACGGTTTATTAATGTAACTACTGGTAAATGCTGACATGGCATGTACAATAATTCACCGTCCACTCGCATCATCATTCATTATTCACTCATAAATAGCTTTGGATGTGATAGAGACGGGGACCGTAGGCCCCAAGGGGACACACTCTTTCCCTTCAAAAGTCTAACGTCAGCATCTGTGGTAATTTTGATCTCACAGCAGAATCAAAGTATAGAAATACGAGATACGACATACAATTTCTCAGAATGAGTGCGAGATAGCACCAAAGTAACCCAAGAAAATAAATCCGTGACTTCAATTGTATAAGCATCAATAGTCACTAGTCAGTCATCCCTTACCTGTGTCTCGATGACAGACGTGATAGGAAAGTTCATCTTGAACCCATTCGCAACATTAGTTCCATTCACTGAATACACTATATCTCGCGATATAACGTTGATGCCTGAGTACGGAAACAAACTCTGGACATTACTGTACATGGTGAACGTTATTCTCTGTGAACTGGAGCCTGAAATGTGATTTTTACTGTATATACAAATCGGTAACAATAACGTGTGTATCCAAACCCGTTGAAGTCGCTGAAATATATGAGCTGGCAGTCGGCGGGGTGACGATAGTCAAAGTCGGATTCGATTGCACCAGATTAGATGAGACTTCTCCGGCAATAACGTAGTGGTAAGTTTGACCACCTAAAACAGGCGAGTTAAGACTGTTTTCTGCTATCTGCGTCATTGAAGTCGTATGTGTTCAATTACCGGTGAACGACCGCGTTACGGTATTAGTAGCAGGTCCCACAACGGCCATAGCAAGAGTGGGCTGTTGGTTGTCATAGAAACCGTAATCATTACTCCCGTCGTTCGTCAACTCCACATTTTGCGCCATGTTGTTTACGGACGTGGTTATGCTACGAGTAAAGAAGTATTCACATAAAAATTCGCACAACACGATCAACTAATCAAATCAGTCATTCATCACCTTTTACTAAATCGATGTAACATAGGCGAAAAATACCTTTAATAACACACGCATGATTTTTATGACGTATCGTTGATAACATAACATAAAATGCTTGCTATTATTTATAGAACGAAATGGCATGGAGCATGTCAAATATGTCGTCAAAGTAATAAGGACAGTAAGGAGACCGCATCAAACACTTAGCTGAGCTCCGTAATATATCTCGATCATATAGGGTCGCATATCATATACATTTATGATATCACAATCATGAATGAGAGAGAATAGCATACTTAGATCGATTTCGTGGTATTTTGATGCACGAATCAATCCAATAAAGTCATAGGCCTAGCCATGATGAACATCAGATGGTGCGATAGAGAAGTGGGAGGAATAACGGAAAAACAGTGGTATGAAGCATTTGACTAATTGTGACGTAGTGGAAACAGATTGGAGCCTTACGACCCCTGGAATATAGACACGTCTAGAAAGACAGCTGGGTGATCGACTATAAATGAAAGGGGCGCTAAAGTGCTTGCGTTAATACCAACACGACAGAATGGTGCTGTATACAGTACATAGTAGATACTAGTTAACTATAGTATAATCGTGGAAAGGAAGGGAATCTAATTTGTATCAAATATACCGCTCGATAGTTGAAGTTTATTAATTGTAACTATATAGTCAAATAATTTGTAACCGAGATCGCTGTAGCTTGTCCCGTATTTCCACAGAGATGGTCAAAGCAGTTATCATAGGTACTAAAGTAGAAGATGTACTATCGCCGTAAATTTCGACTCAAATAGAAGTAGAAGTCGCGATTTACAAGCAGGGCTGTGGAGTCAGAGTTTGGCTAATTTTCCCTTGATGGAGTCGGAGTCGTGAAAACTGTGGTGGCTGGAGTCGGATTTTGTGAAAATGACCCTAACTTCGACTCCGACTCCAACTTGATTATCATGAAAACAATTGCTTTCAAAGGCATCTTTAATTTACTAATCTATAATAGGATTTTTATGTACCATCAATCACTGTTATTAGTAACGATACAGATCAGGGACGGCCAAATGTGGCCCGCGAGAAGGTTTTGTGTGGCCTGCGACGTAATTCTCGAAATTAGATATAATATCAGGTAAAATGGCAAGGCCAACCAAAGTTTGATTAGCCTGACTGCGAAATTTGATGATGACTAAAACAACAGTTTCGCGCATTGGCGTAACCAGGTGCCAGCCAGATTCATCGTACCAGATTTATTTGACTTGAAATTTTTCTTAGCACTTTGCATGATTTATTGTCACATTTCTTGCGTTTAGTATTGGAGCCACTCCCGGAAATTATAAATAAGCGTAATTTACAGAATTGAGTCCAACTATACTCGCAATTAGGAGATAACGTGTCGTCCAACATGCGACTTCGCTTGTGCGCTCGAAGCGAGATCGTCGGCGATGAATCATTTGCACAAAATGACAGGGGCATGCTCACCGAAACCGTCGATATTGCTATGTCTGAAACGCCAAATAATCCTGTCCTTGCCAAATGAGCCCATTACTATACAGAGGCACCTCCAATATATACATACTTCATATATATATATATTTATTGATCGAATTCATTCATTACCTTTGAAAAAATTTCGTGCCTTACGCGACCAGGGCATGACTGAGGGCTGTTCAAAAAAATCTTTTTTTCCTGAATCTTGCTGGTTACGTGATTAAATCGTTAGGTTGCCTTAAAAAACGACGCACACCAAATTTTAATTCATTCTAACCAATAATCGCTGATTTCGTACAGTTTGAAAATTTTGAATTTACCCAAAGATGCCAAAATTTTTTTTTGTCAGATATTTCTGTTAACCCCATGAAATCGTTGCGCTGTCTTCAAAGACGATGCAAAACAAATTTGACTCAATTCCAACCAGTAGAAGCGGAGCTATTTGATTTTTCTTCGATAAATCGGGGATTATCCTAGATCGGTGGATAAACCAAGAATTATCATCGAAAAACTCAAATAACTCCGCTTCTGCTGGTTGGAATTGAGTCAAATTTGTTTTGCATCGTCTTTGAAGACAGCGCAACAATTTCATGGGGTTGACAGAAAAATTTCACAAAAAAATATTTTGCATCTTTGGATAAATTCAAAATTTTCAAACTGTACGAAATCAGCGATTATTGATTGGAATGAATTAAAATTTGGTGTGCGTCGTTTTTTAAGGCAACTTAACGATTTATTCACGTAACCAGCAAGATTCACGAAAAAAAGCTATTTTTGAACAGCCCAGTACAGTTGCACACGGAGTTTTCATGACAAAATTGTTATCAATTTTAAAGCGTAGTCATATAAGTCTTGTTTTCAATGTTACCTAATTCGGTTCGTTCATATCGGACGACTAAAAAAAGGTTATCAACATTCAAGTTGCGCACGCAATGGTTCGTAAACCTCACGTGGCCCATTGGCCGAAATAGTTGGCCACCCCTGACATAGATAAAATTAGACAATATTTGCAAATTACAATTCAGTTGCACCGAAGAAGAAAGAAGCAATATGCATCTTCGCGATGCAGTCACAAATTGATGCAATTTTTGGAATTATAACGTGATATTGTGACAGAGCAAATGTATCGTCTGGTTGTAAAATTGATGTAAAGATATCGAAACGCTCCTTCCAATTTGACAAAATTAAAAAAATTTGTAGTGTAGCTTAGCTGCTTGGGTCGAACAAATGATTAAGAAAGACTGCAAGTCCTAGTCCTTGAATACTTGATCAAGTGCATGTAGACTAGACATATGCTATTTGACTACTTCCTAAATTTCGTTTATGACCAATGCCTATTAGTAGTTAGAGTGTGTGTGCTTGTAATCAGTACAGTGTGTCATAAGAAAATTAATAAGATGTATCTCTGTAGTAGTTGCTGACTCATACACAAGAGTCACACTTCGATTGTTTTATCTACATTTTATTGATACAGGACGGGATATATGTCTTGTTTGAATGATTCATACATATTAGGTTATTAGAGAGTCCATGTTATAAAAACTGATAAAATATGAAAATGGAAGAATATTTAGAAGGGCAATCTTTCTGACATAGTGAATAATTCGAGCTGTGCAACAATGAAACAATTTGGCATGCCATCGTTAATCATATGCTTGCATATGTTTAATGGTTATATGATAGTCATTTAACCGTCACTGTGGCATATAATTTTCCAAGTAAATTGGTAAAACTGTTGGAGTCGGAGTCGGTAGTTTTAAAGACCCAGGAGTCGGAGTCGGTCCATTGAAAACGTGTGGAGTCGGAGTCGGTGGTAAAATTGACCGACTCCACAGCCCTGTTTACAAGTATTTAAAACCTAAGTATTCAAGGCCTAGTTTTGTCTAGAAAACTGACAGGTAGGAGTAGAAGTAGTCTAAAATAATAACTACTTGAGGAAGCAGTGCAAGAAGGCCAAATCTGCTTGAAGTGTTCCTACTTCGAAAAGTAGAAGTATACTTCGTTACTGACCACCTATGTATTTCCAATGCAGAAATATAGGCCTAGCCATTTACGCGAGGATAGATCAGTTGGACCGGGTAATCTGGAAATATATTCAGCCGGTTAAAATACTGACGTTTCCGAATTGGTTGCGAGGGCAGCCTGTCCGCCGGTTGTATTTGCGAGAAGTATATTATTTGTGATTGTCATGATATCATCTGCATTCTGTAAAAGGAGGAATATTCTTAGTCAAGAATGGCGTGCGTTGGACAGATGTCACATTCAAACTATCAGGCTGATCGGGAAGACAAAATAGCATTCTTTCAACAGTCTATAGCAGGGACGGGTTATAGGGTCTACCTACTTGTCCAGTCGGCGGGCTTGCCATGGATAAAGAACGAACTTACAGGCTGGATCACTGGAGGTATAGTTCCATCATGACGTGACCACTCAAATCCGTTGTGACGTAATAAAACATGTGGCGTCACAATCTTCCAGAACGGAACTTAACTAGCGCTATACAAAATCCCTGTCGGATCCGGCCTGCGGGCCGTATGGAAATCAATTACTGATTTGTGTAATCAGTATTCCACTTACAGAGTGCATTCATTCAAAGAGTTCCTGTATATTTGGACAATACCATACAGTGGTCGGATTCAGCCGGTGCGCAGTGGTTCAATAAAACCGTCTCGCGAAATTTATAAAATCAGAGAACCGGTGAGAATTCTTGGTTGCTGCTAATCATTTTTACATAACAGAACCGGCTGAAAAAATTGACTTTTGTGCCTGACCAAAAATATAAATCCGACCAATGCATATAAGACACCTTTCACCTTGTAGTGCTACATCATCACTCGAAAACGGAGATGGCGGGGGAGTATAAAATATCCATACAACGGCCAAGTTGAAATCACAGACGATGCGTACCTCGGCAGTTATATTAGGCTGTTGCGAAACAGTTTCCAACGTTGTAACAGTTTGATTGACGGTGTCTTGTGTTATCTCGTCTGGATTGGCGGTATCCACGATCGCATTATTTAAAATTTCTTCGTTGCTACTACCATCTGCACTGCAGTCGATGTACGTTGGATCCGAATAGGATCCGGTAGATTGGCACACCACGTACGCGATTGATCGATTTGCGTTGTTTACTGAACAAAAAGAACGGCATACAAGCAAGACTTCGTTGAATAGTACCAAGCAACATTAGCGGCTGAGCGAATCGATATCACAGTAGTGATTCTATATTTTTATTATCCAATTTTCTGTTTGGCTGAAGTTAATAGATATATTTGACGGACGATTGACGATTGTAGACGTTCCTGCCTTTCGCACATTAAGAGGTGAGAACTGAGAACATTCAGAGTGACCTCATTACGCTTGTGAATTTCACATATATCCGCGACGTCTCCTCTACGCACCCGTTCTGTACAAGCATATGATTGCGTCCGGCGCCATGGGTGTGTATCCTTATAGCCCACAACCCTATATTGCATAGGGATGCGTAAGTGTTTTGCAGTTCGAGAGTATAGTTTCAATTGTGAACATGAAAATATTGCTGCCAGTTTGGATGTTAAACATCGATTTTTTGAAATATCCCTGGATTTATTGGAGGATAGCTAACTAAAAATATGACAAGCCAAGCTGACTCAATTAAAAGCTACAGTCCTCTCTCTCTATGTGCATGTGCAGTGTGCACCTGCAACTATAGCTAGGTTAGTAATCTAGATGTGTAACACCACGACGCATCTCGCCTAGGCTAAACATTTTCTTCCTTCAATCCAAGATATAAGTTCTCACCAACCAATAACATGAACGGTTTTGGTTTCGTAAGTAGGCTATAAATTGTCGCATCCGCGAAAATCAGTTAGTTTCTCAAATAATATTTGGATGGTATATGCCGAGATTGTTTACATTTCCGGAGATAATGCTATACATGTCAATCTATCAAAAAGTCTTACCGCATGACGGTAAACAAGTCACATTCGCCGTAACTGTTGTTCCCACTTGACTCGACTGGAAGGTAACCGATATCGTGCTGCCATCAGTCGCAGCGTTCGTCGAATTGTCGCAGGGTTCGGAGTATATATCCGTATAGTTTATGCTGCGAGAATACTCTGCACACACTGCACGAATATTGAGAGAAAAGTATATAAATTTTCACTCTGGCTGACCAGCACACTGGAATGATCGTAATGCAATACCCGTGTAATCTATTGATCAGTAATTGTAACGACATGATACAAAATGATAATTACTTCGAATACAGCTTCCATCTTCGCCTTCCACGAATCCTTCGTTACATCTGCATTGACCATTTCCTATTGGAAAGCATTCCGCGTTTTCTTGGCAATCCTTATCCGCGCATGGATTCACTGGAAATACAAGTGTGTTACTGTAAATATAATGACAATGATTTATCAGAGATGCAATCAACTCAACACCTGTCATCGCATGCACATCAATAGTAATAACAATTTGATACGCGTACTCCAAGTAATATCACCTGTTGCTGCTGGGGTGGTCGTGGCTGACACCGTGTCATTATCTGATGTACCTATATAAGACAAATCATTTGAGTGAAGCACATGGATAAATGAAACCTATTATGCAAAAAAATGTTTTTTAGGCATTTTCAGACAAGACCTAAGAATTTTGCACACAAACTGATTCGCGCATGCGGCATAACACTATATCGATTATTAAAAATAATTGGTCAAATGACCGAACCGAATTTACAGGTCATTGGAAACTCTGTAATAGGACGTCATGATCCAAACCAACATTGAAAAGTTATTCCTAAAACCCAAAACAGTACAACCTATTGTGCTCACAGTCTGCATAAGAAAATGGGTGAATTCTTTGGACTAATTTTTATAGTCATTGACTCGTAGACGAATCCTGCAATGTACCAGGCGGAATATATCCACAAAATAGGACTGCACAAAAAGATGTGCAATAAAACGGCGACGAGTCAAACTAGTTTGTGAAAGACCGTGGTTAGGTTTTGCTGCTGGTTGCGCTACAAAGCTGCCAGCACACATAACAATATTTATTTTACAAATGCTATGTCGTCAACTATATATTCAAGGCGACACTGACACTATACCAGAAGATAAATTTTTACCTGTCGAGTTTGCCGCTGGAGGCACAGTAGAGTTACCTGAAGATGCAATATAAACAAATACGAAGAGAATCTTGGCAGTACAGAACTTCAATATATAATTGAATAATATATTCATATTGAAATAAATAAGTATACAAAGAGATAATTTATGGTCGAACGCTTACTTATTATAGTCTAAAGTGGGGTTACAAGATTTTGAAAATCTGAAAAGATGACACTTTTTCAAAATTTCAAACTTGCTAAACCGAAGAAAAATCCTGAAAAATGATAAATTTGTCCCACTTCGTGGTCGGTTGACTAAAACAAAGGTCAACTTTCCGGCCCAGCTACCGAAATACCCGCCGGAGCGTTACTACGGTACTGATTTACTGTATCCAAGTCGATTTTGCCATATATTTAACCAAAATCCTAAAAAAATACAGAATATCAAAAAAGAGGACATTTGGGCGTCCTCCGAGAACACTTTCAAAAAAAATCACAAAAGATGACAAATCCTCTTAAAAGAGGACTAATGGTAACCCTAGTCTAAAGACCCAAATAAATATCATTTGAGGCAGATACGAATGAATGCGATAATGTCGCCGCGATATCATCTGAGCTTATTTGCAATCTTTCGTAGGGCTTTGTCGGTCTTTGCGGGGAAACGTTACCAGACAGTAACAATTGAAATTGTTGATGAACAATCGCATGTCGTAATCAGGAAATTTATGACTTTTTACAAGAAAATGTGCGTATGTTTTGACAACATAGATGTTGAATCCTATTTTTAGGGATGGTGTGAACCTCTGGAAGGTTCAGGTTCCTGTGAACGCGAACCTTTGTGAAAGGCTTTGTGTGTACACGAACGTGACCCTGATGACGTCGCGTGACGTCATATTGGTAATTCCTATCCTACATTTCACTGAGGTAATAGCGTGGCACACGATAACTAACGACGACTCGGGCCACATAATGTCACAATGCTGAAATACATATTGACGTTTTAAATATCGCCAAATGTTTCAACTGGGGCAACCAAATGATATAATAATCACATGAAATCAATATCTTCCGTCGCTTTGCCAACAATTTCGACGAGGACTTGCAAGAGAATATAAGCTTACGCCCGAACGATCTAGGCCAGACCGGACAATGTATCCTGCATCTGAATATTGCTACATTGATATTGAGCAGAGTGTAATACGGGTTTCTATACTTGCTACCGATACTCCCCCATTAACAAGTTGAACAGCAGTAGCCAACACCCTGATCGCACGGACTTAGTTTTTATCATACAATAAACATCTTAACTCCGTACATTTGCTAGATTTTTACATCAGACAACGATATCAATTTCATTGATAGGTTGAATAAGCATCACTCGCTATCTACATGTAATGCATTTCGCTCTTGATGTTGTGTGATTGCGGGGCAAGCTCACAGCAGAGAGTCACGAAATATTCGAGAAAATTTTTGTAACGAAGCAAGCAAAATCTTTCAGATTGTCAAGGTGCATGCTCGTTTATTGTTGATTTTTTTATGCTGCCAGCGCCATGCATATAGTGGCCCGCAATTGGAACGCAATAAATTTCAACCAAGGATGTTATAATGAAGGTAAAATTGTAATATATGAAAAAGGTTCACAGTGCAGAACCTATACCAAGGTTCGTTTGTGAACGAGAACCTCGAAATTTCTAAGGTTCACACACAGAACGCGAGCGATAACGTCACGTTCACACCATCCCTACTATTTATTCCACACAATACATATTTCGAGAAGTGGTCGGTATAACGAAGTACTTTTAATTATTATATAGAGTAATCGAGTAGATTTTGTCGACTTCCACTAATGTTGCTATTGAACGCTTCTTCTATTTTAACCTGAAGAGCTCTTGAAGCCAAAATACTTAATTTTTTAAGTATTTTGTCAAGAAGAAAAGTAGTTTGGAGATATAAGATATAAGTCATAATAACCAGGCGACGTTGTCACAGTATCACGGCATAGCATAATAAACTTCTTAAAACTGTGCTTGCATGTGGAATCTGTAGTCACCTAGCGTTTGAAGTGAAGATCAATTTCGCAGCTTATGCTACAATTTTGCAGATTATGCGAAGTTATCACAAGCAATTGGCTAACCAAAGTCTGTGACGCTTCGTCGTTGGCTTGTTGAAACTATCTAGTTACCGTTGAGACCTTATGTTCTCTGCTACTAGTTTTGGCACATTTCGAAATCGCTGTTTCTGAGTAATTGAGGAACAGCAATAACAACATTGACGCCACATCTATTAAACTTCAGATTTAAAGCCAGCTCGGTAAATACGCAGTCTGTACTCATCTAATGACGCTATGGATGTAGTCAGATCAATGATATAAATCTGGTCAGGTATCACTCAGGCATCGCTGGTATCATTCAGGTATCACTCAGTTATTGCAGCCTTTACAGGTATAACTCAGGTATGACACAAGTATCCCCGCGATACCTGAGTGATACCTCAGTATATCTAATTCTAAAGGGCCTTTCCAACAGCCTGATCTAACGGTATCCGTGAAACTATACAGCAATTTTGACGCATGGTACATCGAATGTATACAAGTCGGGCGATAGACCAGGTCTTATTGCACCATTCCACATTAACGATACATGTCGCCTGCAACGTACATTCTCCATTTATTCAATAATAATAAATTACACTTTGTCTTATTATAAATTGCTATCTTAGACGACAGTCCAATTTCCGGTTAGGGGAATGCGCTTTCGTTCTAATTGTAGGCTTTTAATGATTATATTAATCGATACGGTACAGCTCGGGGGATCTATGGTTCTCAACCTGCGGTCCGCGAGAGATTTCCCGACCGTGTGCGGAGTATTTGTGCACAGCCATAACAATGTTAATATCACAAATAGTAAATCTAACCTGTTGAACTTGTTGCTGGAGGTAACGTAGAGTAGCCTGAAGAGATAAGTGAATTATCAACGTCTATTTATGAAGATATACTAGGATGTAAAGTTGTTGCGTTATTATTGCTTGTTTCGTTCGTACCTACCTATAATATAATATAAATATATATTTTATTCCGCTCGCGGCCCTGGAACCCCCACAATCAGCCTCGAATTTTTCATTGTTATGGAGATTGGCATTGGGACGCAACAATGCTGTCTGGCTCTTTTTCTCTGGCTCTTTTCGCCAGACAGCATTGTTGCGTCCCAATGTCAATATCCATAACAATGGAAAATTAGAGGCTGATTGTGGGAGTTCCAGGACCACGAGCGGAATAGAATTTATATTTACGTTATCAGAGTGCAGAGTGCAGATTCACGTGCAGAATCAGCTTTCGATTGATACCCGTTTTACGAAATTTAATGCTCGGCAAGCCGGTCAAAAATGACCGTCAAATTGCCTTTAGCCAAAAGGAAATACAATTTCACTGAGCCGTGAGATTTGCTTGTGTCGACATCATGATCATGTAGGACACTATGGTTATATTAACCGATACGGTGCAGCTTGAGGGAATGAGGGATCTGTGGTTCTCAACCTGCGGCCCGCTAGAGATTTCCCGGCCGTATGTGGAGTATTTGTGCGCATGTACAGCCGTAACAATGTTAATATCACAAATAGTAAATCTAACCTGTTGAACTTGTTGCTGGAGATGCCGTAGAGTTGTCTGAAGAGATAAGTGAATCATCATCTTCTGTTTATGACGACATACACTAGGCTGTAAATGTGCGGCTATATTATTGGTCGTTTCGTTCCTACCTACCTACAATAACAACCTGTTCAGTTAATCGTTTTCGAAGTTTCTCATCTCAAAAATCCGACCATTGGGTAGCACAGTAATTCTTGTGGAAAATTCCAAGTTACCTCACCCAGCTTCACGCTAACGGGTGCATAGGCCAGGCCTACTCACCAGTCACCACTAATATGTGTAATAATAATTCATCTTACCTGTTTCTGCATCTCCGCTTCCGGTGGTGTCTGTTTGGAGAAAACAATAAAGATTAATTTCACGTCGTGCGCACCTTTAATTCATTTATTGTCTATGCTCTGAACTATAAGTAGTTGATGCTGAGGAATAGTTAGCTTCCCTGTGCGTTATCACAGTGTCGGCATCGCATGTTGAGATATTCTCAAAACTAGTAATACGTTTGAATTACCACGCGCTCACAGTATCCAACAAGCATATTGAGTAGGTTCACGCAAAATGATGCAAGGTTCAATTTCAATTGCGAGCGCATAAAGTCAAAATCGACACAAATGAAATGCTCATACCTGACGCCGTAGTGTTTCCCTGTGCATGAACTGCAGAAAAATATGAAATTCAGTACTACCTAAACAGGCAATTTAAATAGTATAGTCCAAGTATATTCGCCTATACTAGGTTAGAGTTGCATTTAAAACAAACATGTTTGAAACGTAGTCCTTGTTTAAAACATGCTTTTTTATTTATTTTCAACCATGAAGTCACTAATTTTCAATTGTGACGTGGATCGTCATATTGCTCCTTGGAAATAACGATTGAAAATATGGGGCCAAAATGACTCCTCTGACGAAAAGAGTTTCCGACCTGTCCTAAACGGACCAAAGAATATCGTTGACCTGGACAACATCGTCATGCAGAACGTTTACGGTCGCCGGTCATCATCGTCATCATCATCATCAGAAGATCCATTCCGTTCCAGTGATATACATAACTACCGCGTGCTATAACTGTTGAACCGACAGCGATATCGAGGTTCAACCATTCGTTGTCGCATACGTCTACTACATCTATAGTGAAAGTCATCCGAAGGCTCATACTGCATATTTTTTTCGAGAGTATTCACACACTTATGACATTTTTATACAAATTTAAAAAAGATATCATCTATTTTGAAATGGAATTTGTTTAAAACACTGCTTTTAAACCTAGTGTTATAAAACACCTTTTGTTTTAAATGCAACCCTACTAAACGCTATTAATAGCCTATTGGAAAATCACTACTGTTCCATAAACTTGTAGAATATAACACTTTTGTGCTGTTTGATAGGCCTGTTTATAATGCCACAGCGCAATTTGGAGGCAACTTATAAATTCGGTTAATAATTAAATTGCGGTCGTATTACACGCCGTGCTGAAAGAAAGCGAATCTTGACCCAGATGTCAGATATACATAACAGGCTACAAATAATTATATTATATATATGTATTGTAGGTGGATAGAAGGTATATATTACAACTTTTCTCAGAAAATGAGCTCGACGTCGTATAATTGTGGACGAAGGTCTCCCAGGAAGAATCACAGATTCTAATATTATAGCAACGCAAATACTATTAACTAGCATCACATAAATTACGAAAGCAGAAGGGAATAGTTTTGTAAATATGCGCATCGAATAATATTGGGTTAGTTTTCAATTTACAATCTCATAAATTGTCAGCCCTGCATTTCTCATTCTTATTGCGCAAAACTTCTAACACACCCTTAAGATATGTTTGAATGATGCGAACGTGCGTGTGTATAAGTTATTCATTGACTTGGGAATCAAGTTTCGCCGGAACGAAACTGCTCCATGTCTGAGCTGAATAGAAAGTGAAATATGCGATAGCCAGACTCAGTCGTAACGACGCCCTACATCATCTTTTTGTCGAAGTTCTTCCAGTTCTACCCTTCATAATTTGCACACACTTTGAACCGGTGAAATTACTAATAATCAATAGCAGATTTTGCGTCGTTAAAATATCGGGCAGGGATAACCGCCCACCATGTCTGATCATTAATGACATTACATTGAAATAAAGCAATTATTTTAAAAGACGGAAAAGTGCTTCTATCTCTATAGCAACCAATATTTCTCTTTATAATACCAGAAAGTTCATCACACGATGATGAGCATTATTCTCACTAACTACCACGAAACCTCTGATGTCGGAACAAACTATTCCATGGTGGAAATTATTCTTTATTTAGCGTTTGGAAGATTTCACAATACTATGGAATACATAAATTAACGTTATAAACACATAAAAGCGTATCGAACCCGACGGTCGTGACGACTGACGATTCGACCCAAAGGTAATATGTCAAAACACAGTAAACTTTATTTGTTATGGTCTGTATCCGATACTTCCAAATGGATTTAAACATTGCAGGGGACATTCATGGATAAACTGGAAGCATAAGCGTAACAAGTCGCTGCATAACTATTATTTGTAAAGCACGGCAATTATCATAACATGAACGGTGAAGGTACAACGGGCACATACATACATTCGTTAGCATTTACACACCGAAATGGTTAAAAGGCTCATTACAGAAAATTTATGGTTTGACAGATTATGACATAACATGAGTCGCCAGACCCCTGTATTCCCGATTTTATTTTTATGATGTGGTAACATATTTTGTCCGCGGCGCACAAGGCCGGAAACGGCGATACGCACCAGCACATAAAACTCATGATTAATACTAATAATAATAATTTTCACGATATAATTCGCTCATATCTAACAGGTTTTGACTGCACTATTACGCGAAGTGCAAAACATTCAATTTTTTCTTACCCTCCAACAATGATATTTTAGAAAAAAAGATGTGCTCAGAAAGCATTTAGAAGTAGAAATCTATAGAATCTAGTCAATATCTCATTTACGGTGTTCATTTAAGTTACAACTGTACAGACAAGCATATTTGTTCGTACAATTACAAACTTACCGAGTTCACAGAGAAACAGGCAAGCAACAAATGATGTTAATACTATCTTCATATTGTCGAATGATACACGATTTCAATGATCCTCCGTACAAACTGCCAGTCGCGATATCGAGACGAAAGATAAGTAAAACTTGGGATGCATCGAAACATATACGGGCCCATAAATATACACTGTCGCAAATAAAGTTGAGTGTTATTTGCTTTCACCACACCTTAAAGATACAAAACGCAGTCTTCTATAACAACAGATAGTATGCTCGTCACGAATATAAATTGCCAAACATTCGGGATATGTCCTAACCCGTACGTAAGTCACAGAGAATATGTTTATTGCGTCGCAGTGACGAAGACGACCAACCTATACCAAAATTGCGACAGAAGGTCTCGTGAGTAAATACTAGTGCATAGCATTGAATAATTGCCCCACATAGTACCAGGAATTGACCCGCGCCAATATAAATCGACACGTGCGTTTCGGTGATACCAGTAACCCGAGAGTAAACTATATTATCTAACTAAGGGCATTGGTGGCTTTACCATATAGTAATTAGCTTTTACATATAATTTTGATTACAACAATTTCAGATTTGATTGACGCTTAATAGTGGAGATGCCTAATTCCACTGCGAACCGAGAAATGCAGGGACTGTGATGCAATAGTCCGAATTTGAAATCTTTTTGACTTCGTCCGCCAGTTTGTGTCGGTCAAATAGTCAACCGAAGTTTTGTGAATCATCTACTACGTAACTATACGGGATGATAACCAAATAAATCCACAACTCTTTAAAGCATTGCGCATGACATTCCATTAGATTATGTTTATATAAGTTCGAAAATAGATAGACAAATTTGACTGCAAAGATGGGGCTAGGAAGAAGTATCGATAAGTGATGTGTACATTGTGACGCAAATTTGATTTACGATCGATACAGTAGCCTTCTCCTTAGTTGATCGGCATGTACGTAACAACGACATGTGACTAAGAAAAAATGGCGGACCATATAAGCGACATCTGGTCTATATTTAACGCTTATATTAACGCAAGACTAGGGCTGCATTTGAAATAAATGGTTGTTTGAAACGCTTTGTTTAACACACATTTTAAACAGTACTGTTTTAAACAAATGCCTTTAAAAATTGTGTTTTTTTCAAGTTGTGTATGTGTATGCCACAATTGTGTAAATACTTTCCAAAAACATGATGTATGAGCCTATGGACGACTGCCATCATATAGCCGACGTATACGATATGGGATTGTTGGAAACCTCAAAGTAGTCGGTTCAACAGCTATCAGTACGTAGATATTTCGTGAAAGGAGCTATATTTACCCTATATTTTCAATTGTGAAAGTCAATCAACTATGACGTCACAGTTGGATATTTGCGACGTCATGGATAAAAAAATTTAAAAAAATACATGTTTTAAACAGGGGCCTTATTTTAAACATATTTGCTTAAAATACAAAAATACATATTATGGTATATGTTCGCACCACGCGGAGCAGATATACATTGGCAGAGGTGGTGAATATCGAAGTAGAAGTATCTAATTTTTGCGCGTGCAGCCAGAAACGTAGAGAACATTCTATCAGCTTCCACCGAAAAAAGCTCACACCAGCCAATCACTGAACCATAACATTAATCAATTACCAGAAAGTTACATAATCAAGAAATCTGTTTGCCGAACACTTGAAAATTCAAAATTTCGACGGGGACCACACGATGTGTTCTCGTGGGCCGCGTGTGTGAGATTTAATTTGAGAGACTGTTAGACAGGAATGCATATATGTTTACGGAAGAAAATAAAATTTGGGACGCGAAAACATTTTTTTTTTCAAATCGACCTCACATCACAAATGCACGTATACTGGTGTCGACTCAGTACGTAGAGAGTTAGCATGAAAGCCCAAAACAGCAAGAGACAACAAATATTAGTCGACGCACTGCAACGAACTCAAAATTTGGCTCAGATGACTTCATGCAGTCACTAGTCTACTAATCCTAGTGAAAATTTGATCCGTGTTGGTTTATTTTGTTGAAACTATATCTGTCATATCATTGAATGTTATTCCCGAAAGCATGATATAATCCATGCACCCGTTACTGTAAATGAAAACTTCCTGTATACTGTGTCTAGTGCAGTGGTTCCTAACCTTTTTCCACCCACGTATACCATTTCGAGGTTTATGCAGTGCTCACAGTCACGTACCACCTACCTAAGTTACTCGCGCCGAAAGCGCTCAAAAACGTTTAACCGTGCTGAGCTGCCGAAGGCAACGAAACAGAAAATAAACTGCCCATTTTAAGACGTAGTATATGATTTCTGTAGTGGATCGATTTGGAATTATTGTGGTCAAATATATCAAAACGGAATTTTGTTAGGTAAGAATTCAAATGCTTTACGACCAGATCTCTTCCCCTTGTAGGTCGTTAATGGTGGTATTGCACTTATCCACGACAAAGACGGCTTCAAAAACCTCAAAATCAACCCCACCTGAACTAATAACTCCATTCGGTCGAAAAAAAACAGATTCTACTCGCGCACCACCTGGCAGACCTTCGCGTACCACAGGTTGGGAACCACTGGTCTACTGGTATCTTGTAAAGCATTGCAATTTTGAATGGCGACGAGGTAAAGGTGTAGCTCACAATCAGAGGTGGTCAAAGTAGTCAAAAGAGCTACTCAAGTAGAAGTAGAAGTAGCGACGCAAAATTCTACTAAAAATATAAGTACGAGTAGAAGTAGTAGTTTTGAAAGCAATAACCTAAAACTATTTAAAGTAGAAGTAGAATTCACTGACTTTCAATCTACTGGAGTAAATGAGCATAGTTGTGAAAACGGTCGTAATTCGTTCGGATGGACCGTCAAAAGCTGCAAATTGAGCTGTGCGGAAGATGTAGAGAGCCTGATTCATATTGATGCATCCCAGCGGAGGTATCAATTTTCGACAGAACAAGCATTCGTCCGCATTATGTGATGAAAATGAGATTCCGGATATGCAAATGCGATACTAATCCTTTCTTTACCCGAACACCCCGTTTTAGAAAATATCCTGACATGCCCCTCTGCGCCATATTATTAGGGCGTAGTTTAGTCGAAGAGCAATACGGCGAAGTTGTGTCGGATACGGTGTCAACACTTAGCGCGCGATTAGTATACCTTAATAAAAATATGACGGATCGTAAAAATGCCATATAGCGTAGCTGTATTGTCGAAAAATAAAGGCATTAGTATACACTCGCTTTTATACTTCAATATGTATGTTCTCCACACAAAAGAATGAAACTGATTAGGTAGGTAACTGCTATTGCGAAACAGTCGTTTCAAACGTTACGTTGGGCTATATTTACTGTGATGGAATATTTCATATGGGCAACAATGCGGCGTGAACGGAACCACACAACCAGCTACCTAAATTATATTCCGTGATACATCCGTGACACGCCACCCCATTTTTGTTGCTTGCTTCTCTATACGATCTCCTTCTACCTTTCTTCAGTGTGCAATGTCCATGTGCATGCCTCCTCTTTACATCACCCAGGCCGGGGTGGGTGCCTGATTCCAAAGACTATTCCAAGTCGTTTTGACACATTCCTTCCTATCTTTTCATTGTATCGCAATTTGTGGTGTATTGAACTGATAAAAATTGTTACTAAATCCAACCGAAAACATATTATTCCTTACTCCATATCAACTATGTGCGCGCAACACGTCGAAAATTCTGTATTCACTTCACTATGAAAATTAAATGTTGCTAATCCGTGAAAACGGCCCCGAAATTCGTCAGGTTATCTTTCTGATCTGAGGATTAAACTACTTATACTTGGCAAACTGAAAATAGCGAAAAGTAAGTAAGTAGATCACAAAATATTACGAAGCAGAAGCAGTCAGAGATTGCATTTATTTGAGTAAGTATCGCAAGTAGCGGAAAACTACTTGAGTAGGCCTACTTACAATATAATCTTCAAAATATTCCCGAAACTCATATTATCAATTCGCAAAGAATTTGAAATAATCACTGCAGGCATGGGTGGCCCAAATTTCCTCAAAATATAAATGTTAATAAATAATGTCGGTTGTGAGATGATGCTCGAACAGGAGACACCCGCGAAGAGGTTTCAAGTTACATGACTCGGTAGCGTCATGCACATTGCACTGTTACTGGAATGCAAGTCGAGTCAATCCGAAAAGTGACTCAAGTCGAATCACTGAAAAAATGCAATTCGAGTAATAACAACCCTGCTGTAGACACCTTTTCCACGATTAGAGAGTGTTTATTGCACCAACGCGATGTAAATCGGACTGTTTTGAAATGATGAAAATATTAATGAACTGAATATATACCACATCGTGATGCCGCAATACATCGGACGAACGGCAGACGTACTCTGCTCGCCGGCATTGAGACGCAACAATGCTGTCTGGCGAAACGAGAGATTGGCATTGTTGCGTCCCAATGCCAATCTCCATAACAATGAAAAATTCGAGGCTGATTGTGGGAGTTCCAGGGCCGCGAGCGGAATAAAATTTATATTTTCGTCATCAGTGCAGAGTCAGCTTTCGATTGATACCCGTTTTACCAAATTTAATGCTCGAGTAGCTGGTCAAAAATGACCGTCAAATTGCCTGTAGCCAAATGGAAATTGTGACGTGATACAATTTCACTGAGGCGTGAGATTTGCTTGTGTCGACACCATATAGGACACTATGGTGTGAACGTGAGGTTCACGTTCGCGTTCTGTGTGTGAACCTTGGAAATTTAGAGGTTAACGTTCACAAACGAACTCTCATAGGTTCTGTAGTCTGTACTGTACAGTGTACCTTTTTAAGATATTACAATTTTCACTTCATTATAACATCTTTGGTTGAAATTTATTGCTTTTAAACTGCGGGGCACTCTATGCATGGCGCTGGCAGCATTAAAAAATCAACACTAAACGAGCTTGACAATCTCAAAAATTTTACTTGCTTTGTTACAAAAGTTTGCTCGAATATTTTGTGACTCTCAGCTGTGAGCTTGACCCGTAACGACACAACATCAAGAGCGAAATACACTGAGGTAGTCAGCGAATGATGCTTATTCAACCAATCGATAAAATTGATATCGTTGTCTGATGTAAAAAAATCTAGCAGGCTTACGTGGTTAATCTTGATTTCGTATGTTTTGTTTCATAAAAACCAAATCCTCGAGATTGGGGTGTTGGCTACTGTCGTATAACTTGCTAATGGGGTAATATCGGTTGCAAGTAGAAACTAGTGCGGAGCGGATCGACAAATTCTCTGGTCCGACTCCGATCCAGCTCCGGCCGTATCAGGAAAAGCACTGATCCGGCTCCAATCCGGCTCCGGCCAAAAATGAAAAATTCCGGCCAGGAAATCCGGCCCTACACGGTACGGTGGCTCCGTGAATTGATAAATATGCCTCGTTTATGATCGCACTGGCTTGACGGTTACTTGCGTGGGGTTGGTTGGTAGCTAATTAGTTATAAAAGTCATGCTTATCCATAACGATTCTGGCCGTATCTAAAAAGTAGTGATCCGGCTCCGGCCGTAACAGATGAAGTATTGATCCGGCTCCGATCCGGTCCGGCCAAAATTGTAAAAATCCGGCCGGATATCCAATCTGGCTCCGGTCCATGCTCCGCGCTAGTAGAAAACCGTTTTACACTTTGCTCAATATCAACGTAGCAATACTCAGACGCCGAATACATTGAACGGTCTGGCCTATAGACCGTTGAGGTGTTCGCATTCAAGTCGAAATACAAGCAATTACTACTAAATAAATACAGTCCATCCTCAAGATTACCGGACCACGACTGACCTATCGATCTCGCTTCACATGACATGCCGCCCTATTCTTGTCGCTTTCTTTTTCTATACTGTCTTCTTTACTTTCATTCAGTGTGCATGCCTCCTTTTTACATCGCCTAGGCCAGGGGCGGGCAACTTCTCCAGTCGGCGGGACGGATATGGGGAAATTAAGTACTTGGCGGGCCGGATTGCTGAATCTATAAGATATTGACCCATTTATCCACATATATCAGGAATAAATCGTATTTAATGAATGTATTTCAACGACACCAATGTTACTTCAAAGCCATTTCACGCCGATAATGACGAAGACAATGTGGATTTGAGAACAGCATTGTCATACAGGCGCCGTCATGTCTGCTACTATCTGATAGGGATGGTGTGAACGTGAGGTTCACGTTCGCGTTCTGTGTGTGAACCTCGGAAATTTAGAGGTTCGCGTTCACAACAGAACCTTGGTAGGTTCTGCACTGTGAACCTTTTGGTAAATTGTAATTTTCACTCCATTATAAGATCTTTGGCTCAGATTTATTGCATTTCAACTGCGGGCCACTCCATGCATGGTGCTGGCAGCATAGAAAATCATCACTAAACGGGCATGCACCATTCACCTCGACAACCTTAAAAGTTTTACTTGCTTTGCTGCAAAATTTTCTCGGAACATCCAGCTTTCCGTTTGTGAATGTTTAGTGACTCTCTGCTGTGAGCTTGACCCGCAATCGATATACGTAGTCAGCGAATGATGCTTATTCAACCAATCAATGACATTGATATCGTCTTCTGATGTAAAAAATCGAACGGTCGTACTGGGTCAATCTTGACTTCATATCTTTACTGCAGTGCTTTTCAACCTTTTTGAGCTCCATTCGCACTTTTTTTTGAAAAATAATTTCATTCGCACCAGTCAGCCAAAATTTAGTACACGAAAAGAAATTGAAGAAACTTATCACTTTTGTATGCGAAGAGCTTCTTGGAGGTACAGAGCTTCATTATTTTGCATTCAGTGTATCGTATTATTGACTAATCAAGCACTAAAATCACTGCAGTAGAAAAATCACAGATATCGCACTCCCGTTGTTCTCGAGAAGTTCGTTTCATTTCCTGGAATATCGTGCAGTGATTTCCTTGGAAGCTTAAAGGGCCAACCCAAGAACAATATTCACTCGCAAGTCGCAACCATATCACTTTGCCACTAAATCCACATGTTATAAAATAGTGAAACTGCACTTGATTCGTAGCATCAATGCTGCGACTAGCACCTTTGGTTCATTGTTCTGACAACATTCGAAAAGATGCTTCGCGTACTAAGGTATGTTAGATAGGGTTACCATACGTGCTCCTTTAGGAGGATTTGTCCTCCTTTTTCCGGTTTTTGAAAAATTCCTCCGATGACGCCTAAATGTCCTCCTTTTTGAGATTTTGTCCTCTTTTTTAGGACTTTTGGTCAAATTTATATCAAAATTCGATTGAGATGCCGTAAATAAGCTCCGGTGGGTATTTCGGGAGCTGAGCGAGAGTTGACCGTTTCTTTTTTTATTATTTTAGTCAACCGACTACGAAGTGGTAGAAATTTACCACTTTTTCGCGATTTTCCACTGATATTCTGTGTTCAAAAGTTTTGAAATAGTGTCGTTCTTTCCCGATTCCAAAATATGGTAACCCTAATGATAGACCAGGGGCGGGCAACATACGGCCCGCGGGCCGGATCCGGCCCTCGGACAGTTTCCCGTTTTATATGATAATGTGGCCCGCGGCCCAAGTCTGCCGAAATTCCGCACTTATACTTGCTTAACGTCAATAAGTATTAGTGACTGTATGTTATTATATACGTGTGTGCGCTGCGTGCGTTCGTCGAAGCGATACTTGCAATATTGGCATTAACGATGTTCTCAAACCCAATGAAGTAATATATTGGGTAATTTGGGGTACCGGGCTTAACGAATGCCTTGAAATCTGATTAAGGATTGCACCGTGTGTTAAATGATCATTGATGAGAGAGAAGCAGACATGGCGGCGGCTGTATGACAATGCTGTTCTCAAATCCACATTGTCTTGGTCACTTATCGGCGAGAAATGGCTTTGAAGTGACATTGCTGTCGTTAAAATACATTAATTAAATACGATTTATTTCTTGTATATGAGGATAAATGGGCGAATATTGTATCGATTCAGCAATCCGGCCCGCCAAGTAGGCCTATTTAATTTTCCTATATCCGGCCCGCCGACTGGTGAAGTTGCCGCCCCTGTGTTAGACTATTGGATGGTACGGTGGGCGTTAAAATCAGGAATGCATTGCTATACAAACCCACACAATCCGAGTAATTGATGACTCTTGTTTATAGATAAGCTTAGGCTTCAGTCACTTCTTATCTATGCAGTACACAAATCAACATATCTTTTAATAACAACGTTCGGGATCCTTGTGTTGTCAAAGCCAACACTTTCACCACCTTGAATAATTATCACTCACATAAGATTCATGATTAACACACAGTTATATCGGCCCGGGTAGTCAACGGCGGGATGGCTCTTAGGTCAATCGTACAATATTGGAAAACTGACTGAAATAATGCCAAATTATCTCTACTTTCCCACATATCCTTATACATAAAGACTAATAAGGTTCAACAGTCTAATTAAGCTTAAATTAGGCTGCATAAGAAATATCGTAAGATATACAGCAAGTTAAACGGGTAGAGTTCGGAGTATTACAAAGTTTGTAGTACAAAGGCGGTACGAACACGAACTATAGGCAAACTTTTCCTATGGATCGGCAAGCTTATAGTGGAATCACCAGGCCGTGTTATTTTTGGCATTTCAGGAGCCAGATGCCAAAACTGCCAAAAATAAAAATTTGAAAATGCCAAAAATAAGCAATTTTTGGCATATGCCAAAAATAACACGGCCTGCCAAATAGTGTATTTCGTTCATGGTGTTGTGTTAACAGGACCGCGTTACAAGCGAGAAGAGCGTTTGTGAAAGGCAGGCTTCTTAATCTGGGTCCAGCCCACCCATTAGGGGTGAAAGCATGGTGTCCTAAATGGTGTGGGCACAGCGAGATTGAACGGCTGACTGCATTTGGTTTACGTCATACCTTCCGTTTGTCCAAAGGCAATTTTACGACCATTTTTGACCGGCTTGTCGAGCACTAAATTTGATAAAACGGGTATCAATGATGAGAAGCTGCCGCAGTACTGATTATTAAAATATAAATTATATTCTGCTCATGGAACTGGAACCCCCAAAATCAACCACGATTTTTGCATTGTGATCGAGTTGAACATTGTGACGCAACAAACTGCCTGGCTATTTCTGAGCTGCATAGTCTCGTTTTGCCAGACCGTCTTGTTGCGTCAATGTTCTTAAACAAGCTAACCTTCCCAGAACTCTTCCATGCGAGTTGGTAATATTAAAGCCACCTGAAGTGACAGAAGTCCTCCGAAAATATATCGGTAGACTGAAGGAGACATGATAGTCGGGCTACTAAATAGAATGTGTTGAGAGACAACACAGGAAACTCTTGGAAAAGGATCGAGAAGAAAATTCTTTACACGATGAGATCGATGGCACTGGCGAAGTGATCTCTTTTAATGATGCATGGAAGCCGGTTCGGCCCTCCAAAGATTTTAAAGCTCTGAAAACCTTTTGTGGATGACTGGCAACATTCTTTCCCTCAACGGCTACTGTTGAAGCCGATATTTCCCAGATTCGCTGGGCGAGAAATGAATTTAGGAGAAACTTAGCTGACCTGAGTTTGGAAGCACTGTTACAGTGCAAACGATTAAGTCTATTCAACAGCTGTAACAATCAGCTGTTGAGCGTGTTTGTTAGGCTTTTCTTTCTTTTTTTTTGCTTATTGGCACCGATTCCGATGGATACTGCACATTTTGTGGTGTCTTTTGACAAACTAGCCCAAATAAAGCGTTTTTGTGACTAATTCGAGGCTGAAACTATCTATTTAGAGGACGATGCCAAAACTGCCAAAATAAAAATGGAAAAATGCCAATAATAAGTTATTTTTGGCAGTTTTGGCATATGCCAAAAATAACACGGCCTGGGAATCACAAATATGTTATATATAGGCCTATGCCTTTACGATCCAGACTTGGCCTGAGATCATCAGTCCAAGAACAGGAAAGCGTGTCTAAGCCTAAATTGTGGAGTTCGCATTACAAACAGGCCTTGGCACTGGTCTCTCTGGCCTCTAATCCTTGGTTAGGTACACGAGTAAACAACACTTGTTATAGATCTAATGTGCTAATTGTTATAGTTGAAGAAACGCTAAATTCTGCTGTTAATCAACATGAATGTGTGCCAAAATTCCAATATTTTGCATTCCAATATGCCAAATGTCAACACTGGCATCAGCTACTATTACCTACTACATTCATACAAGGCCCGTATACAATATCCATACACGGTGGACGTTTCCGAGCAAGTGAGCAACTGAAACCAATTCAACTCCTTTTTTCCATGCAGTGATGTAATCCTCTCGTGCGGAAATATTATCTCAAACTTTGCATTATACACGCATCGGGAACGTTCCTCACTTGTGAACTAGAAAAGCCTAGCTACCAACAAGTTTTTAGAATTGCTTCCAAACGACAAAATTTACGGGCTCACTGTACTTATATCGTGTTTCTTTGAATTATTCCACGTCGGAAAATGTGAGAAACATGGACAATTTTCATTCGCACTCATCCGGATTTTTCATTCGCACTATTCGCACCACGCTTGCCGTTCGCACTCATCCGGATTTTTCGTTCGCACCATTCGCACCACGCTCGTCATTCGCACTGAAATTTTTTTCATTCGCACTAGTGCGAACCGTCACACAGGTTGAAAAGCACTGCTTTACTGTATCAT
This sequence comes from Botryllus schlosseri, assembly GCF_051294905.1. NCBI lineage: Eukaryota > Metazoa > Chordata > Ascidiacea > Stolidobranchia > Styelidae > Botryllus > Botryllus schlosseri. The sequence goes on along the minus strand of NC_137249.1, from coordinate 9,154,684 downwards.
TGAAACCAAATTCGTGCGATTAAGGTGCTTGCTACTGCTGCATAACTTGTTGTTTGTGGTATCGGTAGCGAGTATAGAAACCAGTTGTACACTCTGCTCAATATCAATGAATCAATACTCAGACTCCGAACACATTGTCCGGTCTGGCTAGGACCGTTAAGGCGTAAGCTTATATTCCTTGGTAAGTCCTCGTCGAAATTGTTGGCAAAGCGACGGAAGGTACTGATTTTATGCAATTATTATACCCTTTGATTACCGCAATTGATACATTTAGCGACGTTTAAAACGCCGATATGTACTTCATCATTGTGGCATTATGTGGGCCGAATCTTCGCTAGGTATCGTGTACACTGTACATTAATATAGGGCATAGGCTATCACTTCATTGAAAGAAAGGGTTGGAATTAGCGAAATGACGTCACGTGACGTCACGAGGTTCACGTTCGTGTTCACGCAGAACCTTTCAAAAAGGTTCGCGTTCACACGAACCAGAACCTTTCAGAGGTTCACACCATCCCTACTATCTGATCAATTAACACACGGTGCAATCCTTAATTAAGATTTCAAGGCGTTCGATAGGCCCGATACCCCAAATTTACCAAGCTATCAATTGATTTGCGTTGAGTGGGTGACGAGATAGCGTCGTTGTTCAACTGTGTGGCCTGATTAATCTCGATATGGAATTCATGCGGCCCGCGTCCTCCGCGATATTTGAAAAGTGTCCCGCGAGCCGTTTTGAGTCGGCGACCCCTGACATAAGCGGTGCCTTACAAAAGCCTCCAAGTGTGCCGTGCTACAATTCGGCTGTTACGGAATGAAAATTAAGAAATATCAGCCTGGTGTAAATGACCATTGCAGTCGACGAACACCACGATTACCACTAATGACATTAGGGTTGAGTACATCGTAAATGCTGATAATGCAAGTCTTCTCGCTACGACGAACTTACGCGTTAGCTCTACTATCGCACGCTACATACAGACACTAAAATTAAACGCAGTAAACAAGTAGTGGGGAATCTCGGCAGACTGGGGCCGCGGGCCACATGATCATGTAAGATGGAAAACTGTCTGCGGGCCGGACAAAATCCCTTCGCGGGCCGGATCCGGCCCGCGGGCCGTATGTTGCCCACCCCTGGCCTAGGCCAAGGTGTGTGTCTGATTCCATAGACCAGTGCTCTTCAACCTTTTTCGACGTGGTACACCCTTTTGCTCAAAACTCGTACACCCCTGTTCATTAGGGGTCTTCAAAAGTGACTTTTTTTCTCAAATCGTACTGGCTACTTGATAAAATTGTTAGGTTACCTAACTTAAGCCTACACACCAAATTTGGTTCAATTCCAACCGGTAGTCGCATTGCTACGGAAGAAGAAAGTTTCTATTTATTACATAAAATAAATACCGAAAAATTTGAAATTTTTCTGTTCACCCATGAAAGTATTAGGTTGTCCATGAAAATGATGTTCTTCAAATTTGGTTCAATTCCAACCAGTAGAAGCGGAGTTATTGCCGTCAAAAAATTTGGATTTGAATAAAATAGTATTGGTCACAGAGTCTATTCGCAGCCAGTTAAGCCGCCCGCCACGCAAATTGGAATTTATTTCGTGTCAGCCCAAAAGCAGCATGACATTACGAATGATAATCAACCTAAATGTAACAGTAGGCTATTGGGGAGAGAGTAGGTAAAGTTACTGCTGCAGAAGCGGTAATTCAGATCAGCGATGAAAGCAGGCGCACCAGCCTACTACGTATCAGGCCTGCCCCACACCACACACAGTCGATAGTAGCACTTGGGCTGCAAGAGATGTCAGTAACCTCAGATCGTATGCCGCTATACACAGTCTATTTTTCGCTAATTTGCATCACTAATAACAAAATACTTGATTGCAAATGTATGGCGAAATATTGGACATAAAATCGGCATTTTAAAACAAAAGGGTTTTGATTTCAACATGGAAGCTGTTTCGACCCAGGCTGGCTACGTCACTTCATTTATGTGCATTGCGGTATTTATTAACGTCGGGTAGGAAGTACCGATTCAAGAAGTCTGAGCTATCGCGGCGGTTCCCTAAAAAATCACTAAAAGACAAATGACTAGCTGAACACGTGTTTGTTAACTGCATACTTTCCAGCACCAAACGGAACCATTGGTCTATTTGTTGAATTCTAACAGCAGACACGCCACAACTACCAAGTGTGAGCCGGTTTATTGTCAAGGCAGGAACGCGAGTTCCTCACACAGCAGCAGAAAACAAGGAATAATCCAGACTACATAATAGCACGTGCACAGTAACGAAAAGGGGCAACACTAAAGGTTGCTGTCTAGCACAATCAATTAATCATCAATCATTCACATTACAACACTATTGCCGACGGCTAAATGAATAGGAGGAATATTTGCTTATGACATCACAGTCAAGCGGTGTACAGTATTACACTTGAGATAACATCGTACCATTATAGAGGATGTACTACAACAGGGGTTCTCAACTTCCCTCGTATAACGGGCCGCATTTTCACACTAAAAGACGCTGCGGGCCGCAGAACATTATCACCATGTATTTGTGGGCTAATATTAAATTTATGCCTATTTATCAGTCTTATTCGGGCATTTAGCACATTTCTATGTATTCTAAAGCTTTAATGGAGAGCGTTCGTAAGCTTGCAGTTGCTGTTTTTGTGAGAATATTGATCATCAAGTGGCGCAAGTAAATCCCTTCATGGAGCGTACATTCCATCCGTTGCCATGTCGGTATAGTATATGCACCCTTCAAACCCTTCCACCACCAGAGAACCGAACTCTCTGTGTCAATGCGTGAGCAAGCAATTATAAAATTAAGGTGACTTTTTCGTTACTGAGGTCATTATCACTTTGAGCTCTCAGTGATATGAGAAGAATTGAGACGTTAGGGGTCATTTCTGAGCAAATCAATCAAGTCTTCTCCTTTCCTTCCATGGCAGGAGCCCTACACCAATAGTTACAGAAGTCAGCATTGTCAAATTGGTGTCCTGGTCCCCGTCTCACGTTTGCCCCGTCAGCATTTCCTCTGGAAATATGCCCATGCCCACTCTGATAAAAAGCACCTGGATAATTAGCTATGCAATGTGTGTGCACTGTGTGCATCGATGGATAGGTCCAATGCTAGGCTAAAGTAGTCTACGCGGCAACGTGTTACAGAACATGCGATAAAAGATTGACTGAGATCGCTGTTACTCTTCTGGTGAGTGTTGAATCAGACAACTGTAGCTTCGAAATTTGTCAGGTGATGTAGCACTTGCTGCTATGTTCCGGAAACAGCGAATATTCGCACAGTGCGTGAATGTTTTATTAAAGTCATACCTTCTCTAGCAGATTCTTGGGTTTAGCGATATTCCAAGCAATTTTGAACAATGCGTCTGTCACGTCGTCGGCAATTTTTAAAATGATTCGAAATATGGATTGCTGGGCTTGAAACCAAGCTAGCAACGTTTGATATGTATAACTCCAGATGAAACTATCGTGCTATCATTTCAGGCTTCTAGGCTTTGTTACAACAACCGTTCTTCGACAAATGTGACACATCGGTCTTCTATAACAATACAGGGCCAGTAGTGATTATATTGAATGATGTCGCGGGCCGCGGGTTGAGAACCCCTGTACTACAGTCTCTATAGTACCGTATTGCTCATTAACCTGTTCGTCAACCTGTACCGGCCCATAAACCTGCCTTTGTGATAGCTAGCCATCGGCTCATTGTAATTCGGATCTGGTACACCCCTGTACACCCCATCCGAGTGGTACACCCTAGGGTGTACGACAACCCCGGTTGAAGAGCACTGCCATAGACAACTCCAAGTCGCTTCGACATCTTCCTGTCTTTTCATTATATCGCATTTTTTGTGGTGTTTTGAACTGATAAAATTGCTAATAAACCAATGATGAAAATGATGATATATATCCCCTTGCAAGTCCTTGTCGAAATTGTTAGCAAAGCAACGGAAGATATTGATTTTGAAGGATTATTAATTTAATTTGATTGCCCCAACTGATACATTTGACGTTCATAACGCCAATATGTATTTCAGCATTGTGACCCAAGTCGTCGTGTACAATTCACATTAATATAAGCTATCACTTCACTGAAATGTAGGCCTAGGGTTAGAATTACTAATATGACGTCACGTGACATCATGAAGTTCACGTCCGCGTTCACACGAACCTGAACCTTTCAGAAGTACACACCATCCCTACCAAGTAGTATATTGAACTATTTCCTGGAATAGTACGGTCTCGCAACGCGTTGATCGTTGTGATGTACACCACATACTCCGTTGATAATTTTACCTAGTTCTTTTCTAATCAACTGAAAAATAACAAATGCGAAATACGTAAGTTAGGGTCTCCATAGGTGGGGGACGATTCATTCGTTGCAGTATCATACTGGTTGAGTGAGGTTTAGAATTAAAATAAAATCACAACGCTGGTTAAATACGATATTTCATGGCTATTCTAAGTCGACTTCGCGGAATCTTGATCGAATATAATCTGCAAAATGTCATAGAAAATAGTGTCTACTCAAGTTATACGGAAAGAGCCAGATTCTGCCTTCATATCGTACTTCACGACTTTAGTAAAATTCAGAAGTGCGGCTACGACTCTCAAGCCCTGATTTCACACGCTCAACTTCCCTGCCAAACGATGGCAAATTCAGGAGACATGTCACAAATTAATGGACTTTGTAACCAAAAATGATTGTATTTATTTCACATTTATTTTGGTGTGCATGCAGTTTGATCGTGCAATGCGGTCAACTTACCCCGAACAGACGAGTTCATCAAAGTAGTTCGCTTTACCGGTGTCGACCTCGTACCCCGACCTCCGTATAGGCAGGAAATATCAAGCTCTCATTTCACAGTGTACAAGAAAAGCAACAAATATAAGGAATGGAAGAAGCGTATCATAAATCGCGGCCAACAATTAGACTCGCAAGCAAACATTGAAATTCACGATCACTCAAGACCATTCAGACATGTTTTTTGGAATTAACACGTTACAGGAAGAACAAAAAGGAACGCCAATCTTGGGGATAAGACGTGCAAGTCATCCCACCCGCACACACGCTAGTGTTTCCCTCTCTGTTTTTTATTGTTTGAATTCGACGCTTGCTGCGCGAATTTCGCCTTACCGGCGCGCTTATAATTACTGGTCTTGGGCGCCGGCTGAACGGCTCGATACGTGTAGTCTTGGTGTAAAAACTCGTATAGCGAACGCGCGTTTGATTTACTGTCCAAAATGGTAGACAGCTGTTCCTCCGTAAGAGCTGTCAGCTGTTTCAAATTTTTAACGTGGTTGAGAACGCGGTTACAGTTTATCGAATCGATACCGGGCATCTTGAGAAGAAAATCGTACGGTCCCGAATTGTAGCTACCAGAATGAGCGGCCCCGTCTTCCACGGAGCCAGCGCCTTTAGAAACAGCGATCGCGGCATCGGGTTGCTTACGGCCGGATTTAATTTCGTGGAAGAACTCGGCCGCTATATTCGGCGACGGGCACCATGCTAAACGCAATTTCGGAAAGTGAATCAGCAAAAGGGCGAGTTTTTGGTTGAGCTCTTTCACCGAGCTGTTGGCCAATATTCCCCTGACTTTGAAAGAAAACGCTTTGTTCGCGTCAAACTCTATCATCAGCATCGGCTTTTCGTAATGCCGACACATCGAGGTGCATTGCGTGTACAGGCGTCCGCTTTGCAGCGAACCGACCAGGTCGGACAAGCTCTTTCTCTCCACGCAAATTTCGGGAGTCACGATATAATCCCCGACTTCCAGAGTCAACGGGTCGATGCCGATGCCTCTTTTATACAAAAGCCCGGGCAGTTCGCTGCGAAATTCTCTCATGTCGATGATAATTTTGTGTTCTTCGTTACTCGTGGACTGACCGCCCGCTTTGCGTGTGTCGTTAGGGTCTTGGTATGCGGGTGTTGGATCCCGGCTCAATTGAGGCGCATGCTCCGTTTTCCCTTCTATCTCCTTCGGAATGACCATTGTCGACTTCTCCCGTATCAGCGAATGAAACGCTTCCTTTTCGTGCTTCACCGACGACAGGTAGACCTGCTCTTCCGTCGACATTTCGTAAGTTACGACATACACTCTGAGTGGAACTCCAGGTTTACAAGCCTTGTATACCTCGAGTTGTCTCACGAAATTTAGACTGTTGTTGTATAATACTACGTATCGCGGCGTTAATGTTTCTAAAGCTTTGGTAAGGCTGTATCTGTCGGCGTTTCCGAATAGCGCGTGTAAGTAAGTATCCGGAATAGTCGGGCACTTTACCAAGCTGTCAGATTCTTCTTCGTCATTGTCACTTGTAGACGCTGTTGGTTCTGTAGAGCTACCGGAATTGACAGGGAAAAGGTGTTTCTGGTAGAGTCTGCTGTACCTTTCAATCATCGTTGCTCTGCCCCCGTGTTTCAAATAATGGTTTAGGACGTCAATGGTGCGGAGGTCAGATGCGCAAATTAGAGTAGGTCCAGTGCCAAGACCTGTAACTGCCGTCTTTTCATTTGTTTTCGCAATATCCTCCAAAACCTCAGACAAAACTTTCCACTTCGGTGGTTTTTCCAATAAAGGTTCGTATTTGGGTGTCTCGTCTTTCTTTTTGTCACCATAAACGCGATATCTCGCGTGCGAGAACAACTTATCGGTCGCGTCTAGGAACATCCAGCCGGAATTCTTACCGAACGACTTTTCGTTGGCGCATAAATTTTCGACCGTTTTCAGAAACGTCGCGCAATCGTATTGGCACAGCCCGCGCAAGAGCGATCTCAAAGCCCGTAAATCTTTGACCAAATTCTTGGTCTTGCTGCCGATTTGATTCCACACGGGATCCAACTGGGCCCGCACGCTTCGGTCGAACGACGCTCCGAGACTTTTTTCCAAGGATAACACCTCGGTATCGATGCCCGGGTTGTAAGCCTTGATTTCTTGCAAACATGCTGAAATGATTTCGAGCAGACAGTTCTGAATTGCGCTCATCGATTGTGTGATGGAGACGTTGATTTCTACAACTTCAGGTTCGCGTTTTTTCAAGCATGACAGGATACTAGCATGAAAACGAGGCCACAGCATTACTTTACCGACGAACAAACTCTTCATCGTTTTCTCCAACTTGGCGTACTCTCCCAGAAACATAGTCGGATGATCAGTCACACCTTTTATAAATCCATTCTTATTTTTTTCTCTGTAAAGTCTCAGTATGAACGCTTCTTGACACGCGTCAATCATCTTATGTGCCTTGTCTACAATTATGCCGCTTATTAGATCAATCGGGATCCGCTCCATCAACAGGTCCATCACTAGTATGCGGGAGGATATGAAATACACGCCGCCCTTCGCATACATCCTTTGTCTTTCTTGTATCGAAACATCGGAGGTCACGACAACCGGTAAATTTGAAATTCCGAGCTTACCAAGCTCCTGGGTGTAATATTTTTGTTGGATTTCATCCGTGTTCAGGACTAACACGAGCTCTTTTAAATCGCTGTAAAGCCGAATCAAATTCAGCAATATACGATCCAGACCAAGACCTTCGCACAAGACCAGAAGAGCGTTTTCTTCATATAATTCTAAAAATATCTGGTTTTCGTACTCCAATAAATGCATCTCGAAATAACTGAGAAAACAGGGCACAGACGCAAATAAGTTAATTCGGGTCGTTTGGTGCATGGCATGTATGTAATATTGTCACAGTTATAGTAGCAAAACAAACATTTTGGAAAATTACCTCCTGATATAGCAATAATAAAATACCATACAATTGAAGCAAACATACACTAATGGCATACGACGTATGAGAAGTTGATTCATATCCAAAAGAATGTATAAATGTACACCGTCATCCGTCACACACACCGACATCATCATTGATTCACATGCCAGTAACCCATTCTAACTGACTAAACAAATGAAAATAACCATCTTATAAAATGTACGATACAAGAACAAGCGTTCTCAGAAGTCACAACCAACCAATACCGAATGATTTGTACTCTCTTTCCATGTCATCATGGAAAACGATTACCATATTTAAAATACAGGATATTCCTCACAAAAAGTCATCGGCATTCAGACTAGAAACGATAAGAGCAAATTTTTTCCTTGCTCCATTGTGGATACAAAGCAACAAGTATAATCCATCAAGTAAACGCATTCAACACACAGGTAACGGATAAAAGTATGTTTCCGAAGTGGATAAATCAAGTATGTTACACAACTCGTCTGCCTACAGAATGCTGACGCCGAACTGGGGAACATAATTTGCAATTTGACAAGGTTCAAAAAGCCGAGCAAAGAAATACGAAATATCAACTGTTGTGTGATAAATATGGAGATAACATATTGCCAAGCAAAGGAAAACGCATATTTTGTCATACACGAGCTTGCAATAGTGTGCAGTGCGCACACATCCCTCGTATCTATGGTGGGATCGGTCAATAATAAATAGCCTGACACATACTTATATATATGCTGCCTAGTGAAAACATGAAACGTGGCATGTGGCCGGCAGCTTGGACAACTGACATCACTTGGTAAAGCATAAATAAATGACTATAACAAGTATAATTCATATACGCTGAAACGGACAACATGGTTGTATAGTACAATATTGCTCCACTAGTGCTATCAAAGGTGAGTATTCACTTACAATGTAAATCTTACAAAAGTTCCGACATGATAAACTTTATAGTAATTGAACTGGGTAAAAACAAAGGGCACGTGTGCAGAAAAATTGAAGAAACAAAAATCCAAGCATCGGTACGATGCTGTATTTAAATTATCACATCGAAAGGTCCGTGCCAAGATGCCCGCAGTAAAGATCGCATCCCGTTACTCAGTACTCGTTGCTATGTTTATAAAAAATAATTTTACACAATATTTGCCTCAACGACCGGCCTATTGATGATGAAACGTTCAAAGCCCAAGGGCGTCACATCAATTTCCTTGGACAGCTCCCCGGGTCCCGTAACCAGTTTTTCAGCCAGACACGCCGCCGCTCCCATTGCCATTTGAACGCCGTGTCCACTAGAAGAATAGGATGTAGATATAAAATAGATTTTAAACTGTAACTGCGAGCCCGGGGAAAAATATAACAATAACAATTCACAGTCACCACCACGCACCTGAATCCCGTTAGAAAACTGAAATTCCAGTAGTAAGGATGTTTACCGATAACACCGTTCTGATCAAAAGTGTTGTAGTCATAGTATCCAGCCCATGCCGATTTCAACTGAAAATATGGAAGCAGTAGACTAAGTGCACGCCAATGCAGCTAGGCTGTCATCAATCGGGTCAATTCCAAATCAGTCTTGAGCATTCTCATCGATTTACATTAAAAATAATAGAGGTGACACATATCGTTTCCGTAGCTCAGAAATGGCATGGCACCAAGTTTCAATATTTCGGCATGGTTTATCCTCTCTATGAAATAATTTATGCCGTATATATGCATCCGTACATCAAATCACACAAACTAAATATAACTGAAATTGACACGACATCATGTAATTTTAGATTACTTGAGTCACTGTAAAAATGTGTGACTTGACAAATAATGAAATGAAATGATTTGACTTGGCTTGATTACAAATTTCCTGCGACTCGAAATGCATTGATCCCGCTACTGGCCTGTGAAGAGATTTCTAGTGACCAGAAAGACCTCGCACGCAAGGCAGGTTCTGTTCAATAATATGCAACTGTAAGAAAAGAGCGTCGCTTCCATAATTGCTACCTTTAACTTTTCCATAGCTGGAATTCTATGAGCCAATCTGGGCCAGACTTCTTCGTGAAAAAAGTCGTAGTCCACATCAAGATTGGAGTGATCTACGGAATTCTGAAACAGCATAAACAAACGTCCAACCAAAACCATTCTATTATTGCAACCATAAATTTACATCGTCTTCCGGAGACATGCCACAAATATAATGCCCGCCAAAACCCTCCCGTCGTATGTAAAGTCCGGATGGGTCAACTACCATCGGGCAATCAAATATAGGTCCATCGGGACAGTGAACTGTGTAGACATATCGTTTACGAGGTTCCACCGGCAACTAAAATAAAGCATACAGGGTCAGCCTAAATCGATAAGGTCACCGAGGCAACATGAAAAACCACATCCTTACCGGAGCTTTTACACTCGGGTGGTCGCAACTTGGATTCTCCACGCCCACACCCACCATTTCAGCAATCGTTTTGGACGACGCACCAGCGCAGTTGCACACACCCCGCGATTTTACAAGAACCGGTTTATCGATATCTTGGACTTTAATCTGAAATGTCAGTGTTAAATTCGGCAACTGGTAAATAGAAATTCAGAATCTACAAAAACTAATGCTGAGATACAAAGGTCGGGTGGGGGGGGGGGGGGTGGGGGGGTGGGGGGGGGGGGGGGGGATGTACAGCACATGTACAATACAGATGTTCAGAAATAAATTTGTTCCTACTTTTCTGAATACATGATGGAATCGTTAGGTTACCGGTACCAAGAAAAAAGCTGCACACCAGCACACCAAATTTGGGTCAATTAAAGCCAGTAGAAGCATTGCTACTGGAGGAGAAAGTTAAGTTATATTAAATAAAAAGATTTTTTTGCAAATTTTGCTGGCTGCACCATAACATTATATATAGATACGAAAAGGTCATGTGTCCGACTCAACTACCGAAAGACATGTCCCCACGTATATAATCGGTCGGGGTTGACGTTGACCTACCGGTGTTCAATAGATTTTCAACTAAATTTCCTTCAGTTTCGTCGTAACCCAGTTTTCACGTCTTCATGAGATTTTTTAGTTGTCTTTGTACAGAATTGCGAAAAACGAGGACATTTGGACGTCCTCAGAGGGCATTTCACATCTCTTGGAAAAAAGAGGGCATATGGTAGACCTACCTAAAGTACATTTCATTACTATAACCAACAGTGCCTACGTCTAGCTGTTGAGCTTATGTTCAAAGTTTTTCCACCAAAATTGAAATTAATATAGCAAAACTCGTGCTTAATTGCTTAACAATTTCAGGAAGCCAATCCCGTCACCAGCAAGACATTTGGCAAAGTGCCCAAAAGCGTATCACACTTCAATCATCTGGACAGTTGTTTCTTATTGATCTTGACATCAGGCCAAGAATAAGCTACACTTCTCCAGTATGTGAATTCTCGCTCAATATCTTACTATAAATGACTGTAAAACGCAAGGCTACGAAGGCATAAGTCAGAAACGTGAACTGTACCATTGAAAGAAGTAGTGGTGAACAGTAATTACTTGAAGTTAACCAAACATTGTGTGCAATGATACACTGACATGCAATCAGTAACTAGAGCAAACTTATGTCAAAGAACGCTTGACATCTATAACTCACATATGTGCCTTGCACCGACTCTGCAATCTCCGTACGCGACCCATCCGGCATCGAGGCAATAACTCTGCCCGCAGGATTTTGTTCACTTGCATATTTCTTCTTGAAACCGACAACCTCTCCCGTTACGAATCTGACTCCAAAGCTTTTCAGCTTAATCTGTGAGTAAAACGGAACTCTGCAACTTTTGCTCTGAGATCTCATAGAATTTCAGGAGCACAGAATCGGAACAGAGAAAATGAAGAAAATAAATATACTGGAAAATATTTGCAACTTTGACTTTGAAGTTTAAAGTTTGAACTTCTAAAACAAAACTAACCCTAAATTAAATTTCATCAAATGACTTGAACGCAAATGTAATATTGGAAACATCATTCAATGCCACCTTTTTGATACAAGATATTTATATGTAGTTCTATTGAAGTTTCTGCATTAGACTGCATGGCGATGCTTGCGAAGTCCTGTTAAAGACCACTAACTTCATGGTGATTGTTCAGCATCCTTTGAAAGAAATGCGACTTGCGTGTTTGCTATAGCCTCTATTATACTGCCAACTGCCAAGGATTGCTCAATTGCAGGCGAAATTCAACGAAGTTTGTTTGTTAAGTCTCTGTAGTTGTGGGCTACTTTTAAACTCTTTCGTAGCCAACAAAACTTACGTCATGTGAGACATACGCCAAAATTAGACCATGAACTCCCTATTACGACACCATGCAGAAAAATATGATATAACTTCTACAATGATGCCATATTTCTACAATAATCGAAAAGTGTCCAACTTCTTGCGTTTTGGAATTGAGGTATAAAATTCTGATCTATTTGGCGAACCGGCAGAAACCTTACCTCGGACCAGCACTGGTCTGTGGACCGGCGTTTCATAACCTTTTCTCTAGAGCAGTGCTCTTCAGCCTGGTGTATCATACACCCTAGGGCAGGGGTGTCAAACTTGACTGGAATTGCGGGCCGGATTCAAACCTTCGGATTACACGATGGCCGGAGAAGTCAAATGATTCCAAAAGTTCACCTCCCCATTCATTCCATTGTTTTTCACATGAATGCGTTGTTATCAGGCCTATATTCCATTATATTACGAGTCATAAGGGTTCTATTCTAGCAACACCTTTATTCGGAAGCAACGAAACTGACAGAAATACGATGATTGGCCGGTTGAATACAGTTATAAAGCGCTAAAACAGTGGCTCTAACGACGATATTAGTTGACGTATTCCTATGCTCCCTTTGTTCTGGTCACGGTCTGACGTTAGCCCTGCGTATGCGCTTTGAGGAATACAAGAGATTTCAACGGAAACGCGGACATAAGAATTAGGGTCGTTGTTATTAAATCGCGATACGTAAAATGATCTGCCCTAGCTTGCAAAAAAACAAATTAGCTTATAATCATGTTGCAAGTATAAAGGTTTCGCGGAGGCCCTGAAAATGCTTCGCGGTCCGACGATCGAGAACCACTGTGCCAGATTGGCATCCAGTAGTCTCAGACGATGATTAGTATTTAGTACTAGCATTTCTTATACTGGTACCAGCTTTATTTATCCTGATTCCAATTAGGATTACACAGGTTTCTGTGTATTATTCGAACTGGGGTGTACAGGGTTGAGTAAACGTTAAAAGGGTGTACCATACCGAAAAAGTTTGAAGAGCACTGCAACTGCTCTAGAGGAAAATGTGAAAACAGGAATATAATATATTAACAGTTGCTCTTATTGGTATAATGCTATCAAGCAGTACAGGCATAATTCAAACAATACAAAGCTACAAAACAAAATTAGTACCGTAGTACCTTGAGTGCTTCCATTAGCGCCCACGGATCATACCATCCCTCATTTTCCAGGCCGTAACAGGCAAGCTCAATACCATCTACATTCATCCAGGGGAAGACTTCCTTCAGCTTATTTTGTGACATCAGCATAACTTTGGCACCGTTCTCACTAAAAGTGACACAACTGTCAAAATTCCATCAAACGCCAAATTTAGCGACATAATTTTGAACTGCGCAGTTATTCAAATACTAAACAGGTTCACTTACATCTGTGTAGTGTAGTTTGTCATAAGCTGGTCCGCTCCATTTTGTGTCGCAAGGAACAAATATCCTTGAGGATTATACTGAACATCCGGGATATCCTGGCCAGCAGTCGCCAGGTGCTGAAAGAATAATATATTACCAGCATAATATACTATATATATATTGTGAGAGACAGCATTTTTATAGTGCAGATCATCCAATATCGGAAAATAGTGTCAAACGAAAATAGCATATATTCCAGTGGAAAACAACAGTAACTGACCAGTTTGATATTCTTCAAATACTCTGTAGACTTCATAGAGAGTTTGATATTGCATGGATGAGAAAATTGTTGGCGTATACCGCCGCATGATAATGATGAAGAAGCCTTTGAAAGCTGGAATATAAAATCAGAAAAAAAGAACAAGGTGTTTATGCATATGATAAGATAGTTACAGATGGGTCTCTTTCTACAACAGCGATAACGGGAGCCAGGTGTTTGGAGGCTTTGATTGGAGTGAGCTCTTCAAGGTTTCTCCAAAGATGGAAAGCCAAAGACAAACCCATTAATCCGCCTCCGATTATCACAAATTCAGCCTCATTGTCTAAAAAAGATTCAGAATAACGATCAGTGAATTAAACATGAACATTCAAAACAAAAAGTCAAAGAGTCATAAATATTCCTATAAAAACACACTTATTTATCTAAGACAAGGGCCGACTTGACCTAAAAATATTTCAGGATAGAGTGGAAAGAACTCATTAGTGTTAGAGCTCAAGAAGTCAAACAAGATACCGAAATTAGCTAATGCCATGGATAATGAATGTTGAAAAGTCAATAAGTAGTAAAAATAACATGCATAAATCAAATTTATTCCAATAGGAATTACTGGTACAAGTTAAAAGAAGAATAAAGAGATTTATATAAAAAAAAACAGCTCTAATACATATTTACTTGGTAATATTAGAGGAGCATCCCTGTCACCATCATGGATGTCGTGGACTTCATCAAATTCGAAAGGTGATATAATGGCAGAATGATTTCGCTTCCATATCTACAAAAAGAATTGCAGTGACGCAAATTGAAGTTCAGCTAGTGTAAGTGTAGTACAGGAATGGGCACACTTTTCATGATTGGGCCATATTGCCTAAACGACTTGTCTGCATGTGCCACGTATTTGGTAGTACCCAAAACAGAAGATAGGTTTTCGTACTTTTTATTTGCTAGAAATCTGAAAAATATTAATTACATTGACGGGCCACTATGGTGCAGCTGCGACCTATATTTATACCCTTCGCTAACCATACATCGTTCGAAACTATACTTTGGGATCCACTGTTTTAAGTATTCTAGGCCAAGTTTTGCCTAAAAACTGAAAGCTATCAAGTAGAAGTAGAAGTGGTTTAAAATCATAACAGTTGGGCAAGTAGGCAAAATCGTCTTCAAGTACATTGAAAAGTAGTATGCCTACTTCATTACTGAGTACATCCAAATCTCCGTATATACGACAGGGGTGTGCACAGTGCAACCTGGTGTGTGACACCTGGAATGGCTTTCCAACTAGTGCAGAGCGGATCGACAAATTCCCCTGTCGTACTCCGATCCTGATTTTAAAGCTGTGGTCAGACTCCTAGGCCGGATTCTAGAAATGACCGTGATCTGGTCGAAAAACTCCGATAATAATTATCTACTCACAGGATGGTATTGAATATTGACTGAAACAATGCAAGTTACTGGAAATTAAAAACTCAAAGAACAAGCCCAACCCTTATCTGCGAATTTGGACTTAGCATGTGGTATATTTCCATGAATGTTTTACTTCAACTATTGATACGAGGGTGGAAAAGAGTAAGGCTTTCCTATTTTTAGTAAAAAAGCACTGATCCGGCCCCGGTAAAAAATGAGAAAATCCAGCCGGATATTCAATCTGGCTCCCGTCCATGCCCAGCTCTATTTCCAACTTAGCTTATAACACTATACCGGTAGTCTCATTATTAGTCTGATAGACGTTTGAGCAGCACGCATAGCAGTTCAAGTACTTATGATCAATCAATAGCAGCGATATCATGATGAAAGCAGAGATCCAGAGAAGGATACAGGCCACGTGGAACAGCCAAAAGTCACAAAAAGGATAACGGGAAAATAGAAGGGAAGGATAGACCAGATATGTTGTATGGGTTGGAGACAGCTTCTCTTGCAAAGAGCCAGAACTAGGGATGGTACGGTTCTCGTGGAGTGACTAGATTGAACAGGATAGAACATAGATATTTCAGAGGTACAGCCTATGTCACACCCTTCGGATAAAAAGAGAGAACCAGACTTCGGTGGTACCAGTATTGACACGCAAGGAACTAAAACGGCCGAGGAGAGCTATATTGGTCAGTTTTCGCTTGAAATGCCTATCCCAGGTATAAGGAAGAGCAGTGTGTAAGGGTTGCCAGTAAACTCGCCCCAAAGTAAATTCGGCCCAGGCAAATTCGGCCATTACATCAGTAAATTCGGCCCACCGAGAATATTGTATTAAAACGTATTACCAACCGTTAACATGAATTAATTACATAATTACACTATTATTAAGTGATTTGGATGTCAGGGTATGCGTAGATCGCGTAATCACGGGAGATAGCGCGGATATTCACGGGGACCGAATTTACCGACGGCCGAATTCACCGGTCAATTCACTGGTTACTCGGTCAATTCTGCCCTCGGAGAATTTTTTATAAAAATGTATTACCAACTATTAATGTGAATTAATTTCATAATTATATTATTATCAAGTGATTTGGAGAACAGGGTATGCGTATAAATATATATATGTATATATATATGCCGATGTTTACGGGTCCGAATTTACCGGCAGCCGAATTCAATCGGTATATTCGGCCCTCGGAGAACATTGTGTGAAATTTTATTACGAACTAAT
Organism: Botryllus schlosseri; assembly: GCF_051294905.1. Lineage (NCBI taxonomy): Eukaryota > Metazoa > Chordata > Ascidiacea > Stolidobranchia > Styelidae > Botryllus > Botryllus schlosseri. The sequence goes on along the minus strand of NC_137249.1, from coordinate 9,138,359 downwards.
AATGTGTATTATAATACATAATTATAATATTATCTAACCTGAACCCTAACATTAATCCTAACCCTAATTCTAGCCTAATCCTAAACCTAACCTAACCCTAATCCTAACCTAACCCTAATCCTAACCCTAACCCTAACGCTAATCCTAACCCTAAACCTACTAATAACTACTAACTAATAATGTGTAGTATATTACATAATTATAATATTATCAAGTGATTTGGAGGTTAGGGGTTAGGTTTAGGGTTAGGATTAGCGTTGGGGTTAGGATTAAGGTTAGGGTTAGGATTAGGGTTAGGTTAGGATTACGGTTAGGATTAGGGTTAGGTTAGGGTTAGGGTTAGGATTAGGGTTAGGGTTCAGGTTAGATAATGGTATTGTAACTGTTGTTGTTACTCTGGCCCTGGCCGAATTTACCGAGGGCCGAATTTACCGAGGGCCGAATTCACCGACGGCCGAATTCACCGACGGCCGAATTCGACGGGCCGAATTTACTTTGGGGCGAGTTTACTGGCAACCTGTGTAAGATGTTTACACATACCGGTAGCGGTAGGCCTAGTATCACATGAACGTCGTCAACCATAGCTGACCATAAAAAAGGCCATCAAACCTACCACAGATGTTATAAATTGATTTCAGGTAAGTACAGCTTACGTAATCACAACAAATGCTATAATACTGTCATGAAGGTAAGTTTATAGCCTATCGTTTTGTAGTCTTGATGGCGCTTGGCTGACTCTTCTATTCGGCTGTCACGTGAGGAGAATTCCTACCATGCGGCATGCGCAATTAACATATGAAGAGGCACCTCTATTCCAAACAATCAAGTAGACCACGTGGATATTGATACTATTTCAAAACAATATTGACGAGGAAGTTTCATAATTATGATCAAATTAATCAGTTATCAATGGTTAACGTAATACGGTACTTCAATCCACTCAAGACACACAATGTAGCCTGCAATGCAGGGTTGTAACCAAGTCACAAGGCTCCGAGTCACAAGTCAATCTCACTTTTATAGTTTTGACTCGAGTCTTTTTCAATTCACCACAGAGTCAAGTCCGAGTCCAAGTCAGCGATCAGAGGGTCGAGTCCAAGTCATGGTATTATGACTCGAGTCAGAGTCCAAGTCATTGTGTCGACTGCTCAGTTTCCAATTAAAGTCTTGTTAAACCCACTTTTTATAACTCTAACTCTATAATACACAACGGTAATCTTCCTCACTTTTAACAGGTCAGTTTCTGTCACATTTTCAAGTACCAAATTCAATAGACGAAATCCCGATAGTGTGGTTATAGTGGTTACTTTACTATTTTTCAAAATTACAATGAAATGTCGGTCTTGGCCGTCTGAGTCTCGAGTCACATGACTTGGACCGAAACCATGTCGAGTCAAGTCCTGTATGGAATCAGTGTCCTGTAGTCACACTGTTCCATTTTTCTATTATTCTTTATTAAATTAATTCAACTCGGAAAATCATTGCTGCTCACATGTTATATCAGGCCCCTATGGAATCTCGGTCCATTTTTTGAAATAAATCCTGCGTGATGAGAGCTTTTCTGCATGGAATAATTAAGTAATTAAACAGAAAGTCTACGTGACGTTGCCACCAATTCCACTGTGGATATCAGGCAAAACGTACCGAGATTCCAGTAGGGAGTCAAGTCATTTCCGTATTATAAGAAAATGACTCGGGTCAAGTCGAGTCATCAGAAAATTGCGACTCGAGACTAGTCATAACTCGAGTCATTACAACCCTGGTACAATTCTAGAACTTATATACCGTGCATAAGGCCCAATATGAAAACGAAAATATTATTAAACATATAGGCTACCTATACCGGTACCGTTAATTCCATCTCCATAGTATAGTTGCTTATGATATACCGTAGTTACCAAATATAGAAATTAGTACTTACAGTGTTCGGTGATAGAGAAGATCGAGTGAAATTGTAGGACGACGCAAGGAGTACATCCCGATAAAAATTGTGGCGATAGCCACATGTCATCTGACACACTCGTGCCACAGTTTTTATCAACGACATTACTAAAACACTGACGTGTTTTTTTGTCCAACTCCAACTCGCGCTTGATTGCGCAATAGATCTGAATCCTTACCAAGGTTACAAACTCCTTTCGCGACAACTATATCAACCTCGATCAAAATATATCGCAGGGGAGATAATGCACCCAACAAACACCTCTGCGAAGTTGGTCAAAATACTTCCTTCCGGCAATAAATCGAAATCTGCCGACTAAAGTGCTTGATTTTGCTATCCACATGAAACGAATGTATCGCAGAGTTATGTTTCTATATGGGAAGAGCTTCTTGGAGGTACAGAACTTCAATATACAATTAAATAGTATATTCATATTGAAATAAACCCGAATATTTTCGGCTGACACTCGTCAGGGGTAATCGTCAGCAACTAGTAGAGAATTGGAAAGAACATTGTATATCAACAATCGTATCACAAAATATGACGTCACCAGCATGAAATTTCGAATGAGAGAGCGTTCAATGTACTATTTTTAGGTGATACACGAACTCCTTTTGTTGACAGAGTTTTGGTTGGTGTATTTTGATAAAAGTTGATTCCAAGGCACACAAATGGAATTGTGAACGGCCTCGACCTACGATTCGAAATCGGTCGTCTCGATAATTATTCGCACAAATCGGATTATCCAACAGATGTTTGCCGATGGCAGAATTAATTGCCTTTGATCGATCAGCATCAATCTTAAGTGGATGAGTTAAGGGTGAGCTTTTCACATCGCGTGACGCACGTGTTCTGATAAATCTGGGGACATGTTGGTTTATGCGGTCCTGCAGACGTCTTGACGTTCTTCCCACGTAGCCACAATCACAGTGGCACCTATATTCGTACACTACATTACTTTGTTGAAGTGCAGGAAGCAGTTGTGTTGTTTGAAGAGCTTCTTGGAGGTACAGAACTTCAATATACAATTAAATAGTATATTCATATTGAAATGAACCCGAATATTTTCGGCTGACACTCGTCAGGGGTAATCGTCAGCAACTAGTAGAGAATTGGAAAGAACATTGTATATCAACAATCGTATCACAAAATATGACGTCACCAGCATTCGAAATTTCATGCTGGTGACGTCATATTTTGTGATACGATTGTTGATATACAATGTTCTTTCCAATTCTCTACTAGTTGCTGACGATTACCCCTGACGAGTGTCAGCCGAAAATATTCGGGTTCATTTCAATATGAATATACTATTTAGTTGTGTTGTTGTAAAAATCACATCATTGGTTTTGACTGTATCGTAACATTTACCGACAGCAGAAATCAATTGTTTTTCAAAGCGGGTGGAAATGGAACCAATCCAAGGTAGATGGATATAAACATCTTTTATTGTTCGTGCGGTGGGCTCTGTTCGTTTTTCTGCGTTGAATTGCGTTAATTTCCTCTCCATGCCGTGGCTGATGACGTGTTCAGGGTAACCGTTATCAAGTAAGATTTTTCGGATGTAGTCAAGTTCTAAACTCAGTTTGTTACCCGAACATATCATCAACGCTCTATGCACGAGTGTGCCTATGAGGTTAATTTTTCTGCGCCGAGGACTAAATGAATTCCAGCGAAGGTATTGGCCCGTGAATGTCGGTTTTCTGAAAACAGACGTTTCAAATTTGTTGGTATTGCGCTTTTCAACTATAATACGTCCAGAAATGATAATGAGTTATTGCGTTCTTTTTCTATTGTGAATTGCAAGGCCGGGTGAAGCGAGTTTAAGCGAATGAGAAATTGGTCACATTCCGATTCATTCCTGAAAATGACAAATGTATCATCTACGTATCGGCGGTACAATAGTGGTTTGGCGGACTCACGCTGGGACAGAAGCTCGCCCTCGTAGTACCCTACGAAAATGTTGGCCAAAATAGGTCCCAGGGGACTATTGTACCGCTATTGTACCACTATTGTACCGCCGATACGTAGATGATACATTTGTCATTTTCAGGAATGAATCGGAGTGTGACCAATTTCTCATTCGCTTAAACTCGCTTCACCCGGCCTTGCAATTCACAATAGAAAAAGAACGCAATAACTCATTATCATTTCTGGACGTATTAGTTGAAAAGCGCAATACCAACAAATTTGAAACGTCTGTTTTCAGAAAACCGACATTCACAGGCCAATACCTTCGCTGGAATTCATTTAGTCCTCGGCGCAGAAAAATTAACCTCATAGGCACACTCGTGCATAGAGCGTTGATGATATGTTCGGGTAACAAACTGAGTTTAGAACTTGACTACATCCGAAAAATCTTACTTGATAACGGTTACCCTGAACACGTCATCAGCCGCGGCATGGAGAGGAAATTAACGCAATTCAACGCAGAAAAACGAACAGCAGCACCGTAACTGCCGCACCCCAAACCCCCCAATTGGGGGGGGGCCGAGCTCGAAGGGGGCCCAAAATTATTTCGTGAATTAGCATAAATCATAGCGTATTTTTTGAAAATTTATGCAAATTTTTCAAAGTTTTTTCGCGCTGCGCGCGAATTCAAGCAGCCATTTTTCTATATTATTGGATATTGGGCCATTACCGCGCCACGGCCCACCAAGACATACAATCAAGTTTTAGGCCATATAACATGCGACTCCAAGAAGTGTGCCAGAACGATCGGTAGCGAGAAAAGTTTGGCCGAAAAGGTCTATGCCCTTATGCAGACCGAAAACTTCGTTATATAGGCTATACAAAATACATATAGGTTTAATTGTCCATAGGCTCCTGAATGACTGGCGCCGAATGTTCCTGTCTTTGCAATCTGAACCTCACGAGACAATTACCATCCCGCTGGGGAAAATTTTATGCCAGTGAAGAAATACCAATTTGAAATCGTGTGCGTCTCTTAGTTTAGAAGCCTACGTTTGGGCGATTCTATATTTTTTGATATAGCAGACTGGAAGTCACGAAATAACACCATAACGAAGTCATATCAACGGGTCCGCCCGCCCGAAGATGTTTAATCAATATTTACGGGCCCTCCCGTTTTCAAGACACTTCACTCAGCTCAACCGGTAAATCTAATTAAGTGAATAGAGAGGACAATAAATTGATAGCATAATATATATATGCAATCACCGATCTGATTAACCGATTTTATCATAAATTATCGAAAATTTTCGCGCCTCGCTTTCGCTCGGCTCACAATACAGTACAGATAATTTCGTGACAAACGCGAACAACGTGATGGGTGCCTGATGAGGTGCTGTTTAATTATTATTGAGTGGTCCTACCTTTTCAAACACACCTCACTCAGCTCTACCGGCAAATCTGATTACGTCAGCAGAGAGAAGATAAAAATTGATACCAAATACGCAATTCCCGATCATACTGACTGATGAAATCATAAATTTTCCGCGCTTCGCGCGCTTAGGCGACAAAAACTGATTCACTAAACAAAGTCCCAAAGTTTAAAATGAATAGTGGTAAAGAGTGTATCGCCGGAGGGGGGGTCTGGGGGGCGAAGCCCCCCAGAAGTTCAGTCTATAACCCTATCGGGGGCCCAAGACCAAAGTTTTTTTGGGGGGGCCTGACGAAGTGCTGTTACGGCCCTGACGAACAGAGCCCCCCGCACGAACAATAAAAGATGTTTATATCCATCTACCTTGGATTGGCCCCATTTCCACCCGCTTTGAAAAACAATTGATTTCTGCTGTCGGTAAATGTTACGATACAGTCAAAACCAATGTGATTTTTACAACAACACAACTGCTCCCTTCAACACGCAAAGACGTGCTTCCTGCACTTCAACAAAGTAATGTAGTGTACGAATATAGGTGCCACTGTGATTGTGGCTATCGTGGGAAGAACGTCAAGACGTCTGCAGGACCGCATAAACCAACATGTCCCCAGATTTATCAGAACACGTGCGTCACGCGATGTGAAAAGCTCACCCTTAACTCATCCACTTAAGATTGATGCTGATCGATCAAAGGCAATTAATTCTGCCATCGGCAAACATCTGTTGGATAATCCGATTTGTGCGAATAATTATCGAGACGACCGATTTCGAATCGTAGGTCGAGGCCGTTCACAATTCCATTTGTGTGCCTTGGAATCAACTTTTATCAAAATACACCAACCAAAACTCTGTCAACAAAAGGAGTTCGTGTATCACCTAAAAATAGTACATTGAACGCTCTCTCATTCGAAATTTCATGCTGGTGACGTCATATTTTGTGATACGATTGTTGATATACAATGTTCTTTCCAATTCTCTACTAGTTGCTGACGATTACCCCTGACGAGTGTCAGCCGAAAATATTCGGGTTCATTTCAATATGAATATACTATTTAATTCTATATGGGACTAAACACATTCCACGCATATGTATCATCACGACCAAAACAGAACTTAGTAAGCTGCCACAAAAATATATATATATATTCATATTATCGAATTATATGTAAGCTATACATGAAACTTTTCATCCGACTCTGATGAGATGTAGTGAACTAGCAGAGTTGGACTATAACGAAGTACTTATACTTTTTCGAAGTACTTGAGTAGTTTTCCTCTACTTCTGGTACTTACTCAAGCAGATATTTTTTCGTTACTTCTACTTATACTTCGAAATATTTTGTGAACTATTTACTAACTAAAAAAGATATGTGGCAGTTGAATATATTGTCGAATACTTGAAAATCTATAATGCCGTACTCGCGGGCCGCACAAAATGTTCTCGCGAGCCGCGTGTTCCGATGAGACCATTGATTTAAAAGTTGGTAAAGGACTGGTTCATTTCGAAGTAGAACAGGATGGAGATGACATGTGTTAAGCTTGCTATGTCTGGTCGGTCTGTAATGATTCACGAGGAAAACAACGCGAGAGCTCAGACGTTTAGAATTGGTAGTTCCTCCGAGATGCTTAATAGCACAGTGTATAGGCAAGATAATTGCAGGGGCGTAGTCAGAGGGTCTCGAGGGTCGAGTTTGAAATTCACTGTGCTAGATGGTGGTCAGGTGACCTCGAGCGCTGATTAGTATTTATCATTTCCAATACGTTGCTGCCTTACTCTTACTTATTTCAACTGGCCTGCGGTGGTCAACCTGCATAAGAAAACGATCGCATGCAGCCGTTAACCAATGTGCGACCCTCCACACATAATTTAATTAGCGTGATGTGTTGGCGGCCGCCAACATGCAATTTTAATCATCGAATTGGTCCCCAAATATGTGATTTTGTCTACAACAAAGTGATGAAGAAAAACCTGAAGCTTAATCATCTTTAATTTTGTGCCAAAATTTCGAAGACACCCTCTCCATTAGCTAAGATAAATATTTGACAGTAATAAAACATCCAATATTATCGACGAAATTAATTTTCCAGGTGAAAAAAGTTTCTCCCTGTGCGCGACTAGAATAGGAATCTGGTTAACTTTTCCTAGCATTTGTACTCGCGATTATGGTGCATATATAGTAAGCGTGCAGGAATGTTCTGCTGCTACAGTTAGAAACTTATGGCAAAGTATGGAATGTAACCGTATATCAGGAGTGGCGAACCTTTCCGGTCACAGAGCCACATGAAATTTACGAAACATTGCGCGGGCCACTTGAACGGTAACACATTTTTTAATCATCCTATAGGGTCGGGCCGGTAAACAGGTAACGGTAAAAACAAAACTTGTTATAGTACGCTTTAAAATAGGTAACATATGTCAAGATAACAGTTAATGTGAGTGACCTAGCTGCGTGAAGGTGAGAATTTTTTCACTGTTGATCACCTGGGCAATGATATGAGTAATTTCGAAATATTACCCGCGAGCCACTCAAAACTTTCTCGGGCATCGGGTAGGCCGCTCCTGCTATCTACGTAACGTGTCATGTGGTCAGGGATGTACGAGTTTCGAGTAAACGTTAAAAGGGTGTATACCACGACGAAAAACGGTTGAAGAGCACTGCTATAGAGTGCTCAGCTGCTCCTATCAATCGGACTGATATACATTTTTATTACTCGTCAACAATAGGTGCAAGCTTAAATTGTATCGCATGGATGTGTAGGTATGGGTTAAGTATTGCATCATATCAATATATGTTACAACTTTCTGATGTTTCCAGTGTATACTATCACCTATTTGGATGTCAGTTTCCAACGTAGTTAGCAGTTCTACGTGTGTGCGAGTCATACAGAGGCCTGTATACGCGCGCATGTGTACTATGAGTTCATGATGGGCATATGCCGCTGGACAAGGACTTGTCCGGGGTCAAAATATTCAATGTCTCGATATGATTTGTGAATCGAAAGTATAGTGACTTAATGCCATAACACTGATAGCCAGTAAAATTTGGAAAGAAATTTATTTTTATTATTATTATTATTATTAAATGAATACAATAGTTTCTCCTCTCATAGCAATGCTAACACTGATTGGAATTAAGTTTGGTATAGGCAGCGTTTTTTGGGAACCTTACAATTTTAACAAGTAGCCACAAATTTGACTAAAAAGATTTATTTTTGAACACTCCGCCGCATGCATCACAAGTCGATTCAGATATAATACCTCGTGCCTTGATGTACGTACACGTTTGAGTCCGACAATTTAAGTTTAGGTGTGAAATTACCTGGACACCTGGGAAGCGAGTGCCGCCATCCCCCCGACACCAATTGAAGTGGGTTCGAACCCCAGTTTTGCCTAACTTCTTTTGTGTCGGAGGTTTATCTGGACTCTTCATTGCTACCCTCAGTGAAAAGCCCAGAGTGAAGGTGAGTCGAGCCAATAAGTCGGCAGTATAGAGACGAAGATACGGGCGCATGACAAGCGAGGGAGGCCGATGATGAAAGAGTGGCAGTGTGAAAAGTCGCCGGGAAGATTACGAAAAGCAATGGCAATAAATATTGCACGAGTTACTGTCGTGGTGCATATGACGTTAATAGTCGAGAAGCGCCACTGTTGTTGTGTCAATAATAATAACAAACAAACCTGCACACATCTTCAATCACAACTTGCAATATGATACATCTCAAAACACGGACTCCGAGAAGGCTGATGGCAAACATATAAATTTCGTTCGCACTTCTCGCTGATCAGAGACGTATTGTTCTAATTCGTTCGACGTTCAAGCATGATGGTTCAAGAGAATTACTTAATATTAACGGTGATCGCATGTGATTATTCAGTGCAAAATAATACAATAAAGAGAAAACCATTCGAAGTTCAGTATAAATATTGTTTGAATGTAGGCTAATTCACAATTATATACACGTCCAATCTGGATTCGTTGTAAAGGTGCACAATTGTCATTGCAAAAGCTTTCCGAGTACTGAGAATTCCATCACTCAAACTTCAAGTCGCTCGTTGAATCAGTTTGGTTGCTATTGGTCTAAAAATACAAAGATGAAATAAATATTACGGAATCGTGTAGGAATGGACAGGATAAGAAATGTAGACTGCGTACAGAACGCATATATTGAATACATAAATATATATAGCCTATAATATCTATTCGTAGTCCAGTTAGCTAAAATAAGGAAGTCATTCGATACTAGTGTGTCATTATATTGACAAGGGAAGAGGATCGCAAATATTTACTGAATATGATGCATATATAAATCAACAATGCGTGAATGTTTAGATACAGCATGACTTTCGGATATTGATCGTTTGCGAAACAGACCACCCAAACGATGCCAAAATAATACATTCAAACGTATACCTTACTTTAGCTCTGGAATGCTTCATTATCAAGCCTATATTCATAATATTACGGTCCATCCTAGCAACAAATATATTTGAAAACAATGGAATTGTCAATAGTCAACGATTCGCCGATTGAACACAGCTATAAAGCGATGACGCAGTGGCTCTAACTTGTGGATTGCGACGATAGAAGTTACTATATTTCTATTTCATGAGATTTAACTGTAAACGCGGACGTTGGAATATGGTTCTATATATAATGCAATCGCGATTCGGGTTTCTACGCAGGCCAGGGACCGTTTGAGTCAGGAAGTTATTCTTCAGCAGTATAACCAGTTTACCACACATATTTGCATTAGGTTGTTTGTGTGACTATTATATTGTCTAAGTAATTTGCGTAAAACGGTTTCGCATTGGCGTTTTCGCCTGTGCGCACCACTTGTTACATTTTCCACCAATCTCTGAGCTGAGTGTGTACGCCAGTGGTTCCCAACTTCTTTCGACACATCGCCCCCCATCAAACTTGAGACAAATTTTCTACCCTCATATTCACGGATTCCGAAAAGAGGACATATAAACGGGAAATTTATTCATTTAACTCTGATCGGTGGTGAATCCATTAAAAAAGGTCATTTTCCGAGGTTGCAGGTGCTAGGAAAACCTGTCTCTGCGTCTACTTTCCATGGAGTTGACCTTTTTCGCATCATAATCAGAATAAGCCGCATTCTCGTGCATTTTTGGCCGTTTTTTAATTAAATATATCTCACTGGACGTCCTAACATGTTCGCTCCCCATCGCCTCTTTAATGTAGCCTCTTTAATGTAGCCAAACAAAATTTACGTCTGTGACAAGAGCGAACAAACAGTTCGCGGTAGGTTGCCGACCATGCGTCTTGGCATGATCATAATAGTAGGATATGAACTAAATTGGGAAAGAGCTGCAATATTGCCAACGAGGGTATCGACAAATTACGCAGTTCGAAACTGATATCAACGTCTCATAACTCACGAAATATGCAATCGGCTGCAAAATCACAACATCCGATTTCACCACGTTCCACGATCTTTTAATGTTTGACTTCATGTCCGAGTTGAAAACTACGTAGTGCAAGAATATAAATATCCCTTGACATCCGTTGACAATCACGTGAATCGACGCAAACACCGCATCGGTAGGGGGCCCGGTATTGATAAGGTATCCCAATATGAAAGGGATTCCAAGAATCGGCGAAAGAATGGCCACCGCTTTCAGGGCCGTTCCAGCGTGCGTGAGTGAGTTGTGATCGCGTTCGTTCGACGGTTTGAATTCCTCAGCTCTTCTGCTTAAATTTGTGACAACTGCGGCGAGGCGTATCAGAATAAAAATGTTGATGAGTAGCGCCACAGAAATGGGAACGATCACGACCAAATTCATATGGCCTACAATCCAACACACGTCGTATCTCCCGGTGTAGCCGTCATAATTTCCGTAGCTGCCATCGTAGAACCCGATTACAGCACATACAGCAACGTATACAGCGGGTAATATCCATCCAATCACAAAACCAAGGACACGCCGCCTCTTGGTATGTAACGATCCGCCGAAATTCGGAACTGCAGAGTAACAAATAAATGCTCACCCTTCATGTATTGTATACATATATTACAATATGCTATACAATATGCTATATACATGCGAATGTGGCCAGTATATAATAGCGAGGTATTTTTGGAGTACTTAGATAGGTTCTGCTTGCATTACATAACCAAGCAGTTATATATTCAAATAGTTTCTACTTCAACTTCATCAGTGTCTGAGGCCAAACTATTTATATTTTACAGAAGTTGACAACCAGAAAGTAGTTTTTCACAACAACACCTTGCAAGACTGAATTGCGTCACCGGCGATTGCCTGACTGAGAAGCTTCGCCTCAATCTACTAGTTCATAGTTCACACCACTTTCTTGAGTAGTTTTCTGTCACCACTTTTTCTATACTTCTACTTATAGTACTCGTGTATTGAAATCGCTATCACAACCTTACTTAATCTCTCTGTATCCATTCATCTCTACATTGCTTATTAGGCCAACTCAAATTCGACTGAAAATTCTTGCGACAGCTTATGAGTGGTTACGATGCGAAAAGTCAGCGAAAGGTAGATCTTGATAATAGCAATGGAACTTATTCTCCTTTACGTTCGAGTATGTTATAATTATTCCACAAGCTGTATACAATGTCGCTAAATAATGTTGTAATCAAATCTAAATTTTGACGAGCGCGGCCGAATATATTGAATGCATCTCAAAACAGGAACATTGCATGTAATTGCTTAGCCAATGTTAGGTATTGGCATATTAGTTATATTTAAGCACTATAACACGGGGAAATTATCCTATGCTCGAAAGCTCTCCGAAGTCGCCCGATCGTATTGCCTACTCGAACATGGTTTAACATGTAAGGGAAGAAGGCAACAGGATCTCAGTGCCTGAGAATATATATACCTATGGATTTCTAAAATTATGATTTCTACCGCGTAATTAAAGTATATGAAAGAACTTACTTAAAACCTTCATAAGCATGAGTGCGCCTTCCATCACCATGAAGACTGCCGATGTCATCAAGAAGAAGTGAGATGCGACGATGATAGCTTGGCAGAACAGAAGATTTTTGCTGGCGTGGGCCACTCCGGACAGCATTAAAAATACATGGGCCATCGCCAGTGATGTGCATAGGTTGATTTGAACAAGCACGCGGTCGAAATTCCTCATTTTTCGACGGTATAGTATCAAGACAACAACAGTGACGAAACACGCGATAACGGACACGATTTCGCAGACCATAGAGATGTGCGTCACAATACTGTCTACTTCGATTGTCTTCAGGGCGAATATAACAGCGAATGCGCTGTTGTGATGACACGAGCATTCTATCCTCTCGGCCGATATTTCCTTCGTAGTACAAACTGATGAATCCCATGCGTCGTAGGTCGTGTTGAAGAAAGCGCACACCGGCGTCACGTTGAGTATTCGTATCGACGAATCGATGTATTCGATTGGGTGGACCTGCTCTATCTCAATAGTGACCTGTGGTGTTGATTCATTGCGGCCGTGCACGACAGCGAACACGATAGGCGCGTTCCATCCGAACCGAAATTCATTCCCAATATTGCTGGCGAAATTCATAATCCTCACGCGTTTTTTATTGGACGCGGTTCCGACGGCAGCGACAGCAGCTCGCTGATCATCGAGATCCTTCTGCCGAAATTTTACTCTCACCCACGATGATGCCTCACTGAAATCGCTCATCCTCGGTGTTAAAACACAGCCTTCGTTTGCGTATCCGGATTCATAACACGACGAAATGTTCGAAACGGAGATCTCTTGTAGGATCGACTTCGTTCTCATGTGCTGTTGCTCATTTTCCAACTTGAACTCAGCCACATCTATCCGTTGTATACAAAGAAGCGGTGATTGTGATTTTGTTCAGGGGCATAATTCAGTCAGTTACCTCGGAATGATGCTGCACTGAACACGTAATGCACTATCCAATTCGATTCGCAGGTTATTTCTGAAATACATAGATTTTCCCCACATTCAAATTCGTAGCAATACCCGCAAACAGAATAATCGGTCCCCCGGTGGGCTTGCCGAGTCATGATCACAACGATATGCATTGAGAAAATTCACATCCTCCAAAGTGTCAGATGTAGCCAAAAATCGTCGATTTGATACAGATAGGGTTGTATTTAAAACAGACATGCTTAAAACAAGGCCCTTGTTTAAAACATGTTTTTATTGTGTTTTTTATCCATGACGTTACGAATATTCAATTGTGACGTCATAGTGGAATGACATTGACAATTGAAATAACAGGGTAAATATAGCTCCTTTGACGAAATATCTACGTACTATAGCTGTTGAACCGACTATTTTGAGGGCTCCAACCATCCCACACCGTCGGCTATATATCGGGTAGTAATTGTCCGTATGCTCATACAACATGTTTTTTGGAAAGTATTTACACAATTATGGCATGATTTTACAACTTGAAAAAAACGTTTTTTTTTGAAAAAAGGACATTGTTTAAATGCAACTCTATATACAGGCCAATTGGACTGAAATCGTATAACGGAAATATACCGTCCGCGCCTATACAGTGTACGTACAGTACACATACAGCATATATAGCATCATTGCAGCCATTCCTTGTGGACGCAGTATGAATATGCGAGTAAACATTCTGATATGCATTTCGCTTATTATTGATTTCTTGTAAATGTATCCATCTGCTGAAGAAACTCTGTGTATAAGGCTGCCCGAAATGCAACGACCAGTACCTGAGACGTTGTGAAATGTCAAGTTCCAGTTCCAGTAACACCATTGGCATGGTGTTTCACTCGAATTGGCTCCTGAAAATCATATGGGTTGAATTAGGATTTCAGTATAGTTAGCGAGTATTAGACTACCCATTGGATATTGCCAATTGGTATGAACGCCGCCACAGAACACTTTCAAGGGCACGGGGCTGTATGTATCTGTATGGTGATTATAGCATAGGGGCGCGCAACTTCTCCGCTCGGCGGGCCTGATATGGGGAAAATTAATTACCTGGCGGGCCGGATTACAGAATCGATACATTATTTTCGTATTCATCCAGCTATACAAGGAATAAAACGTATTCAATGTAAACATTAAGTTTAAAGCATAGAGACTAAAACAGTATTTTATGAATATAATAACCTATAATGAATGTACTTCAATAGCATTGAAGTCAATTAGACATCTGCGGCCTATCAGTTGTCAACAAGTTCATTGAACTCTAACTGCATGTCGGATGTAGACAAGTGGACATCAGTTTTATTGAAACACAGCCTTGTCTTGTTAATGTTCATGGTCGGAAAAATTTGCTCGCAAGCGTACGCAGACCCGAACAGAAGAAGTAGTTTCATATTCATCTTTCTCAGGTTGGCAAACTTGAATTCATTCAGTGATGCAGAAAATTTGTCGGTACTTTCAGATTATAATTTCACTTGGAGGTGAAACTCTTTGCGGGTCGCTCAAAATCCAGTCGCGGGCCGTATATGTTGCCCGCCCTTGGTTTATGGCATATTTCTCCAGTTAAATATTTCAGGGAAGTGCTCGGGTTATTGCCGGGTCAATTGCAATGCCTCTGTTTGTACTTGCGTTCACAATGGATTGATATCGTGACGTAAATCACGAGGTTGTGACGATGGTACGCGAATGATCGTCTTCCAATCTTGATATATACCTCATGATAGTAACACGTCAATATAACACAGCATCAGGGAACATCAGGGAAACAAGACATATGTGAAGGTCGCTTAAGGACCGTTGGACCGTGAAAGATATTAGGTAGCTAGTGGACTGATAAAATTTTCATATTTTTTCGGCCATATATTGGTCATGTTTATGTTTTACACATTGTTTCAAAGTTAACCAAGGGCCGAGATATCGGAGAGAGGAAAGAAAATTTTCTAAAAATGTGTAAAATTGGCATCAGCTACTTTGATTTCAGAGCAACGATATGCGCGAATTAGTGATTTGAAGGGTGTGATATCCTTCGATTTTAGACGCTAGGTAAGGAGCCTGTGATTCCACATGGTACTAGAAATGACAGGTTCTAAAATACCCAGGTCAATCAATCAATCATTGTATTTGTCACACCAGCGAAAATCCGGTACGGACCAGGATGACGACGAGAGGCCGCAAGACCTTAGTACACAGTCGCCACCTGTAGGAGCATACACATTGCAATCAATGGCGCATTACAAATGAAAATATATATAAAAAAAACTACAGGAAATGTAGAGAAAAAAAATTAACAAGGATACAACGAGCTATAAACATCACAGTTCCGAAACTGCAGTGCAGGACTGAGTCCATAGTACAGATTTCACGGTACTTTACAACACAAGATAGTAATTGCAATATCGGCATTTAATCAGTAGGCTATACTTATCTGATATATATTTCCGATAACGCTTTTTAAATAGGTCATCGGGCAAATCTCCGAGGTCTACTGGTAGAGCGTTCCAGGTAGCGGAACCAATATAATAGAAACTTTTCTATGAGGACGATTCAGATACAAGCGGAAGTGACAACCCAGGTAGCGTAGAGCGGGGTGAGTTAGGAGCCTCTGTCCTCTATTTTACATTTTGACATTGTCAATCAACTGTGTTCATTACGTCACCATGGACCGGCGACGTTAAGAAAGTTTTCACTGGTTTTCGCCTCAAAGTTTTCTTCCTGGTAGAGCCTATGCATAGGCATCATAGTCGATATGCCATCTATATATCTGTATCCGGGGCGTACTTCAACGTGTTTGGCTCTCATAAAAATAAACATTTGACTCTCTTGCATTACATACAGTTATATTTAACTTTTTATACGCTGATTGATGGTAATGCTGCCGCTGTAAGTTACAATCGTAATCAACTCTAGTTTCGATATTGCACTAATTGTCGATCAAGCACTTGATAACCTCAATTTCACCAACTGAATCAAATAAATTCAGTCTTATGCTATTTCAACAATCACACTGGAACAAAGAAGAGACGGAAATAGATAACGATATATGTACGGTACCTGATTTAAACGCATCCAGCAATTTGGCAGTACACGAGTTAGAGTCAGTGATGTTCTTGTTAAGCGTGCAGTTAACAGTACCTAATGTTGATCAAACACCTGGATTATTATTCCACGTAAATGAGGTAATATATCTCTTACCATTCGAAGACCGTTGACAGAAAGCCGGCTGCAGTAGACCAGTGACATAAAAGATGCCGACAAACGCAAGAAATGTGGGCTTCATTGAAAGCACGGAATAGCTTTTCAGTGTCTCTTCCGCTCCCACTGGTCTAGTAACGCCAAACAATTTATAACAAGAAGTAATGTCTACTATATACCGACTACGCATCCTTCTTGGTAATGATAGCAAAAGCGACAGGGAGGATATAATTTGTTTAACAATTTTCTGGTTTCGTTTCGCATATGCAATAGCTTGCCTGCTGTATACCAATTACTTATACTATATTAGGCTTAGCACAGAGAACAATATGTTTCACGCAATCTCCATTCATTCATCAATGTCTATGGCGACAAGTTCATCCGACATTGCCAAAGTTGGTTATCAACTCATATCCTAACTAGAATCGTACTGTACAATTCAAGCCGAAATACAGGAACTAAAGCGTACGGTACTTGTGATCAAACTGTGTAAAGCTTTTTCAAGCGTAATCTCTGACGTGATAAATTTCTGTATCACTCGCCACTTTGCACCAGGAAGTTAATCATGGCACGATCGGGGTTTTAATCCTCACAGAATATACCAGCGCTGTAGTTTGCCATTTACACATCTATTTTATAAAAATAATAATCAATAAACATTACATTACAAAACAAAGCAACCCAATTAGCACACTTATTAGTATGGCCCAGCCTACAGCTATCAAAACGCAGCATGATAGCAACTAAAAGTAGCCTATGCTACTTGTTCTTTCAATCGGACACAGGCTTCCGTCTTGGTCGCTTTTGTTCGGCAGCAATGCAGCCAGGGATATTTTGAAACTCCTAGATATCCCTGAATGCAGCATCCATCTTTTAGTCTTCCAACATGTGTTGACTTATATTGCGAATCCACATTGCACAGCAGCCATCATAACATCACAACATCATATTTCAGGTTTAAACTTAGTTTAGTCACAACGTTATTAAGTTCCATTGTCATGATTTCACGGTTATTGCGGTGGTAAGGCAATTCACTTCCTCGACATAGATACAGGTGTGCGACTGTGCTTTTGACACAGAGACGGAATTTGAGGCAAACGAAACACACGATTTACGCATGGCTAGCGAGATAGCATGGTGGTTTAATCCACGATTGCAACATCGATGGGTTGCGGGTTCGAGTCCGACCGAGGTCGACTAGAAAATTTATACCGAAGTGTTGGAGGATTATCTAGGCTCCTCCTGGCCATCTCATCCGTGCAAGCCGTGTCTTACAAAAGCCTAGAAGTGGGCCTTGCTACAAGTCCGGCAGCTGCGGAATAAGAATGAAGAACATTGATTGGCCTGGTGTAAATGACCAGACCATAGTAGTCGACAAACACCATGAATACCACAAACAAGAACGTATACAACGACAACTCATGTTTCGATTAAAGACATCAGCTTGAATTTCAAAAATATATATCAGTGATATTGACCACTATAATTATGAACCTTTATTAAGGTTGTAAAAGTATAAGAGCTTTTCCCGGACCCTTTTAATGGGGGGGGGGTCACTGGTGACCCAAGTTCAAGTTCATCTCTCAAATTCTCTAAAGATATATGTCGTAGCGGATTGCTTTTGGTTTCTATGGAAAGCCAGCTATCTTCTGATTTATATGATACCTAATTTGAAGGTATAGGGCATGACAATTTTCGAATGCCGACGATCTGACATAAGGAGTTCGGCCAAAAATACGCATGCCAAAAATTTCCAGATATTTTCCGAGTACAAAATATAGTCGGAAATTCTGCCAGAACATCAGAAGTCGGCTTGTACGGTATTCTGTGGAATTTTCCATCGTTTCAAACATCAGACTTTGTTCTTGGGGGTTTTCTGAGTGGGTTTGGTAATTTTGGTCACGCTTCGGTGATTTTCAAGAACATAATCAAGTTCAAGTCCAAGTTCGTGACGGAATATGAGTAACAAACTGGTTTACTATGCCTGCAAATGGTTGTGTATGACAAGAGAACGTATACCACGTTGTTTCATGCCATTAACTGGGCGGTAGGGGTCCAATTCGGTATTGATCTTGAACTTGACCATTATGACCACTCACTGACCACGCCCATGTGTAAATTTTTCATGTATTTTTGATTTTACGGTATCTGGCGAGCCGGGCGGGTTACGGTCATGGTTGACGGCTTGTTTGAAACCAGGCAACGGTGGCTACACACTGAGGCATCATTTTTGACTCTCTGACCATAGTGTCCTATATGGTGTCGAATATGGTGTCGACACAAGCAAATCTCACGTCTCAGTGAAGATGTATCACTTCACAATTTCCATTTGGCTACAGGCAATTTGACGGTCATTTTTGACTGGCTTGTCGAGCATTAAATTTGGTGAAACGGGTATCAATCGAAAGCTGACTCTGCACTGATTACGAAAATATAAATTTTATTCCGCTCGTGGCCCTGGAACTCCCACAATCAGCCTCGAATTTTTCATTGTTATGGAGATTGGCATTGGGACGCAACAATGCATAACAATGCTGTCTGGCTCTTTTTCTCTTGAGCTACTCTCTCGTTTCGCCAGACAGCATTGTTGCGTCCCAATGCCAATCTCCATAACAATGAAAAATTTGAGGCTGATTATGGAAGTTCCAGGGCCGCGAGCGGAATAAAATTTACATTTTCGTAATCAGTGCTGAGTCAGCTTTCGATTGATACCCGTTTTACCAAAATTAATGCTCGGCAAGCCGGTCAAAAATGACCGTCAAATTGCCTGTAGCCAAATGGAAATTGTGACGTGATACAATTTCACTGAGGCGTGAGATTTGCCTGTGTCGACACCATATAGGACACTATGCTCTGACGCTATCCTGGGGGCCTGTCTGGAAAAATGAGAGAGAGAGAGATTTTTCAGAGAAAAAGGTTGTTTATTCAGTCTCATAAAAAACTCTAGACATGTCAAGGAGTGTCGATCGAGGGCGGAAACGGTAGAAGGCTATACTCCGCCCACTTTAAAACTGGAAGAGCTCAGATTAAACTCTTGGCAGTGGTGGCTTTTGGGGTGGGCGAGGTGGACGGTCGCCCGGGGTCCCCCCTGGTCGAAGGGGGCCCCCTATTTGGATTTTGCGCTTTTTTCAAGGAGAATGACGAATAAACATGGAAATCCGTGTACCAAGCAAGAATGTGATTCCGTACAGATGTGTCAATCATCATCAAATCACTGCATTTGTTAGAAAAGTCCCGTATCCCGATAATCATCACGTCTCCGCATGCGGTAGAATTACTTAGTTTTGACGTAGTCGATCCTTGCACACATGCAAAACAGACATGGCCGAATCCAAGACCTGGGCAAACCTTTTGCGGCGGTGAAAGATAGATAATAATAACCGATGCGGAAGGGGGGTCTGGGGGCGGATAGATACTTATAGGGGGCAATCCGGTAAGTCTCGCCCAGACCCCCCCCCCCCCGTTCGTAGGGCCACCACTGACTCTTGGTGAGGTCACGGTATGAATTTGAAAAGTGATAGTCAGTTCTGCAAAATCTGACCCCCCATTAAAAGGGTTAACGAACTCTCTAAGGATTGACACAGGTCCGCGGACCAGCGACTGCCGACCACTGCATCAAGCAATTGCTGAGATTGTAACAATATATTTCCGAAATCAATTAATGACAGAAGGTTCAAATTCGTGACCAGCGCGCAGAAGTAGAGTCTCCAAACTGTATTCATTGTTGCACAGATCATCTTCACAGCAAAAGTGACACAATTGTACCTGAAGAAATTGGCGGCATTTTTGTTCCATTATAAAAGAAAGGAACTGATGGTGAAATTGTATGATTCGTAATACTCAATTCAACGAATAGGATGGCGGATTTTACAGTAGGCCTGCGTTTTATTAAGAACTTATAGTATATATATGTATAATATGAAAAACTACAAATATCTGACTTTTCTTACCGCGTTTGATAATGCCTTTGAACCGATGCAATTTTCTGTGTTTTGATCCTGGTTGTTAATGCAGGCAACATCCTGCTTGCACATCGCGTCGACAGTTGTTTCACCATCATTGATTCGTATTACAGTTTGGCACATTCTCTATGGAATACGAACAAAATTGCTAAATATAGCTGCATGTCGCTTCACAAGTCCCAATAACATACTTCACTGTAGGGACATGCCGATACTGTAGTATTTGTATCTGATCCATGGTAACATATTCTCGGCGGTATTTCCACGGAAACATCTATAATAAAGTTTTTGGCTATGATATTCACATATATAATTGGGTTGCATTTAAAACAAGAGGTGTAAACAAATGACATTGCAACAAACACAAATATTTTTTTCAAAAGTTGTATAATTATGTCGTTATTGTGTTAATACTTTCCGAAAAAACATGTATAGTGTGAACCTTCGGACGACTTGCACTAGATATAGTCAACGTATACGCTATGCAATGGTGGGTACCCTCGAAATCGTCGTCGGTTGAACAGTTATAGCACGTAGCTCTATATATGTATAGAACAGGGGTGTCAAACTCAAATTACGTCGCGGGCCGGATTCAAGCCTTCAAATCGCCCGCGGGCCGGACCAGTCAACTGGTTCCAAAATGTCGCCTTGTGCCCTTGCTTTACATTAAAATACTTTCTTATCAAGCATATATACACGGATCACAGGGGTTTTAATCAAGCAAGACGAAACACCTTTAATCGCGGACAGTGGAATTGGCTAAAGAACAATTATTGAATACCGATAAAACAGTGGCGCTAATGACGATATATGTTTACAATGACATTTATATATGCTACCTTTGCTGTAGTCGTAATCTGCCGTCAGCCCAGCGTATGCGTTGTAGGGAACACAATATATTTAAATGTAAAAGAGTACGTTGGAATTTGGTTTATTATTATTAAATCGCAAGTCGGGTTTCTCTTCGCAAGTAGGGCTGGGCAAAATCGAGTACCTGAGTGATTCGATTCTGAATCACGTATTACGCCTCGAGTCGAGTATTTGAGTATCACTTAATATGACGTCATAACATAATATATATTATGCGAAAGTTCAAATATGTACCTTTCATGCGACCGCAAAGAATCTAATGCCTGTTATCCGTCACATTAAAGATACTATGGTTTGTTTTCGACCATACCGATTTCATTGCACTTCTTGACAATATTGTGAAATGATCATTACTTCGGAAATATGTTATTTCCAGTAACGTTCGAAGATTTGTACTATGTCTCGTATATGCTGCGACACGGCCAATCAAGGTTTCAAGGCTTCCTCGGTGGAGAATAGCATGAAAACTATAATTCTCGTTAGTAAATTAACTTTCAGTTGCGAGAAGCGTATAATTATACTGTACTCGAAAATATCGAACTACTCGACTCGAATCAATGAAATTAATACTCGATTCAGATTTGAGTAATCGAATCATTGTACCCAGCCCTATTCGCAAGTCTGTGGACCTTTTGGTTTGGAGTGGCACATCAGTGCGATCATATATATTTGAATTATATATTTGCGCATTTACGCATTGGCGCTTTCGCTTCGGTGAATAGCTACATTTTGGTCCATTTTTTCAAAACGCTCTGAACTCAGTGTGCACTTTTTACCTTCTCGAATTAAAGAGAGCGAATCCACAACGCCGGACTCGGTGCACGCATAGTTATAGTCAGGGATATCTAAAACTCCCCTAGTTTTAGATATCCCTGGTTATAGTATAGCAATGTAGTCAATATGACCAATGACCATATGCTCTACATTTGCTGTCTTGAAGGAATATTTGATGAAAGTATTTCCTGCAAAACTACCCGTGTACAAATGTGCTGGATAATAGAAGAATTATTCAATTTACTCAGAAGTGCTCCGCGGCCGGATGAAATCGTCTGGCGGGCCGGATGTTTGACACCCCTGGTATAGAATGTAGATATATCACTTGAACGCAATGGATGTTCTGATGATGATGATCGCCGACCGTAAAAATGCTGCATGACGATGTAGTTCTGGTCAAGGAGATTTTTCGGTCCGTATAAGACGGTCCAGAAACCTTTTTTGGCAAAGGAGTCATGTTCACCCTATCTTACAGTGGTCGGGAACCTGTGGCTCGCGAGCCAGATAGGGCTCTTTTGGGTATAAGATATGACTCTTTGACAAATTTTCAACTTTGTACTGAATTTATCAATATTGCAGAAATTTGTTTGTAATTTTTTATGCTGACCCGAATAATTATTCTCGTTGCAGCATAAACATGTTTTTGAGAGGTCAAGACAGTGGGGTGGCCTGGGTTAGGGGTTCGTACCCCCATTTCAAAATGCTTAAATTTAAGATGTTGTCGCGCCGGCGACTAACACCACTGGCAAAATCGATCTACCCGTCATCGCGCGCCTCTAAATTGGATTGCACGCTACCTTAACATGGCGACGCTTGCAGGACAATGTAGTTTTCAAATACACATTGTCTTCCTGGTCTACGCCGATAAATAAACTTTCTTGGAAGTGACATTAACAATCACAAATTCAAATTAAAAACAACGCCATAGCTATCCAAGTTCTTGATTGATAACATAGGTGTGTAGCGTTATGTCACACCGAATAATTTAGAAGTCGATCAATATTTGGATTTTCGGAATCTGCGCGACAATTTTACTTGAATTCTATCAGTGATGATAAATGCTAAGGTATTTACGATGAGTTGCGCTATCACAGGTGCGGCTTGGCACGTGTGTGCCTCATCTGTGTGTCAACTCTCCTTTCTCGCTTTATTTTCGAGCAATAAATATGAAAATTCCACGATTTTGGGAATAGAAATGTTTAAAATCTAATTATTCATAAACATCGATAAAAAATGCTAATAATCATTGAAGGTTTCGCAATTATCCCTCGCTCATCCCTGACGACATGTCAGGCACTGCCTCACTTTCCTCCACTAACCCCACGTCACTGACGTATCACAGCTTGCAGTGGGTATACTGCTGTAGTTTGGCTCCACCTACGCATGTCGCATATAGGCAGAAAATATGGCACACATTGCGAATCCTATATATTAGTGCTACCAATACGTCACGAATTTTCAATTGTGACGTAACAGCCGATTGACCTGTATGGCTCTTTGTGAGTTTCAATTGGAAATATTGGGTCAATATGGCAATATGGAAAAAGGTTCCCGACCACTGCTATATTATCAATTGTACGTGATAAGGAGCAATACATCAACGTCAATATCTGGTGACGTCACAATTGAAAATTCGTGACACCATAACTAAATAATATATATAACATGTTTTAAACCACGGCTATGTTTAGAAATAAATATTTGATCTGTCTTAAATTATTGAATTGGTAGAGTTTTACAGTGTTATCCTGCTTCTCGTTTGACAATTCCAGCTCTTGCGAAGCATATTGTCACTGCCAGGGCTATTACAATTAGGGTTGTGTTTAAAACAAAAATCAATTTAAAACACACATGTTTAAAACATGTTTTTTATTGTTTTATTTGTTTTTTTCTACCCATGATATCCTAATGATGACGAATGCCTTCTAAAATGACGATACAGTGATTACTGCGACTGCACGGCATGGAATGCTCGAAGAAAATTCTTGTATTAAACGAATATTTTATTGAAAAAAAATTACTGAGTGACTTCCACGGCACACTGAGTAGCATAGAGCCACAACTGCTTTACTTTTACGACATCATCGTCAATATTGTCCATAAATAAGTCATCCTGCATCATGGACGGAGTTATGAAATCGTCCCGCCCTTCAAGTCGACTGAATATACCATTTACACGACTCAAAAGAGTCGTAGGGTGTGTATCATCATCGTCAGTTCCGCTGCTTACTTCCTCGGCTTCGCTGATTTCATCGATAACCTTCTCAGATTCTTCTTCCTCCGCAAGTATTCTATTAAACTTCCTTAATAAGTCTTTCGATTTCTGACAGTCAGACTCTCCAAGCGAATGGTGACTTTTATTCTTCAGAATCATTTCTAGTCTTCCGCAACTTAGCATATGTCTTGACTTGGTAACGGTGGCAGCTGCTGCTGACCATAGTCGTTCACACGAGGCCACGTGCGGTGAGCATGGTAGTAAGGTCTTGGCTAACATATAAATGCCCGGTGCATCCTCATGTACGTCACTCCAAAAGATCATGGGGTTTGCTGTAATGCAGGGTGCCCAAACTGAGCTATCTCTATGAAAGACACCTGTTTTCATATCATAGGCCATCCATTGCTTGACAAATTCGTGAGAAGTCGATCGCAAAGGATACAAATCATTGAATAGTTGAAGCGCAAGGTCTCTTATCTTTCGACTCCCTGACCGATTTAAGCCGCATTCCCGCGCTCTTGGATCCAAAATCCACGACACGAATTGGTGTGGCTCAATGTAATTGGCTGTAATTGGCATTCCTACCATATTGTATGCGTCGACGATTTTGTGTGCAAATCGTCCGAGGGTTCGTGCTATATGATTTTTGAAAATATCATGACAGGTTACGATATAATTATAAAACTTTTGGAAAAAAAAACACAATTTTGTTTTTTTCTAATTGGCAATTGTTTAAAACAATGTTTAAAACATGTTTTAAACTAAGTGTTTTAAACAACCGTTTGTTTTAAATGCAACCCTAATTACAATGGTATCAATCAACCTTACCATGCTGCTTCTCCGACCAAATAATATATTATCCATTACAAATCGATTTCGGATGGCTTTATATAGTCGTATGTGGCAGAAGAAACCGGTCTTTCTCCGTCATATAGCTCGCAGCGAATAGGTTACGAACAAAGTGCTACTTCCAACAATTATTACTATTTTACGAGATATCCACCCGCCCCGATTCCGTAATTATGAGCAATATAGACACACAAGTGCTGTGGACCGAACGGTTTTGATTACATAGAGTACAATGTATATGACATCGTGAAAATGGGTGTTACGGATGAACATAAAATAAATGTCATTTTTACAATGAGTGTTAAAGATAATTATAACAAGATATGAGTAACTATTATGTATGGCAAATTTAATAGTGACATTTGTCAGTCCGATTCATTCCAGATTGTTACGCTTCGTCGATTAGAAATCTACAATTGTTGATATGAATATCGATTATTTTGGCACCGGGGTTTCGAAGTCTGTGACGACAGGGGTGAGCGATTGAACGATCATCATTGGACGGAAACGTGATTTAAAGCAGCAGACAATTGTTGGCTCGCACGTGGTACACAGAGTCACTAGTTCAATAAATCTTCGTGGAAGGCAATTCACGAGGACATATTGCGCGATTCGAATGCTAATATTAAAGAGCTATAATTACAAAATACAAATACTTGTAGGCTAAATTGTGCAGGTCCTCGATTAAGTCTATTCAGCGCTCGGCAGACTGTGTAGTACGGAGGTCGGCACTCAGCTTCGATTCGTATAGACCGGGGTCGGCATCCTTCCGCATCAAAATACCCGCATTTGAACCCATTTGCCATTACATAAAATTAATCAAGAGCCGCAAACTCTGTTTCATCCGTAAAATAACGATAACGCCACTTACAGTTTCTGAGTTTCATTACACATAACTATGATTCCAAAGTATTTGTGAAATCAAAGACTATACCGATATCTCTTACTTCTGGCGATCCGAAATCGATTCGATCGGAAATGGCAACCTTTTTTGTTTTTATTTTAGTCAATCCCTCAAAATTTTCAGCAAAAATAGCGAAATTGACCCTCAGTTTTGATCAACTAACTTTTCTGATTTGATAAAAGTGTCCCCCTTTCCCTATTCCAAAATTTGGTAACCCTACGTGATCTAACTACTGGAATTCTTCATAGGGCTAGATTTCGTTAAAATAAAGTTTTTTCATGTAAAAATATGTCAGTTTTTGATTGAAAAACGTTTTTTTAGGGCCAAACTACTTCGTGAGGACAGACAGTTTAAACCAGAAAGGAAGATAAGTAGTACAATTCTAACATTATGTTAATTTGCATACGTAAGGTCAAAATTTGCTCAAAATTAAGTTTTTCAATGTAAAAAAATGTCAATATTTTGATTTTTTTAGGTCAAAACCTTCCGTTTTTTAGGTTAAAAAATCGCCTTAGTGATGAGAACGTGACTGTTAATTTAAAAAAAATGTTATTGCTTCAACAGAAGGTCTTCCGAAATTCGCCCTCCCTCAGCGTCAGTCGAGCTTCTGTCCCCGCGGGTTTCCTTTTTATAGGCCCACTGCGCGTTGTCCCGTTCATCGTTTATGGCCATTGGCGAATTTGGCCATGGATGATGCTGACTGCTAATCACGAGTACCGATTGACTTGTCCTACGAATCGAGGATTTGGAAAAGTATCAAGTTGCAACTTGAACACAGAACATGTGATTCGCAATGTAACAATGTCAACAAAAAAGGTTTGAACTAAAATATATGAAAACAGTGATTGGTTCTTTGTTTTTACCGCATACGTAATCATGGTACATAAATAAACAGGCTTCAGTTTATACAGAATTTGATTTCAGTTCACGCAGTATTCATTTTTTATTTGTAGTATTGTAGCACAACAACGACAGTGGTGCTTATCGCCTGTGCAGGCCAGGCCCTGTGCGCCACGGCAATGCATTTTTATGAAGTTCAGTGTCTTTGCTTTTTGGTCTTGTGGACTTTCAATTATGGATGGTGTGAACATGAGGTTCACGTTCGCGTTCCGTGTGTGAACCTCGGAAATTTAGAGGTTCACGTTCACAAATGAACCTTGGTAGGTTCTGCACTGTGAACCTTTTTCATATATTAAAATTTTTACGCCATTATAACATCTTTGGTTGAAATTTATTGATTTTCAACTGCGGGCCACTCTACGCATGGTGCGGACAGCATAAACAATCAACACTAAACGAGCATGAGCCTTGACAATCTCAAAAATTTTACCTGCTTTGTTACAAAATTTTGCTCGAAATATCCAGATTTCTATTTAGTGACTCTCTGCTGTGAGATTGACCCGCAATCACACAACATCAAGAGCGAAATACGCTACATGTAGGTATAGTTAGTCAGCGAATGAAACTTATTCAACCAATCAATAAAATTGATATCGTTGTCTGATGCAAAAAAATCTACCAAGCGTGCAATTGGGGTGTTGACTACTGCTGTATAACTTGTTAATGGGTAAAAAAGTTTTACACTCTGCTCAATAGCAACGTAGCAACACTCAACCGCCGAATACAATATTAGGTCTGGTCTAGACCGTTAGGCGTAAGCTTATAATCCCTTGCAAGAAATGTCCCCACTAAGCTCCGTGCGTGCGCAATTGTGCAGTGCTGAATGGTCTCTGTGCACAGAAAATCTAAGCTGTGCACAGAAAATCTAAGCTGCGCACAAAAAATCCGAAGTGAGGACCGCGCGCGCAGACTCATGAGGAATTAGAGGGAACATTGCTTGCAAGCCTCGTCGAAATTGTTGGCAAAGCGACGGAAGATATTGATTTTATAGGAATATTTGTATCATTTGACTGCTCCTGTCGATGCATTTGGCGACGTTAAAAAAGTCAGTATGTACTTCAGCATCGTGACATTATTTGACCAGAGTCGTCGTGAACATTAATATATATATATCTTCACTGAATTGCAAGGTTGGAATTATCAATATGACGTCACGTGGTGTCATGAGGTTCACGTTCGCGTTCACACAGAACCTTTCAAAAAGGTTCGCGTTCACACGAACCTGAACCTTTCAGAGGTTCACACCGTCCCTACCTTTCCATGCTCGCTCACTCACAATTTTCAGTCACTCTCGCTTTCTTGCGTCCAGTTTCGGATGCCGCTTTCCCTGGGCTTTTTAAGAAGCTGTGTTTACAGCAGGTTCGGCGATGAGAAGCCAGGATAAACCTCCGACACATAGAAACTTTGCCGAACCGGGACGCGAACCAGCAACCATTGGTTTTATGTTTTTGGGTTTTATGTCCAACAATCCAAGCCACTTTTAGCGGGTCGGTTTAATCGCGTCGCGCGTCGGATTTGACTCGCGGGCCGTACGATACCCTGTTCTAATCTCAATCTTACCTGTTCCTGGTCAACCAAATGAGAAAAGAAATTTTTGGCAGAACATCTGAAAGCCGTAACCGGGGGTTTTTGATGTTGCTGATTACGAATATCACATTAGTTTTGCCAGACTGGCTCTTGTTTAGAAGATAATTATACCCATAAAAGGCCTAAAATTACTGTATTTACCCCTAAATATTTCACTTGGTAGGGAAAAATCGTATTTTTTTATGATTTTATGCTGCGCATAAATAGATAATTGACTATGAAGAACCCTCATGTCGTTCTCAGTCATTCTATCAATATTAACATGACCTGATGCGAAATATTTGTTTGTCAAAAAAGCAGTTTATCAAGCCTAAAAATTATACTTTTTCACAACGGAAATACATATTCTCCTGTATCAATTGGTCATTTTACCAAGATTACAAAGGGGTATAAAGCTATAAAAGTTATCCTTGAAAAGCTCAACTACAATACTCATGCGTCTCAATTCTTTTGACTTGTAAATTGATAATTTTCCGCCGAGTCAACAAAGTGGGTATAGCTAGTAACCCTATCAAACGAGAAGCTTAAATCTGGTATTTTTGATAGATTTCAGATTCTAATACCGATGAAAGATTGCTATTTCATTTTCATATTAGTAAGGAGGTCACTGCATGGAATTTCTCTCAAGATGTAGTAAATAAAACTTTTTAGATTATCACAAAGCACCCGACTACCAACAGCTGGTCCGAAAATTCGTATCTGCATTTAGACGCCTTCTTTTATTCTTGCATGGGGTGGCGGCAGGCGCGTAGCCAGGGGGTGTCAAAACCCCCTCCTTTTACAACGCAAAACCCCGCCCTTTTGAAATGACCATTCTGACGCTAATATTCAGTTGCAATTCAACAAGTCGTATTATCACTGTTATGCGGGACCGCGACTATAATTAGCGAGATTCGTCTGTGCAGTGCACGCATATCGCATCGTACAATGTAACGCGACGCGATCACCCGCTGATGTGATTGCTAAATTAGGTAATTGATTGCCGCGTACTCGGCATTCGTCGCTGGACTGAGCAGTGACACTATAGAAATTAAACATGGAACGGCAACGACCGATTTTGCAGCTTCGTTCCGCTTCGCAGAGGCTGGAGAGGAGAATTGTTTTGCGTAAGCGACTGTAGGATTTCTGGCAATCCAAAAGCTATCTTCCCGAGCCCAGAAATTATTGAATCTGGTCTTGATCGAAAGTTACTGTTGCACCGATTCCGAAAATATAAATTTAAATAATGATCAGGCACTGATCCACCTAGAATCTGTCCTCCAAGTCTGAAATATCGGCATTGTTCAGAACAATCGGGTAACCGCAACACAATGACCATAACAATGACCCGTTGCGACTCTCCGATTGTTCGAACAATGCCGATATTTCGACTTGGAGGACGGATTCTAGGTGGATCAGTGCCTGATCATTATTTTAATTTATATTTTCGGAATCGGTGCAACAGTGGCTTTCGATCAAGACCATATTCAATAATTTCTGTGCTCGGGAAGATAGCTTTTGGATTGCCAGAAATCCTACAGTCGCTTACGCAAAACCACTCTCCACTCCAGCCTCGGCAGAGCGGAACGAAGCTGCAAAATCGGTCGTTGCCGTTCCATGTTTAATTTCTATAGTGACACGGCGCGACAATTCTGGAACACGAAAGACAGACAAGGCGCGGCCAATCAGTTATTACCTTACCGTCAACGCAATGGGTTTTTACTTAGTATTGGGTAGCTCGCATCGCGACAATTGGTTGCTGATTAAAATATCGATTTTGACTATATTGCTGCATTTCCCGATTTACGTTCGCAAAGCATAATTGGATTAATATTATGGGCACTGGAATAAATTCCAACTAGCAGGCACACGCGATAACACACTGTTCAACTTTGCGCTCCGAGCTCCGAGAATATTCATCACAAAAATGGTTCACAAAATAGTTTAAACGCGGCTTGCGGCCCTCATCGATGCAAATGATGCACTTTAATTTTTAGAAGGTGATCGTATATTTGCTCGTCAAATCGCGATAGAAGATGGTGTTTCTCAGAGCGCGCGATGAAATCTGCGTTTCTAACGATGAGGTCGAATTTGTACATCTAATAAGGATCGTTAGTTTGCTGAAATCAGCCTCAGTACGCTGTGCGAAATACATAGTAGTGACCAATTTTATCGGACTGTACACA
Organism: Botryllus schlosseri; assembly: GCF_051294905.1. NCBI lineage: Eukaryota > Metazoa > Chordata > Ascidiacea > Stolidobranchia > Styelidae > Botryllus > Botryllus schlosseri. The sequence goes on along the minus strand of NC_137249.1, from coordinate 9,107,728 downwards.
ATCAGCCGGCAAGGTTGCGCTGATAACGAAATTGCAGACATGCCGCAAACCTGCAATAATTACAATTACAGGGTGCGCTATAGTCAGAACTGAATATTCAGATTCGGCAATGGCATCGAGCACAATTTCTTCAGACGCGGCATAAGTTTTAATCAAAATGATAGATAAATACAAACAATATTACACACAGAGATTGTTACTGTTTGGCGAAAGTGTTTCTAGGAACGGTAGCAGCCCTGCATGCAGACGCGCTAAATCAAAACTACCGCCGATAGTGCACATGGAGATATCGATAACCCATTTCGCATACAAATGATTCTCGCTAATTTGCAGTACGCAGCATCGGCATTTCAAAAGAACGGGATTTCTAGATATAAATGAGGAACTCCCTAGTTACGCACACGCACCTGAGGTTTTAATGCCGACAACGCGCTGGTTAATATCAGCCCCCGATCAGCCAGTAAGAGCAATATGGGCGCATGCCGCGACCTTATCAATAAAAATACATATCCCAAAGGTTTGAAATTCGATCCGCGATATGGTTGCGCTCGATAGAGTCCGTCCAGCAATGACGTTTATTGGAACATAGAAGGTTCCCGTTCAAACTAATCGAGTAAATTCAGAATTTGCGCCACCGAGAATCTCGTGCTGCATCAATATTTGACAACGTAGTTCAACGCCGTGCACTGCACAATGCGCAGCATTAATAACAAAGCAAACACTGACAAGTGACACCGAGGGAATACGAGTGTATAAAGCAGACTATAGCTAGTAGCCTACAGATGATAGCAAACGAGAAAGCGCGCATCTAATCAGTAGGCTAATTCCTTAACTCAACTTGCGTACAGCACAATGGGGTTCCAAGTCTGACATTGCGACAATTGTTTGCTCATTATAACGACGTTTGAGCTGCATTGCTGCATTTCCCGAGAAGAGTTGGCAAAGCCTTGTCAGAGTAATATGTGCATATGTGCAGACTTTCAATTCGCAGGCATGCACAAACACATTGTCCTATTTCGCGCTCCAAGCCTTTAATTAAAGAGACTATCACGGAATTAACTGAAAAATTATTTTGTAAACGAATATGGGCGCAAATACAATTTAATTAAGAGGAGAATGGGAATTCGCTCGTCTGGTCGAGATGGAATATGCTGCTCTTCCTCAGCGCAAGCGTGTCGAAATCGAAGTCGTAAACACGGTTGCTTCAGTTGTTTGATTACTAGATTACTAATCACGGATTACAATTTATTGGGGCGTTTTAAGAACTAGCTCGTCGTCGCCGACGAAGATGCGTAATCGATTATTCGCGCGCGTATCGGTTAATGGTGAATCATTGGCATTTACGCGCTATCATGGACTCGCTAATTGACAGCGCTATTAATTTAAAATCGTGATTACCAGAGAACCCGGCACTTGGAGAACCCGTCCCTACCAACTCGGCCCTCGGAGAACCCGGCCCTTGGAGTACCCGGCCCTCGGGAAATTTTGCATATCAAGCACGCGTGGTCTACTTGTTGTGGTATTCACGGTGTTTTTCGACTACTCTGGACCTCGGTGAATGCGGCCCTCGAACAATTTTGAATTAAAAATGCATTAAATGTGTACCCGGCCCTCGGGAAATTTTGTATTCACCGGCAATCCTAATATCCCACCTCCGGCAACCCTAATATCCCACCTCCGGCAACCCTCACCCTACCCCTAATATCCCACCCCCGGCAACCCTAATATCCTAACTCTAACCCTAATATCCCACCCCCGGCAACCCTAATATCCTAACCCTAACCCTAATATCCCCCCTCCCCCAACCCTAGTATCCTACCTGAACCCAATATTCCACTCCCCGAACCCTAATGTCTCCCTACCCCACCTAACCCTACAGTTGCATTGCCCTTAACAGCCTGCTCTGACCAACTTCACACAATCAATTGAATCAGGTAAATGTCACATCTAATATAATGGAATAAAAACGACAAAATCACATCTAATATAAATAAAAACGACAAAATCACGCGTGGTCGATATGTGAAAGTCGCGTTCTTTCCCGCGCTTGGCGCTTGCGCAATCCGTGATCACGTGATCTGATCACGCCGTGACTGCGTGACCTACGCATGCCCTGACCTCCTTACAAGACCGACAAATCAGTTGATAATAACATTATTACTTTATTAATTCATATTAATACTTGTGAATACACTTAATTTCAAAATTTCCCGAGGAATTCACCGAGGGCCGGGTTCTCCAAGGGCCGGGTTCTCCGGCAACCAAAATCGTATACGGCGGGCGTTTAATCTTATCGTATGGGGTGGCCGCCACCCCATGAATGTGTCATGAGGTGGCTGCGCCACCCCGCCACCTAGTAACTCGGCGCCTAGCATATATAAAACTTGGAACAAATATGAGCATAAACATTTACTTCCTGTTCAGTCATCTTGATATCTTTCCTGCTCATCTTGATAATTAGCAAGAGGAGAGGTTCCACCAGGACATCAAACAACAAAAGAATGATATCAGGGAAGATGAGATGACTATATTATGGCAGATCGTAAGTAGCCTTTCGAGAAACTGCACTAAATTGCTTACAGGCGAAAATCGTACAAAAATCAATTGCCCTTCAAAATAAATGAATAATATTATATTCCAACTGATTATTTCAAATTTACAATAGGTGATTGAAGTAAAACTGATTGAATTAATGCCACGTTACTTGAGTATCTCGGTAAATACTTATATACATGACTGGAGTTTATTTATGTACATGATATCCGTGAAAGTCTATAACTGTCAGTGGCGGCTCGTCCTATAGGGCAACTGGGGCATTGCCCCACCTAAAATTCTGTTCAATAACAATTTAACCATTTATAGACGCACAGCAATCAGTATATACCGAGATCACAGCGAAACCCGCATTATTCTTGTGCTTTCGCTAACAAATGCCCATACATAGCGAAGTCTCTGCGAAAATCGAATTCTCTTCTGTGTTTTCGCTTTGTGAATGCCTAGCCGGGGCTTGCCCCGGTAGCGCTCATAACAAGCTTTCACTATCTATTCTCTCAAAGCCGCGCACAATAAAGAAACGGTGATTTACTCTCTCTTATTCGTAAAATGGCCGAGCAAGTGGGGCAACTATGCCTGTCGCCCTTAAGGTGTGATGTAACAATCGTATCTATATCTGAACTCGGTTACCATGATATGCGTTGAGTCGACCTTTGCTGGTATATGTCGATTTTGACGGTGTTTCGCACCATGATAATTCTTGAAACTTGGTATGATATGTCGTGAAGGTAGTATTTAGCACTGCTCCAAGTTTCAGGCTTGCTACTTAAAGATAAGGGTAGTAATTTCGTTTCCGAAGTTCAGTGTGTGCTGATCTATCATGTACATTGTACAGCAAACAGATTTTACTCAAAAGCCGGCATTGGTCTCCATTGATTTTGACGTTCCATACCGAGATCGGTCATGACATTTGGCACAGTAAGTCTTAATGTTAGTATCGACCGCTGTAACAAGTTTTAAGTTTGTCACTGAACTATGTGGGTGGTAATTTCGTTTCCAAAGTCGAGTGAGGGCTGACTCTTCATTTATCGCTAACAGATTTACGCAAAAGCCGTTATTGGTCTCTATTGATTTTAACGATGTTCCATACCTAGATCTGTCATGAGCTTTTGCACGGTATGTCTTGATTTTAGTATCGAACGCGGTGCCAAGTCTTAAAGTTGACGCTCAATGATTGAGGCAGTTATTTCGTTTTCGAGGTCGAGTATGGTAGAGATGCGCGCTGATCTGATACTTAGCCTACCCACATCATTGCGGATCTCACGCAAAAGCCGGTGTCTGTCTGTGCTAATCTAGTCTGCGTTCCATAACGAGATCGGTGATGATATTTCCAATGGTATATCTCGATGATCGCATGAAACAGCTAACTAAGTTTCTCGGTTTGCATTCAAATATTCACATAATTTTATGTTCGCCAATGTGCATTTCACTGTGAAATTGTGGCCTTCAAACCATTTGCTTACAATCTTCTGTCAAATGCGATAGCTATTTCATTTTCGATGTCGGCTAACAGCTGATCATTCGATCAGCCTATTCCTCGATCTATTTTACTCAAAGTTCGGTGTTCGTCTGTTTGTATTGATTTTGACAGTGTACCATGCCGGAATGGGTTATGAGATTGCGAATGCTACTTCTCGATGATTTCATGTAACAGTATGCTAAGTTTACGGCTTTCATTCATGTATTTATTGATTAATATATTTTCCAACGGCTATTTCGCAGCAGTAAGCCGTATGTGCTGCGTCACAATCTCCAGTTTCAAGGCCAAAATGTACTATGTTGTTCCGAGACCGAAGTTCCGAGGCTGCTGTCCTTAGTTCTTCAAAGACCATTCAAATTGATGTTCTGGATTCAATATGACAGGCCCAATCTATGAGATAACAATTGCGTATGTGTCCGAAGTCGTTGACGTTTGCAGTTAGGCTTACGCAATCTCTCGAGTTCTAGTCATTGGAATTAGTCTGGTCAAGTCAAGTGCGAACATGAATCGTATTGAATCTTTGCTCCGTACGTAGGCTAGTTTACGCAGTTGCCTTTAGAGCGAAAATTAAAGGTCTAGAAATTGTCCAGTCCATTGATCCAATCGTACGCCGGGTACCTCCGCTTTGGTTGCCTATCACCTGTTCGTAACTCGTAACCACCAGCTCAGTGGTCGTAACACACCAGGATCGTGTACGAAACACTTTCGGACGGCCTATCGATTTGCGTAATCTCTAACTCTACCATGAAATCATAACGCATGCTACTAAGAATGACCTGATAATTGATTCGTGGCATAGGGACGATTCTTAGTTCACGTACATTATGTAAAATAATCCTTTGATTAAAAAAAAATGAATAAAACATTTGTTACCACACTTCAAGTCACGGCTCACCGGCAAACCTCTCGCGGCCCCTACGTTAAAATCACTGTTGTCGGGAAATTCATGTGACCATCATATTAAAGTTACTTTTTAACGTTGGAAAACGCCATTGTGACGTCATGTTGATAAAAGTCGCTCGCAGCCCTTGCCCCACCGCCCGATATTGTCACGAGCCGCCACTGATAACTGTGATAAATCTAATACCTCTAAATATCGTGCTGTTGCTGTATTTTGATTTAAAAGAGTCTTCTGTGTGTAAAAATAGCAAGTAGACTAAATTTCCTAACATTATAGTACGACTGATCCGATTTTCTATCTAGCTATTACAGCGAAAATGGGACATGTTGGTCAAAATGTATCTTTGTACATCCGTCCTGCAGACTTAGTCGCTCAATACATTTTGTGACAGCACTCTGCTCTTTCGCAAAACGTAAAAGTTTGCAAACAATAAACATTGTGTTGTTGGTATATTATGTAGAAGCAGTGGTGGCCCTACGAACGGGGGGGGGGGACGGGCGAAACTTACCGGGGGGCCCTATAAGTATCTAACCGTAACTTCTGGGGGGGGCGGAGTCCCCCAGACCCCCTTTTGAATCTCTCACCACGTCAAGATGGGGCCATATCTATTATTGCATGTGTGCAAGTATAGACTGCACCAAAACTAAGTAATTCTACCGCACGCAGAGACGTGATGATTATCGGGATACGGGACTTTTCTAACAAACGCAGAGATTTGATGATGATTGACACATCTGTACGGAATCATATTCTTTCTTGGTACACGGATTTCCATGTTTATTCGCTATTATCCTGGAAAAAGCGCATAAACCAAAGAGGGGGCCCTTCGACCAGGAGGGGGCCCCGGGCGACCGCCCACCTCGCCCACCCCAAAAGCCACCACTGTGTAGAAGAGAATTGCTCACTCTGGTACATGACCGGAACAAGTGGCCCTTTAAGCTTGTTTTGAAACATTGAAAAAAACAGGATGTCTGCTTTTCCAAAGAAAAAAGTGCGTATCATGATAACTTGTAAGAATTTATCATCATTAATTTCCACCTGTAAGCCTACTTATCATGCTAATTCTTCTTCTCCAGTTTCAATATATTGCCACATTTTATCGAAATCGAGGGAAGCTGTTTCTGATGTGTTTTTCTTTTGGTTTATTGGCATGATATTTAAATGGGATTCTTTTGCATAGTCTATATTATATACAACCAGATGAATGGAGACTGCTTACTAACAGCTCAACACGAAACGTGAAGTGCATGTTACTTCACAATAGAAAGAAATATGCATCGGTTCTAGGACAATCGATCTCTCTCGACATAGAACATTCTGTGGCCTATAGAACAATTTCCACGTATTTTATGCTGGAACAGAGCCAGAGATTAGCATTGCTTAATTTCGAGGCTTTTCGTTAGTGTGTTGCATGATTAAACGCCATCATTTCCAAATAAAAAAAAGCTTTACATTTTTGGTGGTTTCTTATTTGCCGTAATATTTTACAATGAACTAGAGTTGCTATAGTTGCTAGAGAAATTGCTGTCGGATTTTGTCAAGCAAGGCTTCTTAATACCAAAAGAGAATTACGCGGCAAGGTATTTTGCTTTAGTTTTGCGATACAATAAGATAGTGAATAGATAGTCCTACCCTTTAGATATTCCTGTCTTCTCAAAGTCATTGAAGTCATCGCATACACAGTGACATACAAACTATGTATACACACATGCTTCAAAATTGCATTTTGGTTATGCCTCCTCTTTGCATCGATTTGTATTAAACACGCCAGCAGTCATTTGTATATTACAAGCGTTTCGGAAACACAGCTACACTCACACACATGGACAATGCACCCATAAATATACTGTAACATAAGCATCAGCACAAAAATTGTAAATGTATCCACTGTTCAGTGTACACTGGCTGAGCCATAACAGGCAAAATCGCAGGGTAGGACAAAATCGAGTATTTGACAGTTTCGATTCCAATCGATTGTTAAAGGGGCACTGCGCCCAAAAAATGATGTGGTCTCAAATTGAAGGGCAAAGCGAAAAAAAAATTTTGGCCGCAGCCGTTTTCTTCAGAACGCCACCGTAATGGAGCTGCAATTTATTGAAATTTCCAGAAACGCACCCGGCTGCAGCTGTCGCGGCTCCGGGTAATTTCTCAACCCGTTACATGGCACGATGACTTCATCGTCGCACTTGCTCGACGCGATTAGGCACTAGGCAGTCACGCAGAGGACGAATTTTAGATAGTTGTCACCTGTCAGCCGATGTTATGAAGGAAATATGTCTTACACGCCAAGATGGTGTAGATACGGCGTTCCACTGACGATGTTCAGTCAGGAGATTTTTCTCTTAATTGGGCCTAGTGTATTCTATTTCTTGAGAGCAGGAATAGATCATGTCCTATTCTTATGTTGTCGTATGTATAAAACATTACCATCACCAATCAGTGTGCCCTCTGAACATTTCAAAATTCAGATCGGTCATAATTGGTTTCGCATTCAGGTTGGAGAATCATAAGATGAGGGTATCGTAAAATTATGGCTTGGGGATTAGTATGATTACAATATAATGAATACATGTTTTTTAGGGTCAGCCGCGGAATTGTGGGTTAAGGTTAGGTTTGCGTACCGTTGGATTTCGGTTAGGCATGATCAATTTTCCTACAGTACCCGAACCCTACACCAGTTTTGAATGTCATGAATTTTGTCATGTTCATGGGGAACCCTGACTGGTGGTATTCGTGTTGTGGATAAGAAATTACTGTTATCCCGAAAAACGACTGCAGCATAAAGTGCTTTTCAACCTGTATGATGGTTCGTACTTGTGCGAATGAAAAGAATTTCAACCAAATAGTCAACCAATGTTGAGTGTGAAAGAAAAAACTGTATTTCCGGAGTTGAACTGGAAAGTAGGCCTTTTTTTAGTCGTCCGACCACGGAGTCTGCTTTTCAGGATTCTACTTATCCACTATTCTATTTCTGAAAACTTTGAATAAGTGTCCCCCTTTCCCGAATCAAAAATATGATAACCCTACCTTGTAAGTGATAGTGGGCGATGCCAGTGTTGATTTGAATGCAAAGTATTGGAATTTCGGCACACACATTCATATAGCGTTGACATAACAAATCGATTTAGTGGAAAAGTGATATTGTTGCGAGTGAATATTGTTCATGGGTTCGCCCTTTAAGCTTCGAAAGAAATCACTGCACGATACCCCCAGAAAAAGCAACGAAGACCTTGAGAACAGCAGAAGTGCGATATCTGTGATTTTTCTACTGCAGTGATTTTAGTATTTGATTAATCAACAATGTGATACGCTGAATGTGAAATAATGATGCTCTGTAACTACAGGAAGCTCTACAAATACAAAAGTGATAAGCTTTTCGTTTTCTTTCTGTGTAATAAATTCCAGCTGGCTGGTAGGAATTAAATTGTTTTTCAAAAAAAGTGCAAATGGAGCTCAAAAAGGTTGAAAAGCACTAGTCTACGCTATTGTCTTGCTCTACCCAGAGTCTTCGTAGTAGTATATAGAATATACATTGCCATTATTGCAAGCTGCAATGACATCGAGAAGTTGTGCCGTTTCATCGGACTCATCTGGTTTTCTGCAAAATATATGGTTTATTCATTTATGGAGAAGACTGAAAAGATTGTCCACGTCCAATTGGTCCAAAAAACAGAGTGCTCCAGCAGTGTTGCAATGGAAAAAGTTGGTATGGAGCGTGCCTTGGATGTTATTATTTGAATCTTTTTTTGCCTTACTAACCATTTCTCAGGACTGAAAAAAAGTTGGTGTCTCTGGGTAAGAAGAAAGGTATGGAAGACTTGCTACTATGGACAAGAAGCATCAGTAATCACTTGTGGTGGTGCTGTCAGCAGTGTAAGTCTACATATCAACTATGTCTGACATCACATATTAGGAACTTTTTATATAACAATATGCAATTGCAGGTGCTAAAAAGAAGATGGATATCTCTTCTGCATCACATCACCGGCGAACATGAGTGGACAGTTGACGGGGAGACATATTCCTGCAGCTATGGCACTTTGACTGGGGATAAGAGCCTAAGAACTAGATGGTTGCAATGTGGATCTCCTAGTTTCAAAGCATTGAAATCTTTGATTGATAGAAAACAAAAGTTTGATCCGGGATTTGGAGCAGATGACTCTGTTCAAACATACTGGTAATTTGTTTTTTATGACTCATCACATCTGCACACCAGTTATCGGAGCATGGTCAGATCACTAAATTTCACACCTTCCTTTTTTAGGATCATTGGAAGTTTATCACAATGTCATATTGAAATTTGCACCTAAAGGTCTTCATTTTACTTGTGACACGATACTTGCACGAACCAAACTGGATGTCCTGGACCACAATGAGAATGTTGGTAGATTTCAGGCGGTGACACAAGCAGGTTTGCTGTGCAGATGAAATGTTTGCAAGTCAAGGTACTTAGTTACTTACTCTAAGCAGGTGTTCTACGATACAAAAAAAGTTACTCTCGGTCAGCAAAAGAGTGGATCTTGAAAAGCGTGTATGAAAAGAGGACGAACCACTATGCAAGAGAGCTTTTGAGGCGAACTGCTGAGAATCGCACTGGCATCAACTTCCCCAGAAGAAGTGTGCATCCAGTCAGCATTGAACCAGCCTCCCCTTGCGAGGAATTACTTTCAAAACGTCGTTCTAGAACGTGACTGAGATACAATACATTTCTATCGTACATCTTCGAGTTGTATGGCATGTGCAGTGCTGCGTAGCTTACTAGCTCAATTTCATTCTTCCACTGCCTGACTGCCCCATTGTAATACCCTGCCTAAGTGCCTATATAGTCCTCAGATGTTTCTTTTATTATTTATTAAAAATTGTGCTGAAATACCGAGTAAGTAAAGTAGTGATGTATCAGGCACAGCAGCCATTGGTGGAATATAGAATGCAAACAGCTCCAGATCACTGTCTAATACAGTAACACTGTAACAGTAACTGAACAGATTTCGACTTGAGAGCCGCAGTGTTATCAATCACAGTTCGTTTTCTATCGGCCATTTGAAACCGACATACAGTCCATCATCACACGGGTACTTTTGCTTTATAGCAGTCACAATGCAGGCTGGCAAGGGCATTCTGTTTTTGCTACCCAAAACGTCGCCATCAAATAATCCATTCCAGTAGCCTATGTGTCGATAAGACCAAGCGATATTGCCTGCAATTGGAAAATATCAAAGTACATTGCAGCAATGAGAAAAATGCTGAAAACGAATAGCAGCATATATATGACGGAGAGTATAATGCTCCCAATTTATAAAGTGTAGGCATTTATATAAAAGCATGCGAGAAAAGGTGAAGAATGCAGGAAATTGCCGTTTATATCCAGGACTATAAGTCATGACAAGCTCCAGACACAAATCCTCCTGATTTAACACCGCACGTTGAGCGCCGCCTTGGTGTGCAAGACATGATTCCTTCATAACATCGACTGACAACTATCTAAAGTTCGTCCTCTGCGTGACTGCCTAATCGCGTCGGGCAAGTGCGACAATGAAGTCATCGTGCCATGTAACGGGTTAAGAAATTACCCGGAGCCGCGACAGCTGCAGCCGGGTGCGTTTCTGGAAATTTCAATAAATTGCAGCTCCATTACGGTGGCGTTTTGAAGAAAACGGCTGCGGCCAAAATTTTTTTTTCGTTTTGCCCTTCAATTTGAGACCACATCATTTTTTGAGCGCAGTGCCCCTTTAAGATAAGAGTTCGAGATCGAGTCAAGTACCATTTATTATGACATCATACACACGCACAGTAATAATGAACTTCAGATTTCAAATTTTCTTGCACACAATCAGAAGGATAACTATATACCAGTTATACACTTACTTTAATTAATGTACTTTATCTGCATATTTAACATCGTTGTCAACTCAACTATGCATGTATATCTACATATCCCTGTAGATGTGACTACATAGCGCTTGGGTACCATGTCGCTACATAACGGAGGTCGATTCTATGAACAATGCGTAGCCTCGTGCCGCATCAACTCGATGGTATATGCATAATAAAGCAAATCGAGGTTAGTGGGTAGCCGTTGTGCGCAGTGCGCACCCTGGTTATAATATGATTAAATATGATAGATTGAAGTCTGATTTGTGGTTAACGATTATAGGGCCTATGTTGTTATTGTTGACAGGTATCTACTGTCGGAATACCGTCGCTTCTTATTCGACGGAGTTGAGCACTTGCTAAATTTTGGAGTTGGTAAAATGCATTGACTTTTGAGTTCATCAGAGACTGCATGTATTTAAAAATGAAAATCCAGATAATCATAATCACGGTCACACGAATGTACTGAAACCTACATCAGGTACTCTATAGCAGGGCTGGGCACAATGATTCGGGTACTCGAATCTGAATCGAGTATTAATTTTAATAATTCGAGTCGAGCAGTAAAAGACGATTTTATCGCATACTGAAATTATGAGCTTCTCGCCACTGAAAGTTAATTTATCAACGAGGATCATAGTTTCGATACTAATTTCCACTGTTGAAACCTTGACTGGTGGTATCGTAGCATAGGAAACATATAGTACAAAGGTTACTGGACGTATTACATTTCCTAAGTCATGATTATCCCATAACATATGGTCACCAAGTGGAATGAAATCGGTATAGTTGAAAAATACCAAAGTATTATTCATGAGATTGATACCAGGCATATTCACTGCTGTGGCGGCATAAACGGTACATATCTGAACCTTGACGTATTACATTCCTTTATGTCGTCATAATGAGTGATACTATTACGTAAGGTTACCATATTCTGGAATCGGGAAAGGAGGGCACTTTTTTAAAATGTTGAAACTTAGAATACCGGTGGAAAATTCTGAAAAAAATGGTAAATTTTTCCTCCTTGTAGTATCATCATCATCATCATTGGTTTATTAGCAATTTTATCAGTTCAATACACCACAAAAAATGCGATACAATGAAAAGAAAGGAAGATGTCGAAGCGACTAGGAGTTGTCTATGTAGTTGGTTGAATTTAAAAAAGGTCAACTTTCGTTCAGCTCCCGAAATCCCCGCCTGGTATGTCGGTCGAATTTTGCCCTGTGTTAAACCAAAATTCTAAAAAAATGAGGATAAAATTTCAAAATGAGGACATTTAGGCGTCCTCGGAGGACATTTTCAAAAACCCGAAAAAGGAGGACATATCCTCCTAAAAGAGGACGTATGGTAACCCTACTATTACGGGATTCAGATTCGAATCACCTGATTTTGCCCAGCGCTACTCTATGGAAATGCCGCAATCGACAAGGCCATGCATTTCCTAACGTGTCCTAGATTAGCTACAACATGACAAAATCACAGGTTAACAACATTTTCACATGGCCATATGTTTTTACTATTTACCCTCATCAGCAGTGCTCGTGTCTAATATGGCTGTGATTTGTGTTCAAAGTTTTGATAAAATTATTATGATTATGATGGAATAATCGGTGTTACGATGATCGTGGTCGTTCTTGATCAATCAGACAACTTCCTTCGATTCTTTCCCTCTCATCCTATTAATTCCGAACACCATGTAGGAAAATGAATGAACCGGATAAGAAATGACCATGTCACAGTCAAGGTAACGCTTGCCATGCTAAATTTTTCTGGTGAAAATTGCGAATAGGCGTGGCTACGCCGGAGAGTAGAGTAGCACGTATAAGATGCATGCCATAACATGAAAAGGAATTGGAATCAAAACGGCTAATACTGGACCGAACACTGTCAGAACTTTTCGGATAATGATCGTATAGATGGCAAGACTAAACCAAGGCGCCGCGCCCGCTATACTGAACCCTCTAACTTTAGTGGCATTGTCTTCTGAGTATAGAGTTTGCACAAAGGAATGTGAAATACACACGAAACAAAAATCACGGAAAAACGTAATCCCAGTATAACTGAAAAATAAGAGCGGTAAATTCCGAATGCAAATGGCAAAGGAAAACGTTCCTAACGATAACATCACAAGCATAGCGCCGACGAAGAAGGTTAATTTAGGCTTTTTGAGTTTATCGAGGACCCATCCCCCCGTTGGGGGACCCAGAGATCCTATGGAATATCCAACGCAAAACATCACCCCGACAGTTGAATCGGTTAATTCAGGAAATCCTGCTAAGACTACAGAAGATATTAACCACTCCGTCATAGGTCTAACCGACAGTATAAGAATATACATCACGAAAAGCAAGTCATATTGCCCATTTTTGAATAATTTTACGATCCCATGTAATTCTTCGGATAGATTGAAGCGTTTTTCTGGTTCTACTAGTACGATATCTCTTCGCAGCAAAGGTGGATAATTGGTGATATAATAGTATGAAAATACGAAGGACAGTGCTGCCACAATGGCGAGTGAGAAATAAGCAGATTGAAATGAAATACGAAATCTTTCGATAAGTTCGCTTTCTGCATCTCCGGCTCCGATGACGCTGATGTTCAGGCCCGTACGCAGCTCGATTGGATGCTTGGCAACTCTGACGGTTTGAGTCGCGACCAAGTTGGAAATCACCGGAGACAGACGACGCAAGATCCACGGTATTGACACCGCGCGTCCTCTTTCCCTTTCTGGAAACCAATTACTTGGCGCCATTTGTGATACAGTTAAAGCCATAGTTGCACCAAATCCGTTCATAATCTGTCCGATGACCGCTATCGAAAAATTATTCCTTGACGACACGCCGGCTGCTATCAGCAAATCGCCAACTACAATTGTACCGCATGTTGCTAGTGCCAGCGTCCTGAAATCAAGTGCCCTCGCTCCCAAAGCAACGACAAAGCCGAAAACGCTGCGAGCTATCATATTGACCGTCGATAATAAGTCCGTGATGGATGGGTCTACCTTGAAATATAACGAAGATATGTCGTTGATGAATCCGAAAAACGAGGCGCTGAAGGTGTCCAGTAATAATATCATGCTGACTATCAAAAGCACTCCCCATCTTTTCGGTAGCACCTGGTATCTTTTACCTCCCAGTAAAAAGGCATCTTCAATTTCGTCGTCACTACTGTTGCAGCGCTTTCGAAGCATCTTAATGAAGTATGAACTGGCATGAAACAAAATGATACATAGCGTGTATTGTATAGTAATTATTTCCTGTCCAATTTTCTATACCTCTACCGTCACGTAATATATCCTTCCTTCAAATTTAGATAGCGATGCGAAGTGTTATTATTGATAATAGCAATATGTTTTATAGATTCAGGGTTATTGGTATGGATTCTGTAGAAAACAACCGTATGACGTTACTCCTAGTATACCCGCCAGAGTATGTGAATGTGTAAGAAGATTCAAATAGAAAGACATCACAAATTGAAATACCTATGCGCAAACCACGTTTTAAATGCCCCAACAAGGCGCCGTGTAATGGCATTGCTAGATTGCTTGCATTATTGTTAAATTTCGCCGCGTATTCCGCGTCCAGACCTAATGCAACTGTATCATGCCTGTCCCCTTTCACTCAAATAACTATACATAGTTACAGCGGCTGGAGAATCCAATCTCAAAGCACCCTGGCTATTATAGAATTCACGAAAGGGCTATCTACTTACATTGCCGCGAAAATAATAATCTTCTACGTGACGGATGCGACACTGTGATCACTATATAGGCTACCACCGCTGCTGACTCAATTTAGGCGGTTGATCATATAGAGGCGCTTATTCAACCGATCTTGATTTCCCCAACGTTTCGATTTATCGAACTGAATTTCAAAAGGTTATGCGATTAGTTCAATTGACTAGTTTTCCATATATATCAGCATCGAACAAGTTTAGCAAGCTTTACTTTCCGTTGTCAACCTATATGCTGCTGCTTGCACTATATACCAACCATATGTATGCCACGCTGCCAAATTGAGCTATAAGGGTTTTAGTTTCTAATACATATGAAATCTTGTGTCGGGGTTGAGTACACTCACTCGTCTATGCTAGCAAAATTACGATGATGAAACGCCGGATATTGCTTTCATCGATGGCCTATTGTGTAGAATGATATGGCCATGAAACAGCGAAATTCGTGTATCCGGCAGACGGCATGCTCGTTCGATGTGCAGATTACGTAATGCAGTGGTTCTCAGCCTTTTCGACCTCCCGGCACCCTCTCAAAAGGAAGAGATCACGACGCACTATTGCACTGTGTACACTGTACAGTGTACACGTGCACGTACAGCCCTTGGTTCTGATGGCTGGACCATAAAAAAGGTCATCACCTTCGGCAAAACCTCAATATCACGCTCGAATTATCCGAGTGTTACCCTTTTACTTAATCATCACCTTCTCAAATGCGATTATACGTGGGCGAGTTGGCGCTCCAGTGCCATTGACGGTGCTGCCCCTCCCTTATGTCACTCTGTCGTTACAAAAAAAATACCCAATCAAGAATGAATTCAAGGAAAAGAATAAAAGAGCGAGGGAGCCTTAATAAATAAAGATACAGATTGAACACTGTTACACCGGACATAGGTTTAAGAGGATACCAAATTGAGATACCGTACCGGGTCGTTTCGAAATTCGCCTACCTTTTCATTGCATCGCATTGTCCCGAGCGGGTAAAATAATAGGACCACGAACAATTCCACAGCAATAAATTGAATTCCTTAATTTTGTTTCTCGTCGACCTCATTTATAACATTTTCAAGAGGCAACCCTGAGCAGTCCGATTGGCACACCGGTTGAGAACCACTAACGTAATATAATGAAGAGAACCAAGTTCTTGACACAGCGCTCCACATATCGCAAGATCGACAATGCGACATTGAGAAACGCTGAATTAGGGCTGTGGTTGCTACGGGGGCTGGATACAATGATTCTTGTACTCGAATCTGAATCGAATCGAGTCGAGTATCGTAGTGAGAGATAATTTTTGCAAGTACTGAAAATACGCTCGTCCTTGCCACTAAGAATGTTTAACGACGAGAATCATAGGTTTGATACAATTATCCACTGTGGAAGGCTGTAAGCCTCGATTAGTCGTATCGTAGCATACGAAACATGTCGGGTGTCGGCCTAGTATAATCTATGCCCGTAAGTGGAATAGTTGTAGTGATCAAACCACAACGTTGTGACATACAGTGCAATGAAATAGGTATAGTTGAAAAATAGCAAATAATCTCTAATGTGATATACTACTGGCATTATATTCCTTTTGGTCGATAAAAGGTACATATTTGATAATGTGACGCCATAATGAGTAATACTCAAATGCTCGACTCGATGCCTAATTGACGATTCGATCAGAATCGAATAACTCCCGCAAAGGGCGAAAAGTGGTGACATTTTTTCATCTCAAATTTCGAGGTAGGCTATTCAGGATATTTGGCTGCAACCTTATTGGTTCTAGTATAAGAGTGGCCGGGAACCTTTTTCGTCTGAAGAGCCATGTTAGCCCTATATTTTCCATTTTAACTCTCAAAGAGCCATACATGTCAATCAGTTGTTACATCACAATTGAAAATTCATGACGTCATGGTACCACTAATTTGAACTCACTACATGATGGGATTCGTGGTGGGCGCCATATTTTCTCTGTAAAAACTCGCAGGCTAGCTACTCATCCCGTGATAGCGCAATTCATCGTAAATAGCTGAGAATTTATAATAAATGAAATAAATCTAAATAACTATTGCACTGATTCCGAAAATCTAAATATTGATCGACTTCTCAGCTCGGCGTTAACATACGTTACACTACACGCCTACCTTTTAAGGTCAGTACTAGAAAGCAATACTTATCAATTTGGACGTTGAGAGCGCAGTGTAATTTGGATTTGTAATTGGAATGCCACTTCCAAGAAGACAGTTCATTTCTCGGCGTAGATCATGAAGACAATAAGCCCATTTACATGGCCGTTTGGGTCAGCTTCGAAGCTGACTCGTCAATCCGACTCTCTCGTTTTTGAAAAAGAGAAAAAGGCAGAGGGCTTCAATCCGTCTTGAGCTCAATCCGTTCCGCAGAGTCGCTTGGAGACGACTTGAACAGTACCGGTACTTGAAAACGAATCCAGACTACAGCAACATACCAACATTTCATGTTCATATTTCACGAAACCGGCACGTATTTCAAATGGGTGAATATGAAAGCTCTATCAGTTCATGATACTGCTTTTATAATTTGCACGTGGTCTTATTTGTTCAGCGTCACAACTTATGAAGCGAGTACAGCCAACAATATAACTTGCACAACTCACAATCAGAAAGAATATATACACGGCGTATTTGGTCATTCTAGAATTGTGTTGAAGGTATTTCTGGATATCTCAACTGCCGTAGCATATTCCCGAGCTGAATCCCACAGTGTTGTGTATCACTCGAGCTGCGATAAACATGACCATGTAAACTCGATCACTTTGGCAAGCCGTCTCATGACGTCGCTCCAAGACGACTTGGCTTCAAGACGACTTGACCATGTAAATGGGCTTAATGTGTATTAGAAAACTAGATTGTCATTTAGACGTCCCCATGTCTGCTATTCTCTCGATCGACTAACGTAGGCTATGGTGCAATCCAGCAGCACGCGACGCCGGATACATCGAATTCGCGAGGGATATCGGTCGCTGGCGCTGCACCTGCAGCAACTTAAACTTGAGGATTTTGTGAAGGGGTCCGAGCCCTTAACCCTGGATACGCCACTGCCTCGACCTCTCAAATACATGTTTATGCTCCCACGAGAATAATTATTCTGGCCGTTAAGAAAATCTACTAAGAAGTTGCTGCAATATTGATAAAATTAAGTAAAATATTTTAAAAAAGTGTCAAAGAGCCATATCTTCTACCATGGCTGGCGAGCCATAGGTTCCCGACCATTGTACTATAAGAAAGTAGCCAGAACATTTTCACAAAGACCAATGAAATAAATGTGGCCGAAGTACTAAATGTAATCTTTAGTGAAATGTGGAACCGACAGTATATTCTTTATGGTAACATAAAAGGTACATATTTGAACTTTCTACATCTTTCATACTGTTACGTCGTCGTAATGAGTGATATACTCGAATACGAGACTCGACGACTAATACTCGATTCATAATCGAACCACTCCGGTACTAGATTTTGCCCAGCTCTAACAGGCTTATACTACATGCTAAAATCGCTCATATCATTATGATATATGCATATCGTGACGTGAGGAGAATCAATATTATGCAAATCCGAAACTATGCCATCCAACGTGATTTGAGTTCACCTCAATTTAATCGCATAGTGTCTTCACTCTTTTCGCTACTGTCTGCACCCTCAATCACACATCAAAACATGACGGTGTGATTCTGCGTGGATGGCATTGTTAATTCTACGTTCCTGTGGCGACGCTCAACAAGGTACACGAGTATAGCCTATACCTACTTTGCTATACGTGGCATGCACACCAACTAGTATGCAACATAAACAAATGGTGGGTGATAAGTCAGATGAGGAAAACAGTTAATGTATTGCCAGCATTCGATAATCGCAAACGGCATACAGAAGTGCAAAAATTCGAACCATTACAAGCTGAATACCGCTATTTGGAATATGTTAGGCTCATTGTCTGACATAGTTTTGTTGCAGTTAGAGTCGATAGTATTTTACATAATTCGAGTATAGACCACAACTATATTCCCTCTGAAAATGTCAGCTGATCTCACGTAGCCTACTAGTTGTCCGGTTGTAGTTCAATACATACAATTTCAATAGTCCATGGATATGTGAGCAATGGCATGCGACACACTAGCACGCATCATTAGAGCATGTGGGTTAATTTTGGCATTTTAAAGTCACGTACTGGATACTAATAACTATCGAATGCTCAGTTGTCGTTCTTCATTGTGTAGCAAGCTCAAAAGTAGGGACGTGCAAGCATATAAATAGGACGTTCTTCGATGCGCAACGCTGACGTTCAGTTGTTATGGTTGAAAATTTGGGCAGCACAAACATTCATAATTGAAATGATATCCTAACATGCAAAATTTAATGACGGGAATAGCACCCTTTGTCTACTATCTGCCATCACGTCGAAATGACAACTCATAGGCATCCAAGAGTAGAGCACTCCTGTTCGGGTCCACTTCGTGACGGAGGCTAAGCACGAAATATTTAACCAGGGTATTTGAGCTTGTCAATGAAGTAACATGCTCAAATGTCGCCGCTCTCTAAAGCGCAAGTGTTAGGGGCACCCCTGGCCAGTTCTCCAAATCTGCTAAGCTAGTGAGATCAAATACCTTCTTCGGAATAACGCGACTAGGACTTGCATTTTGCGATGATTTATTGAATACGAAATAGGATCAGTATAATATAAAACGCGGACGATTACCTACCACATAAATACCATTGATTTACTTGCGTTGGTCGTGCATAAAACAGAAAACGAAGTCGCTTAAAAATAATATCGAACGCGCGGACAGGAAAAATCGTCACCCTCGCCGTCGTTTCTGAAAGTTACCGTTAAATCAACATACGTTGCGGCGGAATTCGTCTTCAGCAAGGACTTGATTGGTTTTCCAAGCCTCTTGCGATGACCAGGCATGAATGACATATAAACCATCATCACGCCTTGCAGCACCGAAGAGACCCGAAGTTTTACTTTGTCCTGAAAATGCTCGACGAAATCTTCCAGTTTGAAATCAGCGCGACCCTGCAAATCCCAGCGGTCCCATTCCGTGAAGGCATAATTGGAGCCGATAGGAAATCGCGGAGCAGAGGCAGGCTCGCTGAATATCACTAGCGGCAGAGCCAAGTTCAGAAACGCATTTCGAAACACTGGCAACTTATCCACACCTTCCTCCGCAGAGACTTGTACCCAATTACAACCGTGCGAAGCCTGATTTCGCATCATTTGCACCGCGAGCTGCAGAAACTGAACCGTGGCGAAACCCGCCACTGCCGACGTGGTCGTGCAAATGGCCGGTATGATGCGTCCTGCGATTCGTTTGACCTCCAGTCTGTCAACGTTGTCGATACCGTACATTGATGCACGCAAATTGGCGGTCGCCGATATAAAATCAACATGGTGGTTAGTATCATCGTCCTTCTCAAAATGCTCGGGATTCAAGGAGGATGGAATACGCGGATTGGTCGATGAAACATCTTTAAATTTGGCTGCAAGCATGTGAGCGTCTATGTCGTCGTCATCAGGATTGCTCGCGGGCATTTCGCTGTCATCGGTAATTATTTCCTTCCGGCTGGGTACGTAATGGGGAATATCTGATTTCTCAAGCGCGTGATGAACAGTCTGTAAAATGTCAGTCGCGACGGGAGTTGCAATGTTGAAAACAGACGCTGTCAGCGACGCAAGGCTGATTATGAACTGCATATGCAAACGATTCTTGCCATCAAACAAAATCGGCGTAGGCGGACGTTTTGGTAGAGACCAAAATAACGAACCATTCTCTAGTTTAGTATCCAACGGGAAGGCATCGAGTAGGTGTCTCGCTTTGTGGTTAAAGAAAACATTGAATTTGCGCAACGCGAAGGCGACACAGCCCGACCAATCGCCGGGCATGCTTTGCAACAGCTTGATCACAATCCTAGCGTCACTAGCGCTCCCTCCGTCATTAAGATACTTTAGAAAGCCCTCGAAGCAGGGTCTGCTCTCTCCGCAATTATTAAAACAATGCTCCCAGAACTTGTTGTACAGCATGGGTTTTTGCGAGAAAAGCGATTCGAATTTGTCTCTCGCCCATTGAATGGTGTGCTCTATCCGCGAAGGGAACGACTTCAAAGTACAGAACGGATATTGGACATCTGGTGGGTCTGACTGGTTTGAATATGATTCAGTTAGGAAAGGAACAACCACTTGAACGTGTCCTTTGGGACCCATGGTGCCAGACTCGATCAATGGTAATTGATTGCTCACACATCTGCTATCGACATAGCGTCTTGCTGCCACGTTGTCAAGAGCATTGACGACGATGTCATTTGACTTGAAAAACAGATCCGTAAAGATCGACTCTTCCGTGCCAGGGCCTACTTCATTTTGCATAGCTTTCACGTTCAAAGTAGGCCGCATCTCTTTTGCGACAATGACACCTACTTCACTTTTCGACATGCTCACGTGTTTGTTTCTAAACAAAAACTGCCTGTTTAGGTTCGATTTCTCAATCGTGTCATTGTCCGTCACAGTCATGGTCCCTCCCGCATTTCCAGACGAGACGCCAAGTAGAGTTAAATTCTTCAACATCTCACATCCAATCGCCCCACATCCGACTAGAAATACATTGAGATTAGACAGGTAATCGGACACACCAGTCCCAAGGCAAATTTCATTCCCATAACTGGAATGAGATTCCTCGTCCTTCATTTCAGCGTCATAGAGCTCCAACGCGTCGATATAAAGCCATTGTTTTAGAGGTGAATATTTTCCTGTAAGAGATTTTAACGCTTCTTGCGACACTATCCCACCAATAGCTGCACAGAGTGGGGATAAAAATCCGCGGCAGGAGGAAGACAATGCTTCAACAATGGCCCTGGCAAGCTTGTCATCTGCCACAATGAATTCCCTTTCTTTCACCACAGCTAAAAACATCTGATACAGACAATCTGCATCATTTCTTTCCGATGATTTCGGCAATCTGCTCTTTTCTTTCAAGAAGTTATCGAGTGCAATGAAAGCCGCATGAGTTATTAGCGGATTATCCATTTTTCCAAAATCTGATGGCAAAATGCTAGGGTTGGACAGTTGCTTTTCTAAACTCTCATGAGATATAACAAATGTATGCTTTACTTGCTTGTACATACCGCTTCTCTCATATCTGGGTAATGTTGTGGTGTCGCCTATTGTAAATGAATGGGGAGATGATACTTTGATTTCGTAAATCTGATTATTTAAATCAGACATGCCCTTCAATTTTTTGAACATAACAAGGTCGCCAGATTCGAGTCCGTGTTTTGTGTTATCAAAGCAGGTCACAAGACCTTCAACTGAATTTGTGATGTTACCAATGAAGCCTTCTTTTAATTGCTCACCAGTGGAGTCGTGCACTTCAAATTTTTCTCCAAAATCGCAGAATATAGATGAAAACAGCCCATAAACATTTGCACATACAAATTTCACATCACCAAGTTCTCTGCAGATCTTATTCAGTAGAAGTTGTTGATCCCAAGTTGACTGTGAGCAAATAACGCAATGAAATTGTGTCAAGGATCCCCTTATCACATCCAACGCGTCGGCATCGGCATCCACAGCACTCTTGATAGTATTGTCCAAAGATGATACCAATACATTAACATACTGATTCAACTCTTGGATACGAGGAACACACGCAGCGGCTCTGGTGAGCCGATCATCCGCGTCTTTTTGGGTAACATAAAAGTTTGTTGCAACGTCTTCCATATCAACAATCTGGCTGTCGGTAACTTCCAAATAACCAATGCCAGTCAAAGCTAAATTTTTTGCAATCTCCACTCCTAGGCAGTCACAGCCTACTATAAGTACTTTCGATGACATCATCTTTTTCATGGCATGGTCACCGAGCATGTATCTCTGACGACTATAAAGACTGTCATCAATATCCATTGCAATCTTAGAGCAGAGACAAGATGAGTAAAAATTTCACAACATAAAAATGCCTGTGAAAGTAATGCGTATTAAATTTCAAATTGTACACTCGATCATTGCACAGAATTTTAATATATCATGTAATGCAGCGGTTCCTATCCTTTTTATGGTCCGATTTAATATTTCTGATTGAATAATAGTTCATGGGCCACCTCCAAATTTGGGTTAACAGATTACTACGGCACGTTTTTGTTGCACTAAAATTACAAGAAAGTTCCACCTAATCTTAACAAAAGTTGCATTAAAAAATTGCATTTAAAATTTTTGTGAATTATCAGAGTATAACCTAGTTCCTGCAGAGCTGTGAAATATGTTACTTTGTCATTTAACGGACGGTATGGCGAAACCGTGAAAAATTACATTTTTTCCTGCCACAAAGAAAAAAAAAATTACGCAATGCGGGAACAATTCACCCCAAAAATCCAAACAGCATCGCGATAACCTCCTCCCCCTAAAACAAGTCAAATAACATACCCCAAACCCCATAGGCCTGCAAACTTGACCCAAGGCACTACAGAAAAACTCAGTCTCTGCAAATTTAACTGAATCAATAGCCTGAAACAGGTGACTTAAGTGAAAATATAATTTTCGGTGATCTCGGCTGAGCGTTAGTGAAATGGGAAACTATCTCAAATTTAACGACAGAATTAATAAAGCGACCTATTTACATATTGTTCGGGCACGGTCGTGCTTGGCAGGGGTAGTGAAACTAGGGTTGCCATATTTCTGTGACTCCGGACACTCTTTAGCGCCCACTAGTGGATTTCAAAAGGAGGTATGAGCACATTGTCTGTCAATATGACGTCACACTAGCAAAGCTTTGCTTATCGACCAGATGTGGTCACGAATCACGATCCGGTTCAGGAATATGTGGCTGTGTGTTGTGTAACCAGGACCGAAACCATATTTTTTCAGCCACCTCCCGCCCAAATAAATAATGATTTTGGGCCCACCATAGGGTAATCGATGCAACTTCTTGGGCGGCTTGCTATTTGCCTCTGGTTACTATATGCATATGGTCGTTAAATTTTTTGAATGAATTCGGTCAATAATATTGCTTCTTCCATATATTACTTTATCGTTTGACCCGATCTCCGCCCACATGAGCAGAGTTAGCGGTAGAGCTAGTGGAGAATGATGACTTCGAAAATACAGTCAGTGCAATTGTACATCATTAAGTCATGTTCATGTCACATCGATAAGATTATTTATCAGCCTAACACCGGAGTGCACCAGGGAGCTTTATAAACACCCCACGTTTGGTGGTTTCCAACCTTTTATAGTCGCGACTCCATCTCCAATTTGAAAATGTTCCGTGGCCCAGATCAAAATTTGACGAGCTGATTACTAAAAGAAGTCAGCACCTTTGCCTGGACTTACTCACGGGTCATTTTATTAGCTGATTACGTTCAACATCTTCGCGAAACCCAGAATAAAGGCAAACGACCCCCCACGTTTAGAACCACGCACTATCTTTGAATAAAGCATTCGAACGACCCTGACCGTCTCCAGGAATATACCGTTCACCTATAATTGCGATTACAATTAGGCTTATTTCACTAAAAGAAGGTTATTTTTATTTATTTTATATTGCAGTTTTTGCGAGGGTGGTAGCCCCCATATTAAAATCAATATAGGTGATGGTAAATTGCACGCAGCGCGAAGAAAAAATTTCATGTAGCATAAATCTTCTCAACAATAATGTTATTATGTTGATTTACGAGAAAATTATGAGCCTGCGTCTCAAGCCTTCAAAATTCCGGACATTTAGGCATATTTTAGAAATTCCTCCCGGACGCAGTTTTAACAGTGAAATTCCGGACATGTCCGGGAAATTCCGGACGTATGGCAACCCTAAGTTAAACGTGATTGATCATGTGGACATCATATGCACAGAGCATTTTTTGAAGTCGAGTCCGCCCCCCAATTGCCAACACTGACCGATTTAGATGCCTAGTTTCTTGCCTTGATCTAAAATATGTTTGGTCAAAATACATGTTGTCACTGGGTTTTGTCAAATGCAGTAGAAATAAGATAATATAATTTCCATACTAATAAGTACCGTACACAAAAATATGACATGGAGGCATAATCTCTTGTAAAAAAATATTCAAAATACTACCAAGGTGAAGCTGGCAATAAAAATCTAAGTCTATATAATCTAATCATTTTCAATCGGAAAATCTCATCCCGTCAAATAAGGCCAATTGGAAAGAGATTCATTGAATAGCCCTATCATGATGCAGCCTGTGTCGTCATCAAAAACTAGCAAATTGGCCCACAAGCACATTTGAGTTTGAGACCCCTGATCAAATTGAAGTCTCATATACGGCAAAGATGAGAAACTATACTGTCATCACTTATCACCAATTCTCTCCACCCACAATACTGTCAGCGATACACACAAAGGTCACAGACAAACAACATCGAGAAGTGCTCCCTATCACCATGACCAATTAATAGTGCTCCGCGTAACACTCAGAAATGCCACTGGGATATTTCGGAAAAACCCAGATGTGGCCGCTAAATAAACCCAGTTCCCATATTTCACTAAAATTTCTATGCGATCGCTGTGAAAGTGGAAACAGACAGTCATCAATTACAGTGATACAGTCTTGGAAGTAAGTTTTAGCCCTTGATATTGAAATTACAATATTTCATACAATAATTTTGCTTGGTAACACTGCAAACCACACAAAAATATGCTGTGGTGCGCGCCAATAGGCCGACTCAAAAGAATGCCATTCCTCATCTCTGAAGGTGATTGTCGGGTATTTTCAGTGACCTCAACAAATTGATATTACCTTTCGATTGATTAATCCCGAGACAATCACTTTTATCTGGGATAATGTGACAGGCATGTTTAGTCGAAAAATAAACTGTCAATCATGACTTTTAGGATATATTCGAATGTGCTGATAACCAACTGATCAAAGCATTAAAGTTTTGAATCGTTTTGAATTGTATGTCAACAGTTACAATGAGTTGCCCTATGAACAAACTTTGTGCGACCTGGCAGTCAAAGTCAGTATATAATGAAGCTCCATTGCATCGCGAGGCCTCTCATTTTAGTAGTGAAACAGTCTTTTAAGACTGTGTCATTGCAAACAGCGAAATCCACCAACAATGGCGAACTGAAGTACGTGCATTGTATGACATGATGATCTTACTAATCTAATAATTAATTTTCGAGCGTAAAATTAACCTAACGAACATGATGCTGAAAAAAAAACAGATTCCAAGGATAAAAACCCAGAAACACAGGTGATGCTCGAAAAACCCAGATCTGGGTGGTAAAACCCAGGAGTGACATGTCTGGTAACACTAAACCGATGAGCGTGCAATTATAGACAGTCTATAGTCAATGTATTGCTAACTCTGGTTTGCCTTGGAATTGGAAGTCAACAACACTAACGTGTCCTTTTCAGAATGACAAGAGAGCGATTTCCTATGATCATTGATCAGGTAATAAAATATATATATTCGAAATCAGTGCGACCATGGAAAACTAAATTCAGTTTCAGTGCGAAAGTACCTTTCGTTCAAGATCGGATTCAATAACTTCCGCGCTAGGGTCGAGCAATGGCATCACCTTTTGCTTTGCGAAGCGCAACCAGAAATTGGTCGGAAATGCGATTGCGCAATGCGCAACCGTGCAGTCACGTGTTTCGAATACATCTACAGATAACTAACCAAACTGTAGGTTAACTAGGTAGGTAGGTTAGTTATCTATAATTAATGATATACGATATATATCATTCTCTTTAATCTGCCAGTAGGTTAGTTATCGAAAATGTCATAGTTGAGTGGCTTTGCAGTAAGGTCAGATCTTGATCAATGATGATGATGATGATGACGTCATGATATGTTTTCAAAACATACTGCCGCCGTTGTCGGTGCATTGGTAAAAGAGGTGGTGGTGGTGGAAAAGATGTTGGCATTTCGTCCACAAGCTTGATATTAGTTTGACTTGCTAGCTAGCTGTAAGCTTGATGCTACTACATTTAATTAATGTAAGTCTACTCACTTCTTGTACAGATTTAAATTACGCTAATATAGTATAACGTGAATCAATCGTTCTGTCGCGTCTTTTACACCTCTACCCATTCCAACTAACTGTGATGGTTACTGTGACAGTCCGTCTTGTACGTTCGTTTGAATTTAATAACGTACGGCCAATAGTTTTCCACGATGTTGATTTATCAATGAAGACCGAAGACTTCTTGAAATTTGTTAAGGATCAAGTTAAAGTCAAATCAGGATTGCCACCTCCATTCAAAAACTTCCAGTATGACACTTTCAAAATTTCGCACCAAGCCCATGGAACCAAGTCCGGTTGTCTTTCAATGGGGATTGAAGATGATGACAAACTCATATTTATTCATGGCCGAACTTTGAAAGAAAGTGGAGTCGATAATGAAACTGAGATATCTCTTTTTAAAATGATGGACTACCTTGCATTCAAGAAATCAGCCAATCAAGAAGTAAAATGGATGTAGCTATCGTCGTGAGGACTACTCACTGGTTGCTCATTTTTCGCTGCTGCTATATGAGAAGTGATTCAATGGCTTGTATTTTGACATAGTTTTGCTGCATTGTTATGGGCTGCTACCATTTATGTATATAATTTTATCATGATATTTTTCGTTATATAGAAGGTTTCTGTGATTAGAATACTTATAAATGACTGCATCGAGCATCGTCGTGCAACTTGGTCAATGTGGCACACAGCTTGGACATCAGTTGTTTGAAACCATCTACGAAGATGCTAGTTTGTGCCCCACAGGACTACCAGCTTTCGAAAATGAAGACTACAAATCCACATCATTGGAGACATATTTCACTGAAACCAGCAAAGCGCAGAGAGAGGCGAAATCTGTTATGATTGATATGGAGCAGAAGGTCGTAAATCAAGCATTACAATCTGCTACCAAGGATAGCAATTGGTCATACCCAAAAGGCTCACAACTCTGCCGAAAACTAGGTTCTGGTAATAACTGGTCTTATGGATTTCAAGTCCACGGGCCACGGTGTGAAACCACGATGTTGGATTTACTGCACAAAGAAGTCGAAAAATGTGACAGACTTTCGGGTTTTGTCGTTTTGATGAGTCTGGCGGGAGGGACAGGATCTGGCCTCGGGTCATATGTAATACAGCTGTTAAAGGACAACTTTCCAAACTCCGTGATACTAAATCCTACCGTTGTACCTTTCAAAGCCGGAGAAGTAGCAGTTCAAAACTACAATGCCGTTTTCTCACTCTCGTCAGCCTTTTCTGATGCCTCGGGGTCAATTCTACTGAAAAATGATCACCTACAGAATATTTGCTCCAAGTCGTTATTGATCGACAAGATTTCGCTCTCAGATCTGAACGAAGTTGCATCACATCAGTTAGCGTCTATTTTTCAACCATCCGCTGACATTTCAAATCAGACCGGCACTACCTCGCCTTACGGAAATAGAGACATACTTTTCAGCATTATCAAATCGTCGTCATGTCATTCTCAATATAAACTACTTAACCTACGGTGCCTGCCACATCTGGCCAAGAAGAGTGTGCCGTTCAGTACCTTCACTTGGTCTGGATTATTGAGAAACATGAAGCAAATGCTCATTACAAACTTCTTCATCGACGAAGGTATGAACTGGCAAACCCGCCTGCACGGAGGCTTGCCAGGTTCCAGAGTGCCGTTCAAAAGCATTTCAAATATTGTGGTCTTGCGGGGGGACGGAGCACGCACTCAATCATGGAACCAACTGCAAGACATTTCCGACTCGCGACTTTACACTTCGTGGTTGCCAGAAACTGATCGATGTCGTTTGTGGTCAGTCAATCGCTCGTTCAAAAGTTATGAAAAATCGGTATCTCTTCTGAGCAACGACAGCTCTTCAATAGAGGGTCTGGACCTGATTGTTCGAAAAGCTTGGGATATGTTTTCTTCCAAGGCTTATTTCCATCAGTATACAAAGTATGGTTTGGAAGAGGAAGATTTCTTGAATGCTTACATCAAAGTGGATAACGTTATTAACAGCTATCGCAAACTTGCTGTTAGCTAAATATATAGCCTACCTTGTTGATGTGACATGCTACACCAGAATCAGACTGTCGTTTTTGTGGCAAAGCTTATCGAAGTCATATATTTGCTATCATCTGCCTAGTTTCTAGAAATATGTTCACAATTGATCGTTGAAGATATTTTTACATGAAAATATATTTTTAAATATAAAATAGTGTACTATATAAACAAGAATCTCCTAAGGCTTCCAAGTAATGACCTTTTTCGCAATCTCCGCGGCTCTTGCTACTGCCTTACTCGAGTCCGACTCGTGCTCGGAAATGTCCTTGACGTTTTCCAGTAATTTGGCCCGTCCTCGTGGAGCTTCGGCGAGGGTTGTCAACGCTTTGATTGCATTTAAACGTGCCTCACTTTTCTCGCTGTTGATAAGGTCTTTCAAGGCAGGAATGGCTCCAGATTCTAATGCTTTATATTTTCCTGCAGACGAGAGAAATCAAATGCTGTACAGACACCGCAAGATATAAGATGCATGGCAACTGTACCCAGATTCTAACCATGTTCTCAATACATTCCATTGTCATCACTTTCTAGTGCTAACTTCACTAAGGACCTTTTAAGTATTTTCTTTGGTTGGTGTATGGATCTGATTGGCGAAAAGGTTGAGTCTGGTCTACTTACTTGCATAGGTGGTCACTGACCACTGGTCAGTCAGTAACGCAGTATTTCACTTTTCAGGAGTACTCAAGTAGGTTTTGTCTACTTTCACTACTTAAGTGGTGACTAAGTCAGATTAGTCCCACTTAAATTACCATTGGTAATTATTTCATTACATACTTACTTTTACACTCTCTTCGGTGGTAAAGTAGAAAGTAGTATTTGGATCTGTTTACATCGCTTGTGAGTGAAATTAATCATAACAGGGCGGAAAAGCTATGGTATTATTGTAACAGTAGGCTATATATTATATCTACTAAGTGTGCAACATTTCGACCAAATCTGATTTTAAAAACTACTTGAGTCCTTTTCAGTACATTTTCTCATTGAAGTAGTTTCAGCACGTCTTTGAGATTTCTACTTGCAATTGAGTAGGAATTTATGGCATTATGGCCGACTACTTCAGCCACTTATGCTTATTTGCCAGTGGCACATCACTGATATTTTCCCTCTTGAAATTAACTAGTAATGGTGGTATATTCTGGCATCACAGCAAATATAACAATATTATCTCCCCTCTGTCCAGAGTTATTAAAGACAGATTTGAAGGGTATTTACCTTGTGGATTTTTCACAGTAAATCAGATTTTGAATCACTGTTAGAGCATATTTTCAGTAGGCCTAAGTACATAATATAATAAAGTGGGCATGATGACTAAACTTACCTTGTGTAGTTATCGTAATAGTCATAAGTGCGCCAGCCGCTCTTGCAGCAACATCTGTATTAGCATCTGTTAGCAGCTTCACCAATGACGGAATTATATCGGGATCGGAACAAGCTGCGTTCTTCCCAGCAAGCGGTACTGTTACATCCATCAGGTCTCTTGCTGCCGCCCCGCGAATAATTGAAGATGTGTGTGTGAGCAAATCCTAGGTTGAAAAATGGCGTCCATTAAGACCTTGCATGCGGTTATTGCCGGATGACGAACCATGCTTCCGCTGCCTAGCATTGTGAACTTAAAATCTGCCTACAAGGACATCCTATGGAAGATGTATACCACAGTTACAATGTGGTGTTGTGAAGTAGTTGGGTACTTAGACAATTTTCTCATACTAAAGTGATCTGGAGATACGACACCACTTTACCCCAAAAACACTTTGCTGTAAATCAATATCATTATGGTTATAGGTTAGTTTAAATCATATCCTGCCTATTGCAGTTGTTTTATATATGTTATTCCAGTATTATACATTTATACATGTGGTCAAAGGTAGTGCAATGAAATTATACTCAGAAGCATGTGTGTTGTGAGCTAAAATGGTAAGTTTGAAACACACTAGGGTGATTTGCAACGGGTCGATAACGGTAATGAGGAGCGGATAATGGCACAATTTCAACTCAACACCCTATGAAAGAGGCCTAAACTTAAAGCCTGAGTGAATGGAGCAAGTAGATAAAAGCTACCCCTGAATGGCTAAGCGTGATATCTAAAAATCGTACATAGAAATTTCAATACCTTGAGAACTGGCATCAGTCCAGCATTTAACGCAGAAGTGGCATCCACACGCATACAAAAGTGCAAAGTATCGAGTATCAGCTCCTTCATCTCTTCGAGTTCAATTTTCAATTTCTCCACTAATTTGGGGATCAATTTGGCATCAACAATGCCCAATGCACCTGGTTTATTCAAGAAAGATCTGATAAAGATGTTTAACCACACCAAATTGTGTATGTGAGGGCCTTGCCAACGAATGAATTGCCAGTTTAGACGATTATAATGCTTTGAAATGGGTACATACCTGAAGGTATTTCTGATAACACTTCAATGCAAATATGACAGTTCCGCCTTACAATTTCGATCTGATCGTCAAATAACTAAGACAAAGAGATGATGATTTTATCAATAGTAATGATAGCAGTACCGTGTTTCTCACCTTGGACAACGCATTGATCACACCATTCTCCAAAAATGAAGTACGCCCGACATTATGAGTTACCATGATTGAAAGAACTTCGGTTGTTTTTTGTCGAATTGTATTATCCGGGTCGTTGAGAAGATATTTCAGAGACTCCATGCAACCTTAATATATGCATAGGGAGATAATTTCAATGACATTGCAAAATACATGTCTGACTGTGTGTGTGTGTGCCTGAAATGACTATATTTTTGACAGTGATTTTGACGATACCAGAACTTCACTCTCGCTTTCAACTGTTTACGGGTACCCATTTTAGGTGATCATTTCTGATTTAGTCTGCAA
The DNA here is from genome assembly GCF_051294905.1 of Botryllus schlosseri. Taxonomy (NCBI): domain Eukaryota; kingdom Metazoa; phylum Chordata; class Ascidiacea; order Stolidobranchia; family Styelidae; genus Botryllus; species Botryllus schlosseri. Next base: position 9,076,300 of record NC_137249.1, on the reverse strand, counting down.
CTATCAAGTGTATACTGGGAATAGCAAAGAGTGATTCCTTCGTTCTGTCTCTCTGACGCTGGATTCTGGATCTTCTCCGGAAAATATATTATAATCTGGTTAGAGCACTGGAACCTCAGCCAAAATCAATTGCAGTCACGAAACATAATGACCTATTGCAAAGCTCCAGTTGTTCGGACAATATCGGTATTTCAGACTTTGAGGGTGAATTCGGGGCGGTTCCAGTGCCCTGATCATATTCTAATTTATATTTCCGAAATCGGCACGACAGTCGCTTTCGATCAAAACCAGTTTGATCAAATTCTGGACTCTTGACGCCACCTGTTAGATTGCCATAAATTCTACATTCACTGCCACAAGACAATCCCGAATTCAGCCTCATCGAAGCGGAACGAAGTCAAAAACTCGGTCGTTTCTCATACCATGTTTACATTCGATACTGCAACCGTGTGTGCCTTGTTTCAACATGTTATCTTTATCACTATTTTTAGGCCAGCGTGGGTGCTTGATCAATAGCATTCACAGCGCCATTTCTTACTCTTATGTTGGGATACAATATTAGTGGTACCAAATTAAATTATTGCGATATTAATACACATTGATTTATCAAATTTCAAAGGGATTCGACGACTTTTATTGCTGCAAAATTGTATTTGAAGATATAGATGTATCAACTTATTCTGTCTCTCTCGGACAAGTTGATTTTATGGTACCCTGCCGTATATTCATCGAGTTTCGGAGTTGGTACGGTAGCATTTTGGAATTTCCTAACGAAAATATTATTTCTTCACTCACCAACATTTATCGATTCATGCACTTTTTCAGGATTATGAACCTGGTCGCACAACGCCATCAATGCTCTTTGACGAGTAATCAGGGAATCATCCTGAAGCTCTCTGTTTAGCTTGGGTAGAGCTCTGGTGCCGAAGGCCAGCGGTGCGTTTGTTGGATCTATGTTTGGAGGGAGGGACTGGGAAATCTTTGTAGTCGCCATTATATATTCGAATAGCACCTAAGACATGAGAATCTATCTGACACTTTCATACAGCTTCATCGAAGTACGTCGAATTAGTTCCCGCAATCTGGCGTTCGTTGTCATGGCACCGGGTACATTTAAATCGTAAGTGCTTCCTATCATTGAAATGTAGTTGTGTATATAATAAAAATTCAAATTGCTATACTTATTCTAATTAGACTTAATGGAGTCTTTATTCGCCCAATTCAAATATTTTTGAATTACTCTCAACAGAAACTGACGTCATTTAGCATGGGAATCTTAATTGATGGTTGCATGGGGTATGCAACGCTTCAGTGGAGGATCGTATCGATGAAGTACGTTTTCTAAAGCTGCATTATGTCGCTTGTCTTTTAATCCTCTGCTTTACTTTTCATTCAGTGTGCATGTACATGTGACGTGCATGCCTCTTCGCCTAGGCCAGTGGTTCCTAACCTTTTTCGGCACATCGCCCCCTTATCAATCTCGGAACAAATTTTCGCCCATCATAATTTATTTACGGATCCGAAAGAGAGGACATATAAACAGGAAATTTATTCACTCGCTGATCGCTGGTGAATTTACTACAATAGGGTATTTCCGAGATGGTTGGTGCTCGTCTACTTTAGGGTTACCATATTTTTGTGGAGAAATCCCGGACATTCTTTAGCGCCCACTAGCGGTTTTTAAAATGAGGTATGACACGTTGTCCTGTCAATATGACGCCACACTGGCAAAACTTTGCCTATCGACCATAAATGGTCAAGAGCCGCTATAAATGTTGGGTCTGCCATAAATGTTAGGTCGGCGGATTTATGTGGTTGTGCGTTGTAACCAGGGTCGAAACAACATATTTTCAGCCCCCACCCGTCCAAACAAACACTGATCTTGAGCCCACCATAGGGTAATCGATGCAACTTCTGTGGCCTTACTGTATTCATCTGGTTTCTATGTGTATCTGGTAGTTAAATTTTGTGAATGAAATCGGTCTATAATCTTAATTCTTGCAAATATTTTTAATATTTTGATCCTTTCTCCGCCTACTCGATCATAGTTAGCGGTAGAGCTGGTGGAGGATGATGACTTCGAAAATACAGGCAACGGAATTATACATCGTAAAGTCATGTCATTTCATGTCACACGGATAAGATTATTCATGAGCCTAAATGCAGATCCACACCAGCAGGTTGTACACCCGGTGGTTTTCAACCTTTCATGGTCGCGACTCCATTTCTAAGTTGAAAATGTTTTGTAGCCCGCCAGTTCAGAATTTGATAAGCTGATTACTGAAAAACGATCAGCACCTTCGCCCAGACTTACTCCAGGCCTATTTTGGAAGCTGATTACTTTCAACATCTTCGCAAACCCAGAATATAGACAAGCGACCCCAGGTTTAGCGCCAATATCTTTGACTGAAGCATCTCCATGGCCTTAACCGACTCCAATAATATACAGTTATCCTATAATTGCGATTACAATTGGACTTAATTATTTCAGTAAATGGTGGATATTTTTAATAGTTTTTGATTGCATGTTTTGCGAGGGTGATGGAACAACGAATGTGACACTAAATTGCGCCAGGCGCGAAGAAAAAATTTTAAGTGGCGTAAATCTGCCCAAAAATAATATCGTTTCTGTTGATTTATGAAAACATTTTGATCCTATTTCAAACCTTCTAAATTCCGGACATTTAGGCTTATTTTAGAAATTCCTCCCGGACGCAGTTTGAACTGCGAAATTCCTGACATGTCCGGGAAATTCCGGACGTATGGCAACCCTAGTCTACTTTCCGCCGAGTTGACCTTTCTTTTCGCATCATAATCAGAATAAGCCGCCTTCACGTCCATTCTTTGGCCATGTTAATTGAATATATCAAGTGGACGTCCTAACATTTTTGCCCCCTTGTTTCTCAAAATCGTCCACTGGGGTCGATATCGCCCACGTTGGGAACCACTGGTCTAAGCCAAGGTGGGTGTCTGATCTCAAAGAGTATACTCCAAGTCGTTTCGACACCCTCCTATCTTTTCATTGTATCGCAATTTTTGTGGTTTATTGAACTGATAAAAATTGCTAATAGACTGTACTGAACTGAACTGAACTAGTTCCCCATATGCGTGCATTGCTCAAAACCGGATGTAAATCACCAAGAGTCATTATCAACCATCTTCTTTTTGAGGAGTCACTCCGATCCCATAATGAGGCATGCATGCATGCACCAAACATAAATATGTGCTTTCTCTCTATCAAGTATAATGGATCACTACTGTGGAACAGTATCTTGCCGACAATCCGACACTTTTCATGCATTTCCACCTTCAAACCAAAAAATAAGCAGATTCAGCTGCTAAATGTCAGCGCTCGGGGTTACTGGGCTACGACTACGTCTACTTGGACTACGTGATGCCAGCCACAACATAACGGATTGTCCTGTTATGCTATCTTTTATACTTTTGATTAATTGTGCATGTGCAATTGTTCATGCATCTTATTTGCATTTGCATGTTCTATCACACCCACCTCGGCCTAGCTAGAATAAGAGGTATCTGATTGAAAGACTACTCCAAGTCATTTCGAGGCATTCCTACCTTTTCGTTATATCCTAATCTCGTGATGTTTTGAAATTATAACAAAACAAACCAGAACTAGAATAGCTCATTCGATAGCTGATCAGTGGTGGCTTCTGGGGTGGGCGAGGTGGGCGTTCTCCCCCCTGGTCGAAGGCCCTCCCTCTTTTTTCAAGGATTTCCGTGTATCAATCAAGAAGATGATTACGAACAGATGTGTCAATCATCATCAAATCTCTGCATTTGTTAGAAAAGTCTCATATTCCCATAATCATCACGTCTCTGCATGCGGTAGAACTACTTACTTTTTATGTAGTCTATCCTTGCAACCATGCAATAATAGAGATGGCATAAACCAGCACCTGGCTCAAGCCCTGACGTGGTGAAATATATATAATAATCATAGACGCGAAAGGGGGCAGAGCCCCCGGAAGCCTAACCAACTGCGCCACTCGCTTCCCGACGGGGCATAGGTGTAGAGTAGTTATATAGCTCAGTGGTAGTTACGCTGCTCTCTATCGCCATCTATGACCGTTTTTGAGAAGCAGGGGGCGAAGATAACAAGTTGGGAGCGAAGATAACAAGTTGGGGGTGAAACGTACAACGGGGATGATAGGTGGCGAAAATAACATCAATTCAATTTATTGCTCAAAATTTCATCATTTCAACACACCACAAGATTGCAATACAATGAAAGATAGGAAGGTGTCGAAACGACTTGGAGTAGTCTTCGAAATCAGACACCTTACTGGCCAATAATAGGTATTTTCTACCAGTGTTCATGAATGACTCAATTATAAACATTTTTAGACCCAAAATCACGGAATTTGCATATTCACTGCTCAAAAATATAACGCGAAAGGAGATATGGAGGCAAAGCGCAATTCATCATCACCAACTCAGGATTTATAAGAGCTGGTACTAGTTGAATGCTATTGCCATACTGGTTCCGAAAATCTAAATATTAATAATATCAATGCGCCAGACCCCCTCAAAATCGCCATCGAATGTGAAATGAAACTTTGTTACGTACAATGACAACGCAGAGAAACAAACAATAACCAGGTGCTGAGCCAAGAATAATTCTTGGCTAACAATTCTTTAATCGCAGAGCAGTGATACAATGCGCTATCGACTTTGCAAACCGTGAATCGTGTAGTTGCGATGGCCGACATGTGTCTTTTACTGATGTAGTAGCAGTTATGTATTTCCAATACCTACCTTTTCAATTGCGCACGTGCTCGCTGGTACGTAGGCTATACCCTGCGTGTTTGGAGTAATAATGGGATAAGAAACAAGTCGCCAACTGAATCAGCTAACATTTCGGGTTCATATATTTGGAAATCTGACTTTAATGGGGTCAGTGTCTCACCAACCTTGAACATCACCGCACATCACTGCTTCACTTCAACCGTCAACCAGACTATAGATGATAAGTCTATTGGCCTACATATAAAATTATCCAGCACACAAAACCACGACGAGAGCGTGTGATACAAACTGTGGATGGCAAAAGTACATAATTTATTTCTTCTAAAAATAAATTCGGTCAGCGTAAATTGAGAATATTGCGACGAAACAAATAAGCTAAATGTCTGAATCACCATTCTCGTCAGGGACGTCGGGTCCATACCACGGAGTCCAATAATAAAACCTGCAAGCCGTTTAGAATACATCAATCCATGAAACAATATATATATACCGTTGAATACGAACCTACGCAGACCATGGCTCATCTCCGCAAGATAATTTGTATCATCAACTTCATAAGGCTTGACGTCAGTGTTCTTTTGAAGTAAGCGCTTGCTAATTATCAGAGACTTGAATGCCTGATATGAACAGAAAACAAAATAATCCTTGACATCATAACAAGATTGGTGCAGGTATATTTATCAGTTCTCGAGTGCGAGAGAGGGATTTTTTTAGTCAACTGAATAAACAAAACAAGCAAATTTGCGGTACAAGCAATGATTGATCGGCATTGATAGGTACCGATGTTGTATGTTATGATCATGAGGATCTTCATCATCATCATCATCATCATTGCTTTATTAGCAATTTTATCAGTTCAATACACCACAAAGATGCGATACAATGAAAAGACAGGAAGATGTCGAAGCGACTAGGAGCAGTCTATGGAATCAGACACCCACCTTGGCCTAGGCGATGTAAAGAGGAGGCATGCACACTGAATGAAAGTAAAGAAGATAGTATAGAAAAAGAAAGCGACAAGAAATAGGGCAGCATGTCTTGGGAAGTGAGATCGATAGGTCAGTCGTGGTCCGGTAATCTTGAGGATGGACTGCATTTATTTAGTAGTAATTGCTTGTATTTCGACTTGAATGTGGGCATGCTCGTCGACTGTCGGGTGGCCGGCGGGATACTGTTCCACACATCAGGTCCGGCATATTTGATAGAGCGATGATCTTTTCAGTCGATCATATGATATTTGGACGACGTGGACGCGCGTGTGTTGTACTTGTGCGCTTTTGATTCCGAGGTAAAGAAGTCATTGAAATATTCGGGGCAACCACCGCAGTGGAACTGATACATAAACTTGGCGATTTCTAGTTTCCGCATATCTTCTATGTTTAGGACGCCGAATCTCTTCAGCAGCGACTTGTTGGATGGGCAGCCAGGCTCCTTTGGGGCCCTAGCTATGATTCGGAGTACTTTATGCTGTAGTTTTTGCAGTGGCCTGACTGCAGTTTTACTGGCAGCCCCCCAACAGAGGATTCCATAATGTAACTTCGATTGGATTAAGGATTTAAAGAGTATCAGAAGAACCCATGCTGGCATGAAGCGCCTAAGGATATAGAACAGGCCGGACTTCAGTGATAATTTAGTTTCTAGGGACTGAATATGACTCTTCCAGGACATGTTCGAGTCCAGTAAAACCCCGAGATATTTGGCATTATCTGTGTTGGAAACGGGCTGACCAGCGATATTAACGGTTAGGTTATTTTTTGAATTTACTGTCAGCAATTGGGATTTCGAGGCGTTTACGCAAAGGTTGTTCTTCTTCATGTCATCCGGAACCAAAAGTACTTGGTTGTTCAAACACGGCAAGTTCATAAAGCTATATATGATCTTCAGATAATTTGATTATAATATTGCATTTCTTGAGCTGAAAGATTTATCTTGAGATTGATTTGTAGATGCCGCGCTAACAGTACTACATAACCTTCAAATATAATTGCTTCATTGGTATTAAACATTTCTAGTTCCTACTGTAGTAAATTCAATCCGCAACAAACCTTATTTCTAGTGTTAAGAGGAATCGGTGCAAGAGTGAAAAATATATTCGAGTAAAATAAATTGAAAGTAAGAATGAACGAATCCAGAGACTTCCAGTATTTTATCAACTAATTCATGCTTACATCGCACGCCAGTTTTTCCAAATTGTTGCCCCAAATGTAGATGTTTGAAAGTGACGAATTCGAAAGCATGGCGTGTGCAATCAGCACCAATCCTTTTCCGTTGATAGAATTATAGCTGATAACTAACCTGCAGCGGCGAATAAAAGAGTGATAGAGAGAGAATACATTGGCGACAACGCTACTCACGCTTTCAGTGTGCTGTTGTACACCGCTAGAGCCTCGCTGATGTGCTGAGCACCGTCGTCTTCGATTCGGTTGTGGCCCAAATCTAAAATTTCTAGTGGTGTATTTTTTCGAAGCAAACCGGAAAGGGTCTTAGCTCCGTCCCTGGTGATTTTGTTGCTGGAAATGAAATATATCGAAATTAAATAAGTGCTATTTAGATTTGTTCGGCGTGAAGTTACTTCATCTCAGTAGCCCACTGCATAAAATCAATATTTTTTCGATTTCTAATTACATGCTTTTCTTGACCCCAATCTTACTATATATAATCATATTCAACTTATAATCAACTTCAGAGGTAGCTAGAGCCAGTAATGAAGTACTTCTACTTTTAGGAAACACTCAAGTCGATTTTTCTACTTCCACTTCTACTTAACAATTTTTGAAGCACCGCTAGTTACTTTATACATTTTGAATTTTTTAGTAATAGTTGCAGAAAGCAATTGTCGCATAGGTTTGCATTGTGCATTTTCGGAAAAAACCTCCTTCACCAAAAGTATGCGATACCGATTTATGCATTTTAAAAACTACTTCCTGGTGAAATTTTTAGACCTTCTTCTTCTATAGTAAGAAAGTCAAAAATTTATACCATAATGACAATGCCGACTACTAATGTTGAGAGTGCAGGCGAAAATAAATCTGATCTCCCTCACTCTCTCTAGGTTACTGTAAAGAATAACAACAGAATCGATACTTAACAGTATCTTAGACCGCTACTGTTACAGCTCTACGTGAAAACGGGAGCCCAATTCAAACAAAGTATTATCATGATCTTACCAACTTAAATTCAAATATACGAGACTGTAATTATCCGTTAAACCATCGCAAAGTCGTTCTACACCAAAATCTCCAATGCCGCATTTCCCAAGATGAAGCTCACTCAAATTGTGATTTATCTGTAAAATGTAAAACACAATGAAGAGGCGAGCGCTACCGGGTTGTTGCAAAGAACTCCATCAATGGCCGAGATTTTCGATATCCATAATTTTCAAGATTAATGTTCATCAGATGATTACACAAGGCAGCTTGTGATGTTGAATTTAGCTTCAATGGCACCATGTCGACTGTCCAGTGCCCACCACGCATGTAAACAGATTCACGATTGAAAATCCCTAGTTAGGGGCCAATCATTTTAATTCAACTGTATTCATTTTGTCCATTGACTAGTAAATCATGTTTTATATCATTAGAGCCCTACCACACAGGGCAGGACTCGTGATTTCAAGACACAATTAAGTGGATTCTGAAATGGATACCATTTCCTCAATTTTTCTAGCTTTAGATATAACTCTACAGATCACACAATTGAACTGACCATTAAACTTTCGACAACAAAAACTATTTGTGCCACTCAAGTCCCAGTATGCATAATGCCTATATTTACGTCCTTCTGTTGTCAAAGTTTGAAAAGTAAATCATCCATGAGGCAATTGTGTTTCACAAGTGAACCCTAGATTTATGCTTACCATAAATTCTTTATTGCCTAAACGCAAAAGAATCTGGCATCTTATGATAAATCAAAGTAATCTAATTTACCAATATGAGGTGTCACTGCGATAGCCATGCAGCAAGTAAATTGCACATTACAGCGTTTGCAACAAAAATTCGTCAGGATTTCTTAACGCAAATTTGTGAACAGCCTCCGGATGCTATTTCAGCCAAACCAACACAATCTTTACTCTCTAGATATCTTGCATGAATATGGCCAGATAACAGCGTCGTTAGACAGGTGTAACCAGAATGGGCCAAAACCGACCGACCGACAAGATAGCGTAGTGGTGAAGCGTCCGGTTTCTTGATCGGTAGGTCTTGGGTTCGATACACGGCCGGGTCAAACCAAAGACCTGATTAGTAACACTGATATCCATGGCTTCCCTGCTTGGCGCACATGCAATACTGGGATAGCACGGAGGGGTGGTGCAAGACTTAGAAAGCCGTAAAAGACTATATCTGCACCTTCTTTGTTCAGCGGCACATGCACATCATACACTCAAGATATGCATAAGCACAGATCGTGTGTATGTATGTCATGAGTCGGTGAATATGCCGCAAAAACATTAGGGACAAAAATAAATTACGTCCTTCCTTCCAAATATGACCACAATCAATTCTGAATTGTTATTGTCACACTTATATTTTAAGGTTCTCAAATAACGATCACACAACCTCAATAAGAGATTCCATTCACTACGGAGAATAACGTGTCTGGGAATATATCTTTAGCGATGTGGAATTACTTGCAACTATTTCATAACTTCATAACCAATCGAAAAGATGTTAAGGAACATATTTGACATTATGAATACATTTTCTGTCATAATACAACCACTGTTAAACTAGTTTCAAATCGCATGCACTGATATAAAATGGTGGTGAACTGCAACTATTAAAGCTATCATTGTAGACATTACCTTGAGCATTTTAGACAGATGAACAGTTGTTTCTTCTTGCTCGGAAAACAGTACTGGCCTGCTCATATTTATGGACTGTAAGTGTTTATTTTGTCCAAGAACTGTTGACAATGCTATGATGCTTTCTGTTCCCTGGCAAATATAATAACTTTTCAAACAGTTTATAGTTTGACTATATCAAAACTAGAGCAAGTCTCCGAGAGGACACATTTAAGACATATAAGCAGGCCTGTTGCTTGAGTTTAGGTAATACAAATGGAGAATGGCAGATAAAATGATCGTTGTAAATATATGTCAAACAATATATACAAATCTGCAAAAGAACACTCCTTTGATTTCGTTGGACATGACACAATGTCATAAAATGGGAATGATCACCAAAATTACGATATTAATCTTAATGTTTTCCATTACCTACCATTTTGCTGCTGAATTACTGAACTTAATGATTCAAAATTAGTACAAGCTCGTACAATTTACTAACCAAATCAGTGTCTCCAAGATCCAGTTGACGCAACTTGGAATTTATCTGCAAAGCTTGTGCGAAATACATCCCACCCTTGTTTCCAATTTTATTTCCGTTCATTTTTAATGATCTGCATGGAAGAAGGTCATACAAACAAATGCGATCAACAGAAGAAGGGAACACTTGGCCCCTTACTTGGACCGGATGATGCTATATAAACTACACAAATGTGATCAACTGATCATACATACTATATTGTTGAAACCTGCACGGATGAATTTGAAAATCACGGTTAAATTACCTGTCATTTATTAAAGTTTTTCAGATATGAATATGCGCTCAAAAACATCACCTGAGGGTAGTATTATCTTGGAGAGCAGTAGCAATTTTCTGGGCACCTACTGCTGTGATCTCATTGCACATCAAGTTCAGTGATTTGATGCAAGGACTCTCCTGATGAGAAAAAAACATAAGTCGTTCATATTTGATGGTGATTATTAGTTAATACTGTAGTTTCTATTAGTGAAACATTAGAGAATACCCAAATAAATTTTACAGCAGACATCCATGCGGAGGACATTGAAGATAAAATTTTATATCATATCATGTTCAATAGCATATTTTTATGCAGAATTACGGTACTCTATCTTGAGATGATCTAGCAATTTCAATTGACTTTGATCAAGTCCGACATTAGCCCACAGCAACACATGAACGTACGTCAATAAATTACCATCATCGGGAATCCAGGGCTTCTGAACATTACAGTAAGCTGATGTTAAAATATTTAGGGCTTAAAACAGTACAGTATCATACATTTATGACGATTACTCACATGAAATATCCTAACTTATCATAAAATATCAGGCTGTTCATGGTCACAATCTGTCACATGTTTTAATACTTGAAACACGGTTTATTTACACTGAAGTATCTATATAAACAAACTATATATTGCTACCTCGATGAATTTCGCAATAGAAGCAGCTCCCACGTCTGTGAAGTTGTTATATCGCAGATCTAAAGATGCCAAAACCGTACTCTTGCTGAGGATACTGCAAAGTATTTCAATATCTTGGTCCTCTAATCTTTGTCGAGTCATCAGCTTGTTGTTTCCCCCAAGATCAACGCATAGCTCATCTGTTTGGCTCCTACAATATTTATACAGCCATGACATATAATTTCGGAACGTCAATAATATGACATTTCATTACAGCAAAAAGTCTTTCGCAGATTTGTTGAGAGCTTTTAAAATATATTCATGTGGTTGAACATTCCTTTGCTGACACAAAGCAATGTATCTTTCCTTCGTTTCGTTGGCAGCAGATGTCATATTTACGATAAACTGTCAACGGTCGCATAAAAACTGCAGTAGCGTTAACTTGAAGAACGATGGACCGATCTACATGTTTACAGCAGCCAGGATATCAGAAACGCGACTATGGTTACCATGGTGACAACATCGCCTTCGTTGTAGCGTCGATTTCATGCTTCAACGCTCATCATTGAATAAGCATAAGGAAAACAAGAAAGAAAAATTTTGAATTGATTTTAGACTAAATCTCATCATTGAATATTATATTAGAACCACAATATGACACATCGACCTCGCCTACCGGACCAGCACATGCCACATTCACTGTCGTCGCTTCCTATTATGTTTCACTTCTAGCAGAGCAATTTAATGCATAGCTACTAGATTACTATTCTCTACCTTACTACTCCAAGTCGTTTCGGCACCGTCCTATTCTTATCATAATATCGTAATCTTGTAGTGTTGATGTTATAAATTAAAATCAATCCAATTCCTTAATTGTTTTCTTTCTGATTCTATGCTACTACCAGCTATGTGTTCGTTTTGATTGAAAATAGTTCCGTTTTGACTGTGAATGGGATATTGATCTCCTTGAAAATTCATCGAACACTGATACCGACGTTGATGACTGCATGAATGTTAAATATGATGTTATTGTTAATATTATACATTAAAATTAATCCAATTCCATATTTGCTTTCTGATTCTAGGCTACAAGCACCACTGTGTCCGTTTTGATTGAAAATAGTTATGTTTTGGTTATGAAGACAATATTGATTTGCTTGGAGGTTCATTGGACACTGTTACTGATGTTGAGGACTAAATGCTATTTATGTTTTATACTTAAAAATTAATTCAATTCTGTATTTGCATTCTGGTCGTAGGCTACCAACAGCATTGTTTTGGTTTCGAAACATTAAGCCCATTTACATGGTCAAGTCGTCTTGAAGCCAAGTCGTCTTGGAGCGACGTCATGAGACGGCTTGCCAAAGTGATCGAGTTTACATGGTCATGTTTATCGCAGCTCGAGTGATACACAACACTGTGGGATTCAGCTCGGGAATATGCTACGGCAGTTGAGATATCCAGAAATACCTTCAACACAATTCTAGAATGACCAAATACGCCGTGTATATATTCTTTCTGATTGTGAGTTGTGCAAGTTATATTGTTGGCTGTACTCGCTTCATAAGTTGTGACGCTGAACAAATAAGACCACGTGCAAATTATAAAAGCAGTATCATGAACTGATAGAGCTTTCATATTCACCCATTTGAAATACGTGCCGGTTTCGTGAAATATGAACATGAAATGTTGGTATGTTGCTGTAGTCTGGATTCGTTTTCAAGTACCGGTACTGTTCAAGTCGTCTCCAAGCGACTCTGCGGAACGGATTGAGCTCAAGACGGATTGAAGCCCTCTGCCTTTTTCTCTTTTTCAAAAACGAGAGAGTCGGATTGACGAGTCAGCTTCGAAGCTGACCCAAACGGCCATGTAAATGGGCTTAGTGTTTTTGACTCTGAAGACGATATTAACCTGCTTGGAGATCCAGTGGGCTCTGATACTGGTGTTGAGGACTTGATGTTATTTATGGTGTTTATTTATTCCTTATCCTAATCTGTTTTCTGATTGTAGTCAACCAGCACGGCTGTGTTCGAGTTTGATATTTTTGTAATTCTAAAGTAAACGGCAATTGGATGGAATGTGCTATATCTTAGGTATAGGCAATGATATATATACATTGGTATAGGGTATCCTTCCCGGTAGTATGGTGCTTCAGTAGCCCGAAATTTCGATACTAGTTATTAGTCAAGTACTAAAAAGCTTGCATCGACACCAATGATATATATCATTGATCGACACTAACAAATCGGTAAGTCGTGGGTTCGATCCCCGGTCGGGTCATACCAAACACCCGAAAACTGGTATCCGCAACTATCCTGCTAGGCGCTCAGCATACGCAGATAGCAAGGAGGAGAAAAAATACGGAGGTGCTGACTAGATGACCGTACGATCATAGCAATTTACAACGTTGGAAATTGCTATGGTACGATCGTATTGCATCTCCGTCGTCAAAAGCATCTGGGTGGTGCAGGCAAAAATTAACACCCCCTTCTCTCCCGTTAACATTTTAAAATCTGAAACTTCAGGGGTTCAGTTCATGGTAAGTGATCTGTTTTCGCTAATCAGTAAATACGATCTGGTCAAAGAATCTGCTATTAGCTGCAACGCTACTCTCGTCTTGGCCGTGAATTGAAAAATATGGCAAAAAGTTTTTAGAAAAGTTGATCTTCTGATGCCAATATCTCGCGTTAACACCATTATATTTCGTCAGTTCGTATATATTCTGTTAGGCAAAAGAGAGCGTTTCCTAAAAATATCGGAACTGACGCTGTACCTATGAGTTGAAATTACGTCTGTATGCCAAATGTTTGATGCTCCCTACAAAGGCTATGCTCATGCTCACAGCCAAACCCCCTTAAGCAGTAACGGCTGACGCTCAAATTTATAATCAGTGGAATGGAATGCATACTTTCAATTTTAACCGTCAATCCTTCTAAGACTACATGTCCTATGAGCACCCACTTCGGCCGTCGGCTCCCAGACTAATCCGAAAACCATGGAAAACTGATATGCCGTGTCCGTTTATTGGCAACGAGATCTCCCATAATGCAACTTCAATTCATGCCCGGAAAGCCGGATGTTCATAGCGCAAGCCATAGTATAGATTACTAACCTAGGTTAGTAATCTATAGCCATAGCCCCAGCCCTCTTTCAAAGCATAGACTAGGCCCAGAGCGCTGGCAATCTTCTTGGCGTGCTAGTGACAACGTCCCTGTTCATGTTCTGGAGGAAGACCTTCACCATCACCCTCCCATGTGTCTGATACTTTCTTTCAAAATTTTAGGTTGGTTATTGATAAGAAAATTATTATTGAAATAACGTACGGTAGTTGTTAGTAGTCTGTGATGGTTAGTGAGAAGTCTGTAGTTACTACCGGTATCACTTCATCAATTTTGCCTCGTAGCGTTAATGTGGGATGATACAAGATGAACCATGGCAACTATAAATTTACATTCCTTTATATTCAAGCCGCTTTCGCTTGACATCCCTTGTGCCCATATCGTATTGAAGTGAATTAGTGGCTTGAGCACTAATCTGGCTCCTACCCTAAATCGATGGCTCATTGCTGCACCAGTGAGATGTGCAGTGTTGCCTGTATGCTGTATGTGTGAATGCTGAGGATCTTGATCGCACAGGAGGTGAGCACTGAGCAGATTGGTGAATATAAGTTTGTCAACTAATGCACAGCCTGATTACGGGTCGTAAGAAGTTATCCAAACCTGTTAATGTTATAAATTGACCTTGCTACTAGCCAGACTGGAATTAGTGGTTGTTTTCGGCAATAAGTTGCGCGTCACAGAAGGGTTTCTTTCATAGAATAATTGAGGAATTGAATGGAAAGTTGCGCGTGACGTTTGCCACCAATTCCACTCTGGGCTACTAGTCAAACAAGTGCCAATGGATGCCATCTTTATGCCCAGGGCACATGATTGTGCTGCGTATAGGCTTGCATGTGCTAACTTAAAAAAGTATTTCTGAAAAAATGTTATTTTCTCTCACCCACAGCAAATGATAATTTGAATACCGAGACGACTAAAGTCACGATAAAAAGCACTACAAAACCCTCATCAAATTTGCCAGTAAAAATTCACGATCAAACATGATCTAAAGATCCATACAAGGGGAGGTTTTTTTATGTTGCTGCATAGTATCAGCATTAGTACGGTATATTATTTCAAAAACGGTTTCATCGTACGTAGTTATGTACGTAGTAGATATAGCTCACATAATTGACATAGCTGCAACACAGTAGACTTGCACAAATTAGATGTCCCCTTTTTCCCACCCGTTCCTGTAAATAGTAAATACCATAGAAAAAGTTTGAATACCATCGTTGAGTTGCAATATGGCTGCTCGCACCCGATAGGGTTGGTGTCATAGGCTTCATATGAGCTAAGGCAAGATTGCATATAAGCAAGGGAGGTGCCTGTGGGCTAGAGACCACACATGGATGTTGCGTCTTGGCAAATCAGGCCGCCAACATAGCCAAATATTTGAACCTGTCTCGTATCACCATTCGTATAGTACATGACTAGGCTACACCTCAAAAAAATTTGTGGCCTAGTAAATTGTTGTGTGAGAATACGGCTAGGCGGAATTGGCCCGATGCCATATCTCTTCGGTTGCATAGGTATGTGTAGTCTATATAGAACTTTAAATTGAATGTGTTATCCTTATGACCTTCGAAATGGCTAGCTAGGCTCATTTTCATTTTGTTTCAATTCTAAAGGGCTTCTAGTCGGATATTGTTACTTCGCCTAAACATGTCAGATGAAAACGATGACAGATTTGTGGTTCGTGTCCGCGGCTTGCCTTGGTCTGCAAGTGAGGCGGAAGTTTTGAATTTTTTTAATGATGTAAATATTGTCAACGGGGAAGAAGGTATTCACAAAACATTCACAAGGGAAGGACGTCCTAGTGGGGAGGCATACATAGAGGTTCATTCTGACTTGGATCTTCAAAATGCCGTTGCAAAGGACCACGAGTCTATGGGTCGCCGATATATAGAGGTTTTTAAATCTACCGCAAAAGAAATGGAATATGTCCTGGGAAGGAATGGGTCTGAAACTGTAGAGCATGATAGCGATGGAGTGATAAAGTGTCGGGGTTTGCCTTACCAGTGCACAAAGGAAGAGTTAGCTCAGTTTTTCTCTGGGCTTGAAATTAGACCCAATGGTATACACATGTCTGTAACCAATGGCCGTTGCAGTGGGGAAGCATTCGTTCAATTTGCTAATCACTCTGTTGCAGAGCAAGCGCTAAAACAACACAAACAAAAAATCGGTCACCGCTACATTGAAATATTTAAAACAACACGGGCTGAGCTCAGGGATTGGTTGGAGGGTTTCCCTAAAACGGGCCGAAGTAATGTACGTAGGGGTCCTTATGATAGACCCATGGGACGTGGTATGAGAGGTAGTCGTGGATTCAATGGTGGAAGACCGGGCGGGAGGTCGATGGGAGGAAGGTCCATGGGAGGATTTAATTCATATCGCGGTGGTGGGGAGTCTTTCAACGAATATGATGATTATCAATATGGAATGGGAGGCGGTCGTGGCAGCGGTGGCTTCGGACCATGGGGTCGGGGATCAAAACGGGAATTTGGCAATAGATCTTTGTATGGGGATGATTACGGTAATGGTGGCGGGGACAGGTATACAATACACATGCGGGGGCTTCCTTTTCGAGCGACTTCAGAAGATATCTGCAGTTTTTTTTCCCCAGTGGTGCCCGTTCGTGTCGATTTAGAGTATGGAAAAGATGGAAGGTTAAGTGGGGAGGCAAATGTCGATTTTGCATCTTATCAAGATGCGCAGGCAGCGATGGCTAAAGACAAGGCGATGATGCAACATCGTTACATTGAATTATTCCTACGCTGCGATGGGGAAGACGGATCTAGTGTGGGTGGATTTGGTATGGGTCAGGCTGCTGGGCGCAGGGGCTTTGCATTTGACAACTATGATGACTACGGGCTCGAGGGTGGGAATTTCAAACAGTTTTGATCCCAAATCAATCTGTAGGGGGTGTAGGGCGTATGTTGCTGCCACCCTACTACCATTAATGTTGGATATGAAAGCGTTTGAAAATAAAGAGTTGGGCGAACTTGAGATATACTGGGGATTTATTTATGTTTGCTATTTTACTTAGCTTCATATCTCATTCTCATGTAATTTTGTGCTCAAGCGCATGCGATAGAGGCCTTGGGATACTTGCAGGAATGTTGGCCCAGTTGTAGCATTGTCTTTACCGAGTACAGAACTGCTATGTCTTGAACCTTATGTATGAAAGTCTTTTGAATTATGTGTTGTGAAGTTTTATAGTTGGATTGTTGAGCATTTTGCATTAGATCATTCTAATGTCGCTTGACCACATAGAAAGTATACAGTGGCATAGTTGATGTGTTGTTGGCATATCTGTATGGACTGAGCCTTGCAATTATTATCAGCATTCGGAATGAATTGAAAGAGGGTTCATCCCACTCGTGACTCTATGCCCTGCCCACTTTTCAAATGATACTACCGGCGATATTCTGCAGTCTTAAATTAAATACATATATAGAAATATGAATTTAGTATCAGGTACTTGACCTGTGCTTGTCATTAGATTTCCCGAGGTCCGATGCTGTCATCTCAAAGATCACTTCTTTACTAACGCTCACATTAAAGGTAATATTAGGTTTTATTACATCCAACTGCCTTCTTACCGTTTATAACATTGAAACCAGTTCATAGAGGTTGGCAATGTGAAAATCCAAGTTGAATAAACAAAATCTTTAACAGCATGAAGTACTTTAGAAAAAATTCACAATAGGGTAATACTGAGATCAGGTTGTATAAGCTACTCCGGCCGAGACAACGTGAATGCATAGCGGACAATGATATCGTTTCAGGTGTAGGCCAAATATTCTTCAATTGTTGAGATATCTAGAACTAGATATTCCTGAACTTGGGATGTGGTGGGAATCACTTTACAACTGTGCTGTTTTTGAAAAGTCGAACGGGGTTACCACTTGTGAATCTATAGTAGAGACGTTGAATTTGTCAACTTGAAAAACTCCGGTGAATTGCAATTTGTGTCAACGGTACGATGTGAAATACAGAGGTGGTCAGTAACGAAGTACTCAAATAGTCTCCTCGACAAGTAAATCTAAATTTGTTCTACTTCGCCATATTTTGCGCCTGTTCACTATGTACAGTTTGTCAAGTAGACGTTTTTTTGCAATAAGAGACTTTCTGCCAATAAATTCAGGGGCTGCTCGATGTGGTCGTCTCGTTCGTGAACGTGACCGTCCTTGCGTTCTGATCTAGAATTAACCTAACTTCTCATTTTCGAAGATGCACAGTGCACACGATATATTCATGGAGATTGAAGCGTCAAGAATGACATGTTAATCGTAGTTCACTCTAGGCCAGTGCTGATTGCAGTTGTTCAGCAGATCATTGGAAGTTTTGTTCAAAATCTGTTGCAATTCTCCCGGACAGCTCATTTTTATATATGTGAACGGACAAATTTTGCATACAGGCCAGGATTTCGTAGCGGAAAACATTGACCCATATCTTTTCACACAGGTGTCGACGCCCCATCCGCGTGTCAGTTCAGAGGACTTCAGTTTTAAAAGCGAGCAAATTCAATTTTGAGCTGTTTTTATAACCACTACTTCTACTTTAGTAGCTTTCTCGACTACTTTGCCCCCCTCCTTAATACAACGAACTGTGAAAACAAAGCTATCTAAGAAGTAGTGCGTACAAATGAGTGGAAAAAAACGATCATAAATATCCTCCCGTGGACTCTGAAATCTTGGAGACTGGCGTAAACGGAGGGCCGAGTCCTGGTTCAAACGTACGTCCCATGAGATATAGAGCAGTGGCTCTTTAGTTTTTGTTACCTCGGCGCAGCTTGTCTGAAAATAATATGGCGCCCTCCCCATATCATAGCGGGCTCCTTAATATTACAGTGAGCAATGCGGAGTTGTATCGAATACTGCATTAACGTACTAAAAATATGAAGGAGAGTTGCGTATAAATATATTAGTGCTACAAACCGAAGAAAGAAATTTTACAAAGACATTCACGTCTTTCGGGTAGAAAGGCGCACTCCGAGAAGTGCGATCCCCGAAAGATCGAGATATGCCGAAAACTTCCGATATTGCTGTGTCAAGGCGTCGAACAGTCCCGTCATCATCATCATTGGTTCATTAGCAATTTTATCAGTTCAATACACCACAAAAATGCGATGCAATGAAAAGATAGGAAGATGTCGAAGCGACTAGGAGTTTTCTATGGAATCGGACACCCACCTTGGCCTAGGCGATGGAAAGAGGAGGCATCCACAATGCATACTGAATGAAAGTAAAGAAGATAGTATAGAAAAAGGAAGCGACAAGAAATAGGGCGGCATGTCAGGGGAAGCGAGATCGATAGGTCAGTCGTGGTCCGGTAATCTTGAGGATGGACTGTATTTATTTAGTAATAATTGCTTGTCCTTACAATATGAGCCCCGAGTCACCAGCATATTGGAAAATTACATGCGCTCCGCGAAGAAATACGAATTTAGAATCGTATACAATGCTTTATATTGCGATGTAATGGGCCAAAAGAAGGATGTCTCTCGCATCAACCAATCAGATTCATTTTCATCGTTTCAAAACATCACAAGACAGCGATACATGAAAAGATAAGAAGGTGTCGTAATAACTTGGGTAGCCTTTAGGGTCAGACACCCACCTTAGCCTAGGCGAAGTGAATAAGATGCAGCACACTGAATGAAAAAGCGATCTAATATTGCAGCCTCGCCCGATGTAATAGTGTTCTATTTTGAACTTTTCGTCTGTCTTCTCAACCTTCATCGGGAACCTTGTACTTTGTGAAGATAACGTAACTAACAGCGGCGTAGGCGAGATCCGAGCCCGTACCTTCGACAAATGATATAATGCCGAAACTTGAACTATGGCCGACGATTGCGGATTTCCCAGCTATGCCAACAAGAAATTTGAATCCTTCATGTAAGCATTTGCACGAAAGAGGTAGGCCACATCACTGGCTTCGACGGAAGGCCTCGCGAACTGCATATTTGAAAACGATCTTAGTGACATGCGGTCAAAGGAGGCAAGTGAGCCAGCGCGCCTCACCAGTCGCCAGGATGAGTAATGGAAAATTGTGAAAACCTTCAACAATTATTGATATTTACTGTCGATGTTCACGAATAACTAAATTTGAACATATTCTCATCCAACATCACCAATCTTTTATATTTATTGTTCAAAAATAGAGCGCGAAAAGGACGTTTGAGGCACGGGCGGGTCGTGCCTCACCTCTATGCATTATACCTGACGTTGGATGGAAGCTGCGATAACATTCCCACTATCTCAGCGGATCTCAACCGGCTTGCCGCGACACACTATACTGTGCCGATGGGACTGCTCATGGGTACCGCGAGAAAGTGCGGCAAACAAGTCGGCGTATAGGAAAATTAAGGAATCCAACACCCTGTGTGTGGAATTAGAGACTGTAGAGAGAGATATAGCCTCATTCTAATTTCTATATGATATTTTATATGACGTCATAGGTAACATATATGGAGCAAAACATCAACACGCAAGTTTTGGATTAATTATGGAAAATTCAGTCTTTCTGGCATTCAATTATAGATAACTAACCTACGTAGGTTAGTTATCTATAATTCAATAATGAGGAATCCAAAGAACAAGATGGTGGATGTCAGATTAAGAGACCGCAACTGGTCGTTGCGGCATCCTATATCTATTCATTACATCGCATTGTATTTACATTGTGTGTGTCTTGATTGAATGCATATATAATCCGACGATTATTTATAAAAAGATAATCGGGTAAGGCCCTCAATCCTCTCATGAAAGATCAACATATCTCACGTTGAGAAAGCATTTACTTAGGGTTACCATACGTCCTCTTTTAAGAGGATTTGTCCTATTTTTTGAAAGTGTCCTCGGAGGACGCCCTATTGTCCTCTTTTTTGAGATTTTGTCCTCTTTTTTGAAAATTTAGGTCACATTTAGAGCAAAATGCGAGTGATATGCCTAAAATCAGCACAGAAGTGACGCTCCGGCGAGCATTTCGGAGTGAAAAACGGAGATTTTCGCTCCGAGCGAAAAGTTGACTTTTTTTTTCAGTCAACCGATGACAAAGTCGGAAAAATTCACCGATTTTTGAGAATTCTTCTCCGGTTTTGCAAGTCTCAAATTTCTGAAAGAGTGTCCTCTTTTTAGATTTACAAAAAAATGTAAGCCTAATTTTCTGTGCCGTGTGCATGTGTAGACTGTAGCTTTTTGGACACCGGTCGGGTTATAAAACTATAAAAAAAAACTACGCAGTTATTACGTAGTTTTACATACTAAAACCCAAAGTATATCACCAAACGAATACCGTGTAAATTATAGTTAGGAAAATTTGAAAAATGTATACTATTGGACGTGAATGTTTGTGGACATTGCCTTTACTTATTTCATGGTTGACGAATAAAAGAACTCTCTCTCTCTCGTTTTGCTGATAAGCACAATCCCGAAACAGCTGATAACATCGATTGTTGCTTTGTGTATCGCTACAGTTATGCTGAGCAATCAAGCGAGGTGGCGGTTTATTCGGTTTGTTGTTAGTTTGATGCTTATTGCTTTTTGCTTAAAGATTAGCCTACTAAGTACTAACCGTGCCACGCTCGGCTTGTTAGCAATTTTTATCAGTTCAATACAAAGTTGCGATACAATGAAAATATAGGAAGGTTTCGAAACGACTTGGAGTACCGGTAGTCTTTGAAATCACGCACCCACCCTGGCCTAGGCGATGTAAAGAAAAGGCATGTACACCGAATCATTCAGTCTGAAAGAAAAGTAAAAGATGACAATATATAAAAAGCAAGCGACAAAAGAATGAGGTGGCATGTCACGGAAGGCAAGATCGGTCAGGACGTGGTCCGGCTATCTTGAGGACGTATTACCGTCGTATTCATTTAGCTCAAGCTTAGTTGTAGATTCCCCGTCACATGCCACCTGATTTTGTTGCTAATCATTTTTTATTATCTTCTTTTACTTTCATTCAGTGTGCATGCCTACTATTTACATCGCCTAGGCCCTGGTGGGTGTCTGATCTCGAAGACTACTCCAAGTCGTTTCGGCACCTTCCTATCTTTTATTGCATCGCTATCTTGTGATTTTTGAAATGATGAAATTTTATGAATAAACTTGAACTACTAACCGACAGTTGGTAATCTGTAGTTTTTTTTTCATTGTGCTTCTAACACGTCGGAGTATTATCATCAATAATCTATTTACAACATGTATACAATTGTATACATATATATCGACCGTAAAGAAAATCATGGCTAACAAACTTACGCAAATAGTTTTGTTTGTGTTCTAGTTTAACATCTTCAAACTGAAATCGACTCTTTACATGTCTAACTCTGTATCAATACCCTGCATTAGGTATTTTACAGTTCCTGATATTCTCTAGTAGCTTTGTTTTATAAAGAGCGCGTGAATGTGTTCGTAAGATGACAGAAGAATTGCCTCGTGTATTACCTAAACCGCTTGGCACTAATGCGGCTTTCAATCGTCCCCATCTCATTGGCGAAGATACTAGGTTAATAATAACCCCTGAAAAATCAAACTTGAAGAAATTGAAATCCACGAAAGACTTCCAAAATGAAAAGGCACCCATGCTGCCTAGTGGTGTATTGACCGCGGAACCTGAATATGGCACTGCGCACGATAGTGGATTGAAACCAGCTAGTTCTGGTCTTGTCCCAACCAAATTGAGTGCATTAGCAACTGATCCGACATTAGATGTCACTCCTGAGAAGCTCAAAGCAGTTCTGAAGAGCCAAGTATCAAAAACAACTGGTGAATATCAAAGCAAGGCTAAAACATCTCGAGTTCGCTTCAATGTTCCTGTGAACGAGACAGAAAATGAAGATGCAAATCAGTCCGAAACTTTGGAGGCAAGACATGCAGACATTGCTGACAGCAAAGATCACTGTAAACATGAGAGTGAATCATTTGTGAAACGGGCTGCTTTGTACACCAAGCGCAACCCCCTAGCGGATATCACAACAGATTCGTCATCTCTCGAGTCATCAGAACAAGTTACAACTGCTGGTGAAAGCAGCATGTCAACTAGTCAAGACAGCTCCTTCTTTCAGTGTAAGTCGAGTCACGCTGAGAATAGTGAAAAATCTTCGCACAGCATACACCCAGCACCACTACCTCATGTGAAGTTGAAGACAATACAAAAGCAAAAAGTCAAACCATCAAAATACACGAAAAAGTCCAAAGGGGGGAATGATAGGATCGTCATTATAACACCAGATGAAAAACAGTCAAAGGTTATAGACCAGGCTACCCGCCCAAAGCAATCCGTGTCCTCCGAGAAGGGTGACAAATCCAAGCAACCATTTTTAAAAAAGAACTCTTCGGCTCAGAAACACGAACACACTGTGAGATATGCTGTCGACTGCGTAGCTGAGAATTCACTATCGGAAGCGACATATAATTCCACGCTATCGTTGGGGCAGAAACTACAGGTACTTGTACTATGTCCTTTGGTTATGTAAGAGCAGCCAGAAAATCAGTAATCAAATGTAGCTATTGTTCGATTGTTGCATGTAAAAATACAGTGAAATCCTTATGGTGCAGGAACCTGATGTTCTGTGAGTAAAATATAATGCTTGTTGAAAGACTCTACTACCGATGTCATAATGTCTTTGATAGGCGAGTCACTAAGACTCTATGTTGTGTCCAAGGGTAAAATAGATCGATACTGAAAATTTTCATTGCCGGTATATAGAAATTCCAGTCCAATTTCATCTGGGTAATGAGTGGACTTTGGTTTTCTTGATTGTTTACCGATGTAGGGACAGAATGGGACGACACATATGTGTGCTATAGAGTGGGAATAGTCGACCTCTCATAGCTTTGAGTCACGATAAACCTGGACTACACTGTACATCAGCGATTCAGCGGTGTCGAACATACAGCCTTCCAGACAATTTCATCCGGCCCTCGAAGCAATTACGAGTAGATGGAAAAATGCTTGTATTTTAACCAGCACATTTCTAACTAATGTTGAGATTTTTAGCACGCAATCATTAAATAATTAAACAGTATATTCATATTGAAATGAACCCGAATATTTTCGGCTGACACTCGTCAGGGGTAATCGTCAGCAACTAGTAGAGAATTGGAAAGAACATTGTATATCAACAATCGTATTACAAAATATGACGTCACCAGCATGAAAGAGAGAGCGTTCAATGTACTATTTTTAGGTGGTACACGAACTCCTTTTGTTGACAGAGTTTTGGTTGGTGTATTTTGATAAAAGTTGATTCCAAGGCACACAAATGGAATTGTGAGCGACCTCGCCCTACGATTCGAAATCGGTCGTCTCGATAATTATTCGCACAAATCGGATTATCCAACAGATGTTTGCCGATGGCAGAATTAATGGCCTTTGATCGATCAGCATCAATCTTAAGTGGATGAGTTAAGGGTGAGCTTTTCACTGAGCGTGTTCTGATAAATCTGGGGACATGTTGGTTTCTGCGGTCCTGCAGACGTCTTGACGTTCTTCCCACGTAGCCACAATCACAGTGGCACCTATATTCGTACACTACATTACTTCGTTGAATTTTATCAAAATACACCAACCAAAACTCTGTCAACAAAAGGAGTTCGTGTACCACCTCAAAATAGTACATTGAACGCTCTCTCTTTCATGCTGGTGACGTCATATTTTGTGATACGATTGTTGATATACAATGTTCTTTCCAATTCTCTACTAGTTGCTGACGATTACCCCTGACGAGTGTCAGCCGAAAATATTCGGGTTCATTTCAATATGAATATACTGTTTAATTGTATATTGAAGTTCTGTACCTCCAAGAAGCTCTTCAATCATTAAATAATAATCCCTCAATGTAGCAAATGTCGAGTATTTTCATGGGTAACATGATTACTATCCGACAGTGGTGTTGTATTTTCGCTCTAATCACCAATAGGAAGAAGTCGGTGGCATTGACACCCGATTCCGAGAAGGCAGAAAAGCTCACACTAAGTTCAGTTTTCTGAAAAAAATGGACCAAAAAGTAATTATTCCCATTGCAAAACTCTTATATACAGGTTACATGAAAAATATAATGGTTACACAAAAATATAATTCAAATATATGTGGCCGCACTTCGCACTGCTGTATCACTTCTCTCTAAAAAGGTTCCCGGCCTCCAGTTAAATCCGATCGCGATTTAATAATTATTAAACTAATTCCAATGTCTGTGATCAGATTACGACTGAAAATTGGAATCATAGAAATATATCAACTTCAGATCGGCGTTCGAGCCACTGTTTCAGATGTTTGTAACTGTATTCAGGCACGTAGCCAGCCGAAAAATAAGGGGGCGGTTCGATATTTTTCGAATTTACTAATATAGCATCATTTCATTAGAGTTAAGTATATGCTTAAATAGCCATTATACAATCACCTCGTGTTGACGAACTTACACGTATGATAAACTTGCCAACGAGACCGGAAGTACTGTCAATTAGCCAGTCCCTGATCTCTCCTGAACAATTAAACACGCGCCCGCTTATCAACGCGTACTGTGTAGGCTTACCATATTTTGGAAATCTAAAAAGAGGACACTTTTTCAGAAATTTGAGACTTGCAAAACCAGAGAAGAATTCTCAAAAACCGGTGAATTTTTCCCACTTTGTGATCGGTTGACTAAAAAAAAAGGTCAACTTTTCGCTCACACATAAAATAACTGTTTTTCACTCCGAAATACCCGTCGGAGCGTCACTTCTGTGCTAATTTACGGGATATCACTCGCAAGTTGCTCTAAATCTGACCTAAATTTTCAAAAAAGAGGACAAAAGGGCGTCCTCCGAGGACACTTTCAAAAAAGTCAAAAAAGAGGACAAATCCTCTTAAGAGGACGTATGGTAACCCCAGTACTGTGTAGCCTCGAAAACGATTTGCGCAAGTCAAAGTCTCCGAGTTGTTGTATAATCTGTTCTCTTATGGCACCGATTTCAGGTTGTTCAAACCTTTCTTATCTTTTATAACTCAAGCCTTGACACACATCTTCTGATGGTTATGTTTAAGTATTAGGCGAAAATCATCGATGCATGTAATGTGCGTACGCACCGGAGATGAGAATGGATTATGATTAGGATTTGGGAAAACCGGATTCGGGAAATTTTGACGGATTAGGATTGGATTAGGATTTGAGTTCTTTTTTCAATGGATTAGGATTGGATTTGCCGATTTTTGGGGAGATTGATGACCTGTGGCGAACCGCGACAAAATTCTACGCCCTATCACGGATACTTCATGTATCTTTGGCACTCATTTAGCGTTTTACGTCTTTTTACAGAATAATAGGCATAAGATTTTTTAGTGGAATTCCAAGTTTGAATCGGATGGGATTTAAAGATACAAAACTTATGGATTGGGATTAGGATTTGAAGCTTCGGATATGGATTGGATTAGGACATAGAAATTTAAAATCCGCTCAACTCTGGTACGCACGTGCTGTTTGCGTACATTCGATGTCCTTCAGTTTCGCGATGTCACTCTTTAATCACAATCGCTAATGAGCATACACTTAACGGCATTGTCTCCAAGCCATCGAGACTTGAGAGACAGGCGCCAAAGCATGCTAGGCCCGAGACACGATAGTTAGGCGAGCTATGGTATTTTTCGAACCAGGCCTATTGCAGATGCAATTGTGTAGGCCAGCTATGATATAGTAGTTCGAACCGGGCCTATTGCAGAGCAGATGCAATTCTTCTCGCCAGCGTAACTAGGCTTGTTGGACACACGATACATCAGGCCAGCGACGATTGCCGAGCGCGTGGCAATCAATGACCTAATTTCGCGATCATCTCGTTTTACATAGTGCACAGACGAATCTCGCTAATTGGCCGTGCTCAACATAATACGACATACTGAATTGCCATTGAATATTGGCGTAAGAATGGTCACTTCAAATGACGGGGTTTCGCGTTTCAAAAGGAGGTGATTTCGACCCCCGAAGCCCCCCCCCCCCTGTCTACGCGCCTGACTGTATTCAACCGGTCAATCATCGTCTTTTTCGAATTCCGTGGTTTGCGAATAAATGTGTTGCTAGAATAGAACCGCTATGATCCGTAATATACTATTGTGTATATAGGCTTGATAATAATGTGACAGGTAAAAAGCACGGGTGTGGATTTTGAGCTAACATTTTGGAATTATGCGACTGGTCCGTTCTGTGAACGATGTGAAGTTCTGAATCCGGCCGGCGACGCAAATTAAGTGTGACGCCCCTTCTGTAGACTCTAGTGTCGGAAACGTTCATTGTTGCCTGTGATATCTTTCATTTTCTTAACAGGAACTTAGAACGGATGAGTTTGATGCGAAAGGTGCTGTCAGGAAGAAGATGGAAGAGAGCGAAAGATTTCGGGTATTCATGTTTTCCAGAAGCACATTATAATATAGTTAACGCACAAATATAGAACCGTATACTACCTTACTTACAAGATTTTCTCAAACTATTGTTACAAGGGCTTGGCCAATTATCGGTTCGCCGATCATGTCGAGTGGATATCAAACTTGTTGAGGAATATCGGTATTCGGTATCGGCCATTTGAGGTAAATAGATATCGGCAATTTACGTGACGTCACAACACGGTAGTGGGGATTGAGGGAACTATAATCTGCGACTATTACACTGGGCATATATACCAGTTTACAGACTGAAATGGTCAACCTAGTCATCCACGGTACTCTAGTAGGACTATAGTCTAAAATCACATCCACTAGAGTAATTAGTGTGTGTAGCTACTTGAGTGGAAGTAGTATCGTACATTTATACACAAGTACAAGTGGTAGTAGCGATATCCAAGCAAGTAAAAAGTATGTATAAAATTTTGTATAAATATTGAAAACTGTTAAGCACAAGTAAAAGTATTTTAAAGCCAAAAACACCTGAGTACTCAGTGCAAGTAGGTAAACACTACTTGAGTATTCAGAAGAATATGCCTTGAGCTAGAAGCCGTATATTTTGAATATCGGGGTCATCGGTAGGGATGGGCAAAATTGAGCAACTGAGTGATTCGATTCAGAATCATGTATTTCCAGTTGAGTATTCGAGTATCACTCATTATGATGGCATAGCAGACTACCATGTCAAAGTTCAAATATGTACCTTTTATGCCACCACGCAGAACATATTACCGACGTACCGATTTCATTGCACTTCTTGACAATGTTGTGGGATGATCATGACTTCGGAAACGTTATTTCCAGTAACGGTCGTAGCTTTGCACTATGTTTCGTATGCTGCAACACGACCAATCAGGGTTTCAAGCCTTCCTCAGTGGTAAATAGTATCAAAACTATAATTCTCATAAGTAAATTAAATTTCAGTTGCGAGGAGCGTATCATTTCAGTACTAAAAAAAAATCGTGTTTTACTACTCGACTCGGTAAAATCGTTACTCGATTCAGATTCGAGTACTCGAATCATTGTGCCCAGCCCTAGTTATCGGTGAAGGTTCTGGCTATGTTATAGGTATAGGGCTTGGAATCCAATATCAATCGGGTTCTAATTGCTACCATTCCGTAAATGTGTTTCAGATGTACGTTGCGGAGAAGACTGCAGAGGCCACGAACATTGATCCGGAACAAACTGTCTACCAAAATTTAGTGAGCGTTGCTGTGCCCGACGGACAGTTATTGTCCAACTCCGCCAAATGGAAACGGTTGAACCATAAACCGCACAAAGCGAAGGTGAATAGATGGTATTTTTTCTACCGATTTTGGAGCTATGATACACTGACGGCTTCCGCAGGAATCATCTTTTTCGGAGCCGGACATTTGGAATTTCTACAACCCCGACGATTTGTACAAGGCAGAACCGGAGTACGGATTCGCAGAATCTATCAAGAAGCCAAGAAATGACTGTGGACTACAGATAAGGCCTTGCCAGCCTCGTTGCGGTCTCAGTCCTATCAATGCTGCGGAGAAGCTGGATAGTCATGAACAGTTGTGGAGTGGGGCCTGGGGAAAGCTTCTGCCTCAAGAGGCAGACAGAGTAGATTTTCTGTCGTGACTGTATGTCCGTTTTTGTTGAAGGAATCGCAAATATGGTAGAATGCACTTTTGATCAGACAATCCAAATCCTATGTTTTCAATTTGATTTTGTGTAGGTAACCTGTACCTTAGCATCCTCGCGCCAATGTCGTCGCTGTGGTATCAAAGTAACTTGAGTCCATTTTACACATTTTTGAGAAAATTAACTTTACAGGAAGTTTTAGTCTTCTTTCAGCCATATATTGGCCCCGATTAACTTCGAAACACTGATACAGACATAACAATGGCCAAGATATGAAAAATATGCAGAAAATTACGAAAAATCGACTTTTTTCAAGTTTTAAAAATGCTCCGTCAAAATTTGAAAACTGGACATCAGCTACTTTGATACCACTGTGACGATGTCGGCCTCTCATTGCAGGACAGGGCTGATTGAATTTGAGTGATAATTTGCCTACCGTATTTAAATATTGAATGAAGAAGAGATAATGTTTGTTATATTAAATCTCGTCTTGAAATTGACGTTTCACAGAGCGTATCATAGTTTCCCGTCATGGAAGACTGACACGGGCAGCACCTGGCTTTTACGCCTTTGCATGTTGACCAGTGGTAAAATATGAGATGGTAGACATGTCATAACTACTTAGAGTGGCTGGTCGAATCGATGAGCGTGAAAAGTTCACTACAGTAGTAAGGGGTTTGCAGAAGTCGGGGGGTCACGCTTTTGTTCTCAATCGACCGAAAGTTGCAAGATGTAAGTTTGAGGCCAAGGGTGGTGATAAAGGCCAATAAATAGGGTTACCATATTTTGGGAGTGTGAGAAGAGCAGAGGTGGTCAAACTAGTCAAGAAAGCTACTCAAGTAGAAGTAGCGACGAAAAAATCTACTCAAGTACGAGTATAAGTACTTCTTCCATAAGCAACCTAAAACTACTAGAAGTAGAATTAACTGATTTTAAAAGTAAGCAAGTAGTTGTGAAAACGATCCTAAAGCGTTCACATGGATTGTAAAAAAGTGCAAATTGAGCTACGCGAAAGGTGACGAGCTTGATTCATATTGATGCATACCAGCAGGTATCCAATTTTCGATAGCATAAGCATTCGTCCTGAATCATGAGAAGAAAATGAAGGATTGACATGGAAATGCGATAGTTATCCTCTGTTTTCTCGAACAGCACGTTTTAGAAAATAGCATGGTATGGCGCCATCCCCCATATTATAAGGTCCGTAGTTTAGTCGAAGAGCAATACGTGGAAGTTGTATAGGATACGGTGTAAACGTAAATAAAAAATATTGGGGACCGTAAAAATGCGATATTGTGTAGCTTTATTTCCAGAAATTAAAGGCATTACAACACTTGCTTTTATACTTCAACATGTATTGCTATCCAGACAAAAGAACTGATATTAATTGGAACTCAAAGTATATGATACTGGGAATTGAAAATGAAACATAAATACTACTTCTAAAGGCGGAACACGTTTTTCATGCCTTTAGTCCAGAAAGTTTCAAAGGTGCTATGCTAAAACAGATCTAAAACTAACAAAAAATGTCAGAGTCCACTTTGCCAGGTTATGACGCGCCACCGACATGCTAGATTACGATATGACAAGTAAATGCTAGATTGCGAAACATCAGTTTCAAACGTTTTGAGGATCCTTATATACTGTGATGAAATATTTCACATGGGCGAAGGGGGACAATGTGGTGTGAACGCAGGGATATCTAGATATCTAATTCTAGATATCCATGTGTGAACAGAACCACGCTAACCCGCTACCTAAATTATATTTATCGATACTTCCGTGAAATCGTACTGGTGACTCCGTATCCACTGCGCGCGAAGCGCGACGAAAATTCTGGGCTTTAGTCAATTTTTATGACAATTAAATGTTGATACTCCGTGAAAACAGCCCCGAAATTCCTCAGGCTATCTTCCTGATTGAAAGATTGAACTACTTCTACTTGACAAACTGAAAATAGCGAAAAGTAAGTAAGTAGATCACAAAAGATTACGAAGTAGAAGTAGAAGTAGCGAAAATCAGATCTACTTGAGTAAGTACCAGAAGTAGAGGATAACTACTTGATTACTTCGAAAAAGTAGAAGTACTTCGTTACTGACCACCTCTGGAAAAGAGGATACTTTTTTAAAATTTTCAGACAATACCGGATTAAAATCCGGAGAAATCTGTATATTTATTCCGAGGTCATCACTTTTATTCGACAATTTCCGCCTACATTCAACCAAAATGTTCAAAAACAGGACATTTGGGCGTCCTCCGAGCAATGTTCCCTCTAATTTTTCAAGAGTCTGCGCAAACACGCCAACTCACTGCGCAGGCCCTCGGACAACAGTGCGCAACCACCCTCCAATAGGGTGATAAAACTAACTACTGGGGGGCGAAGCCCCCCAGACCCCCCTACGGCTCTAGGCTTCTTCCGGTACTTATCATGTACATTGGGTGCTCGTCTAGTAGTAGCGTCCTTAAACGCGCTAAGCGAGAAAAAATTTCTATAATTCATGATTGCATCGGCCAATATGATCGGGAATTGCATATATATTGCTATCAATTTTTATCCTCTCCCTGCTCACATAATCAGATTTACCGGTAGACCTGATCCAGTGAGGTGTGTTGGAATAGATAGGTCCTCTAAATAATAATAAAACATCTTCGGGCGTACCCGTTGATATAATGACTTCGTTACATGATGCTATTTTGTGACCCCCTATCTGCTATGTCAAAAGATATTGAAATCGCCAAAACGTACTAAAGTAAAAGACGTACACGATTTCAAATTGGTATTTCTTAACTGGAAAATAATGTTCCCTCGATATGGCATTTATCTTGTTGTGAGACTCGGATCGCCAGGACAGGAACATTCGGCGCAAGCCATTTAGGCGCCCATGGACATGGACAATTACACATATATTTGTATATATCGAAGTTTTCGGTCAGCACCGGGGCAGTCTTTTTCGCTCAAGGTTTTCTCGCTGCTGATCGTTCTGGCGCACTTCTTGGATTCGCATATTACATAGCCTTTAACTTCATATGTCTTGGCGCGTCATGGTGCTGTAATGGCCGACGCCCAACTGCCCATTTCTATAAATCATGCCTAATTTTTGTTGGGAAAGGGTACCAAATAATCATATATCCTACAACAATAAAACGCGCGTAGCGCGAAAAAAAATTCCTGATAAATTTCAAAAAATACACCATGATTTATGTTAATTCTCGATATAATTTTGGACCCCCTTCGAGCTCGGCCCCTCCAATTGGGGGGTTTGGGCTGCGAAAGTTACGGTCCTGAGTAAATCTTACGCAATGTTCATGCCACGCGAAGAATACTATCATTCGTTAGTTTCTCGCAGATTAACTTTGAGCTAGCCCATTGTTATTTATAACTTTGTTAAACCAGGTTATTTCGCCATTCCCAGAAAATAATGCGCTATTGAAATGATATCAGTATCGCTCACGTGTACGAGGCCATACTAAAAAAATATCTTCCGTGAGGCGCAGGTGATTGTGAACTCTAATTTCTTCATGGAGCGCAATAGTTACCTTTGCGGGGCACACTTGTACCTCGGTTTCAGACTTCAGTGATAACACTATTTGGCCCTGGCAATGTTCCATCTTAATTTACACGAATCTGCGCGCCTGCGTGGTCCATTGGACAACAGTGCGCAACAACTATAAAAAAATTTAAAAAAAATCTGATTTTTTGTGCGCAACGGAGATTTTCTGTGCGCAGAGACCGTTTCAGCACTGCGAATTTGCGCACGTGCGCAGCTTAGAGGGAACATTGCCTCCGAGGACACATCCCAATAAGAGGGCAAATTCTCATAAAAGAGAACCTATGATAACCCTAGCAATAAATAATATGTGCAACTTTTGAAATTATAATCAATTACCGTCTATATTGCCCAGTTATCATGAAAGTTTGATGATAGTGTTTTAACTTGTAATCATATCAGAACACTACTACCCCTTTGATGAAATCCTAAAACGTAAAAAGTCGGTAATCTATCTTCAAAGACTATTGGAGAGGAAGTAGGCTATTATCAGTACGACCAATGACCATAGCAATTCCCAGCGTAGCCACAATCCACGAGAGTAGGCCTACTTCAAAGAAGGGGGAATAGTATTGTGTCAATAGTATATTTTTGGCAAATCTTGGAGCTGGTTGGAGTAAAGATCACGCGAACAGCATCAAATGTCCAGGGTTAGAATCGTGGAACATGAATCTACCCACGTCATCGTCAAATATACTTGACTTCATCGACCGGCTTGCGAACATGAATTGCATAGCCAACAAAATGGCACGGAAATACCGCTTGGGATCCGAGAAAGTCTTTTTTTCTTAATCAGCTCTAGTCTCACAATTTGCAATGCAATTGAATAGTATATTCATATTGAAATGAACCCGAATATTTTCGGCTGACACTCGTCAGGGGTAATCGTCAGCAACTAGTAGAGAATTCGAAAGAACAGCATATATCAACAATCGTAACACAAAATAGGACGTCACCAGCACGAAATGTCGAATACGAGAGCGTTCAATGTACTATTTTTAGATGATACACGAACTCTTTTTGTTGACACAGCCTTGGCTGGTGTATTTTGATAAAAGTCGACTCCAAGGCACACAAATGAAAGTGTGAGCGACCCTTTCCGAGTATGCGAAATCTGTCGTCTCGATAATTTTTCGCACAGGCGGGATTATCCAACAAGTGTTTGCCAATTGCAGAATTTATGGCCTTTGATTCTTCCGCATCAATCTTTTGAGCGGATGAGTTAAGGGTGAGCTTTTCACCGAGCGTGTTCTAATGAATCTAGGGACATGCTGATTTATGCGTTCCTGCAATCGCTTTGACGTTCTTGTTTTTGCAATGCGATGGAAAGAACGGATAAGGCAAGAGAATGTCGAAACGACCAATACCAGAACGGCCTTTATCGATATGAACATTCGCATCTGCCTTTCGCCAAGATATCCAGTTTCGGCCTGCTCCAACCGCGGTGATTCTGGGACGCGCAGACGTTACGACGAGCGTTTGACGTCGGTGACATCAGAAATCTAACGACAACAATGTTATTGGCGGCAATTTATACAAATGGTAAATGAAGCTGCGAGCGATACTTTATTGCTCTCAAAATTACTACGAGTTCACTCAAATTAACGGCAACATGTTGTCAGATCTTCTCAATCTCGGTCATATACCTTGGCCAATTGGTCATATTCTCGAGGTCATAAATGTGCCATTCAATCACAAGACATTGTGGCGTGTGCCTACAGATTCACACAACGTTTAGTATCACATTTCTAGCGAGTCAATATGGAAGAGCACAACATGCATTTGTGCCCCATTAGGGTTTTACCATACTTCCATCCTTTTTCAGGAAATTGAAAATACCCTCCGAGGGCGCCGATGTCGTCCTTCTTCGAAATTCGTCCTTTTTTTTCAATCAATCAGGTTTATTAATATTTTCTTCGTTTCAAAACATCACAAGACTGCGGTACAATGAAAAGATAGGAAGGTGTCGAAACAACTTGGAGTAGCCTTTAAGATCAGACACCCACCTTAGCCTAGGCGAAGTATAGAAGAGGCATGCACACTGAATGAAAAATAATGCAGAGAACATGAGACGCAAGCGACAAAATGAGGTGGCGGGGGGCGAGGTCGATGTTATGTCGTGGTCTTTTACAGCTTTTACAGTTAGGCTATCGGACAGGGTCAACTGAAAAACGGTATAAATGACGCGAAATGGGTAATGGATGGGGACGTTCGAGTTGGTCATTCGGGAGTTGAATCAGAGGGATGACCTTATTTTATTTTTTAGTCAACACCAGATACATCCTAAAATAGTGGGTATAATGCGGGAGTCGAATTAAAGCGATTTCCTTTTATTTCTGGTCAACATAACAACATTTCCAGAAATTATATTCCAAAATCAGCTGTTTGTAATTTCGGTAAACTAACTTTTATGATTTTTAAAAAGTGTATCCTTTCCGGATTCCAAAATAAGGTAACCCTAGCCTACATGCCTAATCTCTCTGCTCCCCTCCACGGACTTGGGTGGTCTTTGGCGCGAAGAAATTTTAAAATTCATGATTGAATTTTGTCAATGATATCGGTAATTGCATATCTTATCCTTTTTCAGCCCACGTGACCAGAATAATCCGTATAGAGGTTAATTAAGGATGTGGTGGCTTCGAAAAGCACGTTTAGTTAACAATATACCATACGATGTTTAATTATATAATATCTACGGGGGCCCGTTGTTATTACTTACTCTGTTGAATGTTGCTATTTTGTGGTTGGTTGGTTGCATCATCATTTCTCACATTGTCATTTAGGCGATTAAATGAATGATTTTCGGCCAAGCTTTTCTCGCCGCTGATGTTTCAGCAGCATTCTTTGCGGAGTCTCATGTTGGTCGAAACTTGATAAGTAATGGAGTGTCGTGGCGCGGTAATGGCCGACCCGAAAAGTCTATTTCTATATAAATTAAACTAAATTCGATTTTCTTAGGGGTGGGTGGGGTATTCATATTAAAATCAAGACATGTAGCGAAATGAAATCGCGCAAGGCGATAAGAAAATTTACAAGTTAAGGTTATTCATACAATCTCATCACTTCAAAACATCACTAGACTGCAATACAATGAATGGCAGGAAGATGCCGGAACGACTAGGAGTAGTCTTTGGGATCAGACACCCATCTGGGCCTATAGGCGATGTAAAGAGGAGGCATGCACAATGAATGAAAGTAAAAGATGATAATATAAAATGACAAGCGATAAAATCAGGTGTCAAGTTTAATGATTCTCCCAAAAAAGACTCAATAATTTGTGTTTATTTACAAAATAATCTGCCTCCGATTGCAGGTATTTTGTTGTGTTTTTTCCCTACCAAGAAACCTTTTCTATAGTGTGTATCGGAATACCGCGGAAGTTGTGAATATATAAATGCATTATCCTACGAGAATATACAAGTCTAGCCTCTAGCAAGTAGAAATAATCTAAAATTCTTACCGCTTGAGCAAGCACTGCAGTACAAGCAGCCAAAATCAGGGTAAGGGTGGCGATGGTATTATGGATCATAAAATGATTGAAAAAACTGAAATATTAGGCAGCAGTAAACCTCGTCACCTCGAAGATGTGATGCCATTTGTATTGGAAGCTGTGATCAAAAGTAAATAATTGCTACTCAAATAGCATAAATTCATAGTAGATAACTAAATGAATAACTTCTACCTATTGGAGTGCTACTACTTATACTTTTTGCAGTTTGGATTTTTTCAAGTAGAAAGTAGTTTTGCGATAAGTTTATATCACTTGTAAGAGTGAAATAATCATAAGAACCGGGCGGATTAACCGGCGTATCACGTTAACTAAATATAGTTTCGTATATAAATATAGCCTACACTACACCGATAGTTGTAGCATTAATAGTCATCTGGCGTTAGTCTCGAAGATGCACATTGCACACCTTACAAATTCGGAATCAGCCACCACCAATTAACTGTTAAAATCATACGACCAAATCTACTTCGTTAAACTATTTGAGTACTTTCATATGTAAATTTTCAACTTCCTATTGAAGTAGTTTCGGTCTTGGAAACTGCTACTACACTACTTGTAATATGTAATTCATCATGCGTTTACGGGATTACTTCTATTTCTACTAGAAGAAATGTTTATCATTTTCATCGCCTCTATACGCCGAATTGCACTGATTGATCAGCAGGGTCTATATATGGAGACGCCGAAAAATAAAGAACAATCAGTTAAGTAGAAATTAATTTCTTAATAGGTCTATATGTATTTTCAAGTTCAATGTGAACTGTCGGGATATGATGTTAAGGGGACGAAGGAAGCCAAATCCATAACCGTACAGCGTACGCTCTTCAAAAGTATCTTTGATTGTATTTGCTGTTATTGCGAGAATTCCGTCAACACTGGTAATACGCTGGAGGAATTCATTCATACAGATATGGATAACAACCATCTTGAGTTCACTGATCAAATTTGAAAACATTTTACAATTAGAAGAGATTGCGAAATCCTCAATTCGCAATTTTAATACGGTTCAACCCCGCCCAGATGTGCCATGACGCGTTTAAACGTATCATTGTAGAAGTAAGCAAACACGTCATCGATAATGTTTTGATCCATTCGTTCAAATTAATTAAAATTCAATTATTCTGCCTAGGAAAACCTTGTCAAGCCAATCTTTGCAATTTGCATAAGAAATTAGGATTGCTTAGATTCCAACGTCGGCCATAGGCTATTTCACTCTGAAAGAGGTAATTACGACTAAACTGTGAATCCCTTGCGTCCATTCTGGCAAAGTGACCACCTAACAGTTTTCGATCGCAACGAGTGATATAAAAGATGAATCGCTTAGTTATTCGGTATTGGTTTTCGGTTTTTAATGATGGATACGTCCAACGTTTGGTCGCATGCAGCTTATATCTTTAGAGATAGGCTACTGTTCTCAGTTATTCACGGTTTAATATAACACAGGGTAACTATAACAGATGAGTCAACTGCGAAATGCTAGTAAACTGATAACAAAGGGGTTTAGTCCGGAAGGATAATTCCTTCTCCAGCCCACGTACTCTGTACACGTGAAAGAAGCTCAAAATTGTAATCCGTCCCAATAACTAAGACAGGATAACGTGTGATTTTCTATTCGTCGTTTTAAGCTCAAATACTCATGAACTTAATATAGCACTCAACTTCAACGGATAGATATTTCCATTGCGATACGCCACCGCTTATTGGTCAAAAAGAACGGATTAAAACATCGAGCTTTACGAAAGGGGAGATCTTTATAATCCGATTACAGGGGCTTGTTTGAGCACCTGCGCGAAGCTTCTGATTTCAAGGGGGATTTACTCCCAGAATCGCGTCGCGAAAGCCATCAAAGGGTAGAGATGTGTGAGAAATGAACGCGTTAATCCACTCAAGAGTGGATGACGGGATTCGGAGCCCAAAGTTTCCCATCATTAACACTGAATAAATTCGTATATTCCACTTCGCGAGAATGATGGGCAAACATGAGTGTATGGCTGTGCTGATGAGGTGATACAGTAACTATGAATCCTGCAAAAAGCGACAGTAGTGCGTCTTGTTCACAGGGAGTATAGCGAAGCGTTATATCCATAAATCAAGAGCGTTTCAGAGAAATTTTACTTATACCTACAATAATTTTCAACCCATCGCTTTTCCTAATATCATTGTAAGACGTGTGAGCTGTGGTAGATTCGTATAATTACATCAAAGATCCATACAACAATATTTAGCGTCAATTGATAGACTGCAAAACTGTGACGTAATATTGAAGCTTAGTACGATATCGTTTATGATAGTTTGTTTGTATTTGATATGTGTAATTGTTTAATCGAAACGCGAAATAAAATGCGAAAATATATACTCTCTTCATCATCATCTTCATCATATGAATTACAATGTTATTCGAATTAGATAATACAAGAAATAGCAATACAGCTCTTGAGCGCAACTCAATCAATCAGATAGGACGATGCGAGACACCCTGTTATATTGTTGTTTTAGTAATCTATAAGATTCATCAAGGCACTTATTTAGTAAATTTTGTACCAGACGAATATTCATGAACAAATTACTTTCAAGTGCAGCAACGTTATCCATATTTGAATGCGTGACTTTCTCAATATAAGAGGTCACATGTGTTTGGACTTATAGACTCGAGACAAGAGCAATGAGCTTGATGCTTATTGCTTATTGCACCTACAATATATTGTGTGATGCGCATTTTGGAACACTCTGCATACGCCAACGAAATTGTACATTTATAGACTGTTTTTTTTTTAATTGAGTGCATATTGGCATCTGCAGCAAGTAGTCTTTTTCGTACCGCATTCCGATTCTCATTAGTCAGAAAACGATTGGGCTATAGGATCACTGAATTGGAAGAACTTTCACAGGAACCATGAGGGATAAGACCCCATCTTTTCGTAATCCGTTTAATTTCGTCGGCCAAGTTTAAATTCTATCTTCAAGTAGGATTTGGTCCTGTCCTATAGGCGATCTGATTATAGAACCCTTGTATTATTCTCTTTTTCCAAAGGTTCTTGTGCAAATATCTTAACGATATTCGTAATAGGATTAAGAAGATTCATTTATCTCGCTCTAGTCGGATTATCTAGAATGATGCCCAACGAGAAGCGGATTCGTTACACTTGACTCGGCGTTTCACATAGTCAGATTGGATTTATCATCCGATAACCTGAGCATAATTTGTGCGTGATCGCATCCGATAGGACTGCCCAGTTTTCAGGCCACATGCAAGCAATGGCCCGACTCTGCTAATTCTATTTTAATCTACCCGTAATCCCGCATATGTACCATATTCTTATCGTGATGGTCTTCATTGCTGTTTTAATTTTTCTACTATGAATACTATAGCCTGCGCTACCTCGATCTGGCATATCGATTTCGCTTAGCTAAGGATACCACTTCATTTTCATGGCCTATCCAGTTTATGTTATCTTCTGTTACTTTAATTCAGTGAGCAATATAAGAAGATGTAAATATGGGCCATGACTCACGACATGCCTCATATTTATATTTTCTTTTATTATTATCCGTAGGCAAGTGCCGAGTGCAAGTGGGGGTTTCATTGAGAGACTATTTCAAGCCGTTTCGACTCCCTCCTAACTTTTTCAATGGATTGCGACTTTGTGGTGATTTGAAATGATGAATTTATCAATAAACTGACGTGAATTATCCATACATTTGTAAAGCAATCCAATCGAGTAATAAATATGTCGATCAAACTTCAACGACCTGCGCTGTCTTATCATATAATCAAAATCACTAACCACACGCCCAAATGAAACAAACGTGAATGCATAATTATTGAATGCTCTTATACGCATTCCGTTGTGGCTTTCTTGGAGAAACCATCATACACAATGATTACATTATTATTGCGAAAAACAACTATATCTCCATCTGTATCTTATGTATTGAGTGACTTGTGGTTCTGTCCCTTGACAACTCCTGATGCAGTGATGTGATGCTATACAAAATGAAAAATTGCCCATTTGCCGTGATCGCAAATTTTCAGTTGAATGTAGGATTTGGTTGAGATTGGGTCTTATTGTGAACGGCTGTTTCCCCAGACAGTGCAATCGCTTAGAATTTCCTTCTGTACATGAAAAGGTAACGACGTTGGTGTTACTCACATTTTGTTTCTCGCACGAATTATGATCCAGGTAATCGCATTAGCATTTCAGCGTTGCGGATTAGGCTTCGGAAAACAGCCATCGATACATTCTAAATGTAATAGGCTTAGTGCTCCTCACTCTTGTGCAGATGGCGGAATGGTAGGACGATCGAAAATCATTCATTCCACCTTAGACGGTTGTCTATGCCTGATTATATGCTCTAAATTACCTATAATTATCACGATTGACTATAGCGGCTGTCATAGTACTCCAATGAAGGCTTACCATAGCTCAATGAAAGTTTATGTCTAGCTGAAAGTTCACTGCTGCCTTGACTGCAATTCTAGCCAATATGGTTGGAATGGAATTTTCTATACTGCTGTCCATTAACTTCGGTTATTCGTTTGAAGACAGCGGAATTATTGCATATATATTAAAGATTTCCATAGCGCCATGGATCTCAGAGGATTTCGCTCAGCTCTTGGACAAATTTCTCCAGAATTGTATGCTCAAATGGCTTGTCAATATCCGCATCTACAGTCGTACAGGGAACAACTTCTATCATTTGAAAAATTTGCCGGTAAGAAATGATATTATATATAGGCCTATGTCTATGCCATAGTTAATCATAGGAATTCTATTGAGTAACTGTTAAAGAAATGCTACAATTTCATTAAATTCATCTTTTCATTTTCATAGTTTACGAATCAATACAATTAGGGTTGCATTTAAAACAAAAATCATTTTAAAACAAACATGTTTAAAACAAGGCCTTTGTTTAACGCATGTTTTTATTGTTTTTTATGGGTTTTTTTCAAGTCATGACGTCACGAATATTCAATTGTTACGTCATAGTGGATCGACATTGACAATTGAAAATATAGGGTAAATATATCACCTTTAACGAAATATCTGTACTATTGCTGTTGAACCGACTATTTTGAGGGTTCCAACCATCCCATATCGGTATACGCCGGCTATATCGGGTGGTAATTGTCTGTAGGTTCATACAACATGTTTTTTGGAAAGTATTTACACAATTATGGCATAATTTTTCAGCTTGAAAAAAACACAATTTTTTTAAAGACCTTTGTTTAAAACGCTATTTAAAACATGTTTTATACAAAGTGCTTTAAAACACCGTTTTTTTAATGCAACCCTAAATACAATGCTCCACTATCACTTAGCTCGCTATTGAAAATCCCTTACACCGCTCAATCACTGGTGGACTAGTTACATAAATTGACAGGCATGGTGCAAATGGCCCCCATCTAGTTATACATACATAGATACCAGTGATCGTAATTGATGATCGATTTAATCGAGTCAGCGTAATAAATGTATCACTCGTGCCAGACAATCAGTCGTTAAATCAGTTATCAAACTACACATCATTTTAATTTTGACTGCAGTCCATGACCATGGTCAGTATATATGATAACTAAGACGAATACCTAAATTATTCCCAACAACAAAATAGAGGTACACTTTCCTGAGATAAATATATTGACCAGTAACAATAGAATCAACAACCATAACACAATAGAGCAAATAGTATAATCGCCAAGAGCGAACAATTAGGGGCGAAAAAAATACGAAGTTCACCCCACTGCCGAATATCTAAAATACATTGGTGATCCTTGGTGCGGCTCAAAGAGCAGATTCCTGTCTTTATAATTTCCAATTAATCAAACCAAGTGATCAATGCTAATATCAACTGTTTAGGCGCTTATTTCGAATCTCGATTTGGCTTGCGATCTCATAAGCAACGAAGAAGTAGAACAGCGTTTACTGCAGAACAGCTCAAAGCTCTCGAAGCAACGTTCAAGGAAACTCAATACCCGGATGTGATGACCAGAGAGCAGTTGGCTCTTTTTACCAATCTGCCGGAAGCGAGAGTTCAAGTTCGTATCTATTTGATTAATCCAACTGATACAAATGGGCGAATGAGTGGGCAAAATAATAAAAACTCTAGTTGATACCGTAATACGTCCACTCGTCCACATGCTGCGAAGGACTATATACTTTAACTGCCATATACTTTGATTTTTCTCGGTATTGCGGACATCAGCGAAGCTAAGGGATTAAAAGAGGCTCTTACCTTTTCACATTTCAAGTGTTAGCTATTATTTTGACATTTTCGTTAGCGATGTCACGATGCATCTGTGACGTCGCTCTACATCACTAAAATTTTGGTTTTCCCCTTTTCGAACTTCCGTTCTGGCTATGTCGTCTCGAATTGTGAAATGTATGAAACTCAATGAAACAAAACTGTTTTGTGTGAGGATTGTAGTAAAATGCAATATTCATTTATATCTGCCCAGATAAATCGAGCCTTGCGCTCAGCACACGCATGTCGATTATTTTTTATTACTCATTTTCATTTCAAGGTCTGGTTCAAAAATAGACGAGCCAAGTTTCGCAAGCAACAGCGTCTGGACGCAGGGACTATGGATTCTGCGAAAATTGAGGACAAGTTAGATGATAAACTTGATCAAAAGAAAGTACGAACGAGCGACGAAGACAACGTTCAACAGAACCTTGCGAAGAATGACAGAAAAAGTAATAAATATTATAGGTCTATTTTGTAGTTTGATCTCTGTCCGAACAGCACCATATGAGACAAATATGTAGCGAAGTCAGCTGGCATAATAGCTATATGGTGGATGTAGTTTGATAGCATAATAACAATATTTGTATTGGTATAAATATCTTATATATAGGCCTACTACAGTTTTAACTTTTCAGTATTCCCATGATGGTACGGTATGCTCTTGCTCCTTCGTGAAGGTTAAGACATATCATTATAGGCTGTTCCTGTTAACCTTTTACCTATGATTAAGAGTAATTTGCTCGGGTGTCCGTGTCCATGATACATCTCTCAATATTAATATACTTATCATGTTCAAAACGTATCGTTGAAATAATGGCTCATCATCACCATCATTTATTTTATAATGGTGATCAGTCCAAGCCATGACCACAAGATTACGATGCAATGATAAAATAGGATGGAGTCGTAACGATTTAGGATAGTTTTTTAAACAAACACCTACCCTGGCCTACAGATAGTAATAAAAGAGCATGTAAATAAGAACTGAAGGAAAAGTAAAGGAATATAATATAAAAATGAAAACGAAGTGGAATGTGTCAATATAGGCGAAATAATTATATGTAATGACGAATGTGGATTGCTTGGACTTTGACTAATTTATTTTTACTAGGTGATTTAGAAAACAGCACGGACTTGAACACCTGCAACTTCACCCCGTGTGATATGTCAAAGTAAGTTGTCAGATACGATGGCATTGCATCTAATTCGACAATATGTACTCTTGTGCAGGGCAAATTGCAGCCATAACAATGCACCTCCGACAAATAACATTCCAATGTTCTGGAACCAATCGCCACAACTGTCTGCCCAAATGATTGCTATATCACAGGGCTTGCTACCTTTTTCGTGTACAAGTAAGCTTTAATATAAGTTCGGCGTACTATACGTCACGATGTTATTGACTGCATCGCCGAAAATTTTGAAGGTATAGCGGTGTAATGGCTCGCGACATATTTTACAGGTTTTCCATTTCCTGCAAACCCATTTTCAACATCACATATGCCGAAGAATGAATACACAATCGACGAGAAAGTATTCACCAGCGACCTATCAAGCACTGAGTCTTCGACTTGAGTCGGGACTTTTTGTCTAGCGATCTTGCGTACTCAACTACTCATTCATATTGCGACTATAGGCGATAAAACCTACTCAATCATATGGACATGGTTGCGGTTTGTGGTCGCAGAAGAAGACACAACTGATGTAGGAAATGACCGCAGAAGTTTCCCTTTTGAGTTAACTACTACGCATCTCAATTTGTATAGAAACATTACGGTGGCGCTACATATCTCGTTCGCATAATTCAGCATCGAAATTACGTTTATCATTATATTGCACGGACCTTCACTC
This sequence comes from Botryllus schlosseri, assembly GCF_051294905.1. Taxonomy (NCBI): domain Eukaryota; kingdom Metazoa; phylum Chordata; class Ascidiacea; order Stolidobranchia; family Styelidae; genus Botryllus; species Botryllus schlosseri. Next base: position 9,032,042 of record NC_137249.1, on the reverse strand, counting down.
GATGATGGCTCGTGAGACCGATCGTGGGGGTACCCTCATGCGACCTAATATATTTCTTCAGTTCCGACTTGTCTTGTAATTGCTGGTTTTTCTTTGTTTCCCTCCGTGCAGCGATATGATGAAAAATGGCTCCACGAGAATTCGCCCTCAGTCCATATCGTATGTTTCGTGTTATGTTTTTCGCGCGTTTATGTATGAAGCTATAGTTGAGACAGTGTTTGGATGACTGTATTCATGACTTAAAGTCTGGACTTGACTCGATTTACCACCTTAAACGGAGTTGACTTAGACTCGAACTCGACGTAGGAGAAAAATCAAATGACTCTGAGCAAAATTTTCGGTGATCGAATATTGTACTTCATAAAGCATTCTGAACCTCTAAAGTCGTACTAAGAAGCCAACACTTCATCTATACTAATCATTTCTTTACTTTCGACGTTGCATACAAAACAGAAAAGCTACGTCATGCCGATGCAATCATATCACTATACAACAATACGTGAATTAATTCCAGTATAGTATCGTCTACGTGAAACTATAACTTGTTACATGACTTATCTAATTCCTCTCTGCAAATATTCATGATTTAAACAGATGGTGCAACTTAGAGTAAGCTGGAAGGCATCGCTGTAATCCTAATTTGAGGTACGAACAATTGAGCTATATAACTCAACACTATAGACTAGAGCAGAGGTCTCAAACTCAAATGTGCTCGCGGGCCAATTTCCTAGTTTTTGATGACGCCGCGGACCGCAGCATTAATAATAGCGATACTCAATGTATAATTTCCAAGTGGGCCTTATTTGACGGGAGCTTGCAGACAGGCATTCCACAAACATCGTGAAATTGTAATTTACTATTGTAGGCTACTATTCACGGTTGACACGGAAAAATCACATTTTTAAATATTTGGATAAAATTGTCTTTATGCCGGGCTTAATTTATTAAATTAATGAGTTATAGACATCATGCGAGAGGATGCATCATGACATTGTCAAACTGTCTGGTTATAATATGCCATAAGGCAGCTAGTGGACCTTTGACGTGCCACAATTTTATGTAGAATATTTTAAAATCTACTGAAGATTGATCTGATAGCAGATGTAGCGGTGTAGCCTAATCCGGGTTTTGATATAGTCGTGATAAGTATAGGCTATTGTTACTGTCATTGTCAAAGTCAAATTAAATCAGCGTTAGATTTTGCCATCGATATCAATAACTACTTAAATATAATTATTATTGAGCAATAGCAATAGCATTGTTTCGTAACTTTAGCGATCGTACCTCGTGCTTCAAATAAGATTTCTCGTTGTCCCTGTTCATTTTCAACACACTTTCTGATGGTACCTATAATAAAATCAGAACGCCCATTCAGCACATAAAATCGCGCGTAGCGCGAAGACCGTATTCCAGTTGAATAAATTGGCCAAGAAAATATTCCACAGCATATAGGCCTAATTCCACAATGCATCTCGTTCCCCCTGATGTAGTGCTTCGTACCCCGAAGGGGTCTACGGACCCTGGTTAAGAACCCCTCGAAGATAAATTTCCAATCGCCAATGGTGTTGCAGCTGTGGAGCGTACTACTACCTTACTTGCCACCGATAATTACATGGATAAAGAGAACAAACAACACCCAACACCCAGCATGCAACCGACTATATATGTCACGGGAGTCACATATTGCCGCTGGTTGCCATACTGACCTGATCTTTCTCGTTTGCTATCATCTGTAGGCTACTAATTCTTGTCTGCCTTCTACACTCGTATTCCCTCGGTGTCACTTGTCAGTGTTTGATTTGTTATTAATTCTGCGCATTGTGCAGTGCACGGCGTTGAATTATGTTGTCAAAATTGATGCAACACGAGATTCTCGGTGGCTCAAATTCTGAATTGATTCGATTAGTCTGAACGGGAACCTTCTATATCAGTGATCGGGAACCTATGGCTCGCGAGCCATATATGGCTCTTTTGGGTATGAGATATGGCTCTTTGCCAAATATTTATTTTTGTACTGAATTGATCAATATTGCAGCGACTTGTTGGTAAATTTTCATCACGGCCAAAATAATTATTCTCGTGGCAGTATAAACATGTCGTTGAGAGGCAAAGACAATGCCCTCTTCGGGTTTGGGGGCTCGGACCCCCTCTTTTCAAATCCATCAAATTTAAGTAACTGTCACGCCGGCGGTCAATATCACTCGCGAATTCTATGTACCCGACTCGCAATCTTGAATTGTGCGATACGTTGATTAGTCAAATTCAAAGAGCATAGTAGACATGGCGACGCCCATTTCAAAACGCAGTTTTCAAATACACATTGTCTTCCTGATCTACGGCGCGAAACGAACTGTTGTGGACAGGACATTCACAATTACAAGCTCGAATTACAAACGATGCCATAGCTATCCACGTTCTAGATTTGTAAGTATAGTTCTGTGTAGCGCCGGCAATAAAATGTATACGGTAGCGCAACGTTGTGTTACCGCCGAATACTTTGTGAATTGAGAGGTCGATAAGTATTTAGATTTTCGAAATCAGTGTGACAGTCACATTCGATAAATATTAGTTATAATAAATTATAAGGTACTTACGGGGAATTGCGTTATCAATAATGAGACTTGGCCCGTCTGTGCCTTACCTCTCGTTTCGAACTTTATTTTCGAACAATAAATACCACAAGTACTGAGTTCGAATTGGGGCTACCATGACGTCATAATTTTTCAATTGTGACGTAACAGTTGATTGACATGTATGGCTCTTTGGGAGTTGAGATGGAAAAAATAGGGCCAATATGGCTCTTCGGACAAAAAAGGTTCCCGACCACTGTTCTATATGTTCCAATACACTCCATTGCTTTACGGACTCTATCGAGCGCAACCATCTCGTGGTTCGAATTTCAACATTTGGGATATGTATTTTTATTGATAAGGTCGCGGCATGAGCCCAATCCGTCCATATTGCTCTTACTGCAATAACACGTGGATAATTATGCGCACGATTTTACGATGAAATTCGACTGGCTAATCGGGGCCTACGTAGGCCCTGGGCTGATATTAACCAGCGCGTTGTCGGCATAAAAACCCCAGGTGCGTAGCCAGGGAGTTTCTCATTTATAATTAAAAATCCCGTACTTTTGAAATGCCAATTCACTAATTCGTATTATCGACGCTGCGTACTGCAAATTAGCGAGAATCATTTGTATGCGAAATGGGTCATCGATATCTCATGAACACAATCGTCGGTGGTTTGATTTAGCGCGTCCGCATGCAGGCCTGCTACCGTCCGCAGAAACACTTTCGCCCAACAGTAACAATCTCTAAGTGTAATATTGTTTCTGTTTATGTATCTTTTTGATTGGAACTTACGCCCGCGTCTGATCAAATTGTGCTCGTTGCCATTGTCGAATCTGGGTATTTAGATGACTAGCGCACCCTGTAATTGTAATTATTGCAGGTTTGCGTCATGTCTGCAATTTCGTTATCAGCGCACATTTGCCGGCCGATGGTACAGTCCGATAAAATTTATCACTACTGTATGTTTCGCACAGCGTACTGATGCTGATTTCAGCAAACCAACGATCCTTATTAGATGCACAAATTCGACCTCATCGTTAGAAACGTAGATTTCATCGCGAGCTCTTGAGAAACACCATCTCCTATCGCGATTAATTAAAGGGCATTCGCTGCGATAAGCGCCGCAAGCCGCGTTCAAAATATTTTGTGAACCATTTTTGTGATAAATATTCTCAGAGCGCAAAGTTGAATATAGTATTATTGTGTGTGCCTGTTAGTTGGAATTTATTCCAGTGCCCATAATATTAATCCAATTATGCTTTGCGAACGTGAATCGGGAAATGCCGCAATGCAGTCAAAATCGATGTTTTAATCAGCAACGAATTGTCGCGATGTGAGCTACTCAATACTACGTAAAAACCCATTGTGTTGGCGGTAAGGGATAATTACTGATTGGCCGCGCGCGTTTGTAATCATCGTTCTTGTCTGTCTTTCGTGTTCCGGAATTGTCGCGCTGTGTTACTGCTCAGTCCAGCGACGAATGCCGAGCGTCGCGGCAACCAATGACCTAATTTCGCAATCATTTCAACGGGAGATCGCGTCGCGTTGCATTGTGCGATGCGATATGCGAGCACAGACGAATCTTGCGCTAATTGGCCGCGGCCCCGCCTAACACTGATATCACGACTTTTTGAATTGCAACTGAATATTTGCGTCAGAATGGTCATTTCAAAAGGACGGGATTTGCGTTTCGACACCCCACCTGGCTACGCGCCTGCCGCCACCCCACGCAAAAATGAAAGTCGGTGCCTATGGGCCTACCGTTGTGAACGGCTAATCGTCTGCTCATTGTGAATCATAAACGGTCAAATAAAACAAATAGGTAGACATGGAGTTATGGTCAACGTATCGCAATATCCTAACTGAAGAAAGACTTCTTGGGCATTGCATCATTCTTATATTAAGAAGCGCATGATGAAAAATTGTGATGTAGACCAGTGGTTCTCAACCGCCGGTCCGCGACGACTTTTCTACCGGTCCGCGAGGTAAATTAAGATGTTATACCTTAATTACAAGAGGCAAGATGTTGAAGGCTTGTCCATTGGTAAAATAAATAAAACGACAAATTCTTAACTGATACAGAACTTCGTGAGGTAAGATTAGGCCCAGAAACATGTTCGAATTGACCTAAAGTTCAAGCTCTCTTCGGTGGCGACATGTTAGCGACTTGCAAAGTACGAGCTGACTCGCTAAACCGGGCAATCCGTACGATCATTCGTTCTCGATTCATTAATGTTGTGGATGGCCATTGGCCAGGTATCGCTGTAGTCAGGTGTTTTCGTGCGGAGCATTGTACAGGGTACACGTAGTAGGCTACGTCTTCCGGTTGGTAGTAGTGGGAAATGAGCAAAATAGCTTGACAAGTTGCTTGGTCCTACTCCAAAACGCTTCTTCTCTGGATATTGTCGAAGAGAGGAATTTTATTCCAGTTGACGCGGTCGATTAATCCACGGCCTTCGGGGCGAACAAATTAACCTATCTGGGCCAGTCAATTTTTCCTCGACTCAGCACTCAGCAGATACTGCCGTAAAATCAACTGAATACCACAAACATATCTAATTACGAATAAAACCCTCAGAATTTCACTCAATAGTACAGAGGTGGCCAACCTGCGGCCGTAGAAGGAAATTTATGCGGCCGTGGACATGTAATACAATTAGTATGTGTTGGCGGCCGTCGAGAGGAAAATTGAATATACGAACTGACTCCCGAATTTTTAGGATATTTTATTTAAACTTGAAATTTTCTTCACGCTAGGCGCGATTCAATGTGACTTCATTTTTCGATTTTGATATAGTCGTAGTGTCCTTTGCAATTTGAGCCCCACAGTATATGCGAACAGCGGACGAAAATGATGCACCCCATATCGAAACAACAATTTGGAATCGTGCACTCCTCCAGAAAGAAATTTGTTTCTGGTACGTTTGAGAGATTCAATAACAACACGCCAAAAAGTGACTATAATAACAATAGGCTCACTCGATGTATCATCTGCTCTAAATTTTCGAAAACACTCCCTCCGTCAACTCTACTGACGAATCTGCTCACTTTGGTTAAGAAAGGATAAGTATTTGATAGTAATATGTGAAAATACGAATATTAATGACGAAATTCATTCGTGAATTTGAAAAAATTTTCCCGCATTGCGCGACAATAACCTGTTCCAGTCATTACCCATAACATGACCACTGTAGCGATTTCGATGCGTATAGTTAGTAAGACGATATGAAAAAGTAGATTGTCCCGAGTTCACTAGAAATCGACGGACATGGACAGTTTAACATGGGTATTTGGTGTAAAGTTAGTTCATTGTGACTATGTCCTGGAATGAGGTCGTATAAGTAATCTGAATACAGCCGTGAATAGCAAAAAGATTGGCCACCTCTGCTCTAGTACCATACTTCCAGAACAACGGATGCATACATTACATTTGTGGTTGATTTAAATTTTTTTAAGGTTCACCGGTCCGCCAAACATCTTTTGAAATTTTACCGGTCCGCGAGGTGAAAAAGGTTGAGAACCACTGATGTAGACAACATTGTTAGAATGAAGCAACACGGTGTGTCATCAGCAGTGTACGCACAACTTGAGTGTTGTCAGCCAACAACTGCTGCTGTTTAGCGTCTTTGGCAAGCTTCTTAGTAAGGACACGCACTTTCTACCCAAGAATGTAGGAAAGTATCTCTCGTTGTACTACAGATTTTTTAAAATTATTTCTACCATAATACATGTAACCACTGGAATTCTTCATATAGGGCCAGATTTCGTTAAAATATTGTTTTTTTTTCATGTACAAAGTTGCCTGTTTCTAAGCCAAAAACTTTTTCCAGACCAAACTACTTCGTTAGGACAGTTAGTTCCAACCAGATATGAAGATTAAGTGGTACAATTTTAACATTATGATTTTTTTTGGTCAAAATTTTTCTTATTTTAGGTCAAAAAGAAACAACAACCGCCCTAGTGATTACCAATCACTAGGGCAAGTTTCTGCAACTTTGTTTTGTTTTTGCAAGTTTTTGCAAGTTTTTGCAAGTTTTTGCCGGATCCGGCCCGCGACGGGATTTTGTCCGGCCCGCGGACAGTTTCCCGTCTTACATGATAATGTGGCCCGCGACCCCATGTCCGCCGAGATTCCTCACTACTTGCGTAAACGGCAAATTTTAGTGACTGTATGATATTATATACGTGTGCGCGCAGCGTGCGAGAGTAAAGCTTTCGCGTCAGTTAGTCGAAGCAAGAAGACTTGCGTTATCGGCATTTACGATGTACTCAACGCTAATGAATTGATATCTTGGTAAATTTGGGGTACCGGGCTTATAGAACACCTTGAAATCTTATTTAAGGATTGCACCATGTGTTAATTGATCAGAGAGAAGCAGACATGGCGGTACCCGTATGACAATGCTGTTCTCGAATCCACATTGTCTTCGTCATTATCGGCGAGATATGGCTTTGCAGTCACATTGCTGTCGTTAAAATGCATTCATTAAATACGATTTATTCCTCATATATATGGATAAATGGGCGAATAATGTATCGATTCCGCAATCCGGCCCGCCATGTAGGCCTACCTAATTTTCCTATATCCGACCCGCCGACTGGAGTAGTTGTCCGCCCCTGGTCTTTTCATTGTATCGCATTTTTTTGTGGTGTATTGAACTGATAAAATTGCTAATAAACCAATGATGATGCTGGTCTATCCGAAAATATTCGAAACAAAATTTGCAACTATCCGAAAATATCCAAAGCGAAATCTGAAATAGAATCTGTATGCCTTAAAATTATGCGAAATCCGGTCAGAATGCTACCCGAATTCGAATTATGATTATATAGCTCAATGTACTTATCACCAGAGATAACCAGATCTACAAATTTTGGAACTAGAATCCATTCGGATTTGTATGAAAATTTGAAATTCTAGTTCGAAAAGAGTCCGGCAGGTGTATTTACAATTCAGAGTCCAAAAAGATATCTATCAAAATCATGCAAAAATTTTATGAGGTAGTATATGTAAAATATAGTTATAAAACAATGGTCTCGGACCCTTATTGGATGATTAACACGACATCCGGGATCGTAATAGGCTACATATATTCAATTCACTACCCACAAAATGTTAGGCCTACTAATGTTATCGAAAATTGTCATGCAATAAAATTGTTTAAAGTAAATGAATGAAATTGGTCAATAATGTTGTTACCTGCATATTGCATATTTGTTATCATTATTTGATTTACCGTTAGAGGTGATAGAAAGCGTTGTCATCAAAGATATGGAGGGCACTATACATCTTGAGCTATCTGTTCCTGCTGCACGGTAAGACTATTCATTAGTTTCTCGAGGGTGAGCATCAGGTGGGCGAATTGTTATTAATTAACTTGTTGAAACATGCTGTTATTTTGTGACATCAAAGAGAAAGTTGTCTCCGCTCACATTATCGAGTCTAAACATTTACATTCGATACTCAAATGCTCCAATAAAGAGAAACTTCTTTGGTGAGACACGCACGATTCCCAATTGCGTCTGTTTTCTTTTGTGGTATTAATGGTGTTTGTCGACTACAATGGTAATTTACACCAGGCCGTTATTCTTATTTTTGATTCCGTATCTGCCGACACGGCACGGCTCACTTCTAGGTTTCTTAAGACACCGCTGGAGCGTATGAGATGGAAAGGAGGAGCCCATAGATAAACTTCCCCGACCGGACGCCAATCCACAACTCATTCGTGTTGCAGTTATAGATTATACCTCCACGCTATCTCGCCACTGCCCCAATTGCATCTATTCACGAGGTCTAATATTTTCCTCTGCTGGTCGCACTTGTACCACGGGACTCAGATTGCAAGGAAAGGGACATCCGGCGTGATCTTTGTTTGACTCTTTCGCCGACGATCGTTATAGGATCGCAGTTCGTGATGGCTCAAACTTCTACCTAGGTGTGTCTTTTTGGCGCTGAACAGTGGCATGGTGCAGTGCAGGTGCCTAATTGTACCGCAACCGCCGGCAGCACACAACAATATAGTTCGATTCAATTCTGTAAATCATGCGTACTTTTAAGCCTATAGGCCCATTTTCATGTTTATTTATCGGGAGGTACGTACAAAGTACATACTCAACATTCATATAACCTATTCACGTTGTAGGCTCTATATCGCGCGAAGGGCAAAGAAAAATTTCAATTTTGACACGTCATCCGCCCAACAATATTCCACTATATGTAATTTACATTGGGGGGGGGGGGGGGCATGGTCCATTTCTGGCTACACTTACGACTCCGACTCCGACTTTGTTATAATCGATTTAATCATGCCCCTACTCCGGTTCCTGAAGTGGATCGTGACCATCTCTGCTCAGTGCTCATCACCAGTAGGGTTCTCAATTCTCATACGTCCTCCTTTAGGAGGATTTGTCCTCTTTTTTCGGGTTTTTGAAAATGTCCTCCGGTGACGCCTAAATGTCCTCCTTTTTGAGATTTTGTCTTCTTTTTTAGGAATTTTGGTCAAATTTATAGCAAAATTCGACTGAGATGCCGTAAATCAGCACCGAAGTGACGCTCCGGCGGGTATTTTGGGAGCTGAGCGAAAGTTGACTTTTTTAGTCAACCACGTATTTTGGGCACCGAGCGAGAAAGATGACTTTTTTTTAGTCAACCGACTACGAAGTGGTAGTAATTTACCACTTTTTCAGGATTTTCCACTGGTATTCTGTGTTTGAAAATTTTGAAATAGTGTCCTCATTTCCCGATTCCAAAATATGACAACCCTAATCACCAGCAGAGATCGTCACAGTCCGGTTCAGGAGCCGGAGCCTGATTTCATTGATTTTTAACGTAGCCGGACTGGTTTTTTATTTTAAATTTGCTTTAGCGTTCGGATTTTAGCCGGATTTTTCCGCTGATATATGACAAATTAGCATGATTTTGGTCGGATTTTTTCGGACTCTGATTTGGAAACCCACCAGCCGGATTTTTCGGACTCTGAATTTCAATTTCCAGCCGGAGACGGATATATTCGAATCCCAAAATTTGGGAATCCGAGCATCTCTTATCACCAGAGTTCAGGGGCCAGTTCTTCTATACGTAGCTGATCTGGATCCGGATCTTGAATTTGCAGGACTTTTCCACTGAAATACACAAAAATTTGCATGATGTTGGCAGGATTTTTTTTTAGATATTCTCCAGTTGGATTTTTTCGAACCCCGACATTCAAATTGCTCGCCGGAGCGGATGGATTCGGACCTAGGTTAGTTATCTATAGATTCCGACACTAGGGAAGCTCAGTGAGGGAATCCGACCATTTCTTAACACTGGAAGTGGGTAAAGGCTGAAAGACTATAGATAACTAACCTACAGAGGTTAGTTATCCATAGAAAGACCAGACCGGAGATGAACATGGATTTGGATTTGGATTTGAACAAAAGCGTAGTTCTTGATTTTGGGCGGATAAGGATCGGATTTGTAGTTTGAACTTATGATTATTTCGGATCTGAATTCAGATTTAGGCTTGAAAATAAAATTTGCAACCATTTTCGATTTTTTATTATACTTTTGGACAACTTTCCGCCATTACCGGATTTGGATTTTGGACGCGTATGTCAATCTAAATCCGGAGCAGGATTTGGACTTGAAAATATTTATTTCGCTCACCATTGACAAATCGTTCCCGCGGCTTCTCGCCCAAACGACCGCAATTCTATCACAATTATGGAGGCTTATGATTCCAAAGATAATGATCAGGTTAATACTGGTGATCTTTCGTTCGGCGAAGATTCGGATAATAGGCATGGTGTAGATTCGAATTTTGAACGCGATGTAAACAATGCAATCGATACAGATACAGCTACTAACTGCCATTCGGAGGTTGCAGAGCGTAGTGAAGGCAATACAGAGTCGGCGGAAAGTGTTCCTGTCTTACTAAGGAATGCGTTTGACAGCATAAGCCAAGTTTTTGAAGAGTATGCAGGAGCGTTTAACGAGAGCTTCGAACATGAGAATTTCATTGTTGACAAGATGAATGCGGTCAAAGAAACTGCCGAAGATCGTATGCGAGAACTTACCCAATCTAAAGAGAGTCGCTTGGAGAAGCTAAACATGCTCTCTGCAACGTTGAGAAGTCTTGATTTGGTTCCTACAGATCCTAAATAGATTGATGTGCAATGTGCATTCTAAATGTTGCGTCGGTAAAATACTGTACCCAGTTATGAGTTGAGTACTGAAATACAGTTGGAGGCTAATTACACTGTAGGAAACAGCATTGAAACACATGAAAGCTTGATATTCGTACAAGTTATTCTAGCTGTTGTTTTACATTCAAGTGCTTTTAAAAGGGCTGGGCACAATGATTTTTTTCGAATACTCAAATTATAGACATAGCATACTGCTACTAATACTGAATTTATCAACTAGAAGTGTAGTTTTGATGCTATTGTCCACTGTGGACGCATTGGAACCTCGATTGATCGTATCGCAGTATGCGAAATATATAATACAAAACTAAGCATGTTAGTGGAGATGACATTTCTGTGAAGACGTGATCAACCCACAACATTGTCATACAGAACAATGAAAATACTAAATTATCTTTAATGCAATGTATAACTGGCATTTTACTATTTGTGTTCGCATAAAAGGTATAGGCCTAAGCCTGCATATTTGAACTCACCACATCTTTCATATTGGTATGAAGTCATAATGCATGATATTCAACTCGCCTCGAAGCCTAATACTCATAGTGTGTTCAGTATCGTATCACTTTTGCCCAGCCTTAGTTATTGGTATTGTTTCTTCTCGATACTAGTACACTTCCTATTCTTCATATTTTGTTATCAAATGTATTTCTTCCATGTTTAGATTTAACGAGCTTGAATCAAAATGTCTAAAGACGAAACTTACATAGAGCTGTTGGAGTACCAAGAGGGTTACCGTCTACAAATTGCCGATCAGAAAATTGAAAGCATCACTGGAAAATGTCCCGATGTTTTGACCAGAGAGGAAAACGAAATTGAGACGATAAAAGAGAACATAAAACGACTCCACGAATCCATTGAAGGAATTAAAAGATTAGAAAAATGTCTTACGGAAATCAAGCAACAGAGGATCGATGCTCAATCAGCGGAAAATACGCAATTGAAAAAGAAATGCGAAGATCAAAGATCATTCAATTTGAAATTGCAAGCCGAGATACAGACAGCCATCGACAAACAAAAACACTTGCACTCAAAGTCGGAAGGTCTTCAAGACGATTGTGATTCTGCCAAGATATTAAAAGCAGAACAAAATTGCCGTCTCTGCGATAAATATCTCGGTCTCGAAATTGTCACCCTGAAAGGTAGCAGGATGCAATTTCTGTTCAAAAATATGATTCAACATAAACCAGACGTGTTTGCTTTTGTTATTTTGCGTTTGGAAGATGCAAAAGTTTACAGGATCACCGAGTCTTTCCCCGAGATTGACGAGTTGAAGACTTTGGAAGATGCATTAAATAAAACAAACAATCTTGCTGCATTTATCCGTACTGTCCGGAAACTGTTGAAGGAGAAATGTTGATTGTCTTTAACCTCAAAATATTTAACGTTTTGTCTGTATTATAGCTTTGAGATGTGGAGGATTCGATTTTAATATTTCGCAGTACGATAATAGGATTTTTCGTGTGTGCTTACAGTGACTATTGTCTGGTAAATTTTGCAAGGATTACATGGTCACATAAAGTGACCCTCTGAATAATGGCTCAAAGATATCTGAATGAGGAATTATGCTATTTGGATTGAATATAATATTTTGTTCAGTTTGTAGCATAGGAAAGTCTTTCATACTGACAACTCGCCAACATCATTTGCTCAATTCAATTCCTGTTCTTACCAGAGCGTTGTATTGGGCATTTGCATAATTGGTCTTCTTTGATAGCCTAATGATCGTAAATACATTTTCTGATGTATAGTCGGATAAGCAATCTTCGCACAGGAGTCCGAGTCATTGATTTAACAAAGATTACCCTGATTTACTATTGCACAAAACAATCTGATTGTATATTGCTATTTTATTTCCGGAGAAGAAAATATGGCTTTGTCGTGCGTCTTAGGAGAACGTAGCTGCTTGAAAATTTCAACTTGTACAAAAATTATATTGTGTTTTATTTTCACTGCCTTTCCTTTTTAGTTTCACCATTTTTATCTACAGTTGTTTCTTGATTGTTTTGATAACCTATCATTACATCTGTTGAGCTTAGGCTAATCATTTCCATTTTCATCTTGCATATAGGATAATTAGGATATACTGCATTATTAAGTGTAGCAAAGATATGAATGAGACGCTGAACTGGAGTCCGTTGGGCGATGCCATCTACAGAAGATCTCTTATCTATGGCTCCATGCATTGGAGCTCCAAGTTGGACCTTTCAAAAAATCTAGTAGCGATTTCACAATTTGGTGGACTCATTGCAATGATGAAGGATGACAATTTGACGGGAGGAGCAAGCAATAGAAATATATTAAGCATTTATAATGCTGCAGGTGTGCTCATTTCCAATTTCCGTTGGAATAGCGGCTCTGTTATCGGTCTCGAATGGACGCACTTAGAAGATCTGATGTGTATTCAGGATGACGGTCAAGTTCTTCTCTATTCCATGCATGGAGAGTTCAAAAAAGTGTCCGCACTGGGTAGTGAGTGCCGCGACAGCAAAGTGCTAGAGTATAAAATCTTCAACAGCCATTACGGCACTGGTCTGGTCGTGCTGAGTGGTCTGTACCGCTTTCACTTGGTGAGAAATGTGTATGAATTATCACTGAAGCGATTGTCGGACATACCCGGATTGAAAACTGCCCCGAGTAGCTGGTGTGTGCTTACGTCCGATCGGGAGCCGAGAGTGTTGGCGGCGAATGAGAATGAGATTTACCTTCTCAAGTTAGGAGGGGATTGTACGCTGGTGCACCCGACTGATATGAAAGCAAAAGTGACATCCTTTATCGAGATGTCGGCTTCGTACAATGGGAAATATGTTGTCTTGTACACAGAATCTGGCGTGATGTGGATGGGTTCGTCTGATTTTCATTCTAAATATTGCGAATTCAACGCAAACAACGGCAGCAGGCCGAAGCAACTCCTGTGGTGTTGTGACAATTCGTTGAACAGTAGCACGAACAGCAGTAAGATTGAACGCTTGGGTTCAGCCATCGTGGTGTATTGGCCCAAAACCATTCTGCTCGTGGACTTGAGCAAGAACTGGGTACGATTTCCGGTGAACGAGCCTGCCGATGGAATGCCGTCTTGCCATTTGAAACTGGACATCGACGGCGTGCATTTGGTCACCGGCACGCAGCACGAATTCATACAACGTGTGCCTCCGGTAACGGAAGGGATATTCAAAATCGGATCGATGGCGCCTGGGGCTTTGCTGCTCGCGGCGGCGAAAGAATTTAAGATTTGCAGCCAGAAGTCTGACGAGTACATGAGGCTTTTGATAGAAAAGAACGAGCTTGAGGTTGCCATTAATCAGTGCATGATCGGCGCGGAGTCCGAGTTCAATCCTGAAACGCAGAAAACTCTCCTGCGCGCCGCTACGTTCGGAAAGACCTTCCATCCTCACGTGAAAGTGACCAACACGTTTGTGATGATTTGCCGGACTTTGCGGCTGTTGAATAACATACGTGACGACAAAATCGGCATTCTTCTCACCGCTCATCAACTTGGCGAGTTGACCGTCAAGACTGTAATTGACCGGCTGATCGCTCGCCAGCAATTTGCGATGGCGTTTCGGGTATGCAAGTTTGTGAAAATGCCGGAAAACCGAGGCTCCAGTCGCGTTCTAGCGCATTGGGCGTGTTACAAAGTGCAACAGTCTAAGAACGACGATGAAGGCACGGCCAAGTCTATTCAAGCCAAACTTGGTAACGCCAAAGGAGTGTCTTACGCGAGTGTGGCGGAACGCGCGGTCGACTGCGGAAAGCAGGAGCTTGCCGTGAAGCTGTTGGAATATGAATTACGCGCTTCGGAGCAAGTGCGTTTGTTGATTAAGATGAAGATGCCGGACCTCGCTTTGGGGAAAGCCGTCGGCAGCGGCAACACAGATTTAATCCACGAGGCGATAGGGCGATTACGCGAGCGGCGGTCTCTATCCGACTTTTTGATGACGATACGTCAGTACAACACCTCGTTCCGTCTCTTCGTGAAGTCGTGTCGGGAACAAAAGCTAGAGATGGTGAAGAATCTGTATGAGCAGGAGGACGATTTTCGGGAGCTGGCGCATTGCCACGTCCGCGAAAGTTTCGACACCTTCAGAGAAGAAGAGCGTATTGCTTCGCTGCAGGAGGCGTTGAGCAACTTTCAAAAGGTCAGAGACGATTTCTTCAGCAAAGCCGCAGAGGACCACCTGAAGCTGGTGCGACAACAGGCGCTGTTGGAAGAAGAGACCGGAGAAACGTACTTACAGACATCGCTGCACGATACGTTATGGAACCTGTTGCTCGACGGAAATTTGAAAAAAGCAGAGTTCTTCCGAAAGGAATTCAAGGTGTCCGACAAGCGCTGGTGGAACTTGAGAATCGCGAGTCTGGCGCAACTGGGCCATTTTGCGGAGCTCGAGTCGTTCGCGAAAAGCAAAAAGTCGCCCGTCGGTTACATTCCGTTTATCGAAGCCTGCGCCAAGTACGGCGCTCACCAGGAGGTAAACAAGTACATTGGCAAAGTGCCGCAGGACCAGCGCGTTCTGGCGCTGATTAAGGCGAAGAATATCAGGGCCGCCGGCGACATGGCTATGCAGTCGAGGAACATTTCCGATTTAGACTTGGTTCACAGGCGGTGCGGCGCTGAGCATCGGGACGTCGCTGAAAAAGTCGCGACGATGTTGAATCAACTTCAGAAAGTTTGATTTTAAAATTTTTTTGTCTCGCTTCAAATCCTTTCACCGAATCGTATCCCGGATGTGATGTATTTATGTATATGATATCATGATTTCGATGCAATGCCTTTCTCTGTATTTCTGGTCCTAGAATTGTCGAATATGTGATGATATTCGTGATAATCAATAATCATCATCTAGATATCAACACGGATCATTGTTTGCGAAACTGCATTTCATGCCAAAATGACTCCAAAAGAGTCTTGAATATTTCTACAATCGCAGCTCCACAGAAACAGTGGATGTATTTATAATATAAATATAATATAAAAATATGATATAAATTGAATTGCATCGAAATCGTGATGTCACATATACTATATGTGACATCACGATTTCGATGCAATTCACTTCTTTGTGTCTCTGGTCCTGAAATTCTCGGATGTGTCGTGAACTCATGATATTGGTACTGATTTATAGTTGTCACTTGTCATCTAGGTATCAACATGGATCATTGTTTTTCTAACCGCAAAACTGCATTTTAGGCTAGTTTGGTTTCAAAAGAGTCTCAAAAATTACTCCAGAAAATTATTGCCACTGTCGTTTGCTGCAACGTATGCTACGTCACTATTACTTGCAGGGCTTGGCATAAGTATCAAATATATTTCCCGATAATGATTGTTTTCCGTTAACATTTATATTCTTGTCAGTCAAAAATGATTATGCATATATTGTTTATTTTCCTTGGTATCGTTCGCAATATTATTGTTCTCTTTCTGTCAGCTAATCGTACATAACTACTTATTCCCGTCACTGGTACTATGGACAAGGAAATCATCAACAGACTCAAGCATATTGAAACTTTGTAAGTATCACTGTAGTTGGATTATGGATGAATTTAATATTTTGCTTGGTAAGATTGGACTTTGACATTGAGGATTTGATTTATTGAAGGCAGTGCATTGTGGCCATGTGCTCCACACATGATTTCCATATAATTGATGCAAAGTCGAATATGCTATCTGTATTTTTCTATTGCGTCAAGCATATCAAGCAACTGGTAATTGACGCAAAATAAAATTTCGTGAAACTGGCATGTAGTAAAGTAAACTTGTCAAGCTTTGACGTATTCAAGCCATATCACAACAGATATCTTGACGCTCATGCTATGTGGAGCATTTCAGCTTGTTGATTCTATGAAGAATGGAGATGCTGCATGTTTTGTCATAGATGCCAGTCCAAGGAGTGTTTGAATCAATTTTGAAATCGCTCCTTCTTCCGTTGGAGACTGCATAGAGCGACCCGCTGTTTAATTGCGATCCATATTCTATTTAGCTACGAACAAGCGCCTCCCGGATATGTAAAAGATGAAGAAGAACGTCCCGAGGATTGCATCCCTGACGAAGATTGCAATAAAGAAGCAAGAGAGTTCCTCGCCAACGCGCCTAAAAAAGGATTATGGATGCCTCTTGGCAAAGAAGTTAAAGTGATGCAGTGTAAGCGACTAAATTGAATCTGGATGCCAGTGTTGACCTATCTGGAATTTCTTTTCTCTATTATGTCTGTCACAGTTTTTTTGTTAGATTATTAATTTCCTCTTTTGGACAATCTTATTCCGACAATGCGTTGAAACAAGGTTGTAACCAAGTCACAAGGCTCCGAGTCACGAGTCAGTCTCAATTTTATAGCTTTGACTCGAGTCAAGTCCGAGTCCAAGTCACCGAGCAGAAGGTCGAGTCCGAGTCATGGTATTATGACTCGAGTCTGAGTCCAAGTCATAGTGTTGACTGCTCAGTTTCCAGTTGAAGTCTTGTTAAGCCCACTTTTTATAACTCTGTTTGGTGATATCAAATGATTCGCATTTATAATTTACTTGGAATTTTCCTCACTATTTTATGGTCGCATTTTCAATTACCATTACCCATAGGCGAAATTCCAATAGTGTATTAACTTTACTATTCTTCGAAATTACAATGAAATGTAGGTCTTGGCCGTCTGAGTCTCGAGTCATATGACTTGGTTCGAGTCGTGCGCAATGACTCGAGTCGAGTCAATTCCGTATTTTGAGAAAATGACTCGAGTCATCAGAAAATTGTGACTCGAGTCGAGTCATCAGAAAATTGTGACTCGAGTCGAGTCATGAATCGAGCCATTGCAACCCTGGTTGAAAGCCTAAGGCAAAGTTTTCAAGAACTGTATGTTTGCAACGAATTATAGCTGAAGATTGCTGGTGACAGTAATAGCATGCCTTGTAGTTGTCATTGCATCAAAATAAGACCTCTTTGACCACATGCGAATTTAGCAGCGTACATACAAAATACCTGATTGAATAATAATATTGATGTAAACCCAAATATTTTCGGCTGACACTCGTAAGGGGTAATCGTCAGGTAGTAATAGGGCAGTGGTTCTGAACCGCTTTGTCTTCGCGGACCCCTTTAGAAATGTCACGGACCCCCTCAAGTTTTCATTGAAAATTAGCTCAATTATCGTGCTACCGTCATCTTTCTTGTGCATTGCACAAACATTAATTGTAGGCTAGTAGTGGTAAACAGCCACAAAATGACTTTCTTAGAAAATAATGTCACACGATAGCCTATGCATAAAAATTGGGTAGACTTTTCTTTTTTCGAAGCGAATTTTGCAGCAGTATTGAAAATTGATTGTCTTGAAAATCCACGTCTTCGATTTGATATGAACAAGTGCCGATCGAAAATCCATTTCCACAAAGACATATTGGTGGAGAATGTAACGACGACAGCTTTTGTTGTGCGTTTTTAGTGAACATATCACGTCCAGCCTAGTCATTTCTATCTATAGCATCTCATCTTGAAGTTATTTAGTGGTTATATCACAGGAGAAAACGGATTTCGTGGCGAAGCTACAATTCCTTCATTGGGACCGATTAGAAAAGAAATTCCGGAATTTCTATTTCAAACGACTGTTTACTAATTTGCTGAGACTGACAAATCCAAAATGTTTCGCGAAGATTTCGAAGTCACCCTGTTTGATCTTGCCATCTCCAACAATTCATTTTTCCACAAACCCCAACAAAACATCTCTAAACAGCAATATGTTTGCATATGCAGGCTATTGGCAATTTGACAATTACAATTAGTTTGCACAGTCGGATATTTCATCTCCGACGACCATAATAACGATGTGACTCCTAAAGTTTTAGCAATTATGAAGCGAAACTGTCTCATGACTTTCCTAATCGAAAAAATAAAAATTAGGTTATCATCATTTTACAAATTGAGCGGTTTTGCGGACCCCCTGGAAATGCTTGGCGGACCGTCAGGGGTCCGTGGACCCTCGGTTGAAAACCACTTTAGTATTCAATATAGAATTCAAAAGATCTTTGTCAACATTACAAAGTTTTTTTTTGAATTCACCACCAAGTTGCGGAAAATATTCGTGTTTATTTCAATATGAATATATTATTCGATTGTATACTGAAGTTTTGTACTTCCAAGAGTGTATTTAAATACAAAATATTCCGATGTAGGTTGGAGATGCAAGCAGTACGGTCATCGGACGGGGGATAGAGAATGTCCGTTGTTCAAGTCTGGTAATGCGGCGATGGAAAAATTTCGCGAGGTAAGTTCACAATTTGCGCTGTTTCCGGTGGTGTGATTTTCACAAAAATCTCAAGTCGCGCCATTTGTCAGGTCTACGAAGATCCCATGTATCATTTTGTCGAACAAGAGAAAAGGGAGGAGACTGAAAAGAAAAAGGTGTGGCTTCAACAACTGCTCGACGAGGACACCACGTCGGCTTCCGACAGCGATGATAGCGCTCCGAAGAAAAAGAAAAAAAAGCGTAAAAAGTCGAAGAAGAAGACGAAAAAAGTGAAGCGTAAGGCGAGTTCGAGTGATTCCGATTCTGAACCTGACACGTCCTCGAAACGTCGGGATAAAAAGAAAAAGAGGAAGCACGAGAAAAAGGAGAGTCCGTCAAAAGACCGCAAATCGTCTCACAGCTCTAAGAAAAGACATAGGGAGAGAGATGAATCCGGTTATTCCAAAAAGAAGTCTAAATCGTGAAAATTGACTTAGTCCATGGGTTTACCCATTGTGAATGAAGCTCAATGTCGCTGCCATTGCCCTGCGCCAATGCTGTGCCAAAGTAGCGGGTATCGGCAGTTATACGGAACCGGGAATGATTTGTGATCTCGGCCAATGAGTTCACCATGACTGATTCGCTGGCGTACGGTGCTATCGCTATATGTTGAACGAAAAGTGCGACGTCTTCGGATGTGTGAATATGTTTCAGCATATCATTTTATACTGTACTGGTCGCACATGACTGGATTAGATATATTCAAATCCATATCCTGTAACGGGTTTCTGACTCTAATGCATGGTCACATCCGGTATTGATTTCGTATCACATATCCGAAAATGACTGAAATGTTACAAAAGTATGTTGAAAATTGGAATATATTAGAAAAATCCACGTACGAATTCAAATCCAGCCTCAAATTAGTATTTAATCCGTCTAAAATCCCAATCCATGCTCATCTCTGGTGTACAGGCTATTTATCTCGAAACGAATTGAGATTTGCACTTATGAGATCTTGCTTTCAAATGAAATCGATGTGAATTTAGCCTACGCGATCTGTAGAAGGGAGAATAGTATGTTTGCCCGAATGTGAAAAAAATTTATATATTATTTTATATTAACTGCATGATATATTTGCATACTAAGAAGGGGAAAGTAACGTTGTTGAACCCCAGAGGTTTGCGAATGGGTCCGTGGACATACGAGCATGCGACACTTCAGCATACGACAATTGTCCATGCGACACATGTGGCATGTGGGTTAAATATTACTGGTTAAGGGTGAGTTATGGTTGGATCTATAGGTGGGAAAGGCTTGGGGTTATGATGTATACAAGGGCCGATTTCAGGGTTAGGGTAAGTTTTTGGGTTATAGAGTCACGTGCTGAAATAACGCATGCTCAAGCGTAACATGCTGAACTGTCGTTTTCCATTGTGTCGCATGCTCCTATGTCGGGCAACCCTGAGAACGGTGTTTGAAACACTAGTTGCGCACGAACTCCTGTACAATGTAACTGTGTTTTTCAGATCCGTAACCGTATTTATACTTAAATTGCTGTGTCGTAATACCTGCGGATCATGGATCCAAAGTTTGAGATTCCATGCCGCTCCTTCCGAATCGGATCACTGAAAGCCAAACCGTCCAAGCTCCTGAACCGGATCAAGTTCACCAAAAAAGGCTTCCGTTTACGCGTGGATTTAGACGACCCCAAAAAAGAACACGTCCGACTCTTCATACCCGCGGAGAGCATCACCCGAATCGAAGGAAACCTGGGCAGGGGCTGTCCCGTGCTGTGGATCGGCACCAGCACCACGTGCGCGTCGAAACTACGCAAGCAATGCGGCATGAAGAAAGACGTGTACCCCACCCCGTATTTCGACCCGAAATCGGAGGAATTGTCCGAGAGCAGGATATGTGTCATACCTCTCCACGATCCGATTTGCGAGCAGCAACTCGCCGAGTTTAAGGGCGTTTTAAGCGTGATGGCCACCATGCGTAGGACCACGGTGCGCGCCATCTTCCAGGAAACGGTCAAGAAAGTTTGTCACGAGCAACTGGTGCACTGCACCAAGTACATTTCGGAAATCAGCGGACTGCAAACTGCGTGGAAACTAAAACGGCAAAGCGTCCCGGTCGACCGAAACGAGTATGACGTTATCTTTCGCGAAAATGAGAATGACGCAGCCATCGTGATATCATCTGATAACGATAGCGACGTCACGTTGGACTCTAACGATAACAGCCTGTCTATTGATGCGGCGTTGGAGAGTTCGCCTGTCCAAACGAAATCACCAACTCCCAGAAAAAACGGCGGGCTGTCGATATCAAAAATTGCGTCTTTGAAGAGATCTGCTAGCACCGAGTTGGATTCGGCTCCCGTTAAGTCTGGAAAAATCACAACCGACAGCATTGAACTCAAGAGCGAGCCAATTTTTGACAACTTGCCCGAACCCGCTGAACCACGTATTCGCCAACAAACCCCAAAATCGAAGCCGGTTTTGGGTAAGGAGAAAGGAACAAAAAAATCGCCTGAAATCGCAGATGACGTTTCAGACAACGACAAAGCAGATGCCACCTACGTCAAAACTTCCACGTCGATGCAAGCCGACATGCGGACGTTATTCGACGACACCGGCGCCATGAGCGACGTCAGCCCGCTATGCATCTGCGTCATGAAATCGCGTTTCGCGATCAATTTCGCGCAACACAAAGTCACGTGCATGGCTCTGGACAACGTGGACGGGAAAGTGTCTGGCTGCCCGAACCCGGTGTCGGAATCCTTTATGATGCGCGCTTCGAAAAATCTTCCTGCGATCGCGATGTGCTCCGAACACAAGACGAGAATGGTGGCTCACGAGTGCTGCCCGTGCTGCGGGACTTTCTGCACGGGCGGGACTTTTTTAATATGCAGCGCGACGAAAGACAGGCAGCATCGCTTCCACCGGCACTGCCTAGCCGTGACGCAGCACTCGCGAGATTGCCCGCACTGTGGCGCATCTATGACTGAAGTCCACGTGGTAACTTTAGAACCTACGCCGCGGTATTTGAAAAAATTTGACTGTGAAGGCGTGGGGGATCGGTCCGCGGATAAAAAGAAACGGGACCAGTACCCGGATTGTGTCGTCAAAATGCCGGGAGTTACTTTGCCCTTGCCGGAGAACTTACGCGTAGCCGCAGACTCGCCTTTTCGCTTGAAACGCAGCTCTGTGGACATGATGCTGGGCTGTCTGGGGGAAGACATTCCCAAGAAGGGCAGGCTGCAGTCGAAAAACCTCTTCTCCTTGGTCAAGCAGGGCGACGTGGTTAAAGCACTGCAGCTGATTTGTTTCGGAGGTGTCAACCCCAACTACAGGCCGCCTGGCGCAAAAGATATACGCACTTGCCTGCATGAAGCGGTAGCCCGCGAAAACATTCCCATGATACACCTGCTCATTACTGCTGGTGCAGACGTGAATTTACGAGACCAGCAAGGCAAGTCCCCGATTTTCTATGCCGAAGAACAGAACAACCTCGACGTGATGAAGTATCTTATATGTTCGGGCAGCGATTTACTGCAGGGCGACACGGACGGTATGCGGCCTTTGCATCATTCAGCTAAAGAGGGCCGTTTGAAGACTTGTCTTTTGTTGCTGAAGTTTGGCAGAAGGGCTATCAATACTACCGACGATGGTGGGTGGACTTCGTTGGTTTGGTCTGCAGAGCATGAGAGAATTGATATCGCCCGCTGTCTGGATTACTATGACGCTGACGTACAGACAGTTGATAACGACGGGAATATTTGTCTTCAATGGGCCGCTTTAGCTGGTAATTCCGAGATCTTGCTGATGTGCTTGCGAAGGAATTCTGACGTGGACCATCAGAATTCGGTCGGTGACACAGCGTTACATATCGCAGCACGGCAGAATAATAGACAGTGTGTCGTAACGCTTCTAGCGTGGGGCGCGAACCCGCTGATCCGCAACTCCGACAATCAAACTCCGTCTGATTGCGCGAAAGATTCATCTCTCTGCCAAGTTAATCTTCTGACAAACATGATGACGCGATGCGCAGTCGCTGACCACCGCGGTTTCGAACCCTTGGACAGGGAGAGGCTGCTGTGCAAAGATATTTCTCGCGGCAAAGAAAATATCCCGATACCTTGCGTAAACGCGGTGGACGAAGCCCCGTGCCCTGTCAGCACGCCCCACGAGTTTTTGTACATATCCAAAAGCATAAACAAACACTCGACCATCAATGCCGTCAAGGATATCATGACGTCGTGCCAATGCGCGAGGGCTTGCACTTCGTGCAAATGCGGACCGTGTTGGTATGATGCGTCCGGTTGCTTATTGCCGTCGTTTGATTACCGCGACCCCCCTTCTATTGTGGAGTGTAATAATTTTTGTAGATGCCCAAAATCGTGCATGAACAGGGTCGCGCAAACTGGCGGCGTGCGCTGTCGGATTCAATTGTTCCGCACGACGGAGATAGGCTGGGGCGTGCGCGCACTTGAAACGATACCCGTGGGTTCGTTTGTGTGCGAATATGTCGGGGAAATAGTGTCGGGGGCTGACCCGCGAGACGGTGACAGTTACCTTTTTGATCTGAGCGATAATCCAGATGATAATCGCTATATCGACGCGGCGAAATACGGCAACGTGGCTCGTTTTCTCAATCATCATTGCGAACCCAACTTGGTGCCGGTCAGGTTCTTCTACGATCATCAAGACGCTAATTTTCCAAGGATCGGATTTTTCGCGCAAAGAACAATACGTCCAGGCGAACAGCTGGGTTTCGATTACGGCCCGCAGTTTTGGACTGTGAAATGCGAGACGTTCTATTGCGAGTGCGGTTCTGACGTGTGTAGGTATTCAGAAAAGGTGCTCAATCCGACTGGTGATGATGAATTTAACAACGGTAGTGACGTGACACCCGAGGATAGTATGTAAGACTATGGCAATTTTAGTGCTAAATGACTCAAACCCTCGCGTGCTTCAAGATTAATTCTAGCGTCCGGCCTGCAGGAATGTCGGTAAATCATGTTGCGCTGCTTTTGAAGCGCTATACATCCCGTGACGTTTCTTTTATCCCGACCGGTCATCTGATGAAGTTGACTTTAATAGGACCTTGCGGTTTCAGTAAAATCTCTTTGGACACAGAGAATGTGTTTTCTTGCCTTTTCTATGTTCCACCTTTAAAAAGTACTGCCAGTTTTCATGCGTGTGATTATGTTGTGATTGCAAGATTTTGCACTAGTGCTGGTTGTCGATTGCAGTGTTTTCGTTATGTTGCTATGTATGCATCTCTAGTAGCAAAAAATTTTATGTGCCAGACTTGGACATCTATTTCCATTCAATGCTCAAGCTGAGAGTTTGGCCTACCGCGAACCGACAATCATGACCGCAAAAATTCAACCAGTAACCTTCGATTTCACGAATTACCTATACTCATATCATGCCTAAACGTGTTCCGTTCGTATTATCTTGATGCCAAGTGTCAGTGACATGTTCAGTGTTGCTGTTCATAAGGTAGATTGGTAGTAACTTGCTATGTTTTGCTAAGTCAGCCCAGTGCTGTCGTGGTCTGGATTTTAGATCGGCGATTGCAAGGTCAAACTGGCATGATCATAGCCTTTTAGCTGGCCTTGTTTTCCCCAAGTTGCATTCCGAGGGGCGCTGGATTATGTCTAGATCTCAAAATGTGCTCGAATTGTTTATTGTACGATGTTGCAGATCGTTGAACGGAGCCCGGTTGTCTGATTATGTTAAGTCAAAATATCGTTGAATGTATCATTATTTTGATTCAATTCAACAGAATATCCCTGACAATCAATGTTGATGATCAGCAAACATATGCTTTAATGCACGAACAATGCGGTGTCAAATAGGGTTACCATATTTTGGCATCGGGAAAGGAGGACACTTATCCAAATTGACAACAGCTGATTTTAAAATATTTTCTGGAAATCTTGTGTTGACTGAAAAAAGACTCGACTACTGAATGACCCACTCCAACATCCGCATCACCTATTTTGTGTCATTTATGCCGATTTTCAGCTGAACGTGTCCATTAATCCTAGGTCAAAGCTATAAAGAAGGTTGGATTGCCAAAATGGAGGACATTTGCGATTTCCTGATAACGGAGGACAAATCCTAGAGAACATATGGTATCCCTAGTGTCAAATTATCGCATTCAAACCACCATAAACACTTGAATAAGCTTGTCCACAACATTTATGTGACGTGTGAAACATTGTTTTGCCTCTTTCTTTTAGAAATAATTACTTCTTCAGGTTGATATTTTATGGTTATGTAAAGGTGAAGCAATATCAACTTGGAAGATAACAAGGAATTTCATTCCGATCGCAACATAGCTAGCCACCAGATTAATCAAAGTAAACACGGTCTCAGGTGTTGATTTGTGGACCAGCTGTGACGTGTAGTATTTTCAGAAATATTGTTCAAGGAACTGTGTTGCCATGGCCCTGTATGCAGGGCACATTCGCAGAACTGCTCTGCAAAACTCCATTCTGGCAGTGGGATCAGCATTTGCGTCATTGCGAGATCCATACCGGCACGGTAAGTTTTTATCGTTTTGTGTTAACGTATTCCGTAACGACGAAACTGTTAGTGATAAATTGACACCTGGAATATCGTCGACATTTTGACCCATATCTAAGTTCAAAGTGACAGCGAAAGCTTGATCAACTTTGTCAATTCATTGCATCCGATATAATTGGTTTCGAAAGCATTGTTACCATGTCCTCTTTAGACATGGTGGCAGTATGTGGCGAGACCACCGGGACACATGCGCTTCGATATATGCGTAAAAAAATGCTCGAGGACAAGGTTGGCCGTGAGATATTGGAGAATCGTCCCAGGATCAGCACGTCTACAATTGACTTTGAATATTTACGGAAACTCCCCGGGGACACTCTTGGGAACCAATATGTGAAGATGATGGATAAATATGTAATGAAATATTGTTTTTGGTTGGGGTGACTAATAGTTAAAATCTTGTGACAGTTTAAATGGGCACGGCGCTCTAAATATGGTGTCTTCAAATAAACTTTGAACGCGTGAAGAACATTTTGGCTGCAGCCATTTTCGTCCGAAAGCCAAGATACCCAAACTGCAGCTGACAAATTATCAAGAAATGTATCATTCAATTCCATCTATCCCTGGTATCAAGGTCACGCTTCATCAAATATTTAACCTCTGCGAAACTTCTGCCATGAACTACTTACTGTTACATATTTTGATGCTACAGTTCCTTCACAATATCAGCTGACAACTGCCTACTAGATAGTGAGGTAATGGATGTCAGAAATTTTGTATAGTATCAAGAAGCGATGAAGCGTGAGATAAATGGAGTGATATCGTACATTAATCAAAGATCATTAAGCTGCCAAATATTTTTACCTATAAACTTTAATTTGAGGTCACATATTTAAAGCACATTCCCTATAACAATCCTGTATGCTATAGCATGTGTTTCGATAATTATCCAGCTTAACGACTGCATTTTTGCAGGATATAACTCCAGACAGCAGGATGCCAGTAAGATTCGTCGATGACGCCGACCTGGCATACGTTATGCAGAGGTATCGCGAAGTACACGACTTCAACCATCTATTACTCGGTAAGTCAACTCCCGGTAGCCTACTCTCTGCTCTATCGTCTCACGCTGTGTGTATTCCAGGACAACCAACCAACATGCTCGGAGAGGTAAACGTGAAGTGGTTTGAAGCATTGCAGACCGGTCTGCCAATGTGTTACCTGGCTGCGCTAGCTGGCCCCTTGAGGTCAGTTTTGATATATATTGTTAGCAATTGAACCATTAAAAAATTCCTCATATTCTTGACAGGCTACCATCGAAACGACGGCGGAAATTCGTTGCGAACCTTCCGAAAATCGCTAAGACAGCAATCGATGCGGATTTCTTCATGAACATTTACTATGAGCAGCGGTTCGATTCTAAGATTGACGATGTCCGGAAAGAAATTAAAATATATCTATAAGCGAGAGATATATATTTCACCCAAACCACGCGTCCACGTCTCGCGAAGATTTAATATCATCTTTCAACTCTCTCCTTTGCTTGGTGACGATGGCAGATTCGCCTTTCACGAGTCTGCGATGCAACGCCGCCTTTTTCTCTTTTGTCATCGCCTGTCTGACACGGGCTTTGATTTGTTCGGGGGGAACGCTAGTCGTCGATGTCGCTGAGCTCCGGGCATATTTCTTGGTAGCCTTAACCACGTGATGATTTGTGTGTTGCTGGCTGTCTTCCGATCGGAACGGTCGGTAAGATTTATTATCAAGGTCCAAGTCGTCCAGTTGGTCAATGGTGTCTGCAAGCTCATCCGCCATAGTAGCCACGGGCTTGATACTTTCAAATTCGGGTTCTGCTGTGCCATCGTTGACTGGATGGGTTGTTGATTGTAAAGTACCCGTCTCAGTGACACGGTTATCTGTTGGCTCTTCATGAGCACCGTCAACATCCGACGAACTGTCAGTCTCCTGACAAAAGAATGTTGGATAATATCATTTAAAACTACAAATTGAGAGATTATGAAAATCCAAAATAATTAGTTCTATTTGTGCACTACGAGTGTGTGTGAATTCTATAAATTGAATATCTTTATAATCGTGTGCAGTGAACCAAGGTGCAGAATTTTCAAGACCAAACTAATAAGGCCAGTTCGTGTGTGGTGTGGTTTGCGTAAAATTGGAGTTTACGGATACACATTGATAGAAACACACATCATCTGAGTCGCTGTCATTATCGTCAGGCTGATGTCGGAAATATTCCTCCATTTTCTCAAATTCTGTCTCGTGCTCCTTGGAAAATCCGCTTGCAGACACTTCGCTGCAACATAAATGGAGAGCATGAGATACTCGCCTGAACTCTTGTCTGGCATCCAAAATACTTACCAATCCAACGCAGACTCCCGTGATATATCATCGTCGAAGGAAGGAATGTAAGTGCTTTCGTAACCGAATCTCTTGCAAAAGAAGTTACGCACGCACTCCACATCGCGGTCAAAATAGTACCTGCGTTTCAAAACATCTACAATCAAAGACCAAATTTTACCACCGACAACGTAAAAATCGAGTCACTTTGCGTTTTTGTGCGACGTGGAAACCATCTGCGGAAAATCGATAATTGTGACTCGGTCTTGAGCGTCCAGCATGATGTTGAACTCGTTAAAATCGCCGTGTATCAAACCGTGATTCGCTAGTTTCACGATCACATCCATGAGGCCGTAGTATACCCGCTCGGGGTCATCTAGTTCATGTATCTGAGAAAGTCAACTGAAATGCTGTCGACCCTTGAACGTGAACAGAAAATATACCGACTTGTTGGAGGGGATACGCATTCAGCAGTTCCATAACAACTGCATGTCTGTTGAAGTCATAGGGCTTAGGCACCGGGAATCCTCTGTCGTAAAGCGCCTTCATGTATGCGAACTCTTTCATTGCCGATAACCTCGACAGGTAGAGCCAGGACACGCTCTTTCTGTGCTTGTGATAATCTCTTTTATTCTTCAGTTGTCGAAAACTTGTACGTCCAAGCCTATGAAAAAGGCAATGCTAGTGATACCCAGCAGATATTCCTATTTATTATTAGCACGGCTGGGCATAATCAACTACTCGACTGAATCGATGAGAGTAATTGAGTACAACTCGTTGCGACAAAGGTCTTACACAAGACTACGAAAGTTTGAATTTTAATTTATGTGACCAAAAAGACAATAATGTCAGTTATATATATATGTATATTGTATAATATATATATATATTGTTTGCGATTGCGCATGTTTTTTCTATCCTTTATTTCATAACGTTTTTAAAGGAATCAGTTCGACTTTCGACTGTCCTTATTTGTATTTTGTGTTTGTACTAATTGTATTTGTACGATTTTAGTGATTTGATTGGTCAATTACCATTTTAAATTGCCCTTTTGTGCTTGTATAAATTTCCCTCGCTACCGTTGTCTCGTCCTCCATACCACCGAGCAACGGACGAGCGAGCACTATTGCGAATCTCACTTGCTTGTATTATCATCTTAGCATTTTCAAAGCAATTCCGAAGTTCACATTGTTTAATATTCGATTTGGGTTGCTTGATTCTGTTGAAATACAAGACTGATACGCAAGGTTAGCGAGTTCAAGAGCAGATGCAGCTGAGCAGACAGGATTCGACGCCTGCTAAGTCGGCACTAATTTACAGCGGAGTGTCGCGTCGAAACATATATAGGCTAATATAAGTTTATCTTCAGATCAAATATTTCACTTTGTGTTCAGTGAAGAAGTCAAATCAACAATTCACTTTTGCTGAATCAAGTTATCATTTTGGATTCAGAACTGATTGGAAACAGCACGTTAAAACCAATCAGTAGACGCCAACTTCTAAGTACTCTGTTGACAAATGAGCAATTTCATTACTGCTCAAGTGCACAACTATGATGCAGATTAATAATTTTGAACCACTTTGAGTATCTCCCAAAGCATACCTGTGAATAGCTAGGCATACATATTATATTTATATATATAGAGAGAGAATACAACCACCTGCGATTGGCATTGGTGGTACTAATTCAGATGATGAGGTTCAACAGACTCATGGGGCATTGGCTACTGACAGAAGTAGCCAATAACCATGACATTACCTGTGAATTTTCAGTGCAAGTTGTTCCTCATCTGAAGCAGCGATATAAATGTCAGATTCTTTTCCGACACCTATCTGATTTCCGATCGATGTTAGTACATCTCTTGTAGAGAGAACACGCAAGGCGAGATAATCGTATCTGAATAAGAAATCTTTTGTAAATTTTGGCAACACAATAGGCACTACTACAGGTTTTGCTAACTGGTGTGGCAACTTTTATGGACAAAAATAGAAATAGGCTACCAAAACAAAATTTATTCATTTTTCAAATCAGTAGCACTAGACATATCACAACGTATTGGTATGAATATAGATCTTTGTTTGTTATGAAACTCTAATACATTCGAATCTTATCTGGCTACTGGCTCAATAAACGCTACATTGCTTGGGAATGGTTACAACAAACGTCGTCTTTGAGTCATATATAAATTTGAATGTATTAAATTTTCAGGTTTCAATTTCACAACACACACACACACCTGATTGGAATCGCTGGCCATTTTGCCTGAAATATCAGGTGAGCAGCGATGATTTTCCAAGTTAAAGTTATTTGATAAAAATTAATTAAAAAATAAAAATTAATTAAAAAATAAAACATAGTGGGAGCACAGGACACCGATTCCATACAGGCACACACACATATTCATACCAATACGAGATAATGAATGAATGAATATAGTATAATGGTAGGTTGCCGGTAAACCCAGCCCTCGGTAAACCCAGCCCTTGGCAAACCAAGCCCTCGGGAAATTTTGTATTCACGGATTGAGTAAGCGGGGGAGATAACGCGACGCTCACATACTCTACTTGTTTGTTTTGTGGTATTCATGGTGTTTCTCGAATACTATGGACCTCAGTGAATTCCGCCCCCGAACAATTTTGAATTAAAGCTGGGAGCTGGGATATTAGGGTTGGCGGAGGTAGGATATTAGGGTTGGTGGAGGTGGGATATTAGGGTTGGTGGAGGTGGGATATTAGGGTTGGGGGAGGTGGGATATTAGGGTTGCCGGAGATAGGATATTAGGGTTGGGGGAGGGGGGATATTAGGGTTGGTGGAGGTGGGATATTAGGGTTGGGGGAGGTGGGATATTAGGGTTGCCGGAGGTGGGATATTAGGGTTGGGGGGATATTAGGGTTTGGGGAGGGGGATATTAGGGTTGGTGGAGGTGGGATATTAGGGTTGGGGGAGGGGATATTAAGGTTGCCGGTGAATACAAAATTTCCCGAGGGCCGGGTTCACCGAGGGCCGAGTTTGTAAGGCCGCGCTTGCGCAATCGTGATCACGTGATCTGATCACGCCGTGACTGCGTGATCTACGCATGCCCTGACCTCCTTACAAGATCAACAAATCAGTGGATAATAACATTATTAGTTTAATAATTCATAATAATACTTGTTAATACACTTAATTACAAAAGTTCCCGAGGGCCGAGTTCACCGAGGGCTGGGTTTACCGAGGGCTGGGTTTACCGAGGGCTGGGTTCACTGGTAATCTAATGGTATAAGCTGCTCAATGATCGACATGACTTAAAATTAGGTAAAATCATCTATTATAGAGTCAGAATCAGGCAGACTAATCACAGTGAGCAACATGATACATATAGCTTAGGTCATGGCAAGATGATTTACTGGGTATCTGTATTGGTGGTACGAGTCCAGTCTATGACTTCGGCCACATATGCTGAATGATGAAAATAACCATAAGAATGCATACCCTTTATTTGTTAGTCTGTAACCAACCGTAGACCTGGACCTTTCGAAACAGACTAGACGGTGCTTTCCCAGTTCACGCAACACTTTGTGGCACCCGCCGTGTTTCAAATTTGCGATGGAAGCAACCAGACTGACGGGAACAATCTCATGATTCTTCATACCCATTTCAACAGCAGTCAACGCCCGCAAATCTTCGTGAGTGAGATAACGCAGTAATGATACATCAAGCCTCCCCATTATTATCAGATCGATTTGTTCAGTCAAAAATTACGATGAACTTCCACAACAGCTGATTCGCAATCTTCCAAAACGTTTACATATATTTCACGTGCGATGTTTTGGAAAGCCATCGAATCACTGAGCCATAGATACATATAAACATCGAATGCAATGACCACAGGCCTGGTTAGCAGTGCGGAACGAAGACTTTAAAATTCGACTAGTCTCGTTCTCATTCGTATTAAATCGATACTTTCAGTATAACTATCTAGATAACTAACCTACGGATAGATACGCAACACCCGTCGTCACGCTTGCTTGCTTGGAGGGAAATACTGCTCAGCAATCTGAACGCAACGTAATTGCTAATCCCATAGCTGGCGACCCGAGTGCTCAAATTAAATAAAGTTGATCTTATTTGAAAGTTACTGTCGCACTGATTCCGAAAATATACATTAAAATTTGATCAGGGCAATGGAACCACCTCGAAATACACCTCAAAGTCTGAAAATCAGCATTGTTCTGAACAATCACAGCCACACAAATGTTCAGACCAATCGGGTAACCGCAACACAATGGCCCTAACAATGACCCGTTGCGACTCTCCAATTGTTCGAACAATGCCGATATTTCAGACTTGGAGGACGGATTGTAGGTGGATCAGTGCCTGATCATTATTTTAATTTATATTTACGAAATCAGTGCAACAGCAGTAGCTTTCGATCAAGACCAGATTCAATCATTTCTGCGCTCGGGAAGATAGCTTTTGGATTGCCAGAAATCCTACAGTCGCTTACGAAAAACAATTCCCCAGTCCAGCCTCGGCGAAGCGGAATGAAGCTGCAAAATCGGTCGTTGCCGTTCCATGTTCAATTTCTATAGTACAACACTATTGACTAGGGGAGACCGGGGACAAATGTAACTAGGGGCAAATGTAACAATCGACCTCACCGCTAGTAGGATGGAGAAATCAGCTTGATATTTTAAGTGCGCATGCAGTAGTTATCTCTCCTATTATACCTGGAGTTACGTTGAGCTATGATGCGAAACCCCGGAATAATTTGCAAAAAACGAAATTTTTGACCCTTGAGTAAAGTTTTTCTGGTCTGGAATAATTTGTCTAGACGAATAGTACCTCAAGTAGTTACAACGTAATATGTGTAGCCGGAACAATGTTACTATAGTCTACCGTGGTGATGGAAAGAATAGGACTTGCATCGCCGGGAAGGTACCATGCTGAGACACTAATCATGATCGAGCGTGTCAGGGGCAATCGTAACACTCTGTTACTTTTGCCCCGTTACAACATGTTATCAATTCTGAATGTCTTTGCTCATATGTTGGTATTACCATTCATCTACTGCAGAATAATTTTGCAACAGCCAGAAGTTCACCAGAACAGATACTGCCTTGCGATACCAATTCTAACATGATCATCTGTCGAAACGGCCATACAATAGTGGTGATGTGAATCTGGCGGTTCGGTTATTTTCGTGATTCAACCATCCTTTCTCATGTTGATCGACTTTTGGTGTGTCGAACTTCAATAGTCATGGCTTAATTCTCGTCCTCTGACTTTGATCATGGCCCACTTACATTTTGATATTTGATGTGAACAATTTATGTAAATTTTCTACAGCACAGATAAATGTCATTATAGCTTTGACGCCACACAATGTTGCGTCCTCGTTTTACTATACTATCATCGACCCATTCAACCAAGATTTTTTGGCCAGGTCGGTTTCGCACCTTCGTAGGTGACCGAATGACCAACCCATTATGCCCGCTGAACAACAGAACCTTGGTAGAAGAGGCCGAATATGTGTAGGGAGATGATGGAATGAATGTGTCTCTTGTACACTTTAAGCTTGAACAAGACACGAAGGGTGATATTGCATTCAGATGCCATAAATGCGATGGGGCGTAGCCTGGAAGCGTTCAAACGTCTCTTCCTTTAGTTTCATGCAATATTACAATTTGTGCTTCCGTTTTCGTTGTTCATTTAATTGGTGTTTAGTTTTAAATAACACTGTTACAATTGCCCCGCAAGGGTGGTACAATTGCCCCTGGGTACGGGGGCGATTGTAACATTTGAGCAGCGATTTTTGCGAACCAAAATTTCCATGATTGATTGTTGATTGAGTTCCAATTTAGTTTTCATATCAACTATCGAGTTGTTGGCTTCTTTATATAAAACTTTGGAAGTGAAATTTCCACGAGAAAAACACGTAATGTTGGAAAATACGAAAAGTGTTACAATTGTCCCCGGTCTCCCCTATGCTGCTCTTAAATTGCTCAATGCTCAGCAATATTAGAAACTGTTTTAGTGTTTATACCCTAGCATAACGACGGGAGTTGCGTATCAATCCGTATGCTAATAATCTATAGTGTTACAGTAATATCGAGCACTGACTACGTGACTGGTATTAACAGTGAATGAACCTCACCAAACACATTTTCTTTTTCTGCATTAAATGCTCATGTTCCGCTGCCCTGTAAGAAGCCTCCGATCTGCCAAACCCATTATGATATCGCTCGGATATGTTCGTCTTGAACTCCGGTCAGTTGGTAAGGTCAGTCGCATGCAAAATAAGGTCATCATGCAGTCACATAAGAAAAAAGTTGGGTTTGAAGCTTTGGGCTGAAGTACAAATTCGGATTTATGCGTGGACTGACCTTTTGTTCTTTCCAATTCTCTACTAGTTGCTGACGATTACCCCTGACGAGGGTCAGCCGAAAATATTCGGGTTTATTTCAATATGAATATACTCAATTGACCTTATTTTGTATGTGGCTGACCATATTATTCTGCTTGTAGCGACTGACCTTATTGTTGTGCACATCGAAACTGCTCAGTGCTCATATTGAAGCATCAAGATAAGTATCAAGATAAGGAGTCTTTATGTTGAACATTTGATTTTTCACAAGAAAAGAAAAAATTGGATTTCGAACATAGACTTGAAAAACCTATTTGGACTTATGCGCGGACTGACCAGACCATATTCTACACGCGACTGACCTTATTGCGCACTTCGAAACTGCTCATATTGAAATATCTTCATTCTTCATATTTAGGATCTAGATAACGAATTTCAATGTTGAAAGTACTATATCTATGGCAAAGATATTTTAAATGTATTTTTGATAAGAATAATGTTGGATTTGAAATCTGGATTTCAAGCAAAGATTTGGATTTATTCGCGACTGATCTTATTTTGCATGTAATCATGCCAACCCTGTATAGGTCAGTAGTTCTCAATTTTTTTACTTAGCAGACGCCCTTTAGAAGGTCACACGCTCCCGCGCCCCAGGTTTCGGTTCCAGGTAACTCAGCTATCGTGCAACCTTCATCTATCTTGGACATATAGCCTACTGCTGACTGTAGGCAAATGATAAATATAGCAACCAAACGAGTTTTCTTGGAAATAACATCATATCATTCATGTAGAAATCATTGGAAAGACTTTCATTTCACAGGGAATTATGTATAGCTGCATTCCTTGATATGCGGCCGTATCTAGAAAATCCCAGCCGTCGATTTGACATAAACGAGTGACGAAAATCGATTTCCACCAAAATGTTGTGGCGAATGTAATGATAACAATGACACCTTTGGGTATGATCACAATAACATATCATCAAAATTGAGAAACGGGTTTTTTAATGAATACATAACGTCCAGCCTATAGTAATTTTTACCCAGCAGCTTATCTTGAAGTTGTGTAGGCTACATCAGAGCTCTTTAACCTTTTTCGTCGTGGTACACCCTTTTAACATATTCTCAAAACTCGTACACCCATGACCATACAATACACCAATAACGCAGAAAGCCGCATTTCGATTACCTAACAATACGTCCGCATTCCAGCGGGGAGTCGCCATGGCCCATGGACGACAAATATACTCATAGGAAATTTGCTACTGATGGGAACTTGACGCCGCTGATAGCCCTTGCGGTGTTCTGTGCCTTCACTAATTTCTTGAGATGCTTTGCGTAAATTTTCTTATTGTAAAAGCAAAACATCCCAGCAGGCTTACAATATATAATATATCTATACCAAAATCGCGCGTATAAATGTGAGAAAGTGTGATTTTTGGATTTTTAGGGGGAAATCTGGCTTCAGGGTAGTAACGCAAGAGGCTCTGGGTTCTCAAGATTTTTCGACTTTTATGGCAGAAATGTAAAGTATGAAACTAGTTCTTTACGATTGTATGTTTTTTGGTAGATTCTTAGCTAGATATATATTTTTAAATGCTTCATAAAATCTTTCCTTTCCGTAGAAATTCCACCCCCTGAAAACGTGAGGCTCGCGAGACGATTTCGTTTGGCCCGCAACAGCTTCTCGACCAAATTGCCACTAAGCAGGGAAAAGTCATGCCGAATGCAGCACAAGGGCGCTTGGGAACATTTTCATCTATTTAAGCCAACATCTGAGCTAACGTGAAAAACATTCGAAGTCATCGATTCAACTGAAGGCCATCGCAAAAGCGAACTTGGTGATTTATTTGTAGTCGGAGCTACCTACCCAGCTAGCACACCCACTTGGTATCCAGGTGGAATTTAAGTGGTTAGGTGGGATGGATGATCGGAATGGGTTAGTAACATGTAACCCACATCGAAACCAAGCGGGATTTCCATCCATAAAGATGCGTGGTTATACCATACCAATCCCAGGTAGATTGCAATAAGTCTCTTCTAATTGAACCTATCAATTTGAACTCGGGGGAGTTTTACTTCTCGAGTTTTTGATGTCAAATAATCTAGAAACATGAGAAATCCACTTATAGACGAGCTCAGATTTCCCATATATCACCCACACAGGAACCAACCTTATTTTCCCTCAATGTTATTTGGTTTATTTCATCGAATAATAAAAGGTGGTTCCGTAGGCTATGTAGTAAAGTTTTCTAGCTATTATGCTATCCCTGTTGGTTGCTCGAACCTCGAACATTAAAACCCCTACCATAAAATTGACTGTTTGTCACACTGAAGTGAACTTAAATTTCCGTTGCTAGAGTACTCAATTCCTCACAGCGTGCGGTATAATTTTCTTGCGTAGATCCCATTACCTTTATCCCTCATCTGTATCTATTATTTTTAACTCAGGATTAAGTTTACTCGTAAAATTTGTGTGATCAAATAAATGGAACTTGTTATTTTCGTCAATGAAGAATGGTCGACTTTTCATACGGCTCCCACATGTGACCGAGTAGTTTTCCGAAATAGATGCTTCTATTATATTTTCCTTCAGCAAGGTTTGTTCATCTATATAGTTAAGTCATATTATAATCGGTTTCCGATTTATTCATTTGCGATGCTAGTCGCTGGGATATTTCCAAATTGAATTCCACCACCATAGGAATTGAATTCGGGTACTGGTGACGATAAGCGCCTAAGAATCGGGCGGCCTCGGTTCGACTCCCGTTGGAGGTTTGTCCGGGCTCCTCTTCTTCCGACATGAGACCCGAGAATGACTCGACGAAAGAATGCACTCACAAGTTATGGAAATCGCTAGCAAGGGCCGTGGCCTCGAAAATGATCAACATCGAGAGTAACTGTGACGGCGGGCACTCTAAGCCGAGGTAGATGTCAGTCTAAAAGACGGCAACTGCGCGTCGGTCGGCATCCTCCTATCTGTTCATGACATCGCTTTGTATCTTATCGCATTGTACATTGTGTGTGTCTTGTTCAGTTGAAAATATAACCCAACGATTACACTTAAACAGTGATGATGGCCTCACTCACCCACCGTAAAGGTTATTATATACTCAGATTACCGTATATATTGTTTGGTCTGAATGAGTGTTGGTAGCAGGTATGTACTGTACAGTATACAATGTTAAAGTTAACTAACGTGTAGGGTTTACCTAACATCGCCTTAGCACATGTCTACATCGCATTCACGGCCCACTTACATAGTCATTGCTACTGCCACAAGGACCGGGGTCGTAATATTGTCTTCGCTATCAGCTTGGTGGGTTACCCACATGGTTCCCCAGAAAATACCTCTGTAATATGGGGCCAAAAATGTACGGTTCCCGATTGGTTTCACCAGCTGGTTACCACAATTCATCTCACCTTGATACCTTGTGGTACCCAAGTAGGCGTGCTACCTGGGTAAACGGCAAAAAAACAGGCCAAATTTAGAGCAATGTTACCACTACGGAAGTGATGACCTAATTTCTTTTGATTTAGTAACTTTCTAAATAACAATAAACATATAGTGTTAAATAATTGATATGGAAGTAGCCCGCGATACTTTACCAACGCGTATACGCAATATATATTGCGGTCCGCATTGCTGGGCTTGCATATCTGAATATGTTTGGGCATATGTTGCTCAATGCTCAGTCAACAAATGGTTGTGCGTTAAAAAGCACCTATTTAAGTCACCGGGCAACTTTTTCTTAGAGGGGAATTTTGGCTTAAATATCGGCCATGGGTTCCACGAGACGAAAAAGGCTGGGAAGGCTTTTCAAGACGCTACGTTAACAGGGGGTCGGCGATAAGGAGCCCAGATAAACCTCCGACACACAGAAACATGCCAAAGCCGAGGCTCGAACCAGCAACAAATTTAGACATGTATAGACCAGGGATGGGCAAACATTTGAGCTCGCGGGCCGCATTCAACATCTGAATCCATTCGCGGGCCGCACTATATAAAATTGGAATTATAAAGCAAAACGCAATATTGGTCTGTTCATAGATTTACTAATTCCGCTTTTGGTTCAGTTTTTGGACAGTGTCCAATGGACACACAATGCTGACAGCATCATAACCACGTTAGCTTGAAACGCTCTTCTACTATGTGAAGATAAAATATAAATACCCTAATTCTACGCATATAGAGATAACGAATCTACATAAGACACGCATGAATCGTTTTTTTTGCAAGCACATCACTAAAATAATTAAAACTGGAAAGGCCAATCTGGTATCACACTTGTGATCCGAATTATGTCAATCTCGTTTAGGATTTCTGTGGTGTTTAGCAGTTGAAACCTTTCAAACTTCGTGGGCCTTGAGATTGGGCTGTCGCGCCAGAAATCAAAAAAATAATAATATAGGAAGTAATTACCTTAGAACAGTGGTACTCAAACTTTTTAAGACACGCTCAACTTATGATGATGAAAGATTTCGCCCCTCCCTCTTATCGTCATATCACAAAACGCAACCAGGATGCTAGCAAACCTGACGGATAGTTGGACGGCATGGAAGGTTACGACTATGAATGAGAGATTTTTTACATATGAAATTCAGAATAAATACAGAGCAATACAATTATTAATTGGATATGATTTTTTTTAGTTGCGTTCAGCTTCGCGACGCCCAGTTTGAGAACCACTGCCTTAGAATTATCATGGTGAAATATACTAAGAAAATGTTTAATCCCTTCCCGGCATTAATTCGATTTTTAGTACACATTTTATCAATATTTTAAAGAAGTTTCTTTAGACTCTGGCGGGCCGCACAGAACAGTGTCGCGGGTCGCATGTGGCCCGCGGGCCGTAGTTTGCCCACGCCTGGTGTAGACGGTCACTAAATTATGGTTTTACAGCTGAATGTGGCCGTACGTCTGGAGGTTGAGCACCCCTGGCCTAACCGAAATAAGGACGAACATTTGAGCAAAGCTGCAACGTATAGGAAATGCTAAATACGAATCAGGGCTCGAGGTTACTAGACCACCATCTAAGGCAGTGGTTCGCAAACCCGACCCCCTGGCTGCGCAATCATGTATTCTACGCTATTTATAAGCTTGCCGCTGGAAGCACCAATTCAAAATGTCTGAACTATAGCGGTGGTTTCCTCGAGAATCATTAGACAGATATCGCAAGCTGAACACATGCTAACTCCACCCTGTTCTACTCCAAAAGGAACTAATAAGTCCATTACCAAAGGTTGAATGATGAGAAACATTTGCTTATGACATCACATTGTACGATATTTCACATCCAGTAAACCTGTTCTGAAGCATAAACTGTCGTATTTATTGTGATAGCTATATAGTCATCGTCTCATCGGTTCATTATAATGCAGATCTGGTGCACCCCTGTACACCCATCCGAGTGGTACACCCCTTAAAAATTATGGTACACCATGGGGTGTACGAAAACCCTGGTTGAAGAGCACTGGGCTACATCACAGAAGAAAATAGATTTTTGCAAACAATTTTTTTCCAAATCCCGCACAAAGCTTCTCAAAACAGCAATATGTTTGCATCAATAGGCTTTTGGTTATTTGACTACTAAGATGAGTTTGCACAATAGAATATTTCATCTCAAAAGGCCGTTCTGTTTATGTGAATCCTGGAATTTTAGCAATTATGAAGCGAAACTACCTCGTGCTTTCACTAAAAAAATGCAAATCAGGTTATTAACCAACATTTTACAAATTCGGAGGTTTTGTGACCCCTAAAAATGTTTTGCGGACCCCCGGTTGAGAACCACTGCTGTAGGCTATTTCAGCACTTTAGGAATCGGAATTCTTCACTCATTTCGCCGTTTCGGGGTTTTATGGTACATTTTCGCTTTTTAGTGTTTTAAGAATACCCTGAAAAAGTTCTAATCAAGACCCAATGAATTTAAAATGATATATGTAGCATTGTAACTTGCATAGCTAATATAGCACGATACAGGCCCTACATTTCACATTAAAATGATGGCAAGCTTCTGAGGGTTTAAGATTACAAAGAAAATTGGAAACGTCCGTCCAAATTTACTTGACACGATTGCTGAATTGTCTAAAAGGACTGCACCAGGGGTGTCAAACATACGGCCCGCGAGTTCATTCCGAATAAACTGAAAAATTATTGCGATGTAGCCTATTATACAGTATATGCCTACATTTCTAATAGCAGTAAATGTCGAACATGTTCATCGACCACATTATAACGATCTGTCGACAGTGTTGAGTTCTCAGTCAAGTAACCATCAGGAACAAGGTGGTGACATTGACAATACATTATCGGCAGGCAAAAAACAGCACATTGTGTTCAGAGTGTTCTGGGAGTCGGAAACGACAGTTCGAAACCGTTGCATATGTAACATAGATGGAGAATAGCTACACGAAAAATAGAATTCAGATATATCGCTGCTCGCACTGTTGCTTATATTACTCTGACCCAAAAGCCCCCAGCCCCGTTCTCCAGAGAAATCGAATGGTGAATTGGTGATATAAAAATGGTGAACGAAATTATAGCGCCCTCGTCTGCAATCTCTTATATTCCACACCACGAATACGCAAGGCCAACGACGCATCACGATTAAAGTAAGGAGATCATTACATTATTCCAACTTAAATCGTCCAACTTATCGTCATATCACTGTTTTAGTGGTTTATTAGTGTATTCAATCGGCCAGTAATCGCATTTTGTCAATTCCATTGTTTGCGAATAACGATGCTGCTTGAATAGAGCC
The DNA here is from genome assembly GCF_051294905.1 of Botryllus schlosseri. Taxonomy (NCBI): domain Eukaryota; kingdom Metazoa; phylum Chordata; class Ascidiacea; order Stolidobranchia; family Styelidae; genus Botryllus; species Botryllus schlosseri. The sequence goes on along the minus strand of NC_137249.1, from coordinate 8,991,071 downwards.
CTTATGATCCGTGATTTAATATATAATACGGTTGTTAATAAAGCATTCCAGTGAAAAACTACGGTATGGATTCATCATCATCATTGGTTTATTAGCAATTTTATCAGTTCAATACACCACAAAAATGCGATACAATGAAAAGACAGGAAGATGTCGAAGCGACAAGGAGTAGGCCTAGTCTATGGAATCTGACACCCACCTTGGCCTAGGCGATGTAAAGAGGAGGCATGCACACTGAATGAAAGTAAAGAAGATAGTGTAGAAGAAGAATGCGACAAGAAATAGGGCGGCATGTCATGGGAAGCGAGATCGATAGGTCAGTCGTGGTCCGGTAATCTTGAGGATGGACTGTATTTATTTAGTAGTAATTGCTTGTATTTCGACTTGAATGTGGACTTGCTCGTCGACTGTCGGATGGCCGGCGGGATACTGTTCCACACATCAGGTCCGGCATATTTGATGGAGCGATGATCTTTTCGGTCGATCATTCGGAGGTCACATTTTGGATCATTTGACATGGTCCGGCCCGCGAGCGAACAAAACTTTTGAATCCGGCCCGCGACCCGAGTTGAGTTTGTCACCCTTGGTCTACACCAGTGGTTCCCAAATGGTGGGGAATTCCCCACTGGTGGGGAATTCAATGGTTTTAGGTGGGGAATTGACGCATTTGTTCAAAATTATATACAGGACAGTCTACATATTCACGGAGACACATCCGCAATTATCGTTACCAGTTAACTGCTCTGGAATGTATGTATCGAAAATTATATTGTGTGTTGTTCACAAAACCTCATTTTAACTCTGGATGGCCAATGATGTCGTCACGAACGCATCCGGCACGACTAGTTTGACGCTTTCGCGAAATTTTGAGCGTTACTGGTATCGGTTCACAATACGTTTTATGTTGCAGTTATAGGCGATTTTCTTGCGTACTGGTATGGTTGTGTGTCTTTTGTTGTCAAACCAGCAAATAGCTGCTCTGTGATGACAAAAGTGCTGGTGTAGTGGGGAACGGGGCCGTAACTGCCGCACCCCAAACCCCCCAATAGGGACGGGGGGGGGGGGGGGCGAGTTCAAAGGGGCCAAAAATTATTTCGTGAATTAACATAAATTAAAGTATTTTTTGGGGGGTACGATTTAATATTGCCGAATATCTGATTATTGGGTACCCTTCCCCACGAAAAGACGTAGAATTTATAGAAATGGGACTTTGGCGTCGGCCATTACTGCGCCACGACGCACCAAGCCATATATGAAGTTATAGGTCATGTAATATGCAACTCCGAGAAATGTGCCAGAACGATCAGCAGCGAGAAGACCTTAGCCGATAAGGAATGCCCCTGTGGTGACCCAAAATTTCGATATATATGTACAATATACATATATAAGCCTATGTTGGCTAAATGGCTGACACCGAATGAACGCACAGAATATGAACCTGGCGATATAAACTGCACAGGACAAATGCCATCCCGCAGGGAAAAATTATTTGCCAGTAAAGACCGATTTGAAATCGTGTGTGCCTTTTAGTTTTGGCAATTTCCATATCTTTTGACATAGTAGATATAGGAGATCACGAAAGGGCGTAATGAAACGAAGTCTATATATACCAACGGGTCCACCCGAAGATGTTTAATTCTTATTTAGGGGTCCTACCTTTTCCAAAACACCTCACTTAGCTCTACAGGTAAATCTGATTAGGTGAGCAAAGAGAGCAAAATATAGCAAAATAGCAATAGCAAAATATATGCAATTCCCGATCATATTGGTCGATTCAAACACGAATTATATAAGGCGAAGGCGAAGTAAGGCGACGCGCTAAACAATAGACCCAATGTAGCTGCTAATTTGCAGGAAAAGCGGACAGGCTTAGCAGGGCTGAGGTGGTTCTGGGGGCTCAAGACCAACGTTTTTTTTTTGGCGGGGCTGACAAAGAGCTGTTACGGTCCTGGTGGGGAATGAAGGCTCGGAATAATTCTGAAGTGGGGAATGGAGACAAAAAGGTTGGGAACCACTGGTCTACACCCATTGCATATCGTTCGTCCCACATTTAGGCTTACACTTCTTTCATTTCACTATATAATTCTTCCTTTCAGGCCCACAGGCAAGTTTTTAAAACGTATGCTATTGAAGTACAGTAATGCTGATGATATGCAGATTTCGTGTTTTAACGAGAAAATGGTTGTTATAGCATAAACACAAAACCTATATACGCTATGTAATTCAGTGGTAATGAGGTGTGTTTTTGCGGAGTGTATGCTTGCTGACTAGAACGACGATTGTTGGAACAACACTTTTGTATCATCAATTTGCCGTGGTCTGCAATCTTGTTTACGAAACTCCGAGACAACTGATATATATCTGTTTACAGGTTTCCTGGTGAAATTAATTCTGTCATGCACTGATCACACTACACCATATATACTTGTATATGAAGTGATAAGATCTTTGTAGGCAATTAAGTCAATGTTCCCACTCGAGGTTGGTGACAGAACGCAGATTTGTCATGAAATAGCGCAAATTGCGGATTAAAATTGGAAGAAATTATGATAATATTATTATTTTTAAGACAACAACAGAGACCCGTATCATTTGTATGGGCCTTTGTGTATCACAAGGCATTGCTCATTTTCTTTCCGTGTGAGACTTATATTTCTAGAGTGCTACTCTTCATTCACTCCAGCTTCCACGCTATTCACTATCTGTCTTTGGTGCTGACCTTTGGAGCCCGGATTACGTTTTCTCCGGGCCTCTGAAATGCTGTGCCTACAGTTGGATCGCTAAGCCCAGATAAAGAGCAAAAACCAGATCCAGCTACCCTCGGATTCAACTCCAAAATTAACCACAACTGATAAATTTACCATATTCTGAACTCTAAACAAATTAACCTTAACCCTGACTTTAACCCACACGCTGAAGTGTTGCGTGCTATTATGAGAGACCAATTAGGTGACATAATCTTCGGAGAAGATCCGCATATTTATTAGTAAATTCATGTATATTATTCACGCGCCCAGTTAGGAGGCCTATCGTTACTCTGACTATCATGATTCGGAATCGGCATGGTTAAGAACTTAGATTTTAGGGTGTCGAGTGTGGTTTGTTCCGGTCATTTCCTAATTTTAATGCTATCTGAAATTGTCGTAGACTTACTGTCAACTACATCGGACATAATGGAACAACCTTTTCCAAAGCAGATGATCGTACCATGATATTGATATTTATTATATATTTGTGGCGTGTCGCTGTTGCATCATAACGAACATTGTATTTCAAAGACAACGACATAAACACAGAAAAGAAGGCATGCTCTCGAATACCATTGGCGATGACAGAACCTTTATGACATCAATATGTGTGCCCGCATAGCAACAATGGGCTACACATATTATACAGGAAACATTGCATATAAAAAATTATCTCGCTCCGAAAATTTATTTAGGTTCGCTCGGAGAGAAACCGCACGTTTCTGGTTCGTCGTAGTCGCAGTTCGGTTTGTAACCATCTGGAATAGGCTCGAGATCTAAAGTAATAGGAGTGAGATTTTCAGATTGTGCCCATATTATGTGAGTGTTGCAGACCGTGTATGCGTTGCCTATATATATCACAAGCTATATATTTGAATTAGAATATGAAGTCAGACAGGAAACATACGAACCTTTGCTATCGAGGCATTTGTAGTCGTGACCCTGCATGTCCAAATAATCGGTAGCTGTTACCCTTAATAGGCGTTCTTGCAAATCATATTCGTCTTCTGTATCTATAAGCTTTAGGCCCAGGGAATCCATAACTTCTCTAAATTGTAAGACATCAATAAGTCATTTCGATTAGTGCATGAATGTTTCGAAATTAAGTTATCTTGCCGAGCGCAAATCGAAAACAATCCGAATGCATGTTGGTCTATCCTCACGGCCATGCTTGACTTCACGATAGTACGGTTTAGTAGCCTACCCACACATTCGTACAATTATAGAGATTGCAATTTGCATAGTACAATGATTGGGACTGTGGCAATAATGAATTGTAGCATTAGCGAAAGAGGATTTTATGAATGAACGAACGTGACTTTAAGAAGGTCAAAATTTCTCAAATAATCATTTAAAATATTAATTTAGCATTTCGGAACGCTAGTGTATTATTTACTCGAGAGCTTCTCCAACATTTTATGTGCCTACTGATGAAATAATTTGGTGATTCTCTATAAATACAAAATATATATGATAGAGTGAAGAGAAGGTAATATTTCCACTCCAGACATCAACATAGTCGAAGACTATACAGCAAAAACATTGACGGAACATACGACATACATGCTGGCCTATAGAGGCCGAATATTCATTAGATAAACTGGTACTGTCTTGCTGCTCCACAAAACGCCTATCTTAGTAAATAACTTTTATTGTTTTAAAGAAATTGGAAGCACCTGCATCTCCATTCTTTATTTGGATCTTCACCTGGTTCCATCGATTTGTAGAGGCCTACTAGAGCATTAGTAGTGGTGATAACGTCCGGTCCGATGAAGACTTGAAGACTTTTCGGATGAGGTTTCGCAACTTGTGTTTTTAGAAACTGTCGCATTCTTTTAACGCCGAGAGCCACCTCAGTCGTGTTGAATTCAGTAGATGTCATTCGAGAAAGGCAAAATACCGGCCGAAGCATAGATATTGTAACATCTGTTAAATTTTACGAGATGTATCTGCTATAGGTAACGGCGAGTTGAGACATTATCTTTTTTACCTACAGCGAGCATGATAGGCATATCAAGAATATATCCGGCGATTACAATGGTGTATTATGATGACATCAATGCAAACAGCGCCAAAATTAAGTAACTTTATATCATTTAGGTAGTGGGCCGGCTTGAAACATTTTGATCGTTTGCGGGTCGCACCAGTCAAATCATGACGAAATCTTATCTCCAAATCCAGAAATGGGAAAAATACGACTTGAAGCCGATTATGGGAGATAGGCGCCACTACTACTTTTACAATATTAATAATAATAATAATAAGAAGCCGATTGCATACAATACAGGTATAAATCGCCAAGACGGCGTCTCTAACCTGTTTGTCACAACGATATAAATTGACATATTTGTATGCCCCTCTCCCACCAATCAGGACCGTAACAGCACTTCGTCAGCCCTCTCCAAAAAACGTTGGTCTTGGCACCCCATAGGTTGATAACACACAAATTCTGGGGGGGGGGCACCCCATAGGTTGATAACACACAAATTCGCCCCCAGACCCCCACCAGGTTAGTCGTTTTGCCGCGACTTATAACCGCTATTTATTGTACCGTTTATTGAGACTCAACATTTCATGATTGAATCGGTCAATATGATCGGGAATTGCATATATGTCGCTATCAATTTTTTATCCTCCTTGCTCACGTAATCAGATTTCCCGGTAGAGCTGAATGAAGTGTCTTGGAAACTGAAGGCCCTTCATTACATGATGTTGTTTCGTGACCTCCTGTCGGCTATGTCAAAAGATATTGAAATCAACCAAAACTAAACGATGCACGCGATTTCAAATTGGTATTTCGTCACTGGCAATTTAATTTTCCTCAAACATTTAGACCTATGTATACATATCGAAGTTTTCGGTCTGAATAAGGGCAGTACTTTTCGGCCCAGGTTTTCTCGCCGCCGATCGTTGGCACACTTCTTGGAGTCGCGTGTTACTTGGCCTAAAACTGTATCTATGTCTTGGTGCGTCGTGGCGCGGTAATGGCTGAAGCCAAAGTACCCATTTGTATAAAACATGCCCATTTTGTGTTATTTTTTTTTTTTGGGGGGGGGGGTGGAGTACCCAATAACCCAGATATTTGGTAACAGTAAATCGCGCGCATCGCGAATTTATTTTTCAATTATTTTTTTGAAAAATTCTATAATTTATGCTAATTTACGAAATCATTTTGGGCCCTCTTCGAGCTTGCGTGCGGCAGTTACGGTCCTGCCCCCAATCCAACCCGCTCCATCCCATGTTTTAGTCGTTACGCGGCGTTGGCCTTATGAGTATGCGTTGCGAGGAAAACGAGAGTCGAACTGTAAATCCGAACGCCGTTATTTCGTTGGTTTGTCATTATTTCATCATCTTCAGGGTTTCTACGGAAATCAGGAATCTTTTGAATTATAATTATACCAAGACGAGCACACGTATTTTCATTGTATTGTTTGCCTAACCATCTTTTTCTCTGTGTAACTTGCATAGAACGGTTTTGTATTGGCGTTTCCGCCCCTGTGAATCGTCTATTTTCCAGAAAACTCAGAACTGAGTGCGAACTGTTTTTATCTCCCGGTATTTCGTGACGATTTCGCCGTATTGGTACTAATAGTGACTAGAGTGGGACAATTACAATGTGGTAAATTTAATATTTATAAGTCTCATATAAATGTGATAGATAATACAAGTATTTTTTTCATTTACAGCAATTATGAAGAGTATTAGTGTAAATTCGCTGGATGGTGATCCAACCGTGCTGATCGGGTTATTGAAGCAAACGTCCACTCATATCTATAACTGGAATTTATGGAAAGGTTCGAGAAACCTAAACCTGGGCTACGATTTCAGATATAATGTATATAGGAGTTGTGTATCTCTACCTGCAGCGTGTTCCTCCGGCCCAAAACTTCCGTCTTCATTTTGCAATTTCATTAACCCATTCACTAGACGAGGATCAATTGGATAGCTTGTGAGGCACAGAGTACTTAACATAAGAGAGAAATCGATAATGTGATCTGGTTCCAGAGCTTCTGCAAAGAGAACAAAACCAAACATCACCTTCGGAAAAAGAATGGAATAAAGAATATAATGCACATATGATAGGCTTACCATATTTTGGAAATGTAAAAAGAGGACACTTTTTCAGAAATTTCAGACATGCAAAACTGGAGAAGAATTCTCAAAAACCGGTAAATTTTTCCCACTTCGTGAGATTGGTTGACTAAAAAAAAAAAAAAAAAAGGTCATCACTTCCGCTCAGACCTCAAAATAACGTTTTTCTCTCTACATTGCCAGGTGGATGACTAAAAAAAAAAAGAAAAAAAGGTCATCACCTCAAAATACCCGCCGGAGCTTCACTTCTGCGCTAATTTACGGCATATCACTCGCGATTTCCTCTAAATCTGACCTAAATTTTCAAAAAAGAGGACAAAAGGGCGTCCTCCGAGGACACTTTCAAAAAAGTCAAAAAAGAGGACAAATCCTCTTAAAAGAGGACGTATGGTAAGCCTAACATATGAGGTTGGTATACTCACGGCTTTCATTGACAAGAAAGACAGACATGGAATCATGCACGTGACTTAACAAATCGTGACCCTCTATCCTCCGAGGATCCAAACAGAGCGATCGAGCAGCAAATATTATTTCTCCGACATCAATTATCTCCAGTCTGTAAGTTGAAGTGTAGAATTGAGACGATGGAATGAATATATACCAACTACCAACACATGCTTAGCGTTAGCTCATTTGTCGCCTTACTCGTCCCATGCATATTTGACAATCCCTTGAAGTGTCCGTATCGTATTGGATCTCCCAAAAAGCTTGTCAGGTGCGGCAACTTGGATGGCTGTGATCGTAGATATGCTTTCCCAAACCCAATCTGATCTGCGGCGTTGCATAAATACGTCTATGATTTCATCAGCAGCCTCTTTTGCTTCCGCAGCTTTATACTCTGGTTTCCCTGCGCGATACAATTCAGAAATTGTAATCTTAATAATTAAAGATTAGCCTATTGCATATCGTCGCTTGAGGCACAAAAGTCAATTTCAATCCCACGGTTTATAACTGTAAAGAATATTCTATACGTACCGTTGGAAAGGATTTGGCCATTCGTTCGTGACAAGCCTGCAGGCCTAGCCTACATGAAATCTCTTGAATTCGAGCTACTCCCCTCAGTGTAAAAAATAAAACAATACTCCAGTGAAACTTTCTTATTACTAAAATGGGTGAATGATATTATATCGGAGCGGTTCTTACGTTCTTACAAAAATTTTTATGCCGTGATCGTAACATGTACCAATAGAAGCCTCGGCCGCCCACATTGACGACGTCAAAATGATGAACTAAGTTTGAACTGCCCATTCTTTAAATTACCTCGGTTGTTTTTTTACAACGTAAAGCAGAACGCTATGATAAAACTATAGTAAGACACCATATACGAGTTTCATAACTAAACACTAATTATAACTATATGCTGGATAAATACTGGCCTGCATTAAAACGTTACCGGCACTCGTTGATATATTGATGAGACATCCCAGGCCCTAAAAAGCGCATATTGACGTGCGATGCGACTGCTGTGACATCCAACTCAGATAATTTCGAATCGTTATAACTTTTAATATCAAATATATTGCACATAGCTTGAAAGTCCTTCTCGTATGTGTCAGCGGTAAGACAGTATAGCTTCGTACACGAAATGCTTTCGCGACCCATTTTCGAAGGCTTATCCCGGCCTGCCGGTTAAGAACTAGTGCTATATAGCAGAGCGAGCGAGGAGTTCATTTGAGGAAACATCCATCAGAGTCACTGATACCGTTTTTCTATACTAGCGTAGTTAGTCAGACAGAGGCCAGTTTATTCAACAAACTTCAAATGGTAGTACGGCAATTATATTGTTTTATATCTACGACAAATTAATTGTTTATTTGAAGTTGGTCTGCATGCCCTCTTACCGCACACAGCGTATCCATCAATGATGACTGTTACGCATGCCAGGGTGAAATATAACAAAAATAGGCTCTTCAGACATCGGTTCAGCATGCTGTTGCAGTGCGCTGTCACCTACGTTACCGAATCTAAATTAGCAAGTTGCAGATCTGAAGATCTTCTACAGACAATTATTTTTATAGCTTTCTTTGCAGGGAAATTCGCTCATATATAGCCTGGGGGCAGAACAATTACAATTCGGCGTAGTTGGCTTGTACGTTGTGGGTCGGAATCGCTACTTCTAGGAAACCTTATCGCGCATAAAACCGTTGAGTGGAGACGGCATGTTGCGATCAACATCAATTTGCTATGCAATTTTTCCGGTCCGCACTGGCAACCGAAATATTTGATGTCTTCGGGGAAGCTAATCATAACACAACAGTATTTAGCGATCATATATATTCAGTGCATTGAAGATGACCGATCAGAATGTGATCACCTGAGGCTTCAAGTCTGACAAGCCACCTACTCCCAAACCTGATTTGGAGTATACATACACTCGCGGTGCCCTAATCGGTCTTGTTACGTGGGTTATTGTATGTATTATGATGCTTCCCTGTAAAAGGTCTATTCAACATTGGAAGTCATACGCGTTCAAAAACTGATCAGTGAAATCATTTAATGTGACCAATACGTATGTGATTGTCCCATCCTCAATTTATTAAAAATACAATGCTTGATATGGCATTACGCACATCGCGTTCACTGGCAATTTATTGATTACTTACCACAGAAGTACTCACTGACCTTCTCATATATTGATAAAAATGGGACATCAGGGGTCAGGTTGCATTTACCAAATCGAGAAAAAATAGTATTTTGCGATAGATTTCGCGCAATGAACTTCTACTTGAATATTGTCTATTTTGATAGGCTAACAGCAATACCCGGCCCCCTCTGTGAGGAAAATGTAGTCTTGTCACACCACTGCCAATTGCTGTTCTCATAGTTTCCTGTTGCAAGCTTATTACAAATCTATGCTCATTTTGACAAATTTGAGTTTAGAGGCCAGTCTTAAAAACTAAGCGGGCCACCAGCTTGTACGTTTCATAAAAGGGTGGGAACCACTGGATTAGAGCATCGAAGTGTTATCATATCATAGTCTTTATCACACTCATTGGTATTAGATCACAATATTCGTATTAGGTCACAAAGCTGCATGTGCCAGTACCAACTAAGAACCGCCATTGTCCATTGAGTAGAAATGTTTTTATTAATTAAAATATCTTTCCGATTCAAGACACACAAAGAGAAATATTCCAGAACGACACGCGTTTGAAAGTGCAATGAATATCAATAGGTTAAGAATAAAAAACAACGAATATTGCTATAACGTTAAATCAGCGCCATGTTTGGCACCATCAATATGCCCGAGGCTACCCTTGACTGAGTTTAATAGGGTCTGAGAAGTTTCCAGAATCTTCATGTATGCAGCTTCTGTTTCCGCGATTGTTTTATCATACTCATTCCTGGACGCCAGCTTCTTCGCGAGGCCATCATTCACTTTTGCGAGCCGTTCTGTTAAAACCCTTATATCGCTTTGAAGTTTGCTCTTTTCTTCTTCTTCGCGAACTATCTGACGATGCAAATCGTCTCTTTTCGAGCAGAGATCCTCGATGCATTTGACCAGTTCATTGTTATAGCTTTGCAATGCAGCTCCTTGATGAGCCATTTTATAATGCTGTAAGATAGTGAGCAATCATAATTTTATTTTTGAAATCAGCATTGATGACTATGACCAACTTTGGACAGTCCACATAGGCAATACCTATTGGACAAAGGATATCGTTACTTACAACTAACAGGGTTATTGAACGATTCCTCTTATACCTAACCAGTAACCTAATTTCGTTCTATTATCAATACTATAGCAGAAGTAGGCTACTAATTTCAATCAAGTTGCGGCCGACTCCCTGATTTCTTTGCCTCTCTGTATTTGTGTTTAGACTGGCAAACAAAATTTATGCCTACTCTGAATCTGGTTGATTTTCTGTAATAACAGATCAAATTAAAACATTAGTCCAAGTAGTGACACATTCTACTCTACAATTCAAGCAAAAATTTTGCATCACAATAAATGGGGTCTATACGTCTATCCTCACTGTCATGACCAGTCAACAAAAACATTATACATACAAATATAGGGGGGCCTACTATGTAAATTTGAAGAGGCCATTTAGTGGATAAATGAAGGAGAGGAACTAAATACGTAATAGTACCGTACTTGTATTAATTCAAATTGAACCATTATTATTCTGGCAATAGAGAAAATTGTAAAAAAAATGATGAAACGAGATCCAGCCCAATCAATCCCTGAACATTTAATAACCTATCATAATCTGAAATTCTTGCATAGACACCGCGAATACTGAACAGAGAGTCAGCAATTCCTTTTACAGTCAGCACTCTAAATAAATCATGGTCAAATCTGATCTTCTACATAGACTTCAAGAGTGCACATCATACATAGGGCCTACGAAATATCCTGATCATACAACGCAATAACTACCGGCATCGTTATAACGGCGGGGCCATACTGCTAACGTGCGAAAGATAGACGGACACTGATCCAAACGGATTAGACGTACATAGACCTACAGAGATAAACGTAATTTTACAATTTGTTAGTATATCAAACATAACGTAAATGATATGTGCACAATATTTATAAGCTGTTGGATAATTCTCATGTAAAGACCCTTCCGCTCGCTACCGCTAGTTAGGATTCTTAGGAATAGGAGTTGTTGGATTTTGAAGGACGGCGGTTTCAGTGTTCCACATGACCCTAAAAATTCATCGTCGCCACATTATGTCATTCACTTTACAATCGCGTATGCAGACGTAAACGATATGCATAGGCATAATTTGAACGCTGAATAGTAAAAAAAAATAGGACAATACTTAATTTTATTGTGCTCGAGCAACGAAATTCTGTCAAAATCTTTAACTATATACAAAGTGCACACCTAGAAGCGTCCACGGTTACTACAGGTAACATTCGTGATGTTTGGCACAAAGCAGATAAATTTTGCAGGATTTCTTACATCAGTCTTCATGAGGGAGAAAAATCTTGGAATTATGTCAAAATATTCTAAAGACACAAACTGCTTTTGAGTATGACAATTTGAAAGATATCAATGGCGGTTTGTTTTGCACAACTGGTTGACCTTTCACCCAAGCAAAAAGGTTAAAAGTTGGTAATTTCATGTCCCGCGTATGATTAGTGGCGACTGGCGAGTTTAGTGCAGGTATTCTTGGCAATGGCAGGCGACTTACCTCCGGGCGTTACGGGCCCCATTCCGAACCCGAGTGAAGTGTACAAGAACCGTGATGAAAACGTGTCGGACAGCTTCGCAACTCAAACGCGGAGTAAGCTAAATCCAGCGCCTTATCTCTCCACATTTTTTGCGTATACTCTTCATCTACCGTCGCTCAAGCTTAAGCAATTTGTTGAAGGATTGCGATCACCATCGAAGCGACGATACTATCATGAGAAATTCAATAGGGTTCCCGAAATATGGGAGTGCAAGACCGATGATTACACCTGTGTGTACGAGGCTGAGATTCAGTTCAGGAGAGACAAGATGGTAGAAACGAAAATCATTGAACTCCTGGAAAAAGACATGAACCATTGCAAAAGAGTGTATCCTGTCTCATGGGAAGAGAACTGCAAAGGAAAAATCGACGAATTTTGGCAAATGAAAAGAAACTGGCACACTAAGTATGCTGACTTGGGAATATATCAAAATGCAAGAAATGTATTGAATAAGCAGAAGAATAGATATATAGAAAAAAGATACAAGGAGCGAATGGGAATGGGTTATTCAGAAGACTGGATATTCCAGGATTATGCTGAATAATTGCTTGGCGTTATGAACAGACTTTCATTGGACTCATGATTGTGTTTACTTGCCTCAAATTATTTGGTGGCCATTATCTTCGAAAAAATGTTATTCTGATTGCATATTAGTTTGCCCTTGTTTCGAGTCAGTTTCCTGTTCATGAATAATGAGCATTTCAGCATGCCACGTATCGTTGACCCTATAGTGTAGCATGGCTGTGATGATCTTGAAGTTCCATGTTCGAGCAGGTTTCTTCTATTTACTTTGAATCAAGCTACTTCAGCGGTATCCGAATCGGTATAATATCACTCAAACTCAAAATTTATTTTTACGGATGCATTTATGGTATTTTGCAAGAATCAAACATGGAGATAGCCTATGTCATCTAAAAAGTGCTCTAACGTCATTTATATTACTGACAATCACGACTGGAGCAGAGACTCGAACAACTCTGCTCCATACAGTTGTAAGATCCAAATTGCGACACTGGTTGACGGAATACTGGTCCCGATACAACCCATTTCTTGGTACTACTATCCGATTGGGAGTCGGGGTAATTTTACTATGAAATTAGTCATCCAACTCTACATCAATTTGAACAAGGACTTACCTCCGATCTAAAATTGTGACTATGTCAGATAGTGTTTTCTGACTCTAGCTTCATATAAAATTAAAAGTGCAAAAAAGTGGCCTAATCTGCAACCTTGTCCTGCTTGCAACACAACATCAATGACTGGACTTCATTTTGGCAGACTACAAATTTTCATCCTTTTGCTAGGGGATACAGTGCATTTTTGGCCTTATTACACTACCGTATATATCATATTCTTGTAGCTCTGGCCATATTTCTTCATAGGACAATATGCAGTGAGTTGACGGACAATGTAAGTCGAGCTTGTTTAATGGTAGGAAGGCATCCACAATTTCGTAATTATTAGTTAATAACAGAGCTGCTGCAAATGCTACTTGAGATCACCTAAAGCAGGGCCGGCCAACCCGTGGCCCGCATGGTAATTTTAAAAATTTAGTAATATTAACAAAAATGGATTGCCCAGATTGTGAATTTTCTTGGCCCACCAAAAATTTGATCAGTCTGGCCGCAACACTTGGGATGGCACAACTGAGATATCAATCCTGACGCATTGCCGGATCCATGGGCCAGTCAAAATTTGGTAGATCTTCGTTCATTACAATGAAGCAGAATATTCTGCTGTAGATTTATCTAAAGTAAAAATTTTCTTCCCACTTTCCGCAATATTTTGTCACTCGATTTGTTTTTTTTGTGCTGTTACCCCTCCTGAAAAGAGTGCCAGATTAAGTCTAATTATAATCACAATTACGAGAGAAAGTGTCGTCCAACATGCGACCTTGCGTTTGCGCTCACAGGAAGACTGTCGACGATGAAACATAGGCATAAAATGATCGACGCATGTTGGCCGAAGCTTTCGATATCAGTATGTCCACTCGCTGAATAGTCCAGTTCTTGCAAACTGAGCCCAGCAACATACAGCAGACCCGGAATATACTCAAGTAGCCATAATATTGACCTATGAACTTTGTTCAATCTTCCGCCGGCGCGTTTCGTCAATGTAATGTGGCCCTTTGACCGAAAAGGTTGGCCACCCCTGACCTGAAGCGTCTGGCGCTGTATAGTATGATGGCTGAACCTGAGGCGAATGACTTGTCGACTAATCAATGGCATAAAAGTAGTACTATTTGTAGGGATCCTATCATGCTGACATAACAACCATTGGGTAAACTCAAACCTTCAAGGTTTGATTTCCCCTGTGATGGAGAAGGTCAAGTTGTACCGGGTTTTGAATTGTTGCATGTGGCATACTGTGTACCATTGTTAACTTCCAACATGGACGATGTACATACTGCAAACAAAACCCATAATGTATAAAAAAGGCTATATAGGAGTTGTGAGTCGCAATGCAAACGGAATCATTTTGAAGGCATACATGCAACTCTAAATTTAGAAGAAGAAATTTAGTTAAATTATAGCTAAAAGCCCCTACGGTATTGGAATAGATTCTCTCACTGTTGTGAAGCGTCATTTCTGCAACTTTGGTAACGTCACATGATGTAAGATTACAGTACCATATCTAGCTGTCAACATTTTGTAGAGAAAACCATTCATTCATGTCATATTTGCAATATGAGCAAGTGCGCGGACCAAAATTATGTGCATAAGGCACGAAACCACCCGGTTTTACATTTGACTGTCGCATTCTAATGTTCTTAGTTCAAAAACCTTCAAGAGATTTGATAGGTCTGTCAATTGCAGATTAGCAACAAGGACTGTATTGGAATCCTGACATACCATCTTTCAACACATCCAGAGCGGTTAATAACCACTGACCTAGGCCACACATGTTTGCATGCTCAATAAAGTGCTGCTTGGATGTCTAATTGCTTGTCCAGTCGAAATAGTAACGATTGAATAATACCTTCGAACCATGAATCAAGAATTTCTACACGACTCCCCAACCCAGACTACAAGGTCGAGCTGTCCACTAGAGTGCTCAGCATATCTCCATTCACGAAGCAAAATAGCAACTTTACCTACTGACCATTATTGAAATTTGAAGTGATTCTGCCGTGTGCGCAAACTTTCATCATAAAATTCGTTGCGTATGGCTAAATATTTCATTTGACACTTCAATGTTTCATAACTGACACGGCTGTGGGGTGGGCTGTGTACAACAGAAAAAGACCCCGCAAATAGAAGTATCGCCAATATTTTATATGAACGGGCGAACATTTCCAAAAGCAATAATAAAAGTTCATAAAAATCGGACAGTTGGCATCTCGAGCAGTCGGAACCAGAATCTCAGACCGATGTACACGTCGCGTAGGCATGAATGCAAACTCATACGTGCAGCCAGTATCAAGAAGAAAAATCGAACAGCAGCCACGATTTCATTTCAGATGTTGCTAATAGGCACGAACAAACTTGAGGTATAGCAGAACTCAAAGATAATCGTGTCGCAAACTGGCTGTGACAATTCGAGAAATTAGTAAGATCGCAGAGTTAAATGAACACAAACACAAAAAATTCATATACAATGTGAGAGTTGGTAGTTAAGTTGAGAACATTAAAAAAATGCGAGTACCAGAACATTGAAAAAAAAGTGATTACAAGCAAAACAATGGTAAAAGGCACTGCTAATATTTTCAAGATTGTCAACGCTCCGACACCCTTTCACAAATCACGACAGCTCGGCGACTGGCGAAGGCGGTGGGTTAAGAATCGGGAAATCAATTTCGGCCGAGTTAGCGGGCGACTCGTTCCCAACCAGCAAGGGCCGGTCTTCGCTTATTTTTTCATCGTCACTGTCGCCGTTGGAAACAAACACAGCGTCCTGGCCTTTGCCCTGGTCCACGTCGACGATGGCACTTACTTTTCCGCCTATGTCCAAGTATGGTTCGTCATCATGGTTTTCATCAGCTTCATCATGCGTGCAACAATAGTCTGACAAATACTGGCTACGGGGGGTCGGCGGCGGGGCAAACGGGTCCGAATCGCTATTCACGTCATAACCATTGCAAGGACGCCGAGGCAATGCGCCAAACATTTTCCGCCCGCTCGCATGGTGATACCTGCCGCCGGAACGGTTGCAGCACATCACCAAATAGTCCTGCCCAGCACGAGTAGACCCGGATGACGACGACGAATGGCGGTGCGGGTCTGGCGGGGCAGTCGGCCCGCGGTATCCGCGGTGTGATGATCGACACGACGATGGAGGGTAAGGGTAGTAAGGTGCCCCGCCACAGCCCACGTAGGCTGGTGGGTAAGCGTGGTGGCAGCAGTAGCAGTAGGGCGGGGGAGGGGATGATGGGGCGCCGCCTGATTTGCTGCGCCAGCTGATCGAGTCAAACTCCCGTACGCTGGTTCCACTGTGCGAGAGGCAGTCGTCGTAGGAGTCAGACGGGCACGGTGTGGGGTGCGGCACGGGGACGTGGGCGTAGCCCCGTGGCGTCCGTCTGAAAACAATTTTGATGGTTCGCATTTGAACAGGTCATGTTGTTGCCCGATATTTGGGAATATGACTTTTTACCGGACCGCGGAAGTACAAGCATGTGGCCATTCGGTTACAAGTGAATTGAGCACTTGGTGGCCAATAATAGGGTCACCACTCTGACCTCAACTTTCACCAACATGCTCAAACATCGCATGCTCATATGTCCACATGACGTAGCATGACAAAAATATGGAATCAATACAAACCTGTGCCGATGTCCGCCGCGGCACTTGTGGCAAGGCGGCGCCCTCGTGGACTGGCTGTCAGTCGAGTAATGCCCGTCGCCTGCCATTTTCGAACCGGACCGGTCCGTCGCAGGAGACGGAGGCGGGTTAAGAGTCTAAAATCAAAATGTACAGTCGTCATGATCGACAAGAGAACAAATTTGAAAAATTCATACCGGCATGAAAAACTTCCGTCCGTGCCCGCTCGAAGTGCTGGACGAAGCCCCTGGTATATTCGGCCGCGGTACATGCGGCATGATCGCGCCCGGACCACCGGCGTACGGTACTGGCCCGCAATACTGCATGTCGTGGCGGCGATGCTGTGTCGACATCTCGGCCGGGACGATGTGACCCGATCGGTCCGCTGTCAGTGACACGTTGACTGACGCCGTGGACCTGCCACCGGAAGACCTAGGGTGCTGGGTCTCGGAGTCGTCGCGGCCTGTCTCGTCGGTGGTGATTTTGAAGTTGAAATGGAACTTTCCGCCGTCCTTTTTCGTGTACACTCCGCCCACCGTGACTCCGTTTGACGACTGAATCGAATTGAGTTGGTCAGTAATGAAGTACTTCTGCTTTTCAAAGTACTCGCGTGGAGTTATTGCCTTGCACTGCTTACTCGTGTGGTCACAATTTTGGAATACTTCTACTTCATGGTTCTCGTCTTTTTAATCAAAACTAGGCCAAGAATACTGACATTTTAGTTACTCAGAACTCGCTACTCCGAGTCACAAGTCAACCTCACTTTAGAGTTTTGACACAAGTCAAGTCGAGCCACTTTCAATTGACCACCGAGTCAAGTCCGAATCCAAATCAGCTAGTAGAGGGTCGCTTCCGAGTCATAGAGTTTTGACTCGAGTCCGAGTCAAAGTCATTATGTTTACTGTTCAGTTTTCAGTTCAAGCCGGTTCAAACTACTTTTTCGAACTCCGCTCGAGTGATATCGCACGGCTCGGACTCATAATACAGTCATTTTCCTCAGTTTCAACAGATGAAATCCCAGTAACGTGGAAACTTTACTATTCTTCGAAGTTACAACGAAATGTCTGTCTTGGCCGTCCTAGTCTGTGGAGTCATATGACTTGGTTCGAGTCACACACAATTACTGGAGTACAAGTAGAGTCATTTTATGCATTTGAAAATATGACTCGAGTCAAGTCGAGTCACCAAAAAATCACGACTCTAGTTGGACTCGAATCGATTCATGACTCGATTCATTTCAACCCTGTTGTAGACTACTTCTACTCGAAAGGTTTTAGGACAAATTAGGCCTAGAATACTTACTTAGAATTCATAACTTTTACTAGCGCATTACTTCCACTTCTACTTGAGACTTTGACCACCTTTGGTTGGTAATGTTAGACCAGTGGTTCCCAACGTGGGCGATTTGGCGGTCTAGGGAGGCGAAAATGACGAAGGGGGCGACAGGGGGGCGAAAATGGACAAAGGGGGCGACGGGGGGCGAAAATAGCGAAGGGGGCGATGACGCATTAGAACGGCTGACCTTTTTTTTTTAGTCAACCCATGGAAATTTAGTTACAAAAGGGTGTCAAATTGGTCATCGAGCCGAAAATTTGACCTTTTTTTTAGTCAACCCGCCGGTGATTACAGTTTGTATGCCCAATTTTCGGTACACAAAATTTGGGGGGCGATGATAGGTGTTGACCTTGAAAAGGGGGCGATGGGTCGAAAAAGGTTGGGAACCACTGTGTTAGACTATTGCTCTTCTACAATTACTTTGCAGTTTTAAGCAAAACAAGGCCTATAATACTTATATTTTCGAAGGTTTATTGCTTATAAATGCCTGGTGCAGTATATACAGCGCTGTGCTAATTCGGTCACAGGCCCTCCTAACACACCATGCAAATACCATTTAGTCCTAAGCATGCCTTATTCGCTTTGGTATTGCAAAAGCATGTGCAAAGCTTAACTCATAATTCCTGTTGGAGCCTTCGGGGCTTCGTCCTTTACGGGCAATTCATTGTCTATATCGCGGCCTTCGAGCAATGCGTCAAGTCAACTTGCTCCACATGATTGATTCGTGCAAACCTCCTTCGCAAACAATAGCTGCGATTTTCCGGAGGTCTGCGACTGTCATGCCCACAGATTTTATCAGTTCTTCCGCGCTTCCGACGTCCCAAGGTCCTCGTGTTTGAGATTTTGCCCATTGCATGATATGCGGAGTCGAGTAAACTCAAAGTACTGACAGTAACTAACCTGACCACCTCTGCCTGTCAGCGCCACGAGACACCAGCAACAGTTCACAAGGGTCAACAATTCTACAAACGATGCTAACCGCTGCAAACCGAGAGACAAAGACACGCTCACCTTCTTTCGAAATTTCACCACGACTAAAATCCCGATGACCAGCACGCCAGCTGCGCAACTGATACCGATGATGATCACTGTGTTGTCGGCATGTATAGGGGAGGCCGCGACACCGTCTGTCACAAACGCACATCATTGGGCACCTTATTATGACCGGTAGTGAAGCGAGGATGTTTTCAACAAGTCGGTGAACTTATCATTTGACATTTTACAGCTTGTAGCCCACTTTATAGGCCTATCGTTGTAGACAGCCCATTGTCTGCTCATTGCGAATCATAAACATTCAGATCAAACAAATAAGTTGACGCGGTGTTATGCTCAACGTACCGCAATATCCTAACCGAAGAAAGACTGCGTGAGTATTGGATGCTTCTTATATCAACTAGTGCATGATGAAAAATTGTGATGTGGACACCATTGTCAAAATGAAGCAACACGGTGTGTCGCCCATCAGTGTACGCACAGCTTCAGTGCTGTCAGCCAACAACTGCTGCTGTTGGATGTTCTTTCTCCATTCTTGGCAAGCTACTCAGTAAGCACAGACACTTTCTACCCGAGAATGTTGGAAAGTATCTTTCGTTGCACTACAACAAATTTTAATGATTTCTTACAGTGATGTATTGCAATTCTTCATAGGGCCAGATTGTGGGCCAGATTGTGTTAAAATAGAGTTTGTCGGCTTTCGAGTCAAAAAATGTCAAAATTTCGTTTTTTTTAGATCAAAATCTTATGCTTTTTAAGTAAAAAAATCGCTCTAGTGATGGCCCTAAATAGGTGCAATTTTCGAAAAATACATGCAGACTAAACCCAAAACCACTATTCACTTCACAAAACAGATCATGTAAAAAATACTATGCCACAAAAACTATCAAGCAGGCGAAACCAACTCGTGGCACTCCATCACGGAACACCGTATTCAACGAACCTTGATCGATACAGTTCTCGTCCGACTGATCCCCGCAGTCGTCGCGCCCGTTACACTTTAGCACGCCCGATATACACCGACCGTTGCTGCAGCGAAAATGTTGTTCTGCACAAGCTGTAGCAAAAAAGAAATCAGCGTCACGCCCAACGTGCAGTGGGACGGGACAGCCAGAGCTGTGGAGTCGGAGTCTGGTTAAATTTTCTCTTAATGGAGTTGGAGTCACAAAAAATTTTGTAACAACCTTTCCAGTCGTAGTTTGGGAAATACATACTGGCTGGAGTTGGAGTTAAAATGCCCCGACTACGACTACCTTCAAATAAACCAAATTCTCTCTAATGTTGCTGTCGCAGTTACAGAAGTTATACATTATTTCACATACGGAGATATACGCAAACTCAATTTCTTTCTGTGAGACAAAATTCTCAACTAATAACACATCATTTTCCGATTAGATTTACGGGAAACTTGTTTTTCTGTAAAGAAAACATTAGGAGCTGGAGTCCGAGTAATTCAAGTTTTCGGAGTCAGAACATTGCAAACGCCTGGAGTCGGAGGTAAAACATATTCCACAGCCATGGTAGCTACTCAAGTAGAAGTTGAAGTAACATAATGAATTAACACTAGATTACTTCAAGTGGAAGCAGAATATTAAGGTATGAAAAGTACTCAAGTAACAAGTTTCAAATGGCACCACAAATAGATCCTACTTTCGAAAATATGCTCGGGTTACAGCCCACTTGTTATGCCGAATTCCCTCGCCAAAGAGTTGCAAACATATATCGAAACAGCTATCCACTTTTTAAAACCCAAAAGAGTGCAAAGTAAGAAACCCGACTCCACAGTCGCAGAGCGGCGCGCTTACCGCAGTTCAGCTCGTCCGAGCCGTCCAGACAGTCACTGTTACCATCGCATCGCTTCTCCATCTTAACGCACTGCTGCATTTTGGTGTCGAGATTCTGTATCACGCCGAGGAACGGCCTCATCTTGTCCATGGCCCGGGCCGTCTCGCCGTCGGTGCCATCCACGCCCGTGCCGCAGTGGAAGCTGTCCCTGGCCTGGCATGGCGGGCAGTTCTCCTCGTCGGACCCGTCGTCGCATTCCGGATCGCCGTCGCAGCGCCACTTCAGCGGGATGCAGTTTTGCTTGCCCCGCGTGCACGCGAATTCCGTGGTGGTGCAGGTGGGGCCTTTGCCTGCGTGAACAAAACCAGCCTAACATTAGTCCTAATCAGGGTTGCCGTATCGTCCATATTTCTAAAGTTTGCCCTGATTTCGAAGGGTGATATCTTATTAAAATACATTGTCCTTATTTTCAAGATTTGGGTTATAATTATCAATAATAATCGGTGTCAATAATAAACAAATATTATTCTCAACGCTGGACTACAAATCCGTACTGGTTCGGGCTGAATTTCATTCATGGATATTAAACTGGCAGGGCAGTCGCCGACTGATAACCCCGCGTACATCCGTAGCGATTATGTCCACCGTGCACATTCAACCGCTAGGATACGATAATTTAGTTGATAACGATACAGACATTACAACAGGTTGTTAAGACAGCGTGAAACAAATATTTGTCTCGGTAAACATTTTAAAATCTCGGGATTGATGTCGTATTTTATATGTCAGTAAATGACAAGTTACAGGGGCATGATGGTCGTTTAAGATGTTGAAATACATACCACATTGTAAAGCGTTTATCAACTTGAGATGGAGAGGGCACGAGCACGACACAGTGCCGTCTTCTTTCCCAACGCATATGTGAGAGCAGCCGCCGTTATTTGCCGAACATCTGTATTCGTCTGTGGAAGATAACGATGAAATGAATATCGAAAAGTTTTCTCACAGGCCGGGCGCAGGACAACCAAGCATCTGGCCTGGTATCGATTGAAACGATTTCATGTTAGCATTCTGATTTATATCGTTTGCAATTACCCGGAGGTAGGCACGGGAACCTATCAGAATGACCACAGCGCATTACCTAGTCCTTTTCTGTTCATCTTTGTCACCCCGAAAAGACCTTTCACTTTGTGATTGAGGCCCTTCACTTTCCGCGGAGCCTTGTAGCGCTGCTCCGATTTTTTCGCAGTTTCAATCTGCCAATGAGACGCCAGATTCCTGTCCGACACCTCGCTGACCCAATACAGCCCGGAACCGAACACGGTCAGCCCGTAAGGCTGCGCCACATTGGACTGGAAAGTCCGACGGTCGCTGCCGTCTAGATCGCTAGACTCTATCGAGTCCATGACGCTGTCGCTCCAGTAAAGTCTGAAATAAGGTATAGCAATTTGGGTACTCAAATTCGAAAAAGATTTGAGTTGAGTAATGGAGTACTGAAATTATACACCCCTTGTCAAAAAGAATAGGAATAGGACATTGTATTTTTGTCCTTGGTGTTTTTGCGGCATATACATACATACACACTATGAGTGCATGATGTGCATATGCAGCTGGACAAGTAAGGTGCAGAAATAACCTCGTAAGGCTTTCCAAGTCTTACACCACCCTACCATGCTATCCCGGTAATGCCCAGCGCCAATCGGAAAGTCATGGATACCAGCGTTAGACCAGCGTTACTATCAGGCCTTTGACCTGACCCGGCCAGGGATCGAACCCATGACCAGGGTTGTAATGATTCGAGTCCCAATTTTCTGATGACTCGACTTGACTCGAGTCATTTTCTCAAAATACGGAAATGACTCGACTCGAGTCTATCTGTGCATTGACCCGACTTAGACTCGAGTCATTGCGCATGACTCGAACCAAGTCATATGACTCGAGACCAAGACGGCCAAGCCCGACATTTCATTGTGATTTCGAAGAATAATAAAGAAACCACCCTATCAGGACTTCGACTATTGGCACTGGTACTTGGAAAGGCGACAAGAAACTGTTGAAAGTGAGGAAAATTAGTCAATATCACCAAACAGAGTTATAAAAGTGGATTTAACAAGACTTTAGCTGGAAACTGAGCAGTCAACACAATGACTTGGACTCGGACTCGAGTCATAATACCATGACTCGGACTGGAACCTCGGGTCGATGACTTGGACTTGACTCGGTGGTGAATTGAATGAATGACTCGACTTGACTCGAGTCAAAACTATAAAAGTGAGATTGACTTGTGACTCGGAGCCTTGTGACGCGGTTACAACCCTGCCCATGACCTACCGATCAAAAAGACGGGCGCTCCACCATTACGCTACCTTGTCGAATTATTCATTCGATTTTGATATGTTCGTATAAGAGAACCCAAAATAAGTAGCGAAGGACAATGGAATGAGTATTGTCGAAAAACACCAAAATATCTCTAATGTGATATGACTGTCGCCCGTTTCCGTGCAGTCGCATAAAATATATATACTTCGACTTTCCAAATCATTCAGGCTGTTACGACGTCATCGTCAGTGGCACTTGAATACATGACTTGAAACCTAAACCTAAGGTACTGGATTTATCGGTATCGACTAATACATCACAGGATATCGAGGAACAAATTTGTGGCGAATGCAGAGGCCTGTTTCGGTTAAGCCCGCTCCTTACTCCTTTCCATGCCGTCAAATTGTTTTATCACTTATTCATCAGCAAACTCAGAATCGACCCACATTCGGACATTCGCGCAACGATGCAAACCTGTCTTTCCCGTTGTCAACGATCAACCCGGAAACACGTCGCAGCTTTGAATAGAAGAGCTTCGTTACTTCTGTTCCGTCCACGTACGACCTGAATATCGACTCTCTGCACGCCACGTAATCGGAGCACGAACTGCTGAAGAATATTTGCCTGAAAAGAAACGTCTAGAAATAGTCATAAAGTGCAATGTTATTCATATACATGGCGTGACACAGCGTAACACACATTTTGATGCAATAAATATCAAAAATATCAATATCAAAATGTAACATTTAGGGCTGACCATAATGATTCGCAGAAGTAGCCAGAGAATTGCATTTACTTTCCACCACAGGAGTTTTGATATGATACTTCCGTGTTATCAGGAAAACCCACTCGGGCAAAATTTCTTACGCTCTTTTAGGCGAAACCGCTATTTGTCTCGGCATGACGTAGGTAGCCTCTTTGAAACGAGCATCTCCGACAAGCCACACAGATTCCGAGATGATATCCCCGATCAAAGTTCCGTTCAATCCCATGACGCTTATCTGAAATGTCAAGCTACGCGATTAAGTCACAAAAACATGTCCAAACAAACATAGACCCACCGTATTTTTCCTGCTATCGGTCCAGTATAACATCCTGTTGATGGAGTCGACTGCCATGCCGAACGGTTGTATGTCGCTCGCATTGTCTTGGTATAGAGTCTGAGACTGGAGAAAACGCGACCATTACGAGACGTGTGGGGTCTGGGCTTTGGATGGCTATCAGGCAGGTATTATAGGCAGGTATTACAGAAACCGAATTTGTGCTTTATTTGACAGAAAGTGCAGAACCAGGACAGGGCTCTAAATTCTTAATTCGGTAAAGTGCCTTACTAGCTGACATATAGGGTTTTTTAAACTATGTATCTGAGAGCAGACTATTACTGTATAGAGTTAAATCATTGGCACTCAAACGTATTTGAATCTATTTTGAATTTTAATTTAGAGATGGAAACGGGCTTCTGGAACAGATCCAGAAGTGGCTAAGTGGTCATTATTGGCTGTAGGTAGAAGTAGCAAAAAGTAACAATTCTAAACCTACTTTTGCCTAAAAAATAGTCGAAAATTAAAATCGCTTCCGCAGTTAGTGCGAATAGGCAAAACCTAATTGTAACACTTCATTACCAACAATCTCGTACCGGATCGGAACCTGGATCCCGTAAAACTAAATAAGCATCGCTTCACTTTACTGCGAATTGACACCAACCACGAACACAAAATGTCTAAGTCAAACAATCAATGACATTACGTCTGCGACATTCGAAACTTCAAATTTGACCTCACGGATCCCGTAAAACTATCGTAAACCATTACTCTGCTTTTATGCGGACCAACACAAAAGTACGGTCACTAAATCAATAAATTGAAGGTTCAATGACAACGCGACTGTTAACATTCAAAACTTCACTTCTGACCTCGCATCTTATCAAGCCCATGTCGACAAAAAAAATCGCCATGCTTACCAGACATACACAGTTGCACACGGACAAACTGTTGATCTAGTTAGGTGACGGTCAACTAGCTACTGGTTTTCGAGTAGTTCTATGAAAATTCGGTAGTTCTAGTCGTGCATTTAAAAAGGAAATTAGTTGCTGAACAACTAGAAAACATATGCTGCGTTTGGTGAGATACCGATGCCCCGTTGTATGGTGTTCTTGCAGTCATTGTACGTCAGAGTCAGAGAGAGGCGTAGCCCAGGAGAGGTTTTTAAGATTTTCCATTTCAATCTCAAAACCCCGTCCTGTACTAATAACAGAAAGCCAATCTGATTCAAATGAATAAAAATTAATGAGCTGCTTGGGAAATGAATCCAGTTACTTGTATTTCAGTTGCAGATTTTCAAAAGTTGAGTTCTAGTTGCGAGTTTACAAAAGTGAGTAGTTATAGTTGCGACTTTTAGAAAGTCACTTCTTAATCCAGTAGTTCGCACAAGCCTGGTCCTTACCCCGTTTCCATTCATATGCGATCGGTGTATGCCGTTGTCGCTGATCCACAGCACAAAATTCTCCGCCGCATCGTACGCCACGGCCTCGGCGTTTTTCAAGCCGCGAACCGGCAGCACGTCGTCCGGATTCTGGCCGTGATCGAAAACGATACGCCTCAACTCGTTCTCTTTGATGTACAACAGAAATTCGTCGGGTTCTGTCAAGACAAACAAAATATAAATCGCCCGTTACCGCATCAAAGCGCGACTCGTGTTTGTCGGCAAATATTTGCCTTGTCTTGCCTCACCAATACCAGGCTATCCAAACACACGTCAAAGAACTGCTAGGCCCCTAACGCCACTATTTGCAGGTAATAGTAAATCGCTCGGCAGATGAAATAGGATTGTCCCTGAATCATCACGGCACCAATAATGACTATTCTTCATTTCGACTTGAGCTGGGATGATACCACCAGCAATAACAGTAACCATTCAACTAGATTCAAGTGAAAATAACTAATTCAGATTCTGGCCATAATATGGTGATAGGAACCGCTATTCGACAGCAATGGTAACTCACTCGGCAGATGAAAAAGAATTGCCATTAAATCATCAGTATAATTGTAAGATACGACAATTCTTCATTTTGACACGAGCTGGCAATATGTCACTTGCGATAAACATTTTTCAAGTGAAATTACCTAATTTACATTCTTGCAACAATAGGGGGATAGGAATCGCTATTGGTACTAGTAACTGAATCAGCAGATATAAGACGGCACTGATAATCGGAAGATATGACAATTCTACATTCTGATTTTAGCCGCCAAAATGCCAATTAAGCGAAAATGACTTATCAAGATTCTAGCCATAATAGGAACTGCTATTTGGCTGTAACAGTAAACGGTAAAGGATTGCCACCAAATCACCACAGCACAACTTCGTTAACTGAGAATAACTAATGCAGATTCCAACCACAAAACGGGAACAGAAACAGACGGATCCACTCACCACTGCACGTGACATTGTCGCCCTTCAAAGCGTGTTGAGCGGGACACGCACATTTATGTCCGCCTTCGGGTAGGGTAAGGCATAGATGTTGGCAACCGCCGTTATCGCGAGAGCACGCGGACACTCCGGTTTGCCGGGAGGCGTGGTAGACGAGCATGTCGCTGATACTCGGACTGGGCGTGTAGTTTTGAATGAAAACTCTGCGAACACGGATCACCGATCAGCAAATATATGATCGCAAATTGCTCCGATTGTAAAGACACTACTACATCAAAAACGAAAACTGAAGTCGTCCTGAATCGCGCAAAGGAAATTTTGAAGTCGAATTAATATAATAACTCTAATAATTTGAGGGCTGATACGTAAATTCAAATTGCACGTTGACGGCCGTTAACACTAGGGTTGTAGGGTTGGCGTCACAAGGTTCCACTGACACAACAATCTCACTTTTACAGTTTTGACTCGAGTGAAGTCGAGTCGTTTTCAATTCACCTCCGAGTCAAGTCCGCGAGTCCAAGTCAGCGAGCAGACGGTCGAGTCCGAGTCATGATATTATGACTCGAGTCCGAGTCCAAGTAATTGTGTTGACTGCTCGGTTTACGGTTAAAGTCTTTTTAAACCTACTTTTTATAACTCTGTTTGGTGATATCGAACGGTCATGTTTATAACATAGCAAATTTTCTCATTTTCATCAGTTTCTGGTCGCATTTTCAAGTACCAGTACCAATAGACGAGAGCCTAATAGTGCGGTGACTTATCGATTCTCCGAAATTACAATGAAATCTCGGTCTTGGCCGTCTGAGTCTCGAGTCATATGACTTGGTTTGTGTCATGTGCAATGACTCGAGTCCAAGTCGAGTCAATACACAGACGACTCAAGTCGAGTCGTTCCCATATTTTGAGAAAATGAGTCGAGTCAGGTTGACTCATCAGAAAATTGTGACTCGAGTCATTACAACCATGGCGAACACACGCTAATTGAATTACTTATACATGTACACGGCGGCATATATAGGCCTACGCTTCTACTGCCGCAGGTTGGCCACCCCTGCCTTAGAGCTAGCGGAACAAATAGGCTCGATTACTTAAAAAAATGGAAGTAACACATGACTGACCACCTATGCCAAACTCGCTTTAGCAAATTTCTATCCGTAGTTGTAAACGGGTAGCAACGTTTTGCCTCGGTAGCATGTAGCGAGTCCTCTGCCAGGACAAAAGCAAGCGTCATCCTCACCTGTTCGAACCATCAGTCTTGTTGGCCCGTTCGATCACGGTACCCTTGGTCCAAAACAGGTAGTCGTCGTAAAGCGCAATGGAAAAGAAGATGTTATCGTTATCAGCAAATATCCTCCTCTTGTCTCCGCCTGTCATGTTGGACGAAGCGATCTCGTTTGCGTCCAGGTCCACCCAGTAGAGACGCATTTGCTGGAAGTCAATGAGCAGCGAGTTCGCCCGTCCCACCAAGCCGTCGCCGAGCAAGACGGTCACCATGGACCCGTCCATCCGGGCCCGGCAAATTCTCGGTCGCCCACCGCCCCACTCCGACCAATAAATGAACCTGGATGAGAAAGGTTCTGGTTACCGTGTAACTGGATCAGCAGATTAAAGAACGATTGACATAGCCATAGCAGAATTCATCGTTTCAACATTGTGATACCACTTGAATTAGTGTGTTAGTGTGTTATGGACGCACGGTAAGTGAATTCACTGTTATTAATAATAATAATTACTAGTGCCTTCGACAACTCAAAAGTGTGCCTCCCTAACTTCCAGTTTTTTTAGGTGGTAAGGGAGCGGCTACCATTTTCTCACAAAGACCTGGATACTGCATACTTTGTTCTCTTAGTTTTAAACCGAGTTTGAGGGTACAAACCTTTAATAGGCATGTACCTTTTAATAATATAGTCATTATGTATATATATTAAAACTCTAAAAGCTTTAGGAACTGGTTTTGTTTACAAAAATATCAACTTGACGTTCTGGCAGATATTCCTTGAAAGTGATGGCGAATATCAAGTCCGAAAACAGAAACCGAATGTGTGCGCCTAGAAATTACTGTCGATGCGATGTCAGGAAATTTACGTCGCGCATCGAGCAATTGGTGGAGAGTAAGCAAAAATTCCATTAAAGCAGTTCTACGGTAGTTTGCCAAAGTCGATTCCAATCGCACAAAACCGAGTCACTTACCCGTTGTTGGGATCCACCGTCAGACTCGACGGCGTATGCAAGTTCTGCCGGACGACGGGCCTGCGGCTCGAGCCGTCGACTTTTGCCATCTCGATGCGGTTGCTGTCCGAGTCGGTCCAGTAAATATTACGTCCTATCCAATCGATTGCGATGTCTTCCACGGTGCCGACGCCGACCGTGACGATTTCTCGCAAATCGGTACCGTTCATGTTGGCTCGGAATATCACCTTAAAAGAAAGCGCGATTTGCACGTTGATTTCAACAGAGGCGGTCAAAGGTAGGTACTCTTTTTGCCTTCTTGACCAAGTGGGTATGATTTTCGACTGCTTCTATCTATTTATATTATACAAAGTATCTTTAGTATATGTTTGGAACACGTCAAATTATAAGTGACATTGGATAGTATATTCATATTGAAATGAACCTTTTCCAACCATTTTCGGCTGACACTCGTCAGGGGTAATCGTCAGCGGCTAGTAGAGAATTGGGAAGAACATTGTATATCAACAATCGCATCACAAAATATGACGTTGCCAGCATGAAATTTCGAATACGAGAGTGTTCAATGTACTATTTTTAGATGGTTTATGGTACAATGAACGCTCTCTTATTCAAAATTTCGATGCTGGTAACGTCACATTTTGTGATACGATTGTTGATATACAATGTACTTTCCAATTCTCTACTAGCCGCTGACGATTACCCCTGACGAGTGTCAGCCGAAAATATTCGGGTTCATTTCTGTTATGTTCTTGATCTTGTTTGAACAATAACTCAATACGACGAGGTTGCAATACGAAATCAGTATATTTTACAGCAGTATGACTTTAAGGCAGCGACACGATCCGGAGTACAGTTAAATGAAAAGACGACGAGACAACAGAACACAGGATATAAATACAAGCGCGACACACAAGGAAATAATGATTGGAGTTAATTACTAGTCCTATAGAAATTAGGAGACAATTAGGAAACAACACTGAACGTAAATGCACGAACATAACAGTCCTCCCCTGTAAGTTAGAGGGTTGCCCACATTTACGTAGGTCTATAGAAATCGGGGGGGTTTCCTATTCCTAAAAGGATAACGTCTAACCGACGTACAGGCAGGACTAGCTGCAGGACCTTGTGCCCTCTTCCTAACCAATGGTTGCTCAGCTTGCGACTGCGGAGGCTGAGCAACTTCCTGTGTGGCTGTATTATTATGGCCAGCTGAAATCAAGCGTGGTTGGAGTTGGTTTTTGTGCCTCTTCCAATACCCATGATCTGTTTTTATGATGTACACAACACGCCCCAGTATTTCCGTCACCACGCCAGCAACCCACTTTGGTCCGCTTCGGTAACTGCGAGCGTAAACCGAGGAACCAATCTCGAAATGAGTGACTGATTGTCCAGGCGTAACGGGTTTCGATTTGTCAAAGGGCGAGCACAAACTTAACAAATTGCGCGGCTGTCGACCATGTAAAATCTCGGCAGGCGTTTTCCAGTCTATGCCCGGGTGCGGTGCACATCGGTACGTAGCGAGAAGTGTTTGGAGCGCGAAGTTGAGATCTTTTCCCCCGTCGCAATTTTTAATTAATCCAGCTTTTAAAGTCTGGACGAAACGCTCCGCTTCCCCGTTCGAGGCAGGGTGAAAAGAAGGTGATACGATATGGCTGATTGCCAAATTAGAGCAAAACGTATCGAATTCATTCGATGTGAATTGCGGCCCGCCATCCGTGGCAATTGTTATGCCTTCGATAGAGAAGACTTCCCTCAAAGCGTTGACCACACACAAGGTTGTGGTAGAACCGACATTCATTACTTTAACGAAAGGATATTTCGAATGCGCATCGACGATGACAAGAAACATTTTATTGTTTATTGGACCTGCGAAATCCAAGTGAATTCGTTCAAAGCTTTCAGACGTTTTGGGCCATTTGCGATACTGACGATCAGGCGTTTTCATTACTTTACGGCAAGCGTCGCAACTCTTCACGAGATTTTCAATGTCGCGATTAATGGAAGGCCATGCGATGTAACGTCGAGCCATCTGCTTCATTTTCGCGATACCCCAATGTCCTTCGTGCAACAATGATAAGACTCGCGAACGAAGTGACTGCGGAATTACTACGCGCTGAAAACCATCAATACTGAGCATGACAATGTCTTCGTGCAGAGAAAGCCAACGTTTGCGAGTCGAAAACCAAGAAAAATCATCAATGTGCGTCTTTGGATTCCAATTACCATGAGTGACAGATAATTTTACTAGTTTCATGGTTTTGTCTTTCAGCGTCGCGTCGCGAATTTCATTGCGAGTTAACGGCAAGCCATCGAATGCCATATTAATAGCGTGAACGATCTACGCGTTTTCACGAATTTCCAGTTCGTCAAACTCAGGGTCTGGACCCTTTGGTAGGCGAGATAAACCGTCGGCGTTTCCGTGCTGATTGGTCGGTTTATAGCGAATGTCATATTGATAAGCCATGAGCGTTAGTGCCCATCGCTGTAAACGTTGCGCTGTAATCACGGGAATTTTCTTGTCTGGCGAGAAAATAGCTAAAAGCGGTTTGTGGTCCGTTACGAGCGTAAATTTTCTACCACACAACAATTGACGAAATTTAGTGACTCCGTAAATGATTGACAGAGCTTCCTTCTCGATTTGAGAGTAGGATTTTTGCGAATCCGAAAGCGTTTTCGATGCGTGTGCGATCGGTCTCTCTTCGCCATTGTGCTCGATTGAGAGGACAGCGCCGATTCCAAATTGAGAAGCATCCGTTGACAAAATGAGCTGCTTGTTTACATCATAATGAGCTAACTGCGTAGCGTCGATTACGTCGTTTTTGAGAATGCAAAAAGCTGCGGCACAGTCCGTATTCCAAATGAATTTCGCGTCTTTTTGAAGAAGACGGTACAAGGCAGCGGCTTTATTCGTGAAATTAGGAATAAACGCGCGATAATAATTGACTTTGCCCAGGAATGCCTGTAGCTGGCGAACATCCTGAGGTTTAGGCAACTGTTTGATTGCTTCAACGGATTTGTGAGACGGGCGTTTGCCGTCCTTGTCGATTATATGACCAAGGTACTCGATACTACTTTTGAAAAATTCACATTTAGCGAAGTTGACGGTGAAACCGTATTCGGTGAGGCGCTCAAAGAGTAGCGATAACTTGCGAAAATGATCGCGTTCATCAATGCCAGTAACGATTATGTCATCGATAAAACTAGCAACACCGGGTAAGCCGGCGATCATGGCATCAATACAGCGTTGAAAATTTGCGGGACTAGATGCGACTCCGAAACACATGCGTCGATAACGGAATAGACCGAATTGCGTGTTGATGACACACAAATTCTTCGCATCATCATCTAATTCTAGCTGAAAATAAGCATCGGCAAGATCAATTTTCGTGAATATACAACCACCCTGTAACTTGTGAAGAATTTCATCCAAGGAGGGCAGGGGATGTTGATCTATCTGAATTTGTTGATTCAACGCTTTGAAGTCACCACAAATGCGTACTGATCCATTTGATTTAGTGACGGCAACAATTGGTGCTGCCCAATCACTGTAATTGATTGGTTCGAGAATACCTTGATTGACTAATCTATTCAATTCGGTTTGAACAGCGATTTGCCTTGCAAACGGCAAAGGACGTGGCTTGTTGAATACGGGCTTGGCATTAGGTTTCAAGTGAATTGTCACCTTTGTCTTGGTGCATCGTCCTAATACATTAGAGAAAACAGACGGAAATTTGGACTGAAAAGATGCCAATTTGTCGTTCGAATCAGAAATGTCAATAGTATTACATGATTGCGATTTGACCATCTGCGAGGAAATTGCATCCAAAGCAGAAGTTCCCTTAGCGGTCATGGTGAAAGCATCGCTCCAATCGAGACCAAAAATGTTTTGCCCACGGTGTTCGTCGAGAACTACCAATTTTAAGCCAACTCGAACTTCAGAACCCACCTGCACGGTTACAGTGCAAATACCTTTCACTTTCAATGGCTTGTCGCCATACGCTACGAAAGAGCAATGGTATGCTGAGAGTTTCGGAGAGCCCAAAGTTTTGTACCCAGTCAATCCCACCATGGCGGAGGGTGCACCAGTGTCCCACTGTGTCGGCAACGGAATGCCGTTGATGCTGGAGTTGATCCAGAGCTGGTTTCCTACGCGTCGATATAGTTGATCGATGTCGAAGGAAAGGAGTGGTACTGAGCAGAAATTGACGGATGTGACCTGTTGCGTGATACTAGGTTTGGTAGACATGCACACAGGTTTGATATGACCTTTACGACCACATTTCTGACATACTGCATGTCGATATTGACAGTCTTTTCTCTGGTGATCGATGAAACAGCGGCTGCAGGATTTCAGTCTTTCCGGGAAGTTGCCCTGAATGGATTTGGAAGGTTTTTTCCCCTTCTGATAGCTTCCAGTCATTTTGTTGACGATGGAAGTATCTTTACCGTTACTCTCGCCCTGGATAACCCTATCGGTTTCCAGCGTTCTCACGTATGTTGCAGCTACTTTGAGAACGTCGTCAAGGGATGGATTGGTTTGTGTTAGACAATGCCGTCTCACATCCGCGTGCGGCGTTTCTTTAATGATGAGATCGCGCATTAGCTCATCAACGTAGCTCTGATCACAGCCATCTCTTGAGCATATGAAGTTGCAATCCTTGGAGATTCCGCGTAGAGTTGCGATCCAATCGGCGTACGATTGTCCCGGTTGCATTTTGCAATTGTAAAATTCGTACCTGGCTGCTTGCACATGAATGGAGTCCTTGAAGTGTGTAGACAACTTCTCGGTCAACGCGTCGAAAGTTTGCGCACTGACATCAGCAGCACCAAACAAATTACGTAGGAGCGAGTACGTTTCAGGTCCAACCCATGAGAGTAGACACGCTCTTTTCTTCTCCATGTTGGAAATGCCATAAATTGCAAGGTGATGGTTGAATCGTTGCAGATATTGGTCCCATTTCTCCTTTGATTTTACAAACGAATCAAACTTGGGAGCGGTAGCTTCAGATGTTGACGTACCGGGACTCAACCTCTGCACTAATTGCGATATGGCTTCCTCATGCTGTAGCTTTTGCTGTGCCATATCTTCTTTGTGCTGTGCGCGTTGTTCCGCCATCATTTCCTGCTGCTTCTCTAGAAGCTTCAATATACTTGCTTCCATGATATATACTCGTCGCAGAAATAACTATGAATCCGACTTCTGACACCAATTGTTATGTTCTTGATCTTGTTTGAACAATAACTCAATACGACGAGGTTGCAATACGAAATCAGTATATTTTACAGCAGTATGACTTTAAGGCAGCGACACGATCCGGAGTACAGTTAAATGAAAAGACGACGAGACAACAGAACACAGGATATAAATACAAGCGCGACACACAAGGAAATAATGATTGGAGTTAATTACTAGTCCTATAGAAATTAGGAGACAATTAGGAAACAACACTGAACGTAAATGCACGAACATAACAATTTCAAAACGAATATACTATTCAATTGTATATTGAAGCTCCGCACCTGCAAGAAGCTCTATAAGTGAAATTGTCATAAAATCGCGTGAAATAATCCCAGTGTCATATAGTAACTGAATACGTTTTCTGAAATAGTGCCTATTTGCGCTGTCACTAGTAAGTTTGTCTTACTCACGAAGGTGCGTCTTGCAATTTTTAAAGAAGCCACCTCTGATTTACAGCTAAGTGTGCGGCACCTCAAGCAAATTTACTCTTTGAAACTACATACTACTTCCACTACTGATTTTCTACTTCCACTTTTCTACTAGTATCGCTACTTTCTTCTACTTCTACCGCCACTGGATCTCAATCGCTTTTTCGTTACCACCCAGTACCCACCTTGTGATCTGAGTCGGTCCAGAACACCGTCTCCGTTTCCACGAGCGAATCCAAGACGGTGGCGTCTATGTTCGGTTTGAGAGAGACCTCGACACTTGCGGAAGGAGCTATCTCCAGAGATATCCTATGGACGCCGTCCGCTCCGAGCGTAAACAGGAGAAACGCTTCGGGTTTGAAACAGTTCATTTTGTCGGAGAGCAGCTCGTGGCCGTCCGGACACGCACATCGCACTCCCTGAAAGTCAACGCTTGATTCAATCGACGAGTTCACATCGAAATTATATAGTGCAGTGGTTCTCAGCTGCTGGACCGCATCAATTTTATTCTCAATTGCAGAATGTAATAGGTCAAAGGCTTGTCCGTTTAATTATCGAAATATAAAAGCAAATTTCAAGTTGTTATAGTATTTAGAACGTAATTTGGAACGCTTTTTGCCTAACACACAGTTGATGATCACACTTTCGACATATCCTACGTCAAAATACTTCAAGTGGTCTACCAAACTGTTTAAAAAGCCTACTAGTACAAGATAAGATTACGCGAATTTTGACAAAGATAATGGAGTAAGTAGCCAGTCAATGTCAGCGATAATTTAACAAGTCATGTTGAAAATAGAAACATTTCCATCCTTCAAAGAATCGAAAAAATCAAACGACAGATCGAAAAAGTTCTTCCTACTCAGCAAAGGATAGGAGATATCCACACGAAAACAAGCAGCACCCGAGAGTGACATCAGCGTTAGCCACAACCATAACGTCACCAACATACCCGAGGAGTATACAAACAAAGATGCGAGCATCCGCCGTTGTTTTTCACGCAAGCATTCTCGGCCGCAATCGGGGTGACGCTAGACGCTTTGATACCCATCAAATCGGGCAGCTCCTCAATCATCGCGTGTCTCGATTTACGGTCGAAGACCAGCATCCTCTCCACTTTTCGCTTCCCCCAATCCGTCCAGTACAGATAGTCGTCCAAGTAGCTAAAAGAGCGGATATTTGAGGATACCGCAGAGGTACAGAACTGCAATATACAATCGAATAGTATATTCATACTGAAATAAACCCAAATATTTTCGCCTGACACTTCAGAAATAATCGTCAGCAACTCGTAGAGATTTAAAAAGAACTTTGTATATCAACAGCGAAATATTGTATACATGTGTATTAGTATATGTATTATGTATATCGAATATTTATTCACCGATTCGAAGGCTTCCTTGGGGTTAAGCCTGCTACCCCCGCGAATCATAAGAGCACAGGGCATGAAGTCCCGGTATTTGTTTTTTAATATTGACAAATGTCACGAATCATCACCGCGAAAGTAAGCCTGTTATTTGTTTGGACACACAGTCCGCTATATACCTTTTACGGGTGAGCGAAAGTCAACACAGCATGAAGGGAAGTCTATGCCTTTCAAATCAAGTAAGGAACACTACTGCACTATGTCCATAGAAATGCAGTCTTCAAGCACGCCAGATTATTTATCGGAATCTGTCGTCCGATAGCGATGCTCAAAGTGACAGGCAGCGCAAAGAACTCAAAATACATTTGAAGCGATTCCAAAATATGACGGCTACATAATTCGATCATGATTAACCCCGCTAGAAAGTACTTAGAAGGAGCACCTGTCACCGTAATGCCTGCGCGACGCCACAACAATTTCCTCCGATCAACACCTGGCGCGATTTACTCATTATTTTTATAGACACGGTCGAGAAAACTCGGTCAACTCGATCGTGCCCAAAAACGAA
This sequence comes from Botryllus schlosseri, assembly GCF_051294905.1. Taxonomy (NCBI): domain Eukaryota; kingdom Metazoa; phylum Chordata; class Ascidiacea; order Stolidobranchia; family Styelidae; genus Botryllus; species Botryllus schlosseri. The sequence continues at coordinate 8,954,629 of NC_137249.1, read as the reverse complement.
ATCCCAAACTTATCAACGGGGCGAACGGATTCAATAGGCTCTTATCGACAATAGTCGCCACTTTTCACTCAAGTACCTGAAGCCGAATATGTGAGGAATCTTCTCTTGCAAAAGCACGCGCCTGCCACTTCCGTTCAGTCCTATTACTTCAATTTTGTCCAACGACGCTTCTGCCCAGTACAGCAGCCCTCTCTTGTAATCAATAGCGAGGCCTGGAAACATGCGACATTAGCGCAACTGCGCATTTGAAAAATTCTACCGTTTACCGTTCGGCCAATGTATGGAGGTGTTCACGAACACGTGACGGTCGCCACCGTCCATGGACGCCCGTTCGATTTTCGGTATGCCCCAGTCGCTCCAGTACATCTGGCCCTTGGACGGGTCAAGCACGATTGCACTGCACAAAAAAAAAGTTGTGCGTATTAGAGATTAGATACGCATCAAGACGATATGTGCGTGAATCGGCAACGGGAAACCGCATCGAAGAATGGTCATACGACTCGCGAGCCCCAAGATGGAAATTTAGTCAGCAATCCAGTCACGGAAATCAAGTCGACAACAAGTCACCCTAAATGACGCAAGGACCCTATTTCAAATTGTTCCACAGGTGGGCAAGTATCCTGGACAGAAGTGAAGGGCAACAGACTCAAGATTATAATGGGCAGTTTGAGAAAGTGGGAAGTATCGAAATTAACCTGAATATTTTTGGCTGACACTCGTCAGGGATTATTGTCAGCAACCGAGTAGAGAATTGATATACAATGTTCTTTCCAATTCTCTACTAGTTGATGACGATTACCCCTGACGAATGTCAGCCGAAAATAGTCAGGTTTATTTCAATACGAATATATTATTCAATCGTATATTGTATTGGAAAATAGGATATTCCACAAATTTGATGATAATCCGATTACATCCATGAAATAGGACTTGCTTTCAGAACATAACTATGTCCAAGGTCGACACTTTACACCAGCGAATTCAAGGTTACATTACCGCACTTTAACAGTAACAATATGCGTTTCTACTTCTTGGTAATTCCATAGCAATATATTACTGAACATATCGATACCACCGTAGCGTCGCCATATCAAAACGACATCCCACTCATGTACCACGAATTGTAAAGGAGCTTACAGAGAACTGTGATCGTTCCGCTAACTGACATGCCTCGTTAAAACTTCAAGGAAAAGTCCATCAAACGGATTAGCGCGAATATGGGGAGCGCACTCAGAAACGCACAAAAGACACAAGTGATCATCATCATTGTAAACGGGCGCTCCGATTTTTTATCGAGTGGTTATATTTGCGGCTTTCACGACAATTGGATAACACCAATCGGACTCACCGGGGACTTTCTATGCCCTCTTCAATGATGACTTTCTTTGAAGTGCCATTCAGTCGCGACACGGCAATGTAATGCCGCAAAGCCTCCGACCAATAGATATTCCTCGCCACCCAGTCCACGGCGATGCCGTCGCATTGCTCGATATCGTGTGAAACTATTTTTTCTTCCACTGCGCAAGCACAAATGTCATGAAACAGTTACCGAGTATCACCGGAAGACTTACTTGTTCCATCTAATTTTGCTCGAAGTATAGCCTCTTCATGTTCGACTGTGCTGCTCCAATACACCATATCGTCGACAGGATCATAATCTATGGCCACCGACGATGAAATGCCGTTAAACGGCAGCACGACATCCGTAAAATCAGGAGTGTCGAGAGATATGACGCGTATATCTGGACGTCTGGCTAAGAGCAGGATGCGTTCCGGCCCTACGCGAAAACTGAAGTTGAAATATTTGCGATGTGGAGCTCTCGAATCTAACGTTACCTTGTTTGCACGTTTTCCCATCCGGCTGTAGCAAGACGCCAGTAGGGCAAGCGCATGTGTAGTTTGGGCTTTTCGGTGAAATGAGACATAAATGTGAGCATCCGCCGTTGTCGAAACCACAAGGATTCGGGGCTGAAAACGACAATACAGAGTATAATTGTGCATGCTGCACTTCCACGCCACCGTATACGTCATAGAAATTTAATTGTGTGGCATGTCGGCGGAATAAATGGTCAGAATGAAGTTAGAAAAGATCAGTCGCCCTCTCGAATAAGTCTCCTAAATTGTGTACACAGTCTTTAAATCAGTCAAACGGAACCTAAAATTTCATACCCGTGAAATCTAAAACATACTAACTGGAGCATGACACTTATGATTCAGAGTTTTGATGACATAAAAACTATTGACGCCCAAGTAAGTTTACACAAATTAGATTTTATCATACACTGAGTCATGTTATTATATGTGTAGCATCAACTCTAATGACAGGTCGCACGGCTTTTAGACAACCTTAATTGGAATTCTGATGGAGCACTTGTGGCAAACAAACAATGGGCTTAGGAATAGATAATTTTCTGAAAAGTCGCATTTATTATGGATACATGTAATTTGAACAATCATGTTAGATTTCGTAGTATGGGTGACACTAGCCGTGAATAGTCTGATACTATTGTGACAATTACAGTCTTTGTCCTCGTACCTACTCGAAAGTAAGGCCATAAGCTCATTTTAACATTGACCTAATAGTGATTGATGGATAGGAATTTCAAAGAGCGGGAATTGAAAATCTAATGACAATTTTGACCCAAGTATTTTTGCAAAGTTAAATATGAAGAATAGAAAGATAAAACTGGAGGTCTCAAAAATTGCGAATCGTATTTTAGATTATCACAGTACGGTGTTGTTATAATGATTACAAAAATCGAATTACCAATCGAAGATATTAGAATAATTCCGATTATCAAAGGAGATAACTAGGCTTAAAAGGCACATATTACTGGCACGCTTGTGTAACCTACACATATACACAAACAGATGTATACACATTGACAAGTTCAAATCAATGCAATCTGGTCTGACCTAGAACCGGTACTTCGGAAGTTCCAATAGTTTGAGCTTTCATTCCACGTTCAAGTATTGGAACGATCATCCACGACATTAGAATCCCGAGTACATATTTCAGAAACATGAAATATTTTGACATAGGGAAATGTGTTGCATGTAGGACAACTTCGTTAGGATAAGGATAAGCTGCATTTAAAAATTCAGTTTTTATGCTCACAGGATTCAAGCCCAGGATAAAACTTGACTAATGAGATATACTTTCTTCCCTCTACTGTATAACTTTCAGATTCGTGGGTACAACAGCTACTTCTGGGTCATTTTCGGCAAAAATCCTTTAGAGTACGGCAAAGCCATACTATATTGTGGAGGCAGAACCTGGTATAAGTCAGAGTGACAATTTCAAGTATCAGGGCGACAAGTGAAAAAATGGGATATCACTTTACTCTGCACTAACCTCGTGACCAAATACTGTCTTCGGCAATTGTGAATTTTTGGCAGGCTGCATTTCACCAGCTGATACTTCCTCGCCCAGTCTAGAAACATCACTAAATAATCACTGATACTATTCAACCTTATACAAATGTCCTCTCATTCCACATTTCCTTATTATTACAGGATCTAAAAATTCCAACTGTTCACAGTGCATTATTGCCAGTAGAAGTTGAACACATCTAATAAAGACCTTTGTGAAATTATTATGTAAACAACTGCACAGACATTACTGGAACCCCAGCCTTAATATTATTGAAACTAAACTTGAACTACTACACTGTCTTACCACTGTGTTAACTACACCAAGTCTTAACACTAACTGTACTGCAGTTCTTTACACAGTCTTTGCCACGATCTCAACATTTTGTTGGGAATCCCACTAAACTATATGAAACAAAATCATCCAATTGCCTCAAGGGTGCTGGATAATCTACTTTTTACAGTGGCCTTCTATATTTTCCAACAGGTATCAGGAGCCCATAGCTCGTTAGGCGCAAATTACAGGTAACTGTACACCGGAACCCTATACTGGTTAACTAATAAAGTAGACACCGTTTAATCGTGCATAAAAAAACACTGGAAAAGCACGGCTATGGGAAACTCAGAGGGAGCATAGGTCTAATGTCTTGTAGAATATTAAAAACAATAGGCAATGTACCAATGTAGTGCGTATTCACAGCAGACACCACGAGCAGAAAAATGACAGCAATAAATCAACAATATTCCATTTCAAAAACTAGACTCATGTTGTCAACCCTCTGCGAACATTGGCATAAATCTTAGTTCACTGTTCCATAAGGAAATAACTGTAAAAGGGTTAAGATCTGAAAATGTAACTCGAGACGTTGATGCAGAAAATAGAAACGCTATGACGCACCAGATTCAAGTAATTGGACTGCCATTATTATCATACTTTTTGTGTGGGGAGAAGATATTCAAAGAGTTGAATTGATACCAGGCGTGCTTCAGTACAACTAATTCGAACTGATGCCCACACCCAGCACCACAAATGATGTTTACTATACCATCTGCACAGACCAACGCCAAGTCAAGGAATAATTATCAAATTCGGGCCATTTCTCAAGTATTTATCAAAACATTGGCGATGTTGTGGAAATACAGAAAGTGTGAGTCTGACTCGAAGTCAATGTATTGGCCGAGCTCTGCTGCAATACAAACAACTTACTGGGGTGAAAACATTCAAGAGGTTTGATGTGATTGAGAAACTTTTTCAATACACATCACTGGGGATAATTAAAACGAGGGGTCTCAGACTAGCAACGACCAGCTTACCAGACCAGGCCAGGCAAGGACGTCACAAGTTGAAAGAATGCGTTAATTCTTTCACAATTCACAAAATAATGTTCTGTATAAAGTGTGTGGAATCGTTTTATTGAGTTCTTTCTGCTCTAGCTACAACGCCTGGACGTCACACACTTCTAAAAGTTTTTTTTTTCAATGTGAAATAAGATATATCGCTGTTGCACGACCATTTGCCCGAATTTCACTATATCAATCTCACATAACGCTAAAAAGCAATGTCAAAATCATTGGAGCTGTAGACTGCTAAATATCAGAACCCGCTCATGGGCTCATAAGAAAATTGAAACAGTGCGTAGTTGACTTTCGGCCTACGTCCTTTGTCAAAGTTTGCCATCACTGATGGCATGTTTTTTTTATGCATTTGAAGCAAAACTAAATACCAAAGTGTAAGATTTTGATTATCGTAATCTTATGGTCTGCGGTGTCTTAACAGTTTGAAAAGGGGCCCCTAAGCTAAAGAAGTGCAGTGTTTGTACTAGATGTGACATATGATGCCGTACAAAGTAGTGGCTCAATATACCTAACGAGGAAACAGATCATTGAAGTAGACTTCGTTTATGATGTTGAAAATGTTTGTCACAGCTCGAGAAAATAACAGCCTAAAATTGATTGTTTATTGTCTTTAGCGATCTTGATCAAAATAAACCCTCTGGCTGAATTTTTATGCTATCAAGGATAGCTGAAGTACGGAAATACACTAGCCTTTCCCTGTTCAAAATCAGAAAATCGCAGCCATGAAACCAGGCTAGGGAAGTATACAATACACATTCTGGAAGAGGAATTTTACAAATACTTGCAACACGACAAATGTACCTTGTTTCTGCCTGCCGGGTCCGTACGAGCGTATATCGTGTAAGGTGGAAATATCGTTTTTAATGACCGTCTTTTGTCCTGTACCGTTAATGCCCGACGAATGGATTGAGTTAGTAGCCCAGTCCGTCCAATAAATGTGATTTCCCGACAGAGTAATGGAGAAAGGATGTCGAAGCAATCCGCTCGACATATCACTTTCCGAGTCATAATTCCCAGTATTATCTCCAGTGCTGTAAGGGGTGTTTCTTACAACCACTTCCCTGAATAGAGAAAGGCAGCGAGATTAGAGTGGTTAATAGAAATTAGACACCGACATGATTTTGAAAACAATTGAAACCGCAATAGACATGATGGCGTTCCAACACGGATAGCTGAACAGTGGATAGAGTAAACCAGTGGTTCCCAAGACATTTTCAAATCAACCCATTTTTAAAAAAAGGAAATTTGCAATCCGAAGTAATAGTTGTCATATTTTGACCGATCGAATAACTTCATATGTAAAAATAATGCCTTTCATTTTTTTTTAATTGGGACATATTTTAACTTTTTAAGTATAAGCGGCATGTAGGCTTCAACTACCAGCCTGTTTCGCTGTTTAGTTTTCAATGCACACATGACACTGAATGGGATCAGTTTTCAAGTCACTGTGGCATACACTTTCGACAGGCAAGCCAAAAAGTGGATATCTGAAGAATGGTAGCTTTATGTTCAATTTGTTCAATTTTCAAAATTGGTCCAACTATATTCTCGTAGGAACTTGAAAGCAATGTCTCCATACTAGAAACAGCGGCACAGTCATTTCACTGTGATTGCCGACGTAGTCGATTCACAAACAAACTGGGTCTTGTTGCGTTTCGAATAAGGAGAGTTTACGTTCCAAGCGCTCTTGCGTTAGCTGGTAGCAAAATGTTTTGAAACACTAATATCACTACTATATGTGGCAATCGCATTCGAGAGAGCTAATTAGCATTTTTTGTAATGTCCCACTCAATCTCGTCATTAAACACTTCAGGACTCTGAGTATATATTTTTAACTTTAATGATCGCTTCATGTTTTGAATTATTTTTATATTTTGGCTCAGATATAGTATGCTTGAAAACTAGCGACCCAAAAAATTAATCAGGCCACCTAACACATCTAATATCAGAAATCGTTTTCAAAATTTTATTCTTTGAATACATGAGCGTTAGAGTTTTATTTTGTCTGCTATCTGATGATTCTCACGAAGTCCTGATTGCATGCGAATCTGTGACGTCACAGTTACACAAAATGTAATTTCGTACCGGGCATTGATCGCAAGATTAAGATTCAGTGCTGAATCATGTTTTGATACTCGTGCTTCGCATTATTAATCGTGCCCTGCAGTCAAATTGAGAGAAATGATCAGAGTGCATGCAGCCCTCTTCGACACACTTCAAGACACCTGTCTGAAAACGTCCTAGTATACAATCAGAGACCAATTCAACGACTAGGCCTATGATATTTCTTGTGAAATAGGCTATAGAACATCGGTGAGAGGTTTCCGATAATGCAAACCGATTTTGTATAAGGCTCAAGTTATATTGGCGAAAATCCTTATTAAAAAATTTTCCCTCGTCTTTCATGTTACAGGAAATAATACATTTCAATAGAGGAAATAATCAAAGCTAATACCTTCCAGATCCATCGGTATTCATCCTATTGATGTAATGGTAGTTGGCGTCGACCCAATATACTTTGTTTTCATCATAATCAATAGTTAGACCATTCGGCCAGTATATCCCATCTCTTTCCACGAGGACCTTTCGGTGTGAGCCATCCATGCCCGCCCTCTCAATTTTGGGATTCTCGCCCCAATCGGTCCAGTACATGTACCTAGAAGTACCAAAGTCCAACATAAAACACAAATGTAGTCCCAAGTGCTCACTAACTTTCCTCTTGAGCATGAGTAAAGTTCAGATATACCGGTACTCCAGAAATAATGGCTTCCAAGATATACTAAAAATCCTCCTGTAGGCTAGAAGTTGATAACAATGCTTTAAAATTATGTTTGGCAATAAATTGTGAATACATTTAAAATCCAAAACGAATCCATGAATGATTTTCTCATGATGAGAATAGATGCCTTGTAGTACAGAACTTCATGACACATTTGAATAACATATTCATATTTATTCTGGAAGATTTTCGGCCGACACTCATCAGGGGATACCGTCATCAATAAGGCGGGCATTCAAATAACTATGTTTAACAATAATCATTACTGGTATCGCTGACAATGATGTCACACAGAGTAAATACAAAGTTTGAAAAACGAGAGAACTGTAGCAGAGGCACGGAGATGGCGAAACAAAACAAATTAATGCACGATTTTCAAATGATACACATATTCTTTCAGTTGTCATAGACTAGGTTGACTCAAAGTGATGATGGTGGACTCAAAAACAGACAAATGAAATAAATTGCGACCCTTAGCCAACATAGAGAACATGTCCTAATGATAATTGGCAGCACGTGTATGATTTTCCGGTACGTGCTTGTCGATAGAAGACTTTTGACCCATGGCCTGGTTATGTTCGAGAACAAGCAGATTGTTTTGCTGCGATTTCATGATGAGAAGTAGCCTGGTTTTGGTGTTATGCATGTAGCTATTATCTGCGGTAATGAAGAAGATATGCTTCCTTCCAGTGATGACGTTTTAAAAATATGAATTATTTCTAATTCCATACTGAGGGAAGTAATTTCATCAAAAATACAGTTCATATAGAAATAACACGATAACAAAGTCACCTGCACCAGTACTTTCAACAGATCAAATCATTTTTGTCGTGCTTTTAAAGGGGTGTACGGTATCCAGTGTTGTTAGTGAGCACATTGGAGTGAAAAAATTCCAGATATTTCAAACTCACCCCCGCAAAGGGTCAAGCGCGATGGCCCTAGGTTGATCAATTTGATCCCAAACAAGAACGGTCCGGGCTCTGCCATCAAGTTCACTGACTTCAATATGGTTTGCATCAGAATCCGTCCAATAAATTTTCTTTCCAATCCAATCGCAAGCAAGACCATCTGGCTGCACTAATCCGGTGCTTATGACATCATGTTTACTCCGTTCGTCATATGAAACATTGGAGTATACAGACTGAATCTTTTTCTAGAAACAATTGATATAAATCAATGTAAGTATAGGTAATAGGCTGAACATGAATCTGAGCTCTAAATATAAAATTGACGTATTCTATTTGAACTATACACTGATCAGGTTTCGATGTTGATTTTTAAGATATTATGGCCTAAATAAACTTGTCTGAATTTTTCATGTTATTCTCAGGCATTAATTGTTGCTCACATCAACAAGGCCATTACTTTTATTTTGAAAGCAATAATCATCTGAAAAAAATGGATTATTCATATTGGTCCCAAGCACGGAGTGTGCTTATTTCAACTGTAAAAATCACATTTGTATATTCCTATACTGGAACATGAAAAAATCTTTCTTTTTACTTACAAAATCACTCGCGCCATCCACCCAGAAAATCATGTTGTCCGAGTAAATATAATCGCAGGACATAGTGTACTCAATGTCGTCAACAATCAACTCAACGGAGCTAAGGTTTTTCGTATCAATCACATGGATATTAGCTCGATTCCCGAGAAGAAGCTTGGTGCCACCGTCTGATTCTTCTAAAAAGAAGGCTTTATTCATAAACTACGACAATTTACCATATCGCGTAAAGATCAGATAATATTTTGTGCATATGGCCGGATCAGATCAAAACAACTGCAAGATTATGCCACTATTCCTACTACATACACATTACACATATGCTAAAGCTCATTCCATTAAAACAACACATCAAGTCGATTACACAAGAATAAAAACCAAAAAATGTATATCACGGAACAGCCTATACAGCTTCAACACATTGTATCACAAAATTTCAAAATAGTACAATTCCAACACATAAAAGATTTGGTTTATTAGCAAATTTTATCAGTTCAATACACCACAAAAATTGCGATACAACGAGAAGATAGGAAGGTGTCAAAACGACTTGGAGTAGTCTTTGGAATTAGACCCCCACCTTGGCCTAGGCCAGTGGTTCCCAACGTGGGCGATATCGCCCCCCAGGGGGCGATTTGGCGGTCTAGGGGGGCAAAAATGGTGATAGGGGGCGATGGGGGGCGAAAACAACGAAGGGGGCGATAGGGGGGTGATGGCGCGTTAAAACGGCTATATTGAAGTCGGGACCGTAACTACCGCTCCCCAACCCCCCCAATTGGGAGTGGAGGGGCCGAAATCAAAGGAAGCCCAATTTATTTCGTGAATTAACATGAATGATAGAGTAATTTTTTAGAAATTCATGCGACATTTTCAAAAGTTTTCGCGCTGCGCGCGATTTCATATTGGTATGTATCTTGATGTTAGGATCCCCGTCACCCAACAAAAATACGCATGATTTATGGAAATGGGAGACTTCGGCGTCGGCCATTACTGTGCCACGACGCACCAAGACATATGAAGTTACAGGCCATGTAACATGCGACTCCGAGAAGTGTGCCAGAACAATCAGCAGCGAGAAGACCTAGTTCGAAAGGAATGCCCTTGTGCTGACCGAAAACTTCGATATATATACAATATATGTTTAATTGTCCATTGGCGCCTCAATGGTTGGCGTCGAATGTTCCTGTCCTGGCGACCTTAACCCTACAGGACAAATGCCGTCCCGCAAGGAAACAATTATTTGACAGTAAAGAGATACCAATATGAAATCATGTGCGTCTTTTAGTTTGGTACGTCTTGACGATTTCCATATCTTCTGACATAGCACGAAATATTAGGCTATCATGTAAAGAAGTCAATATAACAACGATTCCGCCGAAGATGTTTAATTATTATTTAGGGGTCGTACCTTTTCCAACATACCACATCGACCATATTGACCGATTCAAATGTGAATTATATAAATTTGTCGAGCTTCACGCGTTTAGGCGAAATACGGTGACTCAACAAACAGTACATGAAATAGGGTAGGCCTATAGCTGATATGTAGCGACAAAAAGCCCACTGGCTAAGGGGGGGTCTGGGGTTTGGTTTATCACCATATGGGGCCAAAGACCAACGTTTTTTTTTCGGGGGGGGGGGTGACGAAGTGCTGTTTTTCGGTTCCCGATATTTGGGGGGCGATGATCGGTGTGGAGCTTCAAAAGGGGGCGATGGGTCGAAAAATGTTGGGAACCACTGGCCTAGGCGATGTAAAGAGGAGGCATGCACACTGAATGAAAAGTGAAAGAAGATAGTATAGAAAATGCAGGTGACAAAAATTGGGGTGGCAAATCACGGAAGGGACCTAGTGCAGTGAGAGCTAGAAAAATTCATGCATTATGGAGTAGGCTACTACGGCTTTTACATTAACAGTGGACATATTTATGTACCTTACTACCATTCAAATATGAACAAACTTACTTGAACAAGACGGACGCCATGCTTGCAGCGCCAGCAAAGTAAGGACAAACTTGGTCCTGACACAATCCATTCAGTTATCCGTTATCAGGCATATTTCTCACATTAATTACTATCCATTATAGTATACTTGCTTACGTATAAGAAAAATACAGAGAGTCGTTACCGGTACTCTGTCATAGTGATAACTATGTTGCGACCACGAATTTACCGGTAACGGACCATGAAAGCACTAAAGCAGTCAGCAGCAGCAGCGTTTCTTAAACTTTCCAAGACGCACCCCCTTTATGATCGTGAAAAATTTCGCGCCCCCTTATCGTGATATCACAAAATATTAAGAAGGTAAAACAGAATGCTAGAAACCCCAACGGTTAGTTTGATGGCATGGAAGGTTATGGCTGTTGATGAGAGTATTCTCGGATATGACATTTCACATTTGGACAACACTTGAGCAAAAACTAGGAAACAGAGGTAATAAATTTCTGTTGACTGCGGCTTCGCCCCCCAGTTCAAGAACCACTGCACTACAGCATTAGACTTACGATTTACAAGGACCAAAGTCGAAACAAGTCGACAACTCTCACTGTTTCCACTTCACTTCATCATAGCGCTGCCGTCAGAATGCCAGCTAGCCAGTCAACACTGAACTAAACACTGAACAGTGAACAGCTTTATCAACTGGAGTCATGACAGGAGAAAGCTACCGCACGGCGGCGCTTTTCGCATTCCCCGATTTTATGGACTTTTTCCGGTTACGTTTATTGACTTTATTGATATAATTATCGATAAAAAATCACTAGATTGTGATACAAATAAATATATAAAAAATTGAAACGACTTGGATCAGTATTTTTCAATCAAGTAGGCCTGAACCCGCCTTGACGGGGGAGATAGCGTAGTACCATAGCCTTTATAAATTATTAAATTATATATATCCCTGAACTGTGGGTGTCAAGATCGGTGTCTGATCTCCAAGACTATTCTATACTCCAATCGTTTCGGCACCTTCCTATCTTTTCATTGTATCGCAGTTTTTGTGGTGTTTTGAAATGATGAAAATATTAATAAACTGATACCGCTACTGACGGCGGGCACTGTAGGCCGAGGTGGATGTCAGTATAAAAGACCGCAACTGAGCGTCGTTCGGCATCCTCCTAGGCTCCTATCTGTTCATTACATCGCATTGTGTCTTATCGCAGTGTCTACTGTGTGTGTTTTGTTCAAATGAAAATATAAAACAACGATTATTGATATTTTGTTAGTATGCAGTGCCTGTAGGTATATAACAAGAGCAACACATGAAGAAGTAGGAAAACCGAATTTTGCACTGATTGAAAAGAACATACGAATGCATCAAATGTAAAAGCAACGACAATGTAGAGTCAGGACGGTAACAGCACTTCGTCAGGCTCCCCCAAAACGTTGGTTTTGTGCCCCCATAGGGCGATAAACCGAACTTCTGGAGGGCTTTTTGCCCCCCAGATCCGCCAAGACTGTACACTTTTTGCCGCTACTTACCATCTATATTGGGTGTCCGTGTTGTGAGTATATTACCATCAATTTTTATCCTCTCTTTGCTGCTCACGTAATCAGATGATTCACCGGTAGAGCTGAGGTGTGTTGGAAAAGGTAAGACCCCTAAATAATAATTAAGCATATTCGGCCGTACCCGTTGGTATAATGACTTCGTTACGTGATGCTATTTCGTGACCTGATAAGTAAAAAGATATTGAAATCGCCCAAACGTACTAAACTAACAGATTTAGCTTACACGATTTCAAATTGGTATTTCTTTACTGGCAAATAATGTTCCCTCGAGATGGTATTTGTCTTATGTGGGGCTCAGATCGCCGGGACAGGAACATTCGGCGCCAGCCATTTAGGTTAGGGTTGCCATACGTCCGGAATTTCCCGGACATGTCCGGAATTTCACTGAAAAATCTGCGTCCGGGAGGAATTTCTGAAATATGCTTAAATGTCCGGAATTTTGAAGGCTGGAATCAGGCTTAAAAGTTTTTCGTAAATCAACGTAAACAATATTATTTTCAAGCAGATTTATGCTATTCAAAATTGTTCTTCACGCCGCGCGCGAGTTAATGCAACGTATAATGATATTAGTATGGGCAACACCCTCTCCACAAAATGCAATCAAAATAAATATAAATAACCATCATTTACTGAAATAAGTCTGATTGTAATCGCAATTATAAGCTAACGGCATATTCCTAGAGTTGGTTAAGGCCGATTGGATGGCTGGATGCTTCAATCACAGACAGTGGTTCCAAATCTTGGGGTCGTCCGCCTTTATCTGTGGATCGTGATGATGTTGGACGTAATCAGCTTCCCAGGCCGTGAGTAAGTGTGGGCAAGCTGAATTTTTTTTAGAAATCAGCTTATCAAGTTTTAAGCTTTGCCACGGAACATTTTCAAGTGGGAAATGAGGTCGCGACCATAGAAGGTTGGAAATCACCGGATGTGCAACCTGCTGGTGCATTTTATAGTAGGCTAATATATCGGAGAATTATTATTATTGACAGAAAATTTAACAGCCAGATGCATACAGTAAGTGCCCAACAAGTTACATCACTGCCCTATGGTGGGCCCAAGATCAGTGCTTTTTTGGGCGGAAGGGGGGATAAATTAATGTTGTTTCGGACCTGATTAAAACACATAAACAGATAGCCGCACCGACCTAACTGTATAGCAGGGCTGTCAAACACAATCCTGACAGGCCAGACACGGCCAGCCAGATGATTTCATCTGGCCCGTGGAGGAATCTGTTGCAAACCCTAGCAAATAATAATCACCAGAGCTCACATTACAGATGGTCCAATTCATGACCTATGTTCCACTTCATTCCTGTATAGTGCATACAGTCGATGGGCAATGCTTTGCTAGTGTGACGTCATATTGACGGTAAATGTGTTACAACTCATTTCAAAATCCGCTAGGGGGTGCTAAAGAATGTCCGGAATTTGCTTCACAAAAATATGGTAACCCTAATTTAGGTGCCTATGGGCAACTAAACAGATGTTATATATCGAAGTTTTAGTCGTCAGAACAAGGGTAGTCCTTTTCGGCCAAGGTCTTCTCGCTGCTGATCGTTCTGACCAGAGGTGGTCAAAGTAATCACCGTCGCTACTCAAGTAGAACTCAAGTAGAAGTAGGAGTGGTGGTTCACAAGTAAGTAAGTAAGTAGGTATTCTACGCTTATTTTTGCCTACAAAACTGAAAACTGTCAAGTAGAAGTAGAAATGGTCTAAAATCACAACTACTTAATATGTATTGTGAGTAGGCAAAATCTTTAAAAAGTATAAGTACTTCGTTACTGACCACCTCTGGTTCTAACACACTTCTCGGAGTCGCATGTTACATGGCCTGTAACTTCAAATGTCTTGGTGCGTTGTGACGTGGTAATGGCCGACGCAGAAGTGTCTATGTCTATAAATCATGCGTATTTTTATATTGGGGAAGGGTACCCAATATTCAAGATACCCTACATCTACAACATTAAATTTGAAAAAATTGCATAAATTTTCAAAAAAAATGCTATATGATTTATGTTTATTTACGAAATAATTTGGGGCCCCCCTCGAGCTCGCGCCCCCTTCAATTGGGGGGTTTGGGGTTCGGCAGTTATGGTCCTGTGTAGAGGCATATATGCGAGATCCGGTAAAATTAAACGCAGGCTGACAAGGACGTGGAATCAAATATGTAATATCATTATAATGCGATTGTACACGTCCTATTTTTTACTCATTGTCCAGACCTATCTTCAGTTTAAGTTGCAGGTTTTAGGACATGGGCCATTTGAGATCATTATTAGTAGGGTTGCATTTAAAACAACCAGTGTTTTAAACAGTTTTACCACGTAGATATAGAACATTGGTACGGTATGGGTGTTCTGATGATGATGATGACCGCCGACGTAAAAATGCTGCAGTCCTGGTTAAAAATTTGGTCAAATAGTTCAACTATAGGCATAGGCGTAGCCAGGCGCGGGCAAACGGACCATTCCCTACCCAAAAAATAATTTTCGAAAATTTTCGTAAATTAACACATAAGATGAGATATTTTTGAACAGATGTATTCAACTTAGAAAATTTTATTCGCTTTGGCGCGATATATAGTGTCTGTATATTTTTAATTTTTGAGTTCCCGTCGCCTGTTGAGTTCCCGTCGTCACGAAATAGCAGCATGCTTCAAAAAAGTAATTAGTGACAATTGGTCTGCCCGACGCTCACCCTAGAGAAACACATGAATAGTTTTACCGTGTGGCGTGAACATATAGTTCAAGATGTATAATTACGCACCCTCTAAATCTTTGAAGACTGGAAGAAAGGCTGCATCCTTATCCTGGACACAGGCATGATAACAAACAAAGGAATATTCTAGTCTAGCGGTCGAGGATTAGGGTTCGCTGACTCCCTATACTACCATGTTGTGACGTTACGAAAATTGCCGATATCCCCCCTCTATATGACCGGAATCGATATATCTTTTAAAGTATAATATCGACTGGATATTATCAGCGAAACTATAAAATCGGTCGGACTCCAATAGATAGTTATCCCTGATAGAATAGGACTTGCAAAATTCCACGTCGCAGTGTCATCATTCCGCATTAGTTGTGCAATGTGCTCGGCGCAGGGATGCATTTTACAAGTTTTATGCCTTACATTGAATATGTTACCCGCACTGACCAACTATAGGTCGCTTACTCAAAACATCTGGTGTTTAAAACATACGCCGGATATATGAAGAAATATAAATTTCCAAATGCATGTATAGAAGAACATTTTTATCGCTGATCTTTTTATGTTATTTTTTGTTGTTATTTTTTTTTCATTCATTGTGTATGCCTCTCATTTACATGTGTAAAGGCCAAAGGGTCTTTGAAATTAGACACCTAGAGGCCTAGAGGCCTAAAGCCCTAGAAGTTGTAAAGAAGAGGCACGCAAACCGAATGAAATTTATAGTAGATAAAAAAGGACAAGCGATAAAAATGAGGTGACATGTGTCGGAAGACTCGGAAGGATACGTCGGCATATTATATCGTGGTCCGGTCAGGGATATCCCTGGGTCCGGTAAACCTCGAGCTCTGATTATTTCTTCATTCCGTAGAAGCTGATGCTTGCATTTAAAAATTGGAGAAGTCTAATCATTAGGGTTGCATTTAACACAAAACAACAATCAAATAAAAACAAACATGTTTAAAACAAGGCTCTACTTTGAAACGTTTTTTTCAGTCATGACGTCACGAATATTCAATTGTGGCGTCATAATGGATTGAGATTGACAATTGAAAATATAGGGTAAATATAGCTCCTTTGACGAAATATCTGTACCATAACGTTTGAACCGACTATTTTTTAGAGGATTCCAACCATCACATGTCGATATATGTCGGCTAAATCGGGTGGCAATTGTCCGCAGGCTCATACAACATGTTTTTTGGAAAGTATTTACACAATTATGGCATAATTTTACATCTTGAAAAAAACCTTTGTTTAACGGAGGACGATTTCAAGGGTTTCAGCAACCCCACATCGTATACGTCGACCGGGGCCTACGATAACTCACCATAAGTTATCGTAGGCCGCGCGTCGACTATTTTGTGCGCTAAACATCCGTAGGCTCATAATACACGGTTTTCGGACGCATTTACACAAGTATGGCACAATTAGACAACATTTGAAAAACACACAAGTTTGTTTTTTCGAAAAGGCATTTGTTTAATACACTGTTAAAAACATGATTGAAATGCAACCCAAACTGCCGTGTCTCGAAAATCCGCGCCGTCGATTTGACATGTACGAGTGCCGAAAATCCATTAATTTCCACAAAGATGGGTGGTGGTGGATGTAATAAAAACGCGTAGCGCATCCAACGACACCTTTGAGTCTGATCGTAACATACATGGCACCAATATCATCATTATTTTATTAATATAACGTTCACCCTATATATCAGTGGTCGGGAACCTATGGCTCGCGAGCCATACATGGCTCTTTTGGGCATAAGATATGGCTATTTGTGAATTTTTTTATTTTTGTGCTTAATTTATCTATATTGCAGCAGCCTGTTATTAAATCTTCAGCACGATCAGTAATTATTCTTGTGGCAGTATAAACATGTCGTGGAAAGGTTGATACAGTGGCGTATTCGGGGTTAGGGGCTCAGACCCCCTTTTCAAAACCCTCAAATTTAAGTTGCTATCACGCCGGCGACCAATATCACTCTCTAATTCGATGTATCCGCCAAGAAATCTTGGATTGCACGATACGTTGATTGATCAAAGAGAATTGTATACGTGGCGGCACCTGTATCACAATGCAATTTTCAAATACACATCGTTTTCCTAATCTACAGCGAGAAATGAACTACCGTGGAAGTGATATTCACAATTACAAATTCAAATCACAAACAACGCCATAGCTATCCACGTTCTTGATTGATAACGTAGCTTTGTAGTCGCTGTTGAAATATAGGCGTGTTGAGCAACGTTATGTTACCGCCGAATTGAGAAGTCGTATCGGAATCAGTGCGACAATAACATTCGATTAATATCAGTTATTATAAATTCTATGATATTTACAATGAATTGCGATATTTTACAGGCAAGGCATCGC
This sequence comes from Botryllus schlosseri, assembly GCF_051294905.1. Classification (NCBI taxonomy): domain Eukaryota; kingdom Metazoa; phylum Chordata; class Ascidiacea; order Stolidobranchia; family Styelidae; genus Botryllus; species Botryllus schlosseri. The sequence continues at coordinate 8,937,027 of NC_137249.1, read as the reverse complement.
CCGGCCGTGCCTCACCTATGCCTTACCTCTCCTTTCACGCTTTATTTCGAATGAAGGCCTCAACAATTATCAACCAGACTACAAAGTCATCAGGAATGCCATGCAACACCAAAAGAAGCATTAACTCTAAAACCGTGTAAAATGCAGATTCATACTTTTACTGCTGTCTACGGCTGTTGGTAATCTAAATGGTAATTGTGTTATGCTGCGAAAAATATCATATGCCTTGCAAAAGATCTATGTAACTCAAGTTTTGCATACTCATTACTCAAATAAAGGCAACCAGCATGATTAGTACGAGTTTTTACAGAGAAAATACGGTGCAAACGACGAATCCCATGCAGTGATTTCTAATTTGCGCTACGATGACGTCACAATTTTTCAATTGTGACGTATTAGTTGATGGACATGTATGGCTCTTTTAGAGTTCAAATGGAAAATGTAGGGTAAAATAAAATATAGAAATTAGGTTATCACACATTTTGCAAATTTGAGGTTTCGTGAACCCCTGAAATTGCTTCGCGGAACCACGGTTGAGAACCACTGGACTATACCATACTCTTTATCATACAATCTCATTTTTTAATAGCTAAGAATAATGTAGACTGAGCCCTAAAATTCAGATAAAGCAGCAAATATATAAAGGTTAGAATAAAATGTCTTTCTGGTAACTGTATTCAGAAAATAATTTTGCACTACCCGAGACCTATGTCGTGTCGTCAATAGCGCTGGGAATCGAGTACCTAAGTCGAGTCATTCGATTCTAAATCTAGTCGGATTGAGTATTCGAGTACCACTTATTATGACGTCACAACAGAATGAATGATGTCAAAAGTTCAAATATGTATGACGTAGGCGTACGATGTACAGTACATGAATAGCAATTTACAGCGTGACAACGCTGTAAATTGCTGTGGTACAGGTACATGTAATGCGACCACAAAGAATATATGGTAATTCTACATTTTCTTATTTCCTTTTTTTACCATACCAATTTCATTGCACTGTGTGACAGTCGCGAGGGTTGATCAAGACTACACAGAAATGACAATTCCACAAATGTGCGTAACTGTATATAGCCTGCATGCTTGTAATTTTAATAGACCTACTACGTCCATTGGTCGTGCATAGCCAAGCATTTGATTGCATCATTGTATCTTTGATTCAGTAAGTTAACTTAATGGTCGATTTGCTAAGCAAGGTTCGATATTTGAAACCGGCTACTTATATGTACCAGGAATTGTGGGTGTTCAATTTCAATATCTTTGACATTAAAAGATCCATGAAAAGATTGGCCTCTATAGGCTTAAATCGGTATTCGTCTTATCATCACTCAAGCGTATCAGGAATTTCAGGAATGTTAGTGTACACCGATCGTTTCTATCGATCCTGTTTTTCGATGTAGTCAATGCTCCCTAAGGGATGCGAGCGTAGGATATTTTCATCGATATCTTCAATGTGTACACGACCCACCGAATTATGAAAGTGGAAAAAAGTGTTTCAATTAAACTGTTAGACATTTATTCGACTGTCACCCGGTGATTCTGCCAGAGATTGGCGTGAATATAAGAAGGAGATGGGAACACGGAGTCACAAATGCGATCAATTGACTATAGTTGAGGTGGCGGCATACGTAGCAAATCTTACTACAATACATAGAATTCTAGACAGGTCCAGCTTTAGTAAATGAGATTACCGAGAAAGACCCCGTAGAAGGAACTTCATGTAGTTCAGGCAGGAGCAAATATCTAAATGGCGGGATCATAGTTTATTTTCTTGTTTTTATATTGGATCACGTGCCGGTTGACGCCACTTTTAGAAAAACATACGTAGGCCTACTGTTTTTATTCTGATTGTCCTACCAAGAATTATTATAGCCTGATCGATTATATGCTTCAGATTCATGTGCCGCAGACACGAAATTATAGTTTCTTGAATAACTATCTCATTCATTACATACGCCGAGATAATCATATGCATAGAGAGGTATAGCCATATATCCCGTAATCAAATTGAAAAGTTGAATAAATCACAAATAAAAAATAAATAACGAATATCAAATATTCAAATGGCATGCATCTTATACTATTTGAGTATTTTTTTGCATGGGAAGCTATGCGTCACTGTATATCTCATTTGGTATTTAGAAAAATGCTCTTCTCGCTTTGAAACTTTATCTCCTTACTTTTATCCATATCGTTTCGTTGGTGAGATTAAACATCCGATTCTATGATAACGACTCCGCCCACATCCGACTTGTAATTTATTATAGATCTTTTTTATAAATTTGATGCACGATTTTAAAGAATTTGATGTCTGTTTATTTTGATAATAGTTTCAGGATAAAATAATACACTTAAGATTTTCTACTGCTTCAATCGAAGCATTGTTAAGCATTCCAAGTATTTTTACTAAAGCTGCGAAGTGCTTACGATTCGCACTAAGCATCTGGTTTATTTTTAAGGAAACGACAATTCCATAGCATCCATATCGTAAATTAACTCTGACCAACGCAATAAAATGACAACCACCCTATGGATACCAGCATTGACGTTGACCTTATTATACAAAATTGCACGCAATATTAAAGTACATCAGAAACTGCTAAAGTACATGAGAAACAATTTGCCTTGACACTATGTAACAAATTTGTGTAATGATCCTATATTGATCGTGTGAATTCTTTGTCGATTGACCAATATTGACGACCTTTCAGGCGCAATGTCGGCGTCAAGTGTGAAATTAGAGCTGGGAATTGGAAATAATAATTTCAAGTAAAGGTCATCAATCATACAGATATATATTTTTAAAGTTCTTACATTAGCCAGTAATTAACTGGCTTGTGTTTAAGGTAAAATGTTGTGCGGCGCGTAGCTTATTCGTATCTATTTTAGGCTCACAGCATTATGATGTCATATCATTTTGACATGTACCCTAACGTTACATAATGTAATTGCTAACATCAAGTGTTACTTGGGAAGGCTCGCTTAGCTTCGGGCTACCAGAAAAATGAAATGTAGCAGATACCAGAGGTTGTAACTAATACTTTGCTGTAGAAAGCAAAGCTGACACACAGGATATTCATAGTAGATCTTATTATGTCATTGCTGATTCTAGGAATTAAACGGAGGTATCTTGCTGGTTCTCTCGGCACCAAATGTTGACAGCTGAAGCCCTTATTCGTGTGAAGTAGAATCAGTCCTTGCGCCTACCGTGCTAATGGTGAGTTGGTCAACATTCCTGTGTCGTGTGTAGGCAGTTGCCACAATTCTCTTTGCATTGCAATTGTTTTTTCGCGGTTTTGTTTTACTGGGATATAACCTGCTTTCCTAATTGTCACTGTTCTTGGCGAGAAGGACTTCACAACGTATTTCGATATTGCGCAGCGGGGCCTACGATAACTTATTATCGTAGGCCCCGTGCGCAGTCAAAATGAACAGATGATCATTATATATATTTTTTAATTATCTAGTCTAATGACGTATTTATAAGGTCAGTTTCGTGATATTTGCCGATGGATTTGTTGCAAAGCAGGTGTGTAATTTCGGTGCTTACATACCATCCCGTCTATATTCGACATACAACAGCACTAAAAAAGGCGACATTTTTAACACGGCTTGCTTTCGGGTATAATATGTAATTATAACAATAAGTTTATATTAATAGCTATCGGTGGTGAATCATTAAAATTTAATGAATTTCGATAAACCGTTGTCGCTGACTCGTCTCTGGAATATTTTTTCCATGAGTGGAGTGAATTCAACTTTGTTTTCGCTTCGTCCCGTAGTTAATAGCAATTCTAAAACGCCTGCCGTTTCGCGCTTACAACAACTGCCTGGATGTTATGAGACAACTTGCCTGTTAGCGAAGAAGGTATTGCCCGCAGACCGGAATGTCTCGCAGTAAAAGCATCTGAGGAAACTCGGCACAAACTCATTGCATATACATCATCAATTTGTAACTCTCTATGCCCTGATCACCGTTATACAGTGAAACAGCATATGATGTAAAGGTAGTAATTCAGTATGTAGAGAGTATCGTCTATATACCGATAAGGGGTAAAGCAGCGCGGTGGAGCTGTGAAAGTGTGCACGCCAATATTTGACAAATGGACATAGTGCTATCTAAATAGTAGGTCTACTTGTTATTTTGACCGAGTTTTGTGAAAATTCGCGCGTCCAAGATTTGTGCCAAGATAGCAATCATGTACGCACTTACATTTTATACCGTGTAAGTGGGTTTCAATCATTAGGCCTATGACTGGAAAATATGACTTCTGGACATAAGCATGGTTCTAATATTTACCATTATTTTTGGCGAATGAGGGAAAACGCATTGCAAATAACCACTGTCGCAGAATCACTGTTGTCGCGAGCGTGTGCGAGCGTATTTATGAAAATACCGTTCATTCTTCCCGCACGTGAAGTTGTTTATTATAAAATCGATTTCGTTCGGGCGAGTTCACTTCATTCGCTCCATTTTCGTGACTGATATAACTTTACAAATTACGGAGGAATTCGAATTTTCTCATTTTATATTTGCCGGGGGGTATTCACTCATTAGAAAGATTCGTGAAATGAGCAACGCTTCGATCAGACGAAGTGAATCATGCGAAATAAATTTTTCAGCGACCGAAAAAATGTATTGTAGGCCCCGGTATCGTATACTCTTTGTCAGTCTGGGACATAATAAATCGACGGTCGACTAGATTGCATGACCGACACGAATGGTGAGATTAGTTTTGATGATGATAGAACGTTCAGCTTGGCATTCTCATGGTAAATCTGTTAGTGAACAAAGAAAATGTATAATTGTTCACTCATAATATGTGATAAAAATTTTGGTTTAAATTTACAGAGTATGTCTGCATGATTTAGAAACGTACGAGAATAATACGTAGTACATTTTGTGATGTGCGCTTGTGAGTGATACAACTGAACTCCGTATAATTAGCGTTGACTATTTATTACTAGTTTTTGAGCCGCTGTTGAAAGACTATGTCAGGAGGGGAAATTCTGCGTCATTTGTTAGAAGAGAAAAAATCATACCAAGTACAACCATTCACGAAACACAGAGTTACTGGAGATACACATATGGGATCTTCGCGTGACAGTTCACCGATGGTGAAGCAGAGAGGGTTGCAAAGTAGGAATTTGTACCCCACTCCCAGGCGAGCCATGAGCGACGAATCTCCAATGACGGAATCCCACAGTTGGACAGCAGCAAGCAAATCAAACTCAATCGCAACAGAGTCGTCGTTCAAAGGTTATCAAAATTTCACAGACATTTTGCCGAATACTTGTACATTAGATGTAATCACCATACCTCGGGCCGATGAAACGAGAACGAATGAAATAACGGACGTGTACAAATGTCCAACTCAGCCGTATACCTTGTCGACTCCCAAACTTAAATCTAGCATGCATCCGAAATCAAGCAGTGCCGGTGAAGATGGTTATCATAGCAGTCGAAAGACGAATAAGCTTTCTGACGGCAAACTCGGTAAAAGGCGAGGTAAAAATGCATCGACAATTATACGATCGAGGTCCCTACACAGTGCCGAGAAATCCTCATCGCCGGCACTAACGAAAGCGTTGGAAGCGGTTGCTAAGTCCGGAGTCGGGAACAGAGTGAACACAGAGGCTACGAGCGGGAATGCTAACCTTGGATCGCGGATACCAGAAGTTGCATCTGGACCTGAGGGATTGTTTCAGGTAAGGATTACATGTGTCTTTATACATTCCCAACATCCCAATTTTCTGAATTTTAGAACAACTAAATGTCTAATTTGTAAATTATATGAACAATATCCTATAGTTTAAAATGGCCTGCAAGGCTTAGTCTGACTGGACGGGAATCATTTGATCGAATATTTTGTTGAATGGGTGTGAAATTACATCAGTACCCACTGTCATGAAATGTCGATGTGGGGTCACTGCACTCTTTCGTGTGTCGCAGTATTACTCTACCTGCGTCATTCGCTGTCTTATGTGACGGAGTAAATATCATTGCGGTTTTGAAAACGACATATTTCTGAAGTGATAAATCGCAGCGTAGTAGCCTATTTAAGAAAAGAAGCCCAATACGTATCACATTCACATATGGTTACTTTATACTGGTGACTAGCTTAGACTTGTCATTTCACGGAATTCATTTGGGGTATTCTGGCACGCATAGGCTATATTTCAGGAGTTTACTTGGTACAAAATACAAATTTATGATACGTTACATCAGATCATGTCATTCATACTGCATTTCAATGTATACATGCGATATTGCCTAATTATAATTGCGAACTCAGAATATGTTTTTCATGAGATTGAGATTGATCCACTACGACACCATGTCTGGTCCCCGATATAATAAGCTCCGCATTCCGGGTCCGAAACACGTCGCAACTGTGGTTAGATTACGATCCGTTAAGAATCCGGACGGTTGTAGCTCAGAACAAATTATTTAAAGTTCAAAGTAAGCTAGGCCGATGTCTTGAGAAGGTAAAGTGAGTCCTGCAGGAACGACTGAAATTCTTTGGACGTTCCCCGCATACTTCGAATAACTTGCGGAGTACCATGCCATTCGGCACATTTCCTCCCGCTGCTCCCGTTATTTTAACTGCGATATTGGTCGAATTTTTCTTGATCCGGTATTTCTAATATCGAACCACAGGTTAACCACATTAAACGTGACCTAATGGCTGTTTTTATATTTTGTAGTTGACGCCCGATATTTAGTTTCGCTACATGATTTGGCTTTGTGGTATGTTCTTTAGCCTGAGGCTTATCACGTGGATCGTTCTCCAGACGCGAGAAATGAATTATAGATGCAATACATGGATATTTATCAGCATATCCAAATTCTGTCCTCTTTTTCACAGTATCCCCCGGGATACTCAATTCTGGCAGAAAGATATAGAATCTACCGATGAACACGTTTTGGTGAGGTGAATTGTTGTAATGGAATATGCGATTATAAGTAATAACTGCATCACACAGTTAATGGTAGCGACATAACCGACAAGTCATCATGGAAATGAACAATAAATATTCTCTAGATAGTCAAGTTGAGCTGAGAACAACAACAACAACAACAACTAAACTCCTGCGCAGCGTACATTGTATGTGTTATAGGTTACATGAGTTTGAAAGTGTTCATTATTCAGCATTCATTGATCATCGAGGAACTCCGAAGCGCGTTATTTCAGACATGTAAAAAGTTCCATGAAATCAACATTACGGAAGGCGCGGAATCGGTATAGAACATAGTAAAGGTTACAGTCGCAAGAAATGTATATCTGCAGTTGTCGATTTTTTCCTGCGTACTTGTCAAGTCTGCTTCAAGAGAGTAAAGGAAAACAGGACGAGAGATTAATTTAGCTCCAACAGTAGAGCAGCTACGAAAATGCAGTCGAAGAAAAGCGAGAAAGGAACGGGCTTATCGCGTATCGCGCGAGCCACTAGGATACGTTCATTATCACAAGAATGGTTGCGGCTCAGTGACTAAGTATTGAAGCGTAAAGTCAGAGCATCAAAAGAATGTTCCAGGCATGCTTCTTAGCAAGTACAACTCTATGTGAATGTAGGGACACGCGATTCAGTTATCTCAATTTCGTTGCAATAAGTCTGTATTAGCAAAACCAGCGTAACGGAATCAGTCGGAAAAGTTCAACGAGTAGAGATTTTGAGAATGATTACGCGGAAGAAATTTTAGACTAAGTTGATAAAATACTTTACGGCAAGCTTAGGAGAATGTAACAGGTTCGGTTAACGGTGTTCTGATTAATAAAATGCAATTTGAGGAGGATGCTTGGATGACACTATCATCTTGAACGGAGAGTAACCTCACTCTTGTCTTTTGTAATATCAACCACAATGATTCGCAGTCATGGTAAATCGACAATTCGTTTCAAGATACGATCTTAGGCTACATAGTCTGCTGAGAACAGTGCATCCTACGACTTACGTGCCCACCTATGTACATTGTACAACCAAGTCCAGTATGTTTGAGTGTGGTTGCAGATTCTTTTTGATTTGTATGCGAGTGTGTATTAGCGATTATAGCGAGTAGAGCACCGGATGCCGATGATTAGGGAACATTGCTACCGTTCTACAATCTATATTGATAGCGTTTACAAGAGTCCTCTCTGTAGGAGGCATGCGAATTTCCTCCAAGCTAGTATCTTTATTATGTTGGTTCGGCATTAGCGGAAATGCCTAGAAATCCATCTCGCTATAGTCGACTTTACAATAGAATGACAAGTATCCGCTTTTGAATGAGCAAAATGACACAGCATCGCAATTACATTGATAAAATTGCTGCGAGAAAGTTAGCCTAATTAGATCGGCGGTGTGAACTAATTTCGCCTTGAAGCAGGCCGATGGATCGAACTTATCAAGAAACGTTTCAGTCTGCCCCGAGGCTTCGACGATCATTAGAGGGAATGCTTTTTTGGGTTTGGCAAAGCGCTATTGATAAATTAGCGCATGGGCCTTTCCGAGATTAAAATAGTTTATTCACTTTCGCACGAGATCCCAAATACAGTATAATTGAATACGCCTATGAAGTACCCAGTGGGAAATTGGTTTTACGGTGCCTTTCTTTTATAGCCACTCTCAAAGTAACAGAAGTGTATCGATTTCTTGGGCTTTAAGGTGCAATCGCCCATGTGGAATCAGAATCAACCATTCCAAGAATGTTGTCTCATCTGCAATATTTTTTTCGCGTACTACTGGCAATATCGCATACCGAGCATGTAAACTCGAGCCGCGAAGTTCTTTCCAAACTTGGTTTCGTAAACTGCATTCCAGTCATGTAACTTCGCGTGTGCACGAGAATTTGAAATATCGCCCTATTTCGTTAGGACGCGATATATGATTATTATCGATGGGTGAATCAACTGGCCTTCAATTTCGCGGTGACGCATTTCCGACTATCTTCTCAAAGCTGTTTTAACAAGACTTTGTGTCCGGTTCCTTTAGCAAAATCGAAATTCTGTTCGTAACCCTTTTTACGGGCAGCCGTCGTCACACTCAAGTAACCCTCCTATTGCTGAGATCTTAATGTGATATCGCGCAAACAAACAGACGGAATTGTTCGCATTCCAGTCCGATCGATGGCTTTATCTCTTCGCTGGTATTTAGAGCGGAATAGCTTCAGGGCAGTTGGCTTATAACGTGATTAATACGTCTCCTATGCCATGACATATCTTGTCATTGATGGATGTCTGTAATCTTCATTCCGATGTGATCAAATTACTGAATTTACTCTCGGCCGCGTGATTTACGCTACCTTTTAAACATCCAATTTTGTTGTTGATGTTTTGCTTTATTGAAGCTGAAAATTGTGGCCGTTGCATGTGGACTACGTTGTCGACAGGGAAAAAAATTAAAAAAAACTTTCATCCGCTTACTTATAGTTGGTAGACGAATAATATAGATGCCAGATTGCCGGTATTTATAAGAGAACATGTATATTTCAAGATTAATTACGAATTCGGTAAATATCAGCTAATTCGATTTATCTACAATTACCATATTAAAATACTTTCCGAAATTGACAGAATAGCAACAGTCACAGTGTGTATTCAACTATCGACTGGAATAGATTTACAAGAAGTACTAAAATGTTTACACCTAGATTTTATATATTCAGGTTTCCGTTTATGAAAACACCTCGTTCGCTAATTTGTCTCGTTGCGAGGACGGAAGGCGAAGTTTGAAAGAGTTTGAGCGTCAGTCGCATGAAAAACCACGCTCCTCGCACATGCATAATAACATGGTGCTGGTATCGTCATCCGGAATGGGAGTGACACCGCAACAGTCTATTCAATCGACCAACCACCACGGTCCATATTATGCCACCTCGCCCCAAAACACGATCGGGCATCACCAGTTACCTCAAAAGCATCCCGGCACACCGTCAAAACAACCGTCGCCCGGGACACCGCAAAGTAATTCATCGATTCCGCGAGGACCTCCCCCACCCTACCCCCAGAGCAGTGGCGCTAAGGACGACAACTATCCACAGCGTCCGAATTCTTTGTCGTTGAGCGGTCAAATTAGTCAGAAGAAATTGGAATACAGGTACGTTGACCGTAATCACGACGATATCAAGTATGTTATAACATGCGATTAATGCTCCTTTTACAGTGGCACGCAAAATACGGTTGCCGGATTGACATCGCCGGCTCTACCGACGACAACACCTCACTTTAACAGCTTTAACTATCCGTTATCCGCCGGTACCCCACCGCACGAAAGTCTCTTTCGTAGTTTCCCAGAAACTACAAAACACCACGACTCAAATCAAGAATCTTCAGAAACGGTAAATATATCACATACGCTGCCGCTAACGGATCATATTTACACACCTAATGTGTTTTCGATGCAGGCTTTCGGAATGGTATCTCCTATACGAAAGACGCACTACACACGAACCGCACCCGGATACCAAGTTTCGATGTCGTCTCAAGCCCCAAACACCCCGAGTCACGCAGACCTTAACACGTCCAACACATCGAACAGTGCATTTTCAATAAAGCCGCTGTCGAGGCAAGACCAGCCGCGAAGTTACAACCCGAACACAAGCGCGCACAAGCCGGTTACGTTACCTCCGCCGTCCTACTCGTTTGCCGAATTCCAACCCAACCAACCCACGGCAGCAATCGCGACGCCCAGTAATTTCTCGCTCGGTAAAAGCGACAGCAACGCCAGCACTTCTTCTGGAGGGAGTAGGATAGCCAGGAGGACGAAGCGAAACAGCAAAAACTACAGTAACATAAGCGGAAGCAGCAGCAGCACTGGGAATAGCCGACCGAACAGTAGCGCTGATTACCTGGAAAGGATAATCGGCGAGAACGAAGCGCTCAAAATTCAACTGGTCGCGTCGGAGGCGAAAGTGAAGAAGTATCAGAACGTGAGTCCTCGACTATAGTGTTAATGCCGGTTTCGTGCTGAGTACGAATGATTTCACCCTGGCGAACGCGAGAATGCGATTGACATTTTACGACGGCTTCAACTTTATGACCTTCTGTCAAATGTAATATACGCGTCGCCGTTAGGCAATAAAGTGTCGACTCGGAAATTTTTGATTAGCAATACCCCTAGACTGTAGGTAGGTAGTAGGTACGTTCGACCGATATAACACGGTAGTTGCTTAGATTTAACGACCACGCTCTCTCTCAGAAATTTAGTAGTAGTCAAAGATCGTTCTAGCCACTGTGACGTCATTGGAAAATGTTGTGGTTTTACAGCAGACCAATGAATTCTTATGATTCCTGATCTGCCGACTTATAGCACGGCCCACTTTCGTTTTAGGCTTTTGTGAGACACCGCCTTTGCGGATCAGATGGGGGGGGGGGGCCTAGATAATGCTGTAATATTTCGGTAGTCGACCTCGGTAGTTAGTATCGCATGAAATCTGTGAATATTATGTTGTCACCATTTAGTTACTTTTCTTTCTTCTGCAAGTATATGTAATAAATATATATGCGTCGAATATTATAGTAATTGCTAAGCTTTGAACTATGCCAAGCTTCATTTACTGCCCGAAGCTACGTGACGGTTGTCAGCTTTCGATTAGACATAACCACGGCGTCCATTCCATACCATTGTTTCATTTCTATATGCCACGCTGCCGAAGGAATGTGAAAAATCTTTTAGGTCAATACACGGAACGTAAACATACAAACGCCAATGTATAAGTCTAAACCTTGGGGTAAAGGCTCTTCTATTAGTACCACTCTCGGTATGATTTTGAATTGGGAAGATGATGGGAAATCCGCGGGCCTTCACAACCGTTTTCAAATATACGTATATTGAATGAATAGCAACTCGATGGTGATAGACAGCCTCCGCCGTGACGTAACGAATATGATTTGACTTTGTTACGATTGATATCCTGAGATAAGCGGGAAATGTTCCTCACGCGACCTGCGCGTATCCAAATCTGTAACATTGCGTGGCACATAAATCAGGATGATCAATTCGTCGCGCGCGCCACGCGGCTTACTGAAAATTCCATACTCCCGATATTTGATAAAACTCTGCGCTGCTGAAATTATCGTTACCGGAAAATAATGATCTGTGGTATCCATGGACTGTAAACAATTCGCCCGTTCATTTCCTTGAGGGAGGGCGAGGGTCCTCGGAGCCATTGAATTCGAGCCGAACGCGCACAGAAACTTCGCCAGCCGTGGTGATATGTCTGACTCATTTCTGCTGCCAGATTCACATCGCAGCACAACAATCAGAAAGCATTTCCCCGCTAACATAACTTCGACTGAGATCGCAAAGGAAGATTTATCGTGGCCAGACATTGGAAGCAATCAAAACAACGAGGCCGCTATTATAGTATACCCGCCGATACGTTTGTCGAGACATGAAAACAGAAATGTGTGTTGACTCAACAACAAAATATGTCTGGCCTTCACACGTTGCGTAAACATGGCAAAGTATTTTTCGCGGATAATTGTTACATGTCGACTTCGCCTATAGCAAATTGGTTTTATGTTTGTGTCAGACTGGATGTCTTTCTCGGAATCATACACCGACAGCTTCTCACTATACTCATTGATTCTCTCTCTCTCTCTCTCTCTCTCTCTCTGCATGTATATTGGACGTGCAGTTAGTCTGAAAGCCCGTTACATAGCCAATCGATTATTTTGCCGGGTAATTTTCCCGGATTTTACGATCGCGAATCCGATCCAAGCCCTGGAAACCCACACTGTTAATTGCTATCGAAGTACAAAATGAGATGCGGTCAACGGTGATTTCCGCTGTCGAGATATAGTGTCGCGGCAATATGGGCGACGGTGTTAATAGTAGTTCTGTCGATAGTGAATTCTCTTAGGTATGCGATACTATTTTTGTTCGGTCTCGAACATATATTTTGTTATCGACGGCGGCAAATTAGCGAATCCGCCCCTGGCGCCATATGCGTCACGGTATGCCACTGTTCTCGCATGCGGATACCACGAACGACGCCAGTCCGCATTCCGTATTCCTAGGACTGAATCACGCGAAAAGGATCATTGAAAAGCTATTGCTATGCTTTCCCGTTTAAACCCGTCTCCACGGGACGCGCCAGTCACGACTGCAAAATGTATCCTGTTGAACCGTAAAAACAGTATTCTGTAACTTCCAGGTGGAGAAAGAGCTGTCGCGGGTCACTGAGGATTACCACAATTTTCGGCTTTCCGTTACAAAGTCCGAGAATATGCAATCCACTTTGATGTCGCAATTAGAAATGACGACGAATAGGACCAAGCAGGAGAATGAGATTTTACGTGGTGAGTAAAAACGATGCATTTTTATGAGTTCGAATGGAATTTGCGATTACACAAACCGTGAATAGTTTCCTTCAATATGAATGCACTATTCAAATGTATATTGTACCTCCAAAAGTCTCATTAGATGATATTGCGTATCAACGTTGACTTTTCGCATGGAGTGGCTCGTAGGCCCCGGGTATGGCTTAATCTTACATTTCTCAACCAATGCCTGTTGGAGAGTACCATAATTATAGTGCTGTGCTGTCTCCTTTGAACTGACGCTTCTGTATTTGAACCGGCAATGCACGCAAAGTGCACGCTGTTAATTAAGATTTTCTTTTAACGCGATCGCAAAAGTATTTTTAAAAGTCCACGAATAAGCATGGGCCGATCGGGCGGTTGTTATGTTATTTGAAAATTAACCTTCGCACGCCACAGGAATGTGGTCCGATTGTCTCGAAGGATCGTGATATGTAGGAATTTCGGTGCGCTATTTATGCATACGTTACACAATACTAGCATGTTTTGGGATAGGTTATTTACACCAAATATACCAAATAAACCTCAAACTATACGTTACCTATTGCGGCCCCGTACCTTTATAGTAACATCGGCAAAAATCAAACGGATCATAAAAGGGCACTATTTAAGTTAGTCGAAATCAGTCGCATGATGACGTGACTGTAATGGATTATTAGAGCGAAGTAACGATACGGCATGCGGTGTCGAGTTCATAAAGAAAGAATGCCTGTGTATCTCAAAGCACTCTCCGAGTAGGATATTTTCATGCTGACGTCAGTCGCGTGAAATTCCAAGACCTATTCGAGCATATCGATTCTATTCGTGAACGCGATATCCTTGCCGCTAGCGCTGTGCCTCGTAACGCGACCGGCTTCTCTGGGGTACCGTGTCCAAATTTTGTGCCATCAAACGAACATTACCGTTACTGTTCATGCCCTTCAGAGAGAATAAACACGCTCACGGAACTGGTGGAGACGTTGCAAAGCTCGGGCAAAGAGGATAGCATCCCGTCCGCTGACATATCGGCGTACAAATTGAAAGGTAAGGAATGGTTGTTATTCGCGAATGTTTACCGTCTGCCTCACAATATGAACATGAACAATCGAAAACGGATTTTTCGAGAGTGCCTTGTCTCTGCAGTTGTAATAATATGATATATCGCCGTTGTGTTCGTTATGACTTGCCCCATAACCCCGAGGTATGTCGGTAGTGCGGGGATTAAATGTTTTCCGATCCAAATCCTGTTAGGTTATGCCGTTAGCACGATGTTAGAGATGCGATGCACGATTTTGTTGACATAGCGAGGCAAATTTCGACATAACTCTGGATATAATGGGTTTTGTGCCATCAAATACAAATGCTTAGTAAATGTGATGTTTAGGGCAAGTTTTTGCAACTTTTGCAACTTTTTTTACAGCTTCCGGCAGCTTCCTAAATACTCGGAAGATATGTAGAATGCTGTTCCAAGCTGTTTGAAGGAATCTTATAGTGCAACTTTTAGCAGCTTTTGTCTATTTTTTTTCATGTAACTTTTTCAACATTTTGCAACTTTTTACATTTTTAATGAAAGTATTTCGATTCTGGTGAAATACACGGCCAAATTCGACTGAAATACCGTAAATCAGCACTGAAGTAACGCTCTTACGGGTATTTCGGGAGCTGAGCCGGAAAGTTGACCTTTTTTTAGTCAATCAATAGAGAATGGGGATGGAAAACTGTATTTCGGAAGTGAAACTGGGAAGTTTACCTTTCTTTTAGTCAACCGAGCGAAAGGTGGTCTTTTAGTCGAACTTTTGTGAAAAAATAAATGTAACTTTGTACTGCAACTTTTGTCAAAAATAAATGCAACTTTCCACGGATTTAACTGCAACAAAAACCTGCCCTAGTGATGTTACGTCTAGAATGAAGTTAAGCCTAAGTCCCACTCACGGAGATTGAGGTCGAACAGAAGCGAGGCGTAGCCTACCTAAAGATAACTTTTTGTCTGTGGACTGAAATCCAGACGCACAAATAGGCAAACTCGTTAGATTCAGTTTTGAGACGCGCACCATAGGCATTATACGGGAGGGTAGGGCTGAGCACAATGAATTACATGTAAAAAATGCAGCTTCGATGCTTTCCCCAACGCCGAATTCTTGAAACCTCGATCACAGCAGCCAAAACATGCAGTACAAAGCAACGCATTTTAGTAGAAATGATATATCTGCCAAGTCGTGTTCAACACAGCATTTCCGCGAAGTGCAATGAAATAGATATGGTCGAAATATGCCAGATAATCTTTATGGGGCGTGGAACTGGCATTACGTTCTTTTTGGTCCAGTGGTCGCATAAAATGTAGATATTAGAACTTCCCACATCATGCACCAGATACACTCTTATGGCGTCATGATCAGTGATACTCCAATGCTCGATTTGATCCGAATCCTAATAGTAAGCCTACTCGATTAGCAATCAAATAACTCAGCCTAGCCTTACATAGCTGGTATCAATTGCCAACTAAAAGCGACACGTAATCACAACTAATGGTTCACCTCGGCACAATGCCTAAGCATAAATTCTTTCGCGCAGTTCAAGAAATGCAAAACAACGAACGCAGAATGGCCGAACAGTACGAAGAAGCTCTCGAGAAAATATCGGAGCAAAAAGAAGACATCGGTTTACTCTCGCAATCGCTGGAGCGAATGCAGGCGAACGTCGCCACACTCAAGGTACCGACCGCTACTATTAATTACATTTTCATTGCAGTCTTCTGCCGTGAGTCAGAGTCGCGGCGGGGGCTCGAATTTATAAAATCGGTGTCGATTCCACATCTTGACGATTCCCATCTGAGTAAACAGAGGCGGCGGAAAATAAATCCCGTAATCGCAGTGAAATATTTCGTTGACTCACGCGGCGAAGATTGATTTGTCACCGTTTTCCGCGGTGTCCCGTGAAATAACCGTGAAACCGACTCATTTTCAGGAAAAACTTCTTCAAAAACAGGAGCTCGACCGGTACGCCGAGAAGCTGTCGCCGTTTTTGGAGTCGCTCGCTAAGATCATTCAATCCCGCGAACAGGCGGAGAGGGAATTGAACGACATCGCAATCGTAGCTCAGGTACGCCAAGATTCGATGCAGGCCACGCAGATCCAGCTTACCACTGCTGTGACCGTAGGATTTGATATGATTAGAGTTGAATTGACAATGGAGTGAGCGTGTCCGGATCAGAAGTGGAAGCCTGGTTTGAACTCGAAGGAAAATTATTCGGGATTTAACGGGACCGTGTGTGACTCGACTAATCAACGATATGAAATTTCTACTGCTTTCCAGGCTCTTATCAGTCTCAATTAACCTTGAGGCCGAGTTCCCAATGTACACGGGACACGGCCCGATTCCACCTCTGGTCCAAATCGAAAATTCGGGAGTTACAACAACATTATTTCCCAAGAGCTACCATGCGCTTTTGCGTTGTGCGTTCAGTACAGGATCGCATAATGAAGTATCACGCCAATATTTTCTTGACACGTTGCAATCCCACAAATATCCAACACTCCCAGTCCCCCTCTTCCTCTCTCTCCCCCTCCCTCTCTGTCATGCGGACGTGCAGCCAACAATCTGCGTTTCCGGGATTTACTCTTGACATTGGGCGTCTCACGAATGGAAAATTACAGGCATTGCGTAATCGCTATTTTCATGGGTCGGCTGCTCAGAAATTCGAAAAACGCACATTCCTGTCTGAAAATATGCTTCTCTTAGAGCGTAAATGTACACCTCGGGCCGGAGGCAATCGCGTCGTCCAAGTGTGAATTGCGCAACTAAACTATGTGGCCCGCATGATACAAATGCCTTCGCGCTGCTCGCACGCGAAATCTGTTACATAGTGAATTATTGAAAATGCGTCAGCTGGACTGCACAACCTGCCAATATAAACTCCCTTTGTTATGAAACTTTTAATTACAAACTGTGCCATCACAAGTATTTATATGAGTCATTATACATCGTTCTGCGTAATTCATCATCAATGCAACATCGTACAAAAATGTTGTATGAACCCGTTTGCCTGAGATGGACGGGTTATGACTGTTGTGAGCTGCCTTATACCTTATGTGCATTCTGCAATTATGAGAAACAATGCCTTCAAACGCATACAATGCAGCCATATTAAATGTCAATGATGCGCATCATAAAGACCACATCAGATATATTCTGCACATGGAAATTGACGTGATTGGGAGCGAAGAAATACAATACACTCATATCCGATGTCAAAATAGGTAGCACGATTCGGCGGAGAGAACATGGTTGGAATTATCAATATCAAATTGATAAAATATCAGCTAATAAGTGATAATGATATATTAAGTCAATTGGTTTCACGACCTTTCGTCATCGCGCAAAATTGACACAGTCTCCCGTACAATAATCGGCCGCGTTCTGCCTGGAATTTCATTGTCGGTGGCTTGTTTACATCGAATTCGGTGTGCTATTGGCGTGTATAGCTTCAAAACAAATAGCTATATCAACTGGGCTCTGTGTAAATATTAGAATGTTTACTCTGAAAATGGACGCGCTCGAATGGTCGTTAAGTAGGTGAGATCGTCGAACAATAACAACACAGCCTGTTGCATTGCACGACGTCAGGTAACCATATGCAGTCGATCTAATAGCATATCAACGTTTACAGCGGCAGTCGACTTCATCCAACGACGAAGGCATCAGCGAAATGGATCCATCGGACTACCTATCACGCGCGGCGCAAATGAAACCGATATCGAGAGAACAATTCGCAAGACAGCACGCGCAAATGCTCAAGGTAAGCCCGACACTCACCCAGAAGTGGTCAGTAACGAAGTACGTCTACTTTTCCGGGTAGTCCAAGTAGATTTGACGTACTTGCACCACTTACTCAAGAGTTTATGGTTTTGTATTGCTTCTACGTCTGATTAACAGGTTTCGGATTTTAGGCATAACAATAAGCCCACAATACTTACTTGGAAATCGCTAGGTGTACTCGTACTAGACGTTACTTTAGAGGTGGAAAAAGTATTCATCGAATACTCAAGTAGGTCGGAATAGTACCACGGAAAGTAGTTTGAAAATGTAAATTTGGTCCAAGGTCCGCAAATTTTTAGCACTGATCGGGGTTCACACTACAATAGGTGTAATTTTCGAATATCAATTCTGCCGCCGTGGCACAGGGGCTATTTTCTCCAGTTGGTATGACGATTTCACTCATAACGTTGATGCAAATTCGAGGCGTGCAGTTAGACACCACATTTCAACATATTTTGTCTTGGCCAATATTGTGTGTATCAATGCACGATGTGGTATCTACCTCAACGTCTAGAATTCATTATGCGGCACCACATTATGCATTGATAAGCTGAATATTGGCTAACACATAAAATATATCGAAAAGTGGTGTCTACACTGTCTAGCTCAGGGGTGGGCAAACTACGGCCCGCGGGCCGCATGCGACCCGCGACACCATTTTGTGCGGCCCGCGAAGGCATCGAAAAACGTGTCATAAATATTGTTGAAAATGTGCAATAAAAAATCAAATCACTAGAGCGACTTGATTGAACTTTTTTTAAAATAGATTTTATCATGAAATTGATTAAGTTATAATCTTAATGTTGCATTTTCTTATTTTATTGTTAGCACAATAGCCAAACCTAGGGGCCTACGCGTGTTTGGTCGATTCGTCCTCTATATGCGCAGTTACCATAACTTCGGTCTCTACTCATCCCGAATGAGTAGTCCAAAGCAATTAAAAAAGCGGAAAGTTAAAGATGATTACTGCTGCAATCAATAAAGAACCAACTTAGAAATTGGTGGGCCTCCGTTCCGGCGTCGATGGTAACGCAATACGTATTACTTGTCATAACACTGCATTACAATAATGAATTCGTTGCTGCAATTCAAAACACGATTTGAATCCAAACATCCGAATTATAGGCACAGTTTATCAAATTATGAAGTGCAAAATGAATAAACCGAATTATGTTCGAGACAATAGTAAATTATGTTGATGTCGTCCTTATAAAAGAACGTGAAAAAGTCAAGTTGAATATAGTAAGCACTATGGGGAAACTCATTTACAGGTAACATGTCGGTGTCAGAATTGTGTGATCTGAAGTTTGACCAGACGCAGAATCAACATATCTGTAAGCCGATCGTTGCTCACATATTCAAATTACCATCCTATCCTAAGATTCAGCACAACCTTCTTACATCCCTTATTTTGCCAAATTGATTCCGGATGGCTAGTTTATAGAATCTCGGTAATGTTTCTGACGCGTGTGTGTTATCATCAAATCAACATTTAAATTGTTTTCATATACATTCATATGTACACATTTGTATTATCTCCATGTCTGCGGTTACTTTATATAAGGGGTCCTGAAAGTATGGGTCGTTGAGGTTATAAAGTTGGGTCCCGATGGCATCTGAGCGATATTTTAATATGTAATATTTGTTGAATTTCTTTTAACCACTATATCCAATCAACGAGACGCGTAGAAAAGTCATCACAACAACTTGGCTTGATCATAAAAATGTGCCGACCGTTGTATTGGTTTGAACCCACCACAAGATTTGTCCGATCATGGTTTCTCTGAAAAAGCCTGTTGGGGAGCGTTAGGATGCTTTAGTGTGGGGGTGTGCAGTGCGCAACGATCGGTTGCGGGACAATGAGAGAGAGGACTTGCGAGGCCAACCCCTACTGCGACAGGACACGTGAAAACATTTTGTTTTGGCCAGCATATCGATAGGCGAAGTACGGTGCCAAACCTTGCCGGCGATAAAACCAAAATACCTTCGATATTGATATGATCGGTCGTCGAAATGGTTGGCACCGACCGAATAGTCTGAGTAGAATGTCTGTACAAGTGCGACCCGTGGTCAAATAACACACTTTGAAATCGCGTGAGTCAGACATGTTCAAGCTGGATCACGTACGACTGCTGTCTGCGCGTTCTCTATATTGTATACATGTTCGCAAAATGTGGCATAGTCATATTTAAAATGCATACGATTTGATGTGTCAGGCGTGGGTCGCGAGATGCGACTAAAACTCGGATTTATATTGCTTTTGAAATGGTTCGAGAACAACTGCTTTATAACATCTAATAAATGCTTGAGTTTTGGCTTATAATTACGATTCTACTAAAGTGCGGCCCGCGAATCAATTCAGATGTTGAATGCGGCCCGCGATCTGAAAAGTTTGCCCACCCCTGGTCTAGCTGCACGCCTTGAATTTAGGGTGTATCCCCCAACACTTTTTTACTTTACTTAATCCTAAATCTAAAAGTACGTTGCCTTTCTTTAAAAAAAAAACTATTGAGTACACGTGGAAGTATAGTCTAAAATATAACAACCTGAGTAAGCTGTACACGTAGGTAAAACCTATTATTGAGTAGGCTACTCAGAAAAAGCGAAAGTACTTGGTTCCTGACCGCACCCGCACTTGGCCACTTACCACCGTTCGACTGTGACTCAAGCAATAATCGCGCTCGCTTACTTTTTCAGTTGCAACACACGTACTTACAAACCGCTATTCTGCGAGAGCTTTCAACATTCGCTCCTGCCGCCACGCCGAGTCCGCTGTACTCGGTCCTGCGCAAGCACAGACACGCCGTCTCGGAGCCGGCGGGTTATATCGGCAACCCGTTTTTGAACAAATCATCCCCCAGTATCAGCGAACGCCCGTGCCTTTACCCGGACAGCGGAAAGAAAACGAATTGTAAAAAATCGAGTAACGAACAAGTAAAAGACGAT
Organism: Botryllus schlosseri; assembly: GCF_051294905.1. Classification (NCBI taxonomy): domain Eukaryota; kingdom Metazoa; phylum Chordata; class Ascidiacea; order Stolidobranchia; family Styelidae; genus Botryllus; species Botryllus schlosseri. Next base: position 8,915,981 of record NC_137249.1, on the reverse strand, counting down.
GGTGCGCAGTTACATAACAGTGGACGCGGCAGATCGTCGTTGCGGCAGCGTAACGCACCGAACCTGAAGTCTGATCGGGGGTTAGTAGACTGCTCTGATACGGGACTAGATCACGCAGATGATAAAGTCAACAGCAATACGGAAAATTCCGCTTCTAACGAAGTCGATTCGCCTTCAGAAGGCTACCACTCGCAACAATCATCGGGGTCACCGACCCCTTCGTCGGAGCGGTCTTCCTTGCATTTTCCCGAAGGCGAAAATCAAATATCGGCTGCTCTGCCTTCCCCGCAAACCACAGGGTGTCCCGTAAACAGCCCGGGTAAAACCATTTTAACTAAAGTAGTCGACGTTTGAGACGCGATGCAACCTTTTCTTGATATCTTTTCTTCCTATGCGGTCACCTTGCCAGACTTAGTGACAATTTCACGGTTTTTAACCCTCTTTATTTCAGACACATGTATTTTCGTATCGAATTTACATTTTCGTATGGTAACGACAGTATTGCGTTTGGCACGTTATTTTTACTTGTAATCTACCGCGAATCTAACAAGGTGTATAGACACATTAACACGCCCGTCATGTATCAAATTTCGATGTATCCCGCGTGCGCCTTGATAATCTCGTGTATCGACCTGCTATGCATTACAAATCTCCCTGAGCAGCGACTGACCATGCGCGATTGACGACGAAGCAGTACGGTGATTGATTGAAGCATTTGTAACGTCTGTCATCAATTCCTTTACTATTTTCAGACTGTGTGCGCATTATAAAAAATATTTAATGATCATCTGTTTGGAATATACACCAGTTCGAGCTTGCCTAATAATTTGCTTACAAGTTCGGTTTTCTTAATGTTTCCTTCCTGTTTGAAAGTTCCATGCTATTTTTGTTCATATATTATTTTTAATATTCCAAATCTTGGGGCATAATTACGGTAGCTCTTCACATATAGTGAACTACTGGACGAGAGCAGAAAAGTTTATGCAGAAATGGGTTGAGAAGAGAATATAGCATACTCTCGACTATCGGAGTTGCCTTCGCACGATGGGGTGGTCGGTTGTAGTTGTGGCGAACCGCTGAGCGATGTAGACCAACGATAACAATTTGCCATTGGGAATATTTTTGAAATTTCGCGACGACAGGAATACGTATATGTTATGTATAGAGGAGTTGAACCATGTTCTTACCTCCGAAGAAAGTTCTCGCAACTCAAAAGATCACTCGCACGTACCACAACCAATTAACAGAGAAATGCTTTTGGTGGGATGCGCAGGATTCCCAATTTGCATTTATTCACGGGGCGTAATATTGATTGCACCTGCTTGTCGCATTTGTGCCCCGGGTCCATCCCGAGCGATCTTCGGCCAAGGTTCTATCACTGGCGATCTTTCTGGTATCGCACTTCGTGTTGGCTAAAACTTATCTGCCTTGGTGTGTCTTTTTGGCGCCGAAAAGCTGGTGTCTCATAGTCCCGCAGCCACAGGCGGCATACACGAATACGGTTAGATTCAATTCTGTACCTCATGCGTATTTTTATTTTATTATTCGGCCCTATTTTTTATTTTGATTCATCGAGAGGCGGGTACTCAACAATCAACAAATTGTGTATCGCGTGAAGAAAAATTTCAAGTTGAATAGATCTGCTCAAAAATACTTCAACGATGAAAAAATTCGAAAATATTGTTTTTGGGGAAAGGAAAAGGAAAGGACGTAGTTTATTTTTGTCCTTGATGTTTTTTGCGGCATGTAGCCCCTTTCGCCCCTCCTAGCCTCGCCTCCAATGTGACGGCATTGCGGTGGTTCTTTCAATCACTTATACTACTACGTCGAATATCTATTTATAAAATTGTGGATAATTCGTTTTGCAATGAGAAAATGTGATAATTATGATTAGGGCGATTTTTTTGACCAAAAAAACGGAAGACTTTGACCTTAAAAAACCTAATTTTGACCTCATGTATATAAATTAGGTGTTTTCCCACATAATTTAGAACAGCATACTTCTCTTCATTTCCGGTTGGAACTGTCTGTCCGAAGTATTTTGGCCTGAAAAAACTTCTTTGACATAAAAACTGACAAATTTTTACATGAAAAAACTTTATTTCAACGAAATTTGGCCCTATGAAAATTCGATGTCACAGTCCTTTTCGATCTTTTTTGAAGCATCGGCACTTTGTGTTGGTTCTTTCCATTCCGTGTGAGTGCTTCTTTGGTCGGGTCTTTTTCTGGGCGGGGGAAGAGCAGCCCAGATAAATCTCCGATGGGAATCAAACCGGGTCCGCCAGATTGATAGGCGCTTATCGTCACCACTACGCTATGTCCCCCGCTAATGGAGTGTTAGTGACGATCTTGCTTCTACGCACGCTTCTGTTAATTTTTATATGTTTTACAAAATCTGTGTTTGGATATCATTGGACCATTGTGCCCCAGCCAAGTTGTACCGATTTGCCCCACCTACTTCTTCAGAGCAAACCCTCCAAAAAACTTCAAAATCGCAATTCTGCGTCAAAAATATCATACAGGGCGACTTTTAATAGCCCTGACTAAGCTGTGTATCAATTTCAAGCACAGCAAACGAGATATACCCCCTAAAACACGGTTGAAAGGTAGCGTTGTTAATTCACGCAGGTTAGCAAAATTAATCAGAGACCGTCATTTTATCCCATAGACAGCGCGACCCTGGCTAAATCAAACCACATCAGTATTACGGCTGATATGACATTATACTAAATCAGAGGTCTCAAACTCAAATGTGCTCGCGAGCCAATTTCCTAGTTTTTGATGACGTCGCGGGCCGCAGCATCGATAATAGGGATAGTCTATGTATAATTTGCAAGTATAGGCCTTATTTGACGGGCCCTTGCAGACAGGCATTCCACAAACATCGTGGAAATGTAATTTACTATTGTATTATTCACGTTTGACACGAAAAAAAATCACATTTTAAAATATTTGAATAAAATTGTTTTTTAATTAATGAGTTATAGACCTCATACGAGAGGATGCATCAGGACATCCAAAAACTGTCGGGTTGTAATATTGCAGCTAGTGGAGCTTTGACGTACTACAATTTTATGTAGAATATTTTGAAATTTATTGAAGATGGATCTGATATCAGAGCATTTGTGCAGTGCAGCCTAATCCTGGATTTGATATAGTCGTGATAAGTATAGGCTATTGTTATACTGTCATTGCCAAAGTCAAATTAAATCATCGTTAGATTTTGCCTTCGATTATTATAGGAACATATCAATAACAACTTAAATATAATCATTCCTGGGCCATAGTAATAGCATTGCTTCTTAACCCTTTTAGCGATCGTACCCATATTGTGCTTCCAATAAGATTTATCGTAGCCTCTGTACATTTTAACACAATTTCCGATGGTACCTAGCCTATATTAAAATCAGAAAGCTAATTCACATAAAATCGCACGTAGCGCGAAGACTATTTCCAGTTGAATAAATTGGCCAAGAAAATATGCCTCCGCAAATAGGACACACAATGCATCTCGCACACCCTAATTTGGTGCTTCGTACCCCGATGGGGTCTACGGACCCTGATTAAGAATCCCTGAAATAGAAATGTCCAATCGGCGAAAAATTCATTGGTGGTACAGCTGTAGAGCGTACTATACCCTATAATCCTACTCGCCACCGATAATTACATGGATAAAGAGAACAAACAACACCCAGCATGTAACCGACTACGTCACGGGGGTCACAGAAAGCCAATGGTATCCATACTGACCTGATTAGATAGCTATGTACCATACGCATCGCAAGCTATGACCTTTTGATATATTACTATTCCCCATGACAGTTTCATAGATTGTTGCGGCCGTAGGATTACCAAGTCACCGTTCCCAGTCGTAAGTCCCTCGATTTTAACGTTTGACCCGACTGAACTCGAGTCATTTTTATTTGATCACCAAGTCAATCCGAAATCGAGTAATTTTACGAGAAGTTTGCACCAAACCAAATCACTATTTTCAGTCACGAATCATCAACGGGTCATGTTTTATCATCATGAACTGGAAATGTGACGTAATAGCTGATGTTTGATGACCTTTTCATGCCTGCTAAAAATGTCCACTCCCATTACACGAGATCCTCGTCTAAAGGAAATATCTACTTACCCCCACCCAATAGCAACTTAACTAAGAGGTCCATCGACTACTCGGGACCTATCATCTGGAATGCATTACCACCACATATCCGTGAATTGCCCTATAATAGATTCAAAAAAGCCCTACTTGATCACCTCTTATCGTTACACTAACACTGTTGCCCTACCTCGCCCAGACATTGCTGCATTGATCATTTGCTACCATCGTTTAATTTTTCTTCTATTTTATTTTTTTTAACTCTGTAACATTTTTCACAGCCAGACTGTTTAGAGTCAAGTGTACCTGTTTGATGCTGGTGTGATCAGACTAGATGACCTTCACGGTCTTATCGATCATTCCTATCTAATACCGAATACTGTGCATGCATAATTTTCTGTACCACCACCACTGCCGTGTGTTATGTATTTTGGTTTGATGAAAATAAAGACTCTCTCTCTCTCTCTGATCTTCTACCGCATTTAAGCTTTTGAAAGTTTTGTGATAATGAACTTTGCTGAGATTTCAGTGATTTTATAGTACTTTTAGGGTGAACTTTAAGTTCGTATTTTTAAAAAAGATATATGACACTTCAATATATTGTGGAATAGGCTACATGAAATTCCAAAATGCCGTCGCGGGCCGCACAAAATGCTCTCGCGGGCCGCATGTGGGCCGCGTGGTTGAGACCTCGGTACTAAATCATCGAAACTAATGTATATTCTACATACCGATTGCTAGAATGGCTCATGATGTATCATTGTGCCCCACCCTTTCTTATTCAGGGTTCATCATGCAATAATGAGAGAATATAGAAGCACGAGTAGTAGTAGTGGGTCGATCACATGGTGCATTCGGAAAAAAACGAGGTGCGGCAGTTACTGCCCCGTTTTTCCCTGCCATCACGTCGCCGCGGGATGTCGTATTTTGCGGTCCGTGATCTGATTTCAGATTTTGGAAGACCGCTAAGGGGAGATAGCGCAGTGGCGACGATAAGCGCCTGCCGCCCGGGTTCGATTCCGCGTCGGAGGTTTCTGGACTTCTCTTCCCCCGTCGTTGTTTTTACGGCGATAAAAAGACACGATGAAAGAGCGCACTTACAAGGAATAAAAAAGCAGCAAAGAGCCGCGGAGTAGAGACAAATATCGAATTGACATCGGGCACTAGGTCGAGGCCAGTAAGAGACCGCAACTGGTTCTATACTATTACCGAGAATGGACATTACCGAGATTGCCATTACCGAGAATGGCCAATGTCAAGAATATAGCTTGCTGGGACTGACGTTGTCGAGAAATTTATACCTGAGCAGTGAGCATCGATATCGAATATGGAAGCGCCGTGGTGCACATCACACACGACCTGTTCATGTGCATAACATGCCTGGATGCGAGGCCATTTTTCTTCAGCGCCCCCATACCGCCCTCCTGAGCCCAGCGCTCCCGATATCGCCCCCTTCAAAATCCAAATCGCCCCTTGGGGGGGGGGGGGCGCTTGAGACAAGGTTAAGAATCATTGGCCTAGGCTAAGGTGGGTGTCTGATTCCATAGACTACTCCAAGTCGCTTCAACATCTTCCTGTCTTTTCATTGTATCGCATTTTTTGTGGGGTATTGAACTGATAAAATTGCTAATAAACCAATGATGGTTGTCGAAAAGCGGCCTGATAAAGACAAATCAATTAAGAACTGTGGTAGGTACGCTTTACTGATGGACTGTTTGGGCACGCGCACCTTCTTTGAAATCGTCCTGCTGCGGAAAAAATGACGATGCCAACAGGTGCAAAACGATCACGTCGTTCACTCGTCTTTTGAACCCGACTAATCCAGCGGCTGAGAAACCCAGCCCAACCTCCTCATACTGATCAATTTAGGCCACTACATATAAATGACCACATCGTCACATCACGTTTCGACGTCAGAACCTAGCTAATATCTACTCCCATTACCGAATACCAAATAGAAAACCCAACTCGAAAATCGAAGATTGCAAATTTCAAAAGAAGGCAGTGATAAAACATGATTGTAAGTTTGAAAATGAACTCAGTCTTCCTCTTTCACAATTGACTTTTTCTTCTTCTTTTTCTTCTCTTTTGGAGTCTAGAAGTAATTGGATATAAAAAAACTTGTTAACAAGCGAATCGAGTCACATACCTTAACGATGCTTTCATCAGCTTCTGTTGGCTGTGACGCTTCAGGCCCCGATTCATCCGCTTCCTTTTTCTTTTTTTTCTTCTTCTTTTTTGCTTTTTCATCTATACAAGAACATTGCCCAATCAGACCAGGTCGCTACAGATAATTATAAACCCATGACACAGCAACATTGGGTCTGATCAGTCAGTTAAAATGTCTCTCATAAGATTTTCAGCAGTCTAACGCGAAAAACTCATCATTTCAAACCAGGTATCAGCATTGGCACGGCCAGATTGTAACTCACCAGCTTCATCAGAGTCATCTTGCGTGGTATTCATTGTGTCGTCCAACTTCCTCTGTAAAATGCTCAGTTGAAATCAAGAATATACAATCACATATCGCATATCAGCACTTCACCAAAATCCTCAGAAACGAGGAATTGTTCGTCAAATCTTGGATCAGAGGGATAGGGTATCATCACAGATTTTGGTCACTTCGACTGGCCTTCAATGCACATTACATTTGCCACATACCTTCTTAGACACTGTGAGATCTTCCTTGGCCTCAACTGAAGTGACAAGGGCCTGAGCATCTTCTGACTTCCTAACAAAATAAAGATGAGAGCTCAAGGCACCAATCACTACAAGCTTTTGACAAATGTTTATCATGTGGACACCACAGTGGGATTAGTCACTACACTCAAAATTAAACGAGGTGAAGTTACTCACGAGTAATCTTTGTAGCTGGTGAGCCAGTCTTTCGGTGTCTTTTCATTCGGCTTACCAAACTTTCCAAGCAGACCCTGCTTTATCATTTGCTTTTTCAAGGTAGCCTAAGAAAACAGAAGAAATATATCTCTAAATAACTGGTGTAGGGTGCCAACACGAAGAGAATGTGGTCATCTACCTTCGGTCCCAAACCCCACTTTTTAGGGTATGTGTCCCGTTCCATGATGACACGTTTGATCTTAGCAACAACACCATGGTCACAAGTCGACATGACCGCAGTTGTCATTTGAGCGATTGCTAACGATAGATTAAAACACTAGTTAGAATCATACAAGAAAATCATGACGTCAGAACACAAAGAAACACCTACCAAGACAAATCGCTTCGCCCTTCGTGGTGATGATTACGATATCTTCATTCATTTCGATGCCATCTTCGTACCGCAACACTCCAGGCAGCATGATTTTAGCACCGTAACAGACCGCGTTTACCTGAACAAATAAAGTAATTATGTCACATCCAAAAACCTGACCAATGGCAGAAAAACACACCGCACTGTCTTTCATTATGATTCGCTTGTGAGAAACTAGTAGCTTTTCCAAAGGACATATCACCCGCCTCAGGTAACTCTCGTCCTTGTGATAATCATACTGGTATTGTGCATCTAGAACGTCATGCATTGTCACAAGCCCCTCGTTTTCCGACACGATGCCTGATCGCACCCGACGGAGCTCCTGCATTTGACCGCCAACACCTAGCAGCAGTCCCAAATGAACGCACAATGTTCGGATATACGTTCCTGCCTCGCAGCTGACCCAAAACACACCTGCAAACGATGAAACATTTGTTCCTCTGCTAATGATAGGGCACACAATTATGCAATGCGTATATTCTGGTAGTGTTGAGAGACGCAGTTTGTCAAAACACATTTCTACGAGTGACAATCTGGGAATCCATTTAATATCGCACGTCTTAACCCTGATCGCACCACGTCAAGACACGTACAGTTCCAAGACATGCTAACATAGAGAATTGAAATGGAGACAGGACAAACTTACCCAGCCGTCTCTCTTCATCATATTCAAGTAGTTTGCTGTCGTATATCGTACGTACACGCAACTGTCGTTTTACCGCAGATATTAACGGAGGTCTTTGAAATAATGCACCCGTCAAGGTAGATATCGCCTGCAAATTGAAACCACTGTTCGAGCCATAATTAATCATGATACAAACTATCAAACACAGGTTGCAATCAGGAACGTTGAAAACATCATAGGCATAACAAGACCGACGGGACAAGACACAAACTCGCAAAGCCCTGCAGACTAGCACGATCAATAAGACAAGACAAAAATCCGTGAAGCCTTATCGACACGGTCGGCCTGCATGACGTAGCACTGAGTGTAAGGTTCCGCTGACAAGCACGACAATCAGACCTGAGCGTCACAGAGGAATACCCTCGTGCGATACACGGAATGAAAGACGCACGAGTCAGAAGTCTGAAACGCCTCGGAGAATGGATCAACTTATCATCATGTTGCAAAACTATATTGTCAAACACACAACCGTTGCAGCTTACCCTCGCAAGTTTCAATTCATTTTCAATAGCGTTATGTAGCCGAACGATGCATACATATTCTTTTCCTGGAAAACAGAATATGAAGTGATTAATACTACATCCAGGAATCAAATTGGCAACAATCTTAGCATTACAATCGTCACTCATGACTGCCATCAGAAAAAAATTAGAGAAATTTGAACATCATTCTGTTCAGCGTTTGTATGTCATCACCATCTGTCATACATGGGTGACAATCGGGTATCGCAGGCAATTCGTTTAGTAAAGCATTACCTGCAGATTGCTGTGATTTGACAAGTCTGGTGGCACGTTCGATGCAAACGATCAAACAACCGGTAACTTTGGGATCAAGAGTACCACTGTGGCCTGTTTTTTCAACCTTCAGGATACGACGAATCCACGCCACCACTTCATGAGACGACGGATTTGCAGGTTTGTCCAAGTTGATAAAACCAGTCCTGTGAAGGATACAAAGGAACATTAGCTTCAGCCTGAAATTCAACTAGGACATAGGAACTATGTTCTAAGTGTACAGAAAATCAACGTACTCGCTTACCGAACATATTCCGCAATATCTCGTTTCAACGGCGAGCAACCAGACGGAAGGGGTGTATAGTGATTTGTTCGAACATTCAAACGATCGTAATTTTTTAAAAGCAACGGCCACTGAGAAGTGTCAAGTTTGGGAGGTGGTTTGTCTTCGGACTTTATAAGAAAATCTGCCGTTTGCTGAATATCCTGGAAACAAAGAGGAAGTTGTCAAGCATCCGCTCGTATTGCTACTCTGAGAGACTAGAACTAAGTATATAGAGTGAATCAGTTTTTCTGGTACTTTAACATCTTATAGTTGACTAACGCGCGTTGATCTTTTTCAAACTCAACCCAGTCAGCAAAAACACTACGCGGACAATCAAAGAGACGCCTTCACTTATTTATCGAAGTGGAGAACTAATGTGAACTCAGAATTTAATGATCTATCAATATATTCAAATCAAGATATCATGAATTCCTGGTTTAGCAGTAAAATATCAAACACCTCACTTCAATCTATTATATTCATACTATGTTCTACCATATATTCCGATGAAGTCTTAGTATAACTTGTCAACTCATGTTTATTAATAGATGATATTACAACTACATAAACATTTCAAGTCAGTCATAACCTATTCTTCCATTGCAGTGGTTCCTAATCTGTGGCACGGGAGTAGATTCTGTTTTTTTTTTACCGAAGGGAGTTATCAACCCAGCAGGTGGGGTTTATTTGGAGATTTTGGAAGCCGTCGTCGCCATGGGTAGGGGCAATCTCACTAATGACTGCCCACGGGGAAGAGATCTAGTCGTAAAGCATTGGAATTCTTACCTTACCAAATTCCGTTTCAATATATTTGACCACAAGAATACAAAATGGATCCACTACAGAAATCATATCCTGCGCCTTAAAATGGGCAGTTCATTTGGCACTTCTTTGAACAATGTTCACCATGATCACCAATTAGTGTTTCTCCGCATTGGGATTAGGGGCGAGGAACATTAGGGTCAGGTTGGAAGACATTAGGGCAAGATGTGGGTTAGGGTATCCGAAGATTACCCTTGGAGGAGGGGGGATATAAGAATTGGAGGAATATTTGGGTTGGAGGTGGGTTAGGGTCAAAGTTGGGGTTCGGGTATCCAAAGATTAGGGTTGGAAGAGGGGAATATTTGCATTGGAGAGGGATGATAGGGTATCTCAAGATTAGGTTTGGGGTGAGGGCACGATATCCAACCCTAACCTTGGGATGCCTCAACTCCAACTTTGAACCTAACCCTCTCCCAACCTAAATATATCAGTCACTATAAAGGAAAAAAACAATTCATTTTGACGTGTTCACGAGAAACATGCATTGGTGATCATGGTGAACATTGTTTGATGTCTTCCTACTATCGAAGAAGCGCTGTATGTTTTCAACTTCGCTGATTTCAGCAGCTTGAAGCTCAACAAGGTGGAAACATTTTTACCGCCTTTGGCGCGCTCAACTTTATGTTGGTGGTATGCGAGCACTGCATAAAACTCTAAATGGTATACATACATGTGTGAAAAATGGTTGGGAACCACTGTTTTATTGGCACTGCAGCCCTGCGGTCATTTGTCACAATTGTTTCATGTCAGGAGTTTGATATTGGGTTAGAAGGAATTCTTAAAACTAATGTCCCAAACCTAAAATAGCTTAAACTCAACATTTTCATTTCTAAATTCGTAAAGTGCCGACTTTATGTAATCACTTTGCTACATTCTTACCCCAACTGAATGTTCCTTTTTAATCTTGCGTGCTGAAATGAAGAAAATACATATTGCAAGTTGATGAAACGATAGATTGCGCGAGCTCATGATTAATCAGCAATATCATTGCATATATGGAGTGACGCGGAGAATTAACGCATGCTGATAATTATTCACAAGTTTCAGTGCAAGATACCTCAGCATTACTCGGTGGCATTTATATTTTACAGCACGCAGAACACTGTTATATATCAGTCAAATATTCTTACCTTTATCGCCGTTTGCTACCATGATGCGTGTAGATGCCTGGCTTCTACCCTAGACGACGAATATAAAGACGTGCTCGTCGCTTGCGAGATCTCAGCGAATGAGACCACATGGTGATCGCAATGCGACCGCGTGCAGCGAATTCCATGCTTCGCTGGTTATCCTTCACACATTCTGTCTGTGCTGTCTGTCAGAGATGAGCATGGATTAGGATTAGGTTTTAAAAAAACAGGATTTGTGAAATTTTGTCGGATTTGGATTGGATATGGATTAGACATTTTTTTCTGAACGGATTAGGATTGGATTTACATATTTTCTGGGAGATTGAAATGTCGTGTGGCGAATGGCGACAAACTTTATTCAGATCAGTTATTAATGTACTTATGGTTACTAAGTTATCTTGAATCAAGTTAATCGTTGGTTGTGAAAGAAAATTTTCGAATCCCTCCTTTGCATAAATTAGTATTTTTTCTGAATTTCCAGTTGGAATCGGATTAGGATTGGACATGGACTTGAATATGAAAAAGTTATGGATTAGGATATGGATTTGGATTTGAAGGTTCGGATTTGGATTGGATTAGGACATAGAAATTTCAAATCCGCTCATCTCTGCTGTCTGTCTTCTGTAAATACAAGTTAGTTCGACATCAGCAAGGAAAGACTGAATTTTATAGATTTCTTGGAAGTAATCTTATAGTGAAATATATCTATGCGTATGTAAATATACCTACACATACATATATTCACACGTCTTCGTATATAAATATACCAATCTGACCGCCCGTCAACCTCGATTATAACTCACACCGGTTTTCTTCCAGTCCGGCGGCGACGTTTTTTCGAGCAGAGATATACTTTTCTGTATACTCGCCCAGAATTTACAAGGCACTATGCCAGGGGTTCTCAAATGGGGGGCGCGGGAGGCTCTCACGGGGGCGCGAGAAATTTTTGTCAATTTTCTCAATGTCTGTATAAATTGTGACTAAACATGTGTGTCACAACCATTCTGAAGAGACGATTATTATTGAAGATTAAACTTAATTCGTATTCTAGAAGGCTTGCCAATAAGCTCAAATTCCAGCAGTCGCGCTCAGCGGAGTATAGGCTGACTTCAACTTCATCTGAGCAAATTTTTGATATTCTTTGAAGATTTAGAGAAATTCCTTCGAGCAAGTCTTTCATTACTTTATAGCCTTGGCAGTAGCCTAAATCTCTGTGCGCTAGGTAGCTGTTGTTGATAGCTGGCGAACTGCACTGCCTAAGACAGACTTAGATGCAATATAGGTTGCCAGGTTTCACCCTCAATTTGGCTATAAATCAACACAATTTAATTCATTTCCCAAACTGATCAAATTTAGCATGGCAGGACAGAACGACGCTGTTTTCTCTGTAGTCACTACCAGCATCAGGATTAGTCTCAGTGCAACCTCACTTGAAATTAATTGATGTCCTTTTCAATGTTTTTTTGTTATTTTCAAACAAGTTTGGGGAAGTTGTCAACAATGTAAAAGACTAAATAACTGGAATGCGGATTCAAAATTGGCTAAGATATACCTTATGTATACTATCAGATCAGAGGTGGGCACTGCATGGGCAGCCAGTACGGCCGCATGCGGCCGTAGAAGGGAATTTGTGCGGCCGTCGACACCTAATTCAATTAGTATGTGTTGGCAGCCGTAGACATGCAAATTGCAATTACGAATTCATGCCCGAATTTTCGAGAGATTTTATTTAATTTCGAAATCTTCTTCTCGCTCCGCGCAACTCAACAAGACTTTATTTTTCGATTATAATGCAGTAGCGCCCTTCTTAATTGGAGCAGGAATGGGAATACTTAAGAAATAACAATTCATTCGCGGCTCTGAAAAATTTTCGCGCCCCGCGCGACAATATGCTTTCCCAGCAACCATTCCATTGCCACTCGCGATTTCGGTGCGTACAATAGGCCGATGTGAAAGGTAGAATAGTCCGGAGTTCACCGGGAATGGATATGGACAGTTTACCATAGGTATTTTGCGTCCAGATCGTTCATTGCGGCTAAGCCCTGGAATGCGGCCTTAGGCTACATAAGTAGGCTAATCGAAATGCGGCCATGATTAGCAAGAAGGTTGCCCACCTCTGTATTAGATGATGTGCTCTTTTTGACATGACGATAAATGTAAGGGGGGTCAGGGGGGCGCGTGTCAAAAAGGTTGAGAACCGCTGCACTATGCCCTGTCGTGTAATGTATCATCGCATTGTAATGACAACGTCGCTTTTATTAGGTTTTTGTAAACTGTTCATTTCTGTACGGCCATATCCTGGGCAGGGTGGAATGAAAATGACTTTTTTTTTTCAAATCGAAAAACGGGCTTCCTCAATCCTGACAAATGACCTAAAACTTCAATAACAAGTGACTTCAGGGTATTACCCCCATTTTCCAGCCGGCAACCCCCCATCTCGGCAACCGCTGGTCGTAGAGTCATGATATATAGCTCAAAATCTGCGGAAGCATCATGTTTCTATCGGTCTTAAGAAGAAAGTTTTCTCTATTGTGAACACAAAATGAGTTATACCAAAAAACAATATATACACACATTTTTGTTGAAATTCAGCATTTATTCTGACGAATTGTGATCCGTCATCAGTTTTTTTGAAAAGAAAAGTAATACACTGACAATACCGAATATTGGGCCCATAATACAAACATATTCACAACACAGTCCTTTTAAAATCGGTTCAAAACATCAAAATGAAACACTCACATTTAACGACTTATTGAAAATGCATTTTTGTGTCAAATTTTTTCATCAGTTTACGAGACTTGTTTTTTTGGCGAATGAGGCCATCTCGTCTTTCAAATCCCGAAACTTGTTCTGATGCTTCTGTTACGAGCTTTAGCCTACAGGTCGTTCCACTGTTTGATTGTGGCATGGATGAAACAAAATCAGAGGCTTCTCGCGGCATTCTTCCATCTCTTCATCAGTTAAGTGCTCAATCGCCGGAGGAAGTTGTTGATAAGGTTCAATATCAACCAACTCGTGGTATGCCTTTGCTTCCAAGTTCAACTTTGGGTCACAGAATAAATGAATAGGACCGAAGTTCAATTGGTTGGAACTGCTATGACAAAGCCTACGTGCCATAATTGAATTTTGTTCAGCGGCATGATTTCGAATCGCAAGCACCATGGTCACACCCAATTGAGAAAAAAAAACTACATGGAAGTGTATCTTGTTGGCCAGTTACTCAATTAAAATAGCTCTAGCCACCACTTTTGGTCTTTCCAAAGCTCACATCCGAAATTGTGAATGACTTAAGTAAGGACCAGTTATATGCTTATAAAATGTGCTGGGCAATTATTCAAGGAAATGCTGATGATGATCTGGCTTATTTGGAGGTTGGACCAGTTGTGCATTCAAGATGGCTAACTTTAGGATGCAGAGTTTTACGGTATCATGCGACAGTTGATGAACCCCCTTTGAACTGGAGATTCTGGTTCGTTTTTTCCTAGAAGTATATTTTCCGGCTTGGTTTGAGATCAAGCTAAACAAACATATAACACATGGATCCAGAAACTTCTTGCACTTGATTCAACGGGTTTTGAATTTCTCCAAAACGTTCGGAAAATTGCTTTGAATGTGGTGATAAGAAACGGTTATTCCGCACACCCCGAAAATATTATGATTGCAATGCTGCTGCAATGACGAAACAAGGGTGTGACCAAGGTGCCTGCGATTCGAAAACATGCCGCTGAACAAAATTCACTTATGGCAAGTATGTCATTTCAGTTCCAACCAATTGAACTTCGGTCCTTTTCGTTTATTCTGTGTCCCAAAGTTGAACTTGGAAGCAAAGGCATACCACGAGTTGGTTGATATTGAACCTTATCAACAACTTCCTCCAGCGATTGAGCACTTAACTGATATGGGAGGGTGTGTCGTCCGCGTGGGAGAGATAGATAAAAGTCATGAATCATAATCGAGTATATAGGGATTACGAAATTCGCCGCGATTGAAAAGTGAACAGTCCATCAGTCTTTTGGAAGACCGAATAATTATTTATATACAGTTAAGCCATGCACCGGGGGCCGCGAACCTGCCTGGAATAATTAACAGTCAATGCTCATTGCTCATTAAGGATTGTATTTAGATCAAATTAGTTCACTCCGCCAAGGTTAAAACGCGTATCGCCTGCTGTGCGAATATTCTTCACGACTGTTCAAGTCGGCTTTAAAATGCGCATAATACGTGGTTTTACCAAAGCGCCATACGGAACTTGAAATTCCCGTAATGTCGGATAGGGCGGCGTCGGCTTAGCAGAGGTTGTTGTGTAGTAGAGAGCATTTCGGCGGTTCGCGATAGACCCGTGGCAGGCGACGACGAATTCTAGAATGCATTATAAGCAATATCGGCAGCAAGATGATATTTCACAAGGTGGTAATTAGCATAACATCATAGCAATAATGGAGATGACAAATTGAAAGAAAGTAAAATACAAAAACACATCGTTCGTCAGTGAACCAGATATGAGGTGGTGAAAATCTGCACCGATAGGGAGTATACGCTATAATGTGAGCGTAAGTACTAAGTATTGAATCGATTCCATACGTGACGGAGCGACGCAAGGCGGTTATATAAGCCTTGTGAGTAATTTGAGATTTCAAGTAGAAGTTAATAAAAATTTACGGAATATCGAAGTGAATGGAAATTATGCCGGGTTATCCGGGTGTTTTGATCGGTTCAAAAGTATAGTAATGGAATATTTAGCATCAAAGCATGTAAAGATGAATGTAATCGTAGCGTAACGCGGGGACTTCGTCATAAATTACGAAGTAACGTCGTGAAAGTAGAATGTACAAAATGTAAAGAGAGGTAATAACAATAGCTTAAGTAATGACAAATGTGTGTATTGTTAGGTAGCATAATGGCATTGTTAGTGTTTAGTGCTGCGAACCGCAGTCATGTCGAAAAAAAAGTCCCTAGCGATGTACACAGCATGGTATACCACAAATCCATACACATTGATGAATCTGCGCGCCATATGCTATCCAGATATATAAAAAGGTTTCCGGAAATAAATTGACGTGATTTAATCAAGAATTTGGTCCACTAACGGATCGAAAGAAGGGATAAAAATAGTAATTAATCATCACTGCACGCCACTTAACATATCGCAAGTGTAAGAACGTGCGCCCGACTACCCCAGTATAATGTGCTTCGAAGACTTACACATGGCAATGCCTGATGACGTATCGACCGGTAAGATACGTCTAAACGACAGTCTAAGTATTAGGTCAAATTCCCCAACACTGGATAGATAATTCATCCAAAAAACCGTATATACACTAATAGTGTCCGATCGTGGATCATTTCGATAAAAAAGCGTACGGGCGAGACGCGAGTCGACCGAACTTCACCTCAACTTCGTTATGTAATGACGGAAGTTTATAGCATGAGTTAAAATCGCGTGTTTACAACCCATAGATTCCCCGGCCGGTAGAATCGCTGAGTCACGCACAAGCAACTCCCATGTCTAAAAACGATTTGGCGAGATAACATGGCCAAACCCACTCATTACACACGATCCCAGGAGCAAAAGTGAAATCGTAGACCCGGTACTTCGACCATAACCTTAATTAACGAGTTCCCCCGAGTAGCGCTATGGGCATCGTGATATTCAAAATTTAACAGATTCGTGACTAAACAAACGTTTCACGGATAGGTGACAAGATGTCAGTAATAGGTAGCCATGCCATGAAATGTACAATGTACAATGTATAAAGGTAAAAGATATGTATAGCTAATCGCATGTAACTATAGGTTGCAAAATCTGAGTATGTTCAGATGACATTATCGCGGGTAAGTATATAAGGACGTAAATTACGGGAAAAAAATGACAATTTGTCACCGTGTTAAAGCGGCCTTATTTAAGTATAGGTAATTAGAAGTAAGCGAAAATGTCAAAGACCTAGCTAGTATAAAGAAAGTAAGGAAGTCAATGTTTGAAGAAAATAGGGAAGTAACTTCCGTATTTATAAATTCCAGCAAAGCGCTGAGTTAGAAGTAACGCTAATATGTGATTAAAATCGAATTATGATTATGGGTAATTGTAGCAAAAGCGAGGTTATGCGAATACGTGTAGTGAGATAAGATGAAGTTGCGTTATGCAGAGTTAAGTTAGTTATAAAATCCCCATTCCCAGTGATACTGGTATATTTCAATAATTCGAAGCCGAAATCTAAATTGTCGGTTAAAAATAGCAGATTTTGCCGCGGAACATCATATAGAATCCCGATGGAATGCTATGCTATAGTCCGGCGAAAAGCCGCGTCACTATTTTTATCAAAGTAACATTGACGGTATATAGTTACGGTAGTTAAAAAGGGTAGCGCTTAAATACGCGCAGAAGTCAGTGTCGCATGAATGACATATGAAATCACAAAAATTAATATCCTGGAATTGGTAGTTATGTTCCACGGAGATGCCGTGAATTTAAAAAAAAAACGAGCAAAAAAATAGATTGGTAAATTTCCACTGTGGTTGGCAGTGATTTACGCGGTAATATGAAGGTAGGAAAAACCGCAAAATTTATAATCAGAATCGAAATGGGGGTGTTAAACAATCAAACAACTGTAAGCAAATGGTATGTTACACGACTAAGGTAGGCTATTCGTGCGAAAGTGAAGTTGTATATATGGAAATAGTGAATAGTTAATCGGTAGTAATTATTCGATTTCACGGGAGAGAGAAGCAATTTTACCGGGCGATCGAGAGTGTAATTCCCGACGAGGAATGGATGTGATAATTTCGTTAGAAAACAAAACGCTAAGATTCAAATAATAGTATTTAAGGCCGTAATATAAAAACGAAACCAATGCACAATGTTCTGTCAGTGTCAGAGTATCACTCAAATCTGGTTCTCTGAATGTCATGGCGATGAATATAGGACCACAAACAACGAACATAATTATATGGAAAGCACGAATCGAGCAATAACGAGGAAATTTGCTGCTAGCCGATAAAGCCAAGTGAGATAAATTATTCTCACTGCAAAATGCATTCCCGAAATTCGAAGTCAAGTAAACGGATTTACCGTGTAAGTCTGAAAAAGTCCTGGATGGCTCCATAGCAGTTGTTAGTCCAATTGTGTAGGAGGCGATTCGTCCTTCGTTGAAGCTGAAATCATCTCACGAGCGTGCACCATATGGGAGGGTGTGTCGTCTGATAACCTGCTAGAGTTGCAACCTGAGTCCCACGTAATGTGTGGCTGGGTAGATATACTTAGCTCTTTTTCGTAGTAGACGCACGTCCCTGTGTTAGTCCTGGATCTGACAACTTCAACGTGAATGCAACGACATCATTGCCTCAGATAGATATATTGGTCGAATATGTATGGAATATACAGTAGGATATCGCAGATGAGTCTCCTTGTAAAATGAGATGCACGAGCTGATAAATGGTAAGTCACGTGGTAGCGAGAAGAAAGATATAAGTCACGTGATATACAGATATGGGCGATGTACCATAATGATGTTGTATCTTACACATGGGCGATGTACCATAATGATGTTGTATCTTACAAAGTTTATGAACCGTGAGAGGGCGCAGGGCGTCCCACACTGATGCAGAGTTGGAAGAATGCCGCGAGAAGCCTCTGATTTTGTTTCATCCATGCCACAATCAAACAGTGGAACGACATGTAAAGATCGTAACAGAAGCATCAGCACAAGTTTCGGGATTTGAAAGACGAGATGGCCTCTCATTCGCCAAAAAATTAAGTCTCGTAAACTGATGAAAAAATTTGACACAAAAATGCATTTTCAATAAGTCGTTAAATGTGAGTGTTTGATTATGTTTTGAACCGATTTTAAAAGGACTGTATTGTGAATATATTTGTATTATGAGCCCAATATTCGGTATTGTCGGTGTGTTACTTTTCTTTTCAAAAAAACTGATGACGGATCACAATTCGTCAGAATAAATGTTGAATTTCAACAAAAATGTGTGTATATATTGTTTTTTTGGCTATAACTCATTTTGTGTTCACAATAGAGAAAACTTTCTTCTTAAGACAGATAGAAACATGATGCTTCCGCAGATTTTGAGCTATATATCATGACTCTACGACCAGCGGTTGCCGAGATGGGCCATTTTACCACCCCTACGCACAGAAATTGGGGGGTTGCCGGCTGGAAATTGGGGGTAATACCCTGAAGTCACTCTTTATTGAAGTTTTAGGTCATTTGTCAGGATTGAGGAAGCCCTTTTTTCGATTAGAAAAAAAGTCATTTTTACTCCACCCTATTGGCATGAATAACTTTAATGGCCCTACCAAGACTTCACCGAAAGAAAACTTCACAGAAGTTAATATTCTCACACCATCTACTTTGATTCCACAACGACGATGCTATACTATATCAACTATGACGTTCTGTGTACCTCATTAAATCACTGTATCCACGCAACACCATACACAACAAAGATAGACATAATCGAAGTACATAGAGTTGAATTTTTTCAAGCAGTATCCAATGAACCAGTTGTCTACGACTGAATATTGCGTTTAGAGTCGCAGATCTTGTTGAAAGCTGTGGAGGCATGCGACGTGCTCAAGTCAACTGATTTATCCACGAACACAAGGAAAACGCGTTCAAATTTGTAACATATAGACAATATTGCGATCTATCTATACATAACATACAACAAGCACAGCAAAACCATTGGAACCTGGGATAACGTTGTCAGTAGCCAAAATCCACTAAATTCCCTTTCAATGGATACAGATTTTCGTGTTTCAAGATATTCTCAATTCAACCTGATCGTCGATTAGAAGAAGTTCCATCCTAATTGTAAGGTGAACTGGACCGTTCTTGCAACGGGAATGATGGATTCCAGTGCAACATCCACCACTATATTTTTCCAGCCCAATCTTCTCATGCGAAGCATTCATAGAAACATAACTTACTACAAAAGGTATTTAGCTATATACAAATCATTTCCAAATTATGCAAAAATTCCAACAACAGCCACGCGGACGGTCACAGTCCTGGACGTCGAAACATGCGTACTCTGTATACATCAACACACTGCCAGATAGGATAGTGCACACACTAGATAAATAGACTCCTACTAAAAGAATTGTGGCAAAATCCCTAAGTATTCTATGATTGTGAAGCAGTCAACGTCCAATTGCCAACACATGGATTGCACACGAGGTGCTGTTGTAAAATTACACTCTACGATGTTCAATGCCGTATACATATAGATGGTGGAAATGCGTAGATGAAGACAGATATCATCCGAAAATATCCATAGTCCAAAAACATCTTTGTCAATAGTTGATGATACTGGCGAAAAACAATGCATGAAACATATCTAAAAGAAACTAGCGGCGTGTAGCAAAACCGCCCAGGGTTCCCGCGTTTCAATGGAACATGTTAAAGTCAGATCCTCAGATAGACTTTAAGCGACATGATAGCGCGGATGATATACTCGAACATTGTTTCAAGCGGCTAGCTTTAGTATAGAAGGGTGTGAGAACCTGTGCCCATGATCGAATACCAGCACAAACTTCCCGATAGGAAATACACGGATTAAACTAATCTAATTATAAATCTTGCATAATCGTGAAACATATCTATCCATCGGTAGGCTTCAGCTCCTTTATCTGCAAAAACAACGAGGGTTATACAGACACATCTACGTGATTAGTACAACCTGACACAACACCCACCTGCTTTATTAAGTAAGCCTTTTCGTCGTTGAACTGATCATCGTCAGTCCTGTCGTGGTGGAACTTTGGCAAGAAGTCCAGCAGTCTCTGCTGATTTTTGAGGAGTATTTCCAGAATCGGCTGGGGTTTTTTCGGGTTTGCCACAAAAACCTAGAAGCATAGTCATGCCTCTTACATTATACAATACAAAATAGGACGCTACGGCCCCTACAATATTTTAACATCAAATAGGTATATATTCTAGATCAGTGGTTCTCAACCGCCGGTCCGCGACGACATTCCTGCCGGTCCGCGAGGTATATTACAATTTTATACCTTAATTTCAAGATGCAATAATGAAGGCGACAAGTACAGAACATATACAAGCTGACTCTTCGCTAAACAGCGCAGTTTGTGCGATCATTCCTTTTCGATTCATTCATTTCGGGCAGGACCGCAACTGGGGCCCCCCAAACCGCCCAATTGGAGAGGGGCCGAGCTTGAAAAGGGCCCAAAATTATTTTGCAAACGAACATAAATCATAGTGTCATTTTTTCTCAACATATTTCAACTTCTTTTCGCGCTTTGCGCGATTTAATGTCACTAAATGCCATGCTTATAGGTGCCCCTTTCCGATAAATACGCTTGATTTATATAAATAGGCATTTCGGCGTCAGCCATTACCGCGCCGCGACGTACCAACACAAGTTCAGGCTAACATTCAGGCCAAACATTCGGCAGCGAGAATACCGATTCAGTCATGAATGATCGTAAATTTTCGCTATTGGCGCGATTAAGCTGCATGAACTGTCTGCTTACACTGAGTAGAATGAATGTGCTCACAAGTACAGGTGACAACATCCACCCAACTGTATGGTCTTGGGTCGGAGCCCCCGGAAGTTTGGCCTATCGCCCTGTGTGGGCCCAAGACCAGCGTTTGTGGGGTGAGCTGACGAAGTACTTTTTCGGCCCGGGTTTGCGCATGGCCGGTACAGCTGCTGTAAGGTGTTGTCTTGCGGCACGCATTGTATTCGTAGTTGCCAGAGTAGCCTGCGTCTGGTGGCATTGTGCAATGAGCAAGGTAGCACGACAAGGTGCTTGGTTCTACTCCGAAACGCTTCTTCTCTCGATATTGTCAAAGAGAAGAATATTATTCGTGTTGGCGTGGTCGGTTAAACCCACGGCCTTCGGCGCGAAAGACTGTAAACGACTCTCGGCGGTAGCACGTTTATCTGGACAAGGCAATTTTATCTCGACTCAGCAAACTCACTACCATAAAATCAGATGGATACCATCAATAAGATAATTAATTACGCTCAAAACCCTCTAAATGTCACACTCTAGCGCCATATAGAGGGTTGCCATCGACATAGACCCAAAAATAAGGACAGTCGAAAAATTAGATTAGCATGAAAAAACGTTTTTGAACATACTTTGTATTTTTATGAGCCGTGGCATATTCGCCAGAAACAATCTGCTCCAGCAACTCCTAGTTATTAGAAAGTGCTTCATGAATCTCACGAGAGCTCAGGTCTAGATTTACTTTTACTCAGGACCGAAACAGCACTTCGTCAACCCCCTTTCTGAATAAACGTTGGCGCAAGTGCAATATAATTTGGAAACATTTATCAATGATTAACAGCTTACAACTTTTTAACCAATGTGTCGATTGCATTACGCTTTTTCTCACTACGCAATAAATGCTGCCTTCCCCACAGCTTGAGCTTATTCTGCTGTAGACCAAACAGCAGGAACCAAGTACTATTGTTTACTGCTAAAATGACGTCCGCCGTGGTAGCTTGGTACAGACGTAACCACTCACGGGCACTGCCCGAGCTATGTCACCACTTAGAAGTCAAATTTTATGGCGTGAACGTCACAAGAGTTCATTTCCTTTATGATGTCATAGAATCTCGATGCAAAAGCAGAATTTATGAATATTATACAACACAAATACCAGAGGAAAACGATCAAAGCTCTGTAGTGGTTGAAAATAAGACAAAATAAGGACGCAAGTCGAAAATAAGGACATTTCTTAGAAATAAGGACAGTTGAGTTTTCTAAGACGTGATCCTTCAAAATAAGGACAAATCTTATAAATAAGGACGGTATGGCAACCCTGACCATATAACAGGGTTGTAACCTAGTCACAAGTCAATCTCACTTTTATAGTTTTGACTCGAGTCAAGTCGAGTCATTTCAATTCACCACCGAGTCAAGTCCGAGTCCAAGTCAGCGAGCAGAGGGTCGAGTCCGAGTCATGGAATTATGACTCGAGTCCGAGTCCAAGTCATCGTTTTCACTTCTCAGTTTCCAGTTAAAGTCTGGGTAAACCCACTTATTATAACTCTGTTTGGTGATAACGAACGGTTCGCATTTAAAATCTACCAATTTTCCTCACTCTTAGCAATTACTGGTCGCATTTTCAAGTACCAGTGCCAACAGACGAAATCCAATAGTGTGTTGACTTCGGAATTACAATGAAATGTCGGTCTTGGCCGTCTGAGTCTCGAGTCAATGACTTGGTTCGAGTCATGCGCATTGACTCGAGTCCAAGTCGAGTCAATACACAGATTGACTCGAGTCGAGTCGAGTCATTTCCGTATTTTGAAAAAATGACTCGAGTCAAGTCGAGTCATCAGAAAATTGTGACTCGAGTCGGACTCGAGTCGAATCATGACTCGAGTCATTACATCCCTGCCATACGATTGCAAAAAAACGGTTGCATACTTTACATTTTGGCTTCATTTCAATTTTGAAAGTTCACCGGTCCGCCACACATTTTTGGAAATTTTACCGGTCCGCGAGGTGAAAAAGGTTGAGAACCACTGTTCTAGATGACCGAAAACAAGGCTTCAAAGTTGACTTACACAATTTGAAACATATAACCAGAGTTGTAATGACTCGACTCGAGTCATGATTTTCTGATGACTCGAGTCATTTTCTCAAAATACGGAAATGACTCTACTTGAGTCATTCTGTGTATTGACTCGACTTGGACTGAGTCATCGCGCATGACTCGGAACCAAGTCATATGACTAGAGACTCATATGGCCAAGACTGACATTTCATTGTAATTTCGAAGAATAGTAAAGTAACCACACTGTCGATTGGTACTGGTATTTGAAAATGTGACCGGAAACTGGTAAGTGAGGAAAATTAGTACCGGTATATTATAAATGCGAATTGCGAACTATTCAATATCACCAAACAGAGTTATAAAAGTGGGTTTAACAAGACTCGTAACTGGAAACTGAGCAATCAACACAATGACTTGGACTCGGGTCACAATACCATGACTCGGACTCAACCGTCCGCTCGGCGTGCTCGCTGACTTGGACTCGGACTTGACTCGGTGGTGAATTGAAAATGACTCGACTTGACTCGAGTCAAAACTATAAAAGTGAGATTGGCTTCAGACTCGGGGCCTTGTGACTTGGTTACAACCCTGCATATCCCCACACATTTCCCTTCGCGTGGACACTAAAAAGGCCCTGAGCCCCAAAATCACCATACGTGCATTATCGAACCCGTGGTTAGAAACATTATACGGGATACAGTTACAGTAAAATCTAGAATGATTTTCTGCTCATTACAGAATATAAAAGTAGCAGCAATCATGCTTAAACACATTATCAAATCTATCCCACCTTGAAAACATGAAAGGCTTCGAATTGAATGTTTTTACTGCTGTCCCGTAAGCAATTCATGATAAGTTTCAAATTGTTCGGACTACCGATATAGTTTGTCATAATTGTGAAATTGTGCCGGTCCAGTAGAAGCTCGCCTAGAAGCTGTGAAGTAAACGAGGAGTTAATGGAGCACAAAAGATCTGCAGCACCAGGAAGATACAGTCGCAGATCAAAGTTTTCGCGGCACGAGAAATTCTACAGTGTAGTGCAAGCAAAGGGTCACTCGGCAGAAATCATTCAACCCGATTGTTTAGGTATGTCTGTTTTTCGATAAAAAAAAATCATCATACGGTAATATAAACCGTTTTGGTATATTTCAGTGAATAGCTATCACCGATACGTGTCCATACATAGCTTCATATCAGATATTAGTTAATTTATTAGGTAGTTCATGGATACCTTCATACTGGATATCAATTATGTTTATGACATTATAAGTCTGATATGAAAGAACAAAAATGTTGCAGAACACTGTTTCAGGGCATCTATTAACACTCTCACTCTCGCATACAGCTTTTTCAATTTCCAATAATGAAATGAAACTGTTTAAAAATCCCAGCCAAAACAATAGAGTTAAGCAACTCCTAAAATTAGGAAATTATTTGGTCTACTAAATGCCAGGTAGTATGGCTCAAGCCTCACATCATTAATTTCATCACGGAACAGAATCTGGAAAGAGTTTCAGGGGCATCCACATCAGCCAGATAACACAGGAAGCAGCATTCAACATCTTATGACAGGTAATAGACAAGATATGCATGAAATCGAAAGCAACCGTCGCTGTTCCATTTTGTTGAACTATGCAAAAAACGTGAACCAACTGCAAGAACTTCAGTCCCTTCTCCCTTGCCACGATTAAAATACCAGCAGAATCAA
Organism: Botryllus schlosseri; assembly: GCF_051294905.1. Classification (NCBI taxonomy): domain Eukaryota; kingdom Metazoa; phylum Chordata; class Ascidiacea; order Stolidobranchia; family Styelidae; genus Botryllus; species Botryllus schlosseri. The sequence continues at coordinate 8,890,656 of NC_137249.1, read as the reverse complement.
CATTCAAATATCAAATTTACAACTTACTTTCAGCGATTGCCTTCTGGTTACATAGTTTTCTGAGCCCAGCAAATTGGTATACCTTCCGAAGAAGCTATCGTAGTTTGCAGTCAAGAAATCGGCCACCACAGGCTTATGTCTCGTTAGAAGATCCTGCAAAGGGATAGCTAGCTTAAAGCTTGGATTTTCAATCAATCAAATATTTCATCATCTGGTAGGCATCAGTCTTGGGCTAAGAATAATATCCAATATCCTTCAGCAACATTCTGATCTGTTACCACCATACCGGATTTGCATCGGTCAGTTGTCATGGCGATTTGCCGATTTCACCCGTAAACATGATGTATATCTATCCAAATATCACTGTATGTGTATATAAACTTTACATTTACATAAATAAGGTAGTTTGGCTTAAATAAGCTAGTCCGGCTTAAATAACTGTCAAAGTAGAGCGGAAGTAGTGTTAAAGCATAATTAGGCCTGCTGGAGTAAGTGAAACTCAAAATAATGGCTTTAGAAGAGAACCAAGAATACTAGTACAAGTTGAAAATGAGAGGCCTGGACAATTCTTAGTCGTTTAAGAAAGTGTATTCCACATGCTTCCTGGGCAGTAATCTGCAAATTTCTCAATCTCTAGCCTTTAGCCTGATAGTTAGTTAAAAGAGTGTCGCTGAAAAACTGTTCTTCATACCGGTGATACATGGGCTATTGTGCCTGATAGCTGTAGTTGACATGACTCGTAAGTATGATACACGCTTTTCAAAATTTGATATCTAGTGAAAAATTCGGATTTGCAGCACTTCGGTAAAGAGTCAACAGAGTAGATGATAGATAAAATTACCTTGAAAGTTGAGAACGCGTCAGAGGCTATATCAAAAGTTGAAAATTCGACGTAGTCAAAGAACTTGTATAAATTGCCCGGCGACAACACTGGCTTTGCAAGTGTGTCGTATCTCATGCTTTCCCGAAGCATCAATCCACAATGAAGCGCTATCTCTGGATTTTCATATCTGGAACAAGGAATCAATGAAAATCACAGTACGGATCGCACAATCGATTTGCAAGTGAGCGAAAACATGTTCAAAAATATTCGACTCAATAAAGCTATGTGGTCATGACCAAATTCCTCCTTCCACCAAATTGCAAAATTTCTCCCCATATGAATATATCAATCAAACTTCCGAGATGTATAAAGTTGATACTTGCACCACATTTGAAAGTGCGTTCTTTTGTCCTTAGGTTTCCGTGATACATAAAATTAATGTAGGCCAGGGGTGTCAAACATACGGCCCGCGGGCCGCTTCTTATAGGTTCCAGCACATTTGTAAAAAATGTTGAGACTTTTTCGCGGGGAATACTTCCAAGTTCATAAGCGAGGCCCCATTATAACAACTCAACTACAGCGCTGTGGCTTCACTCTAGTGATCACTATAGTAACAAGTCGGTGAAATTGACATCCAATTTTTAGAAGGCAAAAAGTGCACACCAAGTTCAGAGTTTTATACAAATATAGACCGAAAAGTAGTTACTCACAGAAGCGAAAACGCCAATGCGGAACCGTTATATGTTAGTTCCACAAATATATATATAAATATATGGTCGTGTCACATTCGACCCAATAGATCTCCCCAGGCCCAGGCATGAGAGACACCGAACTCGCGGTTTGATAAAATAAACCAAATTTGAATGTCTACATTTCCAATTAAATATCTTGTATTCCTCACAACGCATATGCAGGGCTAACACCAGATTACGACTAAATCAAAGGGAGCATAGAATATGCAAACCACTGTTTTAGCGTTTCTTAACTGTATTTAACCAGACACCATGGTATTTTTGCCAATTCTATCGTTCACGAATAAAGGTAAATGCGACTTGCTACTTTAGAAACCCTATGATCCATGTATTATCTATATATGCTTTCAAGGTATTCAAGTGATAAGCAAGAGCACGAGGTAACATTTTGGAATCAGTTGACTTGTCCGGCCCGCAAGCTATTTGAAGGCTTGATCCAGCCCGCGATGCAATTTGAGTTTGACACCCTGATGTAGGCCTAGGTTACTGCGCCTAGCACGGCAGTGACTGGATAGTAAATGATGATAATTGTGAAATTAATTGCATGGATTTTCACTCGTGTTACTTTTTCAACATTAAAACCTTGACAAATATCGAATATCTGCGAAAAACTGAATCCATGATACAACAGTAACCAGAAACTTCAATCAGAACACCGAATCCTTTACCCCGAAATCAGTAATGTGATGATCTCCGGCTTGCTATTGATGTATTCCACTGTGGGCATTCTAGATCCGATCTGACGCCGGAGCAGGTTATTATAAATTTGGGTGATATCTTTTTTTCCCTGAAAAAGTCAACGAGTTTTCGGCCATATGACTATGCTGCTCAGTGCTCATGCCCGTAACTCAAATTCAGTATCGCACAATTTCACTCACTTCAAACTCAATGTGTGAGAGATTCAGTATCAGGGAGTGCAATACATGCGAGCTGTAGGTTTCTTGTGACAGTTGGGCGACCAATTCCATACTCGGTTCGTGATTTTCAGTGCCGTAGAGGATGAGTTTCATTGCCTGCAACTGCTTCAGTATGTCTTCGGATGCCTGTTCATCAAATACCGGTATCAATGATTGATAGCCTACACTGACAGCTAACTAACAAATATATGGCATTACAATAAAAAACAGTTGACCAACCTTCTCTGCTTTTTTATCTTTTTGATGTTTTTCGATCACCCCCAAGCTCGTAATTAAACTCTTGACAATCTCAGTCGGAGATTTTTGTGCTTTTTTGAAAAGAGACGACATCGTGACACTGGCTTTTGATGCTTGTTGGTGGCGGTAGGCCAATACCAATCAAGTGAAGTAGCTCCTGCCTTGTACTTATAATTGCTATATCTCTTGTTAGAATATACCACCTGCGATAAACGCAATAAAAGTATATCATAACGCAGCCGGATTAGCAAGTAGAAAGCAGGGTTTCAATTTCACATAATGGATTTCACCATAGAATCCAATGTGACAGCTCTTGGTGATCAGGCAACAGCATTCTATGAAACAGCATGTCAGTATTGAAATGGACTACCGCTAAAGGAATTACAGTCTTGTATCTGAAAATGGCCGCAATTTTGAATTAGATTGTGTACAGACAGTGTAGTCACATATTCTGATACAGGCGGCAAGGAAAAGGACGCCAGACATCAGACTCGGAAAAGTAGTGTACCACGATTAAAGGAGGGTATCGTTTCCTGAAAGTAAAATCGATATGTGGAGGCTAGACAGTATCGGTTCAGTAGATCCTGCTCGACTCCTTAATAGCGAGCAGAATATCATTTTGCATATGGGACCCAGCAAACTTAACACTTGACATTTGATACAAGTCTTATCATGCATACCAATCATAGTGAAATCAGTCATCTTTTGGGGGGTCGGTCTGACCCCGTTTTCAAAGGTAGTGAATAGGCAAAAGAATACAAGTTGGCAACAGAAACGGCACACGTTCAGAATGGCAAGGTAAAAAAATTTCATGCTCATAGCGGTAAACTGTTAACATTGCTACGGCATCAATCGTATCATATAATCAGTAGGCTATTCACCAATCTAACTAGAATGACATCACAAATACTGAATGTGTGAAAATCCCGGGTGAATACGAACTACTCTGAATAATTGATATGAGCAGCTAAAATCAGAAGAAATCCACAGCCTAAGTTGCAGATGCATAGAGCGGTTACTTCCTGGGAAAAAAACAGCAAATCGAAATGTCTTCACACCAATTCAGCTGTTAATGCGGGAAAAAGTTGAAACTGATACAAACTGAACCATTTTAACGACACAGGTGAAATCCTTGTTATCTCGCTGAGATTTTCTTGAAAAATCAATAAATTTTGCATAAGCACTGTCAATGCCGGTTTGGATTGATCAGGAATGGCTACGAACACCCATTCTTGCTTGATTCAAAACAAAATATTTGCAGTGAATTAATTATTTAGATCGTGTCAGAGCAACGGCAGTCACATTAGTCCTTCATATTATTATTATGTGTTTATGTCTCTCATAAAGTACACATTCGTCCAAGTTCGCAAAATCAGTCCTGAAAGTGTGAAAAAAATGCTTGAATTCATAATTATCTTCATGGATATCAGATCAGCTGCCCGGAAACCAGAATATTATGAATACAAAATCGTCACAACATTTTGCGTATATTGCAATATAAATTGCAAGAAATATATCATCAGCCTTGTGAAAAGCCATGTCCACAATACCAAAGGTTAGGCTACATCTGAAATGTGTCAGTGCCATTTGGTCCCGGTAACTTCCTCTTTACCAAGACAGTACACACACTGGGTTGCAATGTGTACTTAAGTGTACGATGCTTCTTAAAAAGAATCACAAGGTATGGATCAGAGATTTTTTAATGCTGCCATGTATATCCTTTCCGGTACCGTACATACATTCCTTGTGCCAATTCACTGTATATTCAACTATAGGCCTACATATTGACCCTGATGGAAAGAGCGTGCTTCGAAAAAAATTGATTTCTAGGTAACTAATTTCATCCTACATAACGGCAACGCTACATTTTCTGAATGGAAACATTGATCAAACCATGACTGTTAAGCCCAAAATTGAAAGTTCTTTGTTAGAAAAGGTCTAGCACTTGAAGTGACATATTCTGCGCACAAAATTATGAGTCCGATATTAACCTCCTACTAAATATCTCCTAACTTTGGTTAGAATGATTACCTTGTCAATCAAGATGCAACGGCCTATCTGCAGTGTATCAACAGCAACAGCAATAATGTAGCTTAGGCTATTGAACCTCAAATATATTTTACCCTGTCTTCTATTCAGCATTTACACAAAATCACTGGTTATCGATCAATAACATTGAGCACCAGCATTCAACAATCAAATTACCACTTTCTATATTCACTATCATGATATATAACATTGCAATTGACATTGTTTTCTGGATGTCAATATAGACTTTTTCAATCTCTGATGACAATGACAGCTTTTGGACTTCCATTACCAGTATGCTGTGATGAATAATATATCCCAATCATAAATCTGGTGATTATAACTTGTTGGTTAGAAAAACAATAATGGAACTAAACTGATTGAGTAACTTATCATGAATGAACTGAAAAAAGGTCAGACTCCAGTTAACATTGCTCATGGTATATCACCAGACTTGGGAAACTACAAACTAGCATTTAGAATTCTACATACCCTGGCATGAAATCAGTGAGCCAGTAGGGTAAGGGCGTGAAGGTCACTTACTATAACACTGAAAATATATCTTGGTAGATCTATGGTTCTCTCCATCCATCAGGTCACTCGATCTAAAGTATATGGGTTATTATTAGCAGAAGTTTAAATGAACTCCGGGAGTTTGCTGAACCAGTCTCTGGGGTTTGCCAAAGGTCACGGCTTACATCCTACTCATACAGCATAAGTCACACTGATGTTCGTATTGATCTTTTTGTTTTGTGTGAAAACTGAAAATCATGCTTTAATATGTTTCTGCGGCAAAAATTATGCCACTGCTGTTTTTGTACATCAGTGTTCTGTCAGTAGTACTGTTTCAGATGATTAATGTGTTAGATTATTTGTGTAACTCTGAGAAAGTTTGGGATGCACAGAACGGTCGCAGATTAGTGAAATGTAAAGAGAGGACACTTTTTCAGAAATTTCTGACATGCAAAACTGGAGAAGAATTCTCCCACTTCGTGATCGGTTGACTAAAAAAAAAAATAAGGTCTTCTTTTCGTTCAGAGCTAAAATCACCGCTTTTCCCTCCGAAATACCCGCCGGAGCTTCACTTCTGAACTAATTTGCGGCATATCACTCGCAATTTCCTCTAAATCTGACCTAAATTTTCAAAAAAGAGGACAAAATCTCTAAAAAGAGGACAAAAGGGCGTCCTCCGAGGACACTTTCAAAAAAGTCAAAAAAGAGGACGTATGGTAAGCCTAGACTAGAACCAAGTAAGTGATTGATCTAAACATCCTATAAGTATGAGCCCATGTAGGCTAGTGAGCTTATGAAGCGAAATTATCAACTACAACAACAGCTACGTACCTCCCTCTCTGTAGTTGAGTAATGAAATTACGATCATACCTCACGAAACGTGAATCAACTGTGCCTAAACATCTTGCAAGCGCAAGTGCCAGAAATCCACACTGCAACTGAAAGTTAGACTTCGGCGATCTCTTGGGCACTGAGGTGTGGCGCGTGCAGGCTTTCGTATCTAAAAAGCCAGTACTTCCTTGGCGTACGTAAATATCGACAGTCATTTTATTGCTGACAATACGGGCGCAAAATTTAATAAACCCAGTTTGAATCGAAGGCCTCAGTCGTGGTGATTCCAAAAATCTGAACTATAATCAGGTCAAGGCATAGGAACCAGAAAAATCACTATACTATAAAAGCAGCACTGTAGTCAGATCCGAACGAGTCACCAACTAATACTGTACAAAGATTTCAACCAGTATGACAATTGCCGCACAGATCGCCGATTCCATGCCGCTGACTTTCTTATTCACCTACCTTAGAATTTAATTTGAATGCGACTAGGGTGATGTTAAATCGTCAGCTCTTACTTATCTTTTCGACATCCTCCTAACTTTTCATTACAATCATATTGTGTCTTGTATATCGCATTGTACGGTGTACAGTATGTGTGAATTTTGCAACGGGATTTTGTTCGGTTCAAATAAGGGCAGATTTCCACTAATCTCTATTATTCCAACGTTCATTATGTGTCAGTCGTACCCAAGGACATGTATCAGCGCGGTACTGGCCCGCAAGATCGTCTGCTGCTTGTATACCATTACATCGCAACTTTCCAACGACGGTGCTGCATGTAACAATGTAACATGCATAGGTGAAATGAGGGTCAGCACTATTTACGACGCTCTACCGTAACCCAAACGCCACGCGAAAACCATGCAACCACTGATTAAGCGCAACTGACCTAATCCAACTTCGACCTGTAACTTCAACCAACCAACCCTAGAGTTCACAAACATCTTCGAAATGCGTAACTGGTATGATAAGAATGAGTACCAACCATACCGCGAAGAGTAGGGCTAAGGCTGTCTTTGAAAGGATGACGGCTCGTTATGCCTTCCCAAATATTTTATATAGGTTCGTCACATATGTGCCAGGCATAAAAGAACGTACAAGCATCTCATTCGTAAAGCATTGGAACATATTCATAATAGCTGGATGAAACAAGAAGTTCTATTATAAAATATACAATGAAAAATCACACCACCACAGCAGCCAAGGTAACATATGCAAATGAGATGTGTCACCTCATCTATAGTGAGATAAGGTAAGGGTCGAAATACGATTTACGGACCAATAAATATTCGATCCTAAAATGTTAAGTGTCGGTTAGTATCATATGCGCCCATTATCAGCAGTCAACACGGGATAAGTCAAATGCCACAACTTTAGCATAAGCACAAGGGTGAATCCTGAATACCACATTATTTCAGCATCTGGGCAAGAGATAATCTCAAAGCATTCAAATCTTCACCAACAGGAAAGTTTTAACAATAGAAAAGTGCTCGGCCTAGAATGATAGGGCAACCTCTGCCGGCGAATTCCGTGAGACGTGTTCTGAGATACAACAAATGCATGAATCTTCGCTATTAATTACGTTATTAATTACTAACACATGGGGCACAAATTCAACTAGCCACCAAGAAGGTGTTTTAAATCTTTACGAAGGCCATCAAAACTTGAATGGGGTGGTGTGGATAAAATCTAGGGTTCCTAGCACTGGTAACTTGTATGAGTGAAACGATAGAGCAAATATTTGGGCTAGTTGAAACAGGTCAGTTTTGAGATGAAAAAGGTTGCATATTGGTTGTTTTCAGGTCATGACCTGATTAACATATCGAAAAAGATGCTCTAGTAAGAGTACGACACCGGAGCTAGATTCCTATCCAAAACACCTCTTGTTTAGAGTTACCGGCAATGCAAATGTGCCATTGTATTCAACCAGTAGAGAGTGTTCCTTGCAGCAAATGTTGCAGTCAACCACGGATATGAATATGCCAGACGATCTCGTGAAATTCAAATGACCAATATCTCGCTCAAAAGTAAATTCATTAAACGGCAAAAATAGTTACGACTTGCCACTGTGATGCGACAAACGAAAAAATCTCTAAAATTACACTATTACAAAATAGTTCATAACAAAATAGTAGTTGTAGAATCGCCCATTTCAACCGTAGACAATATGTCGACATTGCTCATAAGTCGGTCAGAGGGGTCATGCCTAACAACTCGCATGCATAAAGTAGGAAGACTCGACACAGGCTATGCCACATCAACAAAGTGTAAGCATACGATCATAATCCATACTGACGAGGCTTCTTGTGATATTACACCAAACATTAACAAACAGCTTTCAGCAAGGTGGCAGTACAGGCACAAAATATCGAGCCTCACTCAGTTTTCTAGCTCGAAAATATTTGATGTGGAGGGCAAAAGGTATTTTCAAAACCATCGAAATTCATAATTTCCTCCATGTCAAATCACTACGCTTGTAATATATATCAAGTTGAGCAGCGTCATTGCAGAATTTTCCCCATACGCTGCGTGCAGTGTACAGGACAATGATTTCAGAATCACGCATGTGCATTTCGTTAGTAATTCAGGTGGTTGGGTGGCATGTAAATACAGGCACAACGTTTCTAGGCATTAACAATGGAGCATTGGGTACAAAAGATCACACAGACATGTAATATTTATGTTTGGCCCTCAAAACGAGTTGGGAATTCTCATCGTTTTCACTTAATTCACAAGGCAGCTGTTACAGAATCACAGCAGAAGCAAGCTAACAGTTTGCACCCGACCTGACGGATAGCTTTTCTGATGCTGCGGAATGGTGAATTGATTCACAAGGCTATATCATTATTGCTTCCAGCGTCAATCCGCTGCTGATACAGAAATAACAAAGGGATAACGTCGTACAAAGAAAATGAATTACAAGCTGAAAAGCAAAAACGCTTTTCCAATGATGACTCGATTAAGTGCAGTTGATTAGGGTTGTTTATAAAGATCTTCAAAGTCGAAAAAAAAGAAAGAACCGGGAAAGCACGTGCCACCATATTCAATGGAGAGGGCTTTGCACTCGACCTGAAAGCCGCTGTCCGTAGTAGTTGGTGCAATGAAATGTTACTCTTTACCGCACCATCGCCTTTCGGATTATACAGAAAGCGCAACGTCGACGAGCCATTCCGGGATGAGAAACCGGACCTTGAGTCTCTGATCAGAAGTACGAGCCGGAGAACCATCTATGGTTGATTATATCTTCGACATAAGGCCGATGGTCTTTGTTTACAAATATCATTCGTAAAAAATCCTGGAAAAATGAGCGATTGCTTGAATACAGACTAACAATTCAAATGGCGATACCATATCCCCAATAGCTTAGATGTTACAACGAAGTTCATTATTTCCAGCAAATCAGCGTCATATTGTTTTCATTAATAAGCAATGTCAAAATACAAGCATTATCATATGCATAAGATGAAAACATGTGAAAAAGGATAACTGTCCCTTCAGGCATGCTGGGAACAACATGTTCGGTCACGGCGGAATAACAAAATTCGGCACTGTAAATACTATTATATTGAAAAAAAAATGGTTGAAATTTCATCTTGACGTTATCTCCCGCTTAGAATTCAGCCAAATTGTAAATTTTTTGTTGAAGCAGCCCTACCGATCATTACTCATGGATAAATTTCAACATCTTGGATAATCGGATTACCCTTTCACGTCGTTTGGTCACACGTACAAAGACGTTACGCAGCTTACCCGACAGGACTGTGAAATATTAGGAGGTAATTCCGGATTCGTTGCCTTTGTGGCAATTTTGAATAGCGCCGCCATAGCTTCAAATTCATACCACGGTGGCCGGGTGGTCAGCATCTCCACGGCCGTGCAACCGACGCTCCTGCAACATCAATACGACGCGTTCAAAGAGAACAGCGTATCGTTATTTCAATACATACCAGACGTCGGCCCTTCTGCCGTACCCCCTGCCTTCAATGACTTCCGGACTCATCCAATACGGTGTGCCTGTCACACAGAGACTGCCGATCAGTATGCAAGTCTGTGCTGCGTAACTCGTACAGGGGTCCATCATAGCAAAGTCGTATATAAGAATGGAGCTTACCAATCGAAATTATGACAACTGTCAATATGATAAATAGAGGCCGACTCCATCACCATGGAGCAGAGGCGGTGAGTAACTGACTACTTCTCACCTCTGCCATGGAACATAGAGTCCGTGATCAACATATTTAAATAAATTCAGGTCGCAACAATCAAGAAGTTGCACTATTAAGGGCGGAGATCATAAAGTTGGATGATCAATGGAGTCTATTATAGCCTTCATCAGGATGTGACAAACCTGGATTAAGGAAAGGGTTGATCGGAGCGCATTAGGTTGATCAAACACACCGGAATAAATTATAGATAACTATAAAAACTGCGTACCATTCCTACGCGCAAATATTTCTGATCATGACCACGACAATTGTCTCCTAGATAATGTACACTGCGCACCATTCCTATCCGCAAATATTTCTGATAATGCCAATGACGATTGTCTCCTAGATAAGGTACACTGTGTACCATTCCTATGCGCAAATATTTCTGATAATGCCCATGACGATTGTCGCTTAGACAATGGCTTCACTTGACAATTATCGAATTATGTACCCACTATTGTAAAGCGATATCAATGTTCTATAATCCGTTTCTGTACCGTACTGATTACACACGACTTTCATTTCGCGATGATGATAATTCAACCTATTACAGTCGCAGTATCTTCATTTCATTCAATAAATTGACAACTGACAGCCTATAACGAGTTTTTGCATTACGATGCAACAGTTAACACCACTTGATTGAAAACACGGTACACCTCGGACAATCAGCACGCGTCACCTTTCCCAACTTTATGTGTTGCAATTAGCAGTTTTTTAATCACATGACTAGCATTCTCCCGGCTCTTCTAACTTTATGCTCCCAGCCCTTAGTGTTGAAATATTGTCACTGCACCGATGAGACAATGCAGCAGCACACAGCAGGTTCACTGTTATCTCAAACTTACCGACGACAGTTTGTCCGGATGCTGTCAGTATCGTCTGTAAACGTTTGGCGGCGCCAAAGTCACCTGTTTCAACACAAACATGAAATTACACATCGAGCACAGCGGTGGATTTACAGAGTGCAGAATCCCTAGGTCTGCGACTACTACGATTGTGATAAAGTTCGACAAGGCTTCATAAACCGTAAAAATGAAACATGACAACCTGGCACGAGTCAAGTCTGGAAAAATGCTCCAGAAAATGATGGGCATAGCGGAAAAGACTATGTCAGAGGGGTTCACTAATTTCATGCTGAAATCCAGCAGCAAACAGGCGTCTCACCCAGCTTCACATTGCCGGAAGCGTCCCGCAAGACGTTGGCCCCTTTGATGTCACGGTGTAGAATATTGAAGGAATGCAGGTAAGAGAGCCCCTCCAAGATTTGCTTCGTGTATTTGCAGGTGACGAGCTCCGTGAGAGCACCGTAAGATTTAATTTCGTCTTTCACCGAGCCCTGTCGAGAGTCGATCGAGAGTCATGGAGGTGATGCGAATTTATCCAAACACTACTTGCCGTAAATGGGTCTACCTAATTACAAGTAGAAGTAACAATTTCCAAGACGTGTTAAAACTACTTCAAGTGTTAGGTCTGAAAAGTTGTTTCCAGAGGTAGATCTGGTGGAGGGGGTCGCGTAGCAATGAGCAAGAGCTGGGTACATTCCAAATTTCCAGATCCATTTTCACAATTCATGCAAAATGGTTAATGACACTACAAATATGTGCAATCTTCAGTTGCCGCAATGGGGAGGCTATTTGCGACACATATTATATCTATATCTCTATCTCTCATAACAGTGATGCAAACTCCTTCCAGTTTCAAAAATTAAAAAAGTGATAGCTCTCCGAAAAATTACATTTGTCACTGACCACCTCTGTTGTATTCTGTTACAACACGGTCGGTTGCGCATGTAACCCAGCTGCACTCACCCCCGGCATAAACTCCATAAATACAGACAGTGTGCTTGAGTCTTCGTAAGACCCGTAGTACTGCACGATTCGCTCATGCGACACCCGTTTGAGAAGTTCGATCTCGCTTAGCAGCGCTTTGATTTCCTGCAGAGACTTGTCGTTTACTCACGATCTCATTGGCTCTCCCTAACATTCGATTACCTTGGTCGATTCGGCACTATCCGTCGGTATAGCCACCTGTTTGACGGCCAGTTCTCTGCCCGTATCCGCATCGTATGCCAGGTAAACTTTTCCGAACGCACCGTGACCAAGCACTCGTCCCCTCTTCCAATTGGCTGGAGGTTTTGGAGCTGGGAAAGAGTAGCATTTCTCTCGACTGCCTACGTTGTCAATCAATGTGTAGATGACGCAACAGAGAAAGTATTGATAGAGGTTTCGGTAATTTACATGCCCAGGAAGCGAGGGCTGGAGAGAAACACGAATTACTACAGCACTACTCTCCCAACACCTGTGTGATTCCCAACTACAACTACAACTCATTCGGTTTCGAATGGCCCTTGGCTCCAATGACCGGAATTGTGACTCTAACCCACAATACAAGTTACAAGCTACACATGAAAATCACGATCCAAGTGGAAGTTTATCACTCAAAAATTCCGAATATGACCATATACTTCACCTCGGATTTCTCCGGCTCAAGAAAATTCGAAATACAAAAAATGTCCTAATTCTCCAGCCCTCAATCAAGAGATGGAGCCTCGAACGGTTGCAGACAAAGCAACGAATATAAACGCCACTGGAGTTACCATTTGTCCATTGGCATTTACTTACACGATAAAACAGCCGAGGCATCGGGACCCGTGTCCCCCGTGCTCCTTCTGTGCGGGCGTGCTGTTTGAAAAAAGTGTCGAGAATCTAAAACCCTCTACCGACACAAATTACCGCTTCAGCATCGTCATACCTATGAAGGACGGGCCCATGAATTCTTCCATGTCAACGTTCAGACTGCTATTGCTACTGCATGTACTTTTTACGGACCTGAACGACAAAAAGTCGATTGAAAAAAGTTGAGCCCCCGGAGAAATTAGAAGGCATCCCATCCAATGGATGACGGTAAAGCACCAGAGATAAGCAATAAGCATGGATTAGGATTTGGAAAAACCTAATTTGTGAAATGTTGACGAATTAGGATTTGAGATTTTTGTTTCGATGGATTAGGGTTGGATTTACGATTTTCTGGGAGATTGATGTCATGTGACGAATGGCGACGAAGTTTTACGTCCTACCAAAGTTACTTCATGTACTTTGACACTCATTTAGCGTTTTAGTTCTTTTTACAGAATAACAGGCATAAGATATAGGCTTTCTAAGTAGAATTCTAAGCCTGAATCTGACTAGGATTTAAATATACAATACAAAATGTCCAGATTGGGGTTAGGAATTGAAGCTTTGGATTTGGATTGGATTAGGACATTGAAATTTGAAATCCGTTCATCTCTGTAAAGCACCATGCAGTGCCTTGAGGAGCATAGCACAATATAGCCTCAGAATAAACAACTCCTCGGCAGTCACCAATAGATATACAGATGATAGAAGCATTTTTTTATAGTTGGCAATATTGAAAATATATTGGCAAACAGGCTACTCGAGACTCAAAAATTTGAATATGCCACATATGACAATGCTGCAAACGTCCCATTGTTATGAAAATCAGTCTGAGATCAACTTATGACTCAACAAGGTTTGTATCCGCTAAGCCGCGGCAACATAACCCAACCAGGAATCCAAAGCACTAGCTACGATGACATGACAAATTTAGAGCATAATCAAATATAACACCGACCTCTCCATGGGTGATTTCCTTAAAAAATTATTTGGCAAGTTCTGCCTGCTGTTTGCAGGACGAATACGCGGAAAAGACCTAGAAACTGAAAGGAATTCAAAGTTAGTATCGACAAAAGGCGAAACTACACAAGAACACGTACTGTCCATCGGCCTGGAACTTTCTTCCGGTTTGGCATGGAGTCGTTTAGGGTATGTCCCACCACCAGAAAGAATATAGTTATGATCCGGTAAATCAGACATATCATCCGGGTGACTCAACACCCGGCCATACCGGTCGTACCATTGATTGTCGCTGAATTTAAAAAACGGGCACGGTTCATATCAAGCAACAAAATATAACAAGCAAATGTGTGTCCAAACACCTACCTCGCTAGATGTGGGCTCGAAATGCTGCTGTCTAAAGAAGTAGAGCTGGCAAGTGGATGAGGATTGTACACCTGACAACAAGAAAAGCAAATCAACGCGGTCGCAATCAAAATTAGGGGGCTGGAGCAGACCAACAGCAGCATGAATTATGAAGTAATTTATTGCATTTACAAATACAATGGTAACACCTGTGATCAAATGTATGTGAATTGTGAGAATTATACAAATTTTGTATCAGTAACAACAGCAATTAACCACAAATGATGCATTAACACATTACAAAATTACATTTATCGCGGGCTGTGTAAAACGAGGTTTTCGTACTGGGTGCTGATTGAAACAGGGGTGCCGGGATAAAGTGAGGTAGATGGGCACCTAATTTCTGAGTAGCATATCGGAAACTGAATACTAGAATAAATACTTCTTTTTCGGCATCAGCATCTGGGACTGAACTGATCATTTGCGATGTAGGTTCGGGTTGAGCACCTATTCTTAAGTCATCAGCTTCTTAAATCTTGCGATTACAAATTGGTAGGGTGCCGTGCATTATTCTTCCCCCTCAGAGGGTGCCGCCAGGTCAAAAAGGTTAACAACAACTGCTATGGATCAAAATGTTGGGGTGGATTACGCTATCGACATCACAACACATTACTATCACAATCTAAAAAACGGGACAGGAGTAACTCCCCAAAATAGAGCCGTAGTCGAATCAGCACAAAAACCTTCAAGGTCATTTTCTGAGCCTGTAGGTACTGTAGGTACTCGACTACTCGACAAGCAAACAGTTTTCACTCACATCATCAGGTATGAACTCCCCCGTGCTGACTGTTTTGCTACCCAAGGAACTGATGGACCCACGGTGATTGACTCCTGGCTCGTTTTCATCCACCGTACCCGGAGGAGGCGAATACCTTCCGGGGCTCATCATCTGCGGAGACTTGAAAGAGAAATTCAATACATTATTGCGTATGCAATGGTCCATACACTCCACCCAAGGCCAGTGTATTATCAATAAGCAGGGTCAGACACATCAATTTGATCACTTGAAATGATTGGAGTCACAGTCACAAATGGCAATGATTTGCCAGTACAAGATAGTTGGCAATTGGAATTTAAGAATTATAACAAGACATTGACTAATAATCCAACCTGCATTGTCTTCACAGACGGTTTTCTTGCGATTGGCGGGGATACTTGCGGCAAAATTACATTCTGTAAGATATATATGATATTACGTCTGCTTGCGGTGTGGTGTCGGTAATGCTGGTGTTGTACGACCCATTGCCATTAAAACACTTTTCTTCCACTTTAGTTGAATGGCGATATCTCGTCACCAACACATTTCCAGTAGACCATCAAAATACGGGTAATACAAGTTCTAATATATGACAAGACAAGCACACTCACCGGATCTTTTAAAAATATTTTGATATTTTTTGCACCAGGAGTTTCTTCAAGAAATCCAACCATTTGATCCACGTCATTCTGAGTGAGAATTGGCAGAAGGATCTGAATGTATCAGCAGCGTTGTTAATCGTTATTTATGCAAACGTATAAAGGTACCGTTATGTTAATTTTGCCATTTCAAGATATCATGTCGAGTACTGTCAAATGTAATTAGTAGGGCAAGTTTTTGTTGCAGTTAAATCCTTGGAAAGTTGCATTTATTTTTGACAAAAGTTGCATTTATTTTTTCACAAGAGTTGCACCACTAAAAGACCAACATTTTGCTCAGTTGACTAAAAAAAAAAGGTCAACTTCCCTGCTCAGCTCCCTAAATACCCGTAAGAGCGTTGCTTCAGTGCTGATTCACAGTATTTCAGTCGAATTTGGCCGTGTATTTCCCCAAAATCAAAAATACTTTCATGAAAAATCGAAAAAGTTGCAAAATATTGCAAAAAGTTGCATGATAAAAAATGGGCAAAATTTGCACTATAAGATTCCTTCAAACAGCTTAAAACAATACTCTACATATCTTACGAGTATTTAGGAAGCTGCCGGAGGCTGTAAAAAAAAGTTGCAAAAACTTGCCCTAGTAATTAGGAATCAACAATGAAGATTAGGCTATTATTATTATTATGATAAACAGACAGATATGCAATGTTTTGGCTCAAGGGCAAGTGCAGACTATATAATAACCAAACATAGTGAATTCTTGAAATTAAGGATGTATCAAAACCAAGAATTCTATACACTTTCAGTGGATATTTTTCATATATAGGGCGATGGTCCGGGCAATCTAGCATGGTTGGTGATAAAACAAACAATCAAGGTCCTATTCCGTTATTCCTTGCAACACTATACAGGAGAGTGGCCTTCTTTGATGAAGAGAGAAACCTGAACACAGTTGACAGTCATGGCAGATGTTGCTAATTCCATATTCTCGATGTACTTGTGTCAAAGCTTAATCATTTGAATACGGCTTGAAACCGACTCGACACTGACCAGTGTCCATATACTAAATTGACAATATAGACCAGTGGTTCTCAAACTGGGGTCAGCGGTTCTGTTGGGGTCCATGAGACAATTTTTTACTACAAAGCATGCTTCAAACAATTCAAATGAGCCAGAAATAACAAATTTTTGGAATAAAAATTCCTGGAAACGTATTTACATACTTATGATCCAATATTAAATTTGAGTCGCGCTATGCGCTATTAAATTTGAGTCGCGCTATGCGCGCTTTACTGTCACTATGCATTTCTTGATAATTTTGCAGAAACAAGTCTACTTGTATTCGCAATTAACAGCATCGCGCGAGGCCGTTGCAATACTCTAGTCTTGGGGTGCGCAACCCGAGTGTGCAACATCCGCATTTCGGCGCTGACCATTTCCGCACCAAGACATATGACGGATTGGCCAACAAGCAACTTCACAATAAGTGCACTGACAAAGATCACTGGCGATAGGAATTTTATTGTTGTCACCGACATGATCCTCTCAGATTCGGTCAACGGTAGGGCTCTTCAAAAATGACTTTTTTTCTCAAATCGTACTGGATACTTGATAAAATTGTTAGGTTACCTAATTTAAGCCTACACACAAAATTTGGTTCAATTCCAGCCAGTAACCGCTTTGCTACAGGAGAAGAAAGTTTCTATTTATTATACAAAAATAAATGATAAAAAATTGGAAAATTTTCTGTTCACCCCATGAAAATGTTAGGCTGTCTATAGAAACGATGCTCACCAAATTTGGTTCAATTCCAACCAGTGGAAGCGGAGTTATTGCCGTCGAAAAATTTAGATTTGAATAAAATAGTATTTACGGTTTCTTTGTTTATTTATTATAGTTGTGCTCACCGTAAATACTATTTTATTCAAATCCAAATTTTTCGACGGCAATAACTCCGCTACCACAGGTTGGAATTGAATCAAATTTGGTGAGGATCGTTTCTATAGACAGCCTAACACTTTCATGGGGTGAACAGAAAATTTTCCAATTTTTTATCATTTCTTTTTGTATAATAAATAGAAACTTTCTTCTCCTGTAGCAAAGCGGTTACTGGCTGGAATCGAACCAAATTTTGTGTGTAGGCTTAAATTAGGTAACCTGACAATTTTATCAAGTAGCCAGTACGATTTGAGAAAAAAAGTCATTTTTGAAGAGGCCTAGTGTGACGGTAATTTCGGCTGTCAATTATACACATTCACACTATTATAGCAATCTTAGCGACAAAAATAACATTGGCTGAATGCTTTCAAGTAACAGGGTGCATTCTGAAACATATCCATTTACAAAAACATTTTAAAAGTGACAAAGTCGGTGCAAGGTGAGAATAAAGATCATATCTGACGCCATGCATTTGTATCACAGCTACGATGAATTCAAATGGTGTAGGGTGATACTTGAGCTACGAATCAAAAAACTAAAGCGAAGTGAGAATAAATCTCATGAGGTAAGAATAAAAAATCATATCTGACACAATGAATCTATGCCACAACTACGATAAATTCAAATGGGTAGTTAAGAATATATCACTGTAAGAAACTTCAAGTAATAGAACTAACTTCACTATTGCTGCCAGCACCAAAAACCATTGTAAGTGGTCGTCCAAAGAGACTTTGAACGGTGGAGTTGAGGTCGGACATGAGAAGAGGAAGTCTAAAATATGCTATCCTTCTCTCACCACAGAACTCAAACTTCATCCGGATCTCCTGAAAAAGTGTTCAGAAATCAAAATTTGCCATATGCATTGAAACTGCATCAAAGAGTACAGGCATAAAGATGGATTTGGAAGCGAAATATGACAACTCACTCGACCGGACGAAGTTTGCTGGCGCAATGCTGTCAATTCTTTCAAGACAGAACTGACTGGGTCATCTTCATCCATTGCACCGGATGGGGTAGCCATCAGTGTAGCAATTCTTCACAAATTCCAAACTCGGACTCTTGGTATTTTTGCGGCTTCTAATTACAATAATATCCACACGGCAAACCAAGGGTAATCCCAGACAATATTCATGTCATTTAGCTTACATTGGCAACAAATCCTCTGTCAAGTCAATTGAAAGTGATCAACATTGAGGGTCACTGGGTGAGCATCATTCATGGGGCTCTCCAATCCTTAGTCCAATTTACCGGTGACTTGCAGTCCAATGAGGCAGGTGAGGCAGTGCCTCACCTGTCGTCAGGGTGAGTACGTGAAAATTGTTAAAAACCCCTCCATGAGTCGATGATTATTGGTATTTTACATCGATGCTCATAAATAACTCAATTTGAACATTTTTTTACCCAACGTCATCAATTTGCATAATTATTATTCAAAAATACAGCACGAAAGGAGAGGTGAGCCACAGGTGAGGCACGGGCGGGTCGTGCCTCACCTGCAACAATGCAATTCATCATAAATAGCTCAGAATTCATAATAACTGGTATTAATCAAATGCTATCGTCACATTGATTCCGAAAATCCAAATATTAACAGTGTCAGAGCACCAGAACCCCCCGAAAATCGCCAAGGAATGTGACATTTGGCTTTATTACAGACAATGCCATCGCAGAGAAACAACACCCACGTGAGGCACAAAGATATCTGCCTCGTGCACTATTTGCTAACAATTGGACAATCGCAGCACAGTGAAACGCGCTATTGATTTCGGAATAAAACAGTCTTGTAGGAATTATATAGTAGCGACGGCCAAAGGTGATGCGGAGCAAAGATATTCCCTTACTTATGTAACGGTTATGTATATTTTCCATCCATACCAACGTTAAATTGTGGTATGTGATAGCTACTTGCATAGGCTGCATTGTCGTTATTGTTGGCCTTTATGCCGTGCTCAACAACAATACCTATAACCCTTAATTGAGGTATGTGATATCTATACTTAAATAGCCTGCGTTATTGTTGTTTGTGGTCAGTGGAGCCACTCCTAGTGTTTTTACACTAGTCTATAGTGTATTTTGACTGCACCTAGTGTCCTAGTGTATTTTCTTTCGAAATTCGGCAGACCTGGTGTTTTTTTACTGAAAAAATATCTGTATATGAGGAATAGGATGCCATTTTAGTGTGCTTCGAATAATTTATACCGGTACTTGAAGAGATAGTAATTATTATCCGTCTCAACTTGCCCATTTAGCACAATAGCGACCAGTCCTGTATGTTTCAGTCTCATTCTTCCAGATTGCATAATATTATAACACGCGCGCATACCTCCACTTTAGCCTCATGGTTCGTCTGCTTACGAATATATTCATCAGGGCCTAGAGTGGAATTGGTGGTCACGTCACGCGCAACTTTCCGTTCAATTGCTTACGGTAATTATTCTATGTAAGAAACCCTTCTGTCACGGGCAACTCATTGCCGAAAACCACCAGTTTCCAGTCTGGATCAGGGCAAGCACCAAAAGTTTGCGATATTATAACAATAAGTAAGATAGATAGATTCATAGTTAGCACAGTCCACTGTAATGTCATTAAAATAAATTGGTCCCAATAAATGCATGGTATAGCTGAAGAACGGAATAATCACAGGTCTTATGCGACCCCAATCTTGTATTGGTTTGAACTGCCAGGACAAATATGGGAACGAACGAACCACTGTCTGTAAGTCTGTCAGAAAATCATCAATTTCGAATATTTTCCCCGAATGAATTATTCGGATTGCAGATTTAGTGTGATTCTGAAGTTTTTCACAATGAAAGCTCGCGACATCATAATAATAATATTAACACTAATCCTGTAAGTCGATCAGCACTCTAGAAATAGTCATGCATCTGTAACGTCACGATCGCAGCCTCAGTTTTATTCGCAATTAGCTTCAGCATAAAAACTTTTACGAGTTATTTTCTAAACGGTAAATATAGATAAGAGAGACGGAGAGAGAGAGAGAGAGAGAGAGGCGAAAGGACAGTTCGAATATATATTCATCCATTCATTATATTCATTTCAACATTATGTTATATATTTATGTATACACCAGTGCTTTTAAACCTTGATGATCACTTTTTCACAAAAGAAATCCCATCCGCACGAACCAACCAAATGTTAACTTGCGGAATCATGTTCAGAATTTTTTTTCATAACGAAATTACCGACTTTCCGTGTTTCAACTCAATCGGAAATTGCCGTAATTTTGACTGAAAGTTTCAATATTGGCATGTTTACAGAAAAAGTAGAATGTGCATTGTGACGTCAAGTGAGTGACACATATTATCAACACCGGTCACAGCGGCTGTTTGTGTTCTCGCAGTTTTTATTCTAGTCAGTTAAGGCCGAGGTTTCCATTGGATCTGATTTGCCAAGTGATATTGAGACTGAGTCCGAGTACTCGGATGTCGAATGTAAGTATCATTTTTGCACGTACTTACAAAATTACCGTTTAAATGCCGTATTGGTTCAGGTGTTGACGCGCTCGATCCCACGTCAGTGGAACCCCTTGCAGCTTCATATGATGGGTCATGAATCATGATCAGCCTAGCTTGCTCAGCGCAAGCCGCTCGTCGAGACTACATGGAATACAGTTGTATAGTCTGTAGTCTAATAGCTCGTTTCACTCATGTATCTTGATAAGTTTGTGCTGTAAGGAGGTTCCGAGAGTTACTGACAGAATTGAAGTGTATCACAGAATTGCCAGGATTCAAATCAGTGTGTCTGGACGTTGACGTATTGGAGATGTCCTACTATGGATATCAACAGAAATATGGCCGCAGAATAATAACATCGAGATCGATGCATGAATGGGATGAATCTCTGATTCGGTTGCCAAATACTTTTCTCGCACTAATACATTTCTTTTCACTTTTCAGGAAGTTGAAACATACTCTCCACAGAAATTGTGTTCGCTGGGTATGGGGATTCTGTGGCAAAATCCTGCCTGCATGCGTTGTTACTGCTGCCCGAACAAAATTTACGCCAAATTCTTACACAGGATTCCAGTTCAGTAACGCCACATTGTGAATGTACAGTTGTATTCCAAATAATAAACGCATATAACTAATCGACCAAAATAAATACTGTGTCAGGCAGAAAAGCATATCAGGTTTTATGTCGGGCAATAGCTTCATCTCTGCTAATTCTGATTATGCTGCTAGTCAGAGGAGGTGGAACGGTCTCAGCACAATCGCTCAACTCAACAGTTTCTGGTCCAGTTCTGATGAGTGCTTGAACTTCTTCGGCAAGCTCATTGCAGTAATCTAGAACAGGCATAACAATATGAAGAAATCTTATGATGCAGGCAGATCACCGGCAGTTACCAAATGTTGAATTATCAAGGATCATGTGAGCCGCACATTCCCCATCTTTGTACTTCGGGTATTTGACCGCGGTGCTCCTTTCGACATTTTCCGAGTTTTCGAGCAATTTTCATTGAAATGCAGGATTGCCAACTGCATCCTACAAAAAATGCATAATTGATGAGGCTAGTAATTATGCCAAAATCTGATATAGCCTACGGCAGGTTGTTTTGAATAGCCGAGACACTGCAAGGTACCTACCTGGCTTTTTGACTGAAATATGGTTGTAGTGATATAACTTTAAGCAGAAATGATTGAGGAGGGCATTGAATGATTCACTTCCAGCAGTGTTTCCATTCGGCGATAGATGGCGTATGTCATTTTCCATTCGCGTGGAGTAGATAGAACATCGCAAATCCTTAGTATGCCAATGAATCTGAAAATGGATTGTCATAATGGTAAACAACAGAATCAAAGATGCTACTCATTGTAACTTAAATTAAGGCCCATATGTATCATGTATATATGCTGAATGGAGCAGTTTGTTTCTTTTTGATACAGTCTAGTAGGCTTTTTCATCTTTAAAGGATGTAACGGCATCTACACTACCCGTAAATCAAAATCTGGAGTATGAGCAGTTTGTGCAGTCTTGCTTGATTCTCAGTGTGCTACCTAAACCAGACTCTTGCACGTCCGACTCTGATTGACACATTGGACAATGTTGAAAAATGCTCACCAGCTTATTCCTGTCCACAATCACAAACTGGGTCTTGCTATTCTCCAGACATTCCTCTGAATCTGAATGCCTGCAAATCAATATCTTGGTGAAGACTTGGTACAAATATGATTACACTGTTCAAGTACTCACTCTGACTCGCCATCTAACTCTATTGGGTGGAAGCTATCATCACTTAACAGGGATTGGATATCACTTTCACAGTCTTCATAATCCTCTCCAGCAATAGGATTTGGACAGCGATGAAAAGACACTTTGGGTACCGAATATCGCGTATTCGAGCAACCATACGCGACACAAGATGTACCTCCGTGCCTCATCTTCTTCATACCTTCCATATTCACAATCAAATCCAGTATCAAAGTCAATCCCAACACGAATAACTATCTGTTTACCACACTGAGCTATACCAGGACTTTTACCGTGTCACTCACATGACGTCATTTCATAGCTGAATGATTTCATATCCGTTTTTCAGCTTTTCGATTTATAATTTAAATTACTTGAAAACTATCATGTAATTTCAACTTTTTTTTATTTTATTCATATTCCTAACCACATGCGTACGAAATTAGGCAAAGTCATTTTTAAGATGCAGTTGACCTTTAAAGACGTGATTCTTTAACTTTTTAGACCACTATCCAAATCTAAGTTTTAGTGACATCTAGAGACCCAAGCCTCACACACCAAAAAGAATGCATTTTAAATATTAGTATGCCGGATTCACTGACGTGCGGTCTAGGGAACTGACCTAGTTTATTTTTGTCCTTGATGTTTTTTGCGGAATATACACCGACTCATGATATACAGTTCGGTTTATTAGCATTGTTAATCAGTTCAATACACCACAAAAAATTCGATACAATGAACAGATAGGAAGGTGTCGATAGGACTTGGAGTAGTCTTAGGAATCAGACACCGACATAGCTCAGTGCGCCTACATAGTTATAGCATAGCATAGCAATTTTCAGCGTAGCTACGCTGTAAATTGCTATGGTACGGTCATAGTTACATACACGTGATCTGTGCATATGTATACCATCGAGTGCATGAGTAGTGCCTCACATGTCGTCAGGACTATCCTTTGCATTCCAAATGCTTATTTTATCGAAAATTGATACGACCTATGGGATGCATCAATATATATGAATCAAGCTCTCTGCACCTTCCGCGTAGCTCAATTTGCAGCCTTTAA
Organism: Botryllus schlosseri; assembly: GCF_051294905.1. Classification (NCBI taxonomy): domain Eukaryota; kingdom Metazoa; phylum Chordata; class Ascidiacea; order Stolidobranchia; family Styelidae; genus Botryllus; species Botryllus schlosseri. The sequence continues at coordinate 8,866,730 of NC_137249.1, read as the reverse complement.
TTTCACTGTGAACATCAATCATAAACAAATCTCAATATGTGACTCCGGCGTCACCATTGATTCCAAATTGTCTTGGAAGCAGCATATTGAATGCACAATATCAAAACTAGCTCGGTGTGTGGGAATAATGACCCGTCTCCAATCTTTGGTTTCCAGATCAGTGCTACGAACCATCTACTTCTCTCTTTTCCACTCTCATCTGCAATATGGAATCTTAGTATGGGGAAATGCATGCACAACATTTTTGTGCAGAATTCGAACCCTGCAAAACCGTGCGATACGGCTGATCTCATCTGTACCTTTACGTACCAATTTATCGCCTTACTACCGTAAGCATCGAATTTTGCGAGTTGATGAACTATATCGCTTCGAAGTATCAAAAGTTGTTCACAAATAGTTTTCCAATAGTCTGCCTCCTGTGTTTGATGACTTTTTCATACCTGCTAAACATGTCCATTCCCATTACACGAGATCCTCGTCTAAAGGAAACATCTACTTACCCCCACCCAATAGCAGCCTAACTAAGAGATCTATCGACTACTCGGGACCTATCATCTGGGATGCATTACCACCACATATCCGTGAATTGCCTTATAATAGATTCAAAAAAGCCCTACTTGATCACCTCTTGTCGTTACACTAACACTGTTGCCCTACCTCGCCCAGACATTGCTTCATTGATCATTTGCCACCATTGTTTAATTTTTTTTTCTATTTTCCTTTAACTAAACATTTCTTTACAGCCAGACTGTTCAGAGTCAAGTGTACCTGTTTGATGCTGGTGTGATCAGACTAGATGACCTTCACGGTCTTATCGATCATTCCTATCTAATACCGAATACTGTGCACGCATATTTTCTGTACCACCATCACTGCCGTTGTTATGTATTTTGGTTCGATGAAAATAAAGACTCTCTCTCTCTCTCTCTTTGACAGTCCGTGCAAACGAATTACGACCGTCTTCACAACTACTTATATTTTCTTGAGTAGATTTAAAGTCAGTCAATTCTACTTCTACTTTAAGTAGTTTTAGGTTGCTTTTAAAAGTACTACTTCTATTGGTACTTGAGTACATTTTTGCGTCGCTACTTTTACTCGACTACCTTGACCACCTCTGCACACATAGTTGATGCCAGTTTGATGGTGGATAGGTCTATTTCTACGTGGTTCTATTGAAAATTCTGCAAGTCAAAGCTTGCAAAGTACTGATTGTAATTTCTCGTTGTCTTTTGAAAAAAATGCGCCTTCTATTATAGGCCTATACTGCCAAGTGCCACTTAATTGCACTGTCGGAATTAACCGAAATTTGATTAGAGGTCTCCGTAGCTTTCACATGTAGCTTGTCCGAAACGAGTCGCATGGCTACTTTTAAACAGTTTCTTATAACACTTGAATCATTGCGACGCACGCCCAAAGTAGACCACGAACTCTCTGTTGCGACACTAGGACATTTCTAAATCAGTTGAAATTTGATATTTTATTTCTCTACTTAATGGAAAAGCGCCCAACTTACTGCATTTTGGATTTGAGATATAAAAATCGAATACAACTGGCGGACCGGTAGAAAACTTGCCACGGACCGGCACCGGTCCGCGGACAGGCGGTTGAGAACCACATATATATTAGTACAGAAGACCGTGACCTCGAATATGTACCTTGTACAAACTAACCAAAGGAAATCGCTTTACGCGCAAAGAATTTTTTTGTCGCAAGAAATTAAACAAATAATACATATATCTACATAATAAAATATCGATCTTGTGCCGTCGCGACCCACCCTTCGCGACCCATGCTTATAAGAACCGATGCCTTAAAGAGAGAAAAATTTGCATTGCAGTAACTTGTTGACCTTATTTACTACTATCTTTATCTCTCATGTCATCCGAACCGTTATTACGAAATTGTCATGATTTTTGAAAGAAAGAAATCTGAAAGTAACTTTTACGTCATTTGTTCCGCGTGTCGTAGGCTAAGATGTGCTGATTCAGTGTATGCCTATTGCGTGTCACTATAAACACCCGCTTTCGAACAAGACATTTGATTACGTAATATTAATAATAGTGCGCAAATATTAATTCAATACCGATGGGGCAAGACAAAGTCATTGTAAAAGCTAATTAAGAGTTGTGTCGTTATTCAAACAAGTCTTTGCAAATGCGTCACAACGACAAAAGTTGCGGAGCGACTTTAGACTGTACTTAAAGCTCTTTTCCATAGTTTGTTTGAAATATTCCACGCCAGAAAAAGTACAAGCATGCACGATTTTCATCCACACTCATCCGCGCCATGTTTCTCTCCGTACTGCGATTTTTTTTTATCCCCACAAGTGAGTAGCCTACCGTCTCACAGGTTAAAAAGGACGGATGGAACATTAAGATCTATAGCCCTGTCTTCATCAAGAATAAAAGCATCATCATCGAGGTAATAAAAACTCCATCAAATGAGCATTAAAGATTTGCAGTTTACAGAAATTACATTACCGGTGATAGGGCAACTTTTGAGAATGCTCTGTATTGTAGGGTTACCATACGACCCAGAAGTCGGAAACCTAAGGCTCACGAGCCATATATGGCTCTTTTGGGCATAATTTGACAATTGTTCAATTTTGTACCTAATTTATCAATATTGCAGCAACTTGTTAGTAAATTATTAAAGCGGTCAGATTAACTATTCTCGTGGCAGCATAAACATGTCTTTGAGAAGTCAAGACAGTGGCGTATTCAGGGTTAGGAGCTTCGACCCCCTTTACAAATTATTGAAATTTAAGTTGCCAAATTCGATGTACCCGACCTTACGCGCTGCAAAGTCTTGGATTGCACCATACGCTGATTAATCAAAGGGAATAGCAGACATGGTGACTCCTGTATATGACAATGCAGTTTTCTAATGCACATTATCTTCCTGATCTACTAAGAAATGAACCGCCTTGAAAGTGTAATTTACAATTGGGCCATTCCCAACCTGGACAACAAAAGTTGGAACCACCACATTTCCAAATCTTCTTAAATTTGGTACACGCGTAAATGAGTAAATTCTGAACACAATAAACTTTATTTGAGGAAAATCGGACCCTGGGGTCAAAAGTTACGGCATTTTGAAAAATCGACAATTTTCTGCTCATTTCAGCTCCGTATCATTCAGGTTTTATCATGTAATATTCAAAATGTTGTGAACATATGGTGGATTACAGTGGAGATTTGGTACTTGGTTTTCTGAGTAGCAAGTTTAGTGGTTTATATTCCCAAGTGGTATCAAATGCCATGCAGTGTAGTCTTAAAGCTTAAATTGGGGTGATACTTGATCGATGGTTTGAAATCGGTCAAGCGTAACACAATTTAGAACATGAATTGCTCAAAACCTTATAGAAATATTCAAGCAAGTATGGTTTCATATGAAAGCTGGCTTCAAGGACAACTTGTTTATAGCTATTTCATTTTGGTTTTTTTGACTGGAAAGTAGTGAAATCGCAGTCTCAAGAGTACACTGTATTTGTGTATAGATATTCATACCTCCGGAATATGCGCGGCAATAACGATTGTATATCGCCCGCCACTAGGGCTTACCTTCCCTGAAATTAGAAGTTACATTATTTGAGTGAAAGCTAACTAGCATCACAGCCGAATCACACTGATCATTATTGCAATTTTTATTGAACAAATTGATGAAAAATAACAAAAATGAAACACAGAGGCACGGTACATTAATTGGGTTGTATTTCTTCAAACTCTTGCCATGCGACAGTAATTTTTTCATTGCTATTGAATGAAATCCTATATCGCCTCTGAGTTCTTTGCAAAGTTGGTGCCTCAATACAACAGAGTATATGGCTATGAGGGATCCAGCAAACATCATCCTGTTCAGGAAACCTGAAAGTCGTGGACGGGCCTTTTGGACTCATAAATTTTAGCTGAACATCACCGTCTTGGCTGTCGTTTTTCATGACCAGACCAATATACCAGTGGTTGTCATAGGCTGCAGCTACATATCCACCTTCTCTTAAAGACACGGCAGAGGGTTGACTGCTACGGCCAGGCTGTAGAATGCCAGTTATGTAGGCATAGCTTCCATCAAAGCTTATTCGCTTAGCGGCGATTTTCGTTTGAGAAATTGGCTGGAAATAATGAAAACTCCTTGTACCTTTGATGGTTGTGGCATGTGTGAACCGCTGTGCCAGGTTTTGTCTTGCTCCTTCTACGCACTCCTCCGTTATTTCATCAAAGTGAATTATTGGGATGGCTTCTACGCAGAATGCCAGCATGTCTGTCAAGTTCAATATTTGATTTTGATACGGTCGGCGTAGGCTTGCCAACGTTGTCAGCCTTTTAATAGTACCTCCAATGCCATCGCATGGCGATTTGCCATGACTTGTTGCAAAAAATGACCAATCAGCAGGGACGCCAAAATCTGCTTCATGGTTACATAGGTTTAAAAAGTTCTTGCAGTTTTTATACTGTGCTGCACAGCCATCAGTAAAATATTCGATTTTGTTCAACTTTGGTAATATTCTTTTAAGAAATTCAACGGTTTTCTTTTGGATTTCAAATACCATTGCTACATCATGTGTTAAATCCTTGGATAAAAACACAGGCTTGAGTGTGATAACGTATCGCCTGCTTTGTAATAGCATACCACCGGGTGAATGGTGCAATTTTTATGAGTCCACTGGTATCCTTGGGCTTCATCCTGTACATGAAAGGAATAATTTTCGCTAAAATCCATAAGGCAAATCACATTGCCTTCGTCCAATGATTGCTTTCGATGTTTGAGGTAACTTGATTGCTGTTTCGTGATGAATGAATGTGGCTTGAGTTTAATTAGTTGTTCAATGAGCAAATTTACAAATTCATCGATGGCAAGTACTCGGGTAATCATATCCGTTCTATCCGTAGTGACCCACTGATTGAAACTGATGTCATCATATGTATTTTGAAACTGGCTACTTAGGTATTCTCTAACAGTATCTTCATTTGGGCAGTTTTGACATCCTTGCAGCATACAATCCTTGTTTTCTGCGTCACATGATATCATGGCAATTAATTCTTTGTAAGTTCTTTCTATGTGACCAGACTTCAACATTAATATTACATTCTGATGGATTGTACATACACACACGGAATGTGTACCTGCAGAGCCCGCCAACACGCACCATTTCGGCCTCAATCTAGCGAAAGTAGAAAATCCTACTTTTTTCTCAGGATACTGACTTTTGAATAGTTGGTAGAGTTCCCTGATGGTACACAAAAGCAACCTCTTTTGCTCGTGTACATTGCGGGGGATGCTCACTTTATCTCGAGCTCCAGGCATGATTCTTGTGTTCTCGTCATCTGAGTAAAATTTAATTACCAACTGCTTTGTATCAGAGCTCAGGCCTTTTCCTTTTGTCACGGATGGTTTGCTGAATATTCCTGATGCTTTTTCGATTTTGCGTGCTTTTGTGACACTGCAATACGGCACTTCAAAGTATTTTGCTACCGCAGCTTTGGACCATGATTGAGGTGCGCATGTTAGCAACTGAATTTTTTCTGAATACGTTATGGTCTCCTCATTGACCTTGTTTTTGATTTTTGCAAGTAAAATATTGTAGTCCTTAAGACTTTGATCATCATCCCAGACTTCCAGGTCCTCTTCATTGTCTACTTCATGCTCAGGAGGTTGAAGGGCAACTGACATCTTTTTGGCATAATAACCACCAATTGAGGAAAGCTTTCGTTTCTTGTACTCGGATTTCGTTCTGTCCTTCAAACCGTGAAGCTTAAGTGGACCCTCTCCTATTAAAGTCAATGTTTTATCCACCTGATATCTAGCTATTTCATCTGAGCAATTACTATCCCCACTGTCAGTACCGGTACTGCTACTGATTACCTCGGGTTGGGCAGATCTGGAATACGGAATTTCAAGCTTACAACGACTGTTCACTGCGTTCCGACAATTTGCGCAAAGCTTCTTTCCCGGAATGATATTCAAGTTTTTCACCATTACCTCTCTCACAGTTTTCAAGCTGATGGTACGGAGACTTCTTTTCACTGGTTTTCTGTGCTTACTGAAAGGATCGCAACAGTATACCTGATTATTTTCATAATGCTCGAGAAAAGCTCTTTTATGGTGTACGTACACAGATGCTTATCACTTTCTCTATTTTTGTTCAAGTAGCCCTGACCTGTGTAAAACCTTTTCTCTGTCATCTTCACTGAACAATCCGAACTGTGTATGGCTTGAAGTGTCTTCTCGGCATTCTGTTCCCTTTCCTGTCAGTTCTCCAATGCTACAAGAACAATCTTCATCACCCATTTTACCAAATTCCTATTCCCGCCCGAAGTTAAGCAAAGACTAGGGATTCAAGTTGTACTTATTGAAGTCAAACACTCCAATCCTATGCCACTAAAGAAAGCGGGTCATGTGTACTTTCCAAACAAAAAAACCCTCCACCAATCGGCGTTCCCCTTAAGCATGGTAAAATTTCTAAACGCCAAAATCAATTGTATTTCGGGTAGGGTGTTAGGGAATCCTACTATTAGGGTTGTGAATGTCGCGCTATTGGGGTTGAGGGTGACGTCGCTAACGCTCAACCCTAATATTCCCCACCCAAAACCCTGATGTATCCTACTCGCAACCCGAAATACAATTAATTAGGACGTTTATAAATTTTGACATGTTCTTGGGGAGCACCAATTAGTGACGGAATTGTTGCTGCTGATCGGAAAGTACACTAGAGCTCAGTGTACTTTTGACACTGCAATTTCACTACTTTCCAGTCAAAAAACCAAAATGATATAGCTATGAACAAGTTCACCTTGAAGCCAGCTTTCATATGACACCATACTCGCTTGAATATTTCTATAAGGTTTTGAGCAATTTATATTCTAAATTGTGTAACGCTTGACCGATTTCAGACCATCGATAAAGTTTCACCTCAATTTAAGCTTCAAGACTACACCGCATGGCATTTGATACCAATTGGAAATATAGACCACTAGACTAGCTATTCCGAAAACCAAGAACCAAATCTCCACTGTAATCCACCACCTGTTCACATCATTTTGAATATTACATGATAAAACCTGAATTGTACGGAGCTGAAATGAGCAGAAAATTGTCGATTTTTAAAAATGCCGTAACTTTTGACCCCAAGGTCCGATTTTCCTCAAATATAGTTTATTGTGTTCAGAATTTACTCATTTACGCGTGTACCAAATTTCAGAATATTTGGAAATGTGATGGTTCCAAATTTGTTGTCCAGGTTGGGAATGGCCCAATTTCAAATCAAAATTACAAACAACACCATAGCTATCCACGTTCTTGATTGGTAAGTAGACGTTAAATGTAGACGTGTAGCGAAACGTTATCGCCGAGAGAGATTTGAGAATTCGATCAATGTTTAGATTTTCGGAAACAGTGCGCCAATTAAATTTAATTAATATGAGTTATTATAAATTATGAGCTATTATTTATGATGAATTGCGCTATCACAGGTGAGGCTTGGCCCATCTGTTTATCTCACCTGTTTCTTTCGCGGTTATATTTGAACAATAAATATGCAAATTGCGTGATTTTGAGAGTACCAATGATCAAAATCTAGTCATCCCTGAACAATTGAGCATGCATGATAGAAAATACCAAAGGTTTTACAATTTCTAATCACTCATCCTGACGACAGGCGAGGCACTTACCTCCACTGAACCCACATCACTGACGTATCACACCCTGCATAGGGTATGTGTACTGCTGTAGTAACCATGTTAGACTCCACCTGCTTAGGTGAGCATTGGGAAGTGGTTCTCGCATTTAAGAAAGCGTCAAGACGAGCCTATGATCCCGTTTAACTGGCGAAAGTCTCAAGGCTTTTCTGAAGCTTAACCTCACCAATTATTATCAACCACAATTCAGGCGCATAGCCAGCCGAAAAATAAGGGGGTTGAAATAAAAGGGGGGTGGGGGTTCGATTTTTTTTTCGAATTTAGTAACGTAGCATCGATTCATTAGGGTTACGTACATGCGATGCGTAAATAACGATTATACAACATCCCCGTGTTGGCGATTATAGGCGTATGATAAGCTTGTCGACGAGTCCGGAAGTGCTGTTAATTAGCGACTCCCTGATCTGTCGTGAACAATGAAATACGCACGCGTCGAACATTTGAATGCGCGTTGCGCGCGCTTATCAACGCGTCGAACAATTAAATTCGCGCGCTTATCAACGCGTCCAACAATTAAATACGCCCGCTCATCAATGCGTCTTTCGTCTTACGTAGCCTCGGCGACGATTTGCGCAAGTAAAAATGTACGAGTTTTTATGGAATATGTGCTATACTGACGAAGATTTCAGGTGGTTCAAACCTTACCTCTTTTATAACTCAAGCCTACTGGACTTATAACTCAAGACTAGTGGAAATCAATTACGCCTGTATGCTAGGGTTACCATATTTTGGAAATCTAAAAAGAGGACACTTTTTCAAAAATAAGGTCGACTTTTCGCCCAGCCGGAGCGTCACTTTTGTGCTAATTTACGGCATATCACTCGCATTTTTCTCTAAATATGACCTAAATTTTCAAAAAAGAGGACAAAAGGGCGTCCTCCGAGGACACTTTCAAAAAAGTCAAAAAAGAGGACAAATCTTAAAAGAGTACGTATGGTAACCCTAATGTATGCACGCGTCGAACATGATTGCGGACATTCGATGTCATTCAGTTACGAAAAGTCACTATTTTATCACAATCGTTAATCAGCATATACTTAATAGCATTTTATCGAAGTCACCGAGAAATAGGAGCCAAAGCATGGTAGGCCCAAGACGCGGTAGTTAAGCTAGCGATATCTTAAGTACTAAGCCTATTGCAGATGCGATTGTGTAGGCCAGCGAAGATATCGTGCACCAGACATCGGGTAATCGCGATTAGTAATCGTAATCGATTACGACGATTACAGCGTTTTGAAGTAATCGTAATCACAATCGATTACATTTGAAAAAATTCCCAAGTAATCGTAATCGTAATCGACTACTTCCTATATCTAATCGATTTCTTTGTGAAAGAACGATTACATTTTATTTGCACAAATACACCGACATAAACTGAACATTCGCGAACAAGGAAGAGATATTATTCCAAGGTAGTGATAGCACCAGTGACGTGCGGTGAGGTTCATGACTGGTGAGGCACGCCCCCCTCCAACATACAAGCACACACACAAACACGTACGCACGTATCAATGGCAGCGGGCATAGATAGCCTTTTCTGTGCACACCAATAGCCGTTGCAATTCCATATTTTACAATACACGTAGGACTGGTCGCTATTTTGCTAAATGGGCAAGTTTAGACGGATAGTAATTACTATCACTTGAAGTACCGGTATAAATTATTCGAAGCACATGAAAATAGCATCCTCAGTTACAAATCTGTTCAGTAAAAAAACACTATTTGCCGAATTTCGAAGGAAAATGTACTAGGCCAAATCAAAATACAATAGATCTAGTGTAAAAACACTAGGAGTGGCACCACTGACCAAACAACGACAACGCAGGCTATGTAAGTGTAGCTATCACATACCACAATTAGGGGTCATAGGTATTGCAGTCGAACACAGCATAAAGGACACAAACAACGACAATTTGGCTTATGCAAGGAGCTATCACACACCACAATTTAACGTAGCTATGGATGTAAAATATATAACAGCTAAACAAGTAAAGGAAAGTATTGGCTCCGCATTGCGTGTTAGTCGTCGCTACTATATAATTCCTAGTTACAAGACTGTCTTATTCCGGCATCGATATCGGGTTTCACTGCGCTTCGACTGTCCAATTGTTAGCGAATAGTGCATGAATCAGATTCATTTGTGCCTCACCTGGCCATTGTTTCTCTGCGATTGCATTGTCTGTAATAATGCCGAATGTCACCTTCATTAGCGATTTTGAGGGGGTTCTGGTGCTCTGACACTGTTGATATTTGGATTTTCGGAATCAGTGTGACGATAGCCTCTGATTGATACCAATTATTACGAATTGCGGGCTATTTGTGATGAATTGCATTGTCGCAGGTGAGGCACGACGCGCCCGTGCCTCAACTGTGCCTCACTTTATACGTTTGGCGCTGTATTTTTGAATAATAATTATGCAGATTGATGATGTTTGGATGATAAAAATGTTCAAATTTAGTTATATATGAACATCGATGTAAAACATCAATAAATCATTGACTCATCGAGGGTTTTCACGATTTTCACTTACTCACCCAGACGACAGGTGAGGCACTGCCTCACCTGCCTCATTGGACCGCACGTCACTGGATAGCACCATTGTGTCCTATATGGTGTCGACACAGGCAAATCTCACGCCTCAGTGAAATTGTATCACGTCACAATTTCCATTTGGCTACAGGCAATTTGACGGTCATTTTTGACCGACTTGCCGAGCAATAAATTTGGTAAAACAGGTATCAATCAAAAGCTGACTCTGGACTGATTACGAAAATATAAATTTTATTCCGCTCGTGGCCGTGGAACTCCGACAATCAGCCTCGAATTTTTTATTTTTATTGTTATGCAGATTGGCATTGGGACGCAACAATGCTGAACAATGCTGTCTGGCTCTTTTTCTCTTGAGATACTCTCTCGTTTCGCCAGACAGCATTGTTGCGTCCCAATGCCAATCTCAATAACAATGAAAAATTTGAGGCTGATTGTGGGAGTTCCAGGGCCACGAGCGGAATAAAATTTATATTTTCGTAATCAGTGCAGAGTCAGCTTTCGATTGATACCTGTTTTACCAAATTTAATGCTCGGCAAGCCGGTCAAAAATGATCGTCAAATTGCCTGTAGCCAAATGGAAATTGTGACGTGATACAATTTCACTGAGGCGTGAGATTTGCCTGTGTCGACACCATATACGGCCGTAAACCAAACTTTACGCTGATTGGTCGAGAGACAATGGCCATGGATACGACGCAGCAACGGAGGACGCTGCATTTACTTCAACATATAGTCGGCACTGCTATGTATTCCTATAGCCGTGTAGACTGTATAAAACGACAAGATTACAGTTAAATGTTTATTTCTTCATCAATAATGAAATTAGGAAAGGAAATAAAATATTTACTAACATATACTGAAATATAATGCCGAAATACTACTGTGTTAATGAATGCAGTGCCACCAATGGCAATGAACTGGGGAAGAACAGATCTTTCCATTCATTTTCTTCCAACGCAAAGGACAGAAAGGCTTGGGAAGGCAGAGTATAAGAAGGCAGGACTATTTGTGGCATACATTTGGGCCTGAATTTGATGCCAATAAGAGTGATTTACTTGTAATTATCTAGCAGCAGTCAAATAAAAACTCCTTTCCTGTGATTTCTGCCCAAGTTCAAATTTCATGAACTCATTGCATGTGCTGTTACGATACCTCAAGCACACCGGTGCAGATGAGGTCTGCTCAGCTAGGATCACTCTATCATGTGAAGCACCCAGATATCCATATGGAAAAAGAACATGACCAATCTTTGCTACGTTCACATGCGTGATGCTTAGTAGTCTTGAATGGCGCTTTCTTCGTGCAATAACCCCTACAATATTGAATACCTGTTCATACTGTACTGTCATTGAAGTGATTTGAAAAGAGATGTTGCATATGGAGTACCTGCTGTCTTTTTCCCCTCAAAGCAGTCCAAAACCCTACCAAAATTGCTACTTGTGAGTCGAAGAGCCCTATGTATTTACCCCATTCTGCACATCCTCTCTGTTCTGATGTTCTGTGGGCTTAGGTAGCTAATCTGCATATGACTGACTTCGTTGGCTTTTCACCCTAAGATTTGCATGTGCAGCATCCACAACATTGCAGGAAGACAGTTGACACGGCATGGAGTTCAGGGTCCGCCTCTTTGCAATGCGCATAATCTTCTGCTTCACCACGGAGATTGCGACTGGGAATCGCCCCTCTCTTTAGACGTGACTGTATTGGTATATCTATAATGCACTAGCAGCAAAATCTTCCTTGCAAAATTGGTAGGAGCAAATTATTATTATTATTATTATCATTGTACACAACAGTGGTGCTTTTAGCCTGTTTAAGGCTTTGTGCTCCACGACATGACAGTATTCGAACTGATCAATGCATTTATTCTTGTCTTTGACATTCTTTCCACTCTGTCATGCATCGGCTCGCGATTCATCGGCTCTTTAGCTGCCGACTTGTAGCTCGCCTCACTGTGATTTCTGGGCTTTTTAAGTCAGTGCAACTGCAGTGAGGTCGGCGATGAGGAGTAAATGAAGCTTGTGGAAGTAGGCTTGAAATCCTGCCTTCTTACTCTGCATTCCCAAGCCTTCCTGACCTTTGCGTTGGAAGGATATGAATGGGAAAATCTGTTCTTCCCCAGTTCATTGCCCTTGGTGGCACTGCATTCATAAACACAGTAGTATTTCGGCACTATATTTCAGTATATGGTATTAAATATTTTATTTCCTTTCCTAATTTCATTATTAATGAAGAAATAAACATTTAACTGTAATCTTGTCGTTTTTATACAGTCTACACGGCTATAGGAATACATCGTAGTGCCGACTATATGTTGAAGTAAATGCAGCGTCCTCCGTTGCTGCGTCGTATCCATGGCCATTGTCTCTCGACCAATCAGCGTAAAGTTTGGTTTACGGCCGTATAGGACACTATGATAGCACAAGCGTCCGATTTTCAAACGCCACTGCTCATTATTACGTCAGAAGTATTAGCTTGCTCGCCATTGCGTAAGAAGCATTCACACATTGTAAATAGATATTCGAAGTTCATCGTAGTGTGATTGTAATTAGCAGGATCACCCACCGCGGTGCAGAGATGAGCGGATTTGAAATTTCTATGTCCTAATCCAATCCAAATCCGAACCTTCAAATCCAAATCCATATCCTAATCCATAACTTTTTCATATTCAAGTCCATGTCCAATCCTAATCCGATTCCAACTGGAAATTCAGAAAAAATACTAATTTATGCAAAGGAGGGATTCGAAAATTTTCTTTCACAACCAACGATTAACTTGATTCAAGATAACTTAGTAACCATAAGTACATTAATAACTGATCTGAATAAAGTTTGTCGCCATTCGCCACACGACATTTCAATCTCCCAGAAAATATGTAAATCCAATCCAAATCCTAATCCGTTCAGAAAAAAATGTCTAATCCAAATCCAATCCAAATCCGACAAAATTTCACAAATCCTGTTTTTTTAAAACCTAATCCTAATCCATGCTCATCTCTGCCGCGGTGTATATCTTGTTATCAATACACTCCGGACGCCACTACCTCGCAGCAGGATAATAATCACCACTCTGCCTATAGTTTCAAATAGTAACTTATGAATTGATATTTGGTTACGCAGTTTGACCGTTGTTGCTTGACGGGTAGTAGGCCTATGTACCAGAGGACAAAGATTTGAAATTTTGTACTCGTCAAATACAACATTACGATTTTCATTACGGCCGGGACATTAAAAATCAACAGCTGCTGATATATATAGGCGCCTGAACCACATTAAAAAGTCATCAGTAATACCATGCCACACCAGATTACGCATTAATTGTAAAAAGTGTGTGAATCCTAGATTCGCACTTTTACTGTCGTCTACAATTGTTGGAAATCTAAATGTTACTTGTCATGAGCTTCGAAAATAGGATTATGGTTATCACTGAAATACATTTAAAAAGATGTAGCTTGCAAAAGGTTCATGAACTTAAGTTTCGCGAGCTCAAATAAGGCAACCAGCATGATTAGTAAGAGTTTTTGCAGAGAAAATATGATTGCGCAGTACACGACGAATCCCATGTATAGTGAATTCAACTAATTGCTACGATGACGTCACAGAATTTCAATTGTGACGTGAAGTTGTTTGACATGTATGGCTCTTTGGGGGTTACAATGGAAAATATCGGGCCAATATGGCTCTTCGAACAAAAAAGACTCCCGACCCCTGCCGTACGTCCTCTTTATTAACTTTTTTGAAAGTGTCCCTGGATCACGCCCAAATGTCCTCGTTTTTGAGATTTTGTCCTCCTTTTTGAGAATTTTGGTTAAATATAGGCAAAATTCGACTGAGATACAGTAAATCAGAACTGAAGTAACGCTCCGGCGGCTATTTCGGGAGCTGAGCCGGAAAGCTGACCTATTTTTTAGTCAGCCGACCACGAAGTAGGGATAATTTACCGTTTTTTCAGGATTTTCCTCCGGTATTGCAAGTATGCAAGTCTGAAAATTTTGAAAAAGTGTCCTCTTTTCAGATTTCCAAAATATGATAACCCTACTATATTGGTCTCGTTCCGATTCATGACATTTTTCATCAGTCTCGCATATGATCGCATTGTCGAATGATTAAGGGTGAAGGTGTCGCCTTAATTACATAAATTAATTAGTCACTTTCTAGTTTCTACCAATGATAGCGAAATAAGAAACCTTTCATGTATAATTTCGAGCCATCTCAAGATTCGGGTACAACACGATGACCAAAATATACGCTAGTGCGGAGCTGGCATTGGGCAAAATACGAACCAGGAGACAAAAGTGGCCCACGAAAGCCTGAATGAACAATATGAATAAAATGTGGATTGAGTTCCAAGAAAAATCTGATTCCTAATTTTCGTCTCCTTGAGATAAATTTCAGTCTTTTCAAAGCTTATTTATAAGCTGAAGGTCATTTTATCGCATTTCTGTGGTTTATATTTCGTAAATCATATTAGAGTAGAGTATTTTTAGACATATTGATCGAATTTGAATTTTTTTCATCGATTCACTGACGATTTAGTGTCACTGGATTTCTTGAATTGATCACGGGTTGGGTACCCCCTCCCAAAAACAAGGAATATATTGATTGCTATAACGAGATGAATATGATGCGACAGTCAGCGCATATAACACTTGTAACACGCGATAAAAATAATACAATATCATCACGTGATAACAACGTTGGGTTATATTTTTTATCTGAACAAGTCACAAACAATGTACAATGCGATAAGATACAATGCGAAGTCATGAACAGATAGGAGGATGTCGAACGACACGCATCAGCAGCGATCCTTTACTCTAACATCCACCTCGGCCTAGAGTGCCCGATGTCACCGTTCTTTTCGATGTCGATCTTTTTTGAAGCCGCGGCCCTTTCTACTAGTTCTTTCCATTCTTTGTGAGTGCTTTCTTTCGTCGGGTCTTTTACTGGGCACGGACTGCGACATAAGAAGTCAAACTCAACGGCAAATGGATTACACCACATTCCACAAGACGTAGGCCTATATATATTAATATATTAATCAAAAGAACATGTATTTTGGGACACTCCCACAGATCCGTTAGGTGTGTAGCTGCCTAAACAAGCTGGTAAATTGTGCAATTTAAAAATCATGTATTTCGTTTACATGGTTCTGCTCACGTGAGCAAATCAGCAGCAACACATTGATCGAACACGAGAAATTTCAGACGACGCGGGACGTCAAGACCGAGATCTCTACGCGGGAGAAATGTAGTGATTGTCATATGATCTTTGCAGAAATATGACATCTGACGCGCGGGCCGGAACTATCGCGTCTGCTGCGGTTGTAATGTGATACTGGCTCACCAGAAAAGACAGAGGACGTGGGCGGATTTGAATAAAATACATACTGGCTGTGAACCAATGTATATATCAGGGGAGGCCAACCTGCGGTCGTAGAAGGGAATTTGTGCGGCCGTCGTCACGTAATTCAATTCCAAATGTTGCGAGGTAGCATCAATTTACATGTATAAATGCCGAATAATGCACAGGTCAGCCAAACTTTCTGCTGTTGACTAACTTATTCGTATGGTAGAAATAAGCCGCCATAACAGCTACACTTTCGCACGCTACTATAACTCGAAAGCAAATATATATATCATTTCATCTGTAACGAGTCTGGCTATGCTATCAATTAGCGAGTCCGCGATCCACCGTGAATAATTATACATAGGCCTATACATATGAAATCTTATTATAACGAATCACGTGATTTCAATCACACCATTGCGCATACGAATGTTTGGCGACCTATGCAAAAGATCGCGTGACGATGTATAGTCGATTCTCGCTAATTGTTTGTTTGTTTGATTCATTGACACAACAACAGCGGCGCGTTTCGCCTAGTAAGGCCATGTGCGCCACGACAGTAACATCTGTAATATTTCATTGTCTTTGATTTTTTATCGTCTTCCGGGCTACTTTTCACACTCGCACTCTTTCATCATCGGCCTCCCTCGTTTTCATGCGCCCGCTTATCTTCGTTTGTACTGTCGATTTTTTGGCACGGCTCACCTACACATCTGGGCTTTCGTACGACACTGCATAGGCAGTGAGGTCAGCGATGAGGAGCCCAGATAAACCTCCGACACATAGAAGTAGGTTCGAACCGGGATTCGAACCACTACCATGGGTGTCGTGCCACTGGTGCATAACGAACTGCGCCACTCGCTTCCCCATTCTCGCTAATTGGAGGCACTGATAATACGAATTGCTGAATTGGTAGCTGCTGGTACCCACATTGTTAGAGTCTATACCAGTGGTTCTCAACCTTTTTCACCTCGCGGACCGGTAAAATTTCAGAAAATGTCTGGCGGACCGGTGAACTTTCAAAATTGAAATGAAGCCAAAATGTAGAGTATGCAACCGTTTTCTGCAATTATATGGTGCTAGAGAGTGACATTTATAGGGTTTTGGTCGTAATTAATTATCTTCATGATAGCATCCAGGTGATTTTATGGTAGTCAGTCTGCTGAGTAGAGGTAAAATTGCCTTGTCCAGATAAATGTGCTACCGTTGAGAGTCGTTTACAATCGTTCACGCCGAAGGCCGTGGGTTTAACCGACCACGACAACTTGTATAATATTCTTCTCTGTGACAATATCGAGAGAACAAGTGTTTCGAAGTCGAAACAAGCACCTTGTCGTTCTATCTTGCTCATTGCCCACTGCCACCAGACGCATAGGCTACTCCGGCAACTACGAATACTATGCGTGCCGCAAGAAAGCACCCTACAGCGACTATACCGCCCCCAGACCCTACACTTGGGTGGATGTTTTCATCTGTACTTGTGAGCACACTCATTCTACTCAGGGTCAGCAGAGTTTATGTAGCTTAATCGCGCGAATAGCGAAAATTTTCGATCATTCATGACTGAATCGGTTTTCTCGCTGCCGAATTTTGGCACACCGTTTGGAGTCCCATGTTAGCCTTAACTTCATTATGTGTTGGTACGTCGTGGTGCGGTAATGGCGGACGCCGAAATGCCTATTTTTATAAATCATGCGTGTTTCTCGGAGAAGGGCACCTATAGACATTTCGTGACACTAAAGCGCGAAAAGAAATTGAAAAATGTTGGAAAAATTTTAAAATAAATACGCTATGATTTATGTTCATTTTCAAAATAATTTTGGGCTCTTTTCAAGCTCGGCCCCTCTCCAATTGGGCGGTTTGGGGGGCCCAGTTATACGGTCCTGCACAAAATGAATGAATCAAAAACGAATGATCGCGCAAGCTGCGCTGTTTAGCGATGAGTCAGCTCGTATCTGCTCTGTACTTGTCGCTCGCATGTCGTCTAATGACACGTCTTCAACTTGAAGTCAAATGAAACATGTTTCCAGCCCTAATGTTACCTCACGAAGTTCTGAATCATTTTAAAATCTGATGTTTTATTTACTTTATTAATGGACACGCCTTCAACATTGCATCTTGAACTTGTGGTATAAAACTGTAATAAACCTGGCGGACCGGCAGGAATGTCGTCGCGGACCGGCGGTTGAGAACCACTGGTCTATACGATTTTAAAACTCCATTAATAGTTTACGGAGTGGAAGTTATGATATGCGAATTCAAGTTGTCACGCGATAGCGGTCGAACACCATTCGTTTATATGATATTTAGATTGGAATAATTATCATTAATAGTATTTCATTCATGTGCGCGTTGCGGCGCAACTATGTCTTCAACTAGCTGTCGACTGGGATGGGTGAGTCATGAATCTCAATTTGAGATATGAACAAAGACAGAAAGCGATTTTCTGAGCCCTTTTCGTCGAAGGAGCCACATTTACCATATATTTTAAATTGTCAATTTAAGATTCGTGCCGTCGTGGCTAAAAAAACACATAAAAACATGTTTTAGACAAGGACCATGCTTTAAACATGTTTTTTATAAATTGATTTTTGTTTTAAATGCAACTGTAGTTACGGTATGGTACGATAAAGATACGAAATGTTGGTACGTTATTTTACAGC
The DNA here is from genome assembly GCF_051294905.1 of Botryllus schlosseri. Classification (NCBI taxonomy): domain Eukaryota; kingdom Metazoa; phylum Chordata; class Ascidiacea; order Stolidobranchia; family Styelidae; genus Botryllus; species Botryllus schlosseri. Next base: position 8,848,474 of record NC_137249.1, on the reverse strand, counting down.
AACTACTATAGTAACGTAGGACCAGAAAAAAAAATTTGTGGTACGCATTAAAATAAATCTTATCCTACCCGACCGTACCAATTTCCCTGAAATACGATAACATTTATTCCCTTCTTTGTATATCAGAGAGATGTCGATGACTTGATGGGTTTTGGGAAATTGTGTCAGGTGAACAACACCGTTATGGATGCAAAAATCGCAGTTCATCATCATCATCATTGGTTTATTAGCAATTTTATCAGTTCAATACACCACAAAAAATGCGATACAATGAAAAGAAAGGAAGATGTCGAAGCGACTAGGAGTTGTCTATGGAATCAGACACCCACCTTGGCCTAGGCGATGTAAAGAGGAGGCATGCACACTGAATGAAAGTCAAGAAGATAGTATAGAAAAAGGAAGCGACAAGAAATAGGGCGACATGTCATGGGAAGCGAGATCGATAGGTCAGTCGTGGTCCGGTAATCTTGAGGATGGACTGTATTAATTTAGTAGTAATTTCTTGTATTTCGACTTGAATGTGGACATGCTCGTCGACTGCCGGATGGCCGGCGGGATATTGTTTCACACATCAGGTCCGGCATATTTGATAGAGCGATGATCTTTTCGGTCGATCATATGATATTTGGACGAGGTCGACGCGCGTGTGTTGTACTTGTGCGCTTTTGATTCAGAGGTAAAGAAGTCATTGAAATATTCGGGGCAACGACCGCAGTGAAACTGATACATAAACTTGGCGATTTCTAGTTTCCGCATATCTTTTATGTTTAGGACGCCGAATCTCTTCAGCAGCGACTTATTGGATGGGCAGCCAGGCCCCTTTGGGGCCCTAGCTATGATTCGGAGTACTTTATGCTGTAGTTTCTGCAGTGGCTTGAGTGCAGTTTTACTGGCAGCCTCTCAACAGAGGATACCATAATGTAACTTCGATTGGATTAAGGATTTAAAGAGTATCAGAAGAACCCATGCTGGCATGAAGCGCCCAAGGCTGTCGAACAGGCCGCACTTCGGAGATAATTTAGTTTCTAGGGACTGAATATGACTCTTCCAGGACATGTTCGAGTCCAGTAAAACCCCGTAGAAAAGTTCGTAGAAATTCGAATCGTCTCCCTTCAACTAGTCTACAATAATACAACGGGGGTCGATGATCGGCCCATTACCGACTTGTCGTCATATCCAATGATATGAATCCACAAAGCTATCATTTATCAGAGAGTATCTAGAGGTCATCCTACTAGAGACTAGAGTGTTCTCACACGCGTAGGCAATACCATACAAAATAATAAAAAGATAACACTTGTAACGATGATACGTACGAGCATCGGAGGTGGGTGGTGTTATATTAAAGTTATTGGTTCGTTCTTTGGGTATTTTATTTTGCAACCAAATCTTATCGCACAATCGAGCATATGGTAAAAAGATACTCGTATGATCATACGATTCGTTGTGCTGACAGGCCGCTAAGCCACTTATAATGATAAATAACGACCGAAATGCACGATCTCAGCAGCCGACACTGGATAGTAAAAATGAACAGCTTTCGCATTAAAAAACCACATTCAACATTTCGAAAGCTGTCGGACCAAAACTAATAATACCTAAATATTCTCGTACTTTCTGAAAAGGACATGTATGCGCTCTATTGTTATATCGGTATGACTCATGTTACAAATGGTACCAATCGCATTTTGATTGTTGATTACCTCTGAGACGATATATTGTTATAGAGACTCAGGGGCGTAGAAAAGAAGGCAAAATGCGATTTCCAATACTACTCCACTCGAAAAAGATGGTTAAAAATTATCATCTTACTTTTGGCTAATTTCTACAAGCGAGCTCAAAAATGCAATACCTCTATCAATCTAAGTAAATATAGACTGAGTTTTGTACGACTGTACGTATATTTGTATATACATGATTGCAGTTTGTGGGAGTTCACGAGCTCAAGGGTCACTATCCAGATTTTGCAAGAAGCACTTGTAAGGGTAACACCATAACATGCGTGAACGACTCAAAGGCAATCTGACGTTATTGCGTTTAGGAGAACTATGTCTCCGAAGTATTGTAAACTTACAAAACCTTGCGGAAAAGTAGTGCTTGAACGATCATTATTTCACTAAAATTTTCATCAATACATGCAACGATTGCGATATAATAATAATGATAATATAATGCCGAAACGACTTGCAGTAGTCTTTTGATCAGACACCCACCTTGACCTGCAGCATGCAAATAACCGACATGCACACTTCTGGATAAAAGAAAAGATAGCATAAAAGTAAGCGACAAAAATGAATGCTGCATTGTGACGTCCTATGACGGTTGCGGTTCGTGTTCACAGCGAACCTTTCATAATAAATTTTGTGAAAGTTCTGGTGGCGAATGATTCGATTCCGCCATCGACTGCGCCACGTTTCTTGTCGCATTGAGCCGTTAGCTATTGACGAGACGTTTACGAAATGTAAGAGCTAAATGAGCATTTTCGAAATTATTTTTAATAGTGGGTTTTCTCCGGCGCCTGTCGTCGTTTCCGGCCTTTTGCGCACGGACAATGATATATTTCTCTATAGTAATTGCCTTCTATGCTATAAGTGCCAGTGCGGATATTCAATTGAAAATAATTTAAACCCATATATGCTTGTCACGTGAAATGTTGTATTACTATTCGCGATCGCGGAGTAAATAATTACGGCAGAGCCGGCCGATTAGTCAATGCGCGCGGTTCGTTGAGCGGTATCTGGTAATAGCAGTGGCGGCTCGTGACAATATCGGGTGGTGGGGCAAGGGCTGCGAGCGACTTTTATCAACATGACGTCACAATGGCGTTTTCCAACGTAAAAAAGTAACTTTAATATGATGGTCACATGAATTTCCCGACAACAGTGATTTTAACGTAGGTGCCGCGAGAGGTTTGCCGGTGAGCCGTGACTTGAAGTGTGGTAACAAATGTTTTATTCATTTTTTTTTAATCAAAGGATTATTTTACATAATGTACGTGAACTAAGAATCGTCCCTATGCCACGAATCAATTATCAGGTCATCCTTAGTAGCATGCGTTATGATTTCATGGTAGAGTTAGAGATTACGCAAATCGATAGGCCGTCCGAAAGTGTTTCGTACACGATCCTGGTGTGTTACGACCACTGAGCTGGTGGTTACGAGTTACGACCAGGTGATAGGCAACCAAAGCGGAGGTACCCGACGTACGATTGGATCAATGGACTGGACAATTTCTATCATCATCATCATTGGTTTATTAGCAATTTTATCAGTTCAATACACCACAAAAATGCGATACAATGAAAAGACAGGAATATGTCGAAGCGACAAGGAGTAGTCTTCTAGACCTTTAATTTTCGCTCTCTAAGGCAACTGCGTAAACTAGCCTACGTACGGAGCAAAGATTCAATACGATTCATGTTCGCACTTGACTTGACCAGACTAATTCCAATGACTAGAACTCGAGAGATTGCGTAAGCCTAACTGCAAAGGTCAACGACTTCGGGCACATACGCAATTGTTATCTCATAGATTGGGCCTGTCATATTGAATCCAGAACATCAATTTGAATGGTCTTTGAAGAACTAAGGACAGCAGCCTCGGAACTTCGGTCTCGGAACAATATAGTACATTTTGGCCTTGAAACTGGAGATTGTGACGCAACACATACGGCTTACTGTCTGCTGCCAAATCTCCGTTGGAAAATATATTAATCAATAAATACATGAATGAAAGCCGTAAACTTAGCATACTGTTACATGAAATCATCGAGAAGTAGCATTCGCAATCTCATAACCCATTCCGGCATGGTACACTGTCAAAATCAATACAAACAGACGAACACCGAACTTTGAGTAAAATAGATCGAGGAATAGGCTGATCGAATGATCAGCTGTTAGCCGACATCGAAAATGAAATAGCTATCGCATTTGACAGGGGATTGTAAGCAAATGGTTTGAAGGCCACAATTTCACAGTGAAATGCACATTGGCGAACATAAAATTATGTGAATATTTGAATGCAAACCGAGAATCTTAGTTAGCTGTTTCATGCGATCATCGAGATATACCATTGGAAATATCATCACCGATCTCGTTATGGAACGCAGACTAGATTAGCACAGACAGACACGCAATGATGTAGGTAGGCTAAGTATCAGATCAGCGCGCATCTCTACCATACTCGACCTCGAAAACGAAATAACTGCCTCAATCATTGAGCGTCAACTTTAAGACTTGGCACCGCGTTCGATACTAAAATCAAGACATACCGTGCAAAAGCTCATGACAGATCTAGGTATGGAACATCGTTAAAATCAATAGAGACCAATAACGGCTTTTGCGTAAATCTGTTAGCGATAAATGAAGAGTCAGTTCTCACTCGACTTTGGAAACGAAATTACCACCCACATAGTTCAGTGACAAACTTAAAACTTATTACAGCGGTCGATACTAACATTAAGACTTACTGTGCCAAATATCATGACCGATCTCGGTATGGAACATCGTCAAAATCAATGGAGACCAATACCGGCTTTTGAGTAAAATCTGTTTGCTGTACAATGTACATGATAGATCAGCACACACTGAACTTCGGAAACGAAATTACCACCCTTATCTTTGAGTAGCAAGCCTGAAACTTGGAGCAGTGCTAAATACTACCTTCACGACATATCGTACCAAGTTTCAAGAATTATCATGGTGCGAAACACCGTCAAAATCGACATATACCAGCAACGGTCGAGTCAACGCATATCAGCAGGCCGTGTTATTTTTGGCATATGCCAAAACTGCCAAAAATAACTTATTTTTGGCATTTTTCGATTTTTATTTTTGGCAGTTTTGGCATCGTCCTCTAAATAGATAGTTTCAGCCTCGAATTAGTCACAAAAACGCTTTATTTGGGCTAGTTTGTCTAAAGACACCACAAAATGTGCAGCATCCACGGATAATCAGTGCCAACAAAAGCAAAAAAAAGCCTAACAAACACGCTCAACAGCTGATTGTTACAGCTGTTGAATAGACTTCAATCGTTTGCACTGTAACAGTGCTTCCAAACTCAGGTCACCTAAGTTTCTCCTAAATTCATTTCTCGCCCAGCGAATCTGGGAAATATCGGCTTCAACAGTAGCCGTTGAGGGAAAGAATGTTGCCAGTCATCCACAAAAGGTTTTCAGAGCTTCAAAATCTTTGGAGGGCCGAACCGGCTTCCATGCATCATGAAAAGAGATCACTCCGCCAGTGCCATCGATCTCATCGCGGAAAGAATTTTCTTCCCGATCCTTTTCCAGGAGTTTACTGTGTTGTCTCTCAACACATTCTATTCAGTAGCCCGACTATCATTTCTCCTTCCAGTCTACCGATATATTTTCGGAGGACTTTTGTCACTTCAGGTGGCTTTAATATTACCAGCTCGCATGGAAGAGTCCTGGGAAGGTTAGCTTGTTTGAGAACATTGACGCAACAAGACTGTCTGGCAAAACGAGACTGTGCAGCTCAGAAATAGCCAGACAGTTTGTTGCGTCACAATGTTCAACTCGATCACAATGCAAAAATCGTAGTTGATTTTGGGGTTTCCAGCTCCATGAGCAGAATATAAATTCTATTTTAATAATCAGTACTGCGGCAGCTTCTCATTGATACCCGTTTTATCAAATTTAGCGCTTGACAAGCCGGTCAAAATTGGTCGTAAAATTGCCTTTGGACAAATGGAAAGTATGACGTAAACCAAATGCAGTCAGCCGTTCAATTACGCTGTGCCCACACCATTTAGGACACCATGCTTTCACCCCTAATGGGTGGGCTGGACCCAGATTAAGAAACCTGCCTTTCACAAACGCTCTTCTCGCTTGTAACGCGGTTCTGGTAACACAACACCATGAACGAAATACACTATTTGGCAGGCCGTGTTATTTTTGGCATATGCCAAAAATTGCTTATTTTTGGCATTTTCAAATTTTTATTTTTGGCAGTTTTGGCATCTGGCTCCTGAAATGCCAAAAATAACACGGCCTGCATATCAGGGTAACCGAGTTCAGATATAGATACGATTGTTACATCACACCTTAAGGGCGACAGGCATAGTTGCCCCACTTGCTCGGCCATTTTACGAATAGGAGAGAGTAAATCACCGTTTCTTTATTGTGCGCGGCTTTGAGAGAATAGATAGTGAAAGCTTGTTATGAGCGCTACCGGGGCAAGCCCCGGCTAGGCATTCACAAAGCGAAAACACAGAAGAGAATTCGATTTTCGCAGAGACTTCGCTATGTATCGGCATTTGTTAGCGAAAGCACAAGAATAATGCGGGTTTCGCCGTGATCTCGGTATATACTGATTCCTTTGCGTCTATAAATGGTTAAATTGTTATTGAACAGAATTTTAGGTGGGGCAATGCCCCAGTTGCCCTATAGGACGAGCCGCCACTGGGTAATAGTCATATTTTTTACACTGTAACAGTACATGGCCAACTGTTTCGGGACTGTATTTGATTGAAGAATAATTAATAACGATTGAAGTTGTTTTGAAAACTGTGCTACATTTCGTCGTACCACCAAATCAGCTGTTCAGTTTGGTAAGATCAAATACTTTTTACCATTATAATTATCATTATTATTAGCGAACGAGAGAGTGTCGCCTTTCGCCTGTAAGGTCAGGTGCGTCACGAACTTGGAGGTGCGTTCGTTATACGAAATTGGGGACAACTACCTTTGCAAAATAGTTTCTGGCATTAACCACTTCAAAGAAAGCAACTATTGAGGCAATAGGCGGGCTAGTGCTAACAAAACGAACTGCATGTGCAAGATAAGATAATATTTCGGGTCTTATATAATCGAGTCATATATCAATTCGTTCTTGCGGTGACGTTTTAATTCCTCCATTTATTCTCGTAGATGATAATTTCATGCGTCTATTAATTTTTAAATGGTATTTTGTAAGAATATAGCAAACGTTTGTTGCGATAACGGCGTAAATACTTTTGAAAAACGAGTAGGATGAGCCCTCGGATAACTTGCACTTACTTTGGTCGAGATATGCGATATGGAATGCATAGAGCCACCGAAATGGTCGTCGGTACAACAGTTGTAGCACATAGTCATATATCACGGGTACGGCATGGGTGTTCTGATGATGATGACCGCTGACCGTACAAATGCTGCATGACGATGTAGTCCAGGTTAAATATATTCTTTGGTCCGTTTAAAAAGACAATGGTCGGAAACCTGTGACGTAAAAATTTATCTGATGCATTTGACAACATTAACACTAAGCTATCGACAGTGTCAAAATGGATGGCATCTAACCAACTTCAGCTCAATGCCTCCAAAACCAAAACTCTCGTATTTCATACACAAGTGAATCGCAGTAGAATTATAGTAAATAACGCACATCTTGATACACATAAAACTGTTAAATATCTTGGCATTATCATTGATGATAAACTCGGATGGTCTGATCATATCAACAATATAAAAACTAAAATCTCGCGTGGTGTCGGGGCTCTCTATCGCCTTAAAAATTTAATTCCTCATCAAACTCTCAGATCAGTCTACTATGCCTTAATTCACTGCTATCTCATTTATGGGATCCTAGTTTGGGGACCTGCTGCGAAAAAACATCTGCAGAAATTGCAAGTCTTGCAAAATCGAGCCATACGAATTCTCTGTCGGAAATCTAGATATGAGAATTGTAATAGCATGTATCGTAGCGTTAGAATATTGAAAGTGGAAGACATTTTCAAATTTGAGGTAATGAAATTCATGCATAGCTATCATCAGGGTGAACTGCCACTATATTTTGATAATCTGTTCAAGATACCTTCAGATACCCACCAACATCATACCAGATTTTCTTCTAACTTGTCTCTGTCTGTGCAACACCACTCTACCAGTCTAGTGCAAAATTCAATCAGTTTTATTGGTGTCAATGTTTGGAATAAGCTGCCACCTAATCTCCGCAATTTAGACTCTTGTGCTTTTAAAAAACAATGTTTTCAATCTCTTATCTCTAACTACCGCTAAATTGTATTTGCGTTGTATTTCAAATTGGTCCATGATACTGTGTCTTATTTTCCCTTTCGTTCGTTAGTTTATTTTAATTTTTTTTTTTTTCATTAGTTATCGACTGTGAAAATTGCTCCTGTCCCGGGTGGCTCGGCTCTGAAGACTTTGTCATATCGAGCCTCCCGTCTACCTTGCATGTCGCATTTCACTGTAACATTTTTGTAGTGTTATGTTGATATGTAATGTATACGAATAAAGATTCTCTCTCTCTCTCTCTCTCGTTAAAGGAGCCATATTTGTTTGCCCTATATTTTCGATTGTAATTTTTTAGCAGCCATACAATAATGGCAACTCACCTTGACGTCACAATTGAAAAATCATGAAAAAAAAAACATAAAAATCATTAAAAACGTGTTTTTAACGAGGGTCATGTTTTAAACATGTGTATTGTGTATTTTAAATTGATTTTAGTTTTAAATGCAACCCTATAGTTGTATCCATTCATCATCAGAATGCTTAGGCGCCAATGTTGCAAATGCCGTTATCTTATCGCCCATATCTGGTACGATCCCCAATGGAATTTCGAAGAGCTAGGAGCGCACATGACAGTTCTTATTTCAACCGAATATATCTTTACAACCACGCATTTCGCAACGGATATTTTTATACCCGATTGATATCTTGACTTTTTCGAACATCGCAACACCATGCATCAATCGTTTGTCCGTTCCACCAACGCCAATAATGATATGATCGGCAAATATTGTTGCGATCGATAACCCATCGATGACTACATAAGCATTGTAGCTTGTACGAAGTGTTCCCTATTGTATAATCATAACACTTCGCATTTTGCGAAGTTCAAGCAAGTTCACTCTCTGGGGTGTTTACGCGTAGCATTTCGCTGTGCCTAGTACATACAGTTATATATCGGTAACGGCACAAACGCGCAAAAACAGCAACGTATCAAAAGTCTAAAATGATCACTAAATTGTACAGCGAGCGGCTACATATTGCTTCAGTTTCATCGGAGGGTATAATATAGCCTATTGTGGTTACATGCTGCTTTGCTCGGGGGCAGTAATGAAGAAACAATTCGACGCGAGTATACAGACGATAGCCTCGGGGCAGGTAATCGTATTATGGCAAAATGATTCAAGTTGCGGAGCGGTTCGGCGTTTGGCACCACCATTCTCGGCGCAGATCCCATAACGAATTGAAAAATGAAAAAATTATGTGGGCACACGTCTCATCTTTCAGAAGAGAAAACCTATTCCGGTCTTATAAATAGATTCACATTATAATATATTGTTCTCAGTGTTCACTACGTCGTAGGTGGAAGGGTACGATTTTTCATAGCGAAAATTGGAGATATTCCCGAGCTTGGTAGTTTACTCGAGCGGTTGCATCCGTGAGACTATACAGCAGTGCAAAATAGTAATCGTATTTCTCAATGACGCGACACGGCCGATTTGCTGAAGAGAGATGTTGTATAGATACCGACAAGATTGCGCAATGGTGAAGCGTCCGTTTTCTTGATCGGTAGGTCGTGGATTCAATCCTCGGCCAAGTCAGACCAACTTCCGGATTAGTAACACCGGTATCCATGACTTCCCCGCTGCGCGCTCAGAATTACCAGAGTACCATGGATGAGTGGTACAAGACTTAAAAGGCTATTTCTGCACCCTCCTGGTCCAACGGCATATGCACATAATGCACTCATGGTATGCATATGCACAGATCGTGTGTATGCAGATCATGTGTCGGTGTTTGTCGGCGCAAAAACATCAAGGACAGAAATAAATAACGTCCTTCCTAATCAGTGTAGGGCTGTAGGCACGTTATTTAGTTACAGACAAGACACTCGAATCCGGCAACCCCACAGACGTTAGGCGTACACGTTGCGGATTTTTGTAAATTTTGAAATCTATATATCCATTATATCACACGTGCTAACAAGGTTTCTGTACGGCGGAAATTGAATAACTATCATTGTTTACCTCGGGTATTGCGATATTTCAAGTTTTATATCTTCGACAATGTGGGCGTAGGCGGCGCTGCGACTGGATTGGGCTGATCGGTGTTGCCTAATTGAATTATTTACTCAAGTGCAGGCCGTGTTATTTTTGGCATATGCCAAAACTGCCAAAAATAACTTATTTTTGGCATTTTTCGATTTTTATTTTTGGCAGTTTTGGCATCGTCCTCTAAATAGATAGTTTCAGCCTCGAATTAGTCACAAAAACGCTTTATTTGGGCTAGTTTGTCAAAAGACACCACAAAATGTGCAGCATCCACGTATAATCAGTGACAACAAACAATAAGAAGAAGAAAATACCTAACGATTTCATAGGTTAGTAATATCAAACGGAACCACAAAATATGCAGTATCCATCGGAATCGGTGCCAATAAGCAAAAAGAAAGAAAGAAAAGCCTAACAAACACGCTCAACAGCTGATTGTTACAGCTGTTGAATAGACTTAAATCGTTTCCACTGTAACAGTGCTTCCAAACTCAGGTCAACTAGGTTTCTCCTAAATTCATTTCTCGCCCAGCGAATCTGGGAAATATCGGCTTCAACAGTAGCCGTTAAGGGAAAGAATGTTGCCAGTCATCCACAAAAGCTTTTCAGAGCTTCGAAATCTTTGGAGGGCCGAACCGGCTTCCATGCATCATGAAAAGAGATCACTTCGCCAGTGCCATCGATCTAATCGCGGAAAGAATTTTCTTCCCGGTACTTTTCCAGGAGTTTTCTGAGTTGTCTCTCAACAAATTCTATTTAGTAGCCCGACTATCATTTTTCCTTCAGCCTACCGATAGATTTTCGAAGGACTTTTGTCACTTCAGGTGGCTTTAATATTACCAACTCGCATGGAAGAGTCCTAGGAAGGTTAGCTTGTTTAAGAACATTGACGCAACAAGACTGTCTGGCAAAACGAGACTATGCAGTTCAGAAATAGCCAGACAGTTTGTTGCGTCACAATGTTCAACTCGATCACAATGCAAAAATCGTGGTTGATTTTGGGGGTTCCAGTTCCATGAGCAGAATATAATTTATATTTTAATAATCAGTACTGCGGCAGCTTCTCATTGATACCCGTTTTATCAAATTTAGCGCTCGACAAGCCGGTCAAAAATGGTCGTAAAATTGCCTTTGGACAAATGGAAAGTATGACGTAAACCAAATGCAGTCAGCCGTTCAATCCCGTTGTGCCCACACCATTTAGGACACCATGCTTTCACCCCTAATGGGTGGGCTGGGCCCAGATTAAGAAACCTGACTTTCACAAACGCTTTTCTCGCTTGTAACGCGGTCGTGTTAACACAACACCATGAACGAAATACACTATTTGGCAGACCGTGTTATTTTTGACACATGCCAAAAATTGCTTATTTTTGGCATTTTTGGCATTTTTATTTTTGGCAGTTTTGGCATCTGGCTGCCGAAATGCCAAAAATAACACGGCCTGCTCAAGTGGTTTTGATTTTAGGCTACTTCCACTTCTACTAAAATAGTTTTCGTTTTTTTTAGGCCTAAAAGGATACTTACTTTTTTACTTAGTTGGAAATAGCTTCTTCTACTTGTATTTCATAATGCTACTCGATTACCTAAAATGACTACATCGACCCCCTCTGCCTGTAAGCTATGAGAAATAGATCAATGTTTCAGTATCAGTATCAGTTTATTAATATTTTCATCATTTCAAAACACCACAAAACTGCGATACAATGAGAAGATAGGAAGGTGTCGAAACGTCCAGTCCAGCTGCCGCAGATTATAGTTCTATGTTACCCTACTAACATGTTGTGACGTCACGAAAATTGCCGCTATTTTTATCTCTAACGGTCGATACCTATATTTCTTTCAAAGAGTGATATCGACTCGATATTCGGTGCGACCGATAAATAATCGATCGGGCTCTAGTCGTAATTATTACTCCGCCATTCATCAACCGTAAATTTGGCATGACTGAAAGCTAACACTTGGATTTGCCCGATGCATACGGCGCTCACCGAAGCACTTATGAGCATAGGCGTAGCCAGAGGCCAAAGGAGCCAAAATTTTCGATCAACATGATCAACAAATCAACGTAAGGAGTAGTATGTTTGAGCAGGAATATTTACGTCGAAATTTTTTTCGCGCAAGCGCGATCTATTGTGTGATTAATGTCGGTCGATTTATTATTTGTTGCTTACCCGCATCCCGCTAAATAACAAAAAAATTTTGGTCCGAATAAAAATACGCATGGTGTACATAATGGAATGTAACTGTATTCGTGTGTTTTGCTTGCGGTTGCGGGACTATGAGGCACCAGCTTTCCAGTGCAAAAAGAAACACCAAAGCAGGGGTTCTCAACTTCCTTTGTATCACGGGCCGCATTTTAACAGCAAAAAACGCTGCGGGCCGCAGACCATTATTACCGTGCATTTGTGCGCTACTATTAAATTTAGGCTACTGTAGCCTATTTACCAGTCGTATACAGGCATTAGTAGATTTTTATGAATTGTAAAGCCTTAATGGACAGCATTCGTGAGTTTGCAGTTGCTGTCTCTTGTGAGAACATGTCATATTCCAGCGGCGCAAATGAATCCCTCCACGGAGCGTGCATTGCGTTCGTTGCCAAGTCGGTATGTGCAATGTGCAAACCTTCAACCAGAGAACCGAACCCCCTGTTTCAATGTTCGAGTGAGTAAGCTTAATATCAATGTTCGAGTGAGAAAGCTTAATATTATGGTAACTTTTTCGTTTGTGAGGCCATTATCACTTTGAGCTTCCAGTGATATGAGAAGACGTCTGGCGTTCGGGGTCATATCTGAGCAAACCAATCAACCCTTCTCCATTCCTTCTATGGCTGGAGCCCTGCACCTATAGTTACAGAAGTCAGCTTTGTCAAATTGATGTATTTGCTAGTGCCCTCCCCACGTATGCCCTGGCAGCATTTCCTCTGCACATATGTCCACTCTGATAAAATACACCCAGATAATTATTACCTATGAAATGTCTGTGGAGTCGGTGGCTTCGTCCAATGCTAGGCTAAAGTAATCTACGCCACAACGTGTTTCAGAACGTGCGTCAAAAGATTGTTGTTACTCTCCCGGCCACGGTTGAATCACACAACTGACTGTAGCTTCTAAATTTGTCAGGTGATGTTGTCTTTGCTGCCAAGTTCCGTAAACAGCGAATATTCGCACAGTACATTAAAGTTTTATTGAAATTGTCATGTAGATTCATTGGGTTTAGCGATATTCCCGCTCCAAGTAATTTTGAACGTTGCGTCTTCAACGTAGTCAGCAATTTTAACTATGCCTCAAAATTAGGATGGGTGGGCTTGACACCTAGCTAGCAACGTTTTTTCCTAAGAGTAGCCTAGCCGATATGTATCCAGAAGAAGCTCCCGTGGTATCATTTTCAGCTTCTACGCTCCATTATGACAATTGACCTTCGACAAATATGACACATCGCGTATCCATTGGTATCTGAGAGAACAAACTCATTGTTCCACGCAGAGTTATAAACCCAGTTTTCGCCGTTGCATTTCCCTTTCCCTGTTCTTGTTTCTGTTCAAACCATTCGCGGTGAGTGAAACGTTCTTCAAAACTGTACTACGCAGCGGAATTCTCTTTAACTCGAGTCGAGCCGATTACCGATTCAAAACAATAAGAATCCAATCCCTATAGCATATATCAAAACGGTGTCCGGTCAATACCGAGAAAACCATTACCGAGAATGCCATTACCGAGAATGGACATTACCGAGAATGGACACCCCAGAGAATGGACATTACCGAGAATGGACACCACCGAGAATGGACATTACCGAGAATGCAATATATGCAATGCAGGCATGTTATGCATATGAACAGGTCGTGTGTGTGCATCACGGCGTTGCCACATTCGGCATCGATGCTCAGGTATAAATTTCTTGGCAGCATCAGTCCCAGTGAGCTATATCCTTGCCATTGGCCATTCTCGGTAATGTCCATTCTCGATGGTGTCCATTCTCGGTAATGACCATTCTCGGTAATGGCATTCTCGGTAATGTCCATTCTCGGTTATGGTTTTCTCGGTAATAGTATAGAACCATATCAAAGCACCGGGACACATCAGAGAATGAGTATAATTAAACGAAACAGAGACGGCGCGATAAGAGAGCTAAGAAACTTAATTAAATGTAACAATGGTGTGCCAGTAGAATAATTGTGTTCATAATGGAAGATGTCGCGGGCCGCAAAATAAACGTTTGCGGGCCGCGGGTTGAGAATCTCTGCACCAAAGCAAATACAGTTTTAGTTAACACGAAGTGCGATCCCGGAAAGATCGCAGGGAATAGAACCTTGGCCGAAGATCGCGCCAGATGGCCCTCTTACAATATGAGTCCCGCGTTACAAATGTAGAGTACCAGCAGGCGAATGAATGCAAAAAAGTATTATCTTTTAATTTGTTATGGTACTTGTGAGCGATCTTTTGAGTGGCGAAAATTTTCTTCGCGGGCAATTACATACAACAGTATGCTTCAACAAAGCAATTAATGACGATTTGTCCGACCAACGCCCACCCTCGAGAAGCTCATGAACAGCCTCTCCATGCGGCACGAACATATAGCTCAACACTTTGTAAAATTACGTGCCCTCCAAATCTTTGAAGACAGCGCTTCTATCAGCCCTACCGGTAAGTCTGATAATGAAAACCTATATGCAATATGCATGTAAAAATACCATTGACCAATTTCATTCATTAACTTTGAAAAATTTTCGTGCTTCGTGCTAATGGCATACTTGGGTTTCCACAATATTAATATTATAACATAACATTATGTGTGTGGGGGGAATATATGTAAAAATGTCGCCCAAATGTGTTAATCATCTAATAAGGGCCCAAGATCGTCGTCTGAACTATATTTTCGATATCTTTGAAGGAGAGGGGGGTTTAATCCCATCCAATATTTGCCACCCTCCACCCCCCCCAAAAAAATTAATAATAACGATAAAAGTCACAATATAATTTCAGTAATTTCGATTCTTCATTTTCAATCATCTTTACCACTGCAACCCTTGTCAATTCTTCATCTGCGACAATTCTGTAATCTAACTTTTCCACGTATTACACAGGAATAGCAATTAGGTTGCTGAAATCTTTCAAGTTTACTTCGATCTCGCCCTTTTCCTTGGGGGATGGGGGGGGGGGCAGGTTGCAGTTTTACTGTGGATAAAGAATATAATAATAATAATATTTATTCTGGCTACGCCCGTGCTTATGTGTACATGATGTGACGGGTATTTAATCGATATACTTTTCTATACTATTCAGGTCTATTGTAACAGAGAATAGCTGTCGAGCGACAATATGTCGATTGGGTTTGGAATCATAACCCTCACAGCTGTATTGGTTGCAACCACAGTTACTGCTCAAAATAACCAGCCAGCACCAACCCAACCGGCAACTGTAGCTCAATTGGCAGTAGGTCAGTTGGGAGGATCAGGTATGTCACCAATTGATGTCTAATATAGTTTTCGAATACCATCACATTCATTGTACCCTCAGGTCAGCTATGGGCACTTGAACAATATGAAGGAGTACCTGCTAGATGGGGTAACTGGGGACTCTGGGGCAGCTGTGAGGGTACTTGTGGAATAGGTGTTCGAAGGCGCCAAAGAATATGCTTCATTCTTAGAACAGTCGCCACTGGGTAAGACAGATATGCCTGATGTATCAAATCATGTGATGCGTATGTAATCATCAATGTAATTTGGTGATAGTGGTACCACAAATTTCCAAGTTCCAGCAAGTGCTAACCCGACCCCTGCAATCCGACAAGCTTCCGCCAACTTTTATCAAAGGCAAGATGGATGCTTTGGATATCTCATTGAAGGAATGGTGAGGAATGACTTGGTTCAAGGTATATAACCTTTTATGATTGCACAATCAATGTCGTGTATTCTAGGGCTGTCAGTTGCAGCCATGCGTGAACCAGCCAAGCTACGGGGTCTGGCAGGCTTGGGGAACTTGCAGCAGGCTATGCGGAGGTGGCAGTCAAACTAGAGCACGCGCCTGCTTAGGGGGTAGTCAATGTCCCGCAAACAGTCTGACCGAAAGTCGCTCTTGCAATATACAGCCATGTACAGGTAATTGCGACAAAGTATTGATTTGTTTTCGATGCCTGAAATTAGACTTTACCTTTACAGTCACGCCTCAGTGGGGGATTTGGACCGACTGGGGTGCATGCAGTGCCCCGTGTGGTGGTGGATTCCAAAGCCGATCGCGAGGTTGCGCAGTTGGATCATGTCCTTCCGTCGGTGGAACTGACACCAGGCAATGTAACACTCAAGCGTGCGTAGGTAGGAATTTTACGAAAACCGCATGTGCAGAGAGCGAGTCGACTTATGTATGTCGAATTGACAGCGCAATATGTATGGGGAGTTTGGGGTGGATGGGGACAATGCTCAGCTCCTTGTGGAGGTGGTACCCAGTCTCGATTACGACCGTGTGCTAGTGGAAATTGTCCAGCTGGAGGAGGTGCTCAGACGCAATCTTGTAACGTAGAGCCATGTCAAGGTAATATCTTAGTACAGGCCGCAAGGCAGAAACGCGCTCAAGTGACTTCAAAACGGAGCAGTTGCTAATTTTGAGTTGCATCATGAATACTATATAGACTTGAAATGACTATATGATATAGAAATAATATCATGCGTGCGGCGATGACGTAACGCCGTGATAATAACTGAAATACAAACCGGTAAGTTCAAAATGCAGCTTCAACACTTACAATAGTGCCTTCTGGCGACGTGCCCGTGCTTAAATATGATAAATTTTGACTCCGACATTCAAATAGTGTTCAATGCGGGCAATTAATACGATACAAGCCTAGCCATTGATACTTCTGGGCAGCAATGCTTGGGAAGAATAAATGAGCCGGCAATGACGGATCCATGCCTTCCGTATTGTCTACTATAGCCAGCGCTATGAACATGTAGAGAATAGGCACCATTTGCGTCAGGGTCGAGAATAGAGCATAGAGTTGGACGGTTTTACTGCTTGTTTCTCCACATGTTCTCACGCTCGCCGGGAACTTGAATAATAAACAATTATTGAACTATGAACAATGAACATGCACGATCGATTTTCAAGTGTAATGCATATAAATAGGGCATACAATATAATTAAAATACGCGGGGTAATGGAACTGAATCCAACTGTTAACATTTCACTTTGCACAAATTCAAGAATTTTCAACACCCCGTTTATAGTGAATGCTTTCTGGGGTCAGTGGAGCGCGTACAGTATCTGCACTGCGACGTGCGGCCAAGGTAGCGAAACGAGAACGAGAGTTTGCATTGGGTCGAGAAATTGCGCAGGCAGAGGATCTGAAACAAGGAGCTGTTTCGTGCAAGCGTGCGTCGGTAAGTATTGAATGCCGTAAAATAAAAACATGTTTCAGCTTACAATTCATATTGGACGATTGTAAAATTTTCAAGCCGTAACGGTTACCAGAAGCAGACTAAACTTGAAGCAGGCTATTAATGTTTTAATATGCGAGATGTACAGAAATCCAATTCCACCGCATCGAGGATACCATTGGATTATATCTTGATAAAAAATAGATAGTACCTGCTTGTATACGAACCTCAGTTCGTGTTTAAACTGATTTTCGGCAGCCTACTTGTTAAGAATTCCTTAACTTGGCGATAATCGCCTGCTACTGATGCTGAGGCGGTGATAAGAGAAACTGTGTTATTTACTGTGAAATTCGACAGTTTCACATGTTTAACAATGTCATATATACAAACGGTACAAGTCAGCTCTTTCCTTAAAATGTTATTATGCAAAGATGTTCTCGTGCTTGTTACGGCTTTTGTGAACAATGAACATGTTTTGTAGTCTAAAAATAAATAACGAATAAAGCGATATGATGTGATGTGTTAAAGATGTGTAGGCCTATCGCAAATGACCGAATAATGACAGTTATGGCAGGGCAAACTCGACTACCTGGATCAGGGGTGGCCAACCTTTTTACAATTCACGGCCGCATTTAGGCTACTGATGTAGCCTACGGCCGCATTCCAGAGCATGGTCGTAATGAACTAGCTGGACGCCAAATACCCATGATAAAGTGTCTATGGCAATATCCAGTGAACTCCGGACGAAGCTATTTAATCATTAGGCTTACTATACGTACCGCCAAAGTCGCGATTGGCGTCTGCGTGGCCATGTGACGAGACTGTTCAGTGTTCAATTGTTCATGGTCGTGCGAAGCGCGAAATATTTTTTAGTTTCACTTATGAATTTCGTCAATAATATTAATAGTTTTATATATTACTATCAAACATTTATCCTTTCTTAGCCCATGTGATCAGATTCACTGGTGAAGTTGATGGAGGGGGTGTTTTCCAAAACTTGGGACAAGTTATAAATGATGATGCGTCTTCGGGTTGGGCCAACTGTTATTAGTCACTTTACTGCATACCGTTATTTCGTGACCTCCCATCAGAATTGTCGGTATAGTGAAGAGCACACGATTGCGAGTTTAGGGCGCATCATTTTGCTCTGCGGTTCGAATCTGTACTGTGGGCGTTGATTGGAAAGGGCGCTACTATATCTTAGAATCCAAATATGAAGTCAAATTGAATCGCGCGCAGCGCGAAGAAAATTTCAAGATCAGTTGAAATCTACCAAGAAATCTAAAGCCAATTCCTAAATTCAAATTACATGTCGACGGCCGCCAACACATACTAATTGAATTACATGTCCAGGTCCACGGCCGCACAAAGGTCCTTCTACGGCCGCAGGTTGGCCACCCCCGACCTGGATGAGTATTCGGAGTATTCGACTGCCACGTTATGACGTCATAGCAATCATAATGACCCGGAAAGCTGAAAAAACGTATCCCACGTGTCATTCACAATAGATCTTGAGCATGACTATTTCATATCGCTTATATCATCTTGAGCATATGACTATATCATATCGCTCATATCGCTTGTGACAACTGACGATACCACCGGTCGATCACTAACTCACGGAGATTTCGTATCAACGAACATTAGTGACTTTGTGCAACATGTTTTGGATGCCGATCAACCGGGATGTTGCCGCTGCCGTGGGAAGAATGTATCGAAACTACATTCCCTCGACGCGACATTACATTAAGACTTAAAGGGGCACTGCGCTCTAAAAATGATGTGGTCTCAAATTGAAGGTAAAAACGAACAAAAATGTTTGGCCGCAGCTATTTCCTTCAGAACGCCACCGTAATGGAGCTGCAATTTATTGAAATTTCTACAAGACCAGCTGCCGCGGCTGCTTAACCCGTTACATGACACGATATCTTCACCGTCGCACTTGCTCGACGCGATTAGGCAGTCACGCAGAGAACGAATTTTAGATAGTTGTCAGCCGATGTTATGAAGGAAATGTGTCTAAGTTTCGTTATCTGCGTGACTGCCTTATCGCGTCGAGCAAGTGCGACGATGAAGACATCGTGCCATGTAACGGGTTAAGCAGCCACGGCGGCTGGTCTTATAGAAATTTCAATAAATTGCAGCTCCATTACGGTGGCGTTCTGAAGGAAATGGCTGCGGCCAAACATTTTTGTTCGTTTTTACCTTCAATTTGAGACCACATCATTTTTAGAGCGCAGTGCCCCTTTAACTAAACGCGATTTGCGTAGATGTATGGATATTATACATAGAACACATCAGTAGAGAGCGCGCATCGTAAGTCTCCTTCAATTCCCCGCAGCATTACTCCTGTACTTGGTCTTATAGCAACGAGGGCAGAGAAAACAGCATCGCAATGGTACGCAGACTCAACAAAATTAGTACCCAAAGAACCTGTGTGGAGATGCGAGGGTATAAAGAGATGATCGTAATCTGCTTAAAAAACTTAACAAGAACAACTCAATATTGTTAATGTGGCAGCACGCCTAACCGTGAAAACCAATTAGCACGCTCACTAAACTTCCAGATGGTCGATGTCGACTATCTGGCATCAGGCTCTGAGCGCACTGATTGTCTCCACCTGAAAGTTAATCTTCATCTACCGTCCTACAAACTATTGAGACCTCTGTGATGTCGTAATTCGAGTTTACGACTGAACTATTGGTAGAACGTAGGACCCGTTTGAGGTCACGTGCGTGACAAATGTAGCCTGAGCGTGAGTACGAGTACACTTACCAGTGCGGTGATTGTGATCGGTTAGTAACGCAACCAGTCAAATCTATGAAATGTATATTTCACTATGCTGCGTGGATTGTGGCTTTATGCTACTATATAACCTGCAAGATATGTGGTAAATCGTTTTATTTTTCTGTTTGGTGACCAAATTAGTAAACATAGTTACTCAGGTTGAAGTGGAAATAGTGACGTGGAATTATACTCAGGTACGAGGAAAAATAGTGCAGCTCACAGAAGGTTTACATTTCCAAACAGGAATTCGATCGCGTCACGTGATGCAAAGGAAAATCTTGCAATAGAATATGTCACCGTCACTCTAACTGGGCGCCCTGGTGCGCCACGAAACCATATAAAAGTAGAAGTAGTGGGGAATCAGATTTACTTGAGTAAGTACTACAAGTAGGGCCAAACTAATTGATTAGTTGGAAAAGAAAAAATAACTTCTGTCCTAATCTCCTCTGTATTTATTGTATCAAATATCAATGTGAGGGATATAGACTCGTTCGGCAAGCATAATTTCGAATATCGTAGAAGGATTTCGATTGTGATGTCACTTAGGCTATTTGAGCAGCAAACGGAAATGCGGAAGTTATTTTACCTCGCGTTCATGTATTTATCCTGTCCGATTCTCGTCTTATAGTCACAATCGGTTGTTTATTGAATGTTATTTAGGTGTAGGCAACTAGGCATATTATATTTATTCGGTTTCAAATTAGAATCTTTTCTCGCCGTCTAGGTACATGGGGTTCGTGGGGTGCATACTCCGCTTGCACTGAAGAATGCGGAGGCGGTACACGTGTGAGATCGAGACCGTGTCCAGCACCCGGAAATTGTCCCGGCAATGGAATAGATAGTCAGGCTTGTAATGAACAGCCTTGCGTTACATGTAAGTTTGAAAAATATAGGCTAATGCTTAGATGGAGTTTGACGTGTACGAATGTATCGTGATATTGCATATGAATACTGCTCCTCTGTTCCGATCATCTACGGTCGCAAACGATGGGGTATTATAAGTATACTCAGAGTCCGCGTTAGCACTCACTAGGAAGTATAGAAGTCATGCAGTCAATTTATACTCATTTACAAGTAGGCTACAAGTAACGATTTTGAGATCTTGATGCAGGGGCTATTTCGCCCAGTTTTCGCGACCAATCCGCCCAAAAAATGGACGCAGACATCTTACAAAACTACTGCCTACTTAACATAATCCTACATAGTCTTGCTTTGAGAAGAAGTGGAAATTATCTAAAGTAATAGCCAGTTGAATAAACAGTGCAAATAGGCAAAACCTACTTGGGCTTGATTACTCAGAAATAGTAGACATACTTCGCTACTGACCACCTCCTATTATATTACGGTGATTGATCCGTTAGATATATAGACTCGTGATCCCATTGTTCCGACACAAAATGATCGAATAGATGAAACAACGCGTACGCATTGAGAATATCACGGAAAACTGTACTCCAATAGATGCTTGGGCATTGTGGGGAGAGTTTGGAGCGTGTTCGTCTGCTTGTGGCCAAGGAACTTACACAAGATCTCGAGTTTGCTTACAAAACAATCTGCCAAGCAGCAGCAGTGTCGGGTGTGGTACTCAAGGAGGACAGGCAACAGAAACGCAGTATTGTTACGGACCACCGTGCCGTGAGTATCTGATAAATGATTTCATGTGCTGAGGACCCAAACAGCACTCCGTCATCCTCCATAAAAGTTGATCGTTGACCCCCCATAGAGTGATCAACCAGACCCCCGTTCACGACTACAATACTGGGGTGTCAAATTATTTTATTAGAAAGAGGCACCGTATGCATGTTCTCTAGTCACGCGACACGCGAAGAAAATGTCAAATTCATAGCTGAATTTTTCTCAAAAATATTAGTAACGGCATGCATTTTGATCCTCATTCAGCCCCCTTGACCAGATTCACCTACAGCTGTTGTAAATGACCGTGTAGCAGTCGAAAAACACAACAACAACAACAGCGAAAAAATAACATTTTTTGTTGTTGCCCTTTGTTGTATTATGTGTCATCTTTCATCTACCCTATTCCTATAATGATTGGATTCATCTAAGTGAATTTTGACTTGGCACCGGATTCTAAGATTTTGGCCACCTTCGAAATGTGTTTTGATGTGCGATAAGCACGGAATAGCATGTTGACGACGTGGAGAATTCGTGATGAAATTCTATAATTATCATTACTTTATATTTGTAATGGGACAGTATATAGTAGACGAATATGAAATTGTACGTGTTGACTGCGATAGCAAATTGGTTCGCTATTCGGAATGCTGAATATTACATCCGTATATGTGTCAATATTTTATACATATATGTATGTTGTAGTATGAGCATTAGAGGATATGGTTTGGGGGCCTTCAATATATCAGATTGTGTCGAGTGTGCGACTTGTGAACGAACATACAGTGTTTTAACTGTATTTAACGTTTTGATTCCACTTTTATATTTATTACCAGCAAATGTCAATTGATTTTGTTTATACCCAGAGTCCTGGGGTTCCTGGGGACTATGGCAAGGATGTTCAGCAACATGTGGTCCCGGTAGAGACAGGAGATCCCGATCATGTGTCTCAAATGGCCAACAGGTTCCGGCCGCTACTTGTACCTCCCTCACCGGCTCTGCAATTGAAGAGCGCGGTTGTAACGCAGGACCTTGCTGTAAGTCGTTTAAATAGGCATTGTGCTCTAATTATGACGTGGCCTCAAATTAAAGATACAAGTGTGAAACAAATATTTGGCAGCAACCATTTTCCTCACAAAGCCACCGTATTCAAACTGCAGGTAAAGGATTGTTGCGTGTGTTATTTTCCAGCCTAGCTTGTATTTGTGGTGTCATAACCCTGGGTTCTTACACGCATTTTCACGACGCGATCAAGCAGGAAATTTGATATACCTGTCAGACGATATTATGAATGAACTGACCACGACAGTCTAGTTCCAGTAACGCGTAGGCCTACGTCGTACGGTTCCGACGCTCATTGTTCAGCCAGGTATAGGTGGAGCTTATTACCGGTGCCGTTACAAGCCGGAACGATGATGCTACCACAAAGATAAGCGAAAGTGTAAAATATACTCGCGTAAATCTTCAACCTGCGGATTGAATACGTTGGCTTTCTGAGGAAAATAGTTGCTGCCACAAAAATCCCCATGCATTTATCCTTAATATGACACAAAACATTTACAACATAATATTTACAGTGCAGTGCCCCAATTTGAATCCATATTTATATTGTCTCCATGACACTTTGGAAAATGTCCTGCAGATTCGTTCGGAGAATGGGGTTTCTGGGGACAATGCAACGCCCAATGCGGCGAAGGAAGCCAAAGTAGGACTCGCCCGTGTCTCGCTGATGGGTCACCTATCAGTATTCTCGCTATTCAAACTTGCGGTTCATTAACCGGCCCTCTGTCACAGTTCAGAGTTTGCAACCAGGGGCCATGCTGTAAGTTTTTGAAATCGATAAGGTACGAATTCGGCGAGTGGAAGTTGAACCGAAATCCTTGTCATGTCTGCAGACAGTTGGGGCTCGTGGTCTCAAGCGTCTTGCTCGGTAACGTGCGGCACGGGCACTGCTAAGAGAGTTCGAGTATGTCGAGATGGTAGCGGCAATCCTGCGTCGCCTACCCTTTGTCCTCTCTCAGACGGTGGTGCTGAATTTGAAGAGCCTTGTCGGGCAGGACCATGCTGTAAGTATACGCTATGGGTTTGTTAAAATGCATTCCGCATGAAGCGAAACGGCATAGGTGATCAGAATAGTCGGCCTTTCTACTAAAATATAAGTTGAAGTAATAGCGAAAATTTCTATTTATTTACAAGTAGAAGGTATAAGTGACTTCTAAAAAACAACAAAACTTTAAAAAAATACTTTAGAAATAGAAATATACGATGGCCTGAAAAATAGTTTTAAAAATTAGACTTCGCCTGCGTTTAGATAGTCCATCGGAGGTTGACTTTTGATATAACAAGGTGGATCTTACTGACACCAGACACGGGGTGATTAATGTGTAAATGTAATGATTGGGAATACGATTACTTCTGAAACGCGCGATTACGATTACGGCAATATCCACCGCACTAGTCGATTACGACTACATGGAAAAAGTAATCACAATTATTTAGGATTACATATATTTTGCTTCCTTAAAATTGAGTTTAACACATATTCAATAACAGCGCTACATTCATTTAAACAATTGAGATGATGCAGTAACATCGGAGAATACATTTTGGAAAATTGTGATGATATTTGGTTGTAGTTGGTTGGGGTAATTGTTATTCGTAATCGTAATAAATTACGACCATTACTGCCTATTCACGTTATCGTAATCAATTTGATTTGAAAAAATACAACGTAATCGCAATCGGTAGTTTTGCATATATAATCGTTTACTTTATAAAAAGACTATTGACTACATGGCATAAACTCGACAAGGAATAAGGGTGATGTGATATCCTTATTGGCGGTAGAAATTCTAATCTCTTTGCTCGATCATTATTTCATCAAAACCTGTAACTATCATCATCAATGGCGTTCGTAGTCGCGCAGACGGTGGATATGAGATGTGCTGATTTGATTAAAAAAAACACCGTTCTGGCACATTTCTGGTCTTCAACATATACAGCTGGTTCGTACAACGGTAAGCAGTAAGCACCACCCAGCTTGGATTGAACCTTTTTTCAATCGTACATGTCGACATTGTCAACACTATAGCAATTTGTCAAACTGATGTATGGTTATTGGTTAATAACCATTGGTTATATGCTTACAAGGTAAACTCAGAGTGAACGTTGCTGCAAGGCGATGAGTATGCAAACTGCACAAATGATACTATTTAACCGATTAAAGATTTGAAGATTATATAACTAGGCCCTAACAAAACATGCGTACACCGAGAAATAGAAGTACTTCGTTACTGATCACCAGGGCAAGTTTTTGCAACTTTTGCAACTTTTTTGACAGCGTCCGGCAGCTTCCTAGATACTCAGAAGTTATGAAGTATGGTGTTTTAAGCTGTTCGGATGAATCTTATATTGCAACGTTTTGCAACTTTTCTTCATTTTTTCATGTAATTTTTGCATCTTTTTCGATTTGTCATGCAACTTATTGCAAGTTTTTTTCATGCAACCAACTTCTTAGTGGAAATATTTGGCACTATAAGTAAATTGATCGCTGTTGTTGTTGACTGTTGTATAAATTTGAGGTCCTTTATGATTTGACGTACATTCAGGCTAGATCGCCGAAAATTATATTTTCACTGGGTCAATTGTTTCAGGCTATTGATTTTGTTGAAATCGCCAACACCGAGTTTTGCTACAGTGCCTTGGTTACAAATCGATTCGAGTATCTTATACCATAATAATTACAAGGAACGAGTCCAGAAATGCAACTTTTTACTGCAACTTTTGTGAAAAATAAGTGCAGCTTTCCTCGGATTTCACTGCAACAAAATTTTGACTTACTGATCACCTCTGCGAAACGAGTGTGTATAACCTTGAACCTACCGTAAATAGAGTGCCATAATTGATATTATAGGGTTAGAGATACTGAATACTGAATAGCTAGTATACAAGAACCTACATTACAGTTTCTTTTGGAACGTGGACAACATGGGGCATCTGCAGCGCTCCGTGTGGAGAGGGATCGCAGTTCAGAACAAGACAATGTCTAGGCGATGGATCGCCCTACGCACTTCAGCCTGGCCAAAATTGCGGAGCGTTGGGTGGTCTTCTGTCTGAGGCAAGACGTTGCATCGTCCGAGTTTGTTGTGAGTTGAGCTCTCCATTCACACGCGTGACTGCATTGGTATTTGAAATATCCGCATCATTTCTCTTGACAGATAGTTGGGGAGAGTGGTCGGCGCCGAGTTGCTCAGTAACCTGCGGATCTGGACTTTCACGAAGAGTACGATCGTGTCTCGGTATCAATGGAGAAACAGTGGCCAACACTTCATGTCCTAATACCGAAGGAGGCGCGGTATTCGAGGAACCCTGTCAACGAGAACCTTGTTGTGAGTCTTCTTTGTTTTATTGACACAACAGTAACGATTGTCGCCTATTACGATCATGTGCGTAACGACAGTAATATGTGTAATGCTCATTGTCTTGGCCTTTCGTAATCTTGAGGGCGACCTTTCATACTCGCACTATTTCACCATCGGTCTCTCTCGTTTTTCACGAGCCCGTATCTTCGTCTCTACCGCCGACTTTTGGCTCGGCTCACCTTCACTCTGGGCTTTTTTTCATACACTGCAATGACAGTGAGGTTAGCGCAGAGGAGCCCAGATATAGGTCTACCTCTGGCACATATAAGATAGGCAGAACTATGGCCGAACAAACTTCCATTGGTGTCGTATAGTGACTGCTGTTTTTAATGCACCAATTTCTATTGGCATCAATACATATCGTATTCCCTATTGACCGTCATTGAACACGAACCTGAGCAATTTTGCTAACACGCAGGTGTCTGGTACTAGGGTCAGAGGTGGTCAAAGTAGTCACGAAAGCTACTCAAGTAGAAGTAGAATTAGTGACGCAAAAATCTACTCAAGTACTCTCTCTCTCTGTCTGTCTCTCTCTCTGTCTGTCTCTGTCTCTCTCTGTCTCTGTCTCTCTGTCTCCTCTCTCTCTCTCTCTCTCTCTCTCTCTATCCCTCTCATTTAATTATAAGTGTTCATTTTATAGATATGTGGTCATGGCTAAGAAATCAAATCAAACCACGTTTTATAGGCCTACAAGTTCCCGATTTCACTGCTAACACCACCCTAGCTACAAACGTGTCAGATCTATTATGTTTGAATCTGATAATCCTGCTGTAGTATCGTGGGATGCATGGGGACCATGGCTAGGTTGCTCTACGTGTGGCCCAGGAACAGAGTCGAGAGTACGAGGCTGTCTTTCAAACGGACAGCCTTCGCCACCTGATGTGTGCGCTGCAATCGCTGGATCTTCCATTGAAGAACGACCCTGCAATCGTGGACCTTGCTGTAAGTTTAGGACACGTTTATTGCTATGACCTTGTCAGTTGATTAGTTACTTTCCATGACAGATTCATTTGGTGTGTGGGCTCCCTGGGGCCCCTGCAGTGCTCCATGTGGGGAAGGATCACAGTTCAGAGTAAGGCCATGTTTGGCTGATGGTTCACCAACCACCCTTTCGGCGGGTTCCACTTGTGGAGCTTTAGGTGGAGCATTATCTGAATCGAGACGATGCTTCGCTCAGCCCTGTTGTAAGTCCAACTATCCCGAATCGTCAGATATATGGTAGCCCATACCTGAAATTGCGATTGAAAAACTGTTCGACAGATTCTTGGAGTGCGTGGTCGCAAGCTACCTGTTCGGTATCTTGCGGGGTCGGCGTCTCGAGGCGAACTCGCGTGTGCCGAGACGGCAGCGGAAATCCGGCGGCGAACGATTTGTGCCCGAATTCTGGCGAGGGAGCTGTATTTGAGGAAACTTGTCAGCGAGCACCTTGCGGTAGGCTAACTATCATATCATTTATCTTTTGAAGCATACCATATCGAAGGTAATGTATGAAAGACAAACAATTGCTGCTGCAGATCAGTCTACGCAGATTTTATCACGCTAAAAAGCTTATTGAAAACAAGCACGGTACAACTTTTGAGCATTCTATGTCTGACGCACGCATAAAATGAGCCGAATATTGTAAATAGAGATGTTCAATGTTCGTGGCCATGACTAAAAAAGTCCTGGTTCAAACACACTTGTGTTTAAATGGATTTCACTTCAAACATTCTCCGAGCTCAGTGGTTCATAACCGGTTTTTAACGGAACACCAGGAGTTCTACAGGAGGTCAAGGAACACAAAACTGATAAAATATGATTACAATTAGTGATGACACGCCATCATTGGCTGCAGGCTGTCAGGCGCGAACAGCATTAGCCGAATTGTGAATGTCGTGGTTTCAGGCTATGTGCAATATGCCAATTCTATATCCAATATTTATAAGTTCATTTGTAATCAAGCACTTGTTATCACGCTTGCGTTTTGACCGAACGATACCAAGATACTTTCCAAGGTGAAGCCTCGCATTTCTGAACTAGTATCTGAAACGGAGCAGCAGATTTGCAATGAATATAATATAATGTTTTCCTTTTATGCGGAAATTATATTTTATTGGTTTTGTTCTCTTAACACTCTGTCGTTCTCTTAACACTCTGTCGATGCACAGTTCATTTGGCGCGCCAGCAATTAATAATAATGTGTGTGGTAGATTTTTATTTTTATGGATATACTATTCAATTTTATGACTCAGCGAAAATTTGGGTTCATTCGAAGACTCGCAGATTAGCGTGACTCAGTGGTCGGGAACCTATGGCTCTTTTGGGTATAAAATATGGCTCTTTGAAAATATTTATTTTTGTACTGAATTGATCGATATTGCAGCAACTTGTTAGTAAATTTTTATCACGGCCAGAATAATTATTCTCGTGACAGTACAAACAATATAAACATGTCTTTGAGAGGTAAAGGCAATGCCGTTTTCTGGTCTAGGGGCTCGGACCCCTCTTTTCAAAATCGTCAAATTTAAGTTACCGACGCGCCGGCGAGCAATATCACTCGCGAATTCGATGTACCCGACTCGAAATCTTGGATTGTGTGATACGTTGATTGATCAAAGAGAATAGCAGACACGAAGACGTCCATACGACAACGCAGTTTTCAAATACACATGATCTTCCTGATCTACGGCGCGAAATGAACTGACATGGACGTTACATTCACAATTACAAACTCGAATTACAAACAATGTCATAACTATCCAGTACCGGCGATAAAATGTGGCGTGCAGCACAACGTTCTGTCTTACCGTCGAATACTTTGAGAATTAAGAATTCGATCAGTATTTAGATTTTCGGAATCATTGCGACAGTCAGATTCGATTAATATTAGTTATAATAAATTATAAGCTATTTACGATGAATTGCGTTATCAATGGTGAGGCTTGGCCCGTGTGTGCCTTACCTCTCCTTTCGCGCTTTATTTCCGAGCAATAAATATACTAATTGTGTGATTTTGGGAGAAAAATCTTAAAAATCTTGTCATTCATGAACATCGATAGAAAATAGAAAATACTAATTGAAGGTTTCACAATTTTCGTTCACTCATCCTGACGACAGGTGAGGTACTGCCTCACTTGCCTCCCCTGACCCGACGTCACTAATGTATCACAGCTTACAGATGGGTAGGCATATATACTGCTGTAGTGACCATGTTTGGCTTCACCTACGTATGTGATCATGGGTTCTCGCATTTAATAGGAGCATCACGACGAACCTAAGTTCTCGTAACTCAAGTTTCGCGCTTAAATAAGGCAGCCAGCATGATTAGTACGAGTTTTTACAGAGAAAATGTGGCGCACACGACGAATCCCATGTATAGTGAGTAGGGCTGGGCAAAATCGAGTACCTTAGTGATTCGATTCCGAATCACGTAATTATGCTTCGAGTCAAGTAATCGAGTATCGCTCAGTATGACGTCATAACAGAATGCAATATGTCAAAGTTTAAATATGTACCTTTTATGCGACCACAATGAATATAATATCTGTTATCCATCACATTGAAGATACTTTGGTATTTTTTCGACGACAATGTTTTGGGATGCTCATGACTTCGGAAATGTGCTATTTCCAGTAACGTTTGTAGCTTTGTACTATAGAGTTTCGTATGCTGCGACACGGCCAATCGAGGTTTCAATGCTTTCAAAGTGGAAAATAGTATCGAAACTATAATTCTCATTGATAAATTAACTTTCAGTGGCGAAGAGCGTATAATTTCAGTACTCGAAAAAATCGTCATTTATTACTCGATTCGAATCATTAAAATTAATACTCGGTTCAGATTCGAGTACTCGAATCATTGTGCCCAGTTCTAATAGTGAGTTCGAAATGGTGCTACCATGATGTCACGTATTCCAATTGTGACGCAACACTTGATTGACATGTATGGCTCTTTGAAAGTTGAAATGAAAAACATAGGGCCAATATGACTATTCGTACAAAAAAGGTCCTCGACCTGCCGTAAGTGATTAGTATAGGTTAAGAGCAAGCGTGCCGGGTCTATTGTGTCTCAATCGGATAATTATACTGGCAGTATCGTGGAATACATAGGTGCCGATTCGTCATTTTGTGATAGTATGCGGATTATGTGACGTCACAATCCCTCCGTATCGATGGTGTCATAGCCGCACTAGAACGCAATTTACTACATTCCACTAATGTGTACGTACAGCATTAAACCACTCATGTGTCGTTTTAATACCGGTCCTACATTCATTACATTAATACCAGGTCATACAGTCGAATTAATAAATCGAATTTTGAAACAGTGCGATTGTTCAAAAGTTAAACTACTTTACTAGTCTGTCCGACCGCGATCAATATATTTGAATATTGAAGGTTCTAGTTCAAACGCATGCTTAAAAATTTGAATTTGAATGATGATTACAAAGGAGAAAACACGCAGCCAGTCAGTAATTATCCGTTACGGACAACACAATGAGTTTGTCTCTTCGCATTTAGTAGCTCGCAACGCTGCAATTATCTGCTAATTTTAGCTGCATTGCTGCATTTCCCGATTTACGTTCGCAAAGCATTATTATCGGAGTAACGATTACAGACAGGAATTCATTCCGATTCGCAGGCATAAACAATAATACACTTCGGTTAAAAAAGCATTTTGAACACGGCATGCGCCGCTTATCGAGGCCAATGCAATTTTATTTCGAGAACGTATATTTGGTCGTCAAATTGCGATAGACGATTTTGTTTCTCAGCGTGCGTGCCGAAATCGACGTCTCTATAACAAGGTCACGTTTTTATCCGCTCGCGTTGCTTCGCTTGGTTTCTAATCAGTGATGTACATTTGTACATCTGATAAGGATCGTTAGTTTTGTCCTATAAGCAATCGGCATCAGTATGTTTTGCGAAATGCATAGTGATCATTTTCTTTCGAACCAATCGGCCGACCAAGGTTCTGCGATTTGAGAAAAATTATGAATATGACACACTTTGAATACACATTCCGCTTTGATTTTGCAAATTCGGTCGACGCAAAATGACTTGTTTAGTGTTTTTGGATAACATTGACGATAATGCACGAAAGTATTGTATGTTTGTTTGCTTGCGGTATTCATGGTGTTTGTCGACGACTATGCTCGTTGACGCCAGGTCAATATCTTCATTTTTATTCCGTAACTGCCGACTTGTAGCACGACCCACTTCTAGGCTTTTGTAAGACACTGCTTACACGGATGATATGGCGAGGAGGAGCCTAGATAAACCTCCAACACTTAGGTAGGAATTCTGGAGTCGACCTCGGTCGGACACGAACCCTCAACCCATTGGTGTTGCAGCTGTGGATTATACCTCTACGCGATCTCGCCACCATAAAAGTTTAGTAATTGCTGTTTAATGCATTTCAGTTTGGCCTTTGGCGTGCATGATGGAATCATTTTAGTGACTTTATCACGTGAATTTTTTTCTTTAATACAATTATAGGATAACTTTTGAACATTCTATATGTCTTGTGCATGCACACAATTGAACCAGATATCGAAATTATATATGCTATTTTCTTAGGTTGTCATGGCTAATAAAACAAAAAGTCCCTATTTTAAACACCTGTGTCTTAAAATACATTCGATTTCAAACACCACCATAGCTGCAAGCGTGTGAAATATATCATGTTTCAATCGGATAATTCTACTGCAGTATCGTGGAATGCATGGGGACCATGGCAAGGTTGCTCTGCGTGTGGTCCAGGAAGAGAGACGAGAGTTAGGGGCTGCCTTTCAAACGGGCAGTCTGCGTCCCCTGCTGCATGCTCTACCATCGCTGGATCTACCTTAGAAGAACGACCCTGCAATCGTGGGCCTTGCTGTAAGTTTAGTATGCGTTTATTGATAAGACCTTGTCAGTCTCAATGAAATCAAATATGTCATAACACAAGAAAAGACATTATCGTCATCACAAAATCATCACCATCGTGACATAGGTCGTATCGCATACAAATACATCAGTTGAATGGTATATTCATATTGAAATGAACCCGAATATTTTCGGCTGACACTCGTCAGGGGTAATCGTCAGCAACTAGTAGAGAATTGGAAAGAACATTGTATATCAACAATCGTATCACAAAATATGACGTAACCAGCATGAACTTTCGAATGATAGAGCGTTCAATGTACTATTTTTAGGTGGTACACGAACTCCTTTGCTGACAGAGTTTTGATGGGTCATACATCTGGGCACATGTCCCCAGATTTATCAGAACACGTGCATCACGCTCAGTGAAAAGCTCACCCTTAACTCATTCGCTCAAGCTTGATGCTGACCGATCAAAGGCCATTAATTCTGCCATCGGCATACATCTGTTAGATAATCCGATTTGTGCGAGTAATTATCGAGACGACAGATTTCGCGTCGTTGGGATGTGCCGTTCACACTTCCATTTGTGTGCCTTGGAGTCGACTTTTATCAAAATACACCAACCAAAACTATGTCAACAAAAGGAGTTCGTGTACCACCTAAAAATAGTACATTGAACGCTCTCTCATTCGAAATTTCATGCTGGTGACATCATATTTTGTGATACGATTGTTGATATACAATGCTCTTTCCAATTCTCTACTAGTTGCTGACGATTACCCCTGACGCGTGTCAGCCGAAAATATTCGGGTACATTTCAATATGAATATACTAATCAATTGTATATTGAAGTTCTGTACCTCCAAGAAGCTCTACAAATACATCAAAGCAAAAAGAATCCACATTAATCTAATGAACATACATTGGTCACTGATACTTCTAAATAACATGGTACGTCCTCGTTACACTACCTAAGTGCGACTGTTGCAAGAATCGTATTTCACGAGTCTCGACGCCAGCAGTGAGAGCAAAATAGTGTATACATCAGGGTTCGCCAACTCAAAACGGGTCACGGGCCACTTTTCAAATTTCGCAGAGGCCGAGGGCGTATGAATTCAATATCGCGACAAAATAGGCCACGCATTTTAACAACCACGTTTTTTCAAATAATTTCACGTAAGTACAATGTTGTGCTGTCCAACATGGACGACTGGCCTAGTTACCTCAAAAGAAATGAATATATTTAAAAAAAAATACAGATATAACAAAAATATTATGATTACCACTTTCAACATCTTTTTAAACTATATGAGCGGCGCACCCGACAACATTTTTAAGCGACTCTAAAGAATAGATATCGGGGTTAGCTATATACGGTATTTGCAGGAAAACCCACTCTTCTTTAAAACTGGGTCTTGTGGCGAAACCTCAAGTCGTTTTCTAAGCGTCTTGGTCTTGGCCGTGTCGGGCCATTGCACGAGAAGGCAATATTGACCATGCCCACATTCCCCATTCATATCAGCTAATTCTTCCTCCGTGCTATTACCATCGCCGAAGCGGTATCAGCTAGTGAGGATTATTGATATTCGGCACAGGAGGAGAACTTATTTTGAATATTAACAACAATAATATTTTTAAACTCAAATCAATTTTGGCATTTGAAAATGATCTACTAAGAATTCTTCCGGTATCTCAAATCAGTTCGCGGGCCACAAAACATGACCTCGCTGGCCACGTGCCGTGTGTTGGTAACCTCTCTTATACATCATATGTTTCCTTTTAAATTTCAAGACAATTGGAGCAGTTGGACTCAATTTACGGCTTGCTCCGCCACTTGCGGAGATGGTCAGTCGCGCAGAACAAGAGCCTGTATTGGTGACGGCGGCGCAGTGGCCCCTGATGTCCGTGCCTGTCCAGATCCTTCCGGCCTTGGAGCGTTGCAGACTCGAGCTTGCAGACTAGCGCCTTGTTGTAAGTATAGATGATCGATAGAAGTAAGCCGTGACATTGTTTCCAGTTGAGACGTCTACTTGTTTTAATTCATAGATTCGTGGCAATCGTGGTCCCAGTCAAGTTGCTCCGTTACATGTGGCACCGGCGTAGCAAAGAGAACCAGACGGTGTGCCACGCGCGATGGCAAGGACGCTCCCGCCGTTACGCAGTGTCCGGATCCCGGAAAATTGGGATACTCCATTGAGCAACCTTGCACAATGAGGCCTTGCTGTGAGTATTTTTCAGTTTCATCGCAATAGAATAAGCAAAATTACAAAGAGTAGGCCTACATCGAAAAAAGTATTGTCTGGGATTGGATCAGAAGGGGTCAGTACCGAATAACTTTGCAACACTTTTATGAGTGACGTCATCATAAGAACTGCGTGATATATAGCTTCTTGTGTAAGGGTAACTGAATATATTTTCGTTGGTTGTACCTATTTGTGGGGTCATCAGTAATTTTTCATTAGTCGCGAAGATATATCATGCAATTTTGAAAGTACCCACCTCCGGTTAACTGATAAAAAGTACGTGACCCCACACCAAATCTACTTTGTGAAACTAGTTACTCGAGTAATTTTCCGAATTTTCATTTTGTACTCCCACTTGAATTAGCTTTGGCTGTTTTTAAACTTTTCACTTCTAATTGTAATTGATTAGAAATTCACGGTGTTATTTCTATTTATGTTTGAGTAGCACTGCTGATTACTTTAACCACCTTTGTATTGCATGGAAAACATTGCTCTCTTGTAGATTCCTGGACATCTTGGACTCAATACTCGGCTTGCACGGCGTCCTGCGGTACTGGACAGCAGACTAGAACAAGGAGATGCCTTGGTACGCCCGGAGCTTCGGCGCCCTCCAGCGCCAGCGCTTGCCCTGATCCTAGGAAACTAGGAACTTCACAAACCCGACAGTGCAGTGGGGGACTCTGTTGTAAGTAGTAGAACAGTCCTTTCAACCTCTGGGATGGTACGCGCTTGTGCGGATAAAAAAATTGCAGTGCGGATGAAAATCGTAAATCATTGTTACTTAATAATTCAAATATACGTAATAGGAAATTAAAGTGTGGTGGCTCTCTAACTTTATTCGTTGCAACACAATTGTATAAACTTGTTTGACCTACGTTACGACGAACCACTAATCGTAGCTTTTACAGCAGGGCTGGCCAACCTTTTCAGCCAAAGGGCCACATTCGATTGACGACCTGTTGCGCGGGCCACTAGCTGCGCGGAGCGCGAAAATTTTTTGAAGTTCACAGGTCAATAATATTGTCACCTGACTATATTGCGGGCCTGCTGTATATCGCTGGGCTCAGTTTGCAAGGACTGGGCTATCGGCGTCTGGACATATCGATATCGGAAGTTTCGACCAACATACGTCAATCATTTTGTACCTAGATAGGTTCCATAGTCGACGGTCTTTCTGCGAGTGCAAACGCATAGTCGCATAACTCGAACGACACTTTGTCTCGTAATCGTGAATATAGTTAGATTCAATCTGATACATTATGCGTTCTTCTATTTTCACAAAAGGGCAACAATATTAAAAGCAAGAAATAGAGTGACAACATGTTGCGCGAAGCGTGTAGCAAGTATTTACTTTTGATAAATCAATCGCAAATTATTCTGCTTCATTGTAGGGTACGAAGATCTACCAATATGTGACTGGTTCATAGATCTGCCAATGCGTGGGAACTGATATTTTAGTTATCACATCTCAAGTGTTGCCTGGTTCGCCTCACAAGTTCACAATCTGTGTGCATTCCATTTTTCATAACATTAGAAATTTCGGAATTTACCTCGCGGGCCACTCAAAACCGTCTCGCGGGCCAAATGTGGCCCGCGGGCCACGGGTTGGCCGGCCCTGTTTTCCAGTAACTTTGACCAATTGGCCAATTATTACGTAATCAAAAGTCTGGTTCCAAAACCGGTGTACTGTAGTGGCAGTCTGGATTGCATCAGCTCAGCACGTCTGAGCCAGCGACATGCAGGACAAATGATGTCAAATTGTCTTATCGTTTGATTTCTCTCAATGATCATCATATTTCCGAAATAACGGTTCGATTAGCCCGAGGCCTTAAGACAGCAGTAAATGCCATCATAACAGGCACACACATTTGCAAGCTACTGTAACGCACGATTCCCCGTTTGGGTTCTTAACGTATGGTTCGCAAAGGGGTCACCACGGCATCGTAGCGATCTATTAATATTGATGTGTTTGGAGCATATATTCCAAGTCATAAGACAGAGGCATTAAAGCAAACATGTGGATTTTGCAGAGAAGTTCCTGGAATATCATGGCCTACTAGTATTACGGCAGCGTTTGTCATATTTCCTATCCGTAAGGATCAAAGAGGCCGGCTGTTCAACGAAATTCGCGTTGAATTCATTGTTTCTTTTTCAATGAATGCATTGTAGCTTGTACAATATGTACGTACATGTGCATGTGTACCGGAATCGTTAAAAATCTACCCAAAGCCTACATTTCCGTACATTGTACAGTAGGCCTCGGCGTATCATATAGTTACTATAGGCTTTAGGCTTCCTCGAGGGTAAATGTCACAACACACAACTAAAGACGTATACTGGGCTTCTCTATTCATTCTTTTCAAAGCGGCCAATCTATTGCTCTCGTAATTTAGGTGTTGTTATGCACATGCACACTGCACAGTTTGAATGATGTGTTAGCCAATCAAGATCATACAGTTTGCGTATTCACATTTCCCTTGACAAAGAAATATCCACGTTCTTTTCGCCAATCGTTACAATCGGAATCCTGCCAAATGAGCACAAATATTTTTAAGAATTCTAATCTTAGTTGAAGGGATGGCGTGAACGTGAGGTTCACGTTTGCGTTCTGTGCGTGAACCTCGGAAATTTAGAGGTTCACGTTCACAAACGAACCTTGGTAGGTTTTGCACTGTGAACCTTTTTCATATATTACAATTTTCATGTGATTATAACATCTTTGGTTGAAATTTATTGCATTTCAACTGTGAACCACTTTATGTATGGCGCTGACAGCATAAAAGAATCAACACTAAACGAGCATGCACCTTGGCAATCTCAAAAATTTTACCTGCTTTGTTAGTAAAGTTTGCTCGAAATATCCAGCTTTCGGTTTGCGAATATTTAGTGACTCTCTGCTGTGAGCCGCAATCACGCAACATCAAGAGCGAAATACGCTACATGTAGGGCGGGAGCGAATGATGCTTATTCAATCAATGAAATTGATATCGTTGAATGATGTTAAGAATCTAGCAAGCGTGCGGGGTCCATCTCTATTTCATATGTTTATTCTATCATAAAAAATATCCGTGCGATTGGGGTGCTGGCTACCGCTGTATAGCTTGCTCATGAGGTAAACCCGTAGCACACTATGCTCAATATCAACGTATCAACACCCAGACGCCGAATACATTGTCCGGTCTGGCCCAGACCGTTAAGGCGTAAGCTTATATTTCCTTGCAATTCCTCGTTGAAATTGTAGGCAAAGCGGCGGAAGATATTGATTTTATGGGATTATTGTATCATCTGATTGCTCCAGTTGATACATTTGGCGACATTTAAAAGTCCGTATGTATACTGCAGCATTGCGGAATTATGTGCCCCGAGTCGTCGATATGGGTATCGTGTACAGTAATATGTATCTCTTCATTGAAATTAGCCATATGACGTCACGTGACGTCATGAGGTTCACGTTCGCGTTCACACTTCACACAGAACCAAAAAAGGTTCACGTTCACACGAACCCGAACCATTCAGAGGTTCACACCATCCCTATACACTACACAGTTACAAACGTACCACACCCTACAACGGAAGAGGGGATACGAATTTAAATATCTGGATATCGGCTAGAGAGAATAAGAGTGCCTTCGTTAAGGCTATGATAATCCCATTCCTACTCGTACAGTCTTTCTTAGTAATTTGTCTGTGAAAATGATTTATCCGAAGTTGTGCATTATTGTGCACAGCAAAAACAATGTAAATTAGCCCGTTCGCTTATCAAGAGTATTTGACTACGTCCAAGATGTAATTCCATCGCAATGCCGAAATACACGTGTAGGTTTTATTCCCGTCAAAGAAATTGTAGTCCACATCATCTTGTTCGCTTCGCCGCCTTCGGCTATATTCTCTTACTTTCGATTCTCCTTAAACCAGTAACAAAGTTGTCTGTTCGCTCGACATGATAGTTCCAACGCGGTACCGAATAAATGTGTACTGGAAGTCGTTACCACAATAACTTGTACAGTGGGGCTGTTCAAAAATAACTTTTTCTCTGGATTCCGGATTTCTCGATTTTCTTTTTTCCTTGATTGGTGGATAATCCGAGAATTATCAACGTAAAACTCCAATAACTCCGCTTCTACTAGTTGGAATTGAGTCAAATTTGTTTTGCATCGTCTCTAAAGACAGCTTAACAGTTTTATGGGGTTGACAGAATAATTTGATTTTTTTTCAATTTTCTTGTTTAAATTAAAATTTTCAATTGGATCCGCGGAGCCCTATACTTGTTGGAATTGAACCAAATTTGGTGAGCAGCGTTTTTTAGGGTAACCTGACAATTTAATCACTGAATGACTGGAATCTAAAAAAAATATGTTATTTTTGAACAGCCCCATTGTACAGCTTAAGACTGCGAAAATGGCGAAACTATATCTTTATATTCAATTACTCATATCTATTTACAGTTGGCTTGGGTGATTGGGAATCGTGGAGTCGCTGCACCTCTTCTTGTGGTACCGGAACTATCACGCGCAGAAGATCGTGCGTAACGAGCAGCGGTGTGAAAGCTCCGGACAGTGCGTGTGTCAACTATCAGGAATCCGATTTTGTCCTTCGCGGCACTTGCACGCGACCGGCTTGCCGTAAGTATAGTGCTATGGTCCCCAATAAGGATTGATTTGTTCATGTATAATTAAGCTCATTCCAAAAATCAAATCAAAGTGTGACGAGAAAATAGGGTAATTCAAGGGTCGGGCGATTGTACTTGTACAATGTACATCGCAGTATAACGATAAGTACAGTGGTTCTAAAACACGAGCAAGTCCGTAACAGCCTTGCAGTTGGCCTCAATCACTCTTAATTGGGGTTCCAATGGTTCCCTGAGCCAGTCTCAGGGGTTGTTTGGACGTCAAGACACACGCCCATGACACGCCCGTCTTGGCCATCATTAGCTACAGGTAACTGTTTTGGTGGCACGTCGGGTGCATCAGTGGCGCACGCAGGGGTGGGTGGGCTCGAAATCAAAATCCCGACCTTCGGAAACGCCAATTCAATCCGGTATATTTATAAACTCATTTGTAATTGAGCAATACGAGCGAACAATACCATGACGATTTCCCAGGTGAAGCCTCGCATAGCTGTAGGCCACTGGTATCTGATCTGATCACTCTGATTTGCTATAGATATTCATTATAATGTTATCGTTTCGTGTGAAAATTAATTTTCAATGCTTTTATCCGTTTAACACGCTGTTAATGCGCAGTTCGTTTTGCGCACCAGTAAATCTAGCTAAAGTAATGTATTAGATGTTCACTGTGCAGTTGGATGTGTTGTGGTAGGTTTTTGTTTTATGACTCAACGAAAATTAGGGGTTCCACGGAGGCTTGCAGATAGGCGTAAGTGTTCCATATTTATGTAAAGGTTAAGAACCACTGCTTTAAATGTTGATGAGAATAGGGTATAATATAGAGTAGAGCAGTAGTAGTATGAAATAGGGCGTAATAGGCATTTCCAATTATGGTATAATGTTCCCAAGTTTTGCATATATGGCCGATACCATCGAGCTATTAAATATATAAAGAAAAAATTTATAAAAATGAAATTAAAAAATCGCCATATGCATTCACAACGTTGCGCCATGTAGACTGCCCCTGCTCTGGGAAATTTCAACTGCTCTTCCGAATTTTCATCTCGGCAACGCACATTATCCCACTTGCACGGAATTGAGTTTGGAGGTCTTATGGGTCCATGTTTGGTACACCGGATCTGGCACTTGACCAGCATGTGTGATATTCCCTGAATGTTGGATGGTTGCATTGACACTGTCTCACGCCAATATTGTTTAGAGCAAATATTGGACAGTATTTCTGGTGCATATTCCAATCTAATTTATTGCCCCAAGTTGTAGAGGCTTTCTGGGAACGTTATTTATTATATTCTGACTCCATCTTCTGTAACTTACAGCTGGAGTTTGGGCATCCTGGTCTCAGTGGGAGGCTTGTAGTCAGACCTGCAATTCCGGAACCAGATACAGAAACCGACAATGTGTGAGAGGAAAGTGTACAGGGATCGATAGAGATGTCGAAACCTGCAATGCGGTACCTTGTCGTACGTGTATTCTTCTTTTCTTTCATTGTTTGCCGAGTGCAAATTTCCGGGTGATATGTATTTAGAGACAACACAAGGTAGTGGCATTTGGTCATCATGGAGTACGTTCGGCCCGTGTACTCCTGGATGCGTTCGGATTTCAACCCGAACTTGCCTTGGAGGTAAATCCGAAGGCGATTGCGGGTCTGGAGGTATGGATGCTTAAAAGTACTTATGCTTTTCCAGGATATCTTGCGATTTCGAAATTTTATTACAGATTTTAGAAGGGAAATCATTTGCGATCCTTGTCCGTACACTGGCTCTTCGTCCGTTTCTAGTTCGTCTACCTCCGGAAGTCAATCCGGATCCGGAGTTTCATCTACATCCGTAGGCTCATCTAGCTCCTCCGGTTCGTCCAGCGCAACTGTAATTACAGGCGGCACGGGAACTTGCGTAGTGGAAAATTCTGAGAAGCGGCAGTGCGTTGGTAACGACGTCCCGCGGGAGGTGTGATTTATTTGCTTTTGCGATTATAATCTTGTGACAGGTTAAGTTATGAAAGGGAATTTATATAGTATCTTGGATGTTCCTGAACGCTATGAACAGGGGATCATAAAAGTGCTAACCTGGATGTCAGTCAAATTTTTTCAGTTGCTCTGGAACGATAGACTTGTTGAACCGATCATATCAGCCAATATTCAGCCCACTCAGAGCCTTGGGCTATATGATTCGGATAATTACGTACTGGTACAGGAGAAATGTTATTATGTATACATGGGTATCTAAACGATCTGTAACCGGATATGCTGTAATTTTATTTGGCCGCGAGCTCACGAAAAGCTGTTGATAACACATTCTTTCTCGATGATTTTAGATATGCGTCACCCTCGGATGCTGCTACGACGATAGTTATATCCCGGAAGGAATACCAGCATGCTATTATAAAAAGTAGGTTTGCCATATCTAAATTGCATTTGAATTGGGGTGTGTATATTGTTGTGAAACCTCACGGTGATTGTACTTCGTATCACATCTTCTGCGAATTACTTGCACTTTTAAATGATGCGCGGACAATGCGTCCTCGCTGCATCCCATCGAGAGTTGCAATAATGCGAATCCCTTTAATGGGCATTACGCCCTTACAATATCAACCAGGTTTACTTTGATAGTCATCCAAACGCGATAATTCATCGGGTGGACTCGACCTTTTACGTGACGTTTCAAACTAAACTGTACTCTTGCGAGATCCTCATATATGCATGCTGGCTAGCAGTGCATAGAATGTAGATCAGTGGTTCCCAAAGTTTGTGATTTTGATAGACGGGGGTGACAAAAAGTATAGTAGTACTATACTACTACTATACTAGAAGCAAACTACTTGAGTAAGTAGATATAGCCTATTTGAATTCAACAGAAAACAAGAAATAGATAACCTTACTGATGACCTCTAGTCTTTAAAGGGAACGATATGTCAAAAAAGTAAGGGAACCACTGGTGTACACTGTTGAGTATAGAAGTATAGACCATGCAGGCTAGTATAACCAATTAGCCGCTTATGGCCACTACTGGATCAAGTTACAGAAATTTTGTATATGAAATTGAAACAGATAGGCCTACATGTCAAGTAAACCCCTGAAAGGATCGTGACAATGTGAAGTGTAACATTTTCATCGCGAAAACGAACGTGAATCTATTCCGGCACACTGCCGTTTCTGCATATCATGTATCCTAACCGACAATATCATTAGTCACGTAACCTCCCGAAACCGAAGGAATTTGCTATAGTTAACATTCGGAAAATAATAAAGTTGTGATTTCGATGTCGTAAATTGAGGACCCGAGTATATACCTGACTTTGATCCCCTGCTGTGACCGTCCGTAGTGACTGCGGTTGTCGTGGGTCTCCGAATTTAGTTACCGAGTGACGTCGGCTGTCGTGCTAAAGCAAAACTTCAAACCCTCAGGTTCGAATACTGATCACGAGCATGTAAAATTTTCAACCCGAGTTCTATAAATGCACTCACGTCAGAAATCATTGCGCTGTTGTCGTTGGCGAACATGACTAACACACTTCATGGTATTTCAGGTGATCTTGAAGTATACGCGGGTGATGTAGATGAATTCATGTTATGGATTGGATATGTACAACAACCAGTGGCTTATCTGCAATGCCGATGGGTTTCTTTCACAAAGACGAGATGTCTGCAGTATATAGTGTTATATATGAATAATATAGTTATGAAACGAAATTTATCACAATAAAATGTCAACTGCGCACCATGATATATAAGCGGAAGAAGCAAATTGTACTTCTGTAGACCTGCGCAATGCACAAAGACTTGGAATGATTGCAGTTCTGAAAGCATTTGCGACGTATATCTACTGTGACATTTAATGCATACAGCACATGCACAGATATAGACAGGACGAGACATAGACACTAGGGTGGAGTGAAAAATGAAAATTTTTGAATTTCAAAAAAGGGTCTTGATATGTGGTGCCAAATAGTAAACAAATAAATTCTATCATAATTTTGGGTTCGTACACCCTCTAGTGGTCGTGCAATTTCACCGAACGAGTCAAAAATAGCTAATTTCGCGATATCTTGATCATCACTTGCACTAGAAAGTCAGTTTTGGGCTTAAAAGACGCAACATATTTCTATCTCACTTCCATAGAACTTACTCCTAAAAATGAACAGAAAAAAAGTTACAAGCAAATTTCTGATTTTACAGGTAAAATTAAGCACTGAAGCAGTGGGTAGGATGTCAAAAGCGTGTAGTGATTGATCTTATGACTGAGCAACATACCCTATCAATTAGAACCACTTTTCAAAACTTGCTCAAACAATTGAAACCCCCTCCAAGCATAAATAGGGCTCGGGCATGCTAAAACTGTATGTAAAACAGCTTCCGTTGGTAGTGCAGCGTCATGATATCGGCAAGTTTCCAACAACGGCCCTCATGAGATTTCTTACCAAAATGCTGTCGTAGGGTTTGTATCATATTTGTCACAAAGCTCCTGAATGAAAGCACAAAAATTGAAAGTACACATTCAAAACACAAACATCAATTCTATACTGGAAACAGAAAATTTTTGTAGCGGTATCATATGAGTATCAGTGTGCACAAACATTAAAATTATGTTTAGTATTGAAAGATTTCATCTGCTTTCAAGACTTCAGTTTTTGTCTGATGAGGCTATCTCTACGTTTAGATCCTGAAACATGGGTAGATGCTTCAGTAACCACGTTTTAATGTCTTTCCACTGCCTGGTTGTGGCAAGGATGACTGAGCCTTAATGGTGATGATCTTAGGTTTTCCACCTCGGCATCTGACAAGGTCTTGATTGCAGGCGGCTGTTCAATATCTTTGGGGTTTAAGTTGAAAATTTGGTGGAAAGATTAAGCCTTGATGTTGATAAATGGAATTTGGAAGAAACTGATGCTCAATGTCGCTGTTTTTAGGTTTGGTGTCATTTATATCTTCCTTCGAATTCATAATTGGAATTTGGTATGGTGTGGTTGTTCTGCGCATAGCTGTAATTTTGTTAACTGTAAATCTTCAGACGTTTCCCTCCTCGTCACCAAAGCATTCCCAGCAAAATATTTTCTGGGTGTTCAAAATGAGCATTTCTTCGTAGCAAAGATAGAGCAAGGGAGTGAATTCAGGTATCAGTCAGCTTTGTGACGCGTGAAACTATATTGTGGAAAGTGGAAATTTTTAGCACCATCTACAATGGAATTGTGCATTTTTATTTCAAACCATGACGGAAAATAGACCTCCATGCAGAATTGAGCAAGACAATTCAGATTTTTAGATGGACGACTCTGTCCCACATAGTACTTTGAAATTTGAGATGCGAGAGTCAACCATACTGAATGAACGACGGGCCCAGCCTCTAAATATTGCAGATCTGGTTCCAATTGACGACTTTGAAGGTGAATATATAAATGAAACCAAATCCTAAAGCAGCAACACTGACACCAGCATCAGATTCTTCCAAATTCCAGTTATCAACATCAAGGCTTAATCTTTCCACCAAATTGTCAACTTAAACCTCAAAAATATTGAACAACCGCCTGCATCGCAATCAAGACCTTGTCCGATCATGAGCTGGGAAACCTATGATCATCACCATTAAGGCTCAGTTATCCTTGCCAAAACCAGGCAGTGGAAAGACATGTGACAGTGGAGAGATAAGCATCTGCTCAATGTTTCAGGATTTAAACGTAGAGCTGGCCTCATCA
Source organism: Botryllus schlosseri (assembly GCF_051294905.1). Taxonomy (NCBI): domain Eukaryota; kingdom Metazoa; phylum Chordata; class Ascidiacea; order Stolidobranchia; family Styelidae; genus Botryllus; species Botryllus schlosseri. Next base: position 8,803,832 of record NC_137249.1, on the reverse strand, counting down.
GACAAAAACTGAAGTCTTGAAAGCAGATGAAATCTTTCAATACTAAACATGACTTTATTGTGTTGTGCACACTGATACATATGTGATACTGCTACAAAAATTTTATGTTTCCAGTATCGAATTGATGTGTGTGTTTTGAATGTGTATTTTCAATTTTTGCGCTTTCATTCAGGAGCTTTGTGACAAATATAATACAAACCCTACGACAGCATTTTGGTAAGAAATCTCATGAGGGCCGTTGTTATAAACTTACCGATATCGTGATGCCGCACTACCAATAGACGCTGTTTTAAATACAGTTTCAGCAGTCTCTAATCGATGCCCGTGCCCTATTTATGCTTGGAGGGGGTTTCATTTGTTTGAGAAAGTTTTGAAAAGTAGTTCTTATTGATGGGTATGTTGCTCAGTCATAGGATCAATCACTACACGCTTTTGACATCCTACCCACTGCTTCAGTGCTTAATTTTACCTGTAAAATCAGAAATTTGCTCATAACTTTTTTTCTGTTCATTTTTAAGAGTAAGTTCTGTGGAAGTGAGATAGAAACATGTTGCTTCTGCATCTTTTAAGCCCAAAACTGACTTTCTAGTGTAAGTGATGATCAAGATATGGCGAAATTAGCTTTTTTTTGCTCGTTCGGTGAAATTGCACGACCACTAGAGGGTGTACGAACCCAAAATTATGATAGAATTTATTTGTTTACTATTTGGCACCACATATCAAGACCCCTTTTTGAAATTCGAAAATTTTCATTTTTCACTCCACCCTAATAGACACCACAGATATAGACAGGACGAGACAATCTCAATTTCATAATCTCGAAACTGACCTTCGCGTTCCCGACTTCGTACCGGATATCCTCGGACTTCCAACTTCGAAAATTTTGGAAACTAACATCAGATTCATATAGTACGGTTACCATACGTCCTCATTTAATAGGACTTGTCATATTTTTTGAGATTTTGTCATCTTTTTTGAGAAATTTGGTTAAATATAGGGCAAAATCCTACTGAGATACAGAAAATCAGCATTGATCTAACGCTCCGGGAGCTATTTCGGGATCTGAGCCCGAAAGCTGTCAACCGACCACGAAGTGGGAAAACTTTTTCCCTTCGGTATTGCAAGTCTGAAAATGTTGAAAAAGTGTCCTCTTTTCAGATTTCCAAAATGTGGTAACCCTATTATACAGGCCTCCTCAAATTACGGAATCCGCTCATCTGCGATACATATACTGCTGCGATATCAGAGGTTCATTGAGATTAACTTGATGATGATAGGGCACGTTCTATTAGGTATGATTGGGAGCGTATTGTTCACGGTAGTTCTTACGATAACAAGTTTCGAGATTGCACGTTGCTATTATGTTGCTTGCTATGTGCATATTTCTATGTAACAAATAGGTGCACCGATCTCTCCAAAAACGATCGTCAATATCGTCAGGTCATATCTGTTTTATACGTTGACCTTATATATAGCCAACAGGAATATACATCCCTTGTAGCCAATGATATATATCTTTCCTATACCATATCATTAGGGCGATTTTTTTAAAATCAGGTATAGTACAACGAAAGATAAATTCCTACATTCTCGGGTAGAAAGTGTCTGTCCTGTAGCTTGCCAAAAATGGAAAAAGAACGTTCAACATCAGCAGTTGTTGTTGACTGACAACACTGAACTTGTGCGTAGCCTACACTGCTGGTGACAAACCGTGTTGCTTCATTCTGGCAATGGTGTCTCTGCTGTCTACATCACAATTTTTCATCATGCTCTTCTTGATATAAGAACCATGCAATGCCCACGCAGTCTTGCTTCAGTTGGGATATTGCGGTACGTTGAGCGCAACACCATGTTAACCTGTTTGCTTCATTTGAATGTTTATGATCCACAATGAGCAGACGATGGGTAGGCCTACAAACTGAGCTACAAGCCGTCAAATGACAAATGATAAGACAGTGCAAAATCTACGATACAAACGAAATACAGGTTGCAAAAAAATTTCAACGTTGGAAACAATTTGACATTTTTTGTCCTGACGCTACAATTTTGACTTATTTTACATGTCACAAAAATCGCCCTACATATCAAGGAAAAGACGCACAACACGGAATTCATATAGTGCTCTACTATAATGACACCAATTTCTGAAATATACTGTAGGTGAGCAGTGAAATGAGGATTCTAATCACGAGATTGGCCCAACCTACCAGTCCCATGTGTTGCTAAAAGCCAGAATTTGGCTGCCCAGATTTTGCGATCCTCCAACAAATTGTATATAAAGAATAAACTACTTGGCGAAAGGGTCTGGACAAGAACACCGTACGATTACCCATTATGCATAATCAATAGGCCTACACAAGCCTTAACCGAGTTGCCTTTTCATTTAATATTTGCAACTTTATTGTCGGATTTAGAGATCAAACCTATTTACTGATAAATAATGGTTCAAACGAATTGCGTCTCATGTATACAATACAGAGCATTTGGAGTGCTCGGGGCTCATGTGTGTGGACGACTGTATGTGGCGTATTACGTGTTCTCGTATAAGTGTCATGATATGGATATTGGTCTAGGTACTGGCGCGAATTTGATAAGCTGTTGTAGTCCTTAGCAACAGCTGGAAATCATGTTTTAGGTCGCTGCTGTACTCTATGAGCTATATATACTGACCTGTATACTTCATCCTATCTTTGACTTCGTAAGGGCAAGAATATATCATGTTTATGACAGGATCTTTTCTTCTCGTCTGACTACGCGCCTGATTCAAAACGTCGCAATCTTCTCGTCTGGAAATTCTGGACAATGCTCAATTGTGTATAGCTACTATAACTGAAGCACTTTGAAGTAGTTTGAAATCAATATACGAAGCATATGATGATGTATTGCGGAGGCATGCGATCGGGATTTCGCTCAGGAGTGAGACAGAGAAAATGCCGCCAAATACGTATAGCAAACTCAGAAAAAGATTGTTCTACCGGAAAGAATGCTGCCTTTGCGTAGCAACGATAGTGTTCTTTGTATTATATGTTTACTCGAGGAAAAGCACCGGAGAACCAACATACTCCGAACATCAGCCAGATTACGATGCATATTTTCCCGGCTCGGACAAGTTAGGCATTGGTGAGGTCGGTGCTCCCCGAAATCGTGATCGTGGGTCGACTACAGCAATGCCAGAGTATATCGGAAAAGGTATGTCTGTCCCGATATATATGATACGAAAGCAGTAGTAGCGGAAAAATAATATGGTATTTTTACGTAAGACGAGGCGTCGCTGAAGTTTCTAATAGTGGCCGATTGGGGAGGACAGTCCGAACCACCGTACGTGACTGATGTTGAGCGCAATCTCGCTTACGCGTTAGGAGAATTCGCACGGAGGTACGAAGCTCGCTTTGTTATGTCACTGGGGGACAATTTTTGCGATGAAGGCGTGACAGATGTTGAAGACAGTAGATTTCAGGTAAGTTGGTTTGCTTCGCATCAACCTTGTAGAGAAAAGTATTAATATTATGACCTCGATCCTTTGATACCGGTTCTAACACATACCACGTTGTACAATGTATATTGTACATGAACTGGTGATGTCCTCTGAATTGAGATTTCGATGGCTGTTTATCATGCGTACTTCAGCATGGTATTGCAATTCAGCTGCTGCAGATCGATGGTGTAACGGACCGCCCGCGAATGAAGATGTAATCTTGCTCGTTTTCAGGATACTTTTGAAGACGTATTCACTGCTCCAGCTCTTCGTCGCCCATGGTACATCATTGCCGGCAACGATGATTACAAAGGGAATGTATCCGCTCAAATTGAATATACAAAAAAATCGAGGTGTGCTCTTGTTCCGTTAAATTAGAACCTTAATTACGAATATATCGATGGTATACGAAAGATGTTGACCGAGTGAAGCAATAAAATCATTCAAAATGTGAAGTAGCCGCTTAAAAGAGGGAAACCCCTGAACTGCATAAAAGATTTGATTTCACATCTGACGGCATTGACGAAAGTTGACTTGAAATTAGACTATATTTCATTAATATTGCTAATATTATGGTCGAATTCCCTAGGTAATATATCGCCGCACATTTGAAAAGAAACGCCAAATCAGATTGCGGTCCCTTAAATTTGTCCGTATATGATCTCCAGCGACAATTCTTGGACAGCGGTCGGAAACCATTGTCTTAGAATTAGATATACGTTAATTCCGAGAGCAACACGCAATAGCATAGTATGCGCTATAGTTGGAGTCACTCGGTGAGTTGTCAGTATATATATACACTATATGTCAGGGGTGGGCACGGGCACACCTGCTTCATGCGCGAGCCGCATATCAAAAATCTTGCCTTTAAAATCGCCACATCACGAAAATTCAAAAATACGAATTCATGACGTCACAATGAAATATAGGCTATAGAATGTAGTTTTTAATGTGTGGTGATGATAAGGTGGGTTGCAAGGTGTTTGAAACCAGGCTGATATGGCGTCTAAGCAGTGCGGAGCTGTTCCTTCAAGCGCCGATGACAATTTAAGGAATGATCTCGACGAGATTTACCATTCCAAGCTCTGCAGTTATTGCTAGCCTTTACAATACAAATGGAAGAGCCTATTCACCATTGCTGGCCAGGAAATAATAGTGACCTGCGCTGGCGTACTTAATATAATCAAGTTCATTGTTGAATGCGATGATTTATCATTGGTAGATTACCCTGACCACCATCATTGTTGCGGGTGAAACGCTTCTGTGAACTCGATTCGAGAGTTCAATTACAAATTTCTAACCCTGTAATGCCACCTTCCCCTAAATTTTACAAGTCTTGCGTAAACCACAAGGAAAGAAACAACAGGAAAGCAATACGCATATTGTTAATACGCGATAAAGTGATTCAATTTATAGTTATTATTATTTATAATCGGGTGCAATGGCGAAACGCATGTGCAATGTGCATAGTGAAATATTTAAAGAGCCGCAATCAAAGGCTGAACGAGCCGCTGTTTGCCCACCCCTGCTATATACTATAGGGTTACCAACCGTCCTCCTTTAGGAGGATTTGTCCTCCTTTTTCGGGGTTTTGAAAATGTCCTCCGAGGACGCATTTTACTCCAGTATTGCAAGTCTAAAAAGTTTAAAAAAGCGTCCTCCTTTGCCGATTTCAAAATATGGTAACCCTAATATAATATATACAGCAAAGCTCAATATGCGCGAGCACAGAAATCCACAATGATAGTAGCAATCAAAGTATGTTATCCCCTGTGTTCGCTACCATTGGCAATATGTTATACGGACGCAAAAGTTGTTACGACGCCACCGCTTCATCATGAAAACATTGTGCCTACACTTGTATCATACAAGGCTGTATTCGCGAGTAGGTAATGAAACTCATATTTCGGTCGGGCTATATAAATTTGAGAGGCGCTGGGTCACCCCATATAGGTTTTGTAACACGCGTGTCAGGGATTGCCGACCCCTCCTAAGGTCTAAACTTCTTCAATGTATAGCTATTGGAACAAAATCTTCATGCAACTTTCTAGGCGATGGTTCTTCGAGAAGGAATACTATAAACTTTCGTTCGAACTACCGTCTTATCGGAACATGACCATCGACATTTTAATGATCGACACCGTCCAGCTTTGCGGTCCTATCCCCCAAGGAAAATATCAACCGATTGCCCCCGAAGATGAGGAAAAAGCTGAGAAGCAGTGGAAATGGATTGAGAAAAAGTTAAAAACTTCGTCGTAAGATTGAAATTGCTATATTTAGGTTCAGACATGCAGCAAGGAATCACTTATTCCTAATCAATCTCAAGCCGATTCACTGGAATTGACAATCGCGCTGTATTTGTGTTAAATACACTTTATACCTGTATGACAATAACAATTGCGGGACGGTTTAGCTTGGTTGTATTAATTAGACTAATGACTTACTCATTAACGTTTTTCCATATATTATGCCACAAATTTAGCCAAAGTGCAAGCGCCTTCTAGATATATGAGCCGGTATTTTATTGGATAATAGTTTTGAACCGATCGTTAATGATGTAGGATAACCTAATATAGGTAAGTACCTATAGGTACTTAGGTAGGTACCGGAAATGAGTCGATACGATTTTCAAAGCTGGTCCAAATGTAAATTCAGATTTCATTTCGTATCATGTCTAAATCCACGTCCATATACGATATTGACTGATTTTTTCGTCGCCTAGAAATTGAAAATGAATATAAAATCAGTGTTCCAGTTCTAATCCGAATCGAAATTTGAAAAACTCTCAAGTTCTTAAAACTCTTAAGTTCCAAATTCGATCAAATTCGTCAAATCAGAATTTTTTAAATGCAAAACCTGATCCATGGAAAATCTCATTGCTCATCTTTGTTAGGTACCTAGTTTACCATGCCTGGCCTATAATATAACCTTATGGATTTAATGCGTTTGGTTTAGAAACGCAATCGTCTAATAATTAAAGAGATTCCCATGATGGCGACGCAATTTTCATGTATTCTGTAGGGCAAGCTATTTACTGGTTGCGGGACATTACCCTGTGTTTTCCGGAGGAAGTCACGGATCCACGTTGTGCCTGAAAAGGCGATTGAAGCCTCTCCTGGAAGCCTACCACGTGTCGGCCTACTTTTCCGGTCATGATCACAGCGCTCAGCATTACAGAGGACCAGATACAAAAGGAATAAGTTATTTCATCACAGGAGCAACGCACCCGCGAGACGACAAACCGCAGCACCTGGATGGAGTAATCGAGTCTAGTCAGTTCTACTGGACTGCAAGCCTTGACAAGACTGTTGGCGCATTTACTTACTGTGACGTCCGAAAAGACTTTTTGTCAGTAGCTTTCATCAGCACAAAGCAAAAGGCATTATATTTCGCGACGGTGCCACCTCGTTCGAGCAAATTTAAGCGCAAGAAGACATAGATTCCGGAGTAGTTGTTCTCGATTTTTTCCAATCATATCTAGTCAATTGGCAAGTCGTATCTTCGAAGATATATTGGCATTGGGTATCAATGATTGGTTAAGTTTACGCGGCGGTAGGGTGTTCCGATCGCTGCTAAGCTGTTGTTCGTGATGGTATACATGCGCAAACGATCAATGTACGATAGGGTTGCCATACGTCCGGAATTTCCCGGACATGTCCGAAATTTCACTGTAAAAACTGCGTCAAAGAGGAAATTCTAAAATATGCCTAAATGTACGGTATTTTGAAGGCTTGAAGTAGGCTCGATTTTTTTTCGTAAATCAACATTAACAATATTATTTTCAAGCAGGTAGATGCCACATGAGCTTTTTTAGTGTATCGTACATTTTTTATAATAGAGACCATCGCAACCGCAAAAAATGCAACCAAAATTAAACAAAAATAAACATCATTGACTGACATAAGTTTATTAGTGATCGCAATTATAAGATGACGGTATATTCCTAGAGTTAGATTAGGCCGTTTGAATGCTTTAGTCAAAGACACTGAATCTAAACCTGGGGGTTCTTTGCCTTTACTCTGGGGATCGCGAAGATGTTGGGCGTAATCAGCTTCCACAATAGGCCGTGAGTATAAATCTGGGCAAGTTGACCTATTTTAGTAATCTGCTTATCAATTTTTGAGATAGGCCGAGGAACATTGTCAGATTCGAAATGCGATCACGACCATAAAAAAGTTTTTTTAGTCAGCGCCACAAAATTCAAATAAAAAGTGATTGAACGGGATTCGAGCGAAGGTGATGGCCTTTTTTATTAGTCAACTCCACATATTTTCCAGCAAAAATAGCAAAATCGGCTGTTTTCAGTCTTGTTCAAATAACATTTCTGATTTGGTAAAAGTGTCATCCTTTCCCGATTCCAAAATATGGTAACCCGACCTAACATTATAGATGTGAGGCACACGGCCGATGGGCGGGATACGGCTCGCCAGGCGATTTCATCGGGCCCGTGAAGAAATCTGTTGCAGACCCTACCAATGACCAAATGAGAATACAATACAAATACAGCAATCACCATCAGAGCTCTCATTAGATATGGCCCAATTCAAGACCTATGTTCCGCTCCACTTCTGTACACACTAGACAGGCAAAGTTTTGCTAGTGGACGTCATATAGGCACTGGGCAGGCAATGTGTTCATACCTCGTTGTAACACCCGCTAGTAGGCGCTAAAGAGTGTCCGGAATTGGAGCCTCGAAAATATGGTAACCCTAATGTACGACTACATATAAGAAGCGCGGATATTAGATCGAGACAACATAATTTCTCTTGCGTGCCTGCATTTTTGGTATACTTCTACTTGCAATGAACTATATTACTGTCGCGAAACTATCTGATCTGATGTGGGATAGCCAACACTAGCCTGTCCAGTGCCCAAATATGAAATTAATATAATTCCATCATTTTCCCTGCTTGTTATGGTGCTGCTGCATCGACAGGTGATAATTTTAATGTATTTACAATGACAATATTCCAAACACACAAACTGCTGAATTCACATCATGTATGAGAATATTCCTGTGGAATAGATTACTCGGCAGTGGCTTCGTCAATGTTTTCCTCCATCCCCTGATCGTCAGGTATGCCGGGTATTACGGTGAAGCGAATCGGGGAAGATTCTTCCGTGCTGGAGCTAGTTGCTGTAAAATACATTCGTATCATTCTTCGTTATCAAGTAATGAAATTGGTTGCTGTGATTTCTGCATCACGAATTTTTGATACACATTTCTAGGCAGAATATCATTTCCAATACCTCTGCTAATACTTACTAATCGACGCGTAGCCCACTCAAGTTTTGGACGTCGTAAATTACCCGTAATTCGCACATCAGGTCGAAAGTAAAACTTCATAGATAATCCTTTGATTCTTTACCCACCGATGCCAATAATTAGTCCGAGTAATATTGCCAGCAGAAGAACAGCCAGTATCGACCCCAATATAAAGGCCACACATTTTTTCCGCGTCATCGGTTCGTCGTCCGTGTCCTGTCCGACGTACTTCCAAATCAATTTTGGAACGACGCAATAGGATGTACCAAGTCCTTCCAACAGACTGCGCCTTCTCTTTGTACTGAAACATACAGAGAAAATTCTATTCCATAGGAAAATAGCAATAATTAGATGGTAAAAATTCCTCTCATTTTATAGCATCTATGCCGTAATATTATTGATTCTCAACGACTGCAATCCCGTGCATGCCAGGAATTCCTTTTTACTAACAAACGTAGAAATACCAAATGTCGCCTTACTGTACTATGGGTGCTTTGCCATAAACTTTATTAATCCGTTTTAGTATCGATAGAAACCAAATACCGAGCCTTACCTGTTTTTGGTCCAGATTTCACTGTGGTTTGAAAAACTTGTTTTCTCGAAGCTGTCTTCTTTCTACATGCAGGTACAGACATTATAATGAGTGTATGGTTTAGGCCTACATATTGTTAAGATGACATTTGCCATAGACTGAAAATGTCATCAATATTGTCCGGTTAATTCAACATTAACAGAGCATAGAGAGGCCACTAAACCGACAAGTTGAAATCGTTCGGAGATTGGCAACAAAATATCCGCACCTAAGCCCCAGGATGTTTTACGGCTTCTAATTATCTCGTTGCAATAATTAAAACAGTTAAAACTTGTCATAAATATGGAGCAGCACGATAAACATGAAGAATTCCATCTATATGTATTTCGAAAGACATCAAAATGTTTAACTTTTTCGACAAAAATTTCGATCGGATTAAATAACAATATATACTAAGCAATATAGGCCTACCTCGTGAATATACCCATCGGATATTTCTGAAATCGTACCGTCGTCCTATTAAATAATAAGCGGTCTTGTTAGGATATGTAAATAATGCGAGATAGTTTTTCGGTTAATTTTACCTTCTCAGACACCTGCTGTTTGCAATTAGCGGAACCAGAGCCCGCGCTATCTGATCTCTTTTTACCAGTAGTTACTATGACGTCATCGTCTTCGAGATTTATATCCTCTGTGAAACGTCTGCTTCGATCTTGCGACACACAGCTTATCGAATCTATGTCGTCCTTTTCAATTGGACTATCACTCTTTCTCCCAAATATATTGAACCTCCAGCGCTGCGGGTAGCAAGAAAATAATAGTGTTGATTCGAGTATACTTTGGAGACAGAGAGATAGTTTTTATTGACTAAAAATTACATTGAAAAAATAAAATACATGTTACAGCGATACGATCCTTAGGGATCATCCAGTCAGCTGCATCGATGGAGTACAAAATCGTCTTTTAATAGAGTCTCGCGTCAAGAATAAATTAAAACAAGGTAGAACAGCGGTGAGTTGGAACAACAACAACAGAGTAACAGGCAACAATAATAAAGAAGTAACGAAAGAATGAAATACAATAAAAACAAAATATAAATAGAAGATGAATAAATGTACAGAGTTGTCAGTTCACATTCTAGCGAAAAAAAAAACAATTTAGCAACGTAAGATTACCAAATCCAATAAACGGCAATTACAATGCAAATCTAACTATAACTTCTATAAGTCATGAGTAAATGAGATTCAAATTCGTGGCAAAAGGCTGAAAAGGACCATTCCTTCATGGATAATGGAATGTCATTCCATATTTTTTGTCAATGATATATGATTGATCTGCGGCACTTACTATTCGTGACACGAGAAATAAATAAATTCTTGGAAGTCGAAGACCGAGTACGGTGTGTATGTACGACACTAGATGGCGTGAACATTTCACTAAACAAACTTGAGAGATCACTTCGATCATACCATGGAAAACTGAATTCAGTTTTCCATGATCATACTTATACATCAACTTAGCAACCTCTAGAGTGCAAAGATCCTTTACTTTCAAGATGTTCACGGATTTATATTTGGGGGAGAGTCGTTCCCGTTCTTTCATACAACTGATGTATCTAATTGCTAAATATTTGAGTACTGCAATTTTCGAATAGTAGGCTACGTTTTGCAGCTTAGTCCCCAGAAGACTATGCCGTAACTGAGCTGACTATGGAAAAGTGAGAAATATAAATTTCTAAGCACAGGTCTTGGGAGTGTGTCTTACACGAGAAAAAATTCCTACAACTAAAATCCAGTATATATTTTAATGGTTCGATACGATTGATGTCTTCGAGTACCGAAATTATGCTCACCTTGCCACTAAGAAATAGATTACGAACGGGAATCATCTTTTCAATATATTCTTCTCGCGATGCGAGTGTAGAAATCTTATCAGCATTCATAACATTACAGTGCGGACAATGTGCACCGTTGCTATTATGAGTTCAAGTTTTTTCATTAGCATAGTGTTCTCACTATGGATTACTAAACTACCGTGTAGGTTAGTAATCTATAGTCCTAACTGCGTGTGTCTCGCCATTGTGTTCTACAATGGTATGGACACAAGCAAATCTCACGACTCACTGCGATTGGTCCACGTCACATTTTCCCTTTGGCTAAAGGCAATTTGACGGTAATTTTTGTCCGGCTTGCCGAACGCAAAATTTGATAAAATTGATATCAATCGAAAGCTCCAGCGGTGCTGATTGTGATAATATAAATTTTATTCTGCTCGTGGTCCTGGAACCCCAAGAATCCCCCTCCCCCCAAAAAGAAATCATCCTCGAATGTTGCATTGTAACGGAGTTTGGTATTGTGACTCACTCTCACTCTCGTGCGCACTTGCTCCTGAGCTGCTCAAACGGCATTCTATGATTTTATAACAAATAATGAAAGAGTTAGTCACCGTAAATACTATTTTATTCAAATCCAAATTTTTCTACTGCAATAACTTCGCTTCAACTGGTTGGAATTGAGCCAAATTTGGTGTGCATCGTCTCTACTGACAGCCTAACAACGCATTGTAACTTCATTACATCCAGGGATATCTAGATATCCAAGATTAAATCTGGTTCTCTCTGCTAAAAGAATGGACTTGACACTCTGATGTTGGTTAATGAAGCTATTGAGTATGACGCACACGCTGGCCGGGGAATGGAACATTTGAATCGCTGTTGCAAAAGCCCTGATATTGTAGCGGTATCAAATTGTATTCTAGGATATATTCTAATGGGACAATAACTTTATTTTACATAATTTTGTCAATGATATCTCCATATTTCTGCTAGTATAGTGCCTTGCCACGCCAATTTTACATGTCATGAGCTATAGTGTTGTGATACCCAAATAATCCCGTATATAGTTCACATTCCGCCTTCGATGATTAGGCAACCTACATCGCTGATATATGACACAAATAAATTAGTGATGAAATTGGTTCATAAGGGCTGTTCAACTGGACGATTTCATCCAAAATAATCAGAACATTATTCGCCGGAAAATTTCCACGCATAAAAAATAGAATATTATCTGCGTGGTTGGGCAACTGCGAAAGTATGGAACAAGTATCAAATGTGATATGGAAGAATGTTGCTATGATGGTATGGAAAATTGTAAGTATGGTATGGAACGATTAAGGCGGGTATGGAGTATGATAATTTGCCATTCCATATCATACCATACCATGCCCTGCTCACGGAGCCTATGATTATGTATACTCGAATCGAGTCGAAGCTAGATACTCAATTCGCGATCGAATCACCCAGGTATTCGCTACTATTGCAACTATAGAATGTAAACATGGAATGGCAACGACCGATTTTGCAGCTTCGTTCCGCTATGCTGAGGCTATATTCAGAATTGTTTTTGCGTAAGCGACTGTAGGATTTCTGGCAAATCGAAAGTTATCTTCCAGAGCGCAGAATTTACTGAATCTGGTCTTGATCGAAAGCTACTGTCGTTCCGATTTCGAAAATTTAAATTTAAATATGATCGGGCACTGATCCACCTCGAATACGCCCTTCAAGTCTGAAATATCGGCATTGTCCGAACAATCGGAGAGCCGCAACGGGTCATTGTTTTTCCATCATATCTATTATGATGACGATGTATACAGAAAGGTTCATATAACGTTGAAGCAATCTGATTTTCTGATATACTCGCAGCTTTTGTCGACTATACTCGCTATAAATGTTAAAAACATTGGGGCACTTTCACGATAGTCTCGGATATAATCGGGATACATTCACTTATAGCAGGGGTCGGGAACCTTTTTTTAGACAAAAAGAGCCATATAGACCCTAAATTTTCAATCGTATTTCCCAAAGAGCCATACATCGAGGTCAACTGTTACGTCACAATTGGAAATTCATGACGTCACTGATGCACGAAATCAATGTTTACTATACATGGGATTCCTTGTAATATTCCTTGCGCAATATTTTCTGCGTTAACACTGATGTGATCTTGTAACGACCGCACTAATCAAGCCGACTGCCTCACATTTGCGCGTCCGACATAATTAAAAACGACATATAGAGCATGGGACTTTGAAAGCTACATATTTTTGATTTCCGTTAGCGTTAGAGAGTCGTATCATATTTTTTGAAACTCAAGGCTATTAAGATACGCATTTTAAAGCAAAAACAACAATAGTACAATAGTAAACAACAGTAAACGTGTGAATTAACTGCACAAGTGCACATTCTTCAGTAACACGGCGTTCCGTGGAATCCGCGCAGCACGCGCGAGGGCAGACATACCTGAGTTTGTTCTACTGGCAGTGACGCGCTGTTCAATCAGTTGCTCTAAGTCGGGAAAAAACTTCAGTGGCGGAGACCATTGTTAACAGATATCATTTGTTTAACTTTACCTCTCAATTCTCAAATTCTTCGGCGGTAACAAACGTTGCGCTACAACCCTACATTTCAACGGCGTTGCGACCAAATCACCTAACAATCCGGATTTTTGATGATGACTATATTTGTAGTTGGATTTGTAGTTAGGAATGTCGCTTCCAAGGGAGCCTATTCCTCGTCGATGATTCGGAAGACAGTGTCGATTTAAAACTGCTTCGTCATAAAAGCGTCGCCAATTCGCTTTTCTCTCTGATTAATCGGAAGTAGGCTACCGTGCAATCCAAGATTTCCAGGTGTGCGAGGTATAGGGTGCGGCGCATGGCTGCCTATGCGCGCCTGAAAAACTTGGATTGCGCGATGCCCTAATTAAACAGAATGAAATTAATCACATTTGGATTTTGCAGCTACACACCATTAGAGAATAAAATCTTATTATATTTGAAGGGTAAATTAACAATTATCCTCCGGCAATATTTGACATAACTTCAAAGATTTTGAAAAGGGCCTAAAATCCCTTGATGGGCCACTTTTTAGCCCTATAAAGACTGGTCTCAGCTAACACAAGCATAATAGTTACGATCCATTATGAAAATTTACAAAAAAAATCAGCAATATTGTAAAATAAGAAGCGAGTCAAGTGACAAATCAGGAAATTATCGAAGAGCCATATTAAATTATTAAAAGATACATATATGGCAATTCTTTTACGATACACGCTATTACTTATATGCTATAGGCGACAGCAGAGTTGCAATTTGCACCCGCACAATACGTGGGTGGTACAGTTCCGTTGATGGTAATGGGATCAATCGATGTCGTAGTTCATTAAAGATACAGTTAGTATTGCTACATAGCCTGTTGTGATTTACCGTGCTCGTCGATTCCTCTCCATCTCCTGTCCGGCAGCCACTATCCCTTTCCGACTCGGAGGCAAACTGAATACGATAAATTGAACCGTCAATAGTATAAAGCAGTAACTAAAATTCAAGAGTACCAACTTCTTCTCCCTCGTTCTTATCAACGCTGCTTATCCTCTTTCTTGATCTTCGAAATACTGCGTTCTTATATGTTACAAAAAAGTATAGGCTATATTACTGTATATATGAATATCAGAATTTTCATATCGTAATCATAAGACCAACGATTGACACCAATTCATACTAGCATCGCGTCGCAAAAGGCGAGCTTACCCTCGCTTCCCACGCCAATTGCATATGCGTGTCCATGTCCACGAATTTTCTAAATTTGTATTGACTTCGTTACAATTTCTCGTATTTGCTGGATTCATGCAATAGAAGTCTGCTAATATATGATCCAATGAATCCATTGAGCATATGCCGCATAATGATAGCTCATAGCAGTGCGTTATTACTAGCACAACTTGTACGTTGCCAAATGCGCTACACGCGTTATTACGGTTTGCAGTACTGAAACTGTAATAACTATAGGGCAGCATTTAAAACAAAAATCAATGTGAATCAAACATGTTTAAAACAAGGCCCTTATTTAAAGCATGTTTTTTATTGTTTTTGTTTTGTTTTTTATTAAGCCATGACGTCACGAATATTCAATTGTGCCGTCATAATGATTCGACATTGACAATTGAAAATATAGGGGAAATATAGATCCTGTGACGAAATATCTGTACTAAAACTGTTGAACCGACTATTTTGAGGGTTCCAACCATCCCATATCAATATACGTCGGTTAGATCGGGTCGTAAGTGTCCGTATAGGCTCATACAACATGTTTTGTGGGAAGTATTTACAAAATTCTTGAAAAAACTTGAAATAACACAATTTTTTTAAAGGCCTTTGTTTAAAACACTGTTCACAAGTGTTTTAACACAGCGTTTGTCTTAAATGCAACGCTAGTAATAACATGCTACCACCACATAATGACTCGTTCAATTAGAAATATGTATTGAACTGCGATGAAGAGTCGCCTTGTGCCACCATTAAGATATACCTTGAACGATTCAATGACAGCATGTTTCATATTTTTCTCGGGAGATTTTGGTTTACTCGGGTTATCAGCTTCAGGCATTGAGGCAACGACAACGACGCTTTCCTTTGACGCGCGCATGTTGGCGAAGAGATTCCTCATGGAATCGACGGTGCGTCTGAATATGGTTCTATCACCCGCTTCAGGAGCATCTTCTCACGACAAAAACAGTTAATTCTGACCGACGCTAGCTTTATACAATTCCATATACCTGACTGGGAAATTTTGCTCGAATTTTGTCTCGGGATACGTAATCCGACGCCTGGAACATCAAGTTTCACACTCTGTCGTACAAAAAGACGGATTTACAATCTCTGTACTGTCTTTCGGAGTTGGTAATACCTACAGGAAACCTATATCACCAGCGAACAAATAACAAACTAATGTGATGCTGAGAGGCTGGCTAACAATATATAAACAGTGCATGTGCACGAGCAATGAGCATTGAGCAAACCTTTCGACGGTCTTGTTCTGCATACATCGTGATGCCATTTTCTGAGCTCTCATCAGACAGTCTCTGTGCGAATGCAAAATACTAAGTAAATCTGCTTCTATGAAAACTGCATCCCTGACCCATCCCACACAATTTATTATCTTGTTCAACATTATTGGGTGGTTATCGGTGGTAATAACCATAGTCTCAAGTATAATCCTTGTGTAATACAGTTAAAGCGGTCGTAAATTTCACAATGGAAAACACTCACACTTTGCTGGTAATAGCATCCACTTCCTGACTGTCTTTTACGTTGGATGTCATCGTAAAGTTGTGAATGGGTATACGCAGGAGAAGACTCGTAATCGTTTATGTCATCCACCAGATCAGAGGAAGATATGCAATCACGTAATTGCGGAGAGTCAAACGCAGGGACACTTTTGTTGTAGTGCCTCGTTTGGGAGCCATGACTCGAACCAAGGTGGTACGGACTGTCATTGGTAATGGCGCTTTCTAATTGAAGTTCTGGCAGACATTCGTTGCTTGGCCCAAGCAAAGCATCCATACAGACAGAAATAGAATGGCTTCGCCGTATTGATAGCTCAAAATTGTCCTTGAGTCTTTCCTGTTGGAATTTCAACTGAATTTTATCACAATTGACTTGAAAGAATACGCAATGCATCGATTTAATATGGAGCTCAAGCTGAAGCTAAGTCCAGATTTGTGCTATACACTTTCTATCGGTATCGGTGCTCAATGGACTCTAGGGCACGTGTTTTCATATCCAATAGTTCAGGAATTCATAGTATAACTAAGTTTTGTTTCCGTTCTTCAGCCCAAAAGGAGCGATACCCAGAACATGAAACGAAACAGGTTGGAATTATGCCGATTTCTATTTTCCAGCGCGATAATAATAAGGTTATAAGTAGATAGCGTCATTCTTTGTCATATACGAAATAACAGGTAAGTTTTCGAAATCAATGGTCTAGGAAGCACATGGTGCATCGCAGGGATGTACGATCAGGGGAGGCAAGTGAGGCAGTACCTGACCTGTCGTCAATATATGTAAATGGAAATTGCGAAACCCTTCCGTCATTATTGGTATTTTACTACAGATGTTCATGAATTGATAATTTTTTTACCTTTTTACACCTAAAATACGCAATTTCAATATTTATTCAATAGGACGAAAAGAGAGACGACGCTCAGACCAGCCAGCCGCACTTATGATAGCGCAAGTCGTCATAAACCACCCAGAAATCAGAATGAATGCATAACAACTGGCATTAAACGAATGCTATTAGCGCACTGATTTCGAAGATGCAGCAATTCATATCGTAATGAAACCAGGACCTCCTCAAAATAACCAAGGAATGTGGAATTCGGCTTTGTTACGTACAATGACAGTCCAGTGAAACAATGCAAGGTGACGCAAAAAAAATCGAACGCACCTATAACAATCCGAGAATCGCGATGCAGTGAAACATTGCACTATCGGCTGTGGGATTTGCAAACTGACGGTATATAGCATGAATTGTAAAGTTGTGACAGCCAATATGTAGTGCAGACCAGATACCTTCTCTGACTGATGTAGCCTAGCTGCTGTGTATTTCCATACCTATACCTTCAATTACGATATATAGGCTATAGTACCTTCTTACGTGTAACCTACGTGCGAAGAATTCCGGTGAGATATGAAATAACTAGTAATCGATTGAACAACCTACCCTTTTTAGTTTATATATTTGTAAATCTGAATATAAATGGGTCATAAAAACGTCACTGGTTAATGTATCATCACCGTTGTTGTTCTAGGGGAGTTTGCTGACGTCTTAGTGATTGTGACGTCACCAACTAATCCGTGATGGCCTGATTTGGTAAAGTGAGGTTATCACGATGAAGTGTGAAATAATTTAAAAAATGGAAGTAAGCGTACTCACTGTCACAGAAACCGAGGAATCTTGAAGCTTTTCCACGGAGTCACGACTGCGTGGTCTCTTCTTTTTTAATTCCAAAACTCCAGCCGTGTTGCATTCACTAAATTCATTGTGTCCACAATTATTATCTTAAGTGTCCCGCAACGTGTTGCGTACGCATCTCAGCATATTGCACATTGTATTGAACCAGTTAACCTGTATTGGTTTTGAAAAGCCTGTCTCTGTGTGTCCCTGTTACAATATAATATCTGTGCCGCAATGCATTTCTACGAGGAAACGCAGGGTAGGCGCAGGGAACATTTACGCTAATCTGCCAGCCAGCGGGACCCCAAATTTTCTCTCAGTAATAAAAACAAAAAAATACGATACACACCTAGCTACACCTCTAATATGTTACTATAGACTACTGGTACACAAAATGAACTGTGTCAATAGCGTGTTAAAAGAACAAAACCAATACAAAATTATTTTCATATCAAACGAAAATATTATAATTAGGGGTATTTTCTTTTGACATGTCAAAAAAAGTCAAAATTTTGTCGAAATTGTAGCGTTAGGTCAAAAAAAGTCAAATTGTTTACAAATTCCAAAATTTATTTGCAACCTATATGCATTTTGTTTGTATCGTAAATGTTTGCACTGTCGGTGAACTTATCATTTGACATTTTGCCGCTTGTGGCCTACTATCGGCCTACTTTTGCATACGGCCCATTGTCTGCTGAATCGTAAACATGCAAATGAAATAAATAGGTTGACATGGTGTTATGCTCAACCGACCACAATATCCTAACTGAAGCAAGACGTTGGCATTGCATGATTCTTATATCAAGAAGCACATGATGAAAAATTGTGATGTTGACACCATTATCAGAATGAAGCAACACGGTGTGTCACCAGCAGTGTACGCACAACTTCAGTGTTTTCAGCCAACAACTGCTGCTGTTGATCGTTCTTCATCCATTCTTGGCAAGATATACTTAGTAAGGACAGACACTTTCCACACGACAATGTAGGAAAGTATCTTTCGTTGTACTAATACAAATTTTAATTATTTCTACCATAATACGTGATATAACTACTGAAATTCGTCATAGGGCCAGATTTCGTTAAAATCAAGTTTTTTCATGCAAATATTTGTCAGTTTTTGAGTCAGAAAAGTGTTTTCATGCGTATACGCATGCCTTGACCTCCAGGTAACACCTACGGCATACTGGCTCATGGCCCTGGATTATCGGGAACGCCAGTTAAGAACCACTTACCTGTTGTAAAATACGTATATAGTTTACAAGCGGGCATGCACACGAGACTATACCCCACGTAAAGTTTTAGTGAGCTGCTTCATCAGATATTTAGAAATACAGTTAAAAATGATTACTTCGTGAGAATCTCGTTAGTTTCGGATCTTCTACTGCTCACGCCGGATGACCTGGTATTGCTTTGGGTAGAGACTCTTGATTTAAAGTGCTGTCTTTCTTCATTTTGTGTGCTGGTGTTTTTCGAAAGAGGTTTATTTTGCCGTTCGTTGGGATCACAATTTTCCACACCGTCTCCAACCAATTCACAGACGCTATCGATTTTGGATGACTGAAATGATGGCAAGAAGACTTGTGAATTTCAGAGCGCTGGATATTTCCATTCAAAAACAGATGGGCCACACCTTGATAGGTTCGTTTTCACGCCCACCACTATGGCCGTTACTTTCAAGTGATATTATTGAGTCGTTCGAAGCTTGTGAAGTACCCCCCTTTCGTGTCTGACGAAAATGAATCTTCAGTTGCAAAAATGTTCGCCTATTGCTTACAAAAGTCAAGGTATTTACCCGATAGCCGTTACCCTCTTGCGATTGTGAATCGGGTTTTCGGTCAGAGCTTTGTGGAGCAGATATTCTGCTGAATGATGTCTCCAGAGGCATGCCACCCATTGATCGTAGATAAGTTGCGGTGTCCTGATCAATTTTAACGGTTTATGAGTTTATCTTAGGGTGCGGAATTTCCTATCTTGAACATTAAATGCATAAATATATTTTAGAGGAATCTAATGACCACGGGGCTTAAATGATTAATATGCTATAGATTTTTATTCGGAAGCGATGGATTATATCAGCTTCATACCTGATCTAAATCGATTTCCAGATATTCTTCTGGGAGCGCTGATGATATTAAATCCAAACCAGGGTTCTTGATGATGTATACGGATGGTCGTTCGTCCTGTTCTGTGACTGGCTTAGGATCCTGACATACAGCGATAAAGATTAATTTACAACGCCAATCTAATCCTGCGAAGCAGAGATGCTGACTATTTTGCAAAACTATACTCCAAGTCGTTTCGACACCATTCTATCGTAATATTTCGGTGTATTGGTCAAATGAAATTTTTAATAAATAAACTGAACTAGACTACTATCGGTAGATAGAGAAAGCTTGTTGGGTTTCTTACATCAATTTTGGAATCGATTTCTTCGTTGAGCTCCGATAATTGATTTCTTATGGCGTTAATCTTTTCCTTGATGGATGGCGTTATGTAACAGGAATCGGTATTGTTGTGAGAAATGTCTGATGTCATAGCGACGTCTTCATCCGTGACACCAGGCGGTATCTAAATATCAGTGGTGGCTAATTGTCTTTATGGTTACGCGTGGCAGAGATCCATCAACAGGGAGTTTAGAATTGAAAGAAAACGGTTTTGAAGACTATGTGACCAGATTAGGGTCGCGTCGGGATTTATGATTATATTGTAGCTGGATTTGAACATGAAATTTATCATAGCCTAATTTTCGATTTTTATGCGACTTTTGAACAAATTTAAGCCATCACCGGATTTGCAAATATTAAATCCGCGAATTTCTGACACGTAAGTAGATCTGGTAGAAGCACTGAAATCTCCAGAAACTATTGTGATGATGGAAAGTATATTTCCAATAGTAAATTACATCACAGATAGCCTATATTTAGACATCGAAACCGGCAAACATTCCTTCACTTATATACCCATGAAAGATAGTTTCTTTGGATATGTCTTTCCGTATGCTTAATTGCTTATATGCACAATGCACATGATCATGATGACGTGGACAAACATAAAAAGCATTAACCTGTAAGCTTTCTTCGTCCATTTCATACTGGACTGGACTTGAGTCTTCATCTCGTAAATGATCACTGAGCTAGGATGAAACATAGGATGTGCAAATTACGAGTGGTATAAGTATCAGTGTAACAGTAGAAAGAAGTGATAATATAAACGTCCATATAATATTTGGTCTTCACAACATATGCTGATTGCTGATGTACACGCTGCGCACCAGCTAAAATGGCAACCATTGGCAAATAGCAACAATTTTCCCATGAAAATTGTCTAGCTTAAGTACGCGGTGTCGTCTCACACAAAAGAATGAAATCAGCCATTATTATGTACCGCCACCAATATGATTAACTAGCTTCAGCTACCACAGCTATCTGAAGTGCAGCACTTGAATGTTTCAAATACCCGAGCCTTTAGGCTTTGAAGTGCCGTTCAAGTCGTTTTCAACTCCACAATACATGCTGTTTACGATCTACATGTACCATCCACGTATTTGACTACATATTGGCTTGGTTAAGAACGTACGATAACCTGCTTCGAGTGGTCTTTCTTGGCTCGTTCAACGGTACTATGTTCAGTAGATTGAACTGGCGAACTTCTGCGTGTTTCCGTAGGAATGGAGGGCTCTTGGAATACGCAAAGTCCTTCCGTGTTTTGAGCACTTGGAATGTCTCCACGATTATTTTCGTTGAGCTGATGTGAGCTCGTGATTAACTCCGCAACTTCCGCATTAGGCGAATTTGCTTGATTAGCGACAAGGTTCATATGACTATGTGAAAAGCTTCTTTCGGGCTGTAAAGTACAACATCCCTGCGACTGTTGCGAATTGGAGACGTATTGTTCTCTATCATGTGTGGGCTTATGGGGGTCTGTGGTTGATTGATCATCAAGAGTGTCCACAGTACTACTGCGAGACTCGGACAAACTATATTCAATATTTGTTGCAACCGTCGATCTGTCCTTGACGGACAGTGCATCGTTGCATTTCGGTACATTCGTCTCTTTACCGTTACGCCGGGTTGAAATGTGATTCTCTATTCGCGAATCGATTCCTAGTGTCATACTAGACGACACGCGCGACTCCAATCGCGCGACTGCAACCACATTAGGCCATTCATGTTTCAAAACCTTCTTGTCGGCTACTGCGTTCTTTGATACAGTGAGATCTGCAGTTGAACGGATGTCTGTTTGGAGATTGATGGTTGCATTTTGAGACTGTTCGAGTGAACAGTTTTTCTCCGAACCGTCCGAACCATCACTGATTTCAATTGCGGGAGGAGTTTTTGTAGCTGAAGACTCTTCTGCAATGCCATTCTGAGTGGTCGGCCGAATAGAAATTCCGGTATTTTCAGCCCATGTCTGTCGTTCGAAGCTCTCGCTGTCGCAATTCTCCTGAGATGTGATGATTTCTACTATTCGTCCTTGAGCCACGGACGAATCCTTCATAAACAGTGAATTACCGTGATGTTATTGATGGATGCAGGACTGCAAAACTCGATGCTTTGTACTTACCAGCTGTGTTCCATCAATGGACTTTTCCTTTGCGAGAGCAATCTGTAAATGTTTGCTATCGGGCTGCGGAGACGGATATTCGGGCGATGGCCTATCTTCAGAAGAGATTACTGTCCCTGGTTTTTCAGCAGCCGGTTTCTGATTCTGCTCGCAGTTCGGATCAGACACCGGTGCCTGCGAAACACGACTGATCGATTCGTTACGGGGTGAGGGCGATCGGGATTTCTTGGCCTGAATTTTCATTAGCTTGTCATGCTTTATGTCAACCTCGATATTTCCATGGCAAGCGAGAAAACTCGGCTCAGGTTGTGTTTGAACATCATCAATCAGTTTACTTTCTACATGAGTCTTCGTTACTTGGTCTGGCCGATCACTTGATGCACTCCGGCGGTTGGAAAAGGCACGAAAACGCGGTGTATTCAAGAGACGGTCCGATCTTTGCGACGATACAATTATGTCGCCATCAGCACTGCCTGAGAATTGACGGGGAGCATTTTGCGTTCTAATTTCTTCAACGTGATCTGATTGGTGGAATACTTCATCCTCGACCTTCACGGTAAACAAACACAAATACAATTGACACAACGAATCACGCCGAATTTTTGCCCAATGTTATCACCGCTGAGAAACTGTTGTCTTGTGAACCTCTTCCCTCTTCAACGCCGATGAATTGGGCTAGTACTGTGCGCTTCGTCTGCGATAAGGATTGTGTCGCATTAAATATTATATTGGCGCACTACCTATACATTTTCTCCAGCATAGGTCAACCTAATATTCAGTCGCGCGGGTGAATTGAATATGAGTGCATTGTCCATATTCAAGTCCAACGCAGCGTTCTTTATTCAGACCAAACTCACTTTTGACGTAATAATTGAATCCTCGTGCCAGATCTCAGCTGTTTGGAGGCCAAGATTTGATCCGTCGCGGCCAGCGAAAAACGACGTTAGCATATTTTCGGCTACTAGAACCTAAATATTTTGACGGTCGTAAATGGCCTATTGTCTTCTTATATTGCGATCAGATTACCCTTTCTTCTTGGGAGAAATCGTGCATTGAATACGTCGATCTGTGGCTGTCGGTAGTGACTGCACGCGGACGCCGGTATTCAAATGGCGTGCATAAATCTCCCCTTCCGGTTGTTTCTTTACCATTCCAATATCGCAGTGGCTTACTATTAATCCTCCTAATCTCCGGAAAATTCTGTGACTGCAAATATGTTGAACGTTGAAATCGCCCTATGAGAATTGAATGAATTATTTACTCTCTGCAACATCAAAATATGTCTTTGCCTTCTCCGCAGAATCGCTAAAGCTACGGTCAGGATTTATGTGCTCATGAATCCTCTTCATAATAAAATCTACAAAAGTCATGCCTTCCGTTCTTCTCTTCCGGTGTCCCTTTTATGCTCCCAAGGTGAAATTTCGTGTCGATTTTGACAGTTTGGAGGATAAGATCTATCTCCGAAATGGGAATTTTCAAATCTGGTTTGGTCTTGGTAGTAAATCGCAGATTTCGGCGGATAGTGTCCATGTCGCGACCAAGTATTGCGACTTGAGCTGCCATTAGAATCCGGAAGAGAATTGCGATGCTGGAATTTCATAATGTTCATGATATACGATATTGAAAGTCCATTGCCTTGAAATGTCCCACTTTGGTAACGAGAATCAATACAATCTAGTAGCCAGATAAACAACTAGTTAGTTGTAAGATACTTCAGAAGTCATTCTCACATCAAATTGACAACGTTGCCTTGAACTTCTGGAAGACGTTTTCATTGGGTAACTCGATCGCCCGGTTACTGCTCGCTTTTGTTTATCGTCCACTTTTTTCCATCGATCGTAAAACACATTTTTAAGATCCTTTTTGCATAGTCATACAGAAGTGTGCATTCAAGTAAATTTCAATTCAATAACAAATACTTACCTCTCGAAGTCTTTGGCGTGATTGCAGTCGAGATAGCGCCCTCGATTCGATATTTTCCGCAGTATTGTCTAACGGCGATACCGCCGAAGATATTCCGCTCTCTATGGTCTGAACGAGTAAAAGTGCAACATTTCTTGATGGGCCTTGGGTTTGTTATAGAGTTACGGGATATTGGTGAGAATACTCACATCTGCCACATCGGATGTTGGCGTGCTATCAGCTCTTTTGGAAACTTTCTGCCAGTTCCAGTTGAGCGAAGTCAGGTGCTAGATGAGAAATGCATTCAATTCGACCTGGCCTATTTACAATAGCATCTCTCATCAGGATTACCCTTTCGTTCCGCTCCATGAAAAACGTGTCTAGATTTTCCCTGATCCCGGTTAATTTGTAAGTGGAATCTGATTGACGTCCAAAATTGAAACCCTATCATACATGAAATTTATAGTTATATATATATCAAATTCAATCTTTATGGATGCAACGGAGGATGTGTCGGCTAAGCGATCAAATCTCAAATAATGAGGAATAATCGACAAATCGTCGTGTCTTTTAACACCCAGCACACATAACAAGAACTTTCGTACGATTAAAATTATAATATTCTCTGCAGTCTGCACATATACTACGATCTTCGAATATTATCTAATAAAAACTATTAATCAAACGGAAAGTATTTCAATTGTCACCACGGCAAGATTTGTCGCGTGCATAATAGGCCTAAAATACCAAATCCCTATATATAAATATAAAAGCCCAAGAAATGGCCTCTTCATTCCTCTTTCACCCTCAACTGCCTAAACATTCATACGCAATTATTTCGGTATTTTAAACTCGAAGTGTATATACCTCTTTTCATTACTATTGATAGACATAAACCTGTTTGCGTTTCCATAATATTTTGTTTCAAACTGAATAAAATATTACCGAAGCCGGCGAACTTTTTACGTTTAAAATAATTATCGCTGTCACGTTGATGAATTTAGAGAATTTTTCTTATACCATTTCAATTTCGCCAATTTAGTCAATTGGCATACATATTTTATTTGGATGAAATCCGAAATCATTTCAAACTAACAATTTCCATTGGACCCGATACCTTTCCTAACTCATCAATATTCAGATACTTTCGCTACCGTCTGATCGACGTTAAAAAAAGGTAATTTACACGCGTAGTTTATATGTACCACCAACGATTATTCCAAACGAATTGAACATTGGTCAGAGTAGATTTATAGATAAGCTCACCATGGATTCATGATTTTCAGCTTCTGTAGCCTGAAATCGATATAAATGTATTCCAATTCCAAACTGACAAATAATTATTTAGATCTTACCATTTGTTTTGATTCAGGAAGGCTGTTCCCAATCTACACAGTATTCGAATGTGATAACATATATTCCCAAAAGTGCTGTAGAGTTTATATTTCCTATATATACTGCATTAATATTACTCAGCTGCTAATATTAAATATTAGCATTATTTTCCACAGATGACCATATGTGCGTAACTATACGTGTAGGCAAGCTACAGTCAGCGATATTTCCACATTGATGCCAGTATGGGAAATGAAATATGTTTTTGAAGTTTGCAGCTCTAGCGTTTTAATATTTCAATAAGCTCCTGCAAACACAGAATACGCGGGTACCCTAATCACTTGAACGATATAAATAAATATGCATAAATCTTTGAGTCATATAAATTCTAGAAATGAAGTATAGACTATACTCCCCTTTCCTCAATGCTACCAGAACGCCTGCTATTAGATTGTAGACGTGTTTTCGTAGTTGCAATAATGATTTCGAATACGGTGATCTAATCTCTAGCTTATAGATCGACTGAAACATATGAGCGTAAGTCCTTCGCGGCAATATAGTTGTTCTCTGCCGGACGAATTACCCGTCACTAAAATACTTTCTCTCCAAGTACACTTAAACGAATTGTTTCTGGTACTCGTCTCACACGTTCCCGTTGGTGAAAGCGTATAGATGACAAAACAAATGTTTCTTTTCTACGTTTACCGCAGACATCAATAAACGATTACTCGCCTCCTGCATATGGAATCGCGAACTTGAAGTTCCTCTGTCATACTTTGCAGCGACTGTAATTAATGTGATAGACATCGAAGTAGCGATAAAAGTCAGAATAAATTGATAATTCTTAATTTGTTAATCCTAGTTAATTTGATAATTTGGCAAAGCGGCGAAGAAGGCTAGATACTTTTAGATGCAGACCATCGTGGAAACCAATCGTCCAAATCTTACTTGTAGCTTCATCAACAACAACAACAACAATACAAACAACAATACCCAATGACATCCCCGTTTGCTACTCTGATGATCCACAATGCAAAAACCATAGCCGCTCAAAAATGGACAATGCATTGGACGTTGCATAAGCATTGGCTTCACTCGGAAGCACACGACTCACTATCCAGACATGGGACGATTACTTCACATCACACGATTACGATTACAGCAAAATCTCACGAAAAAGTAGTCAGGATTATTCACTGTTAAGCTTTGTTTTTCTTCAATTTTGACTTGGACACATATTGGAAGACTATACATAACAATTGCGGTGAGAATGCCTCATGAGATAACAATTTCCTTTCTGTGACGTCATTTGCTCTTTGCGTCACGATATATTCATTGCCCAATTTATTACTCATGTTTTTTGTCTCCAACGATTTTCAGTCCATAGCTACAACCCCCCCTAACAACGGTGTATAAGAGGATGGCTATATGGTGGCAGATTCAAATGTTGCGTAAAGAATTGCGAAAAAACGATTGTTGCCCGTTTCAAGTAGGTTAGTAGGTAGGGTTACCATACGTCCTCCTTTAAGAGGAGTTGTCCTCTTTTTTGACAATATTGAAAGTGTCCTCTTTTTTCAGAAAAAGTATTAAAATGCCACGAAAAAGTCGATTTTTAGACATAATTGGAAAGTAGAATTGTAGAATAGTGGATAATGCGGGAGTCGATCGCATCTCAACATAGGGTAACCCTATTAGTAGGCCCATATGAGAAAAAGATAAAGTGAACATAAAATTCTGCCACTATTAATAATAATGCTTCTCGTATTTGAGTATACGTATCACGTTCACGTATATGCCTATTGCCTACAATCCACTATACAGATATTGGGTGCTGTCGCTACGACGTTGGTTACGAGTAACGGCAAAGAACAACTCGGTTATGATTTATATCAGCTCATCAGCTGTCGTTGATTTTTAATGTTTCGATGCCGAAATCGTGTTTATTTGGCGAGTATAAAAATTTAAAATGTTTGTCCGGGTTATATATACTGTTGTGTATACAATACATACTACTCGCCAAGCAGCATCGTTCAAACTGCGTTTAACTAAGCATAACGAAACATCAATAATTACGATAGGCCACTATTTGAAAATGGCAGAGTGGGGATATTATCCTCTTCTTGCGAGGTAGTGGTGTCTGGTGTGTATTAATCACCTGACATGCGGCATGACGCTGGTACACTACAACATACACCCGTGTACCACCCGTGATCTACGGGTGTAAATATACACCCATGGTACACGAAACCAGACCATACCTCAGACTTACACCACAAATTAATCGGAATGACGCTTGCACGTAGCGATTAGCATTCTTCCGGATCAACTAACTTTTCCGCCTAAAATGCGTCCCGTCACATGATTAGCATTCCCCCGGATCAGCTAACTTTGTAATCTTCGCCCTCCATAGTCACGTATAGGATTTATAACCGCGATATAACTCTGAGTTAGGTTCTGTTTTCGTGTAACACCTCCTTTTCGTTAAGAGTGTACTGTACAAGCCTACATACTACAGTATCGAATATATATTTACTACGTGTGGATAATTCGTTACACAATGACAAGCAAAGCTTGACTTGCGATGTGTTAATGAGCAGAGGAGTTTGAAGTCATTGTCCGCACGCCGAATTCGAATGGCCATGTTCTTGCAATCTGAGCCCCAGAACAAATGCGACCACAGAGGAAAATGACGTTGCCCACTCGATGAAATCATGAATTATGGGTAATCTACCTGTGCCGAACGCTGACATTCCACAATCCACAGACGCTTGCCCGATGCATCACTGGATTCGTTGCCCGGTGATGCTCGAGTGGTATCATATATGTTTCGTCGGCACAACAAATCTCATTATAATGCTACCCTAATACATGTAGTTTGCTTCCGAAAATCAGGGATATCTAGAACTAGATATCCCTGCCGAAAATCACGTAATTTTGAATATGCATAGCTACATCTGGCCGTCATATATAGGATCAGTGAATCGTGATTGCAATAATAATGATTTGTAATAACTAGGACGATTTTTTTACATGTCAAAATGAGTCAAAATTCTGACAAAATTGAAGTGTTAGGTCAAAAATTGTCAAAATTGTTTACAAAGTCAAAAGTTTTGACTCCTCCATATCGTTTGTATCGTAGATTTTTCTCTGTTGATGAACTTATCATTTGATATTTTATCGCTTGTAACCTACTTTATAGGCCTACCGTTGTAGACGGCCCATTGTCTGCTCATTGTGAATCATAGGCGGTCAAATGAAACAAATAGGTTGACATGGTCTTATGGTCAACGTACCGCATAACATCCTAACTGAAGCAAGACTGCTTGGGCATTGCATGGTTCTTGTATCAAGAAGCGCATGATGGAAAATTGTGTTGTAGACCAGTGGTTCTCAACCGCCGGTCCGCGATGACTTTAGTGTCGGTCCGCCAGGTACATTACAATGTTATATCTAAATTTCAAGATGCAATATTTTGAAGGCTTGTCTAATTGATAAAATAAATAATGCATCAAATTTTAAACTGAATCAAAACTTCGTGAGGTAACATTAGGTCTGGAAACATGTTCTATTTGACTTGAAGTTCAAACCGTGCCATTTGACAACATGCGAGCGACAAGTATACAAGCTTACTCACTAAACCGCGCAGTTTGCGCGATCATTCGTTTTCGATTAATTCATTTTGTGCGGGACGGAACTGCCGTATCTCAATCCCCGCAATTGGAGCGGGGCTGAGCTTCAAGAGGACCTAAAATTATTTCGTGAATGAACATAAATTACTGAGTATTAACTTTATCCAACTTTTTTCAAATTTTTCCGCGCCCTGCGCAATTTAGTGCCACTAACTGTCTTGATTATTGGGTGCCATTCCCTCAAGAAACACACGTGATTTATAGACATATGCATTTCAGCGTCAGTCAACGCACCAACATATAGTAAAGTTTAGGCTAACATGGAACTACAAAAAGTGTGTCAAAACATTCGACAGAGAGAAAACCTTGCTCGAAAACGACTGTCCTTTGTTGACCGAAAACCTCCATATATCTATATGTCTAATTGTCCATAGGCGCCTAAATGACCGGCGCCGAATCTCGCTGTCCTCATAATCTGTACCCCACAGGACAAGTTATTTGCGAGTGAAGAAATACCGATTTGGAATTGTGTGCGTCTTTTAGTTTAGTACGCTTGGCGATTTCAATATCTATTCACTATATAACAGACGGCAGATGGTCGCGAAATGATGACATAAAACGAAGTAAATTATTCCAACAGCCCCACCCGAATATGTTTAATTATTATTTAAGTGCCCTAAATTTTCCAAGAGAAAATCTGATAATTCTGACAGGATAAAAATTTATAGCAACAAATATGCAATTACCAATATTATTGACCGATTCAGTCACAAAATATAAAAAAAATGTTCGCGCTTGATGCGATTAGGCTACATAAACTCTCTGTTTGCACTGAGTAAAATGAATGTGCTCACAAGTCCTGTTGCAAACATCCATCCAACTATCGGGGCGAAACCCCCAGAAGTTTGGTTTATCACCCTGTGGGTTGCTCATGACCAACGTTTCTTTGGGGGTGGGCTGAAGAAGAGCTTATTTGGGCCTGATTTTGTGGATGGCCACGGTCAGGTATAGCTGTTGTCGGGTGCTCAAGTGCGCCGTATTGTATTCGTAGTAGCCAGAGCAGCTAGCCTACGTCTGGTGTGGTAGTGGGCAATGAGCAAGGTAGCACAAGATGCTTCGACTCCGAAACACTTCTTCTCTCGATATTGTCGAAGAGAATAATACTATTCGAGTTAGCGTGGACGATTAAATCCACGGCCTTCGGCGCGAAAGACTGTAAACGACTCTCGGCGGTCACGTTTATCTGGGCAAGGCAAATTTACTTCGACTCGGCAGTCTCGATCACTATCGTAAAATTACATGGATGGTGGATGCCATCATGAACGTAATTAATTGGGTTCAAATCACCCTCAAATTATCACTCTCCAGCAGTGGCGAGATAGCGCATGCAGTGGTATAATCCGCGGCTGCAACACCTAGGGTGCGGGTTAGAGTCCGACCGAGGCGACTTCAGAATTCCTGAATCTAGGCTCCTCCTCGCCACCTCATACGAGTAAGTGGTGTCTTACAAGGAGCCTAAAAATGGTCCGTGCGGAAAAATGAAGAATATCATAGTAGTCGACAAACACCATGAATACCACAAAACAAACAAAACTCTCCAGCAATTGCAATAAAACGTTTGTATACTTAATTTAGATTGATTTCATATTGAAAGTCCGCCGGTCTGCCAAATATATTTTTCAGTTTTACCGGTTCGCGAGGTGAAAAATGTTGAGAACCACTGATGTAGACAATATTGTCAGAATGAAGCAACACGGTGTACGCACAACGCCAGTGTTGTCAGCCGCCAACTGCTGCTGTTGAACTTCCTTTCTATATTCTTGGCAAGCTACTTAATAAGGACAGACACTTTCTACCCGAGAATGTAGAAACGTACTACAACAAATTTTAATTATTTCTACCATAATACGTGGTGTAACTACTGGAATTTTTCATAGGGCCAGATTTCGTTAAAATAAAGTCTTTTCATGTAAACATTTGTCAGTTTTTAGGTCAAAAACGTTTTTTCAGGCAAAACTACTTCCTAAGAACAGACAGTTCCAACCAGAAATGAACATAAGTATAGTATAATTTTAACATTATGTGCGAAAACATCTAATTTGCATACGTGAGGTCTAAATTTGGTCAAATCTAATTTTTTTTAAATAAAAAATGTCAAAATTTTGACATTTTGGGTCAAACTTTTTCGTATTCTTGGCAAAAAAAATCCCCCCAGTAATAACTAGTGTACATTTAAAACAAATCGTGCAGGCCAAGGGGCGGTCGATTGACTTATTCATCGTATCGTTTCGATTCATTCCCTTTTTAATTTTCACAGTATATCAAAAATAGCATAATAAAATTATGATGAAAACTCACATGTTTAACACATTTTTGGAATTGAACCAAAATTTAGAATTTAGTCGCCAAATATCCCAACTATCACTACGTATGCAGGCGAGGTAAACTTGCTGATAGTCGTCGGGTGTGTGTGTGTGTTTGTGTGTTTGTGTGTGTGTGTGTGTGTGTGTGTGTGTGTGTGTGCGTGTGCGTGTGTGGAGGGAGCGAGGTACACTTTGCTATGGGCGCACCAAAGAGAAAAAGTGAAACATAGAGGCCTTTTTGAAGATTGAGGTTTTTTTTTACAAAACCTACCCATAGGCAGAGGTGGTCAAAGTAGTCAAGAAAGCTACTCAAGTAGAAGTAGCGACTCAAAAATCTACTCAATTACGAGTAGATGTAGTCTTTTTGAAAACAGCCCAAAACTACTTGAAGTAGTAATAGATTTGACCGAATTTAAATCTACTCAAGTAAGTAAGTACTTGTGAACTGTCAAAAGCTGCAAATTGAACTATGCGAAAGGTGCAGGGTTTGATTCATATTGATGCAATCCAGGAGGTATAAATTTTCGACTATATACTAATCCTCTGTTTACTCGAACACTCTGATTTAGAAAATATTAAGGTATGGCGCCCTCCCCCGTAGATTGGTCGAAGAGCAATACGGAGAAGCAATACTAGTCCATCCTCAAGATTACCGGACTACGACTGACCTATCGATCCCGCCTTCCATGACATGATGACACTCCATTATTGTCGCTTGCTTTTTTCTATACTGTCTTCTTTACTTTTCACTCAGTTTGCCTGCCTTCTCTTTACATCGCCTAGGCCGAGGTGGGTGTTTGATTCCATAGACTACTCCAAGTCGCTTCGACACCATCCTATCTTTTCATTGTATC
This sequence comes from Botryllus schlosseri, assembly GCF_051294905.1. NCBI lineage: Eukaryota > Metazoa > Chordata > Ascidiacea > Stolidobranchia > Styelidae > Botryllus > Botryllus schlosseri. The sequence goes on along the minus strand of NC_137249.1, from coordinate 8,771,116 downwards.
GCATTTTGTGGTGTATTGAACTGATAAAAATTCCTCATAAAACAATGATGAAGTTGTGTCACATACGGTGTTAACACTTTACGCGATTAGTAAACGTTAATAAAAAATATGGCTGATCCTAAAAATGCCATATAGTGTAGCTTTATTTTCGGAAAATAGAGGAATTACTACACTCGCTTCTATACTTCAACATGTATGTTCTCCAGACAAAAGAACTGAAATTAATTAGAACTCAAAGTATCATAATGGGAATTGAAAGAGAAATATCAATACTACGTCTAAAAAGCGGAAAATATATTTCATATCTTTCGTCCAGAAAGTTTCAACAGTGGTCAGCTAAAACAGGTGTAAAGCTTTCTGATTGGAGGATTAAACTACTTCTATTTGGCAAACTAAAAATAGCGAAAAGTAAGTAAGTAGATCACAAAATATTACGAAGTAGAAGTAGCGTGAAATCTGATCTACTTAAGTAAGTACCCAAGTAGCGGAAAACTACTTCAGTACTTCAAAAAGTAGAAGTACTTCGTTACTAACCATGACCATTGACCACCTCTGGTTATAGGCCTATATGCAGGCCGTGTTATTTTTGGCATTTCAGTAGCCAGATGCCAAAACTGCCAAAAATAAAAATTTGAAAATGCCAAAAATAAGCAATTTTTGGCATATGCCAAAAATAACACGGCCTGCCTAATAGTGTATTTCGTTCATGGTGTTGTGTTAACAGGACCGCGTTACAAGCGAGAAGAGCGTTTGTGAAAGGCAGGTTTCTTAATCTGGGTCCAGCCCACCCATTAGGGGTGAAAGCATGGTGTCCTAAATGGCGTGGGCACAGCGACATTGAACGGCTGACTGCATTTGGTTTACGTCATACTTTCCATTTGTCGAAAGGCAATTTTACGACCATTTTTGACCGGCTTGTCGAGCGCTAAATTTGATAAAACGGGTATCAATGAGAAGCTGCCGCAGTACTGATTATTAAAATATAAATTATATTCTGCTCATGGAACTGGAACCCCCAAAATCAACCACGATTTTTGCATTGTGATCGAGTTGAACATTGTAACGCAACCAACTGTCTGGCTATTTCTGAGCTGCATAGTCTCGTTTTGCCAGACAGTCTTGTTGCGTCAATGTTCTTAAACAAGCTAACCTTCCCAGGACTCTTCCATGCGAGTTGGTAATATTAAAGCCACCTGAAGTGACAAAAGTCCTCCGAAAATATATTGGTAGACTGAAGGATAGATGATAGTCACGCTACTAAATAGGATGTGTTGAGAGGATGACACTGGTGAAGTGATCTCTATTCATGATGCATGGAAGCCGGTTCGGCCCTCCAAAGATTTTGAAGCTCTGAAAACCTTTTGTGGATGACTGGCAACATTCTGTCCCTCAACGGCTACCGATATTTCCCAGATTCGCTGGGCGAGAAGTGAATTTAGGAGAAACTTAGCTGACCTGAGTTTGGAAGCACTGTTAAAGTGCAAACGATTTAAGCCTATTCAACAGCTGTAACAATCAGCTGTTGAGCGTGTTTGTTAGGCTTTTCTTTTTTTTTTTTTTTGCTTATTGGCACCGATTCCGATGGATACTGCACATTTTGTGGTTTCGTTTGATATTATTAACCTATGAAATCGTTAGGTTTTTTCTTCTTCTTATTGATTGTTGACACTGATTATACGTGGGTGCTGCACATTTTGTGGTGTATTTCGACAAACTAGCCCAAATAAAGCGTTTTTGTGACTAATTCGAGGCTGAAACTATCTATTGAGAGGACGATGCCAAAACTGCCAAAAATAAAAATCGAAAAATGCCAAAAATAAGTTATTTTTGGCAGTTTTGGCATATGCCAAAAATAACACGGCCTGCCTATATGTCATGTTCACATTGATTCTTGTTTATCACATCAATGACATCATAGACCACATTTTACATTTTATGTCTTGAGCGGATATAATAATAATAATAATCGTGAGAAAATGTGAGAAATGTGAGAAAATGTGGCGATGCAAAATAAACATTGTACCGATAGTCATTGGCGCTACAGGGGTCGTAAGCAAAAAACTCATGAGACATATCCGACAGATTCCGGGTAACGTTCGATTCGACATGATCCAAAAGATCACGTTATTCGGCACTGTGCATATTCTTCGGAAGGCGTTGAATGCACCACTGGACTAAAATTATACTAGTGAATCACAGCATCATTTCTGTAATTTCGATTCTTCATTTTCAATCATCTCTACCTCTGCTCTGTAACCCTTGCCAATTCTTCATCTACTGCAATTCTGTAATCTGACTTAGAATCCATGTATTGCATAGGAATAACAATTTGACTGCATTACTGAAATTTAAAAAAATTTACTCCAATCTCGCCATTTTCCTTTGGGTGCAGGTTGCTCCCCGGATTATGTGTGTATTGACCAGTTTCTTACTGTGAATAAAGAATATAATAATCGATGAGTTATATTTTTCATCTGAACAAGTCACACACAATGTACAATGTGATAAGACACAATGCGATGTCATGAAGAGATAGGAGGATGTAGAACGACACGTATCAGTAGCGATCCTTTACTCTATCATCCACCTCGGCCTAGAGTGCCCGATGTCACAGTTCTTTTCGATGTTGATTTTTTGAAGCCGCGGCCTTTTCTACTAGTTTTTTCCATTCCTTGTGAGTGCTTTCTTTAGTCTGGTCTTTTTCTGGACTTTTTTGTCGCCGTAAGAACGGCAACGGCGGGGGAAGAGGAGCCCAGATAAACCTCCGACGGAAATCGAATCGGGTCCGCCAGATTTGTAGGCGCTTATCGTCACCAATCATTGGGTTATAATTTTCATCTGAACAAGTTACACACAATGTACAATGCGATAAGACTCAATGCGATGTAACGAACAGATAGGAGGATGTCGAATGACACGCATCAGTAGCGATCCTTTTCTGTAACATCCACCTCGGCCTAGAGACAGACAGACAGACAGAAGTTTATTTCCAGGTGTAAGAAAGTAATGCTGTGAAATGGTGGCCAGCGATACGCAGAGGTGGTCAGTAACGAAGTACTTCTACTTTTTGGAAGTACTCAAGTAGTTTTGCTCTACTTCTGGTACTTACTCAAGTAGGTTGTTGTTGTTGAGTATGATTTGATTGGCGATTTTAACTCAATGGTTTTGTTCGCCATTTTCGTGATAACTGTTCAGTGTTCATGCATTAGATGACTGCATTCGTTGATAGAGTGAAATCTATTACATCCTTGAAGAGACGTACGTCTGTCAGTAGTACTTCCAATCTCATTGGTACTTTGAGGTGCGAGCATTTGTTAATTAGCGCTTTCCTTTGGCGACGGTACTTTCGACAGTACATTACGTAGTGTGATACGTCTTCTAGTTCATTACACCACTCGCAATTTGGAGAATCCGACAAACCAATTCTGTTGAGATGTGCTCTTAATCCACAATGCCCGGTTTGTAGGCGGAATAAAATTGACTGGCTTTTCTTCGGCATTTCAAAGAGACTAACAGCTGAATAAACATCGGGAACAAACTTTTTGAAATGTTCTGCAGTTTCGGACCCTGTAAATCTCGAGTTCCACTCTTCATATACATGTGTTCGTATGATTTTAATGATTTCCTTCGAAGTCAGGCTTGGCTCGTCGTCTTGTAGAGCAGGTGAGCCGGCTTCCGTTTTCGCTAGGAGATCTTCTTTCTCGTTCCCGTGAATTCCGCTATGTCCAGGAATCCATACCAATACGACACCGATTCCTCTTCCTTTCAATGCGTGGATGCCTTGCACAATCTTTCCGATAAGGTGATGAGACTTCAATTCCATTTCCTGGATCGCTTGAAGGGCACTTAAGCAATCAACAAGTAATAGAATGTCCTGATGCGCATTTCCATTCGCCCAGTCTATTGCCAGTTGAATTCCAACAAGCTCGGCGGTAAATGACGACGAGTTCTTTCCCGACGATTTTGCTCCGTATATACTTTTAGAGATATAAAACGCCCCGGCGGCACCTGCTTGGCTTTTCGCTCCATCTGTGAATATTTTCAAGAATCCTTCATCATATGTGCCATTGATATACTCGTAGACAATTGTTGCCGCCCGGGTTGACCTTTCACCAATAGTTTTGTAATGTTCATATCGACAGACGCCTTCTTCACATTCCATGCCGATATGGGTGTGGGTGTAGGAATATGGTCTTGGCACAACGTCAATTTCATATCTATGAAGCCATCCCATGTTGATATTTGATTGAAACTCCTAAAAGTTTTTCGCTTTGGCCAGCATTCTTCCCATGAGGACAATAAAAGTTGGTCTCTCCATGGGTGATTTAGATTTACCATTATCGCATGCCTGAACTTCATGCATAAGAATCTGTGTCGTAAATCCAATGGCATTTCCCCGCATAGTACTTGTATAGCGCCGACTGGAGTGCTCTTCATTGCTCCACAGCACAGTCGTAGTGCCTTACTTTGCAATATATCAATTTTTTTCAGCCACGTGCGTGAACCGCAGTAGTATGCCTCAAAGCCTTATTCTATCAGTGACCGTATTAGAGTTCGGTACAAGATAAGCATCGACTCGAGTGGTGATCCCCAATGAGTACCTGAAATCATTCGTAGAAAGTTAATACGTTTCATACACTTTTTATGTAAATTGTCAATGTGGTAGCGGTATGTCAATCTCCGATCAAAAGTGATTCCAAGATATTCCACTTTATCTTTAACTGGAATCATATGAGAATTATATATCAGCTCGACGTTTTCGGTCTTCCGTCTATTGGTAAAATGAACTGCGACCGTCTTAGCAGTCGATACCCTCATACCCCATGTATTGCTCCAGGATTGGAGATTTTCCAGATCCTTTTGCAGAGAACTTGTTATTGACTGTACATTCAAACCAGATTCCCAAAAAACTAAATCATCAGCAAATAAGGCTTGTTTAGAGGATATGTGTTCCGGTAAGTCATTTATCATAATGGAAAATAATATTGGGCTGATGACACTCCCTTGGACGATGCCGTTCTCCACAAAATATTTCTCGGATAGCTGTGACCCTACGCGAACTTGTGCAGTTCTCTCGGAAAGAAAGGATCCTAGCCAGCGCAGCATCTTTCCTCTTATGCCCATGTGGAACAATTTTGCGAGCAATCCTCTGCGCCATACCATGTCATAAGCTCGTTCAAAATCTACGAATATCGCAATCACGCACCTTTGATTTGAGACGGCCTTATCTATATCATCGTGCACTGCTGTTATATGATCACGAGTACTTCTACCAGGTCGGAAGCCCGATTGGCATGCTGGGGATAGGATGTTATGCTGAAAAAGGTACCATTTCAATCGTTCTGCAACCATTGTCTCCATAATTTTGGACAGGTGACTGGTGAGGGAAATTGGCCGGTATGAGGATGCCACCTCATTTGGTTTGTTCCCTTTGAGAATCGGTATGACGATCGAGTGTAACCAATTTTCTGGAACTATACTTGTGCCCCACGATTCATTATATAGATTCAGCAAATGTAGCAGCGCTGTGTCGCTCAAGTGTTTTAACATAGTATAACTGACCTTGTCACAGCCAGTTGCCGTCGATTTCTTCCGTGCTATCGCCCATTGCAATTCCCACATTGTAAAAGGAGCGTTTATCTCGTCGTCAAAGTTCAAGTGTAATGGTAATGCTTCAAATGTATTTTCCTCGTAGTATTTCCTGTGTGACACAAATGGTTCCTGGAGATTTCCATCGCTACTTATGTCATAATAGCAGTCCGCTATCAAATCCGCTTTTTCTTTGTCTGTCGACATTATGTTATCTCCGTGTTTTAGTGGCGGGATATGGAAACTGGTACGTTTACCCGAAAAGGCATTTGCCATCTTCCACATTGTTTGCAAATTCGTTGTTTCCCCCAGGCCTCCACAGAACTGTTTCCAACTTTGTTTTTTGGCTTCCTGGATAGTTCTTCGGCATTTAGCTCGCTGAAGCTTGAAACTTACAATTTCCTTCAGATTGAAGGACCGTTTCATCTTTAAATATGCCACCTTTTTCAATCGTACTGCTTTCGCGCATGCGTCGTTCCACCACGGCACTGGTTGTTTTCTATTTGGTTTATCACCAACCAGAGGTATATTGTGTCTGGCAGCTGCAAGTATTGATTCCGTAATGTAATCGTTTCTTTGATTTACGTTTCCAATCCCAAGATCAAATTCGTGGAGGGTGTCGTCAACGTGTGAGGAAAATGCTTTCCAATTTGCTTTTTTGAAATTCCACCTTGGTATTTTCTGGTTTAATGACCGATCCGGTATACAGTCGAAATATGTCATATTTACGTAATGATCACTCCCGAGAAGTACGTCCGAGACGAATGTGCTGCATCTGTGGGCAATGTCCGACGAAGCGATGGCCAAATCAATTAAACTCCATCGGTGTTGAGCATTAGCGGACAAATTGATTCTTGTTGGAATCTCCGTGTTAAGAATAGTAAAGTTGCACTCATTTACTATCCTATCAATGTCGTTCCCTCTTCTGTTGGAGTAATGAGACCATGTGTAATGGTGGGCGTTGAAATCCCCCACCATGAGAGATTTCCTTTTGCATTCATGCATGAACCGCAACGACATGCGTTGGGTGTTTGGCGGGGCGTAAACATTTACAAACTTATATCGACCAATGTGAAATATTTGCGTTTCTAGTCCATTATCGTCCTCAACCGTACGCTCGGTAAATGCAATGTTATTTTTGATAAATGTTGCTAATCCGCCCCCTTTTATATTTCGATCCCTCCTTTTGAGCGTGTACCCCTCCAGATTTGGTTTATATTTATCAACAAGATGCGTTTCCTGTATCATGATTATATCCGGTTTTCTAGCGCAAGACGATATATAGTTTTTAAATTCCGGCAATTTCCGATATAATGACCCACAGTTCCACTGCATCACAACCATACCTTTTCCCTTTATGTTGAACATTCCCCAGCGTTTTCCCTCAAGTAAAAGCATTCTGACACGATATTCACAATGTCTGCTTCTTCTCGATTTGCGGCTGCTGCTAGCACTTTTTCGACCACTTCCGCTATGAAGGAATAGAAGCTCCATCGGTTTGTCTGGAGATTTCTGATCAATATTGTTGCCTGCTGTTCCGTTAATTCACATCGTGGGTTACTTTCATTACTCTCTACTACTTGATCAACTTCTTGATCGCTGTTACCTTGATATGATTTGTTCCATGGTACTTGTTGGGCTGTGGCAGCTTTGATCCTCAATTCAGCGTTACAGATTTTGGTTCCGCTATTTTCAAGGTGCCTCCCTTTTGTTGGATTCGCTCTCTTGGTCTTGTGAAATTGTTTCTTAGCTTCCCAATACGTTGTCTTTTTTTCGTTACGGATTTTTCGAATTACCTTCTCGTCTCGATACACACTACAACCGCCATACGCTGCACTATGATTGCCTTTGCAATTAACGCAGAACCGAGCCTTTTCGCATTTATCCCTTACGTGTTCCGAGCTGCCGCAATTTGGAGCATATTGCAGTTCCTCGACAATGTTTGGCGATGTGTCCGTAGTGATTACACTTGTAACATCGTCTTGGAGATGGATGATAAGGTTTAGTAAGGAACCTAAGATACATTATGTAGACGAAGTTTGGTGTTTCATCTGTATCAAATCCAACCAGTACCGACATACTCTCGACATATTTTTCCTGATCTGATTTTCTTTTCAACCTCTTTACAAATGTAGGCTTGCATGGAGTCATTTGTTGCAGAATCTCGGTTTCCGTTAGTTCCATTGGAACCCCAGAAATCACTCTTCTTGCTTTCGTGTTATCTATACGATACAATGTTGCCTTTATTGGTATGCTCTTGTCTTTGGATCCCAAGTCCTGACAATCCAACAGAGATTGCATCTGTTTTTTGTTAAAGCATTCCACTACTATGTCCCCATTTCTCAACACTCGGATATCTTTGTATGAGCCTATGAGTTCATTCAGCTGCTTGTTGACGAGAACCGGGTGATATGATTTCATGGTCCTTTTCGTTCCAGAGATATTGACGACGTGTCTTGATTCTGTCTGTTTCTGCTTTACAGAGTCCTCTGTCGCCCGTATTTTAGACATTAGTTCATTTTCAACGTCTTCCTCACGATCATCTATCGTCCTCTTGCTATTTTGCTGTCGCAAGCCCATGACCTCTTGCTGTTCACACATATTCGCCTTGTATTTCGCGTCGTATTCGGACGGCGCTCCCCTCCTAATTAGTTTAAATTGCTACGTTTGCTGCCGTTTCACGAGAACTGATAATGCGTCCGACCTTGCCGACGTCGACGGAACATGTGTACTCAAGTAGGTCTGATCTTAGCTACTTCCACTTCTACTTCGTAATATTTTGTGATCTACTTACTTACTTTTCGCTATTTTCAGTTTGTCAAGTAGAAGTAGTTTAATCCTCAAATCAGGAAGATAGCCTGGGCAATTTCGGGGCTGTTTTCACGGAGTATCTACATTCAATTTTCATAAAAGTTGAATAAAGCCCAAAATTTTCTTCGCGATTCGTGCTCAGTGTATACGGCGTAACCAGTATGATTTCACGAAAGTATCGGTGAATATATATTAGGTAGAGGGTTGGCGTGGTTCCGTTCACAACGCATTGTCGCCCTTCGCCGATGTGAAATATATGGCTCACCATAACGCTGCAAACTGATGTTCGCAATCTAGCATTTACTTATCGTATCGTAATCTAGCAGTAGGCCTACATGGCGTGTCCTAGTCTTGAAAAGTGGAATCTGACTTTCTTTTAGTTTTGGAGCTGTTTTAGCATACCACCTTTAAAAAATTCTGGATAAAGACATGAAATACATTTTTCACTTTTAGAAATAGTATTTCAATTTCTAGTATCAAATACTTTGAGTTCCAATTAACATCAGTTATTTTGTCTGGATAACATACATGTTGAGGTATAAAAGCAAGTGTCTTTAATTTCCAGAAATAAAGCCACACAATATGGCATTTTTACGGTACACTGTCTTTTTTATTAACGTTTACCAATCGCGCAAAGTGTTTACACCGTATCCTATACAACTTCTACGTATTGCTCTTCGACTAAACTACGGGCCTTATAATAGTGGGGAGTGCGCCATACCATGATATTTTCTAAAACGTGCTGTTCGATCAAATAGAAGATTAGTATCGCATTTTCATATCAATACTATCGTTTTCATCCTGTGACGCGGACTAATGCTTATGCTGTCGAACATTGAATACTTCCTGGTATGCATCAATATTAATCAAGCTCGGCACCTTTCGCATAGCTCAATCTGCACCTTTTGACAATCCATGCGAACGAATTACGATCGTTTTCACAGCTACTTACTTACTTGAGTAGATTTCAAGTCAGCCAATTCTACTTCTACTTCAAGTAGTTTCAGGCTGCTAATGGAAGAAGTACTTCTACTCGTACTTGAGTTGATTTTTTCGTCGCTACTTCAACTTCTACTTGAGTAGCTTTCTTGACTACTTTGACCACATCTGCGATTACCCCATGTCTGTCTACAATACTGTACATGTAGGACTGGGCGCTATTGTGCTAAATGGGCAAGTTTAGACGGATAATAATTACTATCTCTTCAAGTACCGGTATAAATTATCCGAAGGACATGAAAATAGCATCCTCATTTACAAATATTTTTTCAGTAAAAAAACACTAGATTTGCCGAATTTCGAAGGAAAATGCACTAGGATACTAGGTTAGGGTTACTATATTATTGTTTCACAAATTCCGGACGCTCTTCAGCGCCCACTAGCGGATTTCAAAATGAGGTATTAGCACATTGTCGATCAATATGACGTCCCCGCAGCAAAGCTTTATCTATCGACTAGAAGTGGTCACGATCCGGTTCAGGGGTATGTGATTTTGTGTTGTAACCAGGACCAAAATCATATTTTCAGCCGTGTACCACCTAAATGAACACTGATCTTGGGCCCACCGTACGGTAATCGATGCAACTTGTAGGGGCTTACTATATGCATCTGGTCGGTAAATAATTTGAATTAATCATGTCAATAATTTTGGTTCTTCCATATATAACTATATAATGTTGATCCTCTCTCCGCCCACATGATCAGAGTTAGCGTTAGAGCTAATGGAGGATGATGACTTCGAAAATGCAAGAAACGTATAATTGTACATCGTTAAGTCATATCCATGTCACAAACTGAGCTATATAAACCGAAAAGATTATTATCAGCCTGATGTCGGTGCGCACTGCACCACCGAGCTATATAAACACCCCACATCCTGTGGTTTACAGCCTCCTATGGTCGCAACTCAATTTCCAATTAGAAAATGTTCCGTGGCCCAGCTCAAAATTTGATGAGCTGATTACTATGATTAAAGGTCGGCTCATTTGCCCAGACTTACTCACGGTCTAATCTCACTGAGCTGATTACGTTCAACATATGCGCGAACTCGAGAATAAAGGCGAACTACCCAAGGTTTAGAACCTCTATCTTTGAATAAAACATCCAAACGGCCTAAACTGACTCTACGAATATACCGTTATCTTGTAATTGCGAGTACAATTAAATTATTTTTGTAAAGCAATGTAATTTTTATTTATTTTCGATCGCAGTTCTGGTGAGGGTGGTAGCCCCCCATATTAAAACCAATATACGCGATAAGAAATCGCGCGCAGCGCGAAAAAATTTCATGTAGCATAAATCTGCCCAAAAATAATATTGTTTATGTCGATTTACGAAAAAATTATGACCTGAAGCCTTCAAAATTCCGGACATTTAGGCGTATTTTAGAAATTCATCCCGGACGCAGTTTTAACAGTGAAATTCCGGACATGTCCGGGAAATTCCGGACGTATGGCAACCCTATACTAGGTCAAGTCAAAATACTCTGGATCTAGTGTAAAAACACTAGGAGCGGCACCACTGACCACAAACAACGACAACGCAGGCTATGTAAGTAGCCTATACCAATCACACACCACAATTAAGGGTTATAGGTATTGCAGTTGAACACAGCATGAAAGACGACAAACAACGCCAACGCAGCCTATGCAAGTAGCTGTCACATACCACAATTTAACGTAGCTATGGATGGAAAATACATAACACCTACATAAGTAAGGGAATGTATTTACTACCGAGCGAGATAGTGTAATGGTTATGCGTCCGGCTTCTCGAGCGGTAGGTCGTGGGTTCGATCCCCGGCCGGGTCATACCAAAGACTCCAAAAATGGTATCCGCAGCTATCCTGCTAGGCGCTCAGCAATCACGGATAGCATGATGGAGGAGAGAAAAAACGGGGGCGCAGACTAGATGACCTCATGGGGCCGTATCGCAACTCCGTCGCCAAAGCATCTCGATGGTGCAGGCGAGAAAGAATATCATATCTCTCTCTCTCCGCATTACGTATTTGCCGTCGCTACTATATAATTCCTACATGACTGTTGTATTCCGAAATCGATAGCGCGTTTCACTGTGCTGCGATAGTTCAATTGTTAGCGAATAGTGCATGAGGCAGATTCGTTTGTACCTCACCTGTCTATCGTTTCTCTGCGACGGCATTTTCTGTAATAAAGCCGAGTGTCACCTTCCTTGGCGATTTTGGAGGGGTTCTGGTGCTCTGATAGTGTTAATATTTGGATTTTTAGAATCAGTGTGACGATAGCATTTGATTGATACCAGTTATTATGAATTCCGAGCTATTTATGATGAATTGCATTGTCTTAGGTGAGGCATGCACGACCCGCCCGTGCCTCACCTGTGCCTCGCCTCTCCTTTGGCGCTGTATTTTTGAATAATAATAATGCAAATTGATGGTGTTGGGTAAAAAAATGTTCAAATTTCGTCATTTATGAACATCGATGTAAAGTATATCAATATAATCATCGACTCATGGAGGGTTTTCACAATTTTCACTCACTCACCCTGACGACAGGTGAGGCACTGCCTCACCTGCCTCATCGGACCGCGCGTCACTGCATGATCGTGACATCTAATATTGCATTTGAAATATCGGTAGGATCCGCGACGTACAAGGTATAGCAGGAGTTCCACCATGTTCCACCCACTGGCGTAGCAGCATATGCTGCCGCCCCTGGCTCTCGCTTAAAATGCCGACCCCCCCCCCCTATAAGTAGACCGCAGCAAATTTCGACAAATATTCATGTTCAAGCAGTCTTTTCAATTAAAATTAGTACAAATAATATGCCGCGCCTCAGTCTCGCCGTCTCAACGGTAATAAGGCCAAAAATAATAGAGACAAGACATCAGTGTTGGGATGACTCGAGTCAACTTTTTCGAATGACTTGACTTGACTCGAGTAACTTTGCAAAAATGACTTGACTTGACTTGACTCGGCGCTTCAAAAATGTGGATTGACTCGTGACTCGGAGCAAAGTTTACGAGTCAATTTCAAGTCATCAAGTAAACGGTGTCGACTAAATCAATGTTTTTGTACATGTTCGCATTATTCACGATACGCCGTTGTAACTTGTGAGAGCGACCAGTCATTCACTCGTTGCACGTTTCACTGATCCTACATTGTTACATCACAAATACACTGACCGCAAACGAAATGATCACACTTTGCGTTGTCGTAGTAGCAGTAATTTAATAGCAACGTATTGCTGTTTATTGGACGGCTCTGTCCTTACATTAAACCAGAGGTCTCAAACACGCGGCCCGCGGGCCGCATGCGGCCCGTCAGAGCATTTTGTGCGGCCCGCGACGACGTTTTAGATTTTTAATAATTTGACAATATATAAGTGTCACATATATCTTTTCAGGATATAAAGTCAAAATTCTTTCTTAAATTCCTCCGAAAACCTGAAACTATTCATCAAACTTCACTATCACATCTATTGCAAACGCTACCATGCAGGGGAAGATTCACTATTTCGCCAAATTTCCAATTCATGATGACAAAACCTGACCCTTAGACGATTCGTGACGGAAATGTGTGAGTTGGACTTGGACGCGACCTTTCTGAGAATTACTCAGACTCGGGCTAACTCGATGGCAAAATGAAAATGACTCAAGTGGACTCGGAGTGACTCGGAATGCCGTGGATTTGTTAGAACCATGGACACAACAAACTAATCGTTTATCAGGGGAATAGTTATAGATCGTAAGGTCGCAGCTTGGTATTTCGCTAACTAAGCAAGTAGTTATGACAACCATTGGAAATCTGTTAGTTACATCTTTGGTCGCTAAACCATGTTATTAAGGCAACTTCAAGGTACCGAGTACCGTATTGGTACTCTCCAACGATGTAACAACAGTGGGCCGTTCGGCGTTCCGACATTTCAATCACTAAGACACGTTCCATTTTTTTCTGCTCCTGTATTTGAAGATATTTGGCCGGGCTATGAGATTAATATAGCCTACATGTCAGAAAGTACACCCGAATCCTGGATTTAAATTACAATGCTCAACCTAAAAATGTTTTGATATTAGATCAGTCTCTATTAGCCTAATAATCTGCTAAATTCAAAATATTCATAGTAGCTGCAAAATTATAACCCGATAGCTTTTATGATAGCATCATACATTTGTCCGCCCATATGATGTATACATCTTATAATTAATATATATCAAGCACAACAACAATTATATTCAAATAGTTATAAATGTGACGATTCTTTTCGTGCGAGGCCTAAATTGATACAAGAGTAAATCACATTTTGACGATATGTGTTTACTGTCAGTCTGCTGGATCGGCTCACTTTCAATAGGACAATTCATTCCCGCCAAATAAGGCCAACTTGGAAAGATATAGAATACCCCTATAAGTGCTGCGGCCCGTGGCGTCGTCAAAACGGGTAAGCTGGCCCGCGAGCACATTTGAGTTTGAGACCTCTGCATTACACGGTGCTCACCTTTACAAACCCTCTTGTATGATTTAAATCGAACAAATATATTTTATGCATTTATATCCTCGCGGATGTGTATAGATGGCTAGTGTATTTTACGATATCAATTTCTTTCATCTTCTCGAGGCTTCGTATTCGATCCTCTATTTTGGCTGATAATAAGAAAATGTAGCATGTAGCTCTGAGTTGTCAAACTCAACTGACGTCGATGGTCAAATTCAAATATTCAGATCACTCGCGGGCCGCACTAGTCAAATGATTCCAAAATATTACTAACTCTTAACTCAATATATGCGCTTTTTCGCATTCTCGGAATTGGGTGTCAATGTCAGCGATTTTCTCCTGACGATGACTACAATCAAAACTCCGCTGTCGGGTGGTTATAATGTGGCCTATGAACATGAGCTGAACATACTCGAAATTTGCTATCTTGAATATTTAAATGTGTTAGATAAAATTACGCAATTTTCAACATATACTCATAATTTCTTCGCGGGCCGAATGAAATCATTTGGCGGGTCGTATGTTTGACATCCCTGATGTAGCTATACAGTTACTGAAATATTTTATTAGCAGTTCTACGTGTGCGTGAGCGATACAACGCATTTTTGCATGTATATTTAACTTTTTATTCGTTATTTGATTCAAGATAAATGACCAATATTGATCTCTTTAACAAAGCTATAATAAAATATAATGAATTTGAATGATCACTCATACTTCGATTTGAGTGACTTGACTCGTGACTTGACTTGACTCGAGTCACCTCCAAAAAACGAGTGATTTGACTTGAATCGAGTCACCTTTGAAAATCGATTGACTTGACTTGACTCGAGTCCAAATGTCCAATGACTCGAGATGACTCGTGACTCGAAAGTAGTGACTTAATCCCAACACTGCAAGAAATAGCGAACGAATGTATTTCATTTTCGAGTCTTAATTAACACTTATATAAATTTACGCACAATGTGTCAATCTGACAATTATTACCAACTCAAACAGTTCCTGACCGGTTTACCTTCACAGCTGTCTCAGTCTGCTGTACCAAATCGTAACCCGGAGTATAATTAAATAGTATATTCATATTGAAATGAACCCGAATATTTTCGGCTGACACTCGTCAGGGGTAATCGTCAGCAACTAGTAGAGAATTGGAAAGAACATTGTATATCAACAATCGTATCACAAAATATGACGTCACCAGCATGAAATTTCGAATGAGAGAGCGTTCAATGTACTATTTTTAGGTATCACCTAAAAATAGTACATTGAACGCTCTCTCATTCGAAATTTCATGCTGGTGACGTCATATTTTGTGATACGATTGTTGATATACAATGTTCTTTCCAATTCTCTACTAGTTGCTGACGATTACCCCTGACGAGTGTCAGCCGAAAATATTCGGGTTCATTTCAATATGAATATACTATTTAATTGTATATTGAAGTTCTGTACCTCCAAGAAGCTCTTCAACCCGGAGTATAGATCACTAACCTACAGATAGATGGGCAACTTATAGTTGTCACACTTGAATACCCAGACAAGCCTACTGCTGAGACAGCGAAAAGCAGCATAATTGGTCATGTTCATCCTATTGTTGGCCAGGCACTTCAAGCGGTCAAATTTAACAATGCTGCTCTTAATCGAAAGCTATCGTTGCCCTGATTCCGGAAATACAATTAAAATGCTGGTCTGAGAATCGGCATTTTTCCGAATAATCGCTCGATATAATTTACATTATCATGGTCAATTGGTCATTGTGTTGTGGCGCTCCCATTGTTAGGAACAAGCGGCCTTGACGGCTATTTAGGAGTGATTCCATTGTCATGCCACTATGCAGCCTCATTTTGCCGCCCCCTTGGAGCCTGCCGCCCCTGGCGCAGAGCCAGAACCGCCAAGTGGCTGCTACGCCACTGGTTCCACCATGCAAATTTTCTCAGTAATCCCAGATTCATGGGTGAAATTTCATTAATGATAGTTTCAACAGGCCGACATGAATTTGATCTGATGAAATTATGAAGAGACTGATATACTTACAGAATCGTTGCGGTGGAATCAAAGTACCTTAGGTCCATTTTTCAAATTTTGAGATCCCTTTTTCAAAGTTACAGTAAATCAAGTTTTTGTTGAAATTTTAATTTTTTTCGGTCATATCGATGATATATCATTGGCCATATCTTGGCCAAGACCAAGATGTTTAAAAGTTGATCATCGCCAAAATATGGCCGAAACAAAATGAAAACTTCACATGAAGTAAATTTACTGAAAATCTGTAAAATGGACATAATCTACTCCGATTCCACGGCGATGGGATACGCTTATTACACAATGCAATACGAAAATCACAAAGTGAACCATAAGATAGCACGAATATGATGATAGCATTCGACAAATGTGCACCAAAGGACTGGTAAGTAATCAAGTTTTGCAATACGTTCATGTAAAATGTTGTAGACGAGCTTTCTTGTTGTTTTGACGCTTATTTATATAGCTCAGTGGTATTTATTCAGATACGGAACTGCCGTCTTTTTCGTGGCGGTGCTTTTTAGGGTTACCCCACGTTTCGTCCGCTCTCGTCTTATTTCCTTGATGCTGGAGTGTGAGTGAGGTGAGGTAAGAAGAGAACTGAGAAGAGGCTTGTCATGAAGTTGTCATTGTCACGCACCAGGAGTTTAGTCTTGGTTATAGATTACCAAACTACGGTGCTAATCTATAGGTTAGTAATCGATAGTTTTATTGCGGTGGCCGTACCTCGTTACTGTTATCGGTAACCTAGAGTCTAATCTATACATAACGAAAAAATAGAGTCACGATACAGCTGAACCAGGCTGCTTTTATCGTATATAATAGCCTCGATCATCTTTTATAGAAATAAATTTCACCTATATATACGGTGTACAGTTAAGTACCAGAATGCCACTCGTACCACTGGTACCAGTGCTGCCCGGTACCTTACCTCATAGGGCTGTTACCAGTTACGGCGGTTAGTGTCGCGCCGCGCAGTCACCAAGAAAACACCGTACTCTTCATTTCAATTGATAGCTCATAAATGTTTCTTTGTGTGATTTTTCATTTGAGTATTTCATAAGATGTCTTCTATTGACTGTGCACTAAGGTGTCTATATTTGATTGATGAACTTTAAAACGTCGTTTAGACTCCTGTCTTTTCAATGTATCATGATCCTGTTGTCTTTTAAATTGTTTAAGATATTTACAAGCAGATGCATGTATGAATTACTTCCCTGCACAGTGCACACTATGATTTTTGTGTTTGATATAATTGAAGCTTAACAGTTCCACTCACAATTTTGCTATCTGGTCAATGGTGGTGAAGTGAATAATATTCACTGAATAATAACATACTTTCAATAAATGACGAAATGACTTTCACTTTTTCCCTCATTCTGTAACTCCTTTCGTATATTGCTCAATATCCAGATATTTGTTATATTTATATTATAGTATACTATATATAATATTACCGTAAACCGGGGTAACTTTGGACAATTTTCAACAATTCCGCTTTGTATCTTGGAAATGCTAGGGTGTAGGGGAGGCAAGTTTTGTGTTTTTCAGGGGTCCTGGAGCAAAGATTAGAATTAACTAATCCAAAATCTTCACGGTCATAAATAAGTACCTTATTTTTGTAAATTAACCGTGTCTAAAGTTACCGCGGCATGTGGGGTAACTTTAGACAATGTAGTTTTTTGTACGTCTTTACACTCTATTGTTTATGAAACCTCGTAAATGAGGCTTATTTGGTAAGAGTTGATGAGAGCAGTGGCTAAAACTGAAACAAAATAGTATATGTCTGGCCTATTGCATGATTTTTACCTAATCCCCCCCCCCCCAAAATAAAATAAAATAGGTAGGCCTAGTTTATGAAGGCGAATGCCCCCTTATTCATCCCTTATCTCAATTTGACCTCATGCCTTCACCAATTGGGACTTATAAATAACATATCGTGATGAGGGGTATCCGACTGCCGATGTCAGCAATCAACAGCAAACATTAAGCATGTTACCGCGAATATTTTGCCGATTACAAATATATTACTGTTCTTTGAAAGATACACCTTCCCTTTCCTATGTCCTCTGGTGTATATATTTGTCGTAATTTACGATATCCCATATTCAGCAGTCGCACCTTCAAGAGTTGTGATTAGTTTTTGAAGTAGCTAACACCCGATTACAATCTCTCGGCTTATTGCCTACCCATTATTTCTATTTTGGCAAACTTTTAATTTATTAACCTTCTCATTCCGTTTTAAAAAGCCATCAGGCCGGTCATAACGAATAAAGTTGACGATACACTTTGACACATATGAAGCAGCCACTTGCCAGAGCTCTAAATATCACATTTCCCACTGTCCAAAGTTACCCCGTTAGGATAAAATATGACGGGGTAACTATGGACATCAGATTTTCTTATATTGATCTAAGGGGGAGCCCACTGAGATTTTTGCCATGTATTAAGACTACTTATAGATTCAAAACTTGGCAGCAGATACCTCTGACTCTCATGCTATCTATGTTTGGTTGTAAGAATTTTAGCAGCCATCAATTTTGATGAAATTGACCCCTGCCATTAATTTATCAATGTTGGGTCAAGTTCATCTGGTAGTGAAATGAATCCACCTTTTATTGAGACTACTTGTGGTACTGTTGCCTCATGAAAAAGAATTGGACATTCAGCGGCAACCCTTTACCATCAATAACCATTTGAATCTTTTACTGCTTAGTGTCCAAAGTTCCCCCGGTTTACGGGTATACCTTTTTAACTGAACCATAGTAAAATTGAACGACATTGTCATGTATATGGTAATAGGGATAATATCACTTGTTGATAAGAATGGCATCTGTATGTTTTCCTCTATTGCACTTTTACAACTTGTTACTGATTGAGTATCATTTTAGGTTGTGATTTTGAGGTTTTCAAGTGTGCAGTGTCAGCCATTCAGAGGCTGTCGGTGACACATTGTTGCCTAAATAATTCAGAGAATGTCAAATATTTAACTCAATGTTATATTGTGAAAAATGATTTAGATACTACATATTATATAAATATAGGTACATTGGCACAAGATATGGCATCCCATCACGCTCCATCAGTACAACAGATTCTGCAGGAGTGCAGATACAGCCAAATTCCTATGACAAAGACGCAGGTTAAAAATGTAATATCTCACTTTGGTGACTTGAAACCTGCTCGTGAGGTATTCACTTTTCCCAACGGTACCCAGAAGCATCTGCTGTGTTTGAACGGTACAATACCAGTTCCATATCGAGGAAATGTTTACAACATACCTGTCGCTATATATGTGCTTGACAACCATCCTGCTTCAGCTCCCTTCTGCTTCGTGAGGCCAACTGCCAACATGCAAGTACGTCCGAGTCAAAATGTTGATGTCAGTGGCAGGGTGTATCTGCCGTATTTGAATGAATGGAGGCAGAATTCACATGATCTGACCAGTCTTGTACAGATAATGTCTGTTGTTTTCGGTGATGTCCCTCCTGTTGTCGCGACTCCTTCCAGTCACAGGGGATTTCAAAACTCGACACCGCCATACCCTCATGCTGGTCACGGACATCCTAGAGGCCCCCCATCTACCAGTTATCAACCAGCAAATCCGCCATATCCTATGGCGAATCAATCGCATCCTCCATATCCAGTTAGTCCACAGATGGGTTATCCCAACACGCCTTATCCTGTTTCCGTACAACCCCATCAACCAATGATTCCATACCCGCCAGATATGAGCAAACAACAGCAGATATCTGACGATATGATCAAAGCCTCATTAATGAGTGCAGTCAATGATAAGTTGAAGCGTAGGATGAAGGATGCATGCTCCCAGGCTGATTCTGAGCTCTCTTCCTTGAAGCAAACCGAGTCGGAACTACGCAGCAGACAGGAACAGATTAAAGTCATCATGTCAAAGCTGGAAAATGAGCTGACCCAAGTTGACTCAAACATTGCCATTTTGAGTGAGAAAAATGAAGAGATGAAAGTTAAGATTGACGAAACGGAAGGGAAACAAGAAGAATTGGATGTCGATGAGGTAGTGTTTCCATCCACACCCTTATACAAGCAAATCCTCGACTCCTTTGCTGAGGAGCAAGCTATCGAAGACACCATTTTTTACCTCGGAGAAGCATTGCGAAAAGGTTCTGTTGACTTGGACTCGTTCTTAAAGCACGTACGATCTCTATCAAGGCAGCAATTTATTGTCTCTTCAACTCTTAAGAAGGCAAGGCACACTGCCAACCTTACCGATGTGTTTTGATCTTTTATTTGATCTACCAGCTGAAAGCAATTTTCTCTTTCACTCCCACTATCATGCATTCAGCTTGGCACCTGTAAGCTAGGCCTCTATACTGTCTGTATTTGGCGAATCGCTGTTACAATTATGGCACTCTGCTGTTGATTCCTGGGTACGCAAGATAGTTGGCACTTTCTTGCTTGTAACGAGTGTAACGAGCAGTAAAAATCACGAACCCCTAACCCTAATGGGTACGCAAGATAGTTGGCACTTTCTTGCTTGTAACGAGCAGTAAAAATCACGAACCCCTAACCCTAATTTGGTATGCTAGTGAAAATGCTGTTCAATAGTGCGATTTTTCTATTATACGAGGTTACTTGCTATGTAATTATTGTTTTATTATATATATCGAAACATTAAACAAGACCACCTGTCGAACTCTTCTGGTGAATGTTCTTGAGGGTAGTTATGCTGTTTTTAGAAATTTCAAGATCTTGGTTGTATGCATTAGAAATTTCAAGCAAGATCTTGGTTGTATGCAAAGCAATAATCTTATTTTTTCACACAAGCTTTTAGAGCTCCCGCTAGTCATTTAGAAAGTTAATTTAATGTTGCCACTGATCGTAACCCTCCATGTTCATTGGGATAGCGCTGAGTCGGTGTATATTTTACTCATAGCACTGGACACAGATCTTTAGATACTACATCACAGGGAACCGTGCTGCAGATACTTGAACATGTTCTTGTTCTGAGTAGTTGGTGTCAGTTAACTCGATAGTAAATTAGTGCAGGCACTTACACCCGTCATATACTAGCTCCACTGCAAGGCCCGATGTGTCAATTCATACCCCCTGTCACTAATATTATGACCGACGAGAATTTTCATACACTCGCTCCGCTCTACGACACCTAGATCACTGAGCCATTTCCGCAGGATTACCTTACAATATTTTATCGGAAAAGGAGGTCACTTTTTTAAAATTTTCAGACAGAATACTGAAGACAAATCCGAAAAAAAATGGTAGATGGGTGTTAGGTGACTAAAAAAATAGTGTCGACTTTCCGGCTCAACTCCAGAAATACAGTCTTTCTTTCACTTGACGTTGGTCGACTATAAAAAAAAAAGGTCTCCACTTTGGTTCGAACCATGAATTTCCTATTTAGCGTCAATCTTGCCCATTTCCACTCGAATCTATCCACTGTCTTAGCTCTAAAGTCTAAATGCTGTGAAGGATATTTTCGAAAACCTGAAAAAGGCGGACGTACGGTAACCCGAGGGTTATCTCCCTTAAGACAACGCTAGACCTGCAACGGACAGATCATATTTATATCTGCGAAGTGGCAAACTGGGTAGTAATCAGTGTCTTAGCTCTAAAGTCTAAATGCTGTGAAGGATATTTTCGAAAACCTGAAAAAGGCGGACGTATGGTAACCCGAGGGTTATCTCCCTTAAGACAACGCTAGACCTGCAACGGACAGATCATATTTATATCTGCGAAGTGGCAAACTGGGTAGTAATCAGTGTTGTATCAATGTCAGTGCTTGGGGTGTAATTCAAGGATAGATAGTTGACAACCTAATGACCCTACTCGTCTAACCCATGCAGCTGTGAGCACTACCACCCTACATTCCTTATAAAACAAATCAGACAGCATTGTTTGTAAAGTGCATATTTGGAATCCAAAACACAAGAGCGCCGCTCGCTGAGGCACTGCAAGAGCAAAAATAAAACATCTAGTAAAGTCAAAATATCGGCGCAATCTCCTCAAGAATCCGTCGGTCGAAAGGAACCTGTCAAATAAATGACGATCGTTTGCAGGCGTACTTAAAGCCATACACTCAGGTCAAGGCAGACTCGAACATGTCATAGTAGAGTTGCAGGTTGTTACAACTTACAAGTCAGTTGCTCGAGATTTTGCTTAGCAAATGAAGAAATGTGAAAATTTCCGAAGCATTGAACAAGCGACTACTTTATCGTACCTAAAATGTCCGCCGACGTGGACAGCAGCACTCAGAGCTGTAGTAGCTAGATTTCTTAAATCTATGGCACTAGTGTCAAAGCAACTGGCTAGGAGTCATACTTGGCACAGCCATGGCGGAGAGAAAGGCTGCTTCGCCTTTATGTACATACACAATCACATCCTTACCTATAAATAGTTCGATGATTTGTACGTTCAAAACTCGTCGTTGAAATGGAATTTGAATCCGCCGCCACCACCTCCGCCTCCAAACGGATTGAAATGAAAACCGTGTCCGCCTTGCCAGAATTTCTGTCCGCTCTCCTGCTCCGGGTCGAGCGGGTCCTGCCCGTTATCGAACTGTTGTCTTTTTTCTAAAACACGCAACAACGCATTTCCAATTACACGTTGATACCGTACTAACTAAGCGACAAAAAAAACGGAGTAACCGCGAAGCTCGGTTTTTTCAAGATTTTATTGCACAAGACAAACGACAAAGCATAACATCGCGACAAACAGTGACAAATATAATTTCAACGTGTAAAATTACGTGCAAAGCACACAGTCCTCCGGGTTAAAACCTTCTGCGAATCAAGGTTTTATCACGATTTCTAGTCCCGGGCGTCTTTCCGCTCGAGACTACAACACGCTTCACAGTTCTTCGTGCCACGGCGCTTTTCTCTTTCTGTTCTCAAACTGTTGCTGCTGCGCGCGCATGAGCCGCTGCGCTATCATCTCCTGCTGCTGCATGATTTCCTCAGTCAGCTTGTGAGCGGATCGGAATTGTTGGCTCGCCGGATTCGCGCGGCTGTCCCTTTGAAATGTTCCCGACTTTGCGGCTTCTGCGCGTCGCCATGAGTCTGACGCGGCGCCGGAAAACGTTGAGTCATCAAAATCATCGATTTCATAATCAGAAGACTTCCTGTCGCTTCGAAAATCGGCAGTGTTCCTGCCGCTGCGCGGATCGCTTCTGCCGGATTGACTGTTGTAAATACGTTTCAAGCCGCCGTTTGGCTGCAGGACGTACTCGTTGCCAGCCCGGTCATAAATCCTACCAAGAGAGTCCTGGTATTTTCCGTCACGATTAAACTCTCTTTTACGAGACTGGGGACCGCTGCTAACCACCCACTTCCCGTCCGGGCCCTTTTCATACCATTTCCCGTCGGTGCCCTTCGTGTACTCCGGTTCCGTCCGAAAATCTGACCCGAACGCAGATTTTCCAGATTTTTTCTTCGACTTCTTGCCCTTACGCCGTGGTTTCTTCAATTTCCTCGCCTTCCCCGGATCATCGAATCTACGACCGGACATTTCGTCCTCAAAATCGTCATAGTCTGTCATAGTCGACCGAAACGAACCCTGACGACCTTGGTTCGATTGTGATTCCCCTGAAGACTGCCGCCTCTTCAGATCTTTGATCATCTGCTCCTCGTGGGCGAGCTGCTCCCGCATCAGACTCATCTTCTCCTCGCGCACCTTCCTTTCCTGCTCCTCCAGCTCCTTGCGCTTGTGTTCGTCCCGTTTTCTCTCCCGCTCCAGAGCGCGCCTTTGCTCCTCCAAGTCCATCTTCAACTGCATCTCCTCCTTGTACCGTCGTCGCTCTTCCACCTTCGAACGCTTCTCGTCTTCCTCTTGCTTCTTCCGGTCGTGCTCCGCTTTCTTGTTGAGCTCCGCCTGGATCTTCCTCCTCTCGTCCTCGCGTATCAGTTTCTCCCGCTCTTCCCGCATCTTTTTCTCAGCCTTTCGTCTCCTGCTCTCACGGAGAAACTCCTCATCTTCGTCTTCATCCTCCGATTCCTGGGCCTGTCTTCTTCGGTCTGTCGCTTTCTTCGAAGACTTGTCCGTCTTTGCCTTGTTCGCAGCGGGGCCGGTGTGGAAGAAGAACTGGAAGATTTTGTTCATGTCTTCCGTCGACTCTCCTTTCTCCCATTCTTCGACGTCCTCGCGATCCAACGGGTCGTAGCCCGCCAGGTAGATCCGTAGCTTATCTGAAATCGGAAAGCGTGCAGGATTAGAGACATGATATCGACATGACCCCGGACACACGAGACTAATTCATCATACGGGACCATTTATATTACCAGGGAAGAGTTCATATTTGTAAGATTTGTACTTATAAAAATATATTTTCCTTATAACATTTACCTTATTTCTGACTTGTGTCCTTATGTGTCTTATTTTCAGCAACGAGGCCGGGACTAGAACTGGGCGATAGTGATGACCTTTTGGCCTATTCCTTTATCTAGTCATCAGTTTACAAACCGGATGGTAACCTTCCAAGTCACAATAAAAAAATATAAACACGATGTACCCCTAGATTACAATAAGTGACTGACAAAACTAAGCAATAGGCATAGAATAGTAATTTTTTCACTTGTTAGAAAATTGCTACTTTAGTAATAATTTACGTTGTGACTCTACTTGAACTCGAGTATTAATCATGATTATTTTGAATATCTTTTTCTATATACTCAACACTGGGTCAGCTCGCACGAACGGTTCGCTAGATGAAACTAAACAACAATTACAAAAAACAGCCGATACGTACCTCTAGCAAAAATTTGATGCTCCTCCGCAGCATCAAATTTCATCACTACTGCGTCGGCGAGCAAGCAGCGAACTACACTACGGCAGCAGAAAGAATTCAACTGAAAAACGTTTACAATCGTTCCGATACCGTATCCACATCCGAAATTCGTTCGACACATTACATCACCCGTCAGAAACCGCGAAATATTGAAATTCGACTCCTGCCGCGCCTACCGTAAATCTCAAACAATGCTACATTCTAACGCTGCTACACAGGATGAAAGAGTGGTAACTGATCGATAGCTACAGTTCTACAATCTACATACACGGTATTCATCTAACTGCCGGTAACGAATGCTGAGTAGAAGCTCCGAGTTCTGACTCTGAACAGTGACCACATTCTACAACAAATCTTTAAGCACGACAAGTTTTGCATCTTCACAAAGTTAGATACCGACGCAACTGCAATTCTCTCACCGAATACAGCAATTCGACATATGTAAAAGTATACACCAATACAAACTCGACTATTAAACTAGGGCTGGATTGGATTCAGAATTAAGTATTAGCCTTCGAGTCAAGCAGCCTATTTGAGTACCGCTCAGCATGATGTCAAAACGACTTGAACATATCAAAATTTTCGGCAACCATAAATAAGATGCTATTTAGGCAACACTACATTACAGATAATTTGCTATTTTTCGGCCATATTCATTTCATGGCACTTTTATGACAATGCTGATCACTATTTCGCTTCTGCTAACGTGCGGAGCCTTTCGTCACATGTTCTGCTGGTTTCAAGGCTTCCACGGCAAGACGAAAACATCGATGCTATCGTGCTAATTGATGAAATCACTCGTATAGTGGCAAAGGGCGCATAATTTCAATACTCGAAAAAAATTGATTTGCACAACCTAAAGCACTAGAACTAATACTCAATTCAGATCCAAGCACTCGCATCAACGCGCCTAACCATAACTCTGACTGAGGATGGTAATCTACTTACAAAACATTCGACTTGGTATCGAATATTGTGACAACAATTTCCATAAGTGGTTAAAAGGTCAGCAGCAACTCACCGGGATCCGTTAAAACTTCTTTGGCGGCGGCCAAGTCGATAAACTTCTGCTCGGCAGTCTTCTTCTCTTTCTCCCCCTTGAAATTATCAGGATGGAATTCTCGAGCCAACTTCCGGTATGCTTTCTCGATCTCTTTTTTCCTCGCATTCCTATAAAATACTGATGTTTTGTCCCTCCGCTCACTAGAACAAACGTTCATATTACGGTCACACCTGCTTACGCCCAAAATTTTATAATAATCTCTTTTCTTCGACTGTTTCAACATTTTTTGGGCTTGCTTGATTTTATCGTCCAAGCCTGGATAATTACCATCTATGTCTTTTGCTCTTTGTAACGTATTCACAGCTGAAACAAAAAACCACCATCAGCGTCGATGAATTGAATAACCGTCAATCAAAAATTAATCAGGCAACAGTTTTGAAATCGCTTCTTACCCTCTTCATACTGTGAGTTGAGAGTTTGCGCCTCAGATAAAAGTATTAAAGCAGGTATATTCCTGTCATCGAAAGCTAAAACGTCTTGGCAGAACTTGAGGGATTCAACGGAAGACATCTGTGCGTGAAATCATTGCCTCGTAACATGAATGCATCGGCTATCAACAAATGAATACAAACCTTTACAGAGCATTCACATATTTTAAGCTTCATTTCCAATGTAAGCATATGTATACGTGTTTCCTGTGTCAGTACTTTGTTGAATTTTGCAATTGCATCGTCCCATCTGCAATAGCCATCAGAGACAATGTTTTCATGAACTTGAAGTTTTAATAACAACTATATCTGACTAAGCTGGATTCGAGACCGATTCATCAAAAGATTTCAAAGCTATCATATGTATGTATGCGACATACAAATAAAACTTAGAAATCCACCATCTTGGAAGTGCTACACTATGACAAGTTCCTAGTGTCAGAAATTAAGAGAATCGCTTTATGGCTAAACACAAAGGCAGATTTAAGGAGTCATTATGTCACAAACTAAGCAATATTTTACCTGTCTTCTTTCATATAGCCTTTCCCGGATTCAATTGTTTTGAATAACTTTTTCACGCCTTTATAATGTGTGTAACACTCTTTGTGATCTGGGTCCAACTTGAGGCATTCTCGAATTTCTCTGCAATTTTGAAAATAAAAAATCAGGAAGTATATGAGCAATGACACTCTACATTTTCACTTACGCCAATGATTGTTCAACATCACCAAGTCGGTAATATAAAGAACTTATTTTGAGATGACCAGCTGTGTTATCGAGTCGCAACGTTGTTGTTGGTCGTAGATCAGATATAGCATTTCTCAAATCACCAAGTCCCTCGTAGGCCATTGCCCTAATCTCACGAAACTCTGCATTCCAAGGACAAGCCTGTGCATTGTGCAAGGAAGGAGAACAATTACAAAATGCCGCGACTGCAGAGAGTGGTCTACTTCATAATAGTGGTATAAGTGATATTTAAACATGGAGACTATCAGAAGTTCTGCAAAGTTTAAATTTATATCAGCGTCATGTTAATCTCAGAAGTTATATTATTTGTTACAGATATCCAGCTAAACATCGGACCAACCTTAGAGTATATTTTGTAAAATTTTGTTTACCTCAAGAATTGATCGAATTGGTATCTAGTGATCAATCACTTAGTGCCAATATTCATTCATAACTTACATAATCATAAATCTATATAAGGCTACAAACAGTACACACACAATTATTGAACATTGTATTTTTACCTCAATAACATCTTTCATCATAGCCACTGCTTGATTGTAGTCTTTGGTTTGCATTGCTCGACTGGCTTGATTTAAATTACGTCTCAAAGGTCGAATTACTTCTACCTTGCCTTGAGCTTCCATATTATCTTCCTGGCTCAGCTATGAAAAATAAGCTCAACAGTTAGCTTATTCACATTAATACAATCATTTTCACAACTTACGACAGACTCATAGTCGCTCTGTGCTTCATTAAACCTGCCCATTTTCAAATAAAGGTTTCCCCGTTGGAGTCGCGCTTTCACGAAATTTGGTTGTAAAATGATTACCTAGAAGATATATGATGTTAAATCGTAACATGAAAATGTATCATGTAGTAGAGGAGTGTTGTCGACGAACCTTGTCAAGATCGCCCAAGCCTGCTCTAGCTTTACCCATGGCAAGATACACAGTGGCTCTCATGTAATGTGCTTGATAATTTCTATGATCATTTTCTGAAGTAACGACATCACAATAATCTCAAAACCATGAGATA
This sequence comes from Botryllus schlosseri, assembly GCF_051294905.1. NCBI lineage: Eukaryota > Metazoa > Chordata > Ascidiacea > Stolidobranchia > Styelidae > Botryllus > Botryllus schlosseri. Next base: position 8,743,189 of record NC_137249.1, on the reverse strand, counting down.
AAAAGGTCATAAAGAATATATTTACCTATCGCCTTGTGAAATTCTGCTAGTGCGTCTGCTAATTGTCCAGCATGCAGTAATTGACTGCCAGCAGTAAGATGCTTCTGAGATTGCGCTGTATTCAACCCTAACACACCTGAAATACACATTGTGTTACAAATCTTTATAGAGTAAAAATAGTATATCTTATGCTACTGTGGACTCTTTTAATGATTTAATGTATATTATAAATTTACAGTTACAGTGGAATTACCAAGGAAACTATTTCCAATTCGATTTTAATTACATGTGAACCATATAAATCAAGGAAAACTTGGAAAAACAGTATTACCTTCACAGTGAAGTTCAAATAGCACCAAAAGTATTGGTATCTGAGTAGTCATGAGCCTTATCAACTCGTCCACCTTGTTCATATTTCCTGTTAGTTCCTGAAACACAGTATTAAGTATGATGATAATGAATATGTAATTATACACGTTTATACATCGAATCGTATATTACAGATTATGCCTATACTTTGCCAACAACAAAAGTATGTGGTAGTATAACAGACGGATTGAATTATTGCGAGGTTACCTCAACTATGAATCCAAATGAATTTCCACCAACTCTACGACTGACTTCCTTTCTTGAGACGACTCAACTAGAACTCGACTACGCAGCCCTACTATGTAGCATCATATTTTGCAAAACAGTGCAAAAAAACACGAAGCATAACAGTCAGCGTACCGTGATACCCGTGTGATACTCTGATTGGCTCAAGTGAGAATCAAACCGTCACACAAGACTGACTGCTGCTGGTGACATTCCGGCAGAATAGATGTTGCTGAAGTTGATAAACATATTAATTATCGTGAGATCATTGTTGAGGTCAGATGATATTTTCATCTGAACAAGACACAACTTACTGTCTCTTAAACTGATATCCACATCGACGTAGTGGCGTGATGTCACAGTTCTGAGTTCAAGTTGAAGTTCAAGTTTATTCAAAAAAATTCATCATTTCAAAACATCACAAGACTGCGATACAATGAAAAGATAAGAAGGTGTCAGAACAACTTAGAGTATCCTTGAATATCAGACACCCACCTCAAAATACCGTTTGAGCATCACTGATGTGCTAATTTACGGCATATCACTCGCATTTTGCTCTAAATATGACCTCAATTTTCCAACAAGAGGACAAAATCTCAAAAAAGAGGACAGAAGGGCGTCCTCTGATGACTATTTCAAAGAATTCAAAAAATAGGACAAATCCTCTTAAAAGAGGACGTATGGTAAACCTACCTAAGAGCAGCGACTTCGGGGAAGAGGATCCTAGAGTAGCGTTGCCATATTTTTGTTACACAAATTCCGGTCGCTCCTTAGCGTCCACTAGTGGATTTTAAAATGAGGTATGAGCAGAATGTCGCTCAATATGACGTCACAACAGAAAGCTTTGTCTATCGACTAGAAGTGATCACGATCAGGTCCAGTTCAGGAGTATGTGGCTGTGTGTTGCAAGCTGTAACCACAGCCGACGCCACATTTTTTCAGCCCCCTCCCGCACAAATAAACACTGATTTTGGGCCCACCGTAGGGTAATCGATACAACTTCTGGGGGCTTCCTATATGCATCTGGTCGTTAAATGATTTGAATGAATTAGGTCGATAATATTTGTTCTTTCGTATATTACTATATAGTTTTGATCCTCTCTCCGCCTACATGATCAGAGTTAGTGGTAGAGCTGGTGGAGGATGATGATTTCGATCAATCAATCAGGTTTATTATTATTTTCAGCGTTTCAAAACATCACAAGACTGCGATACAATGAAAAGATAAGAAGGTGTCAGAACAACTTGGAGTATCCTTCAATATCAGACACCCACCTGAGCCTAGAGCGAAATAAAGAAGAGGCATGCACACTGAATGAAAAGTAATGCAGAGAATATAAGACGCAAGCGACAAAATGAGGTGGCATGTGGCGGAGGGCGAGGTCGATGTTAGGTCGTGGTCCGGTAATCCTGAAGACCGGCTAGTATTCGAAAATACAAGGAGCGTAATTGTACATCGTTAAGTCATGTTCATGTCACACCGTTAGTTATTTTTTATGATTACGCTCGCACGCACGCGTTTGCGAGCATTTCGATGTCGCAGTTTCGTAATGTCACTCTTTAATCACAATCGCTAATCAGCATACACTCGACGGCATATTGTCCCCAATCCATCGAGAGATAGGAGCCGAGCATGCTCAGCCCGAAACGCAATGGTTAGACCAACGATGATATATTTCGTACCAGGCCTATTGCAGATGCAATTGCGCAGGCCAGCGATAATATCGTGAGCACCAAGCCAATGCAGATGCGATTGTACAGGCCAGAGATGCCATGGTGCACAGGGTCTACTACAGATGAAGAGGTGGTCAGTAACGAAGTACTTCTACTTTTTAGAAGTACTCAAGTAGTTTTCCCCTACTTCTGGTACTTACTCAAGTAGATCTGATTTTCTCTACTTCTAAGACATGGCCCTTCAAAGTAAGGACAAATCTTAGAAATAAGGACGGTATGGCAACCCCGCGTATAAGATACAACTTTTCCGTATTGCTCTTTGCCTAAACTTGGGGCGTTATAAACATAGGGTAAGGCCCCATGTCATGATGTTCTCTAAAACGGGGTCTTCTAGTAAACTAAGGGTTAGCGTCACATTTTCATATCAATACTATAATTTGTATCCCATGATGAGGAAAAATGTTTATTCTGTCGAAAATTGATACCTCCTGGGATGCATCAATACGAATCAATCTCTCTGCACCTTCCGCATAGCTGAAATTGCAGGTTTTGACAGTCCATGCGAACGAATTATGACTGTTTTCAAAAACTATACTTACTTACTTGAGTAGATTTAAAGTCAGTCAATTCTTCTTCATAAATTAGTTTTAGGTGGCTTATGGAAGAAGTACTTCTACTCGTACTTGAGTAGATTTTTTTCGTCGCTACTTCTACTTGAGTAGCTTTCTTGACTACTCTGACCACGTCTGTGCGGATGCGTTTCTTCTAGCCAGCTGAACTAGACGCTTGTTGAAGACGCGATAAATCAGGCCAGCGACTATAGCCGAGCTCGCGGCAATCAACGACCCAATTTCTAGATCTTCTCAGCGAGAGATCGCGCCGCATTACATTTTGCGCACACTGGTGCGGAGTATGGACCGGAGCCGGATTGGATATCCGGCCGGATATATTCAATTTGGGCCGGACCGGACTGGATCGGAGCCGGATCAGTACTTTATCCTGATACGGCCAGAGGCGGATCGGAGCCGTACCAGAGAATTGGCAAACCGGATCGGAGCCGGACCAGAGAATTTGTCGATCCGCTCCGCACTACTGCACAGTCATATCTCGCTAGTTGGCCGCGCGCAACACTCATAATATGACTTATTTAAGCTCACTAAAAAGTGTAAAACGCATTAGCAACAATACTCCTTTATCCGGTTAACCGGCAGAATTATATCCGGATATCAGATAATTAAAAAAATGCGGTTAATCGGTTACAGTCCATCCTCAAGATTACCGGACCACGACTGACCAATCGATCTCGCTTCCCATGACATGCCGCCCTATTTCTTGTCGCTTCCTTTTTCTATACTATCCTCTTTACTTTCATTCAGTGTCGCCTAGGCCAAGGTGGGTGTCCGATTATCGATAACTAACCTACGTCCGATTCCATAGACAACTCCTAGTCGCTGCCACATCTTCGTTTCTTTTCATTGTATGGCATTTTTTGTGGTGTATTGAACTGATAAAATTGATAATAAACCAATGATGATGATGAACCGTTATCCGGATAATACAACCCAACGTCACTGAACTATGAGTGACTACCCTAGTCTTCAATGGATTAGGATCAGGATTGGATTCACCGATTTTCGGGGAGATTGGTGTCTGTGGCGAACGGCGACAAAGACTTACCAGAGTTACTTCATCTTCATTGGCACACCTTTAGCGTTTTATGTCTTTTTGCAGAATTATAGGCGTAAGATGTAGGCTTTCCAAGTGGAATTCCAAGTTTGAATCGGATTAGGATTGAAATAGGCTTGGGTGGGCTAAGGTGGGTGTCTGATCTTAGAGGCTACTCCAAGTTCTTTCGGCACCTTCCTATCTTCTCGTTGAATTGCAGTCTTGTGTTGTTTTGAAATGATGAAAATATTAATAAAACTGACTGATTGATTGATATACAAAATTTCTGGATTAGGCTTTCAAGCTTCGGATTTGGATTGGATTAGGGCAAGGGAATTTCAAATCCGCTCAACTCTTCTCAGGCTGTAAAAATCACTCAACCGGTACACTCGCATGTTGTTATTGTATTGCCGGCATTTGACCAGTGTTGCCAATTTAGCGATTTTCGCGCTAGATCTAGCGATTTTTCATCCGGTTTAGCGCCAAAAAATATGGATCTAGCGCCTAGATATAAATCTAGCGATTTTTGAAAAAGTATTTAGCGATTATTTAGCGCTTTTTTACCGAAATAACCAATAAAGATCAGTTCTGGCTGACGACTGCATTGGCTATACCGGTCACCAGAGAGCGGACTCCGATGATATATAATTATAGATTACTACCTACCGATAGATAGTAGTAGATACGCAACTCCTGGCGGTTACGCACGGGCAAACAGTGTCTCTTCTTGCTGAGTAATGTAATTGTAGCATAGTTGGCAGTGCTACATCTGGCGACCTTAACGCTGAAATTTAGTAAAATTGGCCAATGGCCATGATCGAAAGATAGTGTCGCAGTGATTTCGAAAATACAAAATAAAATCTCGTCCAGACAATGGAACCATGCACCCCGAAACAGCCCTCAAAGTCTGAAAACCGGCATTATTGCTCCAACAATGGCACCGCCGCAACACAATGAACATAACAATGACCAATTTCGTCCAGCGATTGTTCATATCAATGCCGATTTCCAGACTTTGGGGGCTGTTTTGAGGTCGCTCCAATGTCTGGTCATTCGTTTAAGACCGGATTAATTACAGTTAGCATTAATTACATTTTCCCGGGTTGGTCCTCGGATTATTTTCGTAGGCTAAGGTCTCTACTTATAGTGGCAAACAAACCCGTTTCAATGTCGTGTTGTGTCGGGTCAAGTCGCATGTCGTGTACACGGGTGTCATGTCGTGTTCAAGTAGGCCAACTCCAACACAGTTTAGAGAAGAAGTCAAGCGCATAACCACGGTACATTTCATCACGTATTCACGGACGCATCGAGTAAGGCACGCTGATATAGTGAGCGGTTATGCCTGCAAACCTGGTCAGTGTTCAGTCTGTTCACGTATAGCGATCGTTGCGCAAAGCGATCTGCTTTATCGAAATGCACTGCCGTTTTGTCCCGCTTAGATATGACTATTACGTATTATGAACTAAAAATATGATAAGTGACTTTGGCCCCAGACGAGTAAAATATAGCTGAGAAGAATATATCGATATAATGGTTCAATTTAATACCTTTGGCACCTTTTGCAGATTTAGCGCTATTTTTCAGCGCTTTTTTGTCAATATTTAGCGCCATCTAGCGATTTTCTTCCATCCGGAGTTGGCAACACTGCATTTGACCTGTTGCTGTGATTTCACGTACAGCCCGCACATCAAGGGTGCGTGTAAGTAACCCTTCGAGATGCCGTTGCCCGAAGCCCTATTGACCCTCGGTGACAACCCGTACTTTGGCGCGGGATTCGGACTTTTCGCTATTGGAACTGCAGCAGGCTTGCTCAAAAAGAGCTCTGGTTATGCTACCCAAGTCATGAGGAGGTATATTCGCATTCTTTGATACTCAAAATCTGTCCTCAGGCAATAAGTCGATAGCGCGTCCATTAGTATCACAAATGGTCATAGCCATCTTTCAAATTTTTTTAAGGTACCTCATCACCACCCTGGAGATACCAGTGTCCGATCACAGCTACGGCTGGGTGCTACAGTGGATAGCAAAGCGTCCAGACATGTCCTGTCACGTCAGTGTCAACACTGCATTTGAACAGCTTCACAGCGGGAAAATCTCAACCTCGTTCAAGTTCATGCCAAGCCCTGGATCACATTACATCTGGTATTCCGGTAGATCTTTTTTGAATTGCTGCAGTCTTGGTGCTAATGGGCTGTGTTTAAATATTTGACAGGTATAAGAAATTTCCAATTCGGATTGAAAGAAATAGAGAGAAACAGATGGTAGACCAATCACGGCATGTTCCCTATGAAACCGTAACTCTTACAACATTAGGGCGAAATAAAGAACTATTTGAAGACATATTATATGAAGGTAAGGATAACTCAAGTCAATGTAGGAATAGATCATATACCTATACTCTGACCCAATATATTTTCAGCACCCCAAAGAGGTCTTTTTACTGTCAGCTATCACAATGAAAGTAGAATTGTGACGTTTGAGTTCGATGTTCTACATTTCCTTGGTGGCCAAAAAGTTTATGACAGATTGTTGCATGTAAAAAGGCCCAGCTGTTACCGAGAACACCGAACAATGTGCGCAATAACAATTAGGAAAGTAGGGATGGCTGTAGTATTTTTTTTTTGTAATAAATACAATGTCTCGCTTCAAAGTCTTGTTTACAGTATAAGCAACTGACTCGAAATCCGTCCTCGGAGTACCCTTCATCGAAATGCGTCCTCGGAGTATCATTCACTTTTCTTCTATGGTAGGCCTAATATACTACATAGTGGTCACATTCTATGATGCTCCGCCATTAATATTCTTACTGAGCTCGAGCAAATATTGAATATTCAACTGTTTCAGCGAGAAACGATGCATTTATGGAACGTCAAGGCATGACGTTGGTATTCAAGCCAATGGGTCACGAATGGCGCCAATTTGGTAATCCGCAACGCCGTAGACCACTGCATTCTGTAATTCTCGACCAGGGACAAAGTGAAAGGATTCTCTCCGATGTTCGTCATTTTACATTATCTCAAGAGTGGTATACTGACAGGGGAATACCATATCGACGTGGTTATCTTCTCTATGGCCCACCTGGTTGTGGTAAAACAAGCTTTATGTGAGTTGTTTCTGTGCGCGTTCCATACAAATGTTGATTTGTATGTCTTAACAGTACAGCCCTGGCAGGAGAGCTGGAGTACAGCATTTGTGTTTTGAACATCGGCGATTGGTCGTTGTCAGATGATAGGCTGTTGAGTTTCATGGCCTCCGCTCCTCCTCAGAGCATAATCCTCTTGGAGGACATTGATGCTGCATTTGTGGACAGGACAGCTGTTCAAAATGGTGCGTGATATGATGAAATTCTTTCAGTATGCTTTCTTCGATTGCCCAGCCTTGGTTTTATATATACTGTGTGAAATAATATGAATATGGACTTTCTCCTTATCATGCGATAAAGCTAAAGTTGCTGCTACAATGCAGAATTGACACAAGCATTGTGTTTTAATCACTATTTTATTATTATTACAGATCCAAGATATCAAGGAATGGGGTCTATCACATTTAGCGGATTACTGAACGCTCTGGATGGCGTAGTGTCTTCGGAAGCAAGAATCGTCTTCATGACTACAAATCATATTGAAAGGTAATCGCCATTGCATTTTTGTGGTATATTTCTCCTGACATCCTGTTGTTCAGACTTGATCCCGCACTCTTGCGGCCTGGACGGGTGGACATGAAGGAAATGGTCAGCCATTCTACAGAGTACCAGCTGGCATGCATGTTCATAAGGTTTTTCCCGAATGCTACTGACACACAAGCACACGCTTTTGCGCAAAACTGTGCTAAGCACTCCCAGTCGCTGAATATGGCTCAAGTTCAGGCACATTTCATGCTTTATAAAGATGATCCGGACAAAGCACTGCTTCATTGTGACAAGATTTCTTCTCTATGAGGACCTAGCGACGTCGACCATCTCTCATCTCCTTGGGCACAACCACATACCTCTGCGCTACTGGAAGAGAGGGAGAGTATCCGTCTGGGTATGAACTGTCTTCAAAAAGAACCATATATTCATCTTGGGATGTCTTCGGTTGTGAACAAATGACGGCTCGGTAGAAGCATGTCGTCTGAGGATACAACGCCATCACCAGCTGAAAATTCATGGAAGTTGTGTTGATGAACCAAAAAACAGCACCACTACCACTACTACCCCATACCGTTCCTTTGCTGTATATGGCATCTGGATCTGTGTCTGGGTTAGCCCTCCACTGCGGCAGCGGGACTACCCTTCTCTTGCTTAAAGTGTGGCATTCTTTCCCCTCTTCGTCAATATCATCGACTTCGTATTTATTGCTGAGTTGGTTGAAAGAAACAACCTGAAAGATGATAATAGCAGGAAAAATACTTTATGAAAATGGTTAGTGATATGTGAATTGCGTAACCTCAGTTGTTATAGAGCTTCTTGGAGGTACAGAACTTAAATATACAACTGAATGGTATATTCATATTGAAATAACCCGAATATTTCCGACTGACAGTGAATATACTATTCCTTAGTTGTTATTGTGAAAGTACACTCATCAATTCAATTGGTTGTATGTGGTCAGCGGCTGTGGTGTCAATATCCAAATGCCAGTGAAACCATGGATCTGGTTAATCAATCCCTTTGGGATTTGAATTATGTGTAGGTGCATAATGGTATAAAGACGATTATGCTAAGCCAAGTCAAACTAAATGTGGATGTCTTTCAACTACGACATTGATACGAGTCGTTACTATTATTATCGTCGAATCCGAGTCCATTCAGACATCCCGACACTGCTTTGAACTACGTTAACAGAGGAGCCTTTAGTGTGTCGCTAACACTGCATAGTGCATGGGTATTGGGTAAGTCACCACCACCTACTTCTGCAAGTATCCATTGCTCTTCTTCTTCCATGCTCGGTACCCGTGCGGCTACTTTATCTCCAGGCTTGGCCACATAGTCTGCGGCTGGTGGAATAGCTCCACACAGTGGAGGTGGCCTGAACGAAAGACCACATAAACAAAGAGTCTAGGAAAGAGTTTTGTGCTGCTAATAGTTTTATACTTCTCTCCTGGTTTGCCAATCCAGAGCGGCAATGTTTGTGCTGATTTCTGCAACATGCTCATAAGAACACCCCTTCTCATTGTTTTGCGAGGCTGGTCTGTGCCGCCTTGGGATCCTACCAGTAAAACAGGTGTTTGATCATTGCATTTGGACAATGATATTTTAATGCACCTGTGTATCTCATCGCCATACGTTTTTCTTCTTGCAAGTTCTTGATTTTTGTTATAATTTCCAATCCGCTTTTCAACGCATCACATTCTTTTTCGGCATCTGTCAAGGCTGAGGAATAGAAATTCTTCAGCTTGTGTTTGTAGTATGGAGATACTGAAATGAAACAAGCATGTTATTCAATACTCCAATGATGATACTCCACTTGACTGACACAAGCTTGAAGCTATGAGCTTATACAATATACACACATACGATCGGAGTCAAATAGACTTCGAGACGGATAATGAGGTAATAATCACATTTGTTCTCTGCTTCAATCTTGTCATGAGCTTTTGAAATGTTGTCCAGATTTTTTTCGCTAAAGTTTCGTTCCTCTTGGGCTGAACAGACAGCGTCGTGTAAATCTTGCAGCAACGCCTTTATTTTGATATCGTGTTCACTCATAGTTGATAGTGCTGTAACTGAAAATACCTCTTGAAAGCTAAATCTGGAAAGCGAAAGATCATGACAGTGGTTTATCAGGCATATAACAAGTACTACCAGTGGGCCGAGGTGGTTGTTAAATTGACTGTACTTGGCCGTCCGACTTCCCTACCTTTCAATTTCATCACATTGTGTGCCTTAGATCGCCCATCGGAGGCAAATAATCGAACTGTCTATTACAGATACATACTGTATATATAAACTCTGCAGTAGCGGTCAGTTAAAATATTGCGTAAGTTCATGATTACATGCACTACACATATAACTATAGATTACTAACCTACCGCAGGGCGCAGGTTAGTAATCTATAATATAACCACCCAAAGAATAATATCTGCTATATTCAGTTTTCCATGAAAATATTCATTCGTCTGCCATATTACGCAAAAAAGAACGTAAAACAAGTGCTGCGCCGCTAGGTAGGCCTACTATACACTGCTGTGCGCTTTCTGTCTACGTTGTCGTGATTAGTGCAAAAGCAAAACAAGCGGGGTAGATTAAAATTGGCGATGTCAGCATGTCATGGACTAAGCAAGGAGCATGTTTTGTAAGCTAACCCCTGACTATAGTACAACGTGAAATCGCTGCAGTATATTTTGACATCGTCATCGTCAAAATATAATGATGACTTCGACAATGGGAATGTATCTGTTGTTGTGTTGTTGTACTGTTGATGTCGGAACCCTATCAATATCCGGTGTCACTAAAATAACGACAGCACCGAATTACGCGGACTACGGTAGAGTAATCATGAAATAATAATCGTTTTCCAGACGTACGCATAAGATGGTGAGAAATAAGATATATATGTTATATATGTATTATAATAAATGAGTGTTTTATCTCATAACGATGGAATAAACAAGAATGAAACGTAAACAAACTGATGCTTTTGTCATCGTCAGCTAAATCGTTCCGTTGTTTCCGCATACGCCATCATCCGTTTAAAGGCACCCTTGTACAATTGATTTTGTTGGTGGTGACTTTGGCTAAGCTTGACTACTGGCAGTTACCGGCCTCTTACTACTGCGTATCCTCGCATTTCTGTATGCCAGGCTAAGTCTGTGGAAATGTTGTCCTGTCGCCTATCCGGAGTCTGCAGGGTTGCTCAAGTTGCTGTTCGACGACCAATATATACTGCGTCCAAGTTAAGATCTTACAAAAATGTAAATGACAATCTGATTAATCCATCAGTGTCCGATGTGTTGGATGCAAATGCCACATCCCTTATGGCGTTGGAAGTATTTCGTGCTTCTGGGATAATCTTCGGTAAAATATTTTCCGAGCCAGCAACCATAAATTATCCGTTCGAGAAAGGTCCGCTCAGTCCTCGTTTCCGCGGTGAGTATATAAGTAAAATAGTATTTTATTTTCAATGTCAATCGTCTTACAGCTGAATTCAGCAATTCCGCTGCTTCTTTGCAGACAATTTAGTTATTTACAGGCAAAAACAGTTACTAAAACTGTTTGCAATACCATCCACCAGTCGCTGAGATATTTCAACTAGAATATATACGTACCGGTAATGCACCATTGTACTAATCGACTCCGCTTAATTCCGATAGGGTTGGTGCTCGTACCTTGCAAATGGGCAAGGACTGATTTCACCTTGCAAATAACCAAGAACAGCCGAAACACATGACATGGTGGGGTCATCAGCCCCCACTTGAGCAACCCAAATGGGTCCTCCCACCAAAAATTCGGCGAAATCCATAAATCCAGATCTTCATATGTAGGCCTACGCCCCGCTCAGCACTCGGCACCACCAATTCGGAGAAATCCAAATTTCCATCAAATACTATAACGAATAACGTCAGAATAACTGGTGCAATACAATAGACCTGGAGGTCTAACTAATGTGTGAAACCAACTATACATCTTACCCGATCAATCATCTTACTATGCTTTGAATTTTTTCCTTTTGCGCTGTTTTCCAGGAACGCGATCTGTTTTACTTTAATGGAGTTACATCTCAATTTGTACCGTGCCAACATTTCGATATTGTAAAATAGGATGCAACCCAAAGCCCCTCAGTATCCCCACTCATGAGATGACACCTTTCGTTTTCCATAACATAGTCATAGTAACGGAGATGTTAGACCTTAAATCCCGACTGGAATTTCGGTACGTTTTGCCTAATATATAGGCTATATAGCAGGTGAGCAGTGACGGTTCTAAAAGTTGAAGTAGGGCGCTCACAGGGAGCACAGGACACCGATTCCATACATGTGTTAATGAACGCATGTCAGTCAAAATATCATATCTGCTCCAGTTAGAATAAGTGCCTGGAATTCGACTCGCAAATGGAATCGGGCATTGGTTGGAGCTTAAAGGTTCCAGAAAATATTTGTCCAATGCATTCCATTTCGTCAAAAGACAGCCACCGGTACTCCTTTCAAAAATAGCATTAGATTCGTCAGTTGATGACATCTTCAGCAATACTGTCAACGAACCAATACATAATACCGCCTCTGGTTTTGTGAATATTCACCTATTAAAAGTGTTCATCAATTGGTAAACTGCAAATTTTCCGTTCAGAAGTTTCAGAAGTAGCCTACACTATTACACTCCAGAATTTTTGTGGGACGAAAGTTGTCAATCGCTGCATGTCGTGATATGACCCACCTGAATAAGCTGTTCTAGTGGAAGTATTGCGTTTTTAATAAACGACCCAAACTTTACATTTGGAATTCCGACTCAAATATGAAGCTACTTCTTTCCAGTGTTGGGATGACTCGAGTCAAGTCATGACTCGAGTCACCTTTTTGGTATGCCTTGACTTGACTCAAGTCACTTTGTTAAAATGACTTGACTTGACTTGACTCGGCTAAATTCACGAGTCAATTTCAAGTCATCAAGCAATCGATGTCGATAAAAATCACAGTATCTTGCAATCGGATTGTTCTTGAAATGCTGGTGTAACCCGTGAGAGCGACCAATCAATCATTCAATGATCGTGCGTTTTACTGAGCCTCGCCATTATTCTCTCACAAATAAATTGACCGCTTACGAAGTGATCGAAGCTTACAGCTTACGCTGTCGTAAACTAGTATAGTAATGTAAAGTAGTAAAGAAAAATGTCTATTACTGTTCTCTGTACCCGAACCAAACCTCTTGTTTTATTGAAATTAAATTCGAAGATAGGTTATATAGTCCTCGACCATTGGCGCAGGCTCGAATTGTATCATATCCATTTGTAAATGGGTGATGTATTACATCTTATCAATTCGTTTCTCTATTCTTTATTTTGGCTGGTAACTATAAACTGAGGCTATGCAACTATACTTGCGTAGTTTAGCATTTCTACGTATATGTAAGCGATACAGCGCCGTCTTACGTGTATATTTAACTTCATATTCGTTCATCGGTTCAAAATCAATGACCAGTCAATCTGTATTCAGACAGCTAGCAAAACGCAATGGCGTAGGCATGCTTCGTACTTCGAAAAGGCAACTTGACTTGAAATGTGACTTGACTCGTGACTTGACTTGACTCGAGTCACCTCCAAAAATCGAGTGACTTGACTCGAGTCACCTTCGAAAATCGATTGACTTGACTTGACTCGATTCAAAATGTGCAATGACTCGAAATGACTCGTGACTCGAAGGTAGTGACTTGATCCCAACACTGCTTCTTTCTGACTGCCTCATGACAATGACATTACCTTTACTCATAATAATCTGATTGTTTTTTGTGACTGTATGTTGGTTTGCTTGTATGATTTGCGCATTGTATTTTTTAGGTGAACATGCTCTGCGAAGGTACCCATCCGGGGAGGAGCGGTGCATTGCCTGCAAGTTGTGCGAAGCAATATGTCCTGCTCAAGCCATCACAATCGAAGCGGAAGAACGTAGCGACGGGAGCCGTAGAACAACGCGATACGACATCGACATGACAAAGTGCATTTACTGTGGGTTCTGTCAGGAGGCGTGCCCTGTGGATGCTATCGTTGAAGGCCCCAACTTTGAATATGCTACAGAAACTCACGAGGAACTGTTGTACAATAAAGAGAAATTGCTCGATAACGGAGACAAATGGGAATATGAAATAGCCGCAAATATTCAAGCCGATTACTTATATCGTTGATGGTTTGTTGGAAGATTGTTTGATCAAAGAGAAATTCTTTATAGAAGACTGTTTTCTGTTTGAGTGGTTCTGTGACATGCCGGTCCGCAGTATGACTCTGAATAAGTTAGTATCCAAGTAGTCAGCAGTGGTGGTCAAGTAATCGAAGCAATGCTGTCAATTTCTACTCAAAAAGTAGTGTAGATTTACAGGTATTTTAGGCTTAGTTTTGTGCAAATAAAAAACTAAAATCTGGCAAGATCAAGTAAGAGGTGCGAAGCTGACCCTAGAATGAATGATCTCTCCCGCTAATATGTAATGTGTTCGCTGACAATATCAGAAGATTTCAATCACTCCGTTATAAGAACAAACGACTACAGTATGAGCGAGCTTATGTTGTCGAATTGAAATTATAGGAACTATTTTCGCAGATGTCCGAGTCTCGTCCGGAATCCCCTCAGAAGTGATTACGATTCTGATCGGTGAGTTCAAACGCAAATCGAAATCAATTACGTCGCTGGAGTCTAACACCGGTCACACCCATCCGCTTACGTCAATCAATCAGGTTTATTAATATTTTCATCGTTACAAAACATCACCAGGCTGCGATACAATGAAAAGATAGGAAGGTGTCGAAACAACTTGGAGTAGCCTTTAAGATCAGACACCCACCTTAGCCTAGGCAAAGTAAATAAGAGGCATGCACACTGGACGAAAAGTAATGCAGAGAATATAAGACGCAAGCGACAAAATGAGGTGGCATGTGGCGGAGGGCGAGGTCGATGTTAGGTCGTGGTCCGGTAATCCTGAAGACTGGCTAGTATTGATTTAGCAGAAATTGCCTGTATTCCGACTTGAATGCGGACATGCTCGAGTGCTCGACGACTGTCGGATAGGCGTCCTCGCGGTCTTGAGCCGGCATGACATCACGATCGCAGGAGACACGATAGTTTCGACGGCCACTACGTATATCGTATCTCTACACAACAGGATATGCCAATCACTCGATTTCGCGTACAGCACAATTACAGTCTCAGCAGGTCGCCGTTCGTGTGTATTGTGCAATGTGCATGTGCAGTGTGCACCTGTGGTTCCATATATAGCCCATTCTCGCTAAATAGGATGTATTGATAATACGAATCGCTGACCTGCATAATGAGCTAAGAATGATCTGGGATACAATCGACATTTCTAAAGTGTGGGGTTTATAGTTTCAAGGGAGAGGGGGGCTATACGTGCCTGAGAAGTATAGTCCTAAATCATTAACAACTTGACGAAGTAGTGCGATTAGGCAAAGTCTAATTGAAGTACTTCCACAAGTAGAAGTATAGGCTACCTGCTTCGTTGCTGACCGTGTACCACTATTTGTAGTTGGTCTGGCTCATATACTACCAACGCCAACCATTTCGTGATTCAAATCATGACCGCTGATTGTTGCTCGATACGTTTAACTGGACGAGTGAACTAACAGAACTAGAGATTTTCAAGGCATGCTCCAGCTTTGGTAAGTCAATCACGGGTGAGAACTTTCGGAATTACAAAATTTCAACTTATCATTCTTTTCAAGTATAGTGATGCCACAAATAAACTGAATTTTTGAAACACACTCGAATACCATGATAGTTTCATTCAATTCGACGTTCTGGTTGATATAGAATGTAAGAAGTAGTTATAAGCCTCCAAAGGCATAGAAATACAATGGAAATAGTGTAAAATTACCACTACTTGATCGAGTAGGCCTATAAGTACTACGGCAATATAAAACTTTCGTCAGTAGGCTAGCTACAGTCCAAATTAATATATAACTACTTTTGTTACTATATGGTCGCCTCCGTCGGCAATTCAAATCACAGATGTCGAGTCATTTAGGACGTTTTTAGTTATCCGTACAATCACCTGGCTGACCAGGCAATAAATTTTTCTATTTAATTTATTCTCAACAATTTCATCATTTCACTACACCGGTTCTGCGATACAATGAAATATAGGAAGGGGTGTTGCACTTATGCGCTTTTGATTTCGAGGTTATTAAAAGTCATTAAAATTTTTTGGGAAGTGACCGCGATAGAACCAAAGGTGGTCAAAGTAGTCACCGTCGCTACTCAAGTAGAAGTAGAAGTAACGCCGGAATTTCTACTCAAGTAGAAGTAGAAGTAGTGGTTCACAAGTAAGTAAGTAAGTAGGTATTTTACGCTTATTTGTGCCTACAAAACTGAAAACTGTCAAGTAGAAGTAGAAGTAGTCTAAAATCATAACTACTTAAAAATTAGTGTGGGAAGAAAAAATCTACTTCAAGTACTTCGTTACTGACCACCTCTGGATAGAACTGATACACAAACTTGGCAATTTCTAGTTTACGCATATATTTTGTGTTTAGGAGACCGCAATTTTTGAGCAGTGATTTGTTGGACGCGCAGCCTGGCTCCCTGGGCCTGGCAATGATACGAAGGACCATATATTACCAAAAGGAGGACATTTTGGTGTTCTCGGAAGACATTTTCGATTTCTTGAAAAAGGTGGACAAATCTTCCTAGGACGTAAATGGTGACCCTGGTTTTTGACAATGATATAAATAAATCCAGAGGTGTTCAAAGTAGTCGTCCAAATATCATATGATCGACCGAAAAGATCATCGCTCTACCTGATGTGTGGAACAGTATCCCGCCGGCCATCCGACAGTCGACGAGCATGTCCACATTCAAGTCGAAATACAAGCAATTACTACTAAATAAATACAGTCCATCCTCAAGATTACCGGACCACGACTGACTTATCGATCTCGCTTCCCATGACATGCCGCCCGATTTCTTGTCGTTTTTCTATACTATCTTCTTTACTTTCATTCAGTGTGCATGCCTCCTCTTTACATCGCCCAGGTCAAGGTGGGGGTCTGATTATATAGACTACTCCAAGTCGCTTCGATATCTGTCTTTTCATTGTATCGCATATTTTTGTGGTGTATTGAACTGATCAAATTGCTAATAAACCAATGATGATGATGTAGTCACCGTCGCTACTCAAGTAGAAGTAGAAGTAACGCCGTAATTTCTACTCAAGTAGAATTAGGAGTGGTGGTTCACAAGTAAGTAAGTAAGTAGGCATTCTACGCTTATTTTTGACTACAAAACTGAAAACTGTCGAGTAGAAGTAGAAGTAGTCTAAAATCATCACTACTTCAAAGGTAGTGTGAGTAGGCAAAATCTGCTTCAAATACCTCAAAAAGTTGAAGTACTTCGTTACTGACCATCTCTGTATAAATCATTGTTTTAGGGAATATATATAGCAATTTATAACGTAGCTATATCAACATAGAGATGATCGCGACATATCTCAACACACGCTGTCGCTGTTTGAAGAAGCAATTTTTGGCGGATGTAAAATGTGTTCAGATTTGTCGGCGGCGTTGGCGTATTGAGTTGAGATTTCTGAATTTACGTAGCAAGATGGAAGCTGTCGGAGTCAATCACAAGGTACGATGTTATTCTATTTGTCAACCAGTGATGAGATTTCATGCCCACCGTGATGTAGAGTTTTTAGTAACGTTGCTCATGTGTATAGGATGCCGGCGGTGAAAATGGATTGCATACATTACCTCAAAATGCCGAAAAGAAAAATGACGGTGATGTAGAAAAAAGAGAACACAAAAAACGCGACAGATCTCGGGATCGGGACCGTGATCGGCGACGAAGCAGAGATAGAGACCGTGACCGAAAGCAACGCAGCAGGAGTAGGGACAGGGACAGGTCTCGAAGACGGTAAGTATATGAGTTCTGAAAAATATATTTAGCTGGAAATATTCATTATTTTCAAGCATCCAATAGCACTATAGCAGTGGTACTATGGTACAGTACATACATGGTACCATTACAGTACAGATGAACCAAAGCTCATTTTTCTTTTAGATATCCATTGATTATATTTTATGAGGTTCGGTATGTCACACAAAATATGATGGAATGGAATGATAAAAAGTGGTCATTCTTTTAGGCAATTAGTAAAATCATGTAATTTAATCAGCATTGGGGATTTTGTAACTGTTAATATTGTTCTATTTTCATAAATGTATATTTATTTGCATTTTAATATCTGTATCTTTGATATGTGTTAGATCAGGCTCATTTTTACCTAATTGTTTATTATTAATGTTCATGCTGACAATTGTCTTTTGTTATTGCACAATCTCATTTGACGAGCGTTTCGATAAATGTCATACGCAAGACTATACTAGGATGTGCTTTTCAGTTGCACTTGTTTTTAGCAGCTCACAATTACAATTACAATAAGGATCTGTCTTGACTAGGGCCAAAATGCTTTGAAGCAATTCAATTACACTGTTTCAGGCTAATGTATCATTAGCTGAGTGAGATTACTTGGTTTTTGATTTGTTGGGATACGTGGATTTCGTAAGCTATCAAGTAAAGAGATTTATGTTGAAATTAAACGTTCGATAAACTTATTTTGCTATTGTGCTCATTTTGTCATCTGTGAAAATGAGATTTGACGCCCTGCACTCTGCCATCCTCATAGACTTGTTAGCAATAGCAAGAAGTGAGGAATCTGGTGTTTTCAGTATGATCGTTTGCTCGCGAAATAGGCATCAGTATATCAGCTCTGGTTTTGATTACACGGTAAAAGTCGCCAGTTATGGCAAATAATACTCTTTAAAAATTTCTAGAATTCAAATATACGTATAGTTATGCCGTGACCAGAGATGTCACACTGTCGCTTTCAGCACAACGTTCAATTCATCACTCTTGTTTTCTAATTGCAGCCCCCCGAAATTTTTTTTACCCCAAACAGGCCCCGCTCTCGATCCAAGGAGAGAAGACGCCGGAGCCGGTCCCGCAGCAAGGAGAGGCCAGCCAAGAAGAAGAAGCAGTACAAGTACTGGGATGTAGCGCCGCAAGGATTCGAGCACTTGACGCCTTTGCAGTACAAGGCCATGCAAGCTGCCGGTCAGATTCCGTTGATGGCCACTACTCCGAGCCTGGGAGCCGGAGGAACCGCGACGCCTGGTGCACAGATGACGAGACAAGTCTGTGTGAGTTGACGATAGTACGCTATAATGTTTTTCAATGTGCATTGGTGTTTATGAATTTGGTTTGGTCCACATATCCAGCAACCTTTGCTTGATGTGCACTGTGCAGAAGTTTTTTGAATACCTGTTTTTTGGTCTTTTGCACTGGCACGATATAACAACAACAGCGAAGTCTTTCACATATGGAGCCTTGGCGCTTATAGATATGCGTATGGCTGGGTTCACAAAATAATTGCTTTTGTCCACAATCTCCACGTATAGCCTATGCTCTATCACCCTTCTGCTCGGTGTGCCTTGAATTTTTGAATATACATTTGCGGTCTTTGCACCAGTGTTGAGATCAAGTCACTACCTTCAAGTCACGAGTCATTTCGAGTCATTGCACATTATGACTCGAGTCAAGTCAATTGATTTTCGAAGGTGACTCGAGTCAAGTCAAGTTGCCTTTTCGAAGTACGAGGCATGATTACGTCATTGAATTTTCCTAGCTGTCTGAAATACAGATTGAGTGGTCATTGATTTTGAAACGATGAACTGATATAGAGTTAAATATACGTGCAAGAAGGCGTTGCATTGCTCACATGTACGTAGAACTGTTGAACTACGTAAGTAATTGCATAGCCTCAGTTTATAGTTACCAGCCGAAATGGAGAATAGAGAAACGAATTGTTAACATTCAATACATTACCCATTTACATATTGATATGATACAATTCGATCCTGCGCCAATTGTTGAGGCGTATATAAACTATATTCAATTTCAATAAAACAAGAGGTTTGGTTAAGGTAAGAACAGAAATAGATATTTTGCTACTAAATTGCTTTACTACTAGTTTACGACAACGTAAGCTGTAAGCTTCGATCACTTAATTTGTAGCCAATTTATTTGTGAGAGAACAATGGAAGCTCAGTAAAATGCATGGTCATTGAATTATTGGTCGCTCTCACGGGTTACACCAGCGTTTCGCGAACAATCCAAAAATATGCAAGATACAGTGATTTTTATCGACGCCGATTACTTGATGACTTGAAATTGACTCGTGAATTTTGCTTCCGAGTCACGAGTCAATCTACATTTCTGATAGGTCGAGTCAAGTCGAGTCGTTTTACCAAAGTGACTCGAGTCAAGTCATACAAAAAAGGTGACTCGAGTCATCCCAACACTGCCTTGCACTGGCCAGGAATAATGGAAGCAGCAATGTTGATAGATCGAGCATGAGGCTACTCGAATTTGTTGGGATTCAGCTGAAAATTGCAGAATAAGTTTTGAACTTGTTCGCGTTGAACGCTTTTCTAATTCGGGTCTCATTTTGCAGCCGTTCTACTTGTTTCAAGCCAGACGTCTGTACGTCGGCAACATTCCGTTCGGCGTGACTGAAGACGCCATGATGGATTTTTTCAATCAACAAATGAAAATGTCAGGGCTGGCGCAGGCGCCTGGCAATCCGGTTCTCGCCGTGCAGATCAACTTGGACAAAAATTTCGCATTCTTGGAATTCAGGTCCGTCGACGAGACCACTCAGGTAAAAAATGTGATGAGTCCGGGGTCGTTCATAATGTCCCTGTTAAACTTTCCTTCTCTTCAGGCGCTCGCTTTCGACGGAATCAACTTCATGGGGCAGTCGTTGAAGATTAGGCGTCCCAGCGATTACAAGCCGTTGCCAGGATCATCCGAGACTCCGTCTGTGCATTTGCCCGGCGTTGTTTCCACAGTCGTACAGGACTCGCTTCACAAGGTGGCCTACTTGTTGCTGTTCTTGTGTAACGACGTCAAGTCGAGCTCTTGCATCCGATGCTGTTTGAGATTTTGGTGTGAGGTCGATTCACAAGTATTTGGAAAGTTCTTGAATGAATTTAGTTATTTTTTGATGCCGGGTGAACCTGATATGGATGGGATGTCAGCGGTACGACCGTGTTACTCGGCATGTACATCAAGGGACAGCACGTTGGCGTTGATCGTGAAATTTTGAGCCAAATCATGTGTGTAATGATTTATTGGTCCGATTCCAATCGTGAGCAGTACCAACGTATAAAACGGATGTATATTGGCTGGAAACTGTCAATGCTTTATTTCTTCAATTCAACTTTCCTTACATATCCGCTTTGTGTTTTCATTGTGCGTGTGATAAGGTTGAATATTTGTGAATGGAAGGGGTAATGTTGTGTTGCATGTTTTAATTTTTGTTACTTCTGGCAGCCAAGTCGGTATGTGAAATTGTTTCGCAGGTATTTGTCGGCGGACTGCCAAATTATCTCAATGAAGATCAAGTCAAGGAACTCCTCACGTCTTTCGGCCCACTTCGTGCGTTCAACCTTGTCAAGGATAGCGCAACTTCCTTATCGAAAGGTAAGTTTTGAAACATTATGTTAGGCACGGTGTGATACGGTTGGTGAAAGGTGGGACGAGGTCACTGGTTCTGCAATTGATTTTACTGATCTATATTTGATTTGGGGCAATCGATGAAAGATTAGAAAATTTAATCTTGGGTGGTGATAGGGATGAGCAAAATTGAGTAGCTTAGTGATTGCATTTCGAGTTGAGTATTCCGTTGTCACCTAATAAACTCCCTTGTCTGCTATTTTCAAGACGAGAATATTAATCATGATTTTAACACCAACAAAAAAAGGTACATATATTCATCGTTGCGATTTCATATTGGATTTTGTTGCCTTGATTACTGTACTAACATGTGGAACTGGAATGATAATTTTAAATATATAGACTTTCTAATCATTGATTTTAGTTGCAACGTCATACATGTGGAATCAATTTGTAAGACGTAAAATTGTAAGGTGGCAGTCGGTGTTTGTGCCCGAGCATCGTTCAGGTTCAGGCAGTTGTTGCGCTCATTTTGAAAAAATATGCTCACGCAACTTCCAATGGCCCATGCAGCAACTGGAATCTAGCTGAGCCACTGATTCGTCAATTGAATTCATTTGATATAGATGAAATGCGAGAAGCTAGTTTATTATCATTAGAGATAGACTTTTCGTATTGTAATTTTATTTGAATCCCTGTATCTTTGCTAAGTTACATGATATTGCATGTGCGTCGGAGCAGGACTAAGTGTGCTTGCGATTAGAATATTAACTTGAGCGAGAATCAAATCCCGTCACAAGAAATCTGTGGGAACCACCCAATCAAAGTGTAGTATATTTATATTATATCTACGCGAGGCAAATTTGTCGGGGTATAGGGGTGCTATTGTCGAATGGTCTTCACTCTTCAAGGATCAATAAGTGGAATATCGAAATGAATATTTGAAAATTAAAATGTAAATATCAAATACTGGAGTCGCGTCGTTTTCAGGCTACGCCTTCTGCGAGTACGTCGACCCCAACATCACCGACCAGGCCATCGCCGGCCTGAACGGCATGCAGCTCGGCGAGAAAAAGCTTATCGTTCAGCGGGCCAGCGTCGGCGCCAAGACCGGACTGATGAACATGATGACGACGCCCGTCACGCTGCAGGTGAGCGACCGTGTCTCGGCAGGCGGTCGTCTGATAGGGATCCATCGCTAGTGTTTATGTAGCGGTCAAAGTAGTAGTGTTTCATGGAGAGGAGGTCATAGTAGACATTGGTTCTCAAGTAGTAGAAGTAACATCAAAAATTTCTAGTCAGGTACAGGTAAAAGCAGCGATTAACAAGTTACTAAAGGTAAGTATTCTAGGGTCTAGACCAGTCGTTGCAACCTTTTTTACATCGTGCCCCCTCAGAAAATTTTGTGAAATCCACATAATATTGTAGAGCAGTGGTTTTCAACCATTTTGGATGTCTAAGCCGCATTTCAAACTTCAGAGTACGTATGGAGCCGCATGAAACCACTTAGGGTACTAATACCGAAATTTTGAGACCGCTAGCTGACCTCTGGATCCCGACATCCAGCTAATTCAAAAGCATGCACATTGCACATAGACTTCTATCGATTTTATATCGGTTATTTTAGCATTGATAGACGCACATTGGCGAGTGCTATGCATTGAAATAAACTCAAAATGCATATCATTACTACAGCATACTGATATGTCGTTATGTGATAGCGCTGCAGACGTTCCAGCACTTGCTGCACAAGTTTAAGGGGATTATACGCTGAGTAGCGAGTAGTATTGGACTTGTTGCAATTAATACTTGACTATGAGTCGTCATTTTTATGTTAGTAAAATTGTGTCGAAATTTACTCAAGAGACAATCCGTAAGGTCTATGATAAGCAGAACGCAAGATTCGTCCCTATATTCATCAATGCGTTTTACGCTACTCACCAAGGTTTCTCTTTTCCCGGTTTTAAGAAGCGGCCCTGGGAGGCTTTAGACGTAACTAATATCCCTTATTTTAGCATTCATTTACAGAAATTGATTATAACTATTCATAAAACGATCAATCAGAGCCGCTAGAAGGCTAGTTTGGAGCCGCGGTTAGGAATCGCTGGTGTAGAGGCAGCATTAATTAGTGGTTACATTTTCAGTATAATATGATTGTCCTAGAGAGCCAGTCGCATGTCGTATTGAATATACAAGACACTACGCTACTGCTTCTTCGGAAGTACTGCCATGCAATGGCATGACATGACCCTCCGGTTACGCTTTACTTCGTTTGACCCTCAAACTATCTTTCTCAGTCGGTTGTGGCTTTAAATTTCTATTCGTTTCAATATATTTCCTTTGTTATTGTAAAGATGATGATTTGTTAAACAGGTCGGGAGCTCCTAGTGTAGAGTGTCTTTTGCCTAAAAAACTGAAAACCATTGAGTTGAAATTAACGTGAATAATATATTCATATTGAGGCAAACCTCATTACTTTCGTCAGGGGTAATCCTCGGCAAGTAGCAGATAATTGGGAAGGACATGGTATAGCTACAATGAACAATCAAAATGGTCCAATCTAGTCTGTGATAACAGTGGGAGTTTGTGTATCACTGCATTGAGCTTATACCATCTGTTTGCCTCGATTATCTCGTGATACCATTGTTGATAACCAACTTTCTTTCTCTACTAGTCGATGTAACCATGATGAGTGTCAGCCGAAGATGTTTGGGTTTATATCAATATACTGTTCAATTTTATATTGAAGTTCTGAACCTCAATGAGTCGAGAAATAATAGTGGATTAAAACATAGCCACTCGAGTATGTGTTGCCGGCACTTTCCATTCGCTCCAGGTTCCGGGTCTGATGTCCGCCGCCCAGCAAGGACCTGTGACGGAGGTCATATGCTTGCTGAACATGGTCACTCCCGAGGAGCTGCAGGACGAAGAGGAGTACGAGGACATCCTGGAGGACGTGAGAGACGAATGCAACAAGCTCGGAAAGGTGGGTGCCGCCTGTCGGCTGATTTTTTATTGGTGTACCCGGATCGCCGCCTATTGAGATCTGTCCTTGTTACGAAGGCCGACATCTCATGAAATGAGTCGCCCCTATTTCCAAGAATTTTCCTGATTTTTTGACTCGAGTATCGATTTTCTCAAATTTTCAACAATTACAAGACTTCTGTCTCGTCAATCCTATATGCTTGTTGTAACTGTGACGTCATTATCTAAGTGCAAAAATTTGGTCACCACCGACCCCGCCTCCCAAATACTTTATCGAGACGTAAGGCCGAAGACGTTGTCTCCCCTGGTGTTGGTGCCCGCACCAGAGGTGGTCAGTAACGAAGTACTTCTACTTTTTGAAGTACTTGAAGTAGATTTTGCCTACTCACACTACTTTTTAAGTAGTTATGATTTTTGACTCCTACTTCTACTTGACAGTTTTCAGTTTTGTAGGCAAAAATAAGCGTAGAATACCTACTTACTTACTTGTAAACCACCACTCCTACTCCTACTTGAGTAGAAATTCTGGCGTTACTTCTACTTCTACTTGAGTAGCGACGGTGGCTACTTTGACCACCTCTGGCCCGCACTAAGAACATATTTCCAGATTCTTTTGTAAAACATAGCTTTGAAGTAAGGAAGTGCAAACTTGATTTTCATGACAATCATGTTGTAAACTGCAATGAATCGTGACATCAACACTAGGAATTATACAGGGAAGATGGTCAGGCCAAATTACGTCACATTCGTATCCAACAGCACAAGGCGTGCGTTGTGGTATATAAGAACTTGAAGATTTCGGCAGTTCTTTTGATGACCATTTTAATGAGAACCCAACGAGACTCGCACCTTGAGACCCTATCCTGTCGCAGCAATTTAAAAGACAGCATTATATTTGAGCCGATGATCTCGATTTGTTGTTCCTGTCGTATATGACACCAGGCTCTTCGCTGATTGCCACACTCGCTAGGCTGCTTGTACTTTGTAGGTATTCACTCGTAATGAGTGCAGGGTTAAAACCGTGTCCAAATCTACGCTTCAGGTAAAAAGTTTGGAAATTCCGCGCCCAGTGCCTGGTACCGACGTGCCGGGCGTGGGCAAAATCTTTGTGGAATTCTGCGACACGACCGATTCTCAAAACGCGTGCTCGGCGTTGTCCGGGAGAAAGTTTGCCAATCGTGTGGTCGTGACTTCCTACTATGATCCGGACCGTTACCATCGTCGCGAATTTGATTGAGATGGCGATTCTCGCGCGGCGACACGTGATGGACTCGGAATGCTTCCATTGCTGGAAGTGATGGCTTTGGACTGCAGGGCACTCGGATGCTATACAACTATTTTTACTGGATGTAAATAAAGTGGTCTGAACTGCTCGGTGTGATATTTATGGCTCTTAACGGGGTGAGAGAGACTGAAGTACTTCGTCAATCATGAAATACGGAAGCTTTATTAAGTCCACAAGGAGATGACAAAATGACATTACATGTCAGCGGCGGTGTCCGGTCAATACCGAGAATGCTATTACCGAGACTGGATATTACCGTGAATGCAATATATGCAATGCAGGCATGTTATGCATATGAACAGGTTGTATGTGTGCATCACGGCGTTGCCCCATTCGGTATCGATTCTCGGTTTAAATTTCTCGACAACGCCCGTCCCAGTATGGTAGGTTCTTAGCATTGGCCATTCTCGGTAAGGTCCATTCTCAGGAATGTCCGTTCTCGGTAATGTCCATCTCAGTAATAGTATGGAACCGCCAGCGACAGGTAGACTAATCGATTTGTTCCCGTAAGTCATCATTGGTTTATTAGCAATTTTGTAGGAAAACAAATCGGACAAAGAGAAAATAATATAGGAGAGCAGTAGGCAGGTTACTAAAATTGAGGTCGCGCTTCGATTGTTGACAGTGTCAGCTTGAGTGCAACAATTCGACGAAAATATGCATTTGTGATTTGGTGTGAATGAATGCTGCAACAATCGGCTTGGTTCTGAGCAGGAGTTCCATGCGTTATGCATCATGTGATTTGGTAGCAGAGTGGCTTTCGTGAGTGTTCTGTATCACGTGGCGCCTGAGGAAGGAAAGCGTACTATATTACCCGGAATAGTTGGGGTTAATTCAAGTGTCATAAACGCTAATGCGTCTACATCGACTGCTACACCGGTGCTGAGCTCGTTTTCAACCATATGCTTGCCCGCGCGAAGTCAATAGATAACGGTCTCGATTTGATTTAGCTAGGTGATGATTGACTGATTTCTAAGTATTAAGCGGGGTTGTAATGACTCGAGTTGAGTCACGATTTTCTGATGACTCGAGTCATTATCTCCAAATACGGAAATGGCTTGAGTCAATCTGTTAATTGACTCGATTTGGACTCGAGTCATTGCGCATGACCAGAGGTGGTCAAAGCAGGGATATCTAGAAACTAGATTCTAGATATCCCTGGGTCAAAGTAGTAAAGAAAGCTAGTTAAGTAAAAGCAGAAATAGCGACGGAAAAATCTACTCAACTTCGAGTAGAAGTAGCCTACTTCTTCTATAAGCAATCTAAAACTACTTGAAGTAGAATTGGCTGACTTTAAATCTACTCAAGTAAGCAAGTAGTTGTTGAAACGATGGTGATTCGTTCGCATTGATTGTCAAAAGCTGTAAATTGAGCTATGCGAAAGATGCAGAACTTGATTCATATTGATGCATACCAGGAGGTATCCAACTTCGACAGGATAAGCATTCGTCCGCATCATAGGAGGAAAATGATAGTATTGATATGGAAATGCGATACATTCGAACAGCACGCTTTAGTAAATTTGGTATGGCGCTCTCCCCGATATTATAAGGCCTGTAGTTTGGTCGAAGAGCAATACGGAGTTGTATCGGATACGGTGTGATATTTGTATCCATCTCCCGTCAAAAAAAAAACTACAGATAGCGATACCTTCGAGCGGATGAAAATCATCAATCAATCGGTGGTGAATTAAAAATGACTCGGGTCAAAACTATAAAAGTGAGATTGACTTGTGACCAGAGGTGATCAGTAACGAAGTACTTCTACTCTTTTGAAGTACTCAAGTAGTTTTTCTCTACTTCTGGTACTTACTCAAGTAGATCTGATTTTCGCTACTTCTACTTCTATCTCGTAATATATTTTGATCCACTTACTTACTTTTCGCTATTTTCAGTTTTCAAGTAGAAGTAGTTCAATCCTCCAATCAGGAAGATAGCCTGATGAATGCCGGGGCTGTTTTCACGGAGTATTACCATTTAATTTCCATAAAAGTTGAGTAAAGTCCAGAATTTTTGTCGCGTTTCGCGCGCAGTGGATACGGAGTGACCGCTAAAGCTTTCACGAAAGTATCGGTCAGTATAATTTAGGCAGTGGGTTGGCGTGGTTCGGTTCACACCACATTGTCGCCCTTCGCCATATGAAATATTTCAACACAGTATGTATGGCTCATCACAACGTTTGAAACTGATGTTTCGTAATCTAGCATTTACTTATCATATCGTCATCTAGCATGTCCAATGTCCATGGGGTATCCCAATCTGGAAAAGTGGACTCTGACTTTTCTTTTAGTTTTAGAGCTGTTTTAGAATGCCACCTATTGAAACTTTCTGGACTAAAGACATGAAATACATGTTCCGCTTTTAGAAGTAGCATTTAATATATTTCACTTTCAATTTCCAGTATAATACAATTTGAGTTCTAATTAATAGAAGTTCTTTTATCTGGATAACATACATGTTGAAGTATAAAAGTAAGTGTAGTAATGCCTTTAATCTCCGGAAATGAAGCTACACAATATGGCATTTTTACGGTCCACCATATATTTTATTAACATTTACTAATCGCGCAAAGTGTTTACACCGTATCGTATACTTCTCCGTGTTGCTCTTCAACTAAACTACGGGTCTTATGATGCGGGGGAGGGCCCATACCATGATATTTTCTCAAACATGCTGTTCGAGAAAACAGAGGATTAGTATCGCATTTCCATATCAATACTATCATTTTCATCCCATGATGCGGACGAATGCTTATGCTGTCGAAAATTGGATACCTCCTAGTATGCATCAATATGAATCGAGCTCGGCACCTTAAATTGCTTAGTTCAATTTGCATCTTTTGACAGTCCATGTGAACGAATTAGGATCGTTTTCACAACTACTTACTTAATTGAGTAGATTTAAAGTCGGTTAATTGTACTTCTAGTTCCAAGTAGTTTTAGGTTGCTTGTGGAAGAAGTACTTCAACTCGTACTTAAGTAGATTTTTTCGTCGCTACTTCTACTTCTAATTGAGTAGCTTTGTTGATTACTTTGACCACCTCTGCTTGTGACTCGGAGGCTTATGACTTAGTTACAACCCTGGTATCAAGTAGCCTACTTCACAATGCTCCGTGTCACAAGTCAATCTCACTTTTATAGTTGAGTCATTTTTAATTCACTATCGATTGATTGATCATTTTCATCCGCTCGAAGGTGTCGATATCTGTAGTTTTCTTTGTTAAGACGGGAGATTGAGATCAGCGTAGAATAATCATTGAATGACGATCCTTAGAAGCGGTAGATAATGCTGTCAACATCGACAAAGCACCCCGATCATATAGGCTACTTTGCAATGTACAGTACATGGGAACGAACTAACGTCCACCGTATGTACAAAACCCCATACTGAGAATAATGTACCGAGCGCGACAGCAAGAAGCCTCTTTCTGTTTTCCTATCTAAACCAATTCCAATTCATTCTCGAACCTAGCCCATGCCCATCTGCTACAATAAACACTCGATCGGTTCTCAGAATATTCCCCTATTAATCGTAAGCTAGCAATATGTATGGGAGTATTAACAATTGCATGAAATAGTGCACACATGATATCATATAATTCATCTTTGCTATTTTTGTCTGGAGCATTCCAATGATGTTGACTTCATATCGTTTCTCGATTTATCTTTCACCAGGCTTCTTGACTTTCAACCTGTGAGACACAACAGCGAGATTCAGATTGAAACAAGATGCAGTCATACTCTTTTTTAGTAATTGTAAGCTATATTTGTACTTAAGATTATTGCAATTCAATGCAACACAGATGTAGGATATGGCTTGTAGCATTTGAATATCGTCACATGGAACTTAGAGGAGTGGAGGATTAAAAAACATACACAGACTCAGAGTCAGCAAAAATCAGAATGAATGGGGCAAAAGACTTTATAGTAGGAAAAGCATGACAATGCAAATCCGCTTTTTAGCAGTACTCGAGTAGGTTTAGTCTACTTGCTCAACTCGCTCAATAAGTGATGCTTTTCAACTAGATTTCGTCAAGCGGAAAGTAGTGTAGCAGATTTGCATCGGTACTGAGAGCAAAAACTGTACCACCAACCGGGCGATATAACCCCAACGTCAGTGCCACGGAATACATTTCAAAATCGCACCAACGCGCGCATAACGTCTCGCAGATTGGTTAGCAACTGTACATCTAGGGTGGGATTCTAATCTAAAATACCATCCATATGATCCATCCCAGATGGCTCTTGCATGTCGGTTGGTGCGGGTGGTGGGGGTGGTGTAGGTTCGTCTGTCTCATCAGGCACTGTTGGAGGAGGACCGCCAAGACCTCCGGAGGCACCTCCTAGACTTCTCCCGAGTGCATTTAACGAATACGTGCCGCCTGGAAAAACGTCTCCAATGTGATGAAGGACAACGGGTTAAAGGGCAAGGATCTTACTTTGACGGTAACACCAGGGTTCACCGGCCGGCACAGTATCATCGTAGCAGCAGTTGCGGACGTTGGTGCACTCCTACGAACAAAACAAAGATGGCTGTTTAGCGTATCTCAAACTAATCGAACGACAGCCGGATTGTTTACGCGAGTGGTTTACAATCTGAAGTCGCTTGCTTTTTTTGGGTAGTCAATAATGTGTTGACCGGTGTTTTCATATAATTTCATTAGTAATTCAATTTCATTTAGTAATCAGTTAGCAATCAGGTCCTTTTCAATTTTTTAGCAACGAGCTAACCAAATTTAGAGCTCGGCCGTGTAATCGTGGAGTTTAAATTGGAAATTGGGCCGTGGCCTTAAAAAGGCTGGGAGCCAATGGTTTGTGTGATTGTAAACCGAAGTGCTCAGTATTTGCTAATCCAATAACAGTGCAAGACTCGCTGATTCTGGAACACCGAGCTGGTGATCCTTAAATTTGACCGTCCAGCTAGTTTTTCGATAGGTCTTGTAGACCGAATCACATCTCTCTACTACCCTACCATGGCTGTGTTTATATTAGAGTGCCGATATCAGTCTGGACAGCGGTATGTTTGATATCGGTCATTCGTTGCACCGTCGAAATGGGTTTGGGTTCCAAAGTTACCCGGGTCTCAACGTGTCCCAAGAATATATCGGTATTTACAGTGTCATACTTTGTTTGAGGTTCTTTTCAAGATTACATTGCTCATAATTTCGCCAAATCGATTTTCATTCAAAGATCCATTTATGTGCTGGATATTGTGCCATTAACTTCCAATAAGGAGCACACGAAAAGTCTTTGAGTTAAATGGTATTGCTACAATGACTTTTCTTTGTAGAAGACGGCCATTTCAAGCTATCAAAACGCGTCTCCCCATTCCAATATCACATGTCAACCCACCTCAGCAGATATTCCACCGAAACCGCAATCTTGCTTCAGAATTCCGACGACTTGGCAGGACCCGATGCTGAACGAACCGCCTCTCGGGCAATCGGTGCAAGTCCTTGTTCGTCTGTATTCTGGTAGATGTGCAGGCGCGTTGAAAACATGCCAGTATGGCCACAGAACACAGTTCCCTACCTTCGCAATCTCGGCCGCAGTCGGTCGCAGTCCTGCCGCCCACGCACACTCTCGTTTGCGTCGATGTGCCGCCGCAAGGTTGGGTGCAAGGGGTCCAGTTGGACCAAGCTGTCCATGTTCCTTGGGGACGAACTGAACAAGAGTTTACGACGTGAGAACAGGTGGTCAGTAACAAAGTACTTCTACTCAAGTTTTCAGTTTTTTAGGCGAAACCAGGACCAGAATACATACTATTTTAGTTACTTGGAAATTACTCGAGTACAGATCTACAATATTACTTCTACTTGAGTACCGGTGATGACTACTTTGACCATCTCTGACACAGTGCCTGGCAACAGTATCACACGTTATCAATTCAGCTCGAGGTTATATGAGCGATGAATGCCACGCGCTGAACAGGATCATGCGTGCTGGCTGTAATGATAATACAATACCAGTCGATGATGACTTGACAATTTGTCTGCGAGTCTACAGGTGATTCCACATTTCTCATAAATGTCAAGACCAAGTCATTTTGTGGTAATGACGTGAGTCATTCGAATATTGGCTTGCGGTGTATTTAAGAAAGAGTCATAACGGGTATACAAGTACACCAATATCCACCAACCTTCGCAAGCAAAATCGTTGCAAATCTGAGCTTCGCGACTTCTTCCGATGCACCTCTCGGTGGTGCACTGTCTTGTTCTGATACGGACACCGCCGTGACAAGTCAAGCTGCACTCTCCCCATTGCGCCCATTGGCGGAATACTCCAGCTGCGAAGCAAGTCGAGTTTCAAATAAAGTGTCTACGAGGTATTTTGCGCTGAAATTCCCTTGTCATCGACAGCTCAACCTGAATATTGTTATTGCAATATTTTGACTCCCATCAAAATATTACTTTGAATACTCTTCAATACTCAAGCATTTGGATGTTTCAGAACTACTTCCTGATTGTGATGATTTCATATTCGAGTCAACGTTATATTGTACACACAACACACCATTTGAATGTAATACTTTTCCGACACAACAAATGATATTTGTCATAGTCAAATACTTACGGCAAGCACGTTTCATGCAAGTCGCTCTGATGATGAAGTCGTTTGGATCGTTGCTACAGCCGGTGTTGGGTCCCGGTTGGCCATCTGTCGTCACGCAAGTACGGGTTCTCTGCATGTTTCCTTGTCCGCATCGGGAATCGCATTTGCTCCATGAGCCCCACTGTGCGAAGCGGTCTGAAATGATGCATATTTCATAGGTAAGTTACAATTCAACTTGAACAATATGGTTCTGAGCAAATTCAAAATCATCACATTTATCTGCTATCACTATAATTTGACTAAAAGTACCGAAGTATACTTCACCAAGAAGTGATGTTTCTATTTTCTACATGGATACAATTGTACTGTACAAGTGCACGGTGTACACTTATCAAAGTCGATCGGCCATTGTGATGCTTTCTAGGTTTTACTACTCAATGGGAAGAAAACCAACGCCTTTGGCATGAGAGAGGGGGCTATTGCTCTATAAACTTGGCCATACGCGAAGGTTACAACTTTATAATGTCTTTGCGGAGCCTTTTTGGCTTAGGAGCACATCGTTGTATTCAAGACATCAACTATATATGAGACGGCTGTACACACGCTATAACGGCCAATGGCGAAAATTGAATCTTTCAGTCGAGTTCATTCATTATTCCACCATTCAACCCAAAGCTTTGTGGTACGTCAATTCCACGCTGTTCTGTTCTTGGCCTCTTTCACTACTGTCAACATTCGATAAAGTTGTTGCTCGATAGTATTTCAACTTGCTAATCCACCCGGCTTGTTAATCCACATATCGCATGTCACCATCTTCTCCATTTTATCCAAGAGAAATACGTGCATCGTTGAAGCAAATGTTAATGAAATGCAACTTGACATCACATCATCGTCGTAGTGTTAGTTGGTTTCACACTTGTCAGATTTCCGTTATTGGTTTGTTAATAATCCAGAGACATGCAGAATACAATGGTAAAAGCATTTTGTGTTATACACCTCTGAGATGTAACACACCATTACGACATTCATATACTGAGATCATTACTTCTATGACTACATACCCTCGGAGTATCAGTATTCAAAGTAATCTGATTTGAATTACTAAAATAGTCCCTGCCTGCAAATCACGAGTACCACAGTCCTTGCTCTCAATTCTAATCATGAATGACGCTCACCAATTACGCTTCAGATCTAAGAAAACAAAAAAATTTACTAGCTACCAATCTGTCGATGAGCGATATTCATTTACCTCTCAAAACAAAACTCCCTATGACTGTAGCTTTGTTTCAGGTTAATTCTTCGTATGTGATGTGCTTCACATGTCAAGCATTAAATATTGATTGTAAACGCGAGCTGGTGAATATTATTGTACAACAATCACAATTAGCCAGATGAAAGCACAATGATGTTAAGCTACCGTAACTGAAGTGCAACTAAGCTCTGACAACTGCGCTGTCAACTTATCTACGCTGTAATTATAGCGACACATTACGTTATATAGTCCATACAGTTTGAGTTACATCTGTCTGAATTAAAAATTCGGGCCCTAAAATATTCTAGCACCTGACGCAGCACCTCTGCCTAGCAAACAACCATGTTAATGCAAATCAGGTCCGGACACCGTCACCTTATTAGTCACACATACTCTAACAAGCCTGTCGGAAACTATCCCCATCAACTCACAGCAGGGTCCAAGGTTGCAGGTTTGCGATTGGAAAGTGCCCAGGTTCAAAACGTCGATGCAATTCGTTGCTGATACCACTTCGCCGTTGTCCTCGGCGACACACTGCCTGCTTCGGAATATCTGGCCCGCTCCACAGGACTGGCTGCATTCAGAATATGCGGTCCACTGCGTATACGAGTCTAACGAGAAATCGCATAGAGATCATCAAACGCTTCGACGCAGAAAGCGCTATCAAATTTTGTACAACATACAGCATCTCGGCCCCCGGCACGTCTCTGTCAGTATCGCGCCAGGCTGTCCTGGGATGGCACAGTTCTCGTCGTTGGCAAATTCCCCTTTGTCGGTCTGGCAGCGTCGTCTTCTGGAGGCTTCTCCGACTCCGCATGTGACGGAGCAGTCTGACTGACTGGACCAGGACGCCCATCCGTCTACAATTGCATGCCGACACACTCAGAAACTGTGCCGATGTTCAAACAATGAAGTCGGGCAACTAAGCCACTTTCAAAGTAAGCTACTTGCATTCTATCGATTAAATCTTGTTGATCGAGGCTCTAGCTTTAGATCGAATTTGACATCACCGACGTCAGGTGATGCTCTTGCATCGCAAAAAATCTAAAATTCTTATAATCTACACCAGGGCTTCTTAATCCTTTTGCTATCAATGATCCATGTTAAGAACCCCTGACCATTCCTTACCCGCAGTTCCGTAATTCCAGTTGTACTACACGATCACTAGTCTACAACGATGTGGTTTCAATCGGTATAGGCTGCACAGGTTTTGATTGAAAACGATGCAGCAGTTTTCGAGGCTACCTTCGGCATAACAGGATAGTAATAATATAGAATGAGAATAGAATAACTCATAGTTGTCTTAGTTGCGAGAGGGATATTATTTCGGCATATGAAAACATTTGACTCGAGGTGCTCGACTTGTTTGTCCAGGTGGGATTCAATGACCGTTTGACCTTCCGAAACGATGTGTGACATACCCCCCTTCCCAAATTCATCATTACTTCTTTTACTTGAAACAGCTACGATCAGCGACTGCTCTAAACACTTCCGTCAGATATACTGATAGAGAATTACTCACAGCAAGGTCCCAAGTTACAATTCTGTGACTGGAACGCGCCAGCGTTGGTGGGATCGGGGCACTCGGCAAGGTTCGGCGAGTTGGACCCGTCGGACGCCGCACATCGCCTGGTCCTGAACGACTGTCCGTCGCCACAAGTCTGGGAACATTCCGAGTACGAAGTCCATTGGGTCCATGAATCTGAATGAGGGCAGCAATGGAAAAAACTATCCAAAGAACGGATAGGTTGGTCTCGGACTAGCCTCGACAAAAGTGGACTGTATTCGCTATGTTTGGCAGGGATTAGTTAGAGATGGATTTATTGATTTTAGTGGATCTCAAAGTGGGCGATTTTGTGACATTGTGAAGAAAGAAAAGGTTGAACTTGATGTAGTATACATGCAAAACTGCTTGAGTAAGTGGATACTACCTACTTGAATAATACGGAAAAGTGGAATGATGAGGTCACTGATGACCTAGATATGTTGATATTGATATAGGGAGGACGAGTCATAAAAGTTTGGGAACCACCGATATAAATTATTATTATTTCGAAACCAAATTTGGATTCAGACTTGGACATGAAATTTCTCATCACTTTCAATTTCAACAAATTTCATCCTTTACTGGATTTGAACTTGGTGTTGATAACGATACCAAATTAAACATGCAATTTGGCTTGAATCTAAAATTCAATACAGGGTTTGGATTTGAAAACATTCAATGTGCTCATCTCTGGGTTAGTAAAATTCTTTACCGAAGATACAGCTTTCAGGCTTTGTACAATGATTGTACAGTCTCTGGGTCGCTGTAAATAACGTGTCACTTACAGCAGGGTCCTAGATTGCAAGCCTGCGACTGGAAGGCACCCAAGTTCAACGGGTCCGAGCAACTCGACAGGGACGGCGCGTCGGTGTTTGTGGCGATGTCCACGCATCTTCTGCTCCGGCTGATCTGACCGGCGTCGCACGACCGAGAGCACTGACTCCAGTCGGTCCACAGGGTCCACTCGTCTGAAATTGCGCGTTTATATTGACGGAAAACGGACATTGTTAGCAAGAACTCCTAATTCTGAACTGCCGTTGGATATGCCAAGAATACTGTTATTGCAATTGGTATGCGAAATAATCCTCGATAAAAGGCGGTAGGCGCCTATTTTAACTCAGTAATCATAATTGCCAAGTTGCTGGTAATAATTCCACTCTCTATTCACACATCAAATCAAGTCCTGGAAGGCCGTTACATGTGCATTATCTACTGACGCTTGATTTGTACAAAGTTTGCTCTCACTACATATTTTGGGATATTTTTAAAACGTTTATTGAAAAAATTATATCATTCTTGAAGCATGGCTACACTGATCGATATCCTGTATCCACGAAGAAATGGTTAAAGTATATTTCGATGTGTTAACCCAAAAATCGTTATCACAGAAATATTGACGTGAACAATGAACCTAGATATCCACCCAAGGCAAATTAGACATTATGTGACAGTTTCAAAATACACCACCAGTTTATGATTAGAATGGATATGAAAAATGGGATCCAGTCAAGATATTACCACGATAGGTGTGTCATACTACTTACAGCACGGTCCAAGGTTACATGCTTGCGACTGGAATGCACCAGCGTTGGTCGGATCCGGACATTCAGACAGGGACGGAGCATTTGAGCCATCGCTGGCGGCACATCGCCTGCTTCTGAAGGACTGGCCGTTGCCGCATGAGGCGGAACATTCCGAATAACTGGTCCATTGAGTCCAGGAATCTGCGTGCAACAATTCCCAAGTCAACACTCGATACTTGGTTCAATTTAATTCTTTGCTGAAAATTTTATCATTTCGATACACCACGAAACTGCGATACAATGAAAGATACTAAGGTGTCGAAAAGACTTGGAGTAGTCTTCGAAATCAGACACCCCCACCTGGCCTAGGCGATATAAAAAAGGAGGCATGCACAATGAATGAAAAGTAAAAGAAGACAATATAAAAGGACAGGCGACAAAAAAGGTGTCACGTGACGGAAGGCGATATCGTTATGTCAGGTCGTGGTCCGGTAAACTATAGGGCTAACTAGTAACCAGTAATGATTCAGTGTAAATTGTTTGTATTTCGACTTGAATGTGGACATGCTCGATGACTGTCGGATAGCCGGCGAGATACTGTTCCACAAATCAAGTCCTGGATATTTGATAGAGTGATGATCTTTTTTGTCTACCATACGGTAGTTGGATGACCTAGTCGCATGAATGTCGTACTTATGGACTTTTAATACCGAGGTAAAGAAGTTGTTGAAGTTTTCGGTGCAGAGGAACTCGTACATAAACTTGTCAATTTCTAGTTTCCGCATATCTTTTATGTTTATGATATAAGCAATTGAGCAGTGATTTGTTGGACACACATCCTTGTCCCTTTGGGGCCCTGGCTATGATACAGAGGACCTGATGTCGTAGTTTTTGCAGTGGCTTCAGTGCGCTAACACAGGCCGCCGCCCAACAGATGATGCCAATTGAAACCTATGATTGGAAAAATGATTTAAAGAGTATCAGAAGGACCCAGACTGGTATGTAGTCTAAGGCTGTAGAACAAACCACAGTTCTGTGATCATTTTTTTCTTGTGACTGAATGTGACTCTTCCAGGACATGTTCGAGTCTAGTAAAACTCCAAGGTATTTCTCATTTTCTGAGTTGGAAATAGGAATAGAACACTTTTATTTTTGTCCTTGATGTTTTGAGGCATATACATTGCCTAATGTAGCTTAGATTACATGCGGTACGAAATTGGACGTAACACTGATTTGATTGACAACATCGGCCGTGTCACAGCCACTATCCTGTATGCGATTCTGTCATAGTAACAATCCCGACAAAGTGATCAGAAGTTACAAAAAGTGGTAATCAGGGATGTCAATGAGATGGATCAAAAAGTAAGGACAGATAAAAACAGATAAACTGCTGACTAAAAAACATCAGGACTTTCAGCTAGTCTTAATCATGGCATTGTCGTCATTGGGTTTACTTGTAAACCCACATGAATATTGTTCGTGAATACATTGTTACCCATGGTGAGCATTGAAAATAACGGCAAACCAAGGACACAAGTTAAAAATAAGGACTAATCTTATAAGAAATCTTATTGGCAGCCTTGTTCGTGGCTCTAAATTCTACCGCAACATCTTAAATGTTGTGCCAAGCACGCATAATTGTGTCTACTCACAGCATGGTCCCAAGTTGCACGGCTGAGATTGGAACGCTCCCAAATTTTGTGGATCATCACAGTTGCTGAGGGAAGGCGAATCGATGTTTGTAGCGAGATCCACGCATCTCCTGGACCTGCTGATTTGTCCATCTCCGCAGGTGGCAGAACACACGCTGTATTCGGTCCAGACCGTCCAGCCATCTGTCGACAGTCGTTCAATCGGTCAAAGTCGAAACCACATCGAAACAAAAAAGGATTCGGAGAATTCTCGACGAATCTCGGAAGGATTCATGCTCACAGCAAGGTCCCAGGTTGCAGGCCTGGCTCTGGAAAGAGCCGAGGTTTTGTGGATCGGGGCAAGCGGACAAAGAGGGTGCGGACGTGCCGTCACTTGCAGCACACCGTCTAGATCGGAAGGATTGACCAGCCCCGCACGGTGCAGAGCAAACGGAATATGAGGTCCATTGTGTCCACGAATCTATTTGTTGTGGTAATTCAAAACAGCGGTGTCAATCTGGGGTTTCAATATTCTGCTTGTGCAGATTATGATAGCGAACAAGAAACGGTTTTGTACAACGCATAAATGTTTTAAATTGATTCCAAAGACGCCTTTCGTGACTGGCATCTTTCGCAGTCAAACTCGGAAGAAAACAAGCCGTCGTATCAGAAATTTCTGCCGGACCACAGACAATATCAAAGCAGCGTAAGCAGATATCGACAATTTCAAATTGACACTGATGAATACGTAGATGGTACGCCGATGAACATGCTACATAATTAGTACCTATAAAATCAATTGATGTGAACTTGAAGATGTCGCAGGGCTACGCAGCGGAAAGACCCAATAGGGTGCAGGTACGAGTTTGCGTACATGTGCATTTTTGATTAGGATTTACCAACCCCAAGGGATTCAGAACATCATTCTGTAGTGATATCATTAACGTTTCCAAATGTAACCATGACTTCACAGATATGTCATTCCACTAACGTTTGTAGCTTTGCATTACGGTGCATGTTTCGTGTACCATGATACGCCCAATCGAGACTCACAGCCTACCGCAGTTGAGAAGAATGTTGAAACTGTAATTCTGATCGATTACTCAACTCTTAGTGGCAAGCGGCATAAAATTTCAGTACTCGCAAAACTGATATTTTACTTATATTTTATATATTACAACGAACTATTCGGAATTTTCTGCACAAAGGAAATGAACAGCTGGCGCAGTACCTAGCAGCGATTACAATTCAAATGCAACACTTATAAAATTGGATAGTCAACAGTTCGGATGACGGGTTATACTCACAGCAAGGTCCCAAGTTGCATGGCTGAGACTGGAAGGCTCCCAAATTTTGCGGATCGTCACAATTTGCTAGGGAAGGCGAATCGATGTTTGTAGCGAGATCCACGCATCTCCTGGACCTGCTGATTGATCCGCTTCCGCAAGTGGCGGAACACACTGTGTATTCGGTCCAGGCAGTCCAGCCGTCTGTAAAAAACGTCGGCAATCAGTTGCAGCGAAAACGACACATGCCAGCCATGTATAAAATACGATGTAACATCTGTTCAAGATGAGCGATTCAGTGTCATTTCCATCAATTAATTGGTGGAGACGGTTAAGCAGGTTACTTGTAAGCGATGGATTACTACACACCTGACATTGACATAGCAGGATGATTGTCCTCAATGTCTACCGCAGCCGTGAATATCATTCACATACACGTATACACCATTGTGTTGTCAACAACACAATGCAATGATTTTATGCTCTTTTTTCAATATCGCATAGGTGTGTTCACATGGGATTCCTGAAGCACGGCTACCGGCTGCCAAAACCAAGTTTAGTCGAGGATTAAAATATTAACTCACACCAGAACACCTTCAAAAGGTGTCATCCTCACTCATACTGGGAGACTTATGGATAGCTATCAAAGTTCCAGTACTAGTACAGTAGACAACGAACTGACAATATGTACAGAATATACAACAGTAAAGTAATATGAAAATCATCATTTGCAAAATTATCATTGAATGAAATGTCGACAAGTCTTTTTGAATACCACGGTACAGAGAAATATTGATGTCGTCTTGGATATTCTCCGATGGTGCATCATTGGTAGGGTCATTTTTATATGACCTTAAAAAATCAATTATATGACTTTATTTTTTGGAAAATATGACTTTATATGACTTTATGTGAAAATCGTGTATTTTTACATGTAACCAACTCATGGAACAGGCGAGTAAAACATACACAACATAACAGTTGCAGAGAATGCTTGTTGCAGAGCTAAGGAGCGGGTCGTTCTTGCTTCCACCCATTCCTTATGCATGAGTGTTGCAAGATGCTGTTCAGCAAAAAAACGTTTCTCATGCTTCACAATGCAACTGCATATCTGACAGGACACTTTCTCTGTAGGGGAGATTTTGAAGTTCTTAGATTCATTTATAGCAGCTTTGACTTTCGCTGCATTATATTCTCTCACTTTTGGCATGCTGAACCAGATATTCTCTCTGTATCTAAGTCTCTTATGAATAAACTTGAAGTTAAGTGTATATATTCAACTGTTATATTCTTCAGTTTGCTACTAGTTGTAATGCATTTGTACATAAGTAGACCAAGACTGAGCTTTTCAGCTTGCCTGCCGACTGACTGAACTTCAAATGACGTCCCACTTCAGTGCACAGAAGTAAAATAAATTTTGTAGCAACATGATGCAATATCTGACCACATAATGCAATGTGTGACCTCATAGGTCTGTGACTGTAATGTTGTGTAGGCTAACCATATAGTTTGCCTTACTTAGTTAGTGCTTAATCGCTTCACCGCTTAAATTGGCACTTAATATTTAAAGCATACAGCAATATGACTTTATAACTTGAATATGACCTAACCAGGAAAATATGACTTTATATGACTTCATAACTTTCTTAATACACCCC
The DNA here is from genome assembly GCF_051294905.1 of Botryllus schlosseri. NCBI lineage: Eukaryota > Metazoa > Chordata > Ascidiacea > Stolidobranchia > Styelidae > Botryllus > Botryllus schlosseri. The sequence continues at coordinate 8,702,389 of NC_137249.1, read as the reverse complement.
ATAGGGATACGGTTTTTACGTTAAAATTGATTGCAGGACTTACTGATGCATAGAAAAAAAATATGACTTTAAATGGCCCTAATCATTGGTATGGATACAAAAAATGAGATCCGGCCAAGATATTACCAATATAGACGCGTTACAGCACTCACAGCATGGTCCAAGGTTACACGCTTGAGACTGGAAGGCGCCGGCGTTGGACGGATCCGGACATTCGGACAGAGATGGTGCATTCGAGCCATCGCTAGCGGCGCATCGCCTACTTCTGAAGGACTGGCCGTTGCCGCACGTTTCCGAACATTGCGAGTAACTGGTCCATTGAGTCCACGAATCTGCGCAAGAATCAATCAGACCATTCAGATACGTACGGACAAAATACTAATCGGCCGAGCTGGCCCGAAAAATGCAACAGCTGAAATTAAGCAAATCTTAAACCAATTTTGGGGCATTGTCGTTGTTTCTGTCAGTTTAACACACCGCAACATTGCGTTACAAGAAAAGATGGTAACCAGTCGTAACAACTCGGCTACTGATGAAACGGCCATCATGGCCAACATTAGTAATAAAAATACACATGCTAATGTGAGGCATGCACAGTTGCACACAAAATGAAAAATGCTGGGATAAAACATGACTTGCAAGACAAAATATAAGGTGATATCAAATTGAATTTTCTTTCGAGCACACTATTCGGAATTTTTGGCAAAGTACCGTTTAAGAGCAGCACTCATAAAATGGGGTTATCTTCATCAAATTGCTACTATGAGTAGACGAATATGAACTAAATCTTTTAATATACTCACAGCACGGTCCCAAGTTGCATGGTTGAGACTGGAAAGCTCCCAAACCTTGCGGATCGTCACAGTTTTCTAGGGAAGGCGAATCGATGTTTGTAGCGAGATCCACGCATCTCCTGGACCTGCTGATTTGTCCATTTCCGCAGGTGGCGGAACACACGGTGTATTCGGTCCAGGCAGTCCAACCGTCTGTGAACAACGTCAGCTAATCAGTCAGAGTGAGGAAGGCTGGAATAGTAGGTTAACTGGAGCCTAGGGATGCACAGCAAACAGAACATAATACTAACCTCGTTACTATAGTTATCACACATTTATCTACACAACAGTGTTGTCAGCACACAATTCATTGATTTTGTGTTTATTGAAAAAAATAACACCATTCTTGAAGCACGGCTACTGACTGATATCCTTTATCGATGAAGAAGTGGTCAAGTAATTTTCAATATGTTAACCCAAAAATCGTTATCAGAGAAATATTGACGTGAACATAGATATCCACTGAAAGCAGACTAGATATTATAAGACAGTTTCAAAATACGCCCCCAGGTGTGTCCCACTACTTACAGCACGGTCCAAGGTTACATGCTTGCGACTGGAATGCACCAGCGTTGGTCGGATCTGGACATTCAGACAGGGACGGAGCGTTTGAGCCATCACTGGCAGCACATCGTCTGCTTCTGAAGGACTGGCCGTTTCCGCATGTCTGCGAACATTCCGAATAACTGGTCCATTGGGTCCACGAATCTGTGTCACGGAATTGAGATGTTTTTACGCTGACTGACAATTTTGCAATTTTCACATGGCAGTAGAGTAATACAGTAGGTGATGACTGCAATACTATGGACACAAAGTTAATGATATGATAAAGCATCAGCTGTAATCAATAAAAGGAGCCATTCTACAGAACACAGGAACTATCGAATTAATAAATATTGGTCATGCCACCCTTTGAAAAATAGGACATGACGTACCCAGCAGTGAAGGGCAGTTAGGCCAACATCAAGATTATCAATTTTAACACCATGAATACCAAGAGTGTACTCACAGCAAGGTCCCAAGTTGCACGGCTGAGATTGGAAGGCTCCCAAATTTTGTGGATCGGGACAGCTTGACAGAGAAGGCGAATCGATGTTTGTAGCAAGATCCACGCATCTCCTTGATCTGCTGATTTGTCCATTTCCGCAGGTGGCAGAACAGACTGTGTATTCGGTCCACGCAGTCCAACCGTCTGTAAATAACATTTTCCAGTCAATCTCGTTCAAACTAATGGATGCCAATTTTTATTCTATGACATTATGCCATTTCAATCTATTGGTGTATACTCTTTACACACTGCGCCGGTTTGCATGGCTGGTTCAGGCAAGTCCCGAGGCTTACAGAATCAGGAATCGTGGTTAAAGAGTGCGGATTGCACAGCTGAGCAATGGTTCTGGTCTATTCTGTCCGCGAGGATGGTGTCAAAATTTGTCAAAACAGATTCTCAAATCCAAAATCGAATATGAAGTGGAGACACACTTTAATCTGTGTGCCTTGGAGTCGACCTTTACCAGAATACATCAGCCCAAACTTTGTCAACAAAAGGAGTTTGTGTATCATCTTAAAATAGTACATTGAACGCTCTCTTATTTGAGATTTCATTTCATGCTGGTGACGTCATATTTCGAGATACGATTGTTGATATACAATGTTCTTTCCAATTCTCCACTAGATTACCCCTGACGAGTGTACTATTCAACTGTATGTATGTTCATGTTCAAGTTCTGTACCTCCGAGAAGCTCTTCGGAGTGGAGACAGTATTTTATGCTACGTTTACCGGAATACCCAACAAGATATGGTGATATACTGACGTCACCATCGATAGCTTATAGCAACGACACAGGAATTATTATACAGGAGCTCGGAAATAGACTATCAACAGATCACTGAACACAACTACGAGCAATGAGATCCTGCCAATATAGAAATTATCAAGATAGATGTCTTATACCACTCACAGCATGGTCCAAGGTTACATGCTTGCGATTGGAAAGCGCCAGCGTTGGATGGATCCGGACATTCAGACAGAGATGGAGCATTTGAGCCATCGTTAGCGGCGCATCGCCTACTTCTGAAGGACTGGCCATTTCCGCACGTTTCCGAACATTGCGAGTAACTGGTCCATTGTGTCCAGGAATCTGTATAGAACAAACGAAACGTTTTGACACTGCCAAACAAAATAGTAGTGGAGTAAATAATATGGTATGTGGGTTGTGCATTGTGGATACAACGAGAAAAAAGCAATTCTAGTCATTACTAGAATCTGCCGAATGTATCATTGCTATTTTAGTTCATGCTAGTCAATTGGTCATGGGCACTTGCAAAATACGAGAAAACGATGCTGCAACTACTACGTCACTTTTGGGGCAAGCGGACATTCAAGAAAGAACTTCATAATTACACAAAGCACGCATGTACTCACAGCAAGGTCCCAAATTGCACGGCTGAGATTGGAAAGCTCCCAAATTTAGCGGATCGGCGCAGCTGCTGAGGGAAGGCGAATCGATGTTTGTGGCCAGATCAACACATCTCCTTGATCTGCTGATTGATCCACTTCCGCAGGTGGCGGAACACGCGGTGTATTCGGTCCAGGCCGTCCATCCGTCTGCAAACAAAACCGGACATCCAGTCACAATCAGAACAATAGATGCAAGCCGTGGAACAAATATTAGCCGACACTAGTTTAGAGGGAAAAAATCAGTTCCCGAGAAATCAATTGGTGGGAATTCTAGCATATCGCGGTGTTACAAGGTTAGCATTGGAGAGCTCTAACAGGGTTCACGTAGGCCATGGTTTTCCTAGCTTATGCACAGCACATGTTAGATTAGAATTTATCACTTCTTTGTCCGATTATTCGAAATTTCATGCACGTGACGTCATATTTTGTGGTACAATTTTTGATATACGATGTTTTTTCCAGTTCTACACTAGTTGCTCAAGATTAACCCAGCCGAAAATATTTGGATTCATTTCAGTAATAATATATTATTCAACTGTATATTGAAGTTCTGCACCTCCAAGAAGCACTTCGAATTTATTGGTAGCAAGAGATACAGCGTCTATTGCACATTTTTATCTATTATAGTGCTATTGCACATTATAATGATTCTTAAATCATTTACATTACATTAAGGCTTTCATATGGAATCCAGATCCAGTTTTAAAATAGACTACCAGTATATCATATCAAAGGAACACTCTTCAACACTGATGCAAAATTTTATTAATCGGAACTATACCGACATCAGGAGATTTTCAAAAGCCACACCATCACAGGAAATTCAATTTGTAACTATCAACCTTTCATGCTCTCTTTACTTGAAGGATGTTTTAGTTACATTGGTCGCAGTGCTCTTGGTCCCTATGGAGACAATGCTAGACCTATGTATTGTATGTATAATAATATGATATGAAAATTGAGATTGAATCTAGATATTACCGATACAGACGTGTTGTACTACTCACAGCATGGTCCAAGGTTACATGCTCGCGATTGGAAAGCGCCAGCGTTGGACGGATCTGGACATTCAGACAGAGACGGAGCATTCGAGCCATCGCCAGCGGCGCATCGCCTACTTCTGAAAGACTGACCATTGCCGCACGTTTCCGAACATTGCGAGTAACTGGTCCATTGAGTCCAGGAATCTGCGCAATAATAGATCATAAGTCATAACCCTTCAGATGCGTACAGACAAAATACTAATCGGCCGCGATGGCCCGAAAAATACAACAGGTAAAATCAAACAATGCTTAAACCAACATTGGACAATCGTCGTTGTTTTCGTCAGTTCAACTCACCACAACATTGTGTTACAAGAAAAGATATTAACGAGTCGGAACAACTCGGCTATTAATGTAACGGCCACTTCAGCCAACAATAGTAATAAAAATTGACATGCTAAAGTGAGGCATGTGCACAAAGTGAAAAATAATGTGAGACAACATGACTTGCAAGACAAAATAAGAGGTGATGTCGAATTTAATTTTCTTTCGAGCACGCTATTTGGAATTTTCGACAAACTAGCGTTTAAGAGCAACACTCATAAAAGGGGTTACCTTCACCCAATTGCTACTACGAGTAGAAGAATAGGAACTAACACTTTCAATATACTCACAACACGGTCCCAAGTTGCATGGCTGAGACTGGAAAGCTCCCAAACCTTGCGGATCGTCACAGTTTGCTAGGGAAGGCGAATCGATGTTTGTAGCAAGATCCACACATCTCCTGGACCTGCTGATTGATCCATCTCCGCAGGTGGCGGAACACACGCTGTATTCGGTCCAGACAGTCCAGCCATCTGTTGATAGTCGATCAATCAGTCACAGTTGTAAAAATAGGAATAAAAAAAGGATTCGGAGAAATCTCGACGAATCTCAGACGGATTCATGCTCACAACAAGGTCCCAGGTTGCAGGACTGGCTCTGGAATGAGCCGAGGTTCTGTGGATCGGGACAGGCGGATAATGAGGGTGCGGACGTGCCATCGCTTGCAGCACACCTTCTTGATCGGAAGGTTTGACCGGCCCCGCACGGTGCAGAGCAAACGGAATACGATGTCCATTGCGTCCAAGAATCTATTTGTCGTGGATAGTCAAACAGCAATGTAAATCAAGGATTTCAAAATTCCTCCCAAAATGATTATAATCGCAAATGCAATCCGATTGAACTCGGGTTATGTACCCCTGTACTAGAGATAGAAGCTGCCCATAATGTGGATGTTATTACATTGCATTATTCATTGTACGCCTTGAACAGAGTGAATGAAAATAATAGAGCCGCTGAATATAGCCTTACAGGAAATCTTCAATAGGCCTTTTTCATAATGGGGTAGTTGACGAAGTTGGTTAATCCACTGTCAGACTGAAGTTGAAATCTCGGCTGTAAAACGTTTCAAACTGTCGATGGTACATTTGGGTTCTTCCTCACCTGCGTCACAGTTCTTATGACGTCTTTATTAAAAAACCAAGAGAAAGACTCGATGACACATATATAGGCTACTAAGAAAAGAATGAAAAGAGCAGTGAAAATAGGGTAAATAAGGAAGATAGAATACCAATCACATCGAGCATTAATACTAGAAATACCAGTATGCCAAGGAGAACATTAGAATGTTTGACCATATACCACATACTCCTATCTGCTTATTTCAGCGTATTGAGTCACGTGTATCACCTTGTACATTGTGACTTTGGCAGATAAGATAATAGAGCAGCTGATAATAGAACCGCTGGAATTAGACAACAAAGCAATACGGTTTACTTACAACAGGGTCCTAGATTACACGCTTGCGACTGGAAGGCTCCGGCATTGGTGGGATCAGGGCATTCGGAGAGAGAAGGCGCGTTTGATCCATCGCTAGCAGCGCATCGTCTCGATCTGAACGTCTGGCCGTCACCGCATGGGGCGGAGCACGTAGAATAACTGCTCCATTGAGTCCAAGAATCTGTGAGCAATATAATTTGGAGGTGACGACGGATGCTGCGATATTGAAATTGTGACTTTGCGGATCATCGCTCATGACAAGAGTTCAACAGCCAGTGCCCTAATCGCAAATATTCAGATCTGTCGAACTTATTTGACTAACTGGTTGTTTAGCATGAATCTACTGGCAATAACTCGACTTTTTGCTGCATTGAAATAGGAATGTTGACACTTGATTTGAATGAGAGCTGATTTTAAATAATGTAGGGAAAGACAAGTCCCATTTTCAAGATTGCTCAAATGAGGTGGTCAGTGGTCACAAATGAAATACTTGAGTTTTTCAAAGTACTCAAGTCGATGTGGTATACTTCCAATATTTACTTTGGTAGTTACGTTTTAGACTACTTCAGCTTTTACCTCAACAATTTTTAAAGTCAAATTACTTTTTTTCGTTTCATCAAGTAGGAAATAGCATTTTTATGGATTTGCATCACCTTCATCAGTGCAATTTCCATTTCCATACCAACCGGCACGACAAATCCTGTATGACAGTAACAGATTGAATTTTATTCGGACATGTCCTCCCAATCTACCTAAAACTACCCACTTGAGAATTTATCAAAATTTCTCGTGTTCTACTTCTACTTCCAGAAGTAGCTTCAGCATGTCTTTAAAATAGTAGCATTTACTTGTGATTGAGTTGAAATTTATGGCATTCCAACAATGACTGTATTGAGAAACGCTCATGATCAAGGAGTACTGACATTTTTTTAGTTAAATTGGGTTTTGCATACTTGAAATATTCAAGCAGTATTTTATTTAGGCACCTTTCACTTTCCAGTAACAGTTTTTTAGGCCAAAGCACTTAAATATTGACACGTACCACTTTCTCACAACACTTGCGCATCGATCAAAATTCAATTCAAAGGAGTCTGGAATACCTTTGAAAATTTGATTGGGAATGTCTATGTACTTGAATGTCATCGATGTGTGCTAAAGTACCTCAGTATACGGTGAGTTAATGCGAATTTGACTGGGGAATTGCGAATTATTCTGACATTGTTATTCCTCACAACACGTGCATAGACCAAGCCTTTGATGCGCGCTCCTTTACACAGACTGTTACTTACAGCAAGCTCCCAGATTGCATGGCTGCGACTGGAAAGCGCCCAAGCCTGACGGATCAGGGCAACTGGCCAGCGATGGCGAATCGATGTTGGTGGCAATATCGACGCATCTCCTAGACCTTGAGATTTGGCCAGGTCCGCAAGACGCAGAGCATGATGTGTACTCGGTCCACTCGGTCCATTGGTCTGAAATTCGAGGCGCACAATGAAGGAATTTCTAGACTTGTCTGCAAACTGGCCCACGGGTTGAAATACTTCAGAGCAGTAGCAGAAAAAATAATAATTTCAGATACATCAGCATCCCAGATAGCCAAAGTATTGAAGGGGCACTGCGCTCTAAATATGTGGTCCCAGACTAAAATTGAAAATGAGAAGAACGTTTTGGAAGCAACTATTTTCCTCAGAAAGCAACCGCAGCTGAGCTGCAGCTAGGGTTTTTCAAGAACGGTACCATTACTGTTGACCAACCCCTGTGATATCCAGGTGAAACCTTATCGCTTCTTAACCCGTTGTGAACTTTCTGACACGCATTTCTTCACTATTGCACTTTCACGACACGGTCAAGGCAAACCATAAACTTTAGACAGTTGTCAGCTGATATTATGAAAGAACCATGTTTTACAATACCGCGGCGGCTGCGATCTATAGCAAGCAATAAAAATCTTTCAGCTGCAGTTCAAATTCCTGTGGCTAGTGGCTACTGCCAGAATGTTTTTCACACTTCATACCTGATTTAAGATCATATCATAATTAGAAGTCATTGCCCTTTTAAGGCCTAATGATATGCAATCAGTACAAAATCAAAACCGTCACTCACAGCACGGTCCCAAGTTGCATGCCTGTGACTGGAAGGCGCCCAGGTTGGACGGATCCGGACATTCGGAGAGAGAAGGCGCATTTGAGCCATCGCTACCGGCACATCGTCTAGATCTGAAGGACTGGCCTGCACCGCATGGGGCGGAACATGTGGAATAGCTGGTCCATTGAGTCCAGGCATCTGTATTGTGTTCAAAAGCATTTCAATCGATTTTCTACAGGAATTCCACCATACAGGAATGGGGTGTAAAAGGACTTTCACATACGGTACTGATTTGCAGATGTGGACGGAAATTAAATTATTCTACTATTTCACAGTACCCAAGTGCGTTTTGTCTACTTGCACTACATATACAAGTGGTTTTCATTTCAAACCACTTCTCAACCAAGTGTCTGATTCCATGTAAATATCAGAAGAAAAATTTGTGATTGAAATTTACATCTGATTTCGAGAAGGGCCGTCCCCAAGTCCAGTTAAATCGGAAGGGTGCGGTACAGAACCGTCGCTAAATCAGTGAGTGCTGATGCACTGTGGCAACAGCACACTCGGCAGAAGCCGAAAGATACTCTCTCTCTCTCTTTGCAGAGTTAATACAAAATTGAAAAGATAAATAACTTACAGCAATCCCCCAGGTTGCATGGCTGCGACTGGAAAGCACCTTCATTGGTGGGATCTGGACATTCAGAGAGGGATGGAGCATTGGAGCCATCGCTAGCTGCGCATCGTCTCGATCTGAAAGATTGACCTTGGCCGCAAGAGCCGGAACACGCAGAATAACTGGTCCATTGAGTCCATGTATCTGTATTGTGTAAAAATGACGTTTTAGCGGATTTTCGACCATATTTGCGTCGCATGAGGAGGTGTAAAAAGGCACCGTAAATGAGTACTTTTGGGAGGTGCAACAATTGTCAGTACCATTCTGAGGAAATGGACTGTTTTTTAATAAAAAACGGTAAAACGTGATTTAGTCAGACTGTGAATTTGTACTTTTATCTTTGTTTGAACGGAAATGCATGTATGTTACCACAATCATATTGCATTGTATAGTTAGCATTTATCGAATAAATATTCACAGTGTGCCTCCAATTATAGACTAAAATTTATAAGTTGTGTCTTACGACTCAGTGGCGATGGCTCGCAATCTGCAGGCTCAGTTGTCACATTAAAACCCAGGTTAACCAGCCATCGGCAAGCACAGCATATCCCAGTGCCGGACCAATGGATGATGGAGAGACAGGAAGGGATTCTGGTGTAGAATATCTCTACCACTACCACCATAGCAACCCTAACACAAAAATTGTGTCCTGGGGCAATTTGCTTTCCTTCTGGCTGCTCAAGTTGCACCAAGAGGGGACCACTTATAAGCCGACTCTAAGGGTATCGGGAAATTACAGAGTGTTCTGCTGATGATCATTTAGGACCACCGACCACGTATAATTTAGTCTGCTGATATTTTCGGATGAGTGTCCGTGAGTGTCAACTCTTTATAATGCAGCAAATTCCCAGTTCTGTGAATTTCAAGCTTTGTAAACCCGGCAGATTTATTGGCCGTTCAAACCAAGCAGAGGGCTATTAGGGCATAAAGATCAATTCACTTCAATGTCATTTTCTGCAATTGTATACAGAAGAGCAGGGTGGTCATGACTCTGGTCATGACTCGACGCACGATTTTCAATTTTCTAAACATTGATGACTCCACTTGTAGGTACTCGAGTCATTGCGTATCACTCTGGAATCGGATGGATGAGACAGGCACTAAATTGTAACTTCAAAGAATAGTGGTTACACAAAGAAAAGTTCCACATTATTGGCATATCGTATATCAGTACTCGTACATCAAAATTAGCACCAGAAATTGTTCAGAATCATGAAAACCAGCATACTATGAATGCGAGGCAGTCGAGATCACCCAAGCAGCAGAGTTGTAAAAAATCGGGGTGAACATTACTCAACTCGGGACTCGACCCTCATTACCACGACTTCACTCTGTGCTGAATTGAAAAGGATTAAACTTTACTCGAGTCAAAACTACGGTATGCAAGTGAGATTGACTTGTGAATCGGGACCAATGTGACTTTTTTACAACCCTGCAGGCAGAGTACACATGTTCACATAAAACTGATGCATCTTACAGCATGGACCAGCATTGCACGCTCTTGTGGCAAACGTCTCTTCAATGCATTCTCCAGGTCCTTGGCATACTCGAGTCCTGAATTGTGAGCCTTCTCCACATGGTGCACTGCATGCGGACCATGTAGTCCATGGTCCCAGAGTACCAATACAAGGTGTTAGAGCACAGCCCTGAAAGTAACAAGCAAAGATGCTGGACGGTTTTCTAAATGTCGGCGGTTCATTGAAAGTTGATCACGAATACTTCAACTAGTTGTTACAGGGTTGTAATGACTCGAGTCGTACATTTTCGTTGAATCGACTTGAGTCAATTTATTTTCTTAAAAATGGAAAATGATTCGATTAACTGGAGTCATTTTGTGCATCAACTCTGACTTATACTCGAGTCATAGCGCATGACTCGACCAAGTCATATGACTCAAGACATTCTATATGACTTGGTGCAAATCTCGTGAATCAGGGCCGATGCTTATGAATGTGAGGCCTTCAATATTTTCTTGGTATAACAAGGGGGCCAAACTCGGTTTATGTTATGATGGTGTAATAAATACGCTCAAAAAGTAAAGGAAGGCCGCTGAACTATAAATGAATGCTAAATATATTACATTACACATATAGTTTTTTGCTGCTGAAAAGTCTACATCTGTAAAACTTATTAGTTTCGTCAGGATTTTGGTGTTGTCAAACAAAGCTTGAAGGGCGGGCGTTTCGCACTTTGCAATATCAACAACAACAATGGTGACAGTACCCTGTCGGCAACAGGAAAGACCGTTAGTTCAGATCACAGTGATACCCAAAAATGCAAGAAGTGTGTCGTAATTTTTATTGCAAGACATTAGGAGTTGCTCGAGCAGGTTGTTTCTGGCAAAAGGTATATAATGTTATATGGCACGGCTCGTAAATATACGAATAAAACAATGACTTTGGTACTTATCTTATTTGTACTGTTCTTTTTGAGTCTAATCATTGTCCCAAAAATCATGTCAACGGCAGCACTGATTAGAGCGCTGCCGCGCGTCGGAAGCCGTGCGCCCGCGACCGATCTAATTTTTCTCGCCTCCAATGTTGGTGATTGTTTGTATTACTGGCTGAGCGGTGAGCGCGTTCAAATTAACTAGTTTTCTCAGACGAGAGAAGAATAGGAGAAAAGGACATCGTCACATTGTGACATTGTTCGGCGGAAACGCTAAGCGTGCATCTAATTACGAATGAGCGATTATGCTGAGAAAAGTTCGATTTGGGATTCTAAAGGAAGGGGTTGGCTACTTGATCCTAGAAAGGGACTGTTCGAAATTACGAAGCACCCTGCTGCCTACGCCTAAAAATGTACTTCTATTTTCCGAATAGTAACAGTAGTTCTCGATATTAGTGCGTGTATCGAAGAGTACCGAAATTGACAGCAATACTTCTCGTACTACTACGTATACCCAATGGTTTATTTGACCACGTGTGCACTGGGGTAAGCAGTGGAAACAGGTAGCGACTACACGTCAAAACCGAAAAATGGAACTAACGAACCAGCATGGTTACTAACCACTCCTGCCTAAAGGTGGATTACATAGAGCCGTTGGGAAGTCATTCATGATGTTCATTGTTCATCAGATTATCGAACAGCTCGGTGATAGATAGGACAGTAATCAGGTACTGTATAGATTCCCAACTTTTGTAGATAAGCAACAGCACTGCGGCAGTCATAATGAGTATAATTATGGTGCGAAGTGGATAGGTATATTGCCCAGTCTTCAAAAGTTAAGATGGGATACCGATTGTGCGTAGTCCAACTTTGGATATTTTAGGATTCTGTTTCATATTTTAACCCATAACTTCGTTTAGGATAGTTCGGATTTGGATTAAAAAATTCTGGAAATCGAATTCGGATTCAGAAACTCGACAATAATTGCTTTCGCAGCAGATTCGGATTCTTAAAAATTACATAGGGTATAATCATTCTATGGGTTTCTATGAATGCGATTTGCAGACTGCTGCATCAATGCGTCAGACATATGTGGTATAAATCGCAAGCGCGAATGAGGTTTACCCGGGCTTGACTCGCGTATCCGTAGCATCCTTCTCCTGTAACAATATCAGAGAACCTCCCCTGTCGCGTATTTGGTGACTGATCGCTAGAACCAGATGACGCAGCCGCTATATCCGGAACGCGTCTGTACGAAATCTCAATGAGAGTGGGTTGTTTTTCGAAATTATTTCAAGGTATTACCCGATGTCGACTATTTCTCTCCTGAACCAGCATTCTCTGCGCCGTTCTTGCGTACCAACTCCACAGGATCCAGTACACCCACTCCAATTTGTCCACTCTCTCCATGAAACTGGATTTCCTTGCCAAACCTCGAGACTGAATTCGCTTCCTGTAAAGTATTTCCGTAAAAATACGTAGGGCGGGAACATTTCGTTATGCTATTACCAGTGTTTCTAACGTTACCAAGGCTCAAACCAGTCACCGCAACAACTGGTTCTTGGCTGCCGATGCCAGGTATTTGGGCATGAATTGCCCCAACCAAAAAGGTCAGCAGTAGCAAATGAAATAGGCTCTCCATTATAATTGTTGGAGATACTAAGCCTGCGTGGAAGAAAATAGCTCGTCAAATATGGTCAGGCGCTATTGACGGATTACCAGTCACGCTTAAAAATCTGAACTACAGTCTCGCTAGTAGAGCTGCGATTGACATCTGAGACTACGCTGAATGGGCTGAAAATTCATAATCGTCCTCCTATATTGCCAAAATACTCCTGTCTCTAAAAAAGAAACCTTATCTGATCAGCCTTCCTCCAACCAGCACTGCTACCCCACGACATCTTCAGCTGGTACTCTGCCCCCCGGGCGCTACACCGAGCTAAATTTTGGTTAGTTTGAATCACAAAACGTTGGATGATTTGAACGTATAGCCGCTGCTCCGGGAGAAACGAATACATCCCGAATATCATTTTATTACAACACTTAGCTTTTGTGTAAGCGTATTGCCAGTTATCTTAGCTTGTGGGTATCTATTTTTTAATTGAGATCGTATGGAGATGGAACCTTGAGAAAATACGAGGTTGACGGCATGGACCTACATTTATACCTATATGAGCTTCCGGTTAAATCACTTCAACGTCTATGCGGATCTATGCAATTGCCTAAAATAGTTTTTGATTAACTAGTTATAGCGTTGATTGCCACATCCAGCTAAAAATTTGAACTTCTCCTAACCAATAATTTGATAATTTGAATTAGCAAATCCTGTACATATTTCAAGTTACCGCGTCGTTCACCATTAATGTCATAAAATCTCGGTCGTATGTCGTAAAATATCCTTAACGTATTGCTTTCAGAATTGTGGAATCATTGGTTTTCACCTCAACATCTTCACACTGTTGTTTCTTATTAGACTGCAAGTAAATCAATTCGGTATCATAAAAGTAACCACATGCCGGCCCTTATCACATGATGACCGAAATTAGATCGTGACGTTTGTCGTGTAGAACGCGACGACGACAGACTATAGCTCCAGAATTGTGCGCCATCCCGACGAAATAGTAGGTTTCTCGCCGCGGGGGTTATTCGTATATAGCTGTGACATTCATAGGGTTGTGTTCTAATATGAGTTGTAGTAGAGGGTTAATAAATATTTTCAATATTATTTTCAATTCTAGTGCAATTTGACATTGTGAAGTTATTTCTAACACGCTCATTCCTTGTTTTGACCCTCTTCAAAATCCAAGCGATCTTGGTTTGAAACCACATGAAATCTCTCGTTATCGCTGTTGGCTCAATTAAGTGGCGTGAAAGGATACCATATCTGTCTACTAAGTGATCGAGAAGAATGGCTTACCTTGTTTTATACATAAAACTAGTTATTTGCATGTTATCACGTTATTACAGGCTCGTATGTTCGGAGGATTTTTTGCAATACCGTATGTGAACTTTCAGTCAAAAATAGTTTCAAAAAGTCAACGTTCTTGCTAATATATTATAGAGTATGTTATGGATTTCATACACTGTGCGTGCAGCTATGATGATAATAATATTTTATGCATACATTTTATCTGATAATTATCTGCCGATGGATGAAAATACTTGAACATTAAAACAGCAATAGGCATATTTCAATCGCAATAATTGTTATCGGCTAGGCTCATTGGTTTCCTATCAGCAAGAATGCTGGAGAGTCAAGTTGAACCGAAAAATGTGGGATTATTCGAGTTAATGTGGGCCAGTGATAAATAGAGGCTGTGGTCGGACTGGAATTTTTTGTCATCCGGTTCTATCACAAATGTCACATTTTTCAGTCAGTCCAGTCATTGCCTGTAATGCTAACCGGTTCCCTAGTTTCAAAAATTTCGAGAGGCCATTTTATAGAACCAGTGCGGACCGACTAAATTCGACAATTGTGTGTCTGGTACACGAGGGACGCCAGTTGCGCGTCATTTAATACTGGGGAAAATTGATAATGATCGAATTCTGAATATACTGAAAAAATACAACTTTATCAGCATCTGCTAATAGGAGTAGGCTTATTTGATGCGATATTGAGAGATTACTTTGGAAGAAATATAGTTTTCTTGTAGAAGCCGCAGGTGCATTCAACGTCGACTATACGTGACTACTTCAATTTAGAATCCGTGTCTTATTTCTAGCTCTACGATATTACTCATACGCGTATGGAAGGAGAATATTTCATAGGTGGCTCGAATTTCTGTAATTTTCGACGTAATGGCTTCAATCTCGGAACAACCGGAAATTTGAGATAACATTTTTAGCGTTCGATTTAGAATAAAATCGAATATATATAATATCGTTTAGGTGATTAAAGTTATTTAAGATTTTAATTACAGATGCACGTGTAAGTCGTGTATGGTATACGTTTATCGGAACTTTATATAAATGACGTACTATATATAGTAGATATTTATCGAGCTTATTCAAAGGTTTGCTTCGGACTATATATAGGCGTCACCTTCAATATACTACAGCGAATATGTCCTGCCTGCTACAGTCTCAAATCTGTTCTCGGTCCACGGTTTCTGCTTGTATATTATGCTTCTATTCAGGTTAATTTACTTGTTTGAAGAATATATTTAATGTCGTGAAGTAAGTATACCATATAGCGCGCTTCAGGATCGAGTCAGAGATCTACAACTGCACAACGAAACGAAGTCAATCGACATTGGAGATTCTCCGGACTTTACTGCTTTGGCAATTCGGTTCAGTTCGTATCTCAACTTTCTTAAAAATCTTATCAGATGATTTCAAGACTGCAATTCGGTTTATTCGGCTCCGTGATTTTACTTTAAGCAACATGGCAA
Organism: Botryllus schlosseri; assembly: GCF_051294905.1. Lineage (NCBI taxonomy): Eukaryota > Metazoa > Chordata > Ascidiacea > Stolidobranchia > Styelidae > Botryllus > Botryllus schlosseri. Next base: position 8,686,756 of record NC_137249.1, on the reverse strand, counting down.
AGAGAAAACATGAAATGTAACTATTAAACAGAATAAAAAACTCTATATCCGCACTTCCTTAGAAATTGCAGGAACTGTCCTTCTTCAACCGCTGTTAGGATCTGTAGAAAATAATCATTTGTTGCGTATGAAATTGGCACGCGAATTGTGTTTTGTCAATAAGTCCGTCGTTTCATAAATAAAAGCAATGCAGCATGCATGCATATTTAAACATGTATTGTATCATTAATTTGCATTAGTTATTCTACAGTCGATGGCGGAGAAGTGCTCAGAGGCTAGTATACAAAGAAGCCTGTAATTGCGGCAGATGTATAATTACGCTAAAGTGGGAAATCTATACTTTCACACACACACACACATACACATACATACACACACACACACACACACACACACAAACATACACACACACACACACAAACAAACACACACACACACTCACTCACTCACTCCGTATTCACTCTTTTGTGATACCCATACTTTCACAACAGTAAATCTCAGCCCTAATGTTATATAACTTGAACGACTTCCATTTCGATATATTTGGATTCATTGGTACACTGCGAGAACATTCAATAACTTACGATAGCACCAAAAGCTGTTGAGCGATGAGGAGTCAAAGCAGCATCCGGACTGCTCACACATACTCCGCGTGATTCCAGGAACTCCACAGTCTACTCGATTCGACCAGGACACTGCGCACGGACCTTCCGGTTGAATTTCAGGCGCACTATCGCAGGTACATTCCACTGCTTGCTCGAAAGCGCCGACGCATCCGATGTCTATGGAGCAGCTTCTCCTTTTGGTCTTGTAACATTTCATTCCGTATGGCTGACAAGAACTGTACGGACCCCATTCTAACCATTGAGCGTCCGGTGATCCTGTCGTGGCGTGAGGCGTTTCTTAACAACTATGAATAGGCATAATCTACAACTGTGGTTCTCAAACTTTTTTAGACAGAATTCTCGAATATGAAATTCGGACTGCAGACATAGTAAATACCGAGCTGGAGGTAAAGCGCGCATGGCGCGAAAATTTATTCAGTTGACTGCGGCTTCGCACACCTTTCAGAAGCTTGCGCGCCCCCAGTTTGAGAACCACTGATCTACGAGAATAAAAGTAGGCCTATTCTCACCACATGGATTATGGCCGCATGGGCTCTTCTCTTCCAAAGGTTGAGTACATTGAGGCATTCCCGTCATAGGGCTCGTGCACGTACACGAGCGAATTCTCCTCCTAGATCCTCCGCCACAAGTAACAGAACAGTCCCCAAACGGACCCCAGTTGGTGAGGCACGTGCCGAGGCCACATTTCTGATCGCCGCATTTCTGAGAAAATGTCACTTCCATGTAATACAGCTGGAATATATCACACAATCGGATTATACTTTACCGTTCTTTCTATGCTCAAGCCTGTGCATTGGGTCGCGGATGACGACCCGGATGACGACCCTTGACCTAAGAGTTGAAGTAGTAAAAGAGGGTCTATGCTAGACGAGTTGTTATTGCCCATATTCATGAGCATTAGCATGAGTGACATGTCCGAAGACTGGTCTGTCCCAGAATTGGACAGTAAATTGATGAGAGGCAATATATCGGACATTCCAGACGAATTGTTGCTGCTCATAGAGTTGAGGAGAAGCATGGTGATCAGAGGATCCTGCGAGGATCTGTATGAAGACACCCTTAGTAATATATTTCTCGTTCACTGATTACGGCCAGGCCCACTCACAACCCTCCGCCGTTTCCGCTGGATCCACCCAGACCGCCCCCTCCAACTAACATCAACATCAGCAAGTCATTGGAAGAAGAAGACGTTGAGTTGTCGGTCATTGACGTGAGCAAGAGTAGTGTTGTCAACGAATCGGTATCACCCATACCAGTTGAACCACCTCCAAGAGCGCCCGACATGATTAGCGGAAGAAAGCTGTTACTTGATGAGGAAGATCCTAGCGCATTCATCAGCATGAGAGATGACACATCTAAAGATCTAAAAATATCTACATTTCTTGTCATGTATGACTAATTTAATACGTTTGACAATGATCTAGCACTAAATCACCCAGCGCAAATTTTCCAGCACAGCACGAACACAGGCGTAACTAAATTGGGTTAAAACACTCTTTTCACATTAAAATTGAGTATAATGTAATCCGGACATAGGGCATCGCCATCTGTAATCTAAATCAATCCCGGCCATTCAAAGACTTTCAAGTAATAATGATTGTAATCGGTTATTTTGCACAATCCAGTACATCGTAAAATAGCGATCACGCAATTATCTTTGATCAAAATGAAAATATAAAGCCTCTACCCTATGACAACTAAAGAGACAAGTAACAGGCATAGGTGTAACCAGGATGAAAATTAAGGCCATGTGAAAACTTTTTGCGATAGCAATATCTAACAATAGCGTGACGTCACGGATCTACTGTGACCGAGTGGATGCTGATAAAGTTACGATGTCCAGTCGAATTTTGTTTTAGGCGGGCGAACCCACCTTCGAACTACCAACTGCGCCCCTGGTGATACAGATGCGATAGCTGTGTTGAAACGTCCGTGCTGATAGCGTAATTGCAATATCATCCCGCCATGAACATGACATGATACCGTTGCATTTCTAGCCTCGAACAAATGCGGAAGGCAAAGGTGGCCTACTTAGATTAAAACGTTTTCATGATTCATTAATGTCGATACTCTCGCGATTAGCCGAGTCGATCAGTCTACGGTGTGATCACCACGAGGCAAACATGCGGGGGAGCATTCAGACGGATTAATGTCGCATAACTAGTCTAATTAACGAGTTGGATGTTCGTATGTAGCATGAATATTGAATATTCAAGTATCAAACCATGTATGCAAACTCAGTGGTTTCAATGTAATCGTCTTACTGCACATTTATTTCGGCATATTTCATACATAGTAAAGTAATTATTCGCATTGGAGCCGGGATTCATCCTCGTCCATAATGGACCAGAGATATCATGATATCGCTGACATTGTAGTAATACTAAGGTTACCATATTTTGGAAATCTAAAAAGAGGACACTTTTTCAGAATTTTCAGACTTGCAAACCCGAAGTAGAATTCTCAAAAAATAGTAAATTTTTCCCACTTTGTGGTCGGTTGACTAAAAAAAGAAAAAGGTCAACTTTCTCGCACGGTGCCCATAATACGGTTTTTTCCTTCACGTTATCGGGTGGTTCAAAAAGGTCAACTTACCACTCTGCTCCCGAAATATGCGCCGGAGCGTCACTTCGGTGCTAATTCACCGCGTCTAAGTCGAATTTTGCTATAAATATGTCCAAAATTCACAAAAAAGAGGACAAAATCGCAAAAAAGAGGACAAAAGGGCGTCCTCCGAGGACAATTTCCAAAAAGTCAAAAAAGAGGACGAATCCTCTTCAAAGAGGACGTATGGTAACCCTAAGTAATACGCTATAAACCGTATTTACGTGATGGGGTGATTGTTATGACAGAACCTCGCTCTCGTTTTACGCCATTTTGTTGGAATTATCAAATATAATAGAATGACAAATTTATATAATTCGTTGTTCTTCATTCACAGTTGCAATCTATTGTTTTTATACGCCCAAACACATCTGGTCAATATGGGCGAGGCTGGAAAATGGAAGAAAGAACCGTCAGCGAAAAGTGACGTCATTGATAATTTGTGACGTAACCAAGGAAATATATATACAACACACATTGTATACTTTGTTTTATAGTAACTCAAATAATACCTCAATCGCTATTTAGTCTTTGAACATGTGTAGATACAGAGCCAATCTAAATGCAATCATGAATAATCCTGATTCCGTGGAAACGAGTGGGATTTTGCAGCAATCGCATTCGCTTTGTCAACGGAAGCGGAATCGTCTCTATTAGAGTGATATTGGAACCTTACCTTAATTTCAATCCAAAGCTAGCCTGCTTTATGGTCGTTAACTTTTGAATTTAACAGAACATTTTCGAAATTAAAGCGTGGAGATCGAACTTTGAGAAGCAGTATCGTAATGAAAAATTAGTTCCGGTAGCTAACACAACTTACCCGCCACTAGCAATAAGTGGAAGAAGAGATGAGATGCTAGATGACGATCCGGAGCTTCCCATACTCTCAAGAAGCATCAATGTGGTCAGGTCAATAGATGATCTGAAGTGATACCAATATTAATCAAAGGAAGAGTGCAAACCCAAACGCAATACGGACCCTGATGTCTTGGCGTTGCATTTCCTAACGCGACTGATCATGCATGACGATGAACACGGAGACCAAGGACCCCAATCCGACCAACTGCCAGTATCTTGCGTACCGCTATCCGTTGGATACAGAAATGCTGATGCAGTTGATGCAAAGGCTAACAGAACTAGGTATATTGATTTCATTTCTGTCCGTCAAGTACTGGTATTAATCTTACTTACGGCTAAGAAAACTGCAAAGATACATCCAAAGTTACTAGTGCACCCTGATTCAGTAGACCCCTTGCAAAAATGTTTGAATAAACTATCTGACCGTTTATATAAGCATCCCTCGACAAGTGCATAACTCACAACTTCTTCTTCCGGAGAGATGACATCGTAAATGACTTATTTACTATCGTCGTATAGGGAAGAATTAGAATACTTGGTATTTACAGCTAGTGATTATTAGGTGTAAAACATAGTCATCGTGGGAAACGACTGGAACGATGTCCAATAAAGCAATTACTATTTCTTACAATTCCAAGAATAGGTTCATCGGATTAGTTGACCATCGCCTTGGGATAGTTACAGAGAAATTGGAAAGATTGTCGATTGGCTGGTGGCGCAACATAAGTCATGCGTTATGTCATGGTGATGATATTCGATTACTCAAAAGTGGCATTAACTATATTTGGCGCATATAGTATATCAAGTCTCGTTTTAACGTGATGTTTTGCGTTGCCCGATATTTCGTCCTCCTTATATGCATTGTATGCAGGGCCGTATCAGCACTTCGCCAGCCCCCCCCCAAAACGTTGGTCTTGGGCCCCCCATATGTTGATGAACCAGACTTCTGGAGAGCTTCGCCCCCCAGCCCCCCTCACACTGTTCGCTTAATACCGCTACTTACTTATCCTCTATATTGGGGGCCGTTTAGTGGGTCAGCTTTTCTCGCCTAAACGCGCGAAGCGCGAAAATTTTCTATAATTCATTATTCAATCAGTCAATATGATCGGGAATTGCATATATGTTGCTATCAATTTTTGTCCTCTCTCTGCTCACGTAATCAGATTTACAAGTAGAGCTGAGTGAGGTGTGTTTGAAAAGGTAGGACCCCTCAATATTATAATTAAACATCTTCGGGCGTATACCCGTTGGCAGGAATGAAACAGCACCTCGTCAGGCCCCGCAAAAAATCTTGGGTTTGGGGCTCCCATAGGGTGATAAACCTACCCCCCATCACCTTGTTCGCTTTTGCGACGAAATGAGTTGTACTGCTCAGCGAGCCAGCGCGAAGCGCGAAAATTTTAGAAAATTCATGATAAAATCGGTCAATAAGATCTGGAATTGCATATACATTGCTATCAACTTCTTATCCTCTCTGTTCACGTAATCAGATTTACCGGTAGAGCTGAGTGAGGTGTCTGGGACACTGTAGGGACCTTTGGTATAACTCCTTAACATGATGTTATTTCGTGACCTCCTGTCCGCTATATAAAAAAAAATATAGAATCGCCATAACGTAGGCTACGAAACTAAGAGACGCACACGATTTCAAATTGGTATTTCTTCACTGGCATACAATTTTTTCCTGTGGGATGATATTTGTCTTGTGAGGTTCAGAATGCCAAGACAGTATTTTGTATCTATAACGAAGTTTTCGGTCAGCATTAGGGCAGTCCTTTTTGGCCAAGTTTTTCTTGCTGCCGATTATTCTGGCACCCTTCTTGGAGTCGCATGTTACATGGCCTACTTTATATGACTTGGTTCGTCGTGGCGCGGTAATGGCCAGCGCCAATATGCCCAGTTCTATAAATCTTGCGTATATTTTCTTGAGGGAAGAGAACCCCAAAATCAAGATTATTGGCAACCTGAAATCGCGAAAAATTTTTGAAAAAGTTGCATAAAGTTTCAAAAAATACTCTATAATTTATGCTAATTCACGAAATAATTTTGGGCCCCCTTCGAGCTTGCCCCCTCCCAATTGGGGGGTTTGGGGTGCGGCAGTTATGGGCCTGATTGTATGTATGCATGTAATGTACGTTCCGCAATCACCAAGTGATTTCTGGCTATTCACAGAAAGTTTCGACAGTTTATATGACTTCGTGTGGTTTTCGTAAGCCTTATTAAAGGGGGACTCAAATAGTCGCTTATTCAATTTCTTCCAAGCCCAATGATGAATTAACTGCATAGTTAATGAGTTACTATTCGTTCTGAACCCACTGTGACGTCACGAGAGTAAATATCGTTATCGTGATTAGAATAGTGTTGGGATCAAGTCACTACCTTCGAGTCACGAGTCATGTCGAGTCATTGCACATTTTGACTCGAGTCAAGTCCCGTCAATCGATTTTCGAAGGTGACTCGAGTCAAGCCAAGTCATTCTTTTTTTGGAGGTGACTCGAGTCAAGTCGGGTCAAGTCAAGTCAAGTCACGAGTCAAGTCACAATTCAAGTCAAATTGAGTTTTCAAAGTATGAGAGATGATTCAAAGTCATTACACTTTGCTAGCTATGTGAAAGATAGATTAATTGACCATTTATCTTGAATCAAATACCGAATATAAAGTTAAATATACACGGAAAAAGGCATTGTATCGCTTACGCACACGCAGAACTGCTAATAAATGACGTGATAAGTATAGAACCGAATACGAAGAGAGGTTGAAAAAAATTTATATGGTACAATGGCCTACACTCAGTGGTGGCTTTTGGGGTGGGCGAGGTGGGCAGTCGCCCGCCTCCCCCCCTGGTCGAAGGGCCCCACTCTTTGGTTTATGCGTTTTTTCAGGGATAATAGCGAATAAACATGGGAATCCGTGTACCAAGCAAGAATATGATTCCGTACAGATGTGTCAATCATCATCAAATCGTCTCTGCATTTGTTAGAAAAGTCCCGTATCCCTATAATCATCACGTCTCTGCATGCGGTAGAATTAATTAGTTTTGATGTAGTCTATCCTTGCACACATGCAATAATAGATATGGCCGAATCCAGCATCTAGCCAAACGTTGACGCGGTGAAAGATAGATAATTATAACATATGCGAAAGGGGGGTCTGGGGGGGCAAGTTACGGTTAGATACTTATAAGGGACCCCACGGTAAGTCTCGCCCGGGGCACCCCGTTCATAAGGCCACCACTGCCTACACCACCATCTACACATCCGTGAGAATTTTCACGTACAAACTATACTTGCTCGCTTGAAATCATACAAAAGGATTGGCAAAAGTGAGCACTGCGCAACTTAAGCAATGAGCCGTCTAAGAAACAGAGACACATTGCTATTAGATTAATCTAATACTACGGCAACGTAAGCTGTGATAGTTTTGTTTGCGGTCAATTTATTTGTGATGCAGCAATGGAGGATCAGTGTAACGTAGAATCAGTGGATCACTGGTTGCTCACGCAAGTGACACATGCGTATCTCGAACAATCTGAACATACACAAGACACAGTGATTTAATCGACAACGATTACTTGATGACTTGAAATCGACAAGTAAATTTTGCTCCCAGTAACGAGTCAATGCAGATTTTTGAAGCTCCGAGTCGAGTCAAGTCAAGTCAAGTCAAGTCATCTTTCCAAAGTGACTCGAATCAAGTCAAGTCATACGAAAAAGTTGACTCGAGTCTGACTCGAGTCATCCCAACACTGGATTAGAGTAGGGCTTCCATAAGTCCTCCTGGATTTGTCGTCCTTTTTCAGGTTTTTGAAAATGTCCTCCTCCGACGCCTAAATGCCCTCCTTTTTGGTAATTCGTCCTCCTTTACAGCTTTCACAGCTAGGATAAAGGACAGATTCGACTGAAAATGGGCATAAATGACGATGAATAGCAAAAACGGACGTTCGAGTGGGAAATCGTGAGTCTATCGAAAGAAGTGTTACCGTATTTTGGAATCGGGAAAGGAGGACACTTGTACCAAATCAGAAAAGTTAGTTGATCGAGACTGAAAACAGGCGATTTCGCTATTTTTACTGTGAAATTTGGTGAGTCGACTAAAAATAAACATAAAAAAGGTCATAACTTTCATCCGACTCCCAGTTTACCCACTTTTTACTTAAATATTCCGGAGTTGACTAAAAAAAGTCACTTTCGACCGAGCCCTGAATTTCCCGCTCGAATGTCCGTCTTTGCTATTTAGCGTCATTTATTCCCATTTTCACTCGAATCTGTCCATTATCTTAGCTGTGAAAGCTGTAAAGAAGGAGGAGTTACCAGAAAGGAGGGCATTTAGGCGTCGGAGGAGGACATTTTCAAAAGCCTAAAAAAGTAGGACAAATCTTCCTAAAGGAGGACGTATGGTAACCCTAATCGAAAACGACTTTCTCTTTAGTCAACTTCACAAATTTTCCTGCAAAAATAGTCAAGCCCGCTGATTTCAGTCTTGGACAACTAACTTTTCTCATTTGGTAAAAGTGTCCTCCTATCCCGATTCCAAAGTATGGCAACCCTAGATTAGAGACCGACTGACGATATCGATTCGATATGACACTTTCAAAGAAATATCGTTATCGGTACAGCATGGTAGTAGGGAGAGAGAAAACAATAATCTGGGACTGCTAAGACTGCATGGGTAATAGTTGGATTGCTGGTGGAGTTTTGGGCAATTCCACCGCTGGTACAGCAATATAGGTCGTGGCCGAAATGATGATAGGCCCATTACTGTGTCTTGGCTCATGTGCTGCGTGTGCAATGTATCGCAACACGCTAAAACGAAAGTGACAGGCCCGGACACGTTAACAGGATTTCGGGCCTGGTGTTGAATATTACGAATTTATTTGACGCTTGACCCAATTTGAAAATCCCAGAACTGCCATTCGATAAGTTAGATTTATTTTTGAAAGCAGGTTCACCTAGATTACTAACCTACGGATAGATACGCAACTCTCGCAAAACCCGTCGTTACGCTCGGGCAAGCAGTTACTCTTATTGCTGAGCAATCTAAAAGCAGCATAATTGGTAGTGCTCTAACTGGCGACCAGAGCGCTGAAAATTAATAAAACTGGTCTTAATCGAAAGCTAGTATCGCACTGATTCCGACCATACAAATTAAAATTTTGTCCGAGCAATGGAACCTCCCAAAACAGCCCTCAAAGTCTGAAAATCGGCATTGTTCCTAACAATCGCTTGACGAAATTGGCCATCGTTATGTTCATTGTGTCGGGGCACTGCGATTGTTCGAACAATGCCGATTTTCAGAATTAGTGGACTGTTTAGGGGTGGTTCCATTGACTTGACAAGATTTTAATTTGGATTGTCGGAGTCTGTGCGACATTAGCTTTCGATTAAGACCAATAATATTAAATTTCCGCGCTCTGGTCGCCAGTTAGAGCACTACCAATTATGCTGCTTTTAGATTGCTCTGCAATAAGAGTAACTGCTTGCCGAAGCGTAACCACCAGGAGTTTCGTATCTATCCGTAGGTTAGTATTCTATAGTTCACCGCAAACTCTGACCACTGAACGCAGTATAGGTTTGCCGGGCGGTATGGAGTAGAGGTTGACCGATTACACTGGTCAACAAAATAAAGAAAAAAATTGGCCGAGCATCTGAAAGCCGTTTCTGGGGTTTTCGAGGTTGCTGATTACGAATATCATATTAGTTTTGCCAGATTGGCTCTTGTTCAGAAGATATTTACACCTCTAAAAACCCAAAATTGCTGTATTAACCCTTGAATATTGCACTTGATAGGAAGAAAATCGCAGTTTCTTCTAACTTTATGCTGCGAATTAATAGATAATTGACTATGAAGAGCCCGCATGTTGTTCTCAGTCATTCTATCAATGTTAGCATGACCTGGTACGAAATATTTTTTATCAAAAAAGCAGTTTAACAAGCCTAAAAATAGTACTTTTGCACAATGGAAATACATACTGACCTGTTTCAATTGGTCATTGTAACAAGATTACAGAGGAGTATAAAGTTATAAACTTTGTCATTGAAAAGCTTAACTATAATGCTCATATGCGTCTCATTTCTTTTGACTTTACAATGGATAATTTTCCGCTGAGTCAACAAAGTGGGTATAGCTATATCTCTATCAAACACGAAGCTTTAATCGGGTATCTTTGATAGATTTCAGATTCGAATACGGGATGGAAGATTCCAATTTCATATTAGGAAGGAGTTCACTGCATGTAATTTATCTTGAGATGTAGTAAATAAAACTTTTTAGATGATCACAACGCATCCAACTATACTAACAGTTGGTCCGAAAATTCGTATCTGCATATGGAAAACTTGGAACAAAAATGAGCATAAAAGTTCACTCCGTGTTCAGTCATCTTGATATATTTCCTGTTGATCTGATTGATTAGCAAGGGGAGAGGTTCCACCAAGATATCAAAACAACGAAACAAAGATATTAGGGCAGATGAGATGAACATATTATGGCAGACCATTGCTGGAGCCTTTCGAGAAACTGCACTAAATTGCTTACAGGCGAAAATCGAACAAAGCACAATTGTGATTTAAAATAAATGAATAATATTATATTCCAACTGGTCATTTCAAATTTGCAATGGGTGATGGACGTGAAACTTATTGAATTATTGCCACGTCATTCGAGTATATAGGTAAATACTTATGCACATGACTGGAGTTTATTTATGCACATGATATCCGTGAAAGTCTGTAACTACGATAAATCTAATACCCCTAAATATATCGTTGTTGCTGTATCTTGATTTAAAAGAGTCTCATGTGAGTAAAAACAAGAAGTAGATTGAACTTTTAAACTTTATAGTACGACTGAGCCGATTACCTAACTAGCCATTATACAGCGAAAATGGGAGATTTTGTTCAAAATAGCCCCGTGTGTTATCTCCAAAACAAGAGCCAATTTGAAAAAAACTAAGGCCATATTGATATTCGGATTCAGTGCCCTTCAGAACCCTTAAAATCACTATTGGGCTACTTCGTTCGCCTAAAAATATGTGATGACCAGTATTATCGACCTGGCCGACTATCGAGGCCGATATTTGGAACTTTACCGGTTATCGATATCGGCCTATGAAGGCCGACATTTGATATATAAAATAAATTCAAAAATATTTAAAATTCAATACTCCGTGTTCTCAATCTCAAGAAATCGACGACGCAAATGGCGATACGTGACAGATTTACCCTTGCAGGACGAGTTTAACTGGGTGAGCATGCAGAGAAACTATGCTTCCTGCATTACAATCTTGGACTGATCTGCAATTCTGTATCACGTTTTGCTTTCTGGGTTATCCCAATTTTCAATGAACATGCACATTGCAAAATTAAGCAATAATTCTTTTTGATTTGAGCTTTCTTGTTTGTTGTTCAGCTTTCTGTGGCATGTACAAGTGCCATCCTGCCTAATATATAATATTTTTGTCGAAATGGTTCTCTGCTCCTACCATAATAATATCGGTTATCGGCCTTGCGAATGTGTCGATAAATAGGCTAATAATCGATGTCGGCCTGCGCAAAAATCAATATCGGTCGACCTCTAGTATGGAGCACCACATGCATTGTGCCAGCGTTCTATAATATATTCGTCCTGTCCTCACTGAAGAGTTTTGAATTCAGTGCTTCATCATGACGCATAATAAATATTTATTACGTTATAGGCATCAAACGCTCTTACCAACGACACATTCAAATCCTATAATCCCACAATCAAAAAGGCGAGTAAAGATGCAAACAGGTGGAGCAACAACTGTCTATAAATAATCTGATATGATCTGATATCAGTGATAAATATTACAGCAGTATCGTATATGGGGTAGTGGGTATCGGGCGGAAAAACTTTTATCTATGCTCGCTCCGGATTTGCGTCTGTTTCCGGTTCAGCTGATGTTCCATTTTGCAAGCGACCTGAAGAAAATAAAAGTTGAAACCTCGCCACTAATCAGACAGCGAGAGAGACACTTTTACTCAGGACATACTTGAGGAGTCCGCTGTGTGAAAGCACCATATAAGACCGTCCTCTGCGTCGTCGTAACAACATCCTCGGTCTCTGCAATCCTAAAATGATTTCGTCTCATATCAGTCTGTGTCTCTGAATAGAGCGCTGGTTCTCAACCATGTGGTAAACGAAGGAAATATTCTGCTACGTTCGTCAAATTACTTTTAATTAAGACAGCTGATTCTGCTAATTAGCGCTGTTCGTTCACCACATCGCGCAGTCAATGGGTTCCTCCCCGGCGAACGTATTAGCAAGGCGGAATTAATGGCATAACTAGGTTGAAACATAAGTTATTCACTGATTGATTCCTGTATTGCTTATTCACTTTGATCCAGATCTCCAAGTTTCCAGGACTGCCAACAAACTATCAGGTCGTAAGAACAGATGCTATCTTCAACTCTCGTTATGAGACTCCGTAGTAGAATAGAAAAGCTAAGTTCCGATGTGGTGCGCAAACATCGGAACGCTGGAATAAGGCGATTTATGAAAGGGATTACCGTGAGCGAGATTCCCGGGAAGCCACAATCGTCTCTATCCTCAATGGCGGCGGTGAAGTTACATGCTGTATAGAGAAGAAACTGGTATACTTTACACGTCATGGTACAATAATACAAAGACATGGTTACTCGTTACGCAATGGAACGTGTAACATGTAAAGTGAATCTTCACTGTACAATCTCTGAACCGATATTAATATCGGTCCAGCATATAATTTTGCTCGGTATACGGTAGAGATTACTCACCAGGACATGGATCTGCTGTGCATGGTTTGTGTTGCAATGAGTCTCCCGTGCAGCCGCTTTCCGATAAGCAACTGCGAAGTCTTATTTGCCTTCCGACTCCGCATGTCGCTGTGCAAGTACTATACGGACCCCAACTCCCCCACTCCGAAGCTAAATATTAAACGTATGAGGTTGCAAGCAATTTTGTGTACATGTCGCTGAAAAACACAGGGCTGGCGATAAGAAATAGGCTACACTTCACTTCTACAACACGTCGTAGCGTCGACTATAGCCTATGTTACACGGGCTCCGAACTATGAACGATTGCAGTCTTGCGACATCTAACAATACAATATCAAGTGTCAGAGTGTATCATTTTATGAATTTACATTCTGAGAATTATGCGCAACTAACATTTCTGTCTTAACAAACGCAATCAGTAAATTTAGCAGGCGGCATTTGAAACAGCATTGTCGGAATAGGTGACTGAAAGGAGTTCTCGTCAAAGCGGAAATTCCGCGGAATATCGGCTACTAAGTCTTTATAACTCATTTCAGGTGATCTGTGCTGGCCTTGAGAGACTTTGGATAAATGAGCTAAGATGAGCTCGTTCTAATGCATGTTTACTCAATTGTATGAGAGTGTAATCGCTAATCGGACCTGCATAGTAGAATGGAGGCCGAGTTGTATTCGCATGCAGATAATTTGACAGTTTTGCACAGTCGGTATCCAAATCTTAAAATATTGCGCCCAAAATATCTGCAAAATATCGATGGCAGTGATGTTTTTGTATGCGTCATGCATGAGGCTATAACGCTTTTAAAATCTATATATAGACCTGTCAATTGGCCATGTATCCTCTCACAGTAATGAGGTGCAATTGCAATACTTGTATTACGGTAAACCTTTACATACGTACGAGGAGGTTCTGGCAAGCACGCGACATTGTCACACGACTGGTACTCAACGGACGGGCCTTCGCATGCTCCCGCTACTGGACACGTTCGGTAGCGCGTTTGATATCCTTCTCCACACGTCGTATTACACGGAGTGTAAGGACTCCAGGAATTCCAAGTCGTGTCTGTTTCACATCAACGAGTTCAGATTTTGTGTTTCAATCGGCAGTTATCGTAGATATGCATTCGTAAAGCTGCATTGTAACGACCGCTTGATGTTGGTCGAAAATCAAGATAATATTTACAGCGCCTATGCCAGCCAGCGGAGGGTTACCATACGTCCTCTTTTAAGAGGATTTGTCCTCTTTTTTTGTAGGCTATTTCGGGAGCTGAGTCGCAAAGTTGACCTTATTTTTTCAGTCAATCAATTGATAATGTGAAAGAAAAACTGTATTTTGGCAGCTGAGCAAGAAAGTTGACCATTTTTTCAGTCAAAAGGCCACGAAGTGCAAAATATTTACCATTTTTTCAGGATTTTTCTCAGGTATTGCAAATTTTGAGAAAATTTTGAGAAAACGCCCCCTTTTCAGATTTTCAAAACACGGTACCCCTATACTATAGCGCCAGCGCAGTTCAGTCACGACAATCACCTAGTCCGCGTTCAACGCATGGATTGTTGCTACATGAAGACGTCTGACGAGATGTTCCTTCACATAGTCCGCCTGATGGACAAGTTCGAATACGAATCCTTTCCCCGGGCCCGCAAGACGTTGAGCAACTGCTATAGGGACTCCATTCAGTCCATGTCGGAGCTACGATAAAGTATATACCGTTATCGAGTATAAAATAATATTGGTCGGAGTATGGGATTTCTGCGCTTAATCCAGTGGCGTAGCCACGGAGCGAAAGGGACCTTCACTGACTTAAATTCATTGAACCCGAAATTATGATGCCATAACTGTTCGTTACGTCACATTGAATCCGTGACATTGCAACGTAGGTAGAATATATCGCCCACTCCCTTTTTCGCTGTTCCTTTAAAATTCCTACCCGCAGTTGAAAAATCTACGAATTCCCCCTATTGGATTTATGAAGGTACTGGAGATTTTGCGGTGATACATCAGAATGTATGTATAATCAACTCGTTTTTTTCAATTCTCGGCAATAAACAAGAATAATATTTTATTTTCCCGTTGTATATATAACAAATTTCTAGAAGCTTGACGCTACCGACAAAATCGTAGACGAGTCACACATCACCCTTACCCTCTGGACATCGCGCAGTAAGACATGGTATTGTCTCCTGGGACATTCCAGCGCAGGTCCCGTCTCCAGAACATTCTCGGGTTCGTGTTTTTTCTCCAAGGCCACACGTCGCGGAGCATGCGCCGTACAAACTCCATTGACTCCATTCTTGTGCTTGGTGACGAGGGACAATTGAAAGTATAAAGTATTTGATACGCGACCGCTACGTATCCTATTCACACTTCACAGAGCTATACGAAACTGTATCAAAAAATTATGTTTGCGCCATGAAATTTAATAGTTATACATCGTTGAACTTTCGCAGTGAATTTTGCACGCACGGATCGTAGAATGTTTAACAAATTGCACGCGATAGTGATCAGGAAACGGGTCGAAGGGCCCTATCTCTTGAAGTATCTCGTCTGTAAACAGTAATTCGCGATTGTATTTCACGTACCTCTCGATTGCGGTAACTACAGACATAATTTGATCGCGCGATGTATGTTTCGAATTGTATGTATGATATGAATCGGTAAATACAGATAGCTTTTTGCTCGAGAGCTATTTTCCCAATCCTTCATATTGATAATTCACAATGAATCCAGTGACAGAAGATATGTCAAGATATGCCATACTCTCAACGCCATTTTCGTAATAAAGCCCACATTTGCAACTCACATGTTGGGCATGGTTTCAGAATGCATCCCATTATTTCCGTGGATTTCCCGGAACATTGACCAAGCGATGAGCAATCGCGCGTGCGTGTTCGTTCTCCAACCCCGCACGTTTTGGAACAGGAATTAAATGAGCTCCACTGGCCCCATACTGCCTCTAAACACGATGCATGAAAAATTGCGTAACGGCAAATTGATGATATGAAACAAATGCGCTGCATTAGTCGATTGTATTCACTCAGAAGTGCCCATTCAACTTCATGCGAATGCTAGCAGTGCGTCGCTGACTGAAACGAGTTCAAACATATACATATGAAATTGATGCAATATAAATTCCTTTGCCTAATGAACTCTCCATGTTTATCATTGTTTATCATTGTTTGTACGGATTTTCATGCGCAAAATCGATCCTCTGTACTACAGTTACTTTAAAAATGTCTCGTTGTTCGTAATCCTGCAGAACGTTAGGCTGCATTGATTACGTTTGATGGACTCTTTAAGTGCTCGCAGGGCTGTTAAAAATTAACCCCGTTTCAGATTTGACTGGCTAAATTGTTAGGTTGCCTACACAATCGCTGCTTGAACGATAAATTCGGTTGAATTCCAACCAGTAGAAGCATTGCTGTGAAAGGATAACATTTTGGATATATTAAATAAAAATGAAATATTTTGTTCAAATTTTACCAGCTACCCCATGAAATTGTTAGGTTTTCTAAAAACGAACGTAGCATGACAAATTTGGCTCAATTCCAAGCCGCGGAAGCGAAGTTATTGGAGTAAAATATTTTGGTTTTGAAATAAAATAGTATTCTCGGTGGATAATTCTATAATGATTAATAATTTATAATGAACCGAGCGAGTCTTGTCACGTCATCGCGATAGCTGCTGCGCGATTGTCACTTACGTTGGACGCACGTCTCTTCGAGACAGGGGATCGTTTCTTTCGCTAGACCAGAGCATCCACTGGCAACGGTACATGTCCGTCGACGTGTTCTCTCTCCGACGCCGCATGTCTTGGAGCAAGCACTGTATCTTCCCCACGATTGCCAAGTGGGCGCTGGCAACAGAGATGGTCAAAGTAGCATCAGAAGTACCGTCATAAATTTATACTTTATTTTTAAGACATGCACAGACTACTTCAACCGGGAGTAGTAAATTTTGGTATGGAAAGTACTCAAGCAAGTAGTTTCGAAAAGTAGATTTGATGCAGGTGTCCCATACGTCACGCAATTGATAGGAAGTGACTCTACAATTACGGAATTGTAACATGAAACCTCGCGACCAACGCAAAATGATTAATGACGCTATAAATAGGTGAAATTTTGGTGATACAGGCGCTATTTCCCGTAATTGGTATGACAATTTTCACCATAAATGTGATGCAAACATACTCAAAAACAGCTTTTTACTATAAATAAAAAAGCTGCAAGAAGTAAGACACTTTACCTTGAAAATTGTTAATAAAAGAGCAAATAGTCTACTGACCACCTCTGGCTGGTAATCGGATGTACCGTATTTGAAAATGCACGTTCATTACTTAAGAACGGCGCACTTACGTGTCGGACACGGTTGTACAAGGCAGGGTCTAATTTCTTCGATAAATCCGAGACAAGCTCCTGGAATCGGGCAGATTCTACGGCGTATCTGTTCGCCAGCACCGCAAGTCTTGGAGCAGTCCTGGAATGGTCCCCAGTCACCCCAAGTTGGTGCTATAAGTTATAAACAGTATGATAGTCAGAGACAACCGCGTTACCCGGTTTATGGAATACACTCTTGCTCTCCCCAAAGGAATTTTGACTAGTGAAGTATATCGCCATCTGTTTTCGCTATGTCAAAATGATTCCATGATGTCACGTCATTTCAAGCAATTTGTTCGCCCCCATTAAACTTATCAATTGCTTGTCATAATTGTTATCCCCGCCACGCGTGTTGAAACAGTTGATTTTTATTTAACCACACTTCCGAATCGTGGAAAATATTAGGAATTCGAAATACATGGCTTGTTTGTGGTGAAAGTGTGAGAGAATGATTCGTTATGCAGAAGTCCGTATTTACTGAGTTCCCAACGAACTTTTCGGGGACTAAACATGCCCTTTCGCGAACTTGTTGTCGTACAACACAAATCGCAGTACAATCTCCGTAATGCCTCCATTCTGACCAAACCGGTGCTACTATAACCAAACGAACATCATTCGTCATTCGAAAACGTTAAAATTGGAAGGAACGCGAACCCAAAGCTCTTAAATTAATCGGATTATACACATGTAAGATGCAACAAAAATATATGAACAACAAACTTTGAAGTTTACTTAAGTGACGCGACAAGCGATTAATTGTATAGTATTCAACCGTTGTCACAGTGATCACTGATACTACTACAGGGCTGGCCGAGATCGAGGACCAGAGTGATTCGAGCATCAAAATTATGACGTCATGATTGCATTATATTCTTATATTTGCCATTCTCGCGGCCGGCTAATAAAAGTTGTACGTCATCAAATATAAATTTCATATGACGTTTTGCTTCTTGCTTACCATGCACAATTGCATACCATGGATATTTGGAGCCTTGTGCAACATTTTTCTGGACGCTGTGCTACGGTCAATTGAGACGTCTACTGACTAGCTATAGGCTCTCACCGCGGGAAGACATTATCGAAAATATATGATAGATATCATTGTATCTGATAGAAAAAGTGACACGGCAAGTAATTTCGTTACTCAAAATAATTGACTGTCAATACTAGGTTCGAATTATTACAATTGATTCTTGACTAGGACTCGAATCGTTGTACCTAACACTCTAAATGTTTCTCTTGTACACCAGGGGCTCCCAACATAAAGGTCTCGACGCTAATGAGGTCGTTTGCGAATTCTCTTGGGGTCGCGGGGACAAAAATTAAATACCAATAGCTACAACAAGATTGCCAATTAACCGGATGCTATCGGCGGCTCATTCTTCAAAATGTTGGTTGATTTTTCGGAATAAAGAAAAGGTCCTTTCAGAAAGCGAAGCCGGCAGATAAGTTGTCATTTCAGTCGAAGCGTCATTTTAATGTGCCAGCAACTATAACGTAAGACTGGTGGTGTCTGACCACGACCATCCATGGTGTTTGTCGCCTACTATGGTCATTTGCACCGGAGGTCAACTCTTCTTGATTTTTATTCAGTGGCTGCCGACTTGTAAACGGCCCATTTCTAGGCTTTTATAAGATACCGCTTACGCGGCTGAGATGGCGAGGAGCTCCGATAAACCACCCACGCTTAGATAGGAATTCTGGAGTCGACCTCGGTCGGACTCGAACCCACAACCCATTGGTGTTGTAGCTATGGATTACACCACTAAGCTATCTCGCCTCTACCAATAGGGCGGTAATTTCTCTTTCAAGAAAAACTACATGTGACCGGTAGTACTATGTGTTAACATTATACAGCATACACCAGTGGTCGGGAACCTATGGCTCGCGAGCCATATACGGCTCTTTTGGATATAGGATATGGCTCTTTGAGAAATTTTTCATTTTGTTCTTAATTTATCGATATTGCAGCAACTTGTTAGTAAATTTTCATGGCGGCCAGAATAATTATTCTCGTGACAGCATAAACATGTCTTTGAGAGATCAAGAGAGTGGAGTATTCAAGGGGCCCATACCTCTTTTCTATATCCCCAAATTTAAGTTGCTGTCGCACCGGCGACTCACGCCACTCGCGAATTCGTTCTATCTGTTATGTTCGTGCATTTACGTTCGGTGTCGTAGAACTCTTCTTTCTCTAGGATTAGTAATTTCAGCCAATCATTATTTCCTCGTGTGTCATGCTTGTATTTATACCCTGTGTTCTGTTGTCTCGTGGTCTTTTCATTTAACTGTACTCTGGATCGTGTCGCTGCCTTAAAGTCATACTGCTGTTAAATATACTGATTTCGTATTGCAACCTCGTCGTATTGAGTTATTGTTCAAACAAGATCAAGAACATAACAATTGGTGTCAGAAGTCGGATTCATAGTTATATCTGCGACGAAGATACAGCATGGATTCAGGTATATTGAAGCTTCTCGAGAAGCAGCAGGAAATGATGGAGCAACAACGCGCACAGCATGACGAAGCAATGGCGAAAGTCATGGCTGGGTTGGAACAGCAAAAAAACCAACACAAAGAAGAAATGGCACAGTTAACGCAGAGGTTGAGTCCCGGTGCGTCAACATCTGAAGCTACCGCTCCCAAGTTTGATTCATTTGTAAAATCAAAGGAGAAATGGGACCAATATCTTCAGCGATTCAACCATCACCTAGCAATTTACGGCATTTCCAATATGGAGAAGAAAAGAGCGTGTCTACTCTCATGGGTTGGACCTGAAACGTACTCGCTCCTACGTAATTTGTTTGGTGCTGCTGATGTCAGTGCGCAATCCTTCGACGCGTTGACTGAGAAATTGTCTACACACTTCAAGGACTCAATTCATGTGCAAGCAGCCAGGTACGAATTTTACAACTGTAAAATGCAACCGGGACAATCGTACGCCGATTGGATCGCTACTCTACGCGGAATCTCCAAAGATTGCAACTTCATATGCTCAAGAGATGGCTGTGATCAGAGCTACGTTGATGAGCTAATGCGCGATCTCATCATTAAAGAAACGCCGCACGCGGATGTGAGACGGCATTGTCTAACACAAACCAATCCATCCCTCGACGACGTTCTCAAAGTAGCCGCAACATACGTGAGAACGCTGGAAACTGATAGGGTTATCCAAGGCGAGAGTAGCGGTAAAGACACTTCCGTCGTCAACAAAATGACGGGAAGTTATCAGAAGGGGAGAAAACCTTCCAAATCCATTCAGGGCAACTTCCCGGAAAGACTGAAATCCTGCAGCCGCTGTTTCATCGATCACCAGAGAAAAGACTGTCAGTATCGACATGCAGTATGTCAGAAATGTGGTCGTAAAGGTCATATCAAACCTGTGTGCATGTCTACCAAACCTAGTATCACGCAACAGGTCACATCCGTCAATTTCTGCTCAGTGCCACTCGTCTCCTTCGACATCGATCAACTATATCGACGCGTGGGAAACCAGCTCTGGATCAACTCCAGCATCAACGGCATTCCGTTGCCGACACAGTGGGACACTGGTGCACCCTCCGCCATGGTGGGATTGACTGGGTACAAAACTTTGGGCTCTCCGAAACTCTCAGCATACCATTGCTCTTTCGTAGCGTATGGCGACAAGCCATTGAAAGTGAAAGGTATTTGCACTGTAACCGTGCAGGTGGGTTCTGAAGTTCGAGTTGGCTTAAAATTGGTGGTTCTCGACGAACACCGTGGGCAAAACATTTTTGGTCTCGATTGGAGCGATGCTTTCTCCATGACCGCTAAGGGAACGTCTGCTTTGGATGCAATTTCCTCGCAGATGGTCGAATCGCAATCATGTAATACTATTGACATTTGTGATTCGAACGACAAATTGGTATCTTTTCAGTCCAAATTTCCCTCCGTTTTCTCTAATGTATTAGGACGATGCACCAAGACAAAGGTGACAATTCACTTGAAACCTAATGCCAAGCCCGTATTTAACAAGCCACGCCCTTTGCCTTTCGCAAGGCAAATCGCTGTTCAAACCGAATTGGATAGATTAGTCGATCAAGGTATCCTCGAACCAATCAATTACAGTGATTGGGCAGCACCAATTGTTGCCGTCACTACGTCAAATGGATCAGTACGCATTTGTGGTGACTTCAAAGCATTGAATCAACAAATTCAGATAGATCAACATCCCCTGCCCTCCTTGGATGAAATCCTTCAAGTTACAGGGTGGTTGTATTTTCTCGAAAATTGATCTTGCCGATGCTTATTTTCAGCTAGAATTAGATGATGATGCGAAGAATTTGTGTGTCATCAACACGCAATTCGGTCTATTCCGTTATCGCCGCATGTGTTTCGGAGTCGCATCTAGTCCCGCAAATTTTCAACGCTGTATTGATGCCATGATCGCCGGCTTACCCGGTGTTGCTAGTTTTATCGATGACATAATCGTTACTGGCATTGGCGAACGCGATCATTTTCGCAACTTATCGCTACTCTTTGAGCGCCTCACCGAGTACGGTTTCACCGTCAACTTCGCGAAATGTGAATTTTTCAAAAGTAGTATCGAGTATCTTGGTCACATAATCGACAAGGACGGCAAACGCCCGTCTAACAAATCCGTTGAAGCAATCAAACAGTTGCCTAAACCTCAGGATGTTCGCCAGCTACAGGCATTCCTGGGCAAAGTCAATTATTATCGCGCGTTTATTCCTAATTTTACGAATAAAGCCGCTGCTTTGTACCGTCTTCTTCAAAAAGACGCAAAATTCATTTGGAATACGGATTGTGACTCAGCTTTTCGCATTCTCAAAAACGACGTAATCGACGCTACGCAGTTAGCTCATTATGATGTAAACAAGCAGCTCATTTTGTCAACTGATGCTTCTCAATTCGGAATCGGCGCTGTCCTCTCAATCGAGCACAATGGCGAAGAGAGACCGATCGCGCACGCATCGAAAACACTTTCAGATTCGCAAAAATCCTACTCTCAAATCGAGAAGGAAGCTCTGTCAATCATTTACGGAGTCACTAAATTTCGTCAATTCTTGTATGGTAGAAAATTTACGCTCGTAACGGACCACAAACCGCTTTTAGCTATTTTCTCGCCGGACAAGAAAATTCCCGTGATTACAGCGCAACGCTTACAGCGATGGGCACTAACGCTCATGGCTTACCAATACGATATTCGCTATAAACCGACTAATCAGCACGGAAACGCCGACGGTTTATCTCGCCTACCAAAAGGTCCAGACCCTGAGTTTGACGAACTGGAAATTCGTGAAAACGCGGAGATCGTTCACGCTATTAATATGGCATTCGATGGCTTGCCGTTAACTCGCAATGAAATTCGCGACGCGACGCTGAAGGACAAAACCATGAAACTAGTAAAATTATCGGTCACTCATGGTAATTGGAATCCAAAGGTGCACATTGATGATTTTTCTTGGTTTTCGACTCGCAAACATTCGCTTTCTCTGCACGAAGACATAGTCATGCTCAATATTGATGGTTTTCAGCGCGTAGTAATTCCGCAGTCACTTCGCTCGCGAGTATTATCATTGTTGCACGAAGGACATTGGGGTATCGCGAAAATGAAGCAGATGGCTCGACGTTACATCGCATGGCCTTCCATTAATCGCGACATTGAAAATCTCGTTAAGAGTTGCGACGCTTGCCGCAAAGTAATGAAAGCGCCTGATCGTCAGTATCGCGAATGGCCTAAAACGTCTGAAAGCTTTGAACGAATTCACTTGGATTTCGCAGGTCCAATAAACAATAAAATGTTTCTTGTCATCGTCGATGCGCATTCGAAATATCCTTTCGTTAAAGTAATGAATGTCGGCTCTACCACAACCTTGTGTGTGGTCAACGCTTTGAGGGAAGTCTTCTCTATCGAAGGCTTGCCCGTAACGATTGTCACGGATGGCGGGCCGCAATTCACATCGAATGAATTCGATACGTTTTGCTCTAATTTGGCAATCAGCCACATCGTATCACCGTCTTTTCACCCTGCCTCTAACGGGGAAGCGGAGCGTTTCGTTCAGACTCTAAAAGCTGGATTGTTAAAAAATTGCGACGGGGGAAAAGATCTCAACTTCGCGCTCCAAACACTTCTCGCTACGTACCGATGTGCACCGCACCCGGGCATAGACTGGAAAACGCCTGCCGAGATTTTACATGGTCGGCAGCCGCGCAATTTGTTAAGTTTGTGCTCGCCCTTCGACAAATCGAAACCCGTTACGCCTAGACAATCAGTCACTCATTTTGAGATTGGGTCCTCGGTTTACGCTCGCAGTTACCGAAGCGGACCCAAGTGGGTTGCTGGCGTGGTGACGGAAATACTGGGGCGTGTTGTGTACATCATAAAAACTGATCATGGGTATTGGAGGAGGCACAAAAACCAACTCCAACCACGCTTGATTTCCACTGGTCATGATACAGCCACACAGGAAGTTGCTCAGCCTCAACAGTCCCAAGCTGAGCAACCATTGGTCAGGAATAGGGCACAACGTCCTGCAGCTAGCCCTGCTCGATCGTCGGGCAGACGTTATCCTCTGAGAAATAGGAAACCCACCGATTTCTATAGACCGTAAATGTGGGCAACCCTCTAACTTACAAGGGAGGACTGTTATGTTCGTGCATTTACGTTCGGTGTCGTAGAACTCTTCTTTCTCTAGGATTAGTAATTTCAGCCAATCATTATTTCCTCGTGTGTCATGCTTGTATTTATACCCTGTGTTCTGTTGTCTCGTGGTCTTTTCATTTAACTGTACTCTGGATCGTGTCGCTGCCTTAAAGTCATACTGCTGTTAAATATACTGATTTCGTATTGCAACCTCGTCGTATTGAGTTATTGTTCAAACAAGATCAAGAACATAACACTATCCATGATCGCACGCCTCAAAATCTTGGATTGCACGATACCTTGATTGATTAAAGACAATAGCAGACATGGCGATGCTTGCACGACAATGCAGTTTTCATATACACATTGTCTTTTTGATCTATATGCCGAGAAATAGAATGACTTGGAAGTGACATTCACAATTACAAATTCAAATTAAAAACAACGCCATAGCTATCAATTTTCTTAATCAGTTAGTAGCTTTATAGCATCGCCGTAAAAATGCAGGTTTGTAACTCAACGTCACGTTACGCCGAATACTTTAGAAGTCGATCAATACCTAAATTTTCGGAATCAGGGCGACAATTACATTTGATTAATATCAGTGATTATACATTCTAAGGTATTTACGATGAGTTGCGCTACCATACATATGAGACTTGGCGCGTTTATGCCTCATCTGTGCCTATTGCCCCGCCTTTCGTTCAAAATCTAGTCATTCATAAACATCGATAGAAAATACCATAATTATTGAAGGTTTCACAATTTTCGCTCACTCATTCCTGGCGACGTCTGAGGCACTGCCTCACTTGCCTCCTCAAACCCCATGTCACTGACGTATCACATAGTGCAGTGGGCATGTACTGCTGTAGTGACCATGTTTGGCTTCACCTACGCATGTAGGCAGAAAAAATATGGTGCACACTACGAATCCCATATATTGATAGTGCTACAAATACGTCACGGATTTTCAATTGTGACGTAACATGCATGGCTCTTTGGGAGTTACAATTGAAAATATTGGGTTAATGTGGCTCTTCATTCGAAAAAGGTTCCCGACCTACATACACAGACAGTACACACATACACACACGGTCGGCGCGGCCGAATTACACATGTATCATTATCTGGATTTCGCGTGACGCAGAATTTCACGTAGCACTAGTTGACTACTGCGATCGGATATAGATAGAAATCGTTTCTATAGTCTTTATAGGTTAGCGAGTTCATACCTGCATAATTGCTATTGCAGCGCACATAGTGACCAGTGGTGCACGTATAATTTTAGTCAAGTACAGTACACAAAAGAACCCGCGTAAGTCTGAACTTTCGCTTATCGACTGTAGCTATCATAGCCGTTCGCTTATATAGTCACCAGATATTTGAAGACGCGCATAATTTTTGAAAACGTCGAATACTTCGTACACGCTGTCATATTGGTTACATGCTGCACGTAACCAAATGCCGGGATAATGCTTTACATTTTATTTCTCGATTCACTCGATTGCGGCCTGCCACAATACAAATTCATAAATGAGAACCCTATTGCTATATTTCTATTGAACAGTCGCAGTATGATATTGGCTATATTAATGCACTAAAGTATCGTAAAGGTATCAGTTACAAACGTCTAGTACGATTTGATGCACAGGCAAAATTTTGCAGAAACAAATTAACGTGTGATGCAGCGCACCGCCAATTCCGCGTTTGTAATTTGAATACTAACAACGTGTCTATCAACGTGTCAACGCTAGTAGATCCCTAAATAGAATGTTTCATAAATATCTTCATAAATGGCCGAAATCACCGTAGTGCTGTTTATTTACAGTACAAATAAATTTTCTGGCCATGATGTTCATATACTCATCAACACCTTCACTATTCTCAATAAATGATTTTGAATGTTATCGGAATGCCAATTGCTAAAGGTTAATGTCATTTTTTTTATTTACAGTAGTGCGAGAATTCTTTAAAACAGCGAAAGGAGGTAAAGGGATAATTACGTTGTTAAGGCGCGAAGGTCAAGATGTGTCTTCTGCGAGTAATGCAATCGTAGGTATGAAACGTTTGTTTCTGATCGAGCGTATATAGTCTCACCGCAGGCAATTGAGCAGGAATTGTGTGGCCATGGATTCACCAACCATGACCGAGCTAGGATAACCAACCATACAATCATAGTGTCCTACAGAACACTATGATACAACGCAAAGTACTCTTTCAAACATTTGGATTGAGTGAATGAAGGAAGCCAAAGAGGGCTATTTGAATCGCCGTTGCTCGATGCACCGGCGCTTCCGTTAGTCATAAAATTTGATAATGAATTCCGTGAAGGTTGGAGAGAACAAGGCAGTGACTCGCTATTGGTACCGCGACAAGCTCCAACCACTGAGCAGATGCGCGTACGGTACTGATTCCCCATACCACATGAACTTATAGTAACTGTTAGATCCCGCCACTATATATTTAGTAACAGCTAAATATCAGGTAGTGTATGACATGGCGAAAAAATATGAGGAACCACTCATGAGACGCCAAAATGACAGCATGAGGGGCCCGTGAGAACGCAAACCTACGGTTTATGAAGTATACAGTTGGCACCAGCATTAAACAATCAATATTCAAGCAATATCCTCCTCACGTGTGGGTGACGTTGGACATGGCTGTTGAGCGCAGTCTGTGCTTTCCAACGAGATTCCGCTGCATCCGCCGGTAGTGGAGCATGACCGACTCCGGAATCGTTTGCCACCTCCGCAAGTCGACGAACAATCCCCGAACGCACCCCATTGCGACCATTCAGGATCTGACATATATTCGCGTGTGAGTTGATGCACATTTACTGTTTTGAGCAAAGCGGACGACATCACAAGTCAGATCACTTCTATGACGTCACAAACTTTGTAATACAAACAATAAACCAGTGAGACATTTACCGAGAAAGAGCCGTTAGAAAACCTGATTATATCGGCTATTTGCGGCATTGATGTATACGTTAAATGATGGTTTAGTCAGGTATGATTTTGTGACTTTACAGGGAGAATACATGATGCGTTTAACTATAACAACTGAATGCAGAACCCACAGTTTCAAGCCACCAATATGCAGGTAAATCAATATAGTTGTGGGACGTCGGCTAGCCTACGATCTTCCATGAAATCATGAATTGAGCTCATGAGCCGCGACACGATAGAACGAGAGAATCGCGCACTTTTGCAACATCTCCACCACCTGCATTTCCATTAACATTCCGGCTGCGTTTTAATGGTTTCATACATGATAACATAATTTATCTAATTGTAAGCATTCACATGTATTGTTTATTTCTGAAATTGTGAATGATTAATATTTGTTGCATATGCGTTTATACGCTGATGGAAGCTTTATTTACTGGCTATCAGAAGCAATCATTTATTCTACCGCGATTAAGCTAAATAAATTTTGAATTAATCTCAAAAGGCGTCCAATTTAAAATGATTAAGCTATATTTCAGTAGCCAGTAGACACACATAGGAAAATCTTATCCGACATACATTTGGTTTTACCTGGACAAGCTATAAATGGGCACGGTTGAAATTCTTGAAATGTTCCGTAACAGACGCTGCTCCCCGAACACGGTCGTCTGCGACTAGTGGCACTGGTCTTTCCGCATTCTGACGAACAGGGTTTCCAGTCTTTCCATGCTCCCCACGATCCCATTGGTTGCGCGAGCGTCGTCGTCGTGGTGGTGGTGGCGGTTTCTGTTACCGCTACAGTCGGGGTGGTGGTAGGCGAAGTTGCGGTGGGCGAAGTTGTGGCATCAGGAATAGACGCTATGTGTAATACATGGTTAGTATTCACTGATAGAATGTGATAGGAAAACTTACCGCAGGGAGGCAAATCCGGACACAGTTGGGAGATTGTGAGCATTTCCGTACAAGAGGAGGCTCCGGTGATTGGATTCGCGCATCTACATTCTCGCGTCCTTAGTTTTATCGCTGTACCGCATGGCGATGAGCACTGACCCCACGGACCCCACGCTGACAGGCATATCTGCGGCGGATTATTTGTGATCGGAGGTCCGAAGGTACTCGATGGAGGTGAACCTGTAGGGAACTCTGTCGGCGGAGAGATACAACTTGGTCCAGAACAAGGCTGAAAATATGTGGCAATGTTTACGAATATATCGATTTAGACAGGATTATGACATAGAAGAGACTAGTGAATTGCGAATTGCATGTCTAAACACCGAAATGCCTAGAAATATATAGAATATAGATAAAAACAAAAATTGATATAGAATATCGATAAGAACGAAGATTGATATAGAATATAGAACAAAGATTGCGATACTTTCGCGATCTCTCGCTACACATTTACGTATTCCTTGACCTACCGCACTTCCGATTTGGTCTCCTGGACAACCATTCTGTTGCTGTGCAATCATTTGGGATGACCCACCTTCTCCTTGTCTCGTCATAGACATCATAGTCAGCAGTCCGGTCAAATCCATCCCGGAATCTGAGCTTTGGTCTGCCATCAAAATAAGAGGCAAGAGACCTGTCGCGAGCGAAGACCTGAAAAGATTGACATCAATTATTTCATTATAGCCTATATGACTCGAAGATTAGATCTAAATGTTTTACCTCCCACCATTAGAGGTCTGTCTTGGTGTTTCGTCATACCACGCGAAGCACATTCGTTGACGACGCATGATCCCGCGTCCGCACGTGACAGAGCAGGAGCCGAACCTTCCCCATTCTCCCCATATCATGTAACCCGGAGGAAATGACGGTAGTGAATTTTGTGAGGTTCCTTGAGAAAACTGTGCATGGGAATTTTGCCATAAGCCACCCATGGGATTCTGTAAAAAAGATAAGTCGCGGAAACGGCGCCATCTCCAGATTCAAATAAATGACTCTGTTCGAGAATACATATTTACGGATTTACGATTAAGTTTTGATTGCGTTCTCTGCACATCTTGATATCCCTGATATACTCAGCGTTTTCATTAATATAAATATAATACAATCTAATCCAGGGGTTATTAAACTGGGGTCCACGGACCCCTTAAGGAGCTCTACATCATCAAGAAACTACAAAAGCAGAATATTATCCTTCGAGAATGGCGTCATGAGTGAGAATGGCGTCGTCCAGTCATTAGTTAGCTTATTTTAGGCAGCATGTGATGGTCTAAATCAGGGATACCATATGTAGTACACGTGATAGCCGGCCTATCTGGAACTGGTGCAGAGGGTGAATAAAGGGTCAATCGAACGTAAACTGTCCGTGGAAACCGGATTTGAAATATCGACGAGGAAAGTTGACCCTTTTTAGTAAACCTACCGGGCGATCAGAATTATGAACATATTTTCCTCAAATTTCCCTCTTATTGTAACTTGAAGAAAGTGGTGAACTTTTTCTTTTATTTTAATCATCGGCCCCTCAAGTTTGGTGGGTACCCGCAATCGCTCACAAAAATTGAAGGGGTCTGCGATCAAAAAAAGTTTAGAAACCCCTGTCCCATAGATTTGATGATCTAGTAACCGCATTTAACAATGACACAGTAAATGAATAACTAGTCACATTCCGCAAGAACGAACAAACTCATCTCGGTGAGTTCATATCGTCGTCGATTCTATAAATTTAGCACTTTAACTATGTGAATTACTGCATAAGTACTGTAATTTGTCCATCATTCCCCCATGCCACCTGTGGTCATTTCATCACTAATATAAATCAGACCTTTTCGCATGTCAACTTGTTAATATGCTGCCTGTATAACACGTCGGAAGGTAGTGCGGAAGGAATACAGACGATGATCTGGTGATTCGTAGAGGACTAAATTCTACGCTAGTGTACTCACGGTCATTTGTTGCGCTGTCACAGTCCGCAAAAACAGCAAAACGAAATTGCAGATAACCCGCATTGCTAATTCGCCAATGCTACGATTCTGCAAAAAAAAAATACATAGTACGATATTACTATATGCAGTACTGCTCCTGCGGAAATCTATGAAATGGACTATTCATGATGATTGTCTCAATACATATCGTTTGTCTGTCACACTGTCTCATGATTTCGCATATTTTCCAATTCGGAAACGCTGCGTCGTATATTAGATGCGGATAGAATCGAAGGAGTTCATCATATCTACTGTGGCATTTCGAAAACACCGATACTCATTTTTCAACATTAATACTATTACTGGAGTTTGGTGGGTCAATGACATCGGAAGCGCCAAGGCTTATTTACAGATATTTTACAAGGGGTAAAACGATTGCTTCGGAGAAGTGAACTCATCATTTAACGAAGAATATAGAACCAGTATTACATCATAATCTTCAATCCTAAATTCGACAGGACAGAATTTTCTTCTGTATGTGGTATTACCATGAGCATAGAGCAACTGCCCATTGACAACACCCTGTAGACACAGTTCTGATGACATGGTCATTACAACCACCTGGACGAAATGTACATAAATTGTTAAATTTCGTCTTCAAGATTCAAGCGATCGGATATTACTACCAATAACTGTTGCTTACAATAATGAATGTCACATTGCACACATCAAACAACACTACAGCTATCATGAACGCAAACTATCCTACATTTCTCAAGTCAGAACTGTTCCTTTCGTGATGCACGGCGTTGGTTCGATACCGAAAACCTGGACTGGCGATTCTTCTTGATGAGGCTCGTTTTCAAGTAAAGTAGAATATGAAGACATGTTTTGCGATATGCTTGAAGATCTCCAGAAGGT
This sequence comes from Botryllus schlosseri, assembly GCF_051294905.1. Lineage (NCBI taxonomy): Eukaryota > Metazoa > Chordata > Ascidiacea > Stolidobranchia > Styelidae > Botryllus > Botryllus schlosseri. The sequence continues at coordinate 8,656,156 of NC_137249.1, read as the reverse complement.
TCTTCTTTCGTATACCAATTCCATTTAGAAGTCTTATTAGTATGCATGTAATCTTGGGAGTTAAATGGGGTCTAGAGCAGAGTCAGTCGGGATAGTTTAAAATTTCAAACAAAATTGCGTGTAATGATGTCAATCATAAATAGAAAATCTTTCCATTCTAAACCCTTCCCGGCTCGCCTACGGGCGAAACATATCATTAGTTATATTAAATAGAGTCACACGCGTATGGTGATAACACTGCTATCCGTAGGAATGTATGCATGCATCAGTATAAGGATCATTCGTAGCCAGTGGTTCGACTGGAAAAATCCATGAATATAATCCGTCGTTAAACGCAAAAACTCAAGCGTAAGCAGTGTTGATCGATGTTGAAGTTATGAAGAACGATTGAAGAAGATATGTCAATTACGGACTATATAGTCTACTGTTGTCCGTCTATTAATGGATCTCCAATTACTACTACTTGAAGCATCATTCACTTTCGGAGTGTCATCTTAAAAGTCCATTTACCAATCATTAACAACATGAATCCCAATCGCGTCTTCCAGTCACATAGCGTTTTCATTTTGGTCATGATTAAATACAGACGTGTCCCTATTCGATTCAATTGAAAAAAAAACGGAATGCCCAACGAGTCACACCGCGTACCACTCGGAGTACGGCACAATACCTTGGATCACGACCCTCAGGTGCCACAATGAATGTAACCGTAACATGAATACCCTTATCTCGATTTCGCAAAGGAATCCACAGAGCGGAGACGTTTATCTCGTACCAGATTACAGCGCAATTTGCACGGTACCGCACGCCGCCTAGTACATACGTGGGAGTTGATTCGATCTGTGGTGTCTGCGTTATGGCCGTCATGATCGTGGAATGCATTCTGTCTGAAAACATAGTGGAAAAGTTCATTGCATCTTCGCGACAATGCTACATGCAAAGTTTGCTGTACATATAAATATATACACCAGTGTTGGGATGACTCGAGTCATGACTTGACTCGAGTCAGACTCGAGTCACCTTTTTCGTATGACTTGACTTGACTTGACTCGACGCTTCAAAAATGCAGATTGGTTCATGACTCGAAGCAAAATTTACGAGTCAATTTCAAGTCATCAAGTAATCGATGTCGACTAAATCGCCGTATCTTGTATAAGTTGGGATTGTTAACCGATCACTCAATGAATGTGCATTTTACCGAGCCTCCATTGTTACATCACTAATGAATTGATCGTTAACGCAGTGATCGGTGCATATAGCTTACGTTGTCGTAAACTTGCTCACCTCAACCAACCCTCTTGCGTGCTTTAAATCGAACGAATATCGTCCAACGTTTATAGTTGTATATCAGTGGTTCCCAACCTTTTTCGACCCATCGCCCCCTTTTCAAGGTCAGCACCGATCATCGCCCCCCAAATTTTGTGCACCGATAATTGGGCATACAGACTGTAATCACCGGCGGGTTGACTAAAAAAAAAAAAAAAAAAGGTCATCTTTCTCCGCTCAGAGCTGAAAATAACGTTTTTTCGCTCCGCATTGCTAGGTGGATGACTAAAATAACAAAAAAAAAAAAAAAAAAAAAAAAGGTCAGCCGTTTTACGCGTCATCGCCCCCTATCGCCCCCTTCGCTATTTTCGCCCCCCGTCGCCCCCTTTGTCCATTTTCGCCCCCCTGTCGCCCCCTTCGTCATTTTCGCCCCCCTAGATCGCCAAATCGCCCCCTGGGGGGCGATATCGCCCACGTTGGGAACCACTGTTGTATATCATTGATATATAGGCCTATGTGGGAAGGGTATTGCTCCATATCATTTTATGGAACTTTCTGATGCTTCATATGCTATCCTATATTATAGCTTCTTCACGCGCGAGCCGCATATCAAAAATTGTTGCCTCAAAAGAGTCGCAACACAAAAATTTATATATACCAATTTATTCCGTCACAAGGAAATGTAGGGTATCGAATGAAGTTTATTATTGTGTGGTATAAGACGATGCGTCTCCACCTAGGCTGCAAGGTGTTGGAAATCGGACTGATATGACGTCAAACTGTGCGGAGCTCGGTAATCATAATACTTCGTAAATATGTCTTTTTTTGGGTAACTCGTGCCACTTAAGGTTTTAGTGTTTGGTTTCGTATTGACGTTTCAACTGTAGCTTTGTGATTATTGGGTGAATCTTGACGGAAAAGGCACAGTGGCTTACGTTCATTATCACCGAATGCACATTGCACAAGCACACTCATTGAAGAGCCGCAATCAAAGATTCAAAGAGCAGCATGCGGCTTGCGAGTTGCAGTTTTCCCACCCCTGTTATATATAGACTGAGGCTATACCGCTATAATTGCGTAGTTTGACCGTTCTACGTATGCATAAGCGATATAGGGTCTTCTTGCGTGCTGTATAATCAACTCTTTATTCTTTCCTCGATTCAGAATAAATGGGGACTCCATCTTTATTTAACACAGTTAGCAAAATGCAATGACCTTGAATCATGCATCGTACTTCGAAAATTCAACTTGACTCGACTAGTGACTTGACTCGTGACTTGACTTGACTCGACTTGACTCGAGTCACCTCCGAAAATCGGGTGACTTGACTTGACTCGAGTCACCTTTGAAAATCGAGGGACTTGACTTGACTCGAGTCAAAATCTGCAATGACTCGAAATGACTCGTGACTCGAAGGTAGTGACTTGATCCCAACACTGATATACACCCAATAACAGTCGCAGGTTCATACGGTAAATGGGCGTACACCCTACAGCCAATGATATCTTATTGCCTACAGCTAATCTATACACGACGGGAATATCTGCGCACGATCAGTCAAATTAACCAGCAAGGATTAACGGCTGACGAGTCGGCCTGGTGTTGAAGGCCACAACGGCAAAAATGCTATGACCTACAAGAGCTATATGCTGTCAGGATATTATCACAGATATATGCTTCATCGCGGTACCGAGTAGCAAGTATACTTTATAACCCTAACCCTATAATATAAACGTATACAGTGTACAGTGTGCACTATTCGGATGCGAAAAACTACATTGAGTCAATCGAGAGGCATTAGTCAGAGATTGCGCGAAGCATTCATTGACAGTCGTTAGGCTGGAAATAGGATTGCATTTTACAAAATGTATTTTAAAATACACTTGCTTAAACAGGTTTTGAACAAAAGCCTCTTACTTTTTTAAATTTTGTCAAGCCGGTGTACATATTTCCGAAAGACCATGTATAGCTTGAGCGCAGCTCGCACTACAAATAGAGGAGATCACCAAGTGCGCTTCTACTTTTCCCGAGTACCCACGTATTATACTTTCATTACTTGTACTACTTACAAAAGTGGCTCTGTTTTTAGACTACTACCACTTCTACTTCTGCTTTGCACTACAACTGTTTAGACAAAACTACTTACTTTTCACACTTTGTATTTTGTGAAGTAGATAGCACATTTAAAGCATTCGCGCACTCTGGTGAATCAACACATTGCGTGACATGAACAATTCTAAGAATATAGAAAGCAATAAGGCATGCTTTAAACAAGGGCCTTTGTTTTAGACATCTTGGCTTCAATTCTCTTCATTTGGAACACAACCCCATAACTGGAAATGTGCTTGCCTTGATACGTAAACCTCAACGCCTGCACAGTGTACACTGTACACATAGCATGCCACGAACCACGAATAATATTTTTGCAATTCTTATAACAGATACGTATTAAATTTACCTAATCTAATCGAAGTGGTATTTACGCTGATTTTGCGATATGAAACATGCTGCAAATAGAAGTCTATACATCATATGCTTTCGAGTTCCTTAGATGATCAAGGGAAAAGATTACAACTAATCAATCGTATGGAAGTCTGGAGTCTGTGAATTTGTTATACATCAAAGCGTGAAATGGGTGTACCACGTGGCAACCGTATCATCGAATAACTATATTTAACGTGAATTTTATGAGATTTTGTAGATGCGAACTTGATATCCGCGTCGCGACAAATTATGAAAATCGGCGCATACGTAAAAGCCTTTTTTATCTGATCATGCCCTGAATTGAAACTATTTATGGGATTCTGTTGTTCTCAGTGATCTAGCCAGTGCGTTACAGTCGCTATACAGGCTCATTTGTTCATCGTCAAGTTCGCGTATTAATGCCATTATCATTATCCGCGACGTGGAAATCGCGGTACAGGAGATTAAAATCAACGATGTTGCCCCCATAACAATGTTTGTAAACATGACGAAAATCGGTTTTAGGCAAACGTGTGATCTCACATAGGTGCCATCGTTCGTTGCTCAATTAGCGACGGCGTGTGCCTTTGTGCTGTAAGTGATGTGGGTGTGGGATTTCTTTTGATTGTGTTATTAGTACTGCATCGTCCATTATTGCATTAATATGCACGGCGCACGCATATGCAACATAAGCGAAAATGGACGCGATATTAGGCTATTCACGCGGAACAAAATATTGTGACTGTTTACTGTTTGTGCTGATGAAACGACAGAAATGAGATAAATATACCGCAAGAAGTAAAGTATGACGCACGGCTTCCTTCCCATGTAAATCCATATGTCACTGGTGACTCCATTTACAGACAATTGGTAATATAATTACGGTATATAATAGCCTACTGAGTCACTCACGTATAGGCGTAGCTAGGAAGAGCCTTCGCCCCCACGTCTACGCCAAGTCTCACGTTGGTAACGAGTGTCAGCCGAAAATATTCGGGTTCATTTCAATATGAATAATGAATATACTTTTCAATTGTTTACATATTTGAGTAGTATATTCATATTGAAATGCTTCTTGGAGGTACAGAACTTCAATATACAATTGAATAGTATATTCATATTGAAATGAACCCGAATATTTTCGGCTGACACTCGTCAGGGGTAATCGTCAGCAACTAGTAGAGAATTGGAAAGAATTGGAAAGAACATTGTATATACAATGTTCTTTCCAATTCTCTACTAGTTGCTGACGATTACCCCTGACGAGTGTCAGCCGAAAATATTCGCAACTAGTAGAAAATTGGAAAGAACATTGTATATACAATATTAGTATACAGTAATATATTCATATTGAAATGAACCCTGCGAGTGTCAGCCGAAAATATTCGGGTTCATTTCAATATGAATATACTATTGCATACTAATATTGTATATACAATGTTCTTTCCAATTCTCTACTAGTTGCTGACGATTACCCCTGACGAGTGTAAGCCGAAAATATTCGGGTTCATTTCAATATGAATATACTATTCAATCATATTGAAATGAACCCGAATATTTTCGGCTGACACTCGTCAGGGGTAATTGTCTGCAACTATAGTATAGAATTGGAAAAAACAGTGTATATCAACAATCGTATCACAAAATATGACGTCACCGGCATGAAATTTCGAATAATCGGATAGGAGAAATGTATCTGAATTCAAAACATATAACTCGTCTCGTATACACAAAAGCCCGGTCGCGCAAAGCCATTCATCTCTTAAAACCGGCTCTCACAATATGCCCATTGGCCAACTTCGAGTCATATCGAGTATCGCCTATTCTGACGTCACACCAGTAACGTGAGCACAATGCAATTATTATGTCATCAAAATAATTTTGCAATTCATGACCATTTGCTTTGCTATCATGACTCGGATCGCTCAATACTAGGGCTGGGCAAAATCGAGTGCTTGAGATATTCGATTCTGTATCAAGTGTTAGGGTTCGAGTCAAGTCGAGTTTTCGAGTATCGCTCATTATGACACCAAAACAGTACGAATGATGTGGAAAGTTCAAAAATGTGCTTTTTATGCTACATCACATTGAAGATAATTTTGTGATTCTTCGATCATACCTATATTGCATTTCACTTTGCGACAATGCTGTGGTTTGATCATGACTTCACAGATATGTCCATTCACTAACGCGTGTACTGTGTAGCTTTGTAAGACGTGTTTCGTATACTGCGACACGCCGAATCGATGTTTACAGCCTTGCGCAGTGGAAAATGGTATCGAGAGTATAACTGTGGTAGATAAATTTATCAGTAGTGGCACTCGGAAAAAGTCATCTTTTACTACTTGACTCGAATCACTAGAATTAATACTTGAATCATTGTACCCACACCTACTCAATACTTCCTAGGTTTCAAGGCTTCTACGGCGGGGAAAACGGCTCGAAACTAGATTTTCTGTTGCTAAAATAGAGTCGTAAGCCGTGGCGCGATAATGCACACTTGAACAGTTTGCGCACTGTCGTCGAATGAAAACTCGGCAGAGCCCACAAAGAGCGACTACCTTACTTGCGCGTTCTGCCAGAGGTCTAGAAATGAATACGCAGTAGAGATGTGCATGTACCGTACAGTAGGGCTGTTCAAAAATAAATTATTTTCCCGGATTCCAGCATTTCCCTGATTAAATTGTCAGGTTACCCTAAAAAACGCTGCACACCAAATTTGGTTCAATTCTAACAAGTATAGGACTCCGCAGATCCAATTAAAATTTTTAATTTATTATGGAAAATTGAAAAAAATATTTCAAATTTTTCTACCAACCCCATGAAATTGTTGAGCTGTCTTCAAAGACGTTGCAAAACAATTTGAGTCAATTCCGACCAGTAGAATCGGAGATATGCGAGTTTTCCGATGATAATCCTCGGATTATCCTTGATCGGTGGATAATCTGCGATTTATCAACGAAAAACTCACATAACTCCGCTTCTACTGGTAGGAATTGACGATCAGTAACTGCTACGACCTCGTACGCAACTCGTAACAGCGTTGAAAATCTTCAACTTAAAGAGATCTGCAACCCTGATGCAGAGGACATGTTGCGAATTGCCAGCAATTGTGGTGTGTATGACCTAGTCGGAGATATGCGCGATTCTCTCGTTTCGTCGTGTTGCGAGCCCGACTTTGGTTTGGTCGCATCGCAATGAGGGCATCGTCGTCGACCATCGCTGTTTGGCTCGAATCTTTACTCGACTTTAATTCCAGTAATCGAATCGTTGTGCCGAACCCTATTTAAAAGTCCATTTACCAATCATTACCAGCATGAATTCCAATCGCTTTTTGTAGGCACGTAGACAATAGACGAGTGACGTGCGGTCCAATGAGGCAGGTGAGGCAGTGCCTCACCTGTCGTCTGGGTGAGTAAGTGAACAACGTGAAAACCCTCGACGAGTCGATGATTTATTGATGTTTTACATCGATGTTCCTAAATAACTAAATTAGAACATGTTTTATCACCCAACATCATCAATCTGCATAATTATTATTCAAAAATACAGCGCCAAGCGTAAGGTGAGGCACAGGTGAGGCACGGGCGGGTCGTGCCTCACCTGCGACAATTCAAGTCATCAGAGGTTATTCTGGGACCCCCGCTGTTCTTACGGCCAGGGCCGTAACAGCACTTCGCCAACCCCCCAAAACGTTGGTCTTGGGCCCCCCATATGTTGATGAACCGAACTTCTGGGGGGCGAATCCCCGCAGGCCCCCCTCAGGCTGTTCGCTAATTACCGCTATACTTACATATCATCTATATTGCGGGCCGTTTAGTGGGTCAGCTTTAATCGCCTAAACGCGCCAAGCGCGGAAAATTTCTGAAATTCATGATTCAATCGGTCAAAAGGATCGGGAATTCCATATATGTTGCTATCTATTTTTATCCTCTCTCTGCTCACGTAATCAGATTTACAGGTAGAGCTGAGTGAGGTGTGTTTGATCAGGTAGGACCCCTCAATATTATAATTAAACATCTTCGGGCGTATATCCGTTGGCAGGAACGAAACAGCACTTCGTCAGGCCCCGCAAAAAATCTTGGGTCTTGGGCTCCCATAGGGTGATAAACAGGCCGTGTTATTTTTGGCATTTCAGGAGCCAGATGCCAAAACCGCCAAAAATAAAAATTTGAAAATGCCAAAAATAAGCAATTTTTGGCATATGCCAAAAATAAAACGGCCTGCCAAATAGTGTATTTCGTTCATGGTGTTGTGTTAACAGGACCGCGTTACAAGCGAGCAGAGCGTTTGTGAAAGGCAGGTTTCTTAATCAGGGTCCAGCCCACCCATTAGGGGTGAAAGCATGGTGTCATAAATGGTGTGGGCATTGCGAGATTGTACGGCTGACTGCATTTGGTTTACGTCATACTTTCCATTTGTCCAAAGGCAATTTTACGACCATTTTTGACCGGCTTGTCTAGCGCTAAATTTGATAAAACGGGTATCAATGAGAAGCTGCCGCAGTACTGATTATTAAAATATAAATTATATTCTGCTCATGGAACTGGAACCCCCAAAATCAACCACGATTTTTTCATTGTGATCGAGTTGAACATTGTGACGCAACAAACTGTCTGGCTATTTCTGAGCTGAATAGTCTCGTTTTGCCAGACAGTCTTGTTGCGTCAATGTTCTTAAACAAGCTAACCTTCCCAGGACTCTTCCATGCGAGTTTGAAATATTAAAGCCACCTAAAGTGATTATATCAGTAGACTGAAGGAGAAATGATATTCGGGCTACTAAATAGAATGTGTTGAGAGACAACACAGGAAACTCCTGGAAAAGGATCGGGAAGACAATTCTTTCCGCGACGAGATCGATGGCACTGGCGAAGTGATCTCATTTCATGATGCATGGAAGCCGGTTCGGCCCTCCAAAGATTTTGAAGCTCTGAAAACCTTTTGTGGATGACTGGCAACAATCTTTCCCTAAACGGCTACTGTTGAAGCCGACATTTCCCAGATTCTCTGGGCGAGAAATGAATTTAGGAGAAACTTAGCTGACCTGAGTTTGGAAGCACTGTTACAGTGCAAACGATTTAAGTCTATTCAACAGCTGTAACAATCAGCTGTTGAGCGTGTTTGTTAAGCTTTTCTTTCTTTTTTTCGCTTATTGGCACCGATTCCGATGAATACTGCACATTTTGTGGTTTTGTTTGATATTATTAACCTATCAAATCGTTAGGTTTTTTCTTCTTCCTATTGTTTGTTGGCACTGATTATAAGTGGATGCTGCACATTTTGTGGTGTCTTTTGACAAACTAGCCCAAATAAAGCGTTTTTGTGACTAATTCGAGGCTGAAACTATCTATTTAGAGGACGATGCCAAAACTGCCAAAAATAAAAATCGAAAAATGCCAAAAATAAGTTATTTTTGGCAGTTTTGGCATATGCCAAAAATAACACGGCCTGGTGATAAACCTACTCCACATCATCTTGTTCGCTTTTGCCACGAAGTGAGTGGTAGGCTACTGTCGAGTGAGCCAGCGCGAAGCGCGAAAATTTTCGAAAATTCATGATAAAATCGGTGAATAAGATCGGGAATTGCAAGTATATTGCTATAAACTTCTTGTCCTCTCTGCTCAGGTAATCAGATTTACCGGTAGAGCTGAGTGAGGTGTCTTGGAAACTGTAGGGCCCGTTGGTATAAATCCTTAACATGATGTTATTTCGTGACCTCCTGTCTGCTATATAAAAAATATAGAATCGCCATAACGTAGGCTAGGAAACTAAAAGACGCACACAATTTCAAATTGGTATTTCTTCACTGGCATATAATTTTTCCCTGCGGGATGGTATTTGTCTTGTGAGGTTCAGATTGCCAAGACAGTATTTTGCATATATAACGAAGTTTTCGGTCAGCATTAGGCAGTCCTTCTCGGCCAAGGTTTTCTCGCTGCCGATCGTTCTGGCACACTTCTTGGAGTCGCATGTTACATGGCCTACTTTATAGGTATTATTGCGTCGTAGCGCAGCAATGGCCAGCGCCGATATGCCCATTTCTATAAATCTTGCGTATTTTTTCTTGGGGGAAGAGTACCCCAAAATCAAGATAATTGGCAACTTGAAATCGCGCATAGCGCGAAAGATTTTTGAAAAAGTTGCATAAATTTTCAAAAAATACTCTATAATTTATGCTAATTCACGAAATAATTTTGGCCCCCCTGCGAGCTCGCCCCCCCCAATTGGGGGGTTTGGGGTGCGGCAGTTACGGGCCTGCTTACGGCGACAATGAAATCCCAGAAAAAAGACCCGATAAAGAAAGAAAACGGACAAGACATAGCTTCTCTAGAGGGCCGCCGAAGAAAGAATAACATCGAAGAAGACTGTGACATCGGGCACTAGGGTCGAGGTGGATGCCAATTCAAGAGACGCCAACTGGGTGGCCGTTTGGCATCCCCCTATCTGTTCATTACGTCCCATTGTGTGTCATGTATGCAGTGTTGGGATCAAGTCACTACCTTCGAGTCACGAGTCATCTCGAGTCATTGTAGATTTTGACTCGAGTTGAGTCAAGTCAATCGATTTTCGAAAGTGACTCGAGTCAAGTCAAGTCACTCGATTTTTGGAGGTGACTCGAGTCAAGTCGAGTCAAGTCAAGTCAAGTCACGAGTCAAGTCACAATTCAAGTCAAATTGAATTTTCGAAGTATGAGTGATGATTCAAAGTCGTAACATTTGCCAGCTGTGTGAAAGACAGATTAATTAGTCATATATCTTGAATGAAATAGCGAATTTAAAGGTAAATATACATGCAAAAAGGCGTTGTATCGCACACGCACACGTAAAACTGCTAATAAAATACGTGAGTTAAGTTACATGTTACAGTCTGTTATTATCTGCCAAAATAGAGGAGCGAATGGAAAGCCTCGAGAAGCTTAAACAAATTGATATGGTACAATAATACACAACCAATCTACCTACACATCCGTGAGAATATAAATGCATAAACTATATTCATTCGATTTTTAATCATACAAGAGGGTTGGTACAGGTGGGGACCGCACAATGTAAGCACTGAGCCGTCTAAGAAACAGAGATGGGTTGTTATTCATCTACTTATACTTACTACTACATCAACGTAAGCTGACTCAGCTTAGCTGAGATGATTTCGTTTGCGGTCAATGTATGTAACAATGGAGGACCAGTGAAACGTACAATAAGGGAATGACTATGGTTGCTCTCAAAAGTGTCACCCGCGTATCGCGAATAATCCGAATATACACATGATACAGTAATTCAATCGACACCGTTTACTTATTGATGACTTGAAATTGACTCGTAAATTTTGCTCCGAGTCACGAGTCAATCCGCATTTTTGAAGTGCCGAGTCAAGTCAAGTCAAGTCATTTTTGCAAAGTGACTCGAGTCAAGTCAAGTCATACGAAAAAGTTGACTCGAGTCTGACTCGAGTCAAGTCCTGACTCGAGTCATCCCAACACTGCATGTATGTCGCATTGTACATTGTGTGTGTGTCTAGGGCAGTTATAAATATAATCTGTCGACTGACTGATTGATCTATACTTGTCTGTGTAAATCGGGATTCCAGTTATTGTGGCCTCTGGAACTATATCATGCCATGATTTTCAGTTGCCAAATACGCTAGCAGGTAAATCGGACAGGAAAATATTTTATGACACCGCCGTCCTTGGTTCGAACGTTCGATTTGGAAAACAGTGACTGAACGATATGGCTCGTACACTCTTAGCAAAAGGGTGTCACACGAAACCAAAACATACCGCAGACTTACACCTGGGTATAAATCAAATACAACATGGTAATCCCAATCATGCTTGCACGTGGGAACATATGGAGGTATATGCACACTGCACAGGCACGTAGGCTTTATAAGCGCGATAAAATTCTGAGTAAGGTTCTGTTTTCGCGTACCACCCGTAGGGTGTGAATACACACTCTTTTCGCGAAGAGTGTTTGTCATGTCACATAGTATACAGGTTAATTTGAGTCCATTGGTACGCACAGTCGCACATATGTACAACATACATATAACTGTCGAGACTGCAGTCCCACAGTCACAGTGCCTATCATTAATCAATCAATCAGTTCTATTTTTCTGCCGTCTGTGAAAATGAGAGCGATTTGCCCATCGTCATTCTGAACGAACTCAGCCAGCACACCATCAGAGTTCAGACGCGTGGGACTGATAGAGTGGACGACAAAATCAGGTCGCTTGCCATTCGATGTAATTGCAATGACGAGACGCTGTAGTCCTAAGACCTACACATTTCCCAAGTGTCACTTCTGCAACGCAATCTCATTATATGGAATGCTTTTTCTATAGCGAGGACGAGCCTGAGCCAGGCTACTGTTACTTACGATTCCTTCGCTCACGCTCGAGTTTTCATCGGTCTTACCACCGGAGCATGTTCTCAGGTGGGTCTTTGATTGAAGCAGTGACGTGCGGTCCAATGAGGCAGGTGAGGCAGTGCCTCACCTGTCGTCAGGGCGAATAAGTGAAAATTATGCAAACCCTCCATGAGTCGATGATTATTGATATTTTACATCGATGTTCATAAATAAGTAAATTTGAACATTTTTTCACACGACATCATCGATTTGCATAATTATTATTCAAAAATACAGCGCGTAAGGAGAGTTGCGGCACAGGTGAGGCACGGGCGGGTCGTGCCTCACCTGCGACAATGCAATTCATCATAAATAGCTCGGAATTCATAACAATTGGTATCAATCAAATGCTATCGTCACACTGATTCCGAAAATCCAAATATTAACAGTCTCAGACCACCGGAGCCCCCTCAAAATCGCCAAGTAAGGTGACATTCGGCTTTATTACAAACAATGCCATCGCAGAGAAACAATGGCCAGGTGAGGCACAAACGAATTTGCCTATTGCACTATTCGCTAACAATTGGACAATCGCAGCACAGTGAAGCGCGCTATCGATTTCGGAATACAACAGTCTTGTTGGAATTATATAGTAGCAACGGCCAATGCGTAATGCGCAGCAAATGCATTCCCTTACTTATGTAGCTGTTATTTATTTTCCGTTAAATTATGGTAAGTGATAGCTACTTGCATACGCTGCATTGTCGTTGCTTTATGCTTCGAATAATTTATACCGGTACTCGAAGAGATAGTAATTATTATCCGTCTAAACTTGCCCATTTAGCACAATAGCGACCCGTCCTACATGTATTGTACAATGTGGAATTGCAACGGCTATCAGTGTGCAAAGAAAATGCTCTCTATACCCGCTGCTGTTGTTATTCACATTTTGGATCTCTTTATCAGGTAGGCTACTTTACGTGTGTGTGTGGGGGGGGGGGTGGGGGGGGGGGGGGTCCGTGCCTCACCAGCCATGAACCTCACCGCACGTCACTGGATTGAAGGCTACTCCAAGTCGTTTCGACACCTTCACATATCTTTTTATCTCATCGCAATCTTATAAAATTTGAAATTGATAGAAATGCCATATAGATCCCAAACTGATGACGCCTGACGGAATAAATGCAGAGGTAGCGTACTTATTTGAACGCGAAATGACGACATCTCCTGCAGTGTTGTAACATGATCCGCGCGAGCGTTGCCGACGTCGCACTCGAGGCGCAAGTATGGACGGTATGAACGCGAGGTTTACGTTCGCGTTATGTGAGTGAACTTCTGAAATTTAGAACTTCACATTCACAAACGAACCTTGGTAGGTTCTGCACTGTGAAAATTTTTCATAAATTACTATTTTTCAGGTCATTAAAACATCTTCCGTTGAAATTGTTTGCATTTCAACTTCGGACCACTATGCATGGCGCTGGTAACGTAAAAAATTCAACACTAAACGATCATATGCATCTTTCCAACCTCAAAAATTTTACTTGCTTTGTTACAAAAGTTGGCTCGAAATATCCAGCTTTCAGTTTGTGAATACTCTCTGCTGTGAGCTTGACCCGCAATCACACAACGTCAAGAACGAAATACACTACATGCAGGTAATCAGCGAATGATGCTTATTCAACCAATCAATGAAATTATTATAAAAAATGCGTCGTTGTCTAACGTAACAAATCTAGCAGGCGTACGGGATCCATCTTGATTTGATATGTTTATTATATCATAAAAATCAAATCCGTGAGATTGGGGTGTTGGATACAGGGTTTCCATATTTTGAGATCTGAAAGAGGACACTTTTCAAAAATTCTTAAAGCTCTAGTATCAGCTAAGAAAACTAGTAAATTTGAAACCCGCTTTTTTACGATACTTTTGTGGTGTTGACTAAAAAAAGGTCGTCATTTTATTCGACTCCCGCACTATATACCCACTTTTATACAGTTCTGCTTACCAATTCTGCATGGAAGTCGGCCTTTTCATGGCATTTTAATACTTTTTTTTGAAAAAAAGACGACAAATTCCCGAAAATGAAGACACTTAGGCGTCCTCCGAGGACAGCAGTTTCAATTTTGTGAAAAATGGAGGGCAAATCCTCTTAAAAGAGGACGTGTGGCAAGTGACAAACCTACTGCTGTATAACTTGTTATGGGGTAATCTAGGCAGAAACCCGTTTTACACTCTTCTCAATATCAATGTAGAAATAATCAAACGCCGAATACATTGTCCGGTCTGGCCAAGCCTGTTAAGACGTATATAAGCTCATATTCCCTTGCAAGTTCTCTGCGAAATTGTTGTCAAAGCGACGGAAGATATTGATTCTATGGGATTAATATAGCATTTAATTGTTCGTTGATATATTTGGCGTCGCTCGGCATCGTGTACATCAGGGGTCGGCAACCCCCGACACGCGTGCAGTTTGTGGCGCGCGAGGTGATTTTGCATGCACGCCAAATGATTTGGCGCAAACAACATATTATAACCATGTTTTTGCAAAAAGTGAAACAGAAGGTTTTGAAACATACAAAGCTCGTAGGCGAAACAAAATTATTTCGTAAATCAACTTAAATATAGTTTTTAGGGCAGATTATTTTTTGGAAAAATTTTTTCCACGCTTTACGCGATTTATTGAAGTCTAGTTTCTTGATTGTATTGTGGGAAGGCTAGGGATGGTGTGAACCTCTGAAAAATTCAGGTTCGTGTGAACGCGAACCATTTGGAAAGGTTCTGTGTGAACACGAACGTGAACCTCATGACGTCACGTGACGTCATATTGCTAATTCCAACCCTACATTTCAGTGACGTGATAGCCTATTTTAATGTACACGATAGCTAGCGACGACTCGGGCACATAATGCCACCATGTTAAAGTATTTATTGAATGTATTAAGTGGGGCAATCAAATGATATAATATTCCAATCAAATCAATATCTTTCGTCGCCTTGCCAATAATTTCGCCTCGGCGGTCGAGGCCAGACCGGACAATGTATTTGGCGTCTGAGTATTGCGACGTTGATATTGAGCAAAGTGTAAAACGGGGCTCTATACTTGCTACCGATATTACCCCATTAACAAGTTATACAGCAGTAGTCAACAACCCAATCACTCACCTGCTAGATTTTTTACATCAGAGAGTCACTAAATATTCACAAACTGAAAACTGGATATTTCGAGCAAACTTTTCTAACAGAGCAAGTGAAAGTTTTGAAATTTTCAGGGTGCATACTCGTTTAGTGTTGATTTTTCTATGCTGCCAGCGCCATGCATAGAGTGGCCCGCAGTTGAAATGCAATAAATTTGAACCAAAGATGTTATAATGTTATAATTGTAATATATGAAAAAGGTTCACAGTGCAGAACCTACCAAGGTTCTGTTGTGAACGCGAACCTCTAAATTTCCGAGGTTCACACACAGAACGCGAACGTGAACCTCAAGTTCACACCATCCCTAGGCGATAGTGCTAGTGCGGTAGCGACCAAAATTTATACCATTCGCGACCAATACTTCAAGAATCACTTCACTGGTATAACCGATGCCGTTATGCCAGATGCATATGAGCGGTTGGTGGAATTCATTGCTTGAAACGCTAAATATGACAAAACTAGAAATGTTTGGAACCTCAGTTCGTAATAATTTGATATTTTTTGACATTTTGGAACGCTGTTTACAAAAAGGTTGCCGAGCCCTAGTGTACATTAATATATCACTTCACTGAACTGTATAGGGTTGTTGTTGTTGTTTGTGGTATTCATGGTGTTTGCCCACTACGATGGTCATTTACACCAGGCCAATTTTTCTTCATTTGTTTTCCGTTGGTGCCAACTTGTAGCACAGTTCAATTCTAGGCTTTTATAAGACACCGATTATACACGGATAATATGTAGGGTTAATTAGCAATATGATGTCACGTGACGTCATACGGTTCACGTTCGCGGTCCCACAGAACCTTTCAGAAAGGTTCGCGTTCACACGAACCTGAACCTTTTATGGGTTGGCACCATCCCTAGCGCGCAAGTGATGACTGGGTTCTGTACATAAGAATTTTAATTAAATTAAATTTTAATTATTCAATACTCTGTTGATGCACTTTTCATTTTGTGCACCAGTATTCCATGGTATTGTATTAGATGTGTATTTTGTAGTTAGGTGTGTTGTGGTAGATCTTTGGTTCGCGTAGGCTTGCAGATGAGCGTAAATGTTCCGCAAGCCGGTAAAGTTGAGAACACTTATTGAAAACGAAGCGAGTTTTCGCAAAGAAAGTTTTTCGTCCGGGCTTACAGTTTTATATGTTATTTCTCATATATTAATATAATTATGGGTGATCATACCTAAACATACACACAGATATAAATTTATAAAAACTCCTTGATTTGAGCAACTGAGTTTAAATTCATTTTCATTTTAAGCACAGTTATAACTGGAAAGATGTTTGATTTCTACAAAAACTAATTCAGCATGTAACAAATAGCAAATTACGTACGTCTGCAATCTAGCATTATTATCATTATTATTACTGATTTTGGGAAATAAAGCACGCCCTAAATAAAATTTCGCAGTGTATACTTCATTGGATACCAGAGGGGATCACAGCCTCGGAAATCCAGCCTCGGAAAATGACGTGGGATCCGAGCCTCGAATCGGTGAATGCACGCGTACACACTCACGCGCAGGCTAGATACCAGTTCACCGCGTCATTACTACGGTAGCGTGGCACGCACCTATACATAGTCAACTTTAATATCGAAATTACCATTTCCCCAACTCGAAGCTTGGTACGCAGTTGTAGGACATTATGACAATGCAACATACCAAATTTCGTAACATATTTTATGTTGGAACACCTTTAAAACTAACGCAGTCCAATACCGACTTTGCGTTAATCTATTTTACGGGAGCGTAGCACGCACATATACACAGTCAACTTTAATATCGTTACGGGACTGTAGGACGCACCTATACATAATCAACTTTAATATCGAAATTACCATTTCCCCAACTCGAAATTTGGTACGCAGTTGTAGGACATTATGATAATGCAGCATACCAAATTTCGTAACATATTTTATGTTGGAACACCTTTAAAACTAACGCAGTTCTATACTGACTTTTGCGTTAATCTATTTTACGGTAGCATAGCACGCACATATACACAGTCAACTTTAATATCGTTACGGGACTGTCGCACGCACTTATACATAGTCAACTTTAATATCAAAATTACCAAGGAAAAATATTTCAGAGTTTGTGTCGATGTGTCGAGTTTGTGAATGCTATAATTACATTAAAGTGCGAAACGGGTATATCACGAGACAGCCGTATCATCGCAGAACTATCTTTATCGGGGATTTATGAACTTGATAGCCGTGTCGCGACACCAAAATATATGAAAATCGGCGCTTACGTACTCTTTTTCATCGGAAGCCGACCTGAATTGAGATACTATTAGTGGGATTCTGTTGTCCTCGGCGATATCGCCTGTTAACCCAATGTATGAAGGCATTTTATTCGCTGTTCAGCACCATCATCACCATCGGCGACGTGCAAATCGCGGTGCAGGAGATTAAAATAGACGATGTTGCACCTACAACATATTTGTAAACACGACGATAATCTACCTTAGCCAACGTGTGATCTTATATAGGTGACATCGTTAGTTGCTTAATTGGCGATGGTGTACGGTTTTCTGCTGTAAGTGGTGCTGGTGTGAGATTTCTCGGAAGCATCATATTAGTAGTACTTCATCGTCGATATTTTCATTGACATGCGCGTACCAGCAACATTTGCGGGAAAGAACAAAATAATATTCGCGCGAAGCAAAATCTTGTGACGGTTTGTGCGGATCAAATTATCATGCGACTTTCGACCGATTAACTATAGTCACGGTAAGTTTATGAAGCTCTAGAAAGCCCGACTTAGAAAGGGACAGGAAGTGTAGCGGTCGCTGCAACGACTTGTTGCAAGACACGCTGGTATAATGCTTGATTGGAGTCGACGCTACAGCTACAGTTCCCGTTGCACGCACTAGTTGACTGACTAATGACCGCTCTGAGTACTCTTGCAATCCTGATCACACACGCAGATCCAAGGAGCTTTCTTTACTAGCACAGAACAGCCAAATAGTAGTAATTAGTGGTCAGAAACTTGTAGATTTACCAGGTTCAAATCATACTGCGGTTCGATAAGAAATATAAAGAATAAATGAAGCGAAATGGAGTCAATTGTCTATCTTACGACTGAAGCGCGAGCGCGCCGACCTCTTATGCGGGCTCTGAGAACACGTGCGTCGCAGACTAACTATGCCGTCACAGCTTGTGACTTCGAGAGCGACCTATTTACGCTTTCGCGCACAACGGAATAACGGAATTGGGACAGCCGTTTACACTCCCCACTTAAGGACATTTTTGTGCAACACAAATGTCTTAACAACTATTTTCGTAAACAATGTGACTCCACGTCGGGTAACGGACTTTTACAAACATTACATCGAACACAAAGGGAGAAATAGACCCTAACAGGCAACAGGTAACAAACACAAACAAATGCTAATCACATACATTATACAGCGATAATACAGAACAGACAGGGATAAAATATGAGACCAAAGCACCAATTATACAACATCAATCACCCACAGTCTTATACTCGGACACTTCAATACTATTCGAAACAGCGGGAGCAGAGCACGGATGCAAGCTAGTTAAATGTAACTTGTCACATTTCCTACAAACTACGCGGTTTGGACAATCTTTACCATGGTGCATTCTAGTACATCTTTCCCCACATCCATAACACAAAAACTTGTCACGCATAAACGATATTCGTTCAGAAAACGGTAAATTCTCAAAATCCACACAATCTGGGATATGGTGGTCATTTTTTCCACAAAACATGCAATTATATTCGCCTGACATAACATTAGTTCCAAATGAAACACATGGCCTATCACGGCCATACTTTTGAGCAGATTCCGTGATATTACTATTTCGGTTTTCGTTCAACATTCTGAATTCCGGCATATTTTGAAGCTCTGACTGATCTCTTACAAATGACACGAAATACTCAAAGGGTGGGTAGCAATTTTGATCATTGGTCTCCACTTTGTATTGAAACACTTTAACGCGCCACTTCTCGACCAGTGACGGAGGTAGCTTCTTCACCACATACATATGACTTGACGAGTAATCAAGAATGCCTAACTCTGGCACAAACCTTCTGTTCACAAAAACTTGCTCCAAGAAATCAGAGAATTCTTGCAGCCCAAGTCTATCATTTTCCTTTATAGGACGCCAACCTTTTAATTTATCTAGGAAGGCCAGCCCAACAACGACAGGGCTTCCATACCTACTTCGCAAGTCACTTATTGCTTTTCGATAGGATTCCTCAGAACCACGCAGAAAATAACATTTCACAACTTTCAGCGGGCCCGGACCAAGATGTTGTTTCAACAAATTCATCTTTTCATGAACACAATACACTCTATCTTCAACTAACGCTTTAAACGAATTTTCCCATTCCATATAATTAGTTTCATCGCCATCGAAAACCCAAACCTTTATGTCAGGTATTCGCGTCAACGGTTTCATATTGTATTGACGATCAATTGGTATATCGATAGATTGATTAACGGGCATCTTTACAAACGTGTTTCGACCGGTTGCTTCCGGTTCAACATGTGGGACATTGTTCATTTGCACAGGAGTTTCATCAATAACTGGGCCGTAGGATACGGGTTCACTAGATTTGACATTACATTGCCTAACTTCAGGACACACATGTGGGTTACTAATAACGAAGTTTTGTACCTTTTCCTCCGAATTCAAGACGGGAACCTTACTTCGTATTTCTGTAAAACTTGCTTCATCACGTACGACATCTTCGTCGTCATCAAGGTCAAAGGGGTTTTCTTCCCTTTCAATTTGCTCACAAACTTCGATCATGGCTAGTTTTTCAGCTAGCTCAGACTCCAGAGACAATTGCTTCAACTTTGCTTCGTTTTCCATTTTCAATCGTTCCATTTCTGCTTTGCATTTAGTTTCCATTTCCAAAGCCCTTTTCTTCATTTCAGCTTCTTGCTTCGTAAATTCCAGTCTAGTTTTCAACGCAGCTGCTTCCTTTTGGTGTTCATATAATTGTTGTTTATGACTAGCGCGACTGTACTCCGTATGTCGACTCGATCTCGAGACGGCTCCAGATTTCGCTCGGCTACATACGGATCCATTTTCAGATGGAAGCATCATGAAATCTTTTACTTCTTGTCGGACTTTTTTAATATCTATTTCCACCAACCTCAGACTGTTGGTGAAATCTTTAGTTTCCGTATTTTCAGCGTGATTTGAAATAATTTCTTCCGTAATTTTGCGCAATTCGTCTCTGCAGCGAGAAACGCCTTTCATTGCTTCCCGTAATTTTTCTTTATTTGCGGATTGCGTCATAATATCCTCAACCGATTCCATGCGACTTTTAACATCTCTTTCTGTTTCACGGAACTGACGTTCAAGTTCAACCAATCTTTGGTCGAATCCATGGAAAGTGCCGTCACTACTGGTTGGAACATCAGAACCCACTGACTTGCTCTTCGCCGGGATCTGGTCCACAATTTCTTTTTTGACACTTCCACAGTCTTCAACATTTTCCGAACTTGGTGGAGCTGGGCAGTCAGCACTCGTCTCTGACGTTGCCACAGTTTGACTTTGGACGGCTGAGCAGTCAGCTTTCTCTGGCGTTGCTGCAGCTTCCATTACTTTCAACTTCTCCGACTTTCAACTTTGTAACTGGTAAAGTTTCTGACTGTAGCGGTCGCTGCAACGACTTGTTGCAAGTCACGCTGGTATAATGCTTGATTGGAGTCGACGCTACAGCTACAGTTCCCGTTGCACGCACTAGTTGACTGACTAATGACCGCTCTGAGTACTCTTGCAATCCTGATCACACACGCAGATCCAAGGAGCTTTCTTTACTAGCACAGAACAGCCAAATAGTAGTAATTAGTGGTCAGAAACTTGTAGATTTACCAGGTTCAAATCATACTGCGGTTCGATAAGAAATATAAAGAATAAATGAAGCGAAATGGAGTCAATTGTCTATCTTACGACTGAAGCGCGAGCGCGCCGACCTCTTATGCGGGCTCTGAGAACACGTGCGTCGCAGACTAACTATGCCGTCACAGCTTGTGACTTCGAGAGCGACCTATTTACGCTTTCGCGCACAACGGAATAACGGAATTGGGACAGCCGTTTACAGGAAGTATATATAGAATATAGACAAACAATCAAATAATTAATGTGAGATAAATGACACAAGTAAAGTATGACGCACGGCTTCGTTCGCATGTAAATCCACATATCTCCCATATGGCTGCATTTACAGAGAATTGCCAGTAGCGTTATAACTACGACTACGGTATATACTTAATCACTCACAAACTGGCGTAGCCAGGAAGAACTTTTCTCGGGGAATTTCAACTTATTTTTTACCAAGGATTGAAGGACGTAGCAATATATAGATCCACCGTGACGTGTTGTGTGACGAATATACCAAAACCTGTTATCTTGGAGGACGCAAGAGCGCCTTTCCGCCACTGCCCACGCCAATATACCAGAGATGAGCATGGATTAGGATTAGGTTTTGAAAAAACAGGATTTGTGAAATTTTGTCGGATTTGGATTGGATTTGGATTAGACATTTTTTTCAGAATGGATTAGGATTTGGATTGGATTAACCCATTTTCTGGGAGATTGTAATGTCGTGAGGCGAATGGCGACAAACTTTGTTCAGATCAGATATTAATATACTTATGGGATTAAGTTATCTTGAATCAAGTGAATCGTTGGTTGTGAAAGAAAATTTTCGAATCCCTCCATTGCATAAATTAGTATTTTTTCTGAATTTCCAGTTGGAATCGGATTAGGATTGGACATGGACTTGAATAAGAAATAGTTATGGATTAGGATTTGGATTTGGATTTCAATGTTCGGATTTGGATTGGATTAGGACATAGAAATTTCAAATCCGCTCATCTCTGCAATATACTCACTCTAGTGTTTTTGGTTTTGATGATTATTCTGTCGTCAATATAAACGTAACTCTGTCAAATTTGTGATGATAATTATCCCTGAAATAGTATAATATCGTTCAAATTCATTTGAGGAAAAATATTTTTATGGATCTATTATATGCATGACATAATTTCAGTTCGGTATTGTCTGGCTGTTCAAATATAGTATTATGCCACCATGGATATGTCCTTCGTCGCACTGTCTGGCTGGGTATCACGGCGCAAAATTGATTAATCGGGAATTGCGGTTATAATTCGAAAAAAGGTTTGAAAATGTGATCTCTATTCCGAATTATCCACATGTTAAATATGCGACGCAATTAAACTAATTCAAGAGCGACGCATAAATTCACGCCACTTCCCTAAAATGTATCCGAATTCCGAACACATACATCATGTATACAAAAGCCCGGTAACGCAACAACGCAACGCCATTCATTGCTTACAAAAACCAGCTCTCACTATAGGTCAAAACAATACAGATAATGTTACTTTCCTACTGTTGCGCTGCTGTTACTTCTGAATTCTATTGTCTGCATTCGGTCGCGTTGACACATTGAAGTTATAGATTGAAGATATGGTTTGCGATGTATACAATACAAATAACGAGGTTTGAGAAAACGACGCAGAATTCGTATTTTAGCGCATTGTTGTGGCAATAATAACCAAACCGTATAGTGGCAGGCTTTGGCAAGATCATCTGCTCTAATCTTATTTACTACCGGTTGACATGTTCCGTCATCGATGATTTGAGTGACAGAAGATATACTAGCCCGTGATATTCAGCACTGAAATTTGCGCAGAGAAAATAAATATATTGTTCCAATGATTTTATCACTATTTGATTAACTGGCGAGGTTAAGTGATAGATATTCATATTATCTGTTGTACCATCTAAAACCAGGCGCCAGGAAGAGTAATCCGAGTCTAAAGCACCGAAAAGGGAACTTGCTATAGCGGGTTATACCGTTTATACATATATTATATATATGTGTAATGTGTATTAATTTTCGTATAGTTTAGCGGGCTTTATCGTAATTCTGGGTATCCGACTATCCGTGTCCGTATGTACTATGCATGCAGTAGCTTGCTATGCATTTACAAAGACATTACAATTTAGCATGCGGATTGAATGCGGGTTTAAGAGCAGATCTATACAACTACTGACGTTTTATTTGTTCATGAAAAATGCACCCGATCTCAAATAAGTGTAAATTGGCTAAGAAAGTCAATTCGGCGTGCGGATTCAACCTCCTTTGTGACTCAACAATGCTCGTCGATCTTGACCAGTTTACGGTTTAATTTCCTAATTATCGAAGAGTCCAAAGAATGTCATCACAATTTTTCATTACTGTGAAGTATGGAGGTACGAATCGTTTTGGGAAGCGAATGATTACGGATGACCGCATGAATTTCGATTTTAGAAAATGAGCAAGAGCTGTTCAACCCTCATTGCAGAAGTTTATTACTGTTAGAATGCATCCGTGAGAAATGCAAGAGGAGCGAAACGGGTAAGTCTATTCTATGTTCTATTTCACAGCGTCTGGCACTCAATAATGACATGAAATATAATATGAATGCCTACCTTCACATATTGAGTGCCTTCATTGCTCCGGATATGCATGCGAATCGAGACAGAACGATATGAATTATGATTCGTGCATTAGCGACATCCAGTGGTTTGAATTGCGCAGCGAAATAAACCACTGTACAGGGTTGGGGTTCGCGGTCATTCCTAGAATGTAAAGAATCGAGATATGCAGTTATCATTCGACTAACACTCGGAAACGGCATGCAGTTATATACATACATATGGAATAAATATGCATACGGTACTATGATAGTATGCAAGGCGGCAGCCCCGGAAATCCCCACAAAATGATCGATTTCCATCTCCGATTTACAATTGAATAGTATGTTCATATTGAAATGAACCCGAATATTTTCGGCTGGCACTCGGGTTCATTTCAATATGAATATACTATTCAATTGTATATTGAAGTTCTGTACCTCAAAGAAGCTGTTCATCTCCGATTTGTGACTAATCCTATATATTTGGCCGATTTGAATTAACATCTTCCAATGTACGGTTATATGTTTACTATCAGGTAATATACGGTTATCATGGGATTGGATATCCGGCCAGATTTTCTCATTTTTTGGCCGGAGTTGGATCGGAGCCGGATCAGCAGCCTACTTTTTTACAACGAAAACGACAGCATTGTCATCTCTTCCACCCTTCAATAGTTACATTGAACACTTCATGGAAATAAACCGCATTCCCCAAGTTTGCACAATTACTTCAGATAAGAGTTTTAATTTCCTGTTTGTATTGTTTCAATCAATATTCAATACCGACCTGTGATTTTTTCTTGTCATATTCGTTTTGTTGTTATATTCGACACAAGCCTGTTGAATTTTCTGTGGTGTTTTAGTTTTGATATTTGAAACAAATCTGTGGAGATCTTAATGTCATGTTTCTTTTGTTGCAATATAACCTGAACCCGTACCGTATGTTCTACTATCTCGTAGACGTAGACGATTATCGTCGGATTTCTTCGAACCGGATTTCAAGAATCCGGCCCAGGAGTCGGACTGGGGTCGGACCAGTAAACTTTAAAAAAAAGGATCGGAGTCGGACCAGAGAATTTGTCGATCCGCCTAGCACTAATACAAACCGCACTACTTATGCGACTATTAATGTCATTGTGACAGAAATTCTTGATCTCGTCGACGAAAGCGGACAAATCGCAAACATTTCCGACGAAGAGAATCTAACGGAATACGCGAGTCAGTTTGTGGAAGGCAGGAAGAGCTACGTACTCATCAAAGTTTCGAGTATGTGGTTGCACAACTCCGTTTCTCTGGCTCGCCATGCAGCGTACGAAATTCGCAAATGTCTTGCTTTTAGAATCAGACTCAGGAAAAGAACCCAATAGATATGAGTCTCTTCTCGAAAATTTGGAAAAGACAAATCCGGAACTCCGCGATAGACTCCGGCGGATGTCTAAACCTAACCAACAAGTCTCGACGAAGGACAAGAAGTATCAAAGCGCAAGAAAAAGAGGCACAGGGAATCAATCACAAAAAGTGAAGTCGGCGAAACGAAATTCTGTCATGAAGATATGAGACACACTGTGCAATTGTAGCTTTATATCGCAATAAAATTCAGAAAAAACTCGAAATCATAATCAAACAATCCATTGAATTTAGCATCACAGTGATAGGCAAGTAGAGCTGATAAAAAGTTGGTGTTTTATTCCATTTCACATTTCAATAAAGCAAACAATCTACAATGTTCTTATACAGTATTATTAAGATCTAAATTCGAAGCAAGTAACACATTTGATTGGTGTAATACTGGCGGCTAATGAAATGATTCGACTGTATTACGTATCAAAATCAGGAATTTAAATAGCCTAACATTGGTATATGCTGCTAGGGATGATGTGAACCTCTGAAAGGTTCAGGTTCGTGTGAACGCGAGCCTTTTTGAAATGTTCTGTGTGAATGTGAACGTGAACCTCATGACGTCACGTGACGTCATATTGTTAATTCCAACCCTACATTTCTGTGAAGCGTTTGTCTATATTAATGTGTACACGATACCTAGCGACGACTCGGGCAACATAATGCCTCAATGCTGAAGTACATATTGACGTTTTAAACGTGGGCAAATGTATAAACTGGGGCAATCAAATGATATAATAATCCCCTAAAATCAATATCTTCCGTCGCTTTGCCAACAATTTTGACGAGGACTTGCAAGGGAATAAGCTTACGCCTTAACGGTCTAGGTCAGACCGGACAATGTATTCGACGTCCGAGTATTGCGACGTTGATATTGAGCAGCGTGTAAAACGGTTTTCCATACTTGCTACCGATATGCATATACTCCATTATCAAGCTATACAGCAGTAACCAACACAATAAACATATGAAGTCAAGATTGACCCCGTACGCCTGCTAGATTTTTTACATCAGACAACGATGTCAATTTCATTGATTGGTTGAATACGCATCATTCGCTGTGTACATGTAGTGTATTTCACCCTTGGTGTTGTGTCATTGCGAGTCAAGCTCACAGCAGAGAGTCACTAAATATTCACTTACGGAAAGCTGGATATTTCGAGCAAAATTTTGTAACAAAGCGAGTAAAATTTTTGAGATTGTCAAGGTGCATACTCGTTTAGTGCTGATTTTTTATGCTGCCAGTGCCACGCATAGAGTAGCCCGCAGTTGAAATGCAATAAATTTAAATCAAAGATGTTATAATGAACTGGAAATTGTAATATATGAAAATGGTTCACAGAGCAGAATCCACCAAGGTTCGTTTGTGAACGCGAGCGTCTAAATTTCTGAGGTTCACACACAGAACGTGAATCTCACGTTCACACCACGCAATCACGATATATGTTATAGTCACGACTCACGAGATTGCTGAGGCGTTAAGGCTTAATTGAAAAGGGGCTTCACAAAAGTCGACTGCTGCCTAAATATCATGCAACAATAAGAAGTCAAGGTAATTTCATAAATGCTGTGTGATGGAGATACTCAGTGACAGAGATGAAATATTGGATCAATTAATACGTATACGTTCATCAGACTATGATGGTGACAGGATATCGGATAGGCGATCGCGGGTGATACCTCGGAAGCAAACACTCGGAATTAACCGAAGCAGCTATGCAAATGGCTGTAGTAGTAGTAGTAGTATAGTAGTAGTAGTAGTAATGTAGTAGCTATAGTCTCCGGGATCATTTTTGATGAATTTGGTCATTCGTGAGTGTAGAAACAGGCATATATATACTCAATACTCATACAAAATATGCACGTAGCACTAGCAGCAATATTATAACTGTAATATAAATAGTATTGTATATTTATATTTGCTTTACCATATTTTGGAGTCCAAAAAAGAGGACACTTTTCAAAAATTATGAAAGCTCTAGTACCGGAAAATAAAACTAGTGATTTTGAAAATTTGCCGACCAATAGTACTGTGTTTGCTTTTTAAAAAGTCGTATTTCCCATCTCTGCTCCCAAAATACCCGTCGCGTCGTATTTTTCGTTGATTGTCATTCCAACTCTGACGTTCGCTGCATCAGAGTCTAGTTTTTGGGCGCATTTTAAAACTTTTTCGAGAAAAAGAGCACAAATTCTCAAAAAAGAGGACATTCAGGCGTCCTCCGAGGACACTTTCAATTTAGTGAAAAAAGATGTCAAATCCTCTTAAAAGGACATATGATAACCCTATAGTCTATAATAAACCGTTCTTTCGGGACCTTGCGTCATAGGTGCGTGAAAGTTTAATGAGTATATTCAATTCATCGGGGCCGAGAATGACAAAGTTGGCCGTAAATCAATTTTCCAATAAATGATGCGCTTTGTGTGTGTGACTTCCGCGAATGAATTTGATGTCGAAAGGTCAGTGATACTTAGTCTTCTTTTATTTTTCATTCAGTGTGCATGCCTCTTCTTTACATCGCCAAGGTTAGGCTAATCGAAGTCGTTTCGACACCTTCCTATCTTTTCATTGTATCGCAGTCTTGTGGTGTTTTGAAATGATGAAGTTTTTAATAAAATGATACCGATACTGATATAGGACACGTATAAAAAGCTATCTCGTAGTTTCATGGACTATTGTCGATCGTAACGAGCAGATGAGGCTATTAATCATATCGACAGTAGAAATGACGTATAACCAAGTACTATTTTTCGTGATCACATAACTACGCAGAGAAAGAAATCGCATGGTCGCTTTAACCTCTGATAGCACGCGTCCGCCTGAATACTCGGTTGGTGCTGTCACGGAATATCATATGTCGTAACAATCCGTGGCGCCAACGAAAGATTTCTGCCCGAGTCTTGGACCGAACGAGCCCTATACATTCACGGAAGGAAATAAACCGGATATGTGTTCCAACAGCATGCAGCAATTTGTCATGACATTCTTAGTCGTGACACAACTATATTGTGGCATGCAGCATATTCAGCATTGTCTCATGTCACATTCTTGGTATGCACACATTTGCATCGATCATTTTGCAACTAATTTTGGTACGTTTATGCCTTAAAAGTTTTGTTCCGTTGACGTTTATTGGTGCTGTTATATTGTAATAGGAGACAAGTTTAATTTCACTAGTAATCAGGCAAGCCCAATAGCCTACTTCTATTGATGAATAAAATAGGGGATATGCATTATATTTATATTTACGATCCAGACTGAAATCCGCATTTTGGTTATAGTGGAAACTCTCTCTATATATATTCTATGCTATATATCCATTATTAATCTATTTTTAAATGAACGTATATAGCTAATTGAAACTATTATCGAAGTGTCAGGTCTACCAAATCATTTTCAAGTTTGCTTTTCCCGTGAAGTAGATGGATGCATGTTGACACATATACATCCAAATGGATAACGCAACACGCAGTCAAACTCAATCGAATGAAAGCAATGGATTGCGGAACGTTTGCATCAATCATGAGTCATGGGGGGAGCCGATAGTCGTCGTGGAGAGTCTTTCAATTATCGCCGGAAATATATTTGTGTTGGTTGTTCTGATGAAATATTCCAGAAAGCGCTTCCAGCCTCTTAACTGTTTCATCGCGCAATTAGCAGTGGCTGATCTATTCGTCGGCGGTATCATATTTTGGATCGGTTTTCTGTCTTCAAAGGCGTTCCATTACGTTACGCTGTTACACGGAATGATGAACTACGGAATTCTAGCCACTGCATCATCAGCGTCAACGCTGGCGGTCCTTTTCATTG
This sequence comes from Botryllus schlosseri, assembly GCF_051294905.1. Lineage (NCBI taxonomy): Eukaryota > Metazoa > Chordata > Ascidiacea > Stolidobranchia > Styelidae > Botryllus > Botryllus schlosseri. The sequence continues at coordinate 8,627,193 of NC_137249.1, read as the reverse complement.
CGATTGATAGATACATCTATATATTGAAGCACTCAAGATACAAACGCATCATGACCAAGCGAGTTGTATGCCTCGCGATCGGGATGTCTTGGGCGCTTCCAACGTGTATTTTCATAGCGGCGCCGGCAATGGGATGGAGTTGTTCGTCAGTTTGCGACTGCAGGATTTATAACAGGGATCAAAACTTATTATACTGCATCGGTGAGCAATGCTCGCAAATGATGACCCCGTTTAAGAAAGAGACATTGCTCATGGGAGGAGTCTGTCTCATATTATCACTGCTGTCCTCGGTGTTGGTATACGTCCTCATCGTTGTGAAGGTAAGACTGAGATTAACAAATTTGATGTACATTAAATTAATATTTTAGCGTGTCTCTATCGACATTGCAGATATTGATGATTGAAAATAAGGCAAGTCGATGTCCAGTTGCAATACCAGATGCATAGCATAGTAAAAATTAACCCTTCAATTAATTCACGACGAACTTTGCTCCCGTACGGATTGAAAATACCAATGGAGGACATGCGGTACCCATAATTATTTGTGAAGGCCTCTCCGAGTGTCCGTATCAGTCATTATTAGGTCAAGTTTTTGTTGCAGTCAAATCCGTGGAAAGTTGCATTTATTTTTCACAAAAGTTGCAGTAAAAAGTTGCATTCGTGGACAAGTTCCTTGAAATTATTAGGGTATGAGATACTCGAATCGATCTGTATCCAACGCACTGTAGCAAAACTCAGTGTTGGTGACTTCAACAAAATCAATAGCCTAAAAAATAGACCCAGTGAAAATATATTTTTGGCGGTCTAGCCGGCATGTACGTCAAATCATAAAGGACCCCAAATTTAAACGACAGTGAAATAATTAGGCGATCTATTGTGTCAAATATTTTCAATAAAAAGTTACTTGCATGAAAAATCGAAAAATCCTGCAAAAATCTGGATGAAAAATCGAAAAAATGTTGCAGAAAGTTTCATGAAAAATCGAAAAAGTTACAAAAGTTGCATGAAAAAAATGGAGAAAAATTGCAAAAGCTTGTCTATTATTTTTTAACTCGGATGGTAAAATCCCCGAGAATTTTGCAAATGTGTCAATCTATTTCCTAAGGTACGACGCAAAACCAAGCAATTCATCAAAAACAAAAGAAGAAAAGAGTCGGAAATGAAATTGATCAAGACCATGATTATCGTGTTGGGCGGATTCTTGCTTACGACCGGTCCTTTGGCTATTCTCTGTGTGCTGTCCTATTTCCACAACTCTCGCCAGCTTCATTCAATCATGCGCGTGATGGTAGTCATAAGTAACTTGAACTCTATTCTGAACCCTTTCTTCTATTTTTTACGAATTCCGTACATGTCCAAAAATTCGAAGAAGCTGTGGAGGTCATTCTTTTCGCGCTTAACCAGCAACGGGCGACATAGAGAAATCAGACGAATATCGCGAAGTATGCAAACCCAAGAGAACGCCGTCCAAATGATTGAAATAGCGTCCCACCTGGAAGTTCTGGATAAATATAATGTATTGCACGATCCCCACAGGAACCAAGAAATCTGTCAGGACGACAAGCTCCCTGCGCGACATTCGACATCTAGCATGCCGTGGAGCTCTCATGATTTACTATAGATATCAGACGTATCGTTACACATATTCCGAAATATCGTTTCTCATATATAGATATGATAGATTCCATCACAGTTCTGTACTCCTTAGCTTTAGCATATATGTCTATCATGATACTGTTGATCTTGCAAGATTTTGAAAGCGTTGCGGCTTTTACGGCGGTACGGCACGTGCTTTCACAATGCACATATCTTCGATCAATGCAAATAGGCTACAACAATTACAAAACATAAAGCACTTATCACATAGGCTATATGCCTTTTATGGTTGATTTATTACATTACAGTACAAATTTGCACAAATAAACAATGTAATATTATGATGGAATAGCAGAGAGAGAGCTTACAGCTTCTAGCAAGCAAATTAAGCGTTTAATCGTTAGCGCAAGCACCAGGGAAATCACACTGCGATGTCGACCAGCCATTCTTGAGCGAGTAGGGATAATAGCAGAGCGAGCGAGCAATAATTGACTAAAAGGCTATCAATAAGAAGCATCATCGTCAGGGTTTTTAATTTAGGGATGGTGTGAACCTCTGATAGGTTCAGGTTCGTGTGAACGCGAACCTTTTTGAAAGGTTCTGTGTGAACGCGAACGTGAACCTCATGACGTCACGTGACGTTATATTGCTAATTCCAACCCTACATTTCAGTGAAGTGATTGTACAAGATACCTAGCGACGACTCAGGCCACATAATGCCACAGTGATGAAGGACATCAAATGATCTAATACTCCAATAAATCAATATCTTTCGTCGCTTTGCCAACAATTTCGACGAGGACTTGCAAGGGTATATAATAGGGATGGTGTGAACGTGAGGTTCACGTTCGCGTTCTGTGTGTGAACCTCCGAAATTTAAAGGTTCGCGTTCACAACAGAACCTTAGTAGGTTCTGCACTGTGAACCTTTTTCATATATTACAATTTTCACTTCATTATAACATCTTTCGTTCAAATTTATTGCATTTCAACTGCGGGCCACTCTATGCATGGTGCTGGCAGTATACAAAATCAACACTAAACGAGCATGCACCTTTACAATCTGAAGATTTTTACTTGCCTTCTTAAAAAAGTTTGCTCGAAATATCCAGCTTTCCGTTTGCGAGTACTTGGTGACTCTCTGCCGTGAGCTTGGCCCGCAATTACATAACATAAATAGCGAAATACACTACATGTAGTCAGTGACTGACTTCATATGTTTATTGTATCATAAAAACCAAATCCGTGCGATTGATGTGTTGGCTACTGCTGTATAAATTGTTAATGGGGTAATATCGGCAGCAAGTATAGCAACCCGTTTTACACTCTGCTCAGTATCAATGTAACAATACTTTGACGCTGAATACATTTTCCAGCCTGGCCTAGACCGTTAAGGCGTAAGCTTTTACCCCTGGTAAGTCCTCGTCGAAATTGTTGGCTAAGCGACGTAAGATATTGATTTTATGGGAATATTATATCCTTTGATTGCCTCAGTTGATACATTTAGCGACGTTTAAAACATCATTCAGCATTGTGGCATTATGTTGCCCGAGTCGTTGCTAGGTATCGTGTACAGTACAGTGTACACACTGTATAGCATTAATATACGCTATCACTTCATTGAAAGATAGGATTGGAATTGGCAATATGACGTCACGTGACGTCATGAGGTTCACGTTCGCGTTCACACAGAACCTTTCAAAAAGGTTCGCGTTCACACGAACCTGAACCTTTCAGAGGTTCGCACCATCCCTAGTATATAACCTTATGTCTTCACGGCCTAGGCCAGACCTGGAAATGTATTAGGAGTCTGAGTGTTACTATACGTTGATGTTAAGCAGAGTATAAAACGGGTTTCGCCCCATTAACAAGTTATGCAGCAATAGCCAACACCCCAATCGTACAGATTTTGTTTTTATGATACAATCAATATACGAAATCGAGATGGACCCCGTACGCTTGCTAGATTTTTTACGTTAGACAACGATATCAATTTCATTGATTGGTCGAAAAGGCATCATTCGCCGATCTTCATGTAGCGTATTTCGCTCTTATAGTTTTGTGATTGCGGGTCAAGCTCGCAGCAAATAGTCACTAAATATTCACAAACAGCTGAAAGCAGGATATTTCGAGCAAACTTTTGTATCAAAGCAGGTCAAATTATTGAGATTGCCGAGATGCATGCTTGTGTAGTGTTGATTTTTATGCTGCAAGCGCCATGCATAGAGTGGTCCGCAGTGGAAATGCAATAGATTTCAACCAAAGATGTTATGATCAAGTAAAATTGTAATATATGAAAAAGGTTCAAAGTGCAGAACCTACTAAAGTTCGTTTGTGAACGTGAACCTCTAAATTTCCGAGGTGCACACACAGAACGCGAACATGAACCTCACGTTCACACCATCCCTAGTTTTATGCACAATAGATACGCGATTGCGCAGGGAGCAATATTCTGCTCGAATTAGAGGCATCTTTCTTACCGCCAATGTATTTATCTTACCAACAACATATAGCATGCAGGCTGCCACAAATGAACGCTCTGCAACAACAGGCATATTGGGTCTTACATCGCTTCAGTCGCTGCAAATACGCTGGCGAATTTTCGCAAATCGTAAATTTCAAGTTAAAAGGGTGTACAGTTGAAATAAACCCAAATATTTTCGGTGGATACTCGTCAGGTAGGGTTACCGGTTACCATATTTTGGAATCGGGAAAGGAGGACACTTTTACCAAATCAAAAAGTTATAGTTGATCAAGACTTAAAACAGTCGATTTCGCTATTTTTGCTCTCAAATTTGGTGAGTTGACTAAAAAAGGGTCATTGCTTTCGTTCGACTCCGGATTTACACACTTTTGTTGACTATAAATAAAATGTCGTCACTTTCGATCGAACCACGAATTCCCCGCTATTTAGCGTCATTTATGCTCATTTTCACTCGAATCTGTCTATTATATTAGCTGTAAACGCTGTAAAGGAGGACGAAGTGCCAAAAAGGAGGACATTTAGGCGTCCTCGGAGGACATTTTTAAAAACCTGAAAAGGGAGGACGTATGGCAACCTCATGTCAGGGCAATCGTCAGCAACTAGTAAGGAATTGAAAAGAACTTCGTTCTTGTTATTTTGGTATTCATTTAGCCTATGTTCCTTGCTCGAATGCTCATTGTCACCATAGGCCGATATAGCGAGACCTTATTATGATTCCGTGTCTGCCGAATTGTAGCATGTCCTGCTTTCGTTCTAGGCCGCTTACTCGGATCACGTGACGTGAATGAGCCTATTTAAACCTCTAACACTCAAGTGGGAATTCTGGAGTCCGATATGGCGTTGCAGCTGTGGAACGCAGGGCTGTGGAGTCGGTAAATTTTACCACCGACTCCGGCTCCGACTCCGACTCCACACATTTTCAATATACTGACTCCGACTCCGACTCCTGAGTCTTTAAACGTACCGACTCCGACTCCGACTCATGGGTCTTTAAACGTACCGACTCCGACTCCGACTCCGACTCTAGCATTATTACCAATTTACCAGGGTTGTAATGACTCGAGTCATGACTCGACTCGAGTCAGACTCGAGTCACGATTTTTTTTATGACTCGACTTGACTCGAGTCATTTTCTTGAAATGGGAAAATGACTCGACTCGACTCGAGTCAATATTTGGATTGACTCGACTTGTACTCGAGTCATTACGCATGACTCGAGCCAAGTCATTGACTCGGCTTATTTTATATGACTTGAAGATGAAGAAATTTGCAAATCATAATGGCTAGATCAACGCATCCGACGAATTCTGCCGACATCGCTATTTGTCACCACTGCTTTCGTTGCACTTGTCTGATATATCAGATATGCCGCCGTAAAAACAACAGAAAATGATACATAGTAGCAATGCATTGTACAAAATCGTCCAGTGATGAAGAGGTAATAGATCCTCCGCAATTAAAGTACTCAAGACTTTTCAATTATACAAGCAAACAATTGAATCAAAGTTCAATTAGAGCCAATGAAATGACTCAGATGGTGAAGAGACTGATAAGCTCATGTGTAGATTTGAAGGCGATGATTCTTTGCATTTTTGGGCGACTAGAAAGAATGAGTATTCAATGCTCTTCAGTGTGGTTCAAAAATGCTTGTCAATTCCTGCTTCTAGTGCACTAGTGGAACGTGTATTCAGTAGATGTGGATTCATTCTACGGCCATGCCGCTTTAACATATTTGAGGATCTCCTTTCCACATTAGTATTTTTGAGGTGTAACTCATTGATTTGATCTGCTGTCTGTGAAAACACACAATGCCCTTTGTCCATTTGACGTTTTGTTAGGTATGTGCATTGTGCACGTGAGTAATAATGAATGGCTAATGTTGTGTGATGTTTGTACAATATGGCTGTTCTAAACTAACTTCTTTTTTATTTTACTGGGTGGTTTCATGATAAAATTGTTATGTTGCATAAAAGGAACACTGAATCTGGCTTAATTTGAAAAAAGTGGAATCAATGATCTGAGAGGAGAATATTCTGGATTTGAAAATAAATGGAGTATTTTAGTGAGAAATTCTTTCATATAATATAATTACATAGTAGTAAGCCGACTATTTTTTCATATCCAAAACATTCTACTCTAATAACTTCACTTTTTCTAGTTGGAATTGAGTCAAATTTGCTATGAATCATATTTTTACACAATGTAACAATATCATGAGATAGCCGGTAAAATTCGAAAATCTCTATTTGTAATTAGTCTAAAATTTTCTTTCATAGCATTTCTTTCTACTGGTTGGAATTGAGCCAAATTTGATTTTTAGGCAATCTAGCAATTTTAAGAAGTAGCCAGAAAATTTGAAAAAATGTTTTTGAACAGCCCCATTGTACAATTATTTCTCCAATGCTGTAACTGCGATGTAGTCGGTAATGCAATTGGGAAAACCTTTAGTATAATCAAAAGGTATCTGTTCTGTTGTCACTGCACAATGCACATAGTTGCATGCACGCTTTTACAGCATGCTGGCCTGTTGTAAATACCTCTACATAAACATGCATCTATTGATTCTCTATAAACTAGTATCTTGACGGGAATTTGTTGGTTCTCTATCAGATAGTATGTAGACGTGAATTCGTTGGTTCTCTATCAGCTATTCGTGAGCTATCGTCGATGTGTTCATAATAAAAACTGAATGCTTGTATTGGTGATGTATCAGACTGACAAGAGAGATGTTTGATTTTCAGTTCTAAGATTAGTAAAGTTATCTTTAGCATCGGTAAATGAGGCCAGGACCTGTCCGTTATCTGCCTAAATAAACACGTGCCAAGACTCTGATAGGGACAAAATGAGCATGTTTCGCAAACAGGGAATTCGATATCACCCAAGCAGGATTGAAAACATGAGTTGAACATGACTTCAATACTGTGACTTGGACTCGACTCGAGTCATAACACCATGACTCGGACTTGACCCTTTAAACGGTGACTTGGACTCGGACTCGAGTCTGTGATGAATTGAAAATGACTCGACTCGACTCGAGTCAAAACCACAAAAGTATGATTGACTCGTGACTCGGAACCATGTGACTTGGTTACAACCCTGCAATTTACTTCGAAAATTATATGCCACATTGTCGGTTGAATGACTATCGTACAACCATTAAACATATGCAAACATATTGTTAACGGCGGCATGCTAAATTGTTTCATTGTGGCACAGCTCGAATTATCCACTATGCAATTAACATGAAAGAAAGATTTGCTAAATATCCTTCCTTTTTCAAGTTTTAACATGGACTCTCTAATATCCTGAAATGTATGAATCATTCAAATATGGTAGATATCCAATCCTGTATAATAAAATCGTAGATAAAAAATCCACGTGTAGCTCTTGTGTATGAGTCAGCAACTAATAAAGAGATTGAACTTACTAATTTTGTCATTGCACACTATACTGATTACAAGCACACACACTCTTACTACTAATAGACATTAATCATAAATGGACTTTAGTTAAGTAGTCAAAGAATATAGCCTATGTCTAGTCTACATGTACTTAATCAAGTATTCAAGGATTGGAACTTGCAGTCTTTCCTAATCATTTGTTCGACCAAAACAGCTAAGCTACACTACAAATATTTTGAATTTTGTCAAGTGAGAGGCATCGTTTGGTCATATAGGGATAGTGTGAACCACTGAAAGGTTCAGGTTCGTGTGAACGCGAACCTTTTTGAAAGGTTCTGTGTGAACGCGGACGTGGACCTCATGACGTCACGTGACGTCATATTGCTAATTCCAACCCTACATTTCAGTGAAGGGATAGCACGGATTTGGTTTTTATGATACAATAAACATATGAAATCAATATTGACCCCGAACGCCTGCTAGAATTTTTTTATCAGCAACGATATCAATTTCATTGATTGGTTGAATTAGCATCATTCGCTGACCACCTATGTAGTGTATTTCACTCTTGATGTTGTGCGATTGTGGGTCAAGCTCACAGCAGAGAGTCCCTAAATATTTACAAACGGAAAGGTAGATATTTCGAGCAAACTTTTGCAACAAAGCATGTAAAAATTTTGAGATTGTCAAGGTGCATGCTCGCTTAGTGTTAATTTTTTTTATGCTGCCGACTCCATTCATAGAGTGGCCCGCAGGTGAAATGCAATAAATTTCAACCAAAGATGTTATAATGATGCGAAAATTGTAATATACGAAAAAGGTTCACAGTGCAGAACCTGCCAAGGTTCGTTTGTGAACGTGAACCTCTAAATTTCCGGGTTTCACACACAGAACGCGAACGTGAACCTCACGTTCACACCACCCCTAATATTTACATCATTTTTACAATTTTACAAAACCAGCCGATGCATTTGCTCTGTCACAGTATCATGGTTTAATTCCAAAAATTGCATCAATTTTGACTGCATCGCGAAAACGCATATTGCGATTTTATGCCCCGGCGCAACTGAGTTGTAATTTGCAAGTAATGTCTAATTTTATCTATATCAGGGGTGGGCAACTTTTTCGGCCAAAGGGACACATGAGATTTACGAAACATTGTGTAGGCAACTGGAATGTTGATAACCTTTTTTTAGTCGTCCGATAGGAGCGAACCGAATTAGGTAACATTGCAAACAAGACTTATATTAATACGCTCTAAAATTGATAACAATATGTCATGCAACTGTGCAGTGCGCAATCAGGCTCTAGTCGCGCCAAGCGCGAATTTTTTTTCAAGATAATGACTAAATTATATCAATAAATATGTTGCTAACATACATTGGGGGTCGCATCTGTATACCACTGGGCTCATTTGGCAAGGATAGGATTATTCGACGTTTAGACATAGCAAAATCGACGGTATCAGTGAGCATGCCTCTATCATTTTGTGCAAATGTTTTGTCGACGATATCGCTGCGAGTGCACAAGCGAGGCCGCATGTTGGACGACACGTTATATCCTAATTGCTAATATAGTTAGACTTAATTCTGTGAATAATATGTATTTATAATTTTCAGAAGGGGGCTCAAATACTGAATGCAAGAAATCTTGCGACAATGAATCATGCGAAGTACCGAGAAAAACTTCAAGTCAAATAAATCTGCTATGAAATATTCTACTTTATGGTCAGGTCATACACGAAGATCTGGGATAAATGTGGCTGGCCCCTGGATACGTCAATGCGTCAGAACTGTTGTTTTAGTCATCATCAAATTTCCCTGTCATGCTAATCAAATTTTGGTTGGCCTTGCAATTGTACCTGATGTCATAAATAATTTCGAGAATTACCTCGCAGGCCACACCTAACCTTCTCGTGTGCCAAATTTGGCCTGCGCGCCACGGACTGGCCGCACCTGATCTGTATGATTATTAATAACAGTGACTGATGGTACATAAAAATTATATTGAAAATTCTTTTAAAGCAAATGTTTTCATGATAGACAAGTTGGAGTCGGAGTCGAAGTCAGGGTCATTCTCACAAACTCCGACTCCGACTCCAGTAAGTATTTTCCCCACGACTCCGACTCCAACTATTATAGTTTTCACGACTCCGACTCCATCAAGCGAAAATTACCCAGACTCCGACTCCGACTCCACAGCCCTGGTGGAACGTACCACTACTCTATTTCGCAATAAAATAACTTCGTGCGTATGCAGACACTATAGTTAGACTTGGGGTTGCCAATTCAAAACGGGTCGGGGGCCACTTTTCAAATTTCGTAGCGGCCCCGGGCCGCATGAATTCAATATCGATATAAAATAGGCCACACATCTTAGCAACCCCGTTTTAAAACTTCATGTCAGCACAACGCTGTGCTATCTAACATATAGGCGATGGGCATAGTTACCACAAAAGAAGTAGTGTTTTATCAAAGCTATAAAAATACAACAAAAATCCTGATCATCAATTTCATTTTATTCTGAACTCTTGGCTGTGCAAAATACCTGGCAACGCTTTGCAGCGACTACGAAATCGATATTGGGGCGAGTGAGAGACGTAACCATGCTGAAAGACAATCACCACGTGAAGCTTGATAATGTCGGAGTCCTAAGCCGTTTTCTAAGCGTCTGTAGCGGTCTTGGTAGTGTTTGGGCCATTGCACGTCAAGGCAATATGCCCAAAACCCATTCATATCTGCTGATTTTCCCTGGATGGAATGCTGTTGCCATCGTCAAAGCCGTTTTAGTTAGTGAGGAATTGTGATGATGGTCTCAGGAGAATAGTTTATTTTGAAACAACAATAACATGTTGAAACTGTCATCAATTTCAGCATTTCGAAATGCTTTTCTTAGCATTCTTCCGAAATCTCAAATCAAGTCGAGATCCGCAATATATGACATCGCGGACCGCATTCTGCCCGCAAACCGCGTATTGGTGACCCCTGTGTTAGACCATACGTAGCCGTGATTATCCTTGATCCGGGGATTATCTACTAAAAACTCAAATTATTCCGCTTCTACAAGTCGGAATTGACTCCAATTTGTTTTGCATCGTCTTTGAAGACAGCTCAACAATTTGGTATCGCATCGTTTTCTTAGACAACCTGACGATTTAGTCATGAAGCGAGTGAAATTTGGACGAAAACTTTTTTTTTTAACAACCCTATTAAACATGTATCTGCTTGAGACAAAACGACTCAACTGACGATAAACATATCATTCCTTAACCTCACTCTCTATTATTATATCTTATGGGAAACTACTTGAGTACTTGGAGAAAGTGGAAGGATAGCCTACATCAGACCTGGGCAGACTTGAAATTCAAAACATAAAACCGACTTGAGAATGTTTCTGCTTTGAATGAAACCATAGGCTGTATAAATTGAGCCGGAAATTCGTTTACTTTGAAGCCTGTTCATTATTATGCCGCCCTCGCGCAGCCTACGTACATCGCATGCGTAATTCAGATTCAAGATAAAGTCAATGTGGCATAATATGCCGTACCAATTAAAAGTCACTCTTTCCATATCGTTTATTTCAAACGTTTATTGTTGCCATTGTCACTTTACGAATTACATGTTCTGTGCTTCAAATTGTACGTGATACGTTTCCAAATCCCTCATTCGTACAACAAGTCAATCAGTGCTCGTGATTACTATGATCCATCATCACCATCACCCATTAAGGATGAACGGATATGCCAAAAAATTCCGAAAGCAGAAATGCAAAGAAGGTTTGGAGCAGTATAGATCTTTGTTTACTGGAGTCAGGGGCAAACCCGTCCTTTTAGTTTGTGCCGAGCAGGTCGCCGTGTTTAAGGAGTGTAATGTAAGTAGGTCTGACATAAACACGGATACAGACACTCGGTCAAGGGCGAACTTAGGACGAACTGTAAGCTCCGCTCAACAAAAAGACCATGTCACCAATAAGCTGCACAATGCTTGGAAGGGAGAGAGGAAGAAAATAAGCTTTGTAGTATACCAAATACATTTTAATATCTTAATAGGCCGTTTCCTGACTGCAACGCATATGGCGACGTGCCCGATCCCTAACACGGGAGGTTCTTAAGCTTTTTAGGGTCCTGGCCCAAATTCCATTTCGAAAACATTCTGTGGTACACCGGTATAAGTTAGTGCATAGAAAGAACTCTCTATTTTTGAAGTAGCAGTAGCTAGTAAACAGACATTTGATCATACACATGGGAACATTTCAAATCTGCTGTGTTGGCTTACGGTTAGTTTACAATCAAATTTCTCCTTCTTAGTAGTAGGTTGCTATCTATCATTGATGAGCCTATTTACTTGTGATTACTTCACAATGAGAAAATTCAATTGACTAACATTACAAGTGAAAGCAAGTGAATTAGCAGTACGTTAATGATTCAATTAGTGGCCAAGTTTGAAAAGCAAATGATTTGAACATAAATCTAGACAATGCGCATTATGACGTAGTTACGTCAGGATCACATTACCGGCATTGTACAAGGAAACACTTCACTACAACTATTATGATGTTATGCATAGACCTTTATAGTCTTGATTGAACAAAGTCACATACAACCCTTAGCCTGCGGATGACGATAGCGCTAACGTTAAGAACCCCGGTTCACACGACACACTACCACAAAATGCACTATACGCGAGTCACATTTACTTCATAATGTACGGAAGCTTTGTAGTGGTAAAATTATTCGTCCGCAGAGAAGCATTTTTCGGGCTCTGTTGGGAGAAGGCCTTGAAACTCTGAACCCGGAAATCGGCGAGTGTGTTGAGGTCACCAGATCTGCTGTTGCGACGGACATGTCGAGTTCGTCTGTTTTGGTTCATTTGGAGCTGGGGTAGAGCGGGTTTTATTGAGAATGGATCCAGCCTACCTCTTGGTAAGGTAGGCAAGTCCTTCCGATGTGACGTTACATTTCTATGTATTGGGGATAACGTCGTATTAGACTTTTTCAATGGGGTCGATTGAATGAAAAGTCCAAGCTCGGCCGGTTTACTAGAGTCATTCCTTCGGACATTGGCAAAATTCCTGTTATTCCGAACGACATTTTGGCCGTACCTTTCAGAAAGGGATGGCATATTTCTGAAATTGTTGGGTGGCGCAGCGTACGATTCCTCGGAAATCGGGGCAAGCGGTGCGGCATTGAAGCTGTTTCCTAGTTGTAGTATATCATTCGGCGACTGCTGACCACTGTACTGCCAGAATTGACCGGACAAAATTTTGTGGACGTTTTGTCTTTGCTCCATTGTGCTGGAACTCGCTGACGGCAATCGCTTTTGCCCGCGGTTGCTGTGATTTGGCAAAGCATTAATCGCGAATGTGTTTTCCTGTCTTGCCGCATGCCTGAGTGGCGCTGCACGGTTGCCTGACTGCCACGAACGGGATCTTAAGATAACGGAAGTCGATGCTTTTGGCAATGATTTCGAGTGGGCCTTGGAGACCTTGAACTTCACCTTCTCCTTGATCGTATCTATCTTTCTGTCAACGTTCGATTCCCTTACTGGATATCGTCTGGATGTGTGAATGCGCGCGTTACTTCTCAATTTTTTGTAGGTCTCGTGTTCCTTTTCGACTTCTGATGAATATATGTCTTTTGTTTCGCTTATAAGGTTGAATAACGTCTTTTCGATCATCTCTATTTTGCAGTTTGCCCGTTCCAATGAGCTTAGTTCGCCCAATTCCTGCGGCATCTCTATACTGATTCCCGAACCAGGCACATCTAGATATCCCTCTTCTAAACTTTTGTTAACAGCGGCTGGATTTTCGTCAATTTGAGACGACTTCCTTGTGTTTTGTTCCTCTCCTATGTCGGTTTTTACTTTGCTGGGATGCGGTCCGATAATTTTTTTTATTTCGTCGTTTACTACGTTCATGACACCCGCATGACTATTCACGGCGTCCCTTATACCTGATACATATTTCGTCACCGTCTCCTTCATTTCCTCGATTTGCTCTTGAACCTTTCGGTCTTGTTCTCTGAACTGGGTTTCAAGCGTCGATGGAGATTCTCCACGAAGCATTTTCTCTGCGACGGTTTCCACTTTTGCGTCGCTCGCGCGTGGCGTTGAAGATTTGAATTCTTTGAAAGCGCCAGAGAATATGTTTTTATAGTCGTGTTCAACGCTCAAACCTTTGTGGATTTCGTCAAGGTCTTCCGGCTCGAGAAACGAGATTCGTTTTGCCATATCAAGCCACTGATCGCCAACGTGTTCTGCCAGTGTACGGCATATATTTGACATTTGTACTTGCTCTGTGGGACTCATATAAGGAAGCTGCTGGGCACTCGCGTCCGTTTGACATGCGACTGATTCCGTTTCTACTTGAGGACGAGACTGAGGGCCGTCTCCTATTCGCACAAGACTCCCTGTCGCTGAAAACTTCACAGGAGGAGTCTGTGTTTGCTTCGAGCTAACCTCATCACCAAATATTGAGTTTTCGTAAACTTCGTCCTCCTCTTGCTCGTCATATTCATAGTTGTAGCTTTTGGAAGGACTCGGGCTTCTAGTGTGCCTGTATCCAGATTTGTATTGTTGTGCCTCTTCGAGCCTCTCTTTCATTGTTTCCAACTCCTTCCTCAACGCGCTAATTATCTCAGAATTCGGGTTCACCAAAGATTCCGTGGATGAGTTGTATATTTTTAAATCTTCACGACTCACAGAGCTGGCCTGGAAACTGCGTATGGAACTCACATCTGAAGCGGAGCTGTGGTAATCCGAATCGGCTAACACCGAAATATTACTTGAAACGCTACTTGACATTTTTCTTAGAGATGCTTTCAAGCGATGGCATTGATTTGCTAATTCGTTTTTTACTCGTTCCTTCTCTTCCAGGGTTCTGGTGACAACCAGTAGGTTCTGCTTCGCTAATTTCAATGCCTTTTCCAGTTTCAACACGATGTCAATATGTTCCGTCTTTGACACCGTCTCCTCGGTCGGTACCTTACTTTCGAAGTTGAACAATTTCTGTTTGAGCTGCAAAATCTCCGACCTCAGGTTACGGCTGTCGTCGCGAGACATATTTCGCTCGTCGACCGTGATCATTAATTCGTTGTGTAACTTATCGTAATCTTTCGACCACTTAGTAATCTGTTCTCTTTGACTGCTCGTTAGGTCTTGCAGCGATTTGATCTCCGCTTTCGCCTCGTCCAGCTCTTTCAAGATCTTTTTAAGTTGCGCCTCGAATTGGGCAGCTTGAGCCATTCCTTCTAGTTTAGTTTTCTGTATTATGTCGTACACCTCCTTCGTGGCATTTTTTAGGTAATCGTATTCGGTATTTGGCTCCACAACGCTGGACTTTCTTTTCACGCGCAGCCGTTTTACTTCGGACTTCATCTGATCGTGTAAGTTTTCCTTTTGTCGCTCGAGATGATACGTGTTGTTGCCTGACGTTTTCAGCCGACGAATCCTCTGCTTTAATTCGATTAGCTTGTGCATTTTACCTTTTATTTGGGATATTTCCGCGTGCACCACCTCCTTGTCAAACTCGTCATCAAAATTTTGCCCAAATTCGTCGCTGTCGAGGCCTTCCAAATGGTCTTGTTCCAGCCAGTTTTGTAGCGCCACCAGGGTGTCATGGCTCTCAAGGTGGTGGTCTGTGAAATCACGTACTTCTTGTCTCCGATCTTCTTCAATCCGCTGCAGAATCCTGTGCTGGCCGACAAGAGACGAAATATTTATGCGCAGCATGTCGTCTGGAATGCTGTTCAAACCTTCCTCCACCGATTGCAATAATTCCTCCACTGTCGAATTTTCCCCGTCGATCGGGGCGTCGTCGTAGTAGCTGATCACGCGATTTATTCTCTCCTGAATTTCTCGGACTTTCGTGAGCTTGCGCGACTCGCTAGGCCGATGGGTGAAGCGGCGCTCTCTGGCATGGTGAGCGAAGTCGTCGGGGATTAGCTGATGAACGCGATCGTCGGGGATATGCTTGACGCCTCCTCCGATTCCGGTCTTCTGAACGGTGAAGAAATCGTTCGACGGCTCCGACGGCTTGCGTTTTTTTAATTGAGGCTTCCTTTCTGCGAACTTGCTGCTATCACGTGAAGCACCTCTGTTTTTACCGGATGCGCCCTGGGCGTCTTTCGTTTTCCGTGACTTCGCCGCAGTCTTTGCGTTTCCTGACTTCTTTTCGTTATAATCGTGACCTACTCTCCACATGACTTGGGCACGCGTGCAAACTTGTATGAGTAATAAACTTTAGAGACTAGCATATCACAATGCGAAGAAGTTCAGGAACCCATGCTATTAGCCGATTCAAGTACATTGTTACGACATAACAGATGACATTTCTAGTCTTGGACAATTTTGTAGTTAAAATACATTTAGCCTGATACCATATTTAATTGCTACGTAGTTAATTCAACTAAGATAATACTATGGCTTAATTAGTTATTTACGCTGGAGTGGTTGTGTACCGTGCGGATATTAAAATATTTCACTATTTTTAACTTTAGCCTTAATTATTATTTATTAATTATATGATTGATACGCATGACCAGCAAAACCCAAAAATTATTTGACAAAATTTAGGTCCGCAATCGCCGACGAATCACATCGAAAAATTGTACCATAAATCTAGGTTACACTCACAATCTCTTACTCACGAAGTAGCCTACACGAAGCAACTGATAAGTATTTCTACTTTTTCAGAGTGCTGAAGTAGGTTTTGCCTACTTGCTCATCTTACACATGCGATTATATTTTTTATTTCTATTGTCTGCAGTTTTGTAGGCATGGAATAGGCTACTTGTTTTTTTTTACCTGGAGAGCGTTACTTGTGAACGAGTAGAAATTTACCACGGTGATTGCACTAGACCAGTGATTCCCAACCCCGGCTAGCCTTCTTGCGTCTCTGAATATGCCACAAACATATAATAGACAGCGGTTTTTTGTTTCTATGAATGGTTATGGCCAATTTCTGTATATCAGTGGTTCTTAACCTTGTCTCCAGCGCCCCCCAGGGGGCAATGTGATTTTTGAAGGAGACGGAAAAGCTCAGGGACGAAATGGGGAGGGGCGCTGGGCTCAGGGTGGCGGTATAGGGTGGCGTTGGAGAGAAATGGCTTCGCAGTAGATGGTGTAGTAAGGACATATGATTATATAGTGGAACAATGGTTATATATATCCCTGAGTACTCATTGCAAACTAACTTTCGACAAAATCCGTCAAATCACAATGTTTTTCGTTGCGCTCATCGCGAAATATCCACCGACGATGTTTCCATGAACACAGTGGTTTATTTTAATTCATGCAAAATGAATTTGGCGTACTTTTGGGTTGCCAATTTCCCGTTAAAACACTCCCGTTACGTTAGCTACTCCAAGTCGTTTCGACACCTCCCTATTTTTCATTGTATCGCAGTTTTGTGGTGTTATGAAATGATGAAAATAATAATAAACTGATACTTATACTGATAGCTCGGATTATTTTCCACAAAATGTTTGAACGAAGTATTGTATCCTGCAGCGCACTGCGTGTCGAAATCGAAAAGGCACTGTACTGTACAACTTTTGAGAGTGATGCTCTTTGTACATTAAAGATGTTTTGAAGCTTTTTGGCCAAAATGGGATGTGTACATCGATCCCGAACCAAATGCTATGAGCCCGTAGGCCTTACCCGATGGTTTTCATAACAACCTGGATTTGCTCCCGAAAATAGCATATACAATTATACCGCTAATTAGTCGAGTGGTCTAATAGTGAAGTCCCAACCCGAAAACGGACTTCGACCACTTACCCATTATTTTTTTTTACTGCAGTCCTTAAAATAGGGGGGCACCAGACCCTGGCGATTTTTGAAAGGGGGCGCTGGAGAAAAAAAGGTCAAGAACCACTGCTGTACATGAATGGTAAAAACGAGGGAATAGAATTCCAGCTTGCAGACTAGCGTCGAACGCATGGATGAATTGAATACCCGTCAGACAATTCGGACATACCTTGAGTTCTGCTGCTCATAGAGATCGTATCTGTGAAGAGTAAATTTCGACGCATCTTTACTGACTTCAAAGGAACGGCTCATAGTCAAGTATATATTGCAAAATTATCAGCGTATGATCCCCCTCCAACTTGTGCATTTAAGTGCTGTAATGTATGAAGACAGAAGAGCTATCGCATAACGAGTATGCTGTGGTAATGATATGCATTTTCAGTTTATTTCAATGTACGGCGCTCGATAATCTGCGTCTATGAATGATAAAATAGCCTATTATAGGATCTAGAGAAGTCTATGTGCATTGTGCATGTGCAATGTGCTTGTTTTTGAATTGGCTGGATGGTGGGATCCAGAGGATATTAGTTTTACGTACAATATACAATACCGTTGGGTTATATTTTTCATCTGAACAAGTCACACACAATGTACAATGCGATGTCATTATTATTATTATTATGTCGAACGACATGCATCAGTAGTATCAGTAGTCAACCCCGGACTAGAGTGCCTGATGTCCGAGTCCTTTTCGATGATGATATTTTTGAAGCCGCGGCCCTTTCTACTAGTTCTTTCCGGAGCTTGTGAGTGCTTACTTTCGTCGGGCCTTTTTCTGATCTTTTTGCCGCCGTAAGAACGGCAACGGCGGGGAAAAAAGCAGCCCAGATAAACCTCCGACGGGAATCCAACCGGTCCGTCAGATTGGTGGGCGCTTATCGTTACTACTACGTCATCTCCCCCGCCTGCACTCGCACTGTTTTCATGCGGCTCCATAAGTAGGCCTACTCTGAAGTTTGAAATGAGGCTCCTACATCCCAAAAAGGTTGGTAACCAGTGCACTAGACTGACTAGACAGCCAGCGAAAACGTTGACTACTTCTAAGACCTCTGTCGACAATATCATCGTGATACTGTGCCGGCGTGCGCGTCACATGGTCGACGCCAAAAGTGGTTTTAATGGAGGATGCTAAACCTCGGCTATTTCAGCGTAAGTAACGCTGAAAAATCCCATTGAAGTACAAGTCGCGCCTGGGATCTTCAAGGCGGCTATTTCTGGTAGGGACAGAGTTAAGACGTTAGGGAAATATTCAAGTAGCTGCACAACGCGGTTTACGAGAGCACAAGATGGCATTGCTACAAGTCAACAGCCTGCGACAAATTCCAAAAAAGCAAGATGAGTCTCCCCGTGCCTATAGCGCAGAGCGACGCCGATTTACGCTGGAGGCGAAGACAATTTCGAAACCGCGATCGCTAAAGAGGAATCATGATACCCTGCGGTCATGACGGTTTCATTTATAGAGTAGATTAGTGGTTCCCAACCTTTTTGGATGCCGGGGCCGCATGTCAAACTTCAGAGTACGAGTGGAGCCGCATGAGAACACTCCAGTAGGCTACATATAACGAAAATTTAAAGGTAGCTATAGCCTACCTCTGGATCTCACCAGCTAGCTAATTCAAAAACATGCACTTGCACATAGACTTCTATAGATCCTATATCGGTTATTTTAGCACTGATAGACGCAGAATGACGACAGCTATATATTGAAGTAAACTGAAAATGCATATCATTACTACAGTACTTGATGCGCAAGTTTGAAAGGGATTATACTCGAGTAATATCGGTGATACTGCAATATATACTTGACTATAAGCCGTTACTTTGATGTCAGTAGAATTGTGTCGAAATTTGTTCTTCTCAGAGACGATGTGTAAATGTCTATGGCCAGCACAACTCAAGATATATCATTGGCCAATGGGTATTCAATTCCTCCATGCGTTTGGCGCTAGTTTGCAAGAATCCTCATTCCCCGTTTCTCGAAGCGGCCTTGGGCGGCTCAAGATGTAACTAATATCCCTATTTTAGCATTCATATACAGAAATTGACTATAACTATAACAGAAACAAACAACAACTGTCTATTATATTTTGTGTCATATTCAGAAGTCAATCAGAGTCGCAAGAAGGCTAGCTTGGAGCCGCATGCGGTTCTGAGAGCCACGGTTGGGGAATCACCGGATTAGATGCAAATTACCCAAAATCGCACTATATCTTCGAATCACCTGCTCCAGTGTTGCCAATTTAGCGATTTTTCATCCGGTTTAGCGCCAAAAAATAGGATCTAGCGCCTAGCGATAAATCTAGCAATTTTTGAAAAAGTATTTAGCGATTATTTACCGAAAATAGCCAATAAAGATCAGTTCTGGCTGACGACCGCATTGGCTACCGTATACCGTCACCAGAGTGCGGACTCCGATGATATATAATAGGCCTTTTGCAGGACTTCGATCACGTGACTAGATACGCATACCAACAACAAATTGGTTAGCAAGCTACTTTCTCGCGCACCTGCTTCAGTGCTAAATATCGCATAGTGTACTGTTGATTTCTGGTTGTAAACGTTTCGGAAATTTGTTGTAGAAGTCATCAGAGATTCACCTATGCTAGATGTCAATCCTGTACAAAGCATTTAGAATGATATCGTCAGAATTACGCAGAAATCCATCGGTAACGTAGTTGTATTACGGTACTCAACTCTGATCATATGTACCTAAATTTATGCATTTGAAGTGCAGCGATTGGCTTATATTCTGGTAAGAGTATTTGTTAGTTCAAGCAGTATTATTTGTCTGTTGTGGAGCATGATTTTGGATGGAAGATATGGCTGAAGCAGCCGGGATCCGCAAGGATCAGGATATACTGTCTGCTGGTTTGGGTGCTGGCGTGCTGCTATAAAACAAATGTCGCTGAACACATCGGAAGTATCTTTTGGGAAAACCTGCCGTCAAGACTAAGCAAATCAGTGCACTTTATTGTTGCCTTATACAATGCCGATTTTATTACCACTACGTCGCAACTGCGATTGAAGTGGATTTGGCAAATCACACTCGATTTTGATAAATAGTTGATGTCACATAGGTGCGATATTTACCGAACTAAGGGAAGTAACTATCATATAACTCTTAGAGCAGCTCAAACGCAGAGACAAGATCGGTCATCCTATACCCAGACGTGGTCATTGTTGGGAACCGAGTAGAAGTAATGCCTTAATTTATACTCCAGTACAAGTAGCACTAATTACTTCCAGAACATGTCCAAAGTACTTCAAGTGGAAGTAGAAATGAATTTCTGAAAAGCGGTCAAGAAATTCGTTACATGAAGTAGATTTGGTTGAGGGTCACTTAGTTTTAGAAATTGATGCCATGTGACAACTGTAAACATTGCATGTTGCATCTTCTTGATCAACGCAAAAGGGTGATGACACCACAAATAAGTGCAATTTTCAAAAATTAATTTAGTTACGTTGGTACTGGGGCTATTTTGCCCAGTTGTTATGACAACCTCACGCTTGAAGGGGATGCAATCATGCGCCAAAGCTACTTTCTAGTTGACAAAATCCCAAACCTGACAAAAAAGTACTACCTTAAAAGTGTCAAGTAGAAGTGGCAGTAGCCTAAACTCACAATGACGCTAGTACTCAGGTAAAATAGTACTTCGTTGCTGACCCCCTCTGTGTATTGGCTCAACCAACTCGGAAACATCCTCTAAAGACGACTAACATTGTTTCTTTCGCATTGACTCCGTAATATTCTGAACTTATGATATTCTTTGATTCATTGAATTTACAAATAAACTTGCAAAGAAGATCGATTTATTAATTTTTGTGCATTCGATACCCAGAGCATAAGAAATAGTTGAAGAAAAATGGATGTTAACCTTATCAAGTTCAATAACTGCCGAGACTGTTATGCCTATGTATTTTCCTCTACCTCCATAGCCACTTGTCTAGGCATATTCATAGCATCCATGGAAGAGCGCTTGTCTTGCTGTACACAAATGAAATATCATTTTCAAAGCAGACATCAACATCGGGAAAGAAGTTCAGGACAGTTAGTCAGTGGTCAGATCATCTGGTGACATTTTCTGTTGGCATGAAACCACGCTGCCTTCCACCGCATGACCAAATTTCATGTGGTGATAATAATTGGCTCCAGGCTGAATTCTTGACGAGGGCATCATCAATTTCTTAGTTGCCTATGTTCGGCTCTCTCGGGATAATCCATCAGATCATTAATCCGTATGCATGTGGTATAGCCATATGTCTTGAAACTCAAGATATTTGCACTGTGCCATAGAGTGAAGTAATCCAATCCAGGCAATCAATCAAGTAATCCAGGCCCCGGGACAGTTTGTTTCACCCTCAATTGCTGCTGATGATCATTTTCCTTCGGGTAGTGGCACCTGGCAGCATGACAGAATGATCAATAACTTGTAATATAGGTGTAGAGGTCTAAATATTTTTAATTGTTTAACTGAGAAGTCATACAATAGCTTAGGATATTTAATATATTTATGGTATGTAGCACATTGCATGAATTCATGACACATCAACGTACTGGCACTGGCAGTCATTGTCTCTTAGGCTTAAAAATAGCAGTATCCTATATATATTGCAATCGATATCAATCATCAAAATGCTGCAATGATTACCAACTACCGCTACAATACAACTATAATATACTATCCACACCTAACTTAATGCTGCAATAAATATCACGCAGTCAATGTCCTGCAATGTCGAATTTTGTGTCATAACATCATAGTTGACTACCAAATAACGGCTACAATGTCAATCATTTTGACGCAAGGAGTTTACATAGTTCATGAATCAAAGACATCCAACATATTTGAATCCTTGCGTATCTCCATGACACTTGCGAACGTTTACAGCCCGAAAACGATAATATACTGTATCCGAAATACGCCTACGTTAACGACGGATTTCTGCGTAATTCTGACGATATCATTCTATGTGCTTTGTACAGGATTGACATCTAGCATAGGTAAATCTCTGATGTCTTCTACAACAAATTTCCGAAACGTTTACAACCAGAAATCAACAGTACACTATGCGATATTTAGCACTGAAGCAGGTGCGCGAGAAAGTAGCTTGCTAACCAATTTGTTGTTGCTATGCGTATCTAGTCACGTGATCGAAGTCCTGCAAAAGGCCTATTAGATTACTAACCTACGGATAGATTAGATACGCAACTCCTGGCGGTTACGCATCGGCAAACAGTGTCTCTTGCAGAGTAATCTAAATGTAGCATCATTGGCAGTGCTACATCTGGCGACCTGAGCGCTGAAATTTAATATAATTGCCCATGATCGAAAAAATGTGTCGCAGTGATTTCGAAAATACAAAATAAAATCTCGTCCGGACAATGGAACCATGCACCCAGTCCCAGAAACAGCCCTCAAAGTCTGAAAACCGGCATTGCTCCAAGCTCCAACAATGGCACCGCCGCAACAACATGAACATAACAATGACCAATTTCGTCCAGCGATTGTTCTGATCAATGGCGATTTTTAGACTTTGGAGGCTGTTTTGAGGTCGTTCCATTGTCTTGACAAGAATTTAATTCGTATTGTCGGAATCAGTGTGACACTAGCTTTCGTTTAACACCAGATTAATTACATTTCATACCCCGGGTTGGTCCTCGGATTATTTTCGTAAGGTCTCTACTTATAATGGCCAGCAAACCCGGTTCAAGTCGTGTTGTGTAGGGTCAAGTCGCATGTAGTGTACACGTATGTCAAGTCGCGTTCAAGTACTCCAACACAGTTTAGAGAAGAAATCAAGCGCATTTCCATGGTACATCGCATCACGTATTCACGGACGCATCGAGCAAGGCACGCTTATATTGTGAGCGGTTATGCCTGCAAACCTGGTCACTGGTCGCGTATGGCGATCTTTGCGCAAAGCGATCTGCTTTATCGAAATGCACTGCATGTTTTGTCCCGCTTAGAGATGACTATTACGTATTATGAACTAGAAATATGATAAGTGACTTTGGCCCCAGAAGAGTAAAATATAGCTGAGAAGAATGTATTGATATTATGGTCTAATTTAACACCTTTAGCAATTAATGCAGATTTAGCGCTATTTTTTAGCGCTTTTTTATCAATATTTAGCGACATCTAGCGATTTTCTTCCATCCGGAGTTGGCAACACTGACCTGCTCTTCACACACACCTTTCCTCGTAACAGTCACTTAACGATCGAAGAGAACGGTGTACAGTTGTGGATGTTTGTGGAATAGAAAAAAAAATCAAGTAGTCAAGTTCCAATTAGAAACGATATTGCACTATAGGCACACAGCACCATTGACAACTCCGATGGCATCGCGCCTATCGCAGCCTCTACGTCTTTTCACTTGGCACGATGTCACTGGCGATGCTCAGTTCAAAGTTGATGGTTCCTTTCAAGATATCCCGAACCTAAATGATATCACGCGATTGAAAATAACTTCTCGACGCTAGCATGGATTTGTACAAATACAGATCGGCTATGCAAGCATCGGCCCGACGCTGACTGCCGATATACCGTGGATTTCATTATTAAAATGGAGCATCATTGTTGCGTTCCTTGTGTCCAATATGCTAGTATGTAAAATTCATTTAATGACCAATTATAGTGATAATTTATTAGTTGATCGCTAAAATCAACTGAACTGTAGGTATATTTTGTCGCTCCTTACATCCCCTTCTTTGTACATTGGTTGTTGACACGGATTTGTTTCGGATGGTAGCTTTAGACACCTTCGACACAGTCACATATGCTCCTACTCAGTAGACTACATGAGCAAGGATAAAGGATGCTCAGACAAATCAATAAAATGAGCTGTAGATCGTGACATAATGTGAGTAAATTGATTTGAAACTCTGCAGGTATACTATCATCATAATATGGTCTCGGTACACGCGAGATTTCGGACGATTACAATGCTCGGCAAACCATATCAAAGTTAGCTCGTAACTCGTAAATGGAACTACTTGCTCTTGTTGCAATAATATATACGTTCCACCAGTGATGTACACGTCAATCTTGAAACAAAACGTACTCGAAAAATACGTACTTGTTTTAGATTCGCCAAAGTCAGCAGTAGTTGGTCACGTTTGCCTTTTTCCTGTTCATCTTCCGGTACCTCGATGGCGGGTTCTCCCTGGTCCTTGCTGTCTTGTATTGTCTCGGTTTTATCAGTCACTGAGGATCTTGTAGTAACATGAGACTGTTGCAGAAAATATTAGATAGCACGAGGTGAGTTTGCATGTAAGGGATTGAAAGATGTGAAAAGGAAGCAAGTGAGTGCTAAAGCCTACTCATTTCCTCTAGATTCTCAAGCGGATTCGATTTCGCATCACCCATGCTTCGCACTCGTATGTTGAGAAATATCAAATGTGGCCAAGTAAAGTATTTTACAGAGAGACTTTCGTACATGAATGGCAGAAGATTGGGAATTATACGTCGTCATCAAGTTTTAGTCATCTCAAAATTGTCCCAGTGATACATTAGAAAACCCATGAGCCATTTAAGCATAATTGTTTACAACGTTCCTACTGTAGGCCTACTTATCTAACCACCTATTTTTTATTTCTACTTTCAGCAGCCCATAAAATAAATACAGTTAATCTTCTGTAATTATAATTGCACTGATAAGGGCAATACAGTAGTAACGAAATGTACTCCTATGATCACCTGTAGAGTAGCGATGCAAGCATCAATCTTATCCGAACAGTAGCTGCACATCACTTCCATTTTTTCAATTTTACTGCGAGAAGCACCACTATTATCAAGGCGCGGAACCTAGAAACATAGCAACATGAAGAAACCAGATAGGACTCCGTCACATAACAGCATCCGGATATCAACTGAGCGCGCTGAAGCTATCCACTGAGCCCACTTCTACTCAGACTATGTTCGAGAAAGATACCCCAGGGCACCAGTGGCAGTGACGGACTGGTAGGCAAGGCTGGGGAGTCACGAATCAGAGTCTGAACCTTTCTGGTCACAAATTTGGAACGGCTGGAGTCGCAAACTCGGTGTTGAAGATGGTGTCGCAATTTTAGTGAGTGAAAAATTTTCCAGACTTTATAGGGCATAGTAAAATCGAAATCTAGCAGGGATTGGGAGTTGGAATCAGATTTGGCGATTTGAGTAGGAGTCGAAATTGCAATTCAGTTAAAAAAAGAGTAGGAAGTAGTACCCAAAGTCACTACCGTGCTTCAAAACTTCCAAGTCGTAGTCTGAATATATATTCAGACATGTCTAGTTGAAAACCACACTGCATTTAATATGACGTGTTTGGTGAATTCGCGATTCGACTTTGATCGGACCACACACGGAAATCTCGCCGTCTTACGGAATTCCTGTTCGGCGCAAAGTCTCCATTTGGCACGTTTGAAACTTGGGCTCTCGGGCGGCTCGGCGTCGACCGGTTTTCAGGGGTCACTTTTCTAAAGACAAATTTGCAATGGTTTCTTAACGGAAGGAGCATACAATACCAGACATATACTTTTTGAAATCTTGCAATACTTTTAGGAAGCCGTTCTGCTTGTTAACTTTCGGAGGATCTGACGACAGTTTGGTACCGGAGATGGAGGAAAATATACGAGAAGGAAAAGAAGACGCTTGCGAAGAAGTGGAAACACGCCGGCCCTACAACACACAAATAATATTGCTACCGAGACCTGGGATTTACAGTTCATTAGATATAACGGATACTATAAAAAATGTTTCAAATCAATGACAAAATCTAAAATACACGGTTTGCAACCAAAAACTTCTATTCACCTCTCTAATCTGTTTTGCTGCTTGAACCACATCGTTTATATCATCGACTGGCGGGTACTTCATCAGAATTTGCAGGCAAGTTGTGTAGTCAGACGCCAGCACTGCAGAACAAATAATACAATGTTTTCAAAGACATGTCAACATAGTGCAAAAAAATCAGCTACGATTTTTTTCACGTAAGCATAAGTAATAAGCTTGTATGCAAATAGACTTATCTAAGAACTGTGAGTGTATGACCACAAAACTCAGTGCGTCATGTCGCAAGTATGTGAAGATAGGAAATGGGATTGGGATGGAGTTTTCCCATTCGCGATAAACACCAGACAGGTTTACTTACATTGCTGCCTTATATGAGTTAGCATCGCCACAAATAGATAATCGACCAGATCTAAGCTTGGGCCGTCGGCGAAAATTGCATCCCAGAGTACCAGCAAATCCTGAAGTGAAAACTCTCTCCCAAACAGCAGTCGTATCCATCGCCTGAAGATACAAGTTGCCGCGACTCAATACCTCGAATAAATGCAATTTAGGAATTCTTCCACTTACAGTCCGAAAACTTGCGGAATTATCTCAAGCCTGTTGAGGTGCACATGCAATTCGATATCATGCTTCACGAGCAATGTATTGTAGATGTGACACAATTTATTTGCGATCGCAAGAGTTCCGGTGGTTGCGACCTAGAATATCACACAAAATGCTGATGCTTGATGCACAATCGGCATCGTAGAAGGCACGTCCAGACAAAAGAATATCGAGCTGAAACTCATCATTCCATGACTGTGAACATTGAAGCGAAAGTATCCACATCGTACAACCATGGATTTCCTAATATTGTAAATGTGAGAATAGCACAAAATGGTTGAAAAATTCAATATTCTTTAAAAACAGAAAAGCAGACATTGTCAAGCACTCATGCTGCTAGAAGCTTACACATTCAGAAGCTGACTCAACGCAACCGTACTCTTAATGCCTAGACCCACCTTCCTGGTAGAAAGCAATTTTTCAAATATTTAGCAACAGCCTGACCAAAGCAGTAGAGACTATGATAGAAACTGATCGAACCATTATGTACCATACTACTCAAAAATAGGTCAGATATCACCAAAACATTTGCAAAACATTTGCAAAACAATGCAGACCATAGTAAACAAGGTTAACAATCAGTCACTTTCACAGGAATCCAAATTGTATACGGTCAGCCAGGTATGACAAATTGCTTTGCATCAATGGCAATATCTGATTTGTCATTACTGTAATTCACAATATCTCCGACTCATCAATACTGGAAAAGTCCTGAATAACAGCATGAGCACCACTAAAATGTCAGTCATTGATAGAATTGAGACGGAATACAAATTCTTTCGCACACGAAAAAATGGGAAAGGTAGGGAATATTAGAGTACATTTGATGCTGCGCACTGTGCTGTACACAACGCGGATTCTTGGAACTTACAGGTTTTTCACGAAATGGTTTTTCAAGATCCTCAGACGTTTCCTTTTGACTGGCCTCAGTTGAGACGCAAGGTGGGGTCGCAATTGCAGTGACGGAGTACCATTTGTTGGTACTTTCCATGAGCTGGCAGAACATATTACTAAAAGCAAACTGCCTTGATCAGATAACACCGAACACCGATCACGAGTTTTAACAATACTCACTAGGCATCGTGTTCCAAATATCTCTCATCGAGGACGCATTCTATTAATTCGTTCACTTCGCCACTTTCCTTAGCGTAAGAGGCCGCTTCCAAATCACAGTGAATAATGAAAACTAACGGTGCAAGAAGTTCGTGCATTCCTTGTCGATAGGAAAGCTCAGCGTGTTCGCAGGCATAACAGAAAAGTACATCGATCAAAAGCGCGTGAACATCGTCGTTGTGAAAATATTTGATCTCTGGAAATCTGAAAAATAAATGGATATCAGTGATGCTTAGAAAAGAGAAGTCTGTTATAGTAGAAACTTACGTTCTCGTAACGTCTCGTTCTATTGTCTTCTTCAGTTCTTGGTTTTTAAAAAATCTCTTCCATACACTCTACGAACAATCACATAGTAAGATTTAAGGTTAGATGGTCTCAAAAACACTTGCTGGATTCCTATGTGACATTTGATATTTCGGAATAGGGTTTTTTGCTCAATTTCCCTTCATCAATTTATTGGGGTTTTTGCTAGGCATACCTTTTGTCCAAATTACCTATTTCATTCAGATGATATTAAAAACAATCAATTGGGAATAAACAGCTTATTTAGTTTTACTGCGGCAATGCACGCCTGAATCACACAGCATTAAAAGAAATTCTGACTTGACTGGGTTCCAGTGATTCGACCATAATAATATTTATATTCTTGGAATCAGTATGAAAGCAGTTTTACATTGGTCAGTGGCTACACAAGACACTTACCAGTATCCTATAACACAAGGTCCAGGTAACTTTTATTATGGTAGTCGCAAGCCAGATGACAAATGAAATGAGATATTTGGAAAATTGTTCAATGATGAAGTGACAGATCAATTGTGACAACAAATGAAATGAAACCATGTGTTGCCCGGCCATAATATGACATCAAAATATTTGAGACAATGAAAAATAACCTGATCATCTTGAGACAAGGGGTTTTCAACAGCGATATCACTCTTTTCTCCATCTGCCTCTGGATCGCATATGTGTTTAGTTTTTATACTTTGATACTTGGCTCGCGACGCACTAGTAACATCCTGCCAAAGGTTCGGGTTCGGGGGGAAACAGTTGAGGAAGACCTGTAAAAATGGATTTTTCAGCATACAGTTTCTATGTTTAAAGTTTTACAAACGAACCCTCCAACAAATGCTACGGAAATTGCATCCTCGAAGTTGACCCTGGAATGCCAATCCTTGTAGATATTGTGACAATTCATTCGGGGATCTCTCACAATTGAAGCAATCACTCCACTGATTCAAATATCCCTTCAGAGTTGCGCCATCGTTATTCATTTCCGACTGACTAGATACTATACATCAGATATACCATCAAAACAGAATGAATAACCATTGAAAACTGAACAAGATCATATGCGCAGCTTGCTAACCACCATCACCACCCGGCTACGGAGTTACAGCCAATCACTTTCAATTAATGAATTTGGTGTTGAGTTCGGGCAGTACTCATATCGACGGCATCAAGTAAACAAACACTGAAGTGGTCCTGGCGGAATTTCGGCGGAATATTTGTGATCACGTGAAACACTATTTTCGCGAACGCAGAATATTAACCCTCAACCGATGCACGGCAAATGTCATATTTCAGGCTCGATACGAAAGTGTACCTCACCTACAATTCAGATAATTAACACATCATCGGAAAGAGCGTTCAAATTACTTTATTTAAAATCCATTTCTAGATTCCAGATCGTCCTGCTTAATTACGAACACGAGGACCAACGCTACGTTATATTGCGCTGTCGGGCATTGTTGGCCGCCATTTCAATGTATGGCAAATTCCACATTCAACGCCGGATTTAAAAGTGTACCTCACCTACAATTCAGATAATTAGCACATCATCGGAAAGAGCGTTCAAATTACTTTATTTAAAATCAATTTCTAGATTCCAGATCGTCCTGCTTAATTACGAACACGAGGACCAAGGCTACGTTATATTGCGCTGTCGGGCATTGTTGGCCGCCATTTCAATGTATGGCAAATTCCACATTCAACGCCGGATTTAAAAGTGTACCTCACCTACAATTCAGATAATTAACACATCTTCGGAAAGAGCGTTCAAATTACTTTATTTAAAATCCATTTCTAGATTCCAGATCGTCCTGCTTAACTACGAACACGAGGACCAAGGCTACGTTATATTGCGCTGTCGGGCATTGTTGGCCGCCATTTCAATGTATGGCAAATTCCACATTCAACGCCGGATTTAAAAGTGTACCTCACCTACAATTCAGATAATTAACACATCATCGGAAAGAGCGTTCAAATTACTTTATTTAAAATCCATTTCTATATTCCAGATCGTCCTGCTTAATTACGAACACGAGGACCAAGGCTACGTTATATTGCGCTGTCGGGCATTGTTGGCCGCCATTTCAATGTATGGCAAATTCCACATTCAACGCCGGATTTAAAAGTGTACCTCACCTACAATTCAGATAATTAACACATCATCGGAAAGAGCGTTCAAATTACTTTATTTAAAATCCATTTCTATATTCCAGATCGTCCTGCTTAATTACGAACACGAGGACCAAGGCTACGTTATATTGCGCTGTCGGGCATTGTTGGCCGCCATTTCAATGTATGGCAAATTCCACATTCAACGCCGGATTTAAAAGTGTACCTCACCTACAATTCAGATAATTAACACATCATCGGAAAGAGCGTTCAAATTACTTTATTTAAAATCCATTTCTATATTCCAGATCGTCCTGCTTAATTACGAACACGAGGACCAAGGCTACGTTATATTGCGCTGTCGGGCATTGTTGGCCGCCATTTCAATGTATGGCAAATTCCACATTCAACGCCGGATTTAAAAGTGTACCTCACCTACAATTCAGATAATTAGCACATCATCGGAAAGAGCGTTCAAATTACTTTATTTAAAATCAATTTCTAGATTCCAGATCGTCCTGCTTAATTACGAACACGAGGACCAAGGCTACGTTATATTGCGCTGTCGGGCATTGTTGGCCGCCATTTCAATGTATGGCAAATTCCACATTCAACGCCGGATTTAAAAGTGTACCTCACCTACAATTCAGATAATTAACACATCTTCGGAAAGAGCGTTCAAATTACTTTATTTAAAATCCATTTCTAGATTCCAGATCGTCCTGCTTAACTACGAACACGAGGACCAAGGCTACGTTATATTGCGCTGTCGGGCATTGTTGGCCGCCATTTCAATGTATGGCAAATTCCACATTCAACGCCGGATTTAAAAGTGTACCTCACCTACAATTCAGATAATTAACACATCTTCGGAAAGAGCGTTCAAATTACTTTATTTAAAATCCATTTCTAGATTCCAGATCGTCCTGCTTAACTACGAACACGAGGACCAAGGCTACGTTATATTGCGCTGTCGGGCATTGTTGGCCGCCATTTCAATGTATGGCAAATTCCACATTCAACGCCGGATTTAAAAGTGTACCTCACCTACAATTCAGATAATTAACACATCATCGGAAAGAGCGTTCAAATTACTTTATTTAAAATCCATTTCTATATTCCAGATCGTCCTGCTTAATTACGAACACGAGGACCAAGGCTACGTTATATTGCGCTGTCGGGCATTGTTGGCCGCCATTTCAATGTATGGCAAATTCCACATTCAACGCCGGATTTAAAAGTGTACCTCACCTACAATTCAGATAATTAACACATCTTCGGAAAGAGCGTTCAAATTACTTTATTTAAAATCCATTTCTAGATTCCAGATCGTCCTGCTTAACTACGAACACGAGGACCAAGGCTACGTTATATTGCGCTGTCGGGCATTGTTGGCCGCCATTTCAATGTATGGCAAATTCCACATTCAACGCCGGATTTAAAAGTGTACCTCACCTACAATTCAGATAATTAACACATCTTCGGAAAGAGCGTTCAAATTACTTTATTTAAAATCCATTTCTAGATTCCAGATCGTCCTGCTTAACTACGAACACGAGGACCAAGGCTACGTTATATTGCGCTGTCGGGCATTGTTGGCCGCCATTTCAATGTATGGCAAATTCCACATTCAACGCCGGATTTAAAAGTGTACCTCACCTACAATTCAGATAATTAACACATCATCGGAAAGAGCGTTCAAATTACTTTATTTAAAATCCATTTCTATATTCCAGATCGTCCTGCTTAATTACGAACACGAGGACCAAGGCTACGTTATATTGCGCTGTCGGGCATTGTTGGCCGCCATTTCAATGTATGGCAAATTCCACATTCAACGCCGGATTTAAAAGTGTACCTCACCTACAATTCAGATAATTAACACATCATCGGAAAGAGCGTTCAAATTACTTTATTTAAAATCCATTTCTATATTCCAGATCGTCCTGCTTAATTACGAACACGAGGACCAAGGCTACGTTATATTGCGCTGTCGGGCATTGTTGGCCGCCATTTCAATGTATGGCAAATTCCACATTCAACGCCGGATTTAAAAGTGTACCTCACCTACAATTCAGATAATTAACACATCATCGGAAAGAGCGTTCAAATTACTTTATTTAAAATCAATTTCTAGATTCCAGATCGTCCTGCTTAATTACGAACACGAGGACCAAGGCTACGTTATATTGCGCTGTCGGGCATTGTTGGCCGCCATTTCAATGTATGGCAAATTCCACATTCAACGCCGGATTTAAAAGTGTACCTCACCTACAATTCAGATAATTAACACATCATCGGAAAGAGCTTTCAAATTACTTTAATTCAAATCCATTTTTAGATTCCAGATCTTCCTGACTAATTACAAATAGTATAGGATGATTAATTTTCCGTATTATTACGCTTTTGTACAGTGCATGCTGCGTGTTTTTGATGACTCAATTTTCAGGAATTATGATTGTCGGTATCACTTTTATCTGATGTCAGTTATTCCCCGCTGGCAGCAGGATACTTTGATAGCTGTGTGAACTAATATTATGACTACCGGTCATCCACCAAAATTTCCCTATTTACGCAATATTGGTATTTCGAGATATGCCCCTAATTGGCCCCGACTCTGATAAAATCTGACCCTTTTAATATTTTTCTAAAGAAGAAGAAGACAGCTAGTTTATGCTATTGTTAACACAAGCTGCTGTAAGTGGTGTATTAATATTTGATAATGTAAAGTTAAGGTTAATTTACTAAAAAATATTAGGCCTATATTTCCAGGGTCACTATTCTTGGTTTTGGTCGCTGCATTCCGAGGTTTGTGCAGTTTGGTGAAATAAACCTGGTTTTGCTACTAAGTCATCCAAAATTCGCGCTCTCTGTAAGTCTCGCCCGATGTCTGTATCTCACTATAGCAGTTTTCTCATAATGCCGACTTATCGTCATCGTCATCGTGTTCGTAATTAAGCAGGGCGATCTGGAATCTAGAAATGGATTTTAAATAAAGTAATTTGAACGCTCTTTCCGATGATGTGTTAATTATCTGAATTGTAGGTGAGGTACACTTTTAAATCCGGCCTTGAATGTAGAATTTGCCATACATTGAAATGGCGGCCAACAATGCCAGACAGCGCAATATAACGTAGCCTTGGTCCTCGTGTTCGTAATTAAGCAGGACGATCTGGAATCTAGAAATGGATTTTAAATAAAGTAATTTGATGTGTTAATTATCTGAATTGTAGGTGAGGTACACTTTTAAATCCGGCCTAGAATGTGGAATTTGCCATACACTAAAATGGCGGCGAATAATGCCCGACAGCGCAATATACGTAACTTGGTCATCGTGTTCGTAATTAAGCAGGGCGATCTGGAATCTAGAAATGGATTTTAAATAAAGTAATTTGAAAGCTCTTTCCGACGATGTGTTAATTATCTGAATTGTAGGTGAGGTACACTTTTAAATCCGGCCTTGAATGTGGAATTTGCCATACATTGAAATGGCGGCCAACAATGCCCGACAGCGCAATATACGTAACTTGGTCATCGTGTTCGTAATTAAGCAGGACGATCTGGAATCAAGAAATGGATTTTAAATAAAGTAATTTGAAAGCTCTTTCCGACGATGTGTTAATTATCTGAATTATAGGTGAGGTACACTTTTAAATTCGGCCTTGAATGTGGAATTTGCCATACATTGAAATGGCGGCCAACAATGCCCGACAGCGCAATATAACGTAGCCTTGGTCCTCGTGTTCGTAATTAAGCAGGACGATCTGGAATCTAGAAATGGATTTTAAATAAAGTAATTTGAAAGCTCTTTCCGATGATGTGTTAATTATCTGAATTGTTGGTGAGGTACACTTTTAAATCCGGCCTTGAATGTAGAATTTGCCATACATTTAAATGGCGGCCAACAATGCCCGACAGCGCAATAAAACGTAGCCTTGGTCCTCGTGTTCGTAATTAAGCAGGACGATCTGGAATCTAGAAATGGATTTTAAATAAAGTAATTTGAAAGCTCTTTCCGATGATGTGTTAATTATCTGAATTGTAGGTGAGGTACACTTTTAAATCCGGCCTTGAATGTAGAATTTGCCATACATTGAAATGGCGGCCAACAATGCCCGACAGCGCAATATGACGTAGCCTTGGTCCTCGTGTTCGTAGTTAAGCAGGACGATCTGGAATCTAGAAATGGATTTTAAATAAAGTAATTTGAAAGCTCTTTCCGATGATGTGGTAATTATCTGAATTGTAGGTGAGGTACACTTTTAAATCCGGCGTTGAATGTGGAATTTGCCATACATTGAAATGGCGGCCAACAATGCCAGACAGCGCAATATAACGTAGCCTTGGTCCTCGTGTTCGTAATTAAGCAGGACGATCTGGAATCTAGAAATGGATTTTAAATAAAGTAATTTGAAAGCTCTTTCCGATGATGTGGTAATTATCTGAATTGTAGGTGAGGTACACTTTTAAATCCGGCGTTGAATGTGGAATTTGCCATACATTGAAATGGCGGCCAACAATGCCAGACAGCGCAATATAACGTAGCCTTGGTCCTCGTGTTCGTAATTAAGCAGGACGATCTGGAATCTAGAAATTGATTTTAAATAAAGTAATTTGATGTGTTAATTATCTGAATTATAGGTCAGGTACACTTTCGTATCCAGCCTGAAATATGACATTTGCCGTGCATCGGTTGAGGGTTAATATTCTGCGTTCGCGAAAATAGTGTTTTACGTGATCACAAATATTCCGCCGAAATTCCGCCAGGACCACTTCAGTAAACAAACAACTAACGACGTAAAGCCGAGCCTCTGAAGTTTAGAAATCCGAATTCGTCTTGCTCCGGATCGTCATATGAAACCCGGAATCACGTTCCACTAGCCTAGCACATTGGGTCAAAGCAAATGCCGATGAAAGCCTTGATGCATTATTCTAAGTTTACATCCACCGAGCTCAGTGTAAATCCGGGTCCTGCTCCGACCCAGAATGAAGATACTTTTATAGAGGATATCCTACAGCCCTGCCCAATATACATACACTCTTCATCAGGGGTCGGGAACCAATGGCTTGCGAGCCATATAAGCTCTTTTGGATATAAGATGTGGCTCTTTGCCATTTTTTTTTATTTCGGCACACAAATCATCAATATTGCAGCAACTTCCCTTCACGTCCAAAAAAATTAGTCCTGTGGCATTATTTAGTACAGGGGAGTCAAACTCAAATTGCGTCACAGGCCGGATTCAGACCTTCAAATCTCTCGCGGGCCGTGCCAGACCAGTGATTCCAATGCGATTTCGCATGCCCTATATTTTTACTTGAATACTTTAATATCAACTATATTAATTATTAGTATGTTACACTGTACCACGGATCATAGAGGTTTTATTCTAGAAAGTAGCAACACCTTTATTCGTGAACTATAGGGAATTGGCCAAAATTCGAAGTTTGATTGAATACAGATATAAACCGCAAACGACGATCTAAGTCAGTGATTCCCAAGCGCGGCCCCCAAGAATATTAAAAAGTCGAGTTATGACAAAAAATTAAATTTATATTTATAAAATACACTGGCTTGGCTTGGAGTCTGGAGTTTTTAATTAAGATTGCAGGAAAGTCGTGAATAGACTGCTATCGTTACGTCCAGTTGAACGAGCAGTAGCTATAGATATAGGTAAAGACGGGACTGTAACTACCGCACGTCAAACCCCCAAAGGGGCGGGGCGAGCTCGAACGGGGCTCAGAATTACTTCGTAAATTAGCATAAATTATAGAGTATCTTTTGTAAAATTTTTGCATCTTTTTCAATTTTTTTGCTGTAGGCGTGATTTCATGCTGCCAAATATCTTGATTTCTGGGCACTCATCCCCGAGACAAAATGCGGAAGATTTATAGAAATGGGCATTGGCCATATCGGCGTTAGCCTTTACCGCGCCACGACGCACCAAGCGAGAAAACCTTGGCCGAACAGGACTGCCTTTATGCTGACCGACAACGTCGTTATATATACAAAATACTGTCTTGGCAGTCTCAACCTCTCGAGACAAATACCATCCCGCAGGGAAAAATTATATTCCAGTGAAGAAATATCAATTTGAAATCGTATGCGTCTCTTAGTTTAAAAGCCTACGTTTCGGCGATTCCATATTTTTTTGATATAGCAGACAGGAGGTCCCGAAATAACATGTTACGTAGGGTTACCATATTTCGGAAATCTAAAAAGAGGACACTTTTTCGGAAATTTCAGACTTGCAAAACCGGAGAAGAATTCTCAAAAAACGGTGAATTTTTCCCACTTTGTGGTCGGTTGACTAAAAAAAGGTCAACTTTTTGCTCAGAGCTCAAAATACCGTTTTTCTCTCCACATTGCTAGGTGGTTGACTAAAAAAATATGATCTCAATTTTCAAAAAAGAGGACAAAATCTCAAAAAAGAGGACAAAAGGGCGTCCTCCGAGGACACTTTCAAAAAAGTCAAAAAAGAGGACAAGTCCTCTTAAAAGAGGACGTATGGTAACCCTAATGTTACGGAATCATACTAATGGGCCCTACAGTTTCCAAGACACCTCACTCAGCTCTACCGGTAAATCTGATTACGTGAGCAGCGAGGGCAAGAAATTGATAGCATAATATATGCAATTCCCGATCATATTGACCGATTTTATCATGAAGTATCGAAAATTTTCGCCCTTCGCGCTGGCTCACTTAACGGTACAACTAGTTTAGTGGCAAAAGCGAACAAGGTGATAGGGATAGGTTTATCTATCACTCTGGGATCCCAAGACCCAAGTTTACTATTTTTTTTGGGGGGGGAGGGCTGACGAAGTGCTGTTTCGTTCCTGCCAACGGGTGTATACGTCCGAAGATGTTTAATTATTGTTGAGGGGCCCTACCTTTTCAAACACACTTCCCTCGGGTATACCTGTAAAACTGATTACGTGAGCAGAGAGAGGATAAAAATTGATGGCAATATATATGCAATTCCCGATCATATTGACCGATTCAATCATACATTGCAGAAAATTTTGCGCTTCGCGCGTCTAGGCGATAAAACCTGACTCACTAAATCGCCTCGAAAGCAGCATAATTGGTAGTCCTATAGCTCACGACCGAAGCGTCCGCATAATTTGATAGGTCCGGTCTTCATCGAAAGCTAGTTTCGCACTGATTCCAAAAATGCAAATTGAAATCTCGCCAGGGCAATAAAACTACTCTGAAATAGCCTCCTCCAAAGGTCGACTGTTATTAACAGTGGGAGCGCAGCAACACAATGGTCATAACAATGGCCAATGGCGTCAAGTGATTGATTGGAGCAATGCCAATTTTCATATTTTGGTGACATTTTGGGTCCGTTTAACTGCCCTGGTATTCGTGCGGCCCCGACCGTGCTCTGAAATTCTAAATTTGGCCCTGACACCGAAAAAGTTTGGGAACCACTGATCTAAGTTGTCTTATTTCTCTGCTCCATTTGCCTTAGTCGTAAGCTGGCGTTAGCCCCGCGTATGAAGAGTAAAGAAGGCAGGAGATTTATCAGCAAACGCAGACGTAGGAGTTTGTTTTCGTATCATTAAATCGCGATTCGGGATGGTATGGAGTCCAGTCCCGCCTTTGATTTGGAAGTGACATCGCAGTGCGATCCAGAGTTGGATCAATTACAATATTTCAGTTCAATTACAATTACAATTACTTTCATGAATGTTTCAATTACATTACAATTACAATTACTCCATGCTAAAAATATCAAATTACAATTACAATTACAATTACTCCTTGCATGCTTCAATTACATTACAATTACAATTACAATTGCTGCTGTTGAACATGTAATTTAATAATCATAAATTCAACCGTGCTCCTTGACAACCGTAGCGTCGTATTTAACAACAATTCAAGTCTAGTTCAGATTGTGTAGTAATAAATGCGTTTATGTGCGTACATAGTATGCTATGTGAGATGTCATTGTGGCGTAATATAAGCGTGTTTTGAATGCTTGGTAATTATGGCTCACGTAATTGGAAATGTAAAATATTATTTACCTAATTTGCTATGGGTTTGGATTAAGGATAGGGTGCAGTATGTCGTTGAAAAAGTATTATAATATATGCACGTGTTGGATTTGCGTCTATAGTATATAATTAACGAAGTAATATTATTTTTATCAAGGGACGTAGGAATTAGGATGAGGAGTGAAAACAAAACCGTGCTTTGTCAGATAAGACGTTATATAATATCCAGTGGTCTGGTTAGTTAGCCAGACGAAATAACGATGCAGCATCGTGATCTGAAATCGTATTGTAGATTGCCAACCCACGGATAGATGCGCAAGATGTGAGTCACGGATGAATGCACCGACAAACGTACTGCAGAGCCGGCTAAAAGCAGCAAACTTTGTAGTCCTAGAGCTGGCGATCCATGCGTCCAAATTTGATGCATCTGGTCTTTATCGTAAGCTATTGATGTACTAATTCCGAAAATACAAAATAAAATCTCGTCAGTGTGCAACTTTGCATTTATTCATAGGTTAAATACCGTAATAAATGATCAAACTGAAATACAAAAGAACAGTTGCATCGACTAGCCTAATACCTATTACTCCAATAACTCACAAGACGTGGGTGCTAATACATACATGCACACACGTCGCGCAATCACAACAACAAGAAGACGAGATCGCTCATGCGTTTAAGGAAACTATTAGAGAGAGAGTGATAGCAGCAAGAGATATTCACACATCCCCCCCAACTCCTAACGAAATCAACGTGCATTGAGTGAGGAGTTCAAAATACCGCGTATAGAGAACGTTCAACCAAATACTCCTATGGCGATAGCGGGAATCAACATAAAATTTGTGCCCCAATAACATAGTCCTTGTGCCATACTGGAGGAGTAACATTTCTGCCAGAGCGCTGGCGTCTCTCATTAGGCGGTGCTGCAACACTAGTGTCGTCGATCGGTACTTCAACTGGTAGATGATCTCCTGCATTCGATTCGGCGGATCGCAGCACGCCAGGGTCTACTTCATTTGACTGCCCATTTCGAGCGGGTGGCGAAACGACTTGAGGAGGCGTAGCTGTGCCGGGAGACGAGACCGTTGGCTGAAGAGATTGGTGCTTCTGGTTCGAGAAGTACGGCTCAATCTTGCGCAGAAATTTCCTGTTACGCAGCGTCAATCTGCCGGAACCGTCCACTTTCACGAGGTACTGGTCATGGTCCCGGCACTGAACCACAGTGCCCGTTCTGTCCCATCGAAGGGGGTAACGACCGTTTTGGTTTTGAATGCGACAGACATCACCTTCAAGAAGCGGTGATAATGGCTTAGTGTTCAACGACAGAGATTCCAGCTGCTTCGCAAATCTGGTACGCAACGTGTGCTCGCGACTCCGCCAGAGGTTTCTCCATAATGGCCTTATATTGCGCTGGGTGAAAACTGGGACCCATGCTTTGATCGGCAGCGCGTCTTTCAAAGTCCTGCCAAATACTATTTCTGCAGGAGAGAGTCCGTTCGCGGGGTCGGGGCAATTGCGAAACTGTAGCAACGCCCGAGTAATTGCATCGGTCCGAATGCTGCCACCCTGCGAAATGTTGCCGAGAAGGAGTCGTTTCATCGATTTCACCGCGGCCTCCGCACGGCCATTTGACCGGGAGTGGTAAGCCGACGAGAGCCTGTGGCGCACCCCCCATTTTCGAAAAAATTCCCGAGTGCTGTGCGCAGCAAATTCGGGTCCCCCGTCACTGCTAAGTTCTTCGGCCACTCCAAACGTGCCGAAGTAACTTCGTAATGCATCTTGGAGTCCGAGGGCTCCAGACGTTTGCCCACCATGCTTCACATGGAATATCGCTGGCCAGTTGCTGAAGCGGTCAACAACGACTAAATAGTGGTGGCCTGCGGCGGTGCAATAATCAGCAGCAACAGCTTGGAAAGGGTAGGTCGGTATGAATGGCTCGGCCGGAGGCATGTATGCTTGACTCGGTGCCATTTTACTGCAGTTGCACAACGTGCTCGTGTACGTGCTATACACTCAGTCATCCCAGGCCAAAATACTGTGGCCTGTGCTCTCTGTGACATGGCAGCAGTCCCTTGGTGTGCCGAGTGTAAGATTTCACAAATAACCCCTCGCAGCGGCGGGGGAACGACGATCCGGTCATTATACATGACAACATCATCTACGATCGAAAGGTTGTCGCGGTACCGCCAATATGATTGTAGTTGAAAAGGCAGTTTGTCCGATTTGTCTGGGAATCCTGAGATGATGTGATTTTTCAACTCACTGAGGATAGGATCGTATGCGGTACTACGCTTTACGTCGTCCCAGGAGACAACTTCAATGGCATTCAATGATGCTCGGGAGGCGGCCACGATGCTGATTTCAATCAGATTGGTGTCCTCATGGGCAGCTACTATACTGTCGCAGTGGTCCAATGGCATGTCCTCCACTGGAGTCAAGGGAGCAGGGTGCCTGGAAAATGCATCAGACGCAGGAATGAGCTTGCCAGGAACATGGACGACACGGAAGCGCCATGACAATGTGCGCTGCTTCAGACGAAAAATCCTTGTGTTGGTAATTTCATCAAGGGAGCGGTCCCCAAAGATTTTTACCAAAGGTTTGTGGTCAGTGCAGATGATGAGATCGTCACATCCTAGGGTGAAGAACTTCGTATCTTCCAATGCCCATGCGATTCCAAGCGCCTCGCCCTCTACAGAACAATAACGTTGTTCGGCGGATCGAAGGAACCTTGAGCCAGCGAGAGTGATTTTCCACCCATGGTCGCAACAGTCGGGAGTCAAGGAAACGCATTTGCAGTGCTTTTGTCGCAACCAGTAGCCAATGCCAGACCTTGACCAGTCCGGGGTCAGGCACGTTCTTCTAGTGGGGTCAAAGATCCGTACTCCATCTTTGATAGCGTTGATGAGCTCCAGCTTGGAGTGCGCGAATGCATCATCAAGTTCGGAAGTCCAGCAAAATGGAGTTTTCGGGCTTAGTAACGGTTTGAATGGTGCCATAATGGTAGAAAGCCGGCCATAATGGGATACCTGGTTGACCAGCCCAAACCATGCACGTATATCTGCTATTTTTGTTGGCCGTGGGAAGCACTGAATTGCCTCTAAATATTTGGGCAGAGGGCGAACATTCTCAGCAGTAATTTCGAAGCCGGCGAACTCGATGTGTCTGCGGCAGAACTGGAACTTGGAGGCGTTTAAGATGATACCTTCACGGCCCATTAATTCTAGATAGTCAATCATTCTCCACCAGTGCGTGGCAAGGTCATCGTCCCAGAGGACCGTGTCGTCCACGCACTTCGTTTTGCGTGGTGTGTCGGCAATGATGCTGTCGTAGCGGTATGCGTACCCGTCGCCACTGGCCAGGTATCCCTGCGGGGCCACTCTATACCGATATCTCCCGAACTCAGTGATGAATGTCAGAAGGTGTCTATCCTCTTCACGCACGGGCACGGAATGGTAACCATTCCAGGCATCCGTGACAGACCTGTAAGTGTTTGGAGGTATCGAGCGTGCTTGTTTGAAAGGAGCCACAACATGGTGTGTTTCTCGAGAGCAGAAGCGGTTCAGCGATTGGAAGTCAACAACTCTCCTCGGGCTGCCATCTGCCTTGCGCACCCATATGGCCCTATGACACCAGGTCGTTGGCGTGTTCGGCTCCACTTTTTCAATCACCCCTAATTTTACGTCCGCCTCCAACTGCTTCTCAATTTCCTCTTTCCAATGAAGTGGAATGGGAGCCGGTGTGTGGACTGCAGTCGGTGTCGCAGACGGATCGATATGAATGGAAATAGGGGGCCCAGTCATGGTTGGTAGTGGGCTGTGTTTGCACTTGTTGAATGTGGATGATGCATACCTCTCAATTAGCCACTGCTTCATTTTATCAACATTCTCCGCACAAGGCTGGAATGGCAGTTGCTGGGGGCGTGGAGGAGGCGTGGACCTCCGTGGGCAGCTACATGTTTGATGCGGGTTACCCTCAAGGGTTGACTCTCGTGTCGCGTGGAGTGCGGCTGCCCCAATTTGAGGAAAATCGGGCCCAATGATGCCCAACTTCTGCATGGCATCTCGACTAAGGTAGAAGAGTTTCGTAGAGTCCGTAATGTATACCATCTCAGCGGTTTCTATGACATCACCAGAAACTGCCGCACCCGAAAGTCGCAGAAACACAGCGCCCAGGATGTGGATACACTCATCATTAGCTGCAACCAAGCGTTTCTTCACCGGGATGAGATGCTGGTCTTTGAAGCCGCATGCTCGAAACA
Source organism: Botryllus schlosseri (assembly GCF_051294905.1). Taxonomy (NCBI): domain Eukaryota; kingdom Metazoa; phylum Chordata; class Ascidiacea; order Stolidobranchia; family Styelidae; genus Botryllus; species Botryllus schlosseri. Next base: position 8,584,762 of record NC_137249.1, on the reverse strand, counting down.
GTTTCAATCCCATCAAGGATGATTGTGCACCAGTGTCTGATATCGCTTTTATCTTCTTGGGCGATATTTTGGGACGCTGGATATTGAACTGGGCATAATCGGCTTGCCGGGTTGAGACCAAAAGATCAATGGTCGGTTGTGCCTTGCAGTCTTTCAGCAACCAACCGTACGTGCCATCGAATATGTGGTGGTCCAATATGACTTCCGAAGCACGAGATGCGACAGTGTTATTGGTACGGTTTGATACTGAAGCGATATCGATACTAGAAGCGGTGCCAGTACTAGGCGTCTCCGATTGTTTGCTTTTTCTCCAGCAGGCTAGACATTGTTTAAACTCGCGCAACCTCGGCTTACCAAACTTCCCGTGCAAGAATTTATACTTCTTCATGACATTGCCACATTTGCTACATTTGACGACTTGAGAGAGATCGGGCGAAGGCGTGCCAGTTAAACTGCTGGCTGCGACGCTAGAGTCATGCTGATTTCTCGTCTGGAAGGAGGTGGCACGGAGCGCCAGTTCCTTGTTTTCAATAATCTGGACAGTTTCGTCTAGCGATTTTGCATCGAGATTTGCAACACCAAGGACTTGCCGCTGAACCTCATCATCAGCCAGGCCGGCGATGACAATATGCTTAACAATTCTATCAGAAAAGTCGTTGACTTGGGTGCAGTCATGCTTGGTACAAGTCATTTGGAATGAGCAAATTCTTGCGGACGATTTAACTTCGGCCAGAAATGCACTAAAGGATTGCCCTTGATCCTGCTGGGCCGAAAATAGAGCAACGGTGCGCATGCTTGTGGCGATTTTGACAACTGCTAGAGATTCAATAGCTTTCAGCATATCACCTTCACTGACCTGATTGAAGTCACCGACTTGCTTGAAGAGGTCATTCGATAAAGTTATCTCACAGCATTGCCAAAGGTGGCTCTTGATCAGATTGTCGGGTATCTCGGTCCCTTTTTTAAAATCGTCCCATTTTCTGAGGAATATTTGCCATTCCTCGGCAGTGGAGCCACGCGAAATGATGGGTCGTTCCATGACAGGGGGTCTCGAACGCGAGACAGGATGACCTGTTGTGTGGATTGTAGCATGGATTCTGAGCTGTGCGGCGGCGCCGGCCGCGTCTTCGGATTCAGTCTCATACTCGCAGTCTTGGATTGGGCAAGAAAGCTTCGGCATTGTTAATCCGTATTAAGTTTGATCATGTGCAACTTTGCATTTATTCATAGGTTAAATACCGTAATAAATGATCAAACTGAAATACAAAAGAACAGTTGCATCGACTAGCCTAATACCTATTACTCCAATAACTCACAAGACGTGGGTGCTAATACATACATGCACACACGTCGCGCAATCACAACAACAAGAAGACGAGATCGCTCATGCGTTTAAGGAAACTATTAGAGAGAGAGTGATAGCAGCAAGAGATATTCACACAGTCAGGGCAATGTAACTGCCCGAAAATAGCCGTTTAAGGCCGACTGTTCTGAAAACTGAGAGCGCTGCAGCAGCATGACCACAACAATTACCAATTACGCCCAGCGATTGTTCAGAACAATGCCGATTCCCAGACTTTCACGACTATTTTGGGGTGGCACCATTGCCTGGAAATATACTTTTATTGCGGAATCAGTGCGACACTAGCTTTCGATTAGGACCATACATATCAAATTTCGACGCTTGGATCGCCAGCTAGGGAATATCAATTCTGCTGCTTTTAGCCGGCTCAGCAGTTCGCTTCTCGGCGTATTCAATCGTGAGTCACGTGTTGCGAATCCATCCGTTGGTTAGTAATCTAAAAATTGTATACAATGGCAGCCGAGGCCTGCATAGTGGTAAAAATAAAAAAAAACTTCACCCGCAAGGGCGCAGTCAAGGGCTTCCGCGAATGGATCCACCAAATTCCTTGTCGACATTTAAAGAGAATGCATTATAAGTCAATTGTTTTATGTTGTGCTTGTCAGGTCTCAATAGCAATTTAATGTAATTGAAATTGTAATTGAGCAAACTTTTTGTCAAATTACAATTACAATTACAATTACACAAAATAAAAATGCTTCAATTACAATTACATTACAATTACATTGAGAAATGTCATTAATTACATTCAATTACAATTACAAATTACAATTGATCCAACTCTGGTGCGATCACAGATATTTGAGTTTAATTATATGTACACTAATATATTCTACATTGTAAACTGCATATAACGGTTCCGCATTGGCATTTTAGCTTCTGTGAATAACTACGTTTTGATCCATTTTCCACGAACTCAGTGTGCACTTTTTGCCTTCTCGAAATTCGGTGCCACGTCACCGATTTCTTCCTATAGTTGGGACTAGAGTGTCACTCCGACACCGCAGTCGGGTGGTAATAATGTGGCTCATGAACATGCTCGACATTTGCTGTTTTGAGGGATTTATATTTAATGGAAACATTTCCTACAAAAATAGTCAACACTTGTTACAAATGTGCTGGATAGGATAAGCATGTTTTAATCTAGTAAGAAATGCTTCGCAGGGTGGGTGAAATCGTCTGGCGGGCCGGATGCGGCCCGCGGGCCGTATGTTTGACACCCCTGATTTAGGGTTATCATACGTTAAGACCGGTAAAGACAGTGGCGTATACATGGTTAGGGAATCGGATTCCCCTTTTCGAAACCATAAAATTTAAGTTGTCGCGCCGGCGACTAATATCACTCGCGAATTCGACGTACCCGCCTCCAAATCTTGGCGCACATGACGAATCCTATGCAGTTCAATCCTAGCTAAAAGACTGTATATTTCCACCCGTGTACTTTACCTGATATACGGGTGCGAATATACAGTATACACCCATCGCACACGATACCGAAACCTACTTCAGACTTATACCACGATATAAGTAGCCTACAACATTTTAATCTAAATTATGCATGCACGTAGGCACGTAGGATTTATCACCACGATATAAGTCTGAGTAAGGTTCCGTTTTCCTGTATCATCCTTTTCGGCCCTTTGGGTATGAATACACCCTCTATTCGATAAGAGTGTGGGTTCAAATTAGTGCTTCCATGACGCCACTAATTTTCAATTATGACGTAACAGCTGATTAACATGTATGGCTCTTTGGGAGTTCAAATGGAAAATATAGACGTAATATGGCTCTTCGGACGGAAAAGGTTCCCGACCCCTGCTACAGTCTTTATATTGCTATCAAATGATATCAATATATATCTAGATAGGCTGTACGGATGCCTCATACATGTACAATTGTACATTGTGCAGGTAGATATATAGATAGCCATTAGGCATGTATAGCCGACCAACCAACCACTGCCAGACTTTCGGCACATTTCGGAAAATTTAGCCAGCATTCGACCAGAAATATTTGAAGGTAAGCATAATTATATGAGATATCCTCCTTAACAGCGTAGCTGGAAATAGGCCTACTGCTTGAAATTTGGTGAGCTCATGACTAAAAAACCTCATCACCTCGGCTCCACCCGGTTTTAATTAGGGCAGCATTTTGCCCCATATTGGTGTTAGCAGTTAGGCCCCCATATGGTGATCACCGTAACTTCGCTTCCCACCTGACCCCTGACCCCCGTCTTACGGCTGTCAGCACATGACAATGACTTTATATTATCCTTTCAATTACAAATTATTTTCCATGGTGCTGCGCGTTTTCATGCGACGGATAACGGGTAACGACAATTTATTGCATCATTACGTATTGTTCAATTTTCGCCTTTCTGTTTAACATCTAGCCAGATAGCTAATGCCATTATCATGGACATATATGATGTCTCTTGCATTTAAACTAGCATTTCCGATCGATCAACGTGGATGTATTGATGGACTGCGATTTTATACCCGCCTATCAGTTAATAATACGGAATTAATCTTGTATATCGCAGTTGTATACTGCGTATCATGGACGCGCATAAATTGGTCTGACGAACACGGATTTGGAAATGCATTAAAAATATAATCAATTCAACCCCAAGGTGATATTAAGTGATTTACATTTTCAAACTTCTTAACCGATCGATTGTTCACTGAGAACCGTGAGCTTGTATCTCTGAAATGAGAAGGCTCCATCTTGGCCATCTTGTGTGTAGATGGGAGACAATGGCACTCGAAGTGTATTGTTCATGTCTCGGGTATAGGTGGGTTACCGGACAATCCATTGTCGATTCAAAATTACTCGTTCATTCATTTGTTAATTAGCCTACGCTAAATTATTATCTGACTTCATACTTCCTTGTTTTAGCGCCCAGTCATTTCAACTGAAAACAGACTGGGCTTGAGATTGGTGGAACCCGATGTGACATATTGCTTTCGCCGACGATGATCTATGGATTTGAGTACCACAAGCATCTGATTAGTTCAAAGGAAAAAATCTTCATTCTTGTAAAACAAGATTATCTCACAACTTCAGGATAAGAAAGCCATTGATGAAATTTTGATATATGCACTCTGTACATATGTTACCCTATTATACACATACCCTTATTCGCCGATCCTCAGCATGTCAGTGTTCAATGAATCTCATCACGTCTTTGTGTGACTATTATCTCGAACTTTTGAGACGAAGCACGAGTAAACAAAGTCCTACGGCGCCTAACAAAAGGTATCGGTTACCAAGATACTGAAGGGTTTGTTGTATGAAAGTCGTTGCTGGTGATATCTGTTATTTATTCAATAGGTTGGGAAAGTTGCGGTAGCCAGCAGTCGCATCCGTGTATTTTATGGCGGTATCTAAAAGAAGGTTATAGCGACGTATGGAGTCTGCCTTACTCGCACTATGGATGTCGATAATGCAATTATATCAACAGACTCCCAACGTGCGTCTCTTTCCCCAAAGGAACTGAAAAAGCTCGAAAAGGAGGAAAAGGCCCTCCAAAAAAAGAAAAGAACATGGAAAGTATTTGTCGACTTTCTTCTGCGACACATATCAATCGTAACCACGAAGTTTTCTGCTTGGGAGAAGGACGAATTTGAGGCTTTCAAGGCTGCTTTGGATAAAGCTCAAAAGCTTGATGGCAAAGATACAGAAACAATCGCAAGGACATACAAAAAGCTCAAAGAAAGAGCTGAAATTTTACAAACTAAACGCTACTTTGGGGAGTGCAATCGCATTAGAAAATATATCGACCTTGTTGCCAGGATGAGAGGATTGAACTTGATTGCGCGTGACTTTTACAAATCAATTAAAAAAGGCAAATTAGAGCCGTTAGATAACATAAACAGCCATTTACTGTACTGGAAAGGATTCACAGTATCTTCATTCGATCTAGGCGAAGTCATCCCAAACGGAATTGAAAAAAACCATCCAGGTAACTTACACGATTATATATTTTCGAACACTCTAGATAAGATCGATGACCCACGGATAGTATTTTGAGGTGAAATTCTTAAATTTGATGTACTGACCTCGGTCTATATTTGGGGCATGATATATAGGTATACTTGTATTGTAGACATATATGAATAGGTCTACTTTATTCGTGACATGTGACGTGTGCTCACTCGACCATGGCAAGCTCCTGAATACCGATTCCCTACTTAGGTACGATGATAAGTATTCTTCTAATTATAATAAGCACTTGTTTGCTGAGTCAATAGTACGCGTTCAATGTTTACCGACAGCGACGAAATACATGATATGGATTTGTCTCGTGAGGACTCTACTTAATCTCGGTCAAAAGTTCCTACAATGCGCAGCTGAACTGACGGAAATACCCCTAGTTTCGACTTCGTTCTATGTCAGCTTCAATTTGACTGCAGACCAAATATTCGTATCAACAAGACTCCAGCAAATTCTTGCAACACACGTTTCAAAAGGTAAGATGGGTTGATGACTCTTCTTGTGCGTTGAACTTGAAAAACGACTTAAGGAAAAATATTTATAGATAGGACAGAGTTAGGAGGCGCAGGCCTATGCACGATTGTGCAAACCCTCTGAAGGTATACTAATTGCCAAATGCGGGTGACCATATTATGGAATCGTGAAAGGAGGTCACTTTTTCAAAATTTTCAAATTTAGAATACCGGTGGAAAATTCTGAAAAAATGGTAAATTTTTTCCACTTCGTGGTCGGTTGACAGAAAAAATCGTCGACTTTCGCTCAGCTCCCGAAATACCCACCTGAGCGTTGGTTCAGTGCTATTTTATGGTATCTCGGTCGAATGTTGCCCTGTGTTTAACCAAAATTCTCAAAAAGAGGACAAAATCTCAAAAAGGAGTTCATTTAGACGTCATCGGAGGACATTTTCAAAACCCGAAAAAGGAGGACAAATCCTCCTAAAGGAGAACGTATGGTAACCCTACTATTACATCAGTGAAATACTAGAGTAAAATTGTAGAGCAAGTAAATATATTTGATAAGCATGACATCACACGTCTCTGGTTGTTCATACTCCAAAGTGTCTCGAATATTACGTTACATCCATTATGAGCTGACTGAAACACCAGCTTGCAGTTCGTCTGGTTAGTAGGCAGTGGTATAACTCGCTCAGAGCAACTATAACTGATTAAAATGGGCTTATTACCATTGTTTTTAGCGACTGGTATCCAGGCGTCTGGAAGTTTTGGAGAAGCTAGAAGCTTAAACTTTAGTGGGCTTGCATCTACGTATGACAAGTCGAGATCTTTGATGAGCAGCGCTGGTACGAAAGTTGCTTCTGAGTCGTTACCGGGGGAATCTGATCACCTAACCTTCATACTCCCCGAGGAGCCACCAAAGGATAAGAAAAAGAAAAAGAAAAAGAAAGGAAAAGGAAAGGGCAAAAAGGGTGGCAAGAAAAAGAAGAAGAAGAAGTGAATAAACGCTGTTGGGATTAATTTTCTTATTTTTTAATCCATTGCACTTAATTGTAGCTTCATTGTCTTGAAGCCAGACAGAAAGCTGCCTGCAAAGTTTGTGATACATTTACCGCATCATAGGCCTATAAACCTTGGTTTATGTGTGGATATTAATTTCATGATAGAGTAAACAACGTCTCATGCTGCCATTGCCAAGCACTGTTCCGAAGATTATCCAAATGAAATTATTCTATACATACACTTTATTTTCGAAAAAGTCAATTTATAAATAAAATCAATATACGTATATATATACGTTGAAGGGGTTCTGCAGAGTTCAAGACCCGCGCATTAGCTGCAGTTGGTGATCACTCTCACGCCGCACTGCTTACTACAGACAACTCTGCGTTGGTGACGGCCTTTATCATGCGTATCAGTTACATTTCGTTTCGTGAAGGCAAAAATATCCCGCATTGATATGTCCAAGCGCTGAATAGTCATGTCCTTGCAACCCTAGCCCCTCGATGCAAATGTGACCCAGAGAGAAAAAAAGTGCGCACCGTGACGAAATGTCTCTTAGTAATCGTTTGCATCTCACGAAAGGAATTAATGTATTCATTTAGTTTGGTCTGGTACGCTGTGGGCACTATACCAATACATTTTGAGTATCAATAACACATGGCAACAATTTTTTTTTCTAAAAAATCGTGATATGTGAGATCGATTTAGGGGCTTTGAATCCGAAAATGGCATCACTTTTGCCGAATTGGTTTTATTTTTGAGATATCGCCTCTTCATGCATATTACATAAAAAATAGTAGGCCATGTTTATGGGTAATATAGCTGAACTCGCGCTGGAGGAGGTGAATACGGGCTTAGATTGGTTTAGAGAGAGAGAGAGAGATGTGGTATTTTTTTCGCCTGCACCATCGAATGTTTTGACGACGGAGTTGCGATACGGCCCCATGAGGTCATCTAGTCTGCGCCCCCGTTTTTTTCTCCTCCATGGCATCCGTGATTGCTGAGCGCCTAGCAGGATAGCTGCGGATACCAATTTTCGAGTCTTTGGTATGACCCGGCCGGGGATCGAACCCACGACCTACCGCTCGAGAAGCCGGACGCATAACCATTACACTATCTCGCTCGGTCAGTGGTTCAGTAGATCAGTGGTTCTCAACATGGGCGATATCGCCCCCCCCCCCAGGGGGCGATTTGGCGGCCTTAGGGGGCGAAAATGACGAAGGGGGCGATAGGGGGGCGAAAATAGCGAAGGGGGCGGATAGGGGGGCGATGACGCGTCAAAACGGCTATATAGGAGTCAAGACGGAGAAATGACCTTTTTTTTCGTCAAATCACGGAAATTTAGTTGCAAAAGTGTAAAATTGGACATCGAGTCGAAGAGTTGACCTTTTTTTTTTAGTCAACCCGCCGATGATTACAGATTGTATACCGATTTTTTGGTTCCCAAAATCTGGGGGGGCGATGATCGGCGTTGAGCTTGAAAAGGGGGCGATGAGTCGAAAAAGGTTGGGAACCACTGGTTTAGATCATCTCCCATCTATAGTACTAACATGTGCGTTGTCGTGCACAGATAAAGCAATAGTTAGTTTTCTTCTGAAAATTATCATTTAGAGACAATTTTTCCGACAGATTACCTCATTTGACCTATAGAAAGAGTCAAATGACACTTATCCCATTGCCGATGAATAGTGGGCTCAAATCTAACACGATTTCCTACGCTTTTTAATATTAGATACTGTTCTTGCTATCATTTTCAGAAATTTCAATTTATGGATGTTTTAAATACGTTTAAAAAATGAGTGATAGCTAGACAGAGAAAGTGTCGTAATGACCTAGATTAGCTTTGCTACATATGTTACGAGAAGACGTTGAACATGAAGCGATTCAATATGTGAAATGTCACCACTAAGTGCACTTGGCAAGGAGTACTTTGGTACGACGTTGGGAGATCGAAATATAGGCCTACGCCGGTCTCCGCTAACGATCCGCCAGCACGGCTGAAACTTCGCGCTTATGGACTCAAAGTAAAGTCAAAATGATGCAACTTGTAATCCTCATAGTTTTGTGCGAGTCAAAGAGCCACCATAATGATTGATATTTTTACTTGAATGAGATGTAAGGTTGGAACTTAATCAAGAAGTCATAGCACTTCCTCAACATTGACTCAGCAGTCGATAACCCACTACCCTGAAATTCCATTTGTAGCTTTACGTCCCTGCCAGATCTGATTTCGAATGATGCTATACGATATGGGATGTAGTGAACGATGAAGATTGCAATAGTATCTGCTGTAGAAAATGCATTAACGCCTACTCCTCAACATTATTACGAATACAGAGTGAACCAACGCCTTTTACTCGAGATCAGCTAAACAACGGAGGTCTTGACTTGCGTTGAGACGACAAAAAAGAAACTATAGGGATGGCGCGGAAGTGATGTTCACGAAGGTTCTTGGATCAAAGATAAACATGAGCATAAAAGTTCAGTATCATCCCTTTCCCCGAAAACCCGAGAAATATGAGTAAGGAACGAGGTGGAAGGTTTCTCATAGAAATCAAATAAATGGAGGAGGAATATCAAGATAGCTGGGATGCTCACATTATGACTGATTACTGCCAGCTGTCTATTGCGAATCTGTCTTCATCAAAATGGTATAAGAGGACTTTCTGGCAGATGACTTCAAGCTAATTTGAATTGCATGTAAGAACTTCACTAAAGCATATTGATTTATTTCTACGAGAAGATTTGAATGCTCATTGGTAAACAAAAATATTTATTGTTTGTTTATTTCGTCTGTGTTTACAAATTGGCGCGTTTTTATAGGTTCAGGCATACTTGGTTTGCTATTACCGAATTACTACTTCAAGCACATTTATCGATATATATCGGAAGCTTATTGTCCCAAATTACAATAGGATAATACGATGAAAATACGAATAAACGGGGCATTTTTGTGTTTGTTATGTGAAAAATAATAGATTTATGCAGCACGGTCTCGTTCCGCCGATCTAATTGTGTTTTACATTTCTCCCATTCTCGTGGTTTCAGTACAGACGAACCTACTAAAACATTTAATATAGGCTGTTAGGATAAAATGCAACCAAGTTTGAATAACATAAAAAATATATAAAATAAAAACGTCCGAATTCGGTGATATCTTGAATAATAGAGCCAATCTACAGAAACCAATCCCATTTTCGAGCTCAGCGCCCCCGATTTACAATATTATCGATCTCACCTATACCATGAAGAAATTTTTTTGTTGTCCAATGTAATCTTTACCGGGGGGGGGGGGGCACGAAATAACAAAATGCTGCAGCAATAAAAATTAATATCAACCGGCTTGCTCCAAGCTAAACCGCGAGATCCTGGGTATAGTCTCGATCGTGTGATGCGAACGTATCTATAGGGATGGATAATTAGTAGGGAATGTTTTTGTTGGAGTCAAATCCGTGGAAAGTTGCATTTATTTTTCACAAAAGTTTCAGTAAAAAGTTGCATTTACTTTTCACAAAAGTTGCACTAAAAAAGTAGCACTTATGGACAAGTTCCTTGAAATTATTAAGGGATGAGATACTCGAATCGATTCGTATGCAAGGCACTGTAGCAAAATTCAGTGCTGGCGACCTGACAAAATTGACCCAGTGAAAATATAATTTTCGGCGGTCCAGTCTAAATGTACGTCAAACCAGAGAGGACCTCAAATTTAAACGACAGTGAAATAATCAAGCTATCTATTTACATATAGTGCCAACTATTTTCAGTAAAAAGTTAGTTGCCTGAAAAACCGAAAACAGTTGCAAAAAATTGTCTGAAAAATCGAAAAAAGTTGCAAAAAGTTGCACGAAAAATCGAAATAGCTGCAAAAAGTTGCATGAAAAAAGACGGAGAAAATTTGCAAAAATTTGCAATATAAGCTTCCTCCAAACAGCTTAAAACACCATACTATACATAACTTCTGAGTATTTACGAAGCGGCCGTAAGCTGTACAAAAAGTTGCAAAAACTTGCCCTAATAATTTGTAATTACGTGCCTAGTTTCGGTAAAAGTTAATCATCCTATCGGGCCCGAAAACAAGCATTGGGTTGGGGACAAATTGCTGTTACGGTTATGTTTATGACAATATCATATGATCAATCATAGGCGCCGACTTTTCTTTTTGCATGGGGTGGCGGCCGGCGTGTAGCCAGCCAGGGGATGTCGAAACTCCCTCCTTTTGAAACGCAAAACCCCGTCCTTTTGAAATGACCATTCTGACGCTAATATTCAGTTGCAATTCAGCAAGTCGTATTATCAGTATTACGCGGGGCCGCGATCAATTACCGATATTCGTCTGTGCACGCATATCGCATCGCACAATGCGACGCGACGCGATCTCCCGCTGAAATGATTGCGAAATCAGGTCATTGATTGCCGCGCGCTCGGCATTCGTCGCTGGACTGAGCAGTAACAAGGCGCGACAATTCTGGCACACGAACGACAGACAAGAATGATGATTACAAACGCGCGCGGCCAATCAGTAATTACTTTTACCGCCAACCAATGGGTTTTTACTTCGTATTGGGTAGCTCGCATTGCGACAATTGGTTGTTGATTAAAACATCGATTTTGACTGCATTGCAGCGTTTTCCGATTTACGTTCGCAAAACATAATTATGTTAATATTATGGGCACTGGAATAAATTCCACTAGCAGGCACACACAATAAAACACTCTTAAACTTTGCGCTCCGAGAATATTTACCTCAAAAATGGTTCACAAAATATTTTAAACGCGGCTTGCGGCCCTCGTCGATTCAAATAATGCACTTTAATTTGTAGAAGGTGGACGTGTATTTGGTCGTCAAACCGCGATAAAAGATGGTGTTTCTCAGAGCGTGCGATGGAATCTACGTTTCTAACGATGAGGTCGAATTTGTACATCTAATAAGGATCGCTAGTTTGCCGAAATCAGCATCAGTACGCTGTACGAAATACATATTATAGTGATCAATTTTATCGGACTGTACAATCGGCCGGCAAAGTTGCGCTGATAACGAAATTGCAGGCATGCAGCAAAACCTGCAGTAATTACAATTACAGGTTGCGCTAGTCATACCTGAATACCCAGATTCGGCAATGGCAACAAGTACAATGTGCTCAAAGGCGGGACACAAGTTTAGATCAAAAGGATACGTAAATACAAACAATATTACACTCAGAGATTGTTACGGTTTGGCGAAAGTGTTTCTGCGGACGATAGCAGGCCTGCAGGACGACGCGCTAAATCAAACCACCGACGATAGTGCACATGAGATATCGATGACCCATTTCGCATACAAATGATTTTCAATAATTTGCAGTACGCAGCAGCGATAATACGAATTGGTGAATTGGCATTTCAAAAGGACGGGATTTCTAGTAATAAATGAGAAACTCTCAGGCTACGCACCTGCTTATTTTTTAATGCCAACAACACGCAGGTTAATATCAGCCTGGGGCCTATTTCCTACGTAGGCTCCGATCCGCCAGTCGAATTTGATCGTAAAATGGTGCGCTTTTAATTATCCACGTGTTAGTGCCCCAAGGGCAATATGGGCCCATGTCGCGACCTTATCAATAGAGAATACATATCCCAAAGGTTTGAAGTTCGATCCGCGATATGGTTGCGCTCGATGGAGTCCGTCCAGCAATGAAATTTATTAGAACATAGAAGGTTCCCTTTCAAATTAATCGAATAAATTCAGAATTTGCGCCACAGACAATCTCGAGTGCATCAATTTTTGGCAACGTAATTCAACGCCGTGCACTGCCCAATGCGCAGTATTATTAACAAATCAAACACTGACAAGTGACACCGAGGAAATACAAGTGTATGAAGCAGACAAGAATTAGTAGCCTACAGACGATAGCAAACACGAGAAAGCGCGCATCTGATCAGTAATTCCTCAACTTGCGTACAGCACAATGGTGTTGCAAGTCTGACATCGCAACAATTGTTTGCTCATTATAACGACGTTTGAGCTGCATTGTTGCGTTTCCCGATAAAAGTTGGCAAAGCCTTGTTAGAGTAATGAATATGCGCAGTTTGCGCAGGAATGACTTTCAATTCCCGGCATACAAAAACACACTGTCCTATTTCGCGCTCCGGGCCTTAAAATAAAGAGACGATCACGGAACTAACTCAAGAATTGTTTTGTAAACGAATATGGGCGCAAATACAATTTAATTAAGAGGAGAACGTGAATTCGCTCTTCTGGTCGATAGAGCATACGGTGTTTCTCAGCGCAAGCGTGTCGAAATCGTCGTCGTAAACGAGGTTGCACCGATTGTCTGATTACTAGGGATGGTGTGAACCTCTAAAACAGTGGTTCTCAACCTTTTTCACCTCGCGGACCGGTAAAATTTCAAAAAAATGTCTGGCGGACCGGTGAACTTCCAAAATTGAAATGAAGCCAAAATGTCAAGTATGAAACCGTTTTTCGCAGTTATAGGGTGGTGGAGAGTGACATTTAGAGGGTTTTGATCGTATTTGATTATATTAATGATGGCATCCATGTGATTTTATGGTATAGTGAGTCTGCCGAGTCGAGGTAAAATTGCCTTGTCCAGATAAACGTGCTACCGCCGAGAGCCCTTTACAGTCTTTCGCGCCGAAGGCCGTCGGTTTAACCGACCACGCCAGCTCTAATAATATTCTTCTCTTTGAAAATATCGAGATATGAAGCGTATCGGAGTCGAACCAAGCACCTTGTCTTGCTACATTGCTCATTGCCCACTGCCACCAGACGCAGGCTACTCTGGCAACTACCTATACGAATACAATGCGTGCTGCAAGAAAACACATTACAGCAGCTGTACCGGCCATCCGCAAATCCGAGCCGAAAAAGCACTTCGTCAACCCATCCCCAAAGACGCTGGTCTTGGGGTCCCCAAGGGCGATAAGTCAAACTTCCGGGGGCTTCAACCCCAGACCCTACCGTTGGGTGGATGCTTTCACCTGTGCTCGTGAGCACATCCATTCTACTCAGCGTAAGCAGAGAGTTTACGTAGCTTAATCGGGCCAATAGCGAAAATTTTCGATCATTCACGAGTGAAGCAGTTTTCTCGCGGCCAACTTTTTGGCCTATCTTTAGGAGTCCCATGTTAACCTAAGCTTCATTATGTGTTGGTGCGTCGTGGCGTGGTAATGGCTGATGCCAAAATACCTATAAATCATTCCCTTATGTTACCTCACGAAGTCATGTATCAGTTTAAAATTTGATGTTTTATTTATTTTATCAATGAACAAGCCTTCAACATTGCATCTTGAAATTAAAGTATAAAATTCTAATATGCCTGGCGGACCGGCAGGAATGTCGTCGCGGACCGGCACTGGTCCGCGGACCGGCGGTTGAGAACCACTGCTCTAAAAGGTTCAGGTTCGTGTGAACGCGAACCTTTTTGAAATTTTCTGTGTGAACGCGAACGTAAACCTCATGACGTCACGTGACGTCATATTGCTAATTCCAAGCCTATCTTTCAACGGAGTATTAGCCTATATTAATGTACATTTGTACAATTGTACAAGATACCTAGCGACGACTCGTGCCACATAATGCCACAATGCTGAAGTACATATTGGCGTTTTAAATGTCGCCAAATGTTTAAACTGAGGCAATCAAATGATATAATAATCCCATAAATTCAATATCTTCGTCGCTTTGCCGACAATTTCGACGAGGACTAGCCAGGGAATATAAGCTTACGCCCTAACGGTCTAGGCCAGACCGTGCAATGTCGTCGTCGTCTGAGTATTGTTACATTGATATTGAGCAGAGTGTACAACAGGTGTCTATACTTGCCCCCGATATTGCCCCATTAACAAGTTATACAGCAGTAGCCTACACCACAATCGCACGGATTTGGTTTCAATGATACATTAATTAACATATTAAGTAAAGATTGACCCCGTACGCCTGCTTGATTTTTTACATCAGAGAACAATATCAATCTGATTGATTGGTTGAATAATCATCATTCGCTGACTACATGTAGTGTATTTCGCTCGTGATGTTGTGGGATTGCGGGTCAAGCTCACAGCAGAGAGTCATATCTAGCTTTCCGTTTGTAATCACGAACGGAAAGCTAGATATTTCGAGCAAAATTTTGTAACAAAGCAAGTAAAATTTTTGAGATTGCCAAGGTGCATGCTCGTTCATTGTTGATTTTTTATGCTGCCAGCGCTGTGCAGTGTGCATAGAGTGGCCCGCAGTTGAAATGCAATAAATTTGAACCAAAGATGTTATAATGAAGTCAAAATGGGAATATATGAAAAAGGTTCACAGTGCAGAACCTACCAAGGTTCTGTTGTGAACGTGAACCTCGAAAATGTAGAGGTTCACACACAGAACGCGAACGTGAACCTCACGTTCACACCATCCCTACTGATTACTAATCACGGATCAAAATTTGTTGGGGCGTTCTAGGCACTAGTTCGTCGTCGCCAACGAAGCTGCATATTCAATTATTCGCGTGCGTATCGGTTAATGGTAAATAGTTGGCATTTACGCGCTGTCACGGACTCGATAATTGACAGCGCTGATAATTTGAAATCGCAGACGGCGGGCGTTTAATCTTATTGTATGGGGTGGCCGCCACCCGATAAATGCTTCATAGAATGGCTGCGCCACCCCGCCACCCCGTAACTCGGCGCCTATGTGATCAATCATAGGGTTATCACCATATTTTGGAATCGGGAGAGTAGGACTTTCCGGCGCAACTCTCGAAATACAGTTTTTCTTTGGTTGACTAAACTAAAGATCGTCGCTTACGTTCGAACAACGAATTCGAATTTCCTGTTTAGCGTCATTTATGCCCATTTTCACTCGAGTCTGTCCATCATCTTAGCTCTAAAAGCTGTAAAGGAGGACGAATTGCCAAACAAGAGGACATTTAGGGGTCCTCGGAGGACATTTTCAAAAACCTGAAAAAGGAGGACGCATGGTAACCCTAATCCATCATTATAACGAAGAAAAGGAACAGGATTGTTGTTAAGTAGCCTATAGCTGGTCGAATAAGCTGGAAGTCCTATTGTTACCGAAGAATCGATACTCACCGTTAATACTGCATTGTTTTAGCGCCCGGAGGTTGCCAGTGTGAATTTTCATCACTGGTGGCGATTTCGTGGGACTATCAACAGATTTGAATTAACATTTCGGAACATTTTCGCGCTCAATTAAGATCGGTTTTAATAAATTAATAGCATGGGTGGTCACTGGTCATTTGTCATGGTCATCTTTGACATTAATGAAAACTCAAGTTATATTTTAACCAGGGCCGTAACAGCACTTCGTCAGGCCCCCCCAAAAAAACTTTTGTCTTGGGCCCCCCATAGAGTTATAGACCGAACTTCTGGAGGGCTTCGCCCCCCAGACCCCCCCTCCGGCGATACACTGTTTACCACTATTCATCATACTCATTGGGAGTTTATTTAGTGAATCAGCTTTTGTGGCATAAGCGCGCAATGCGCGGAAAATTTCTAGAATTCATGATTTCATCGGTCAGTATGATCGGGAATTGCATATTTGTTATCAATTTTTATCTTCTCTCTGCTGACGTAATCAGATTTGCCGGTAGAGCTGAGTGAGGTGTGTTTGAAAAGGTAGGACCACTCAATAATAATTAAACATTTTCGGGCGTATACCCGTTGGCAGGAACGAAACAGCACCTCGTCAGGCCCCCATCACGTCGTTCTCGTTTGTCACGAAATTATCTGTACTGTATTGTGAGCCAGCGCGAAAATTTTCGATAATTTATGATAAAATCGGTCAATCAGATCGGCGATTGTATATATATTATGCTATCAATTTATTGTCCTCTCAAGTCACGTAATTAGATTTACCGGCAGAGCTGAGTGAAGTGTCTTGAAAACGGGAGGGCCCGTAAATATTGATTAAACATCTTCGGGCGGGCGGACCCGTTGATATGACTTCGTTACATGATGTTATTTCGTGACTTCCAGTCTGCTATATCAAAAAATATAGAATCGCCCAAACGTAGGCTTCTAAACTAAGAGACGCACACGATTTCAAATTGGTATTTCTTCACTGACATAAAATTTTTTCCAGCGGGATGGTATTTGTCTTGTGAGGTTCAGATTGCAAAGACAGGAACATTCGGCGTCAGTCATTCAGGCACCTATGGACAATTAAGCCTATGTGTATTTTGTATAGCCTATATAACGAAGTCTTCGGTCTGCATAAGGGCATAGACCTTTTCGGCCAAGCTTTTATCGCTGCCGATCGTTCTGGCACACTTCTTGGAGTCGCATGTTATATGGCCTAAAACTTGATTGTATGTCTTGGTGGGTCGTGGCGCGGTAATGGCCCAATACCCAATAATATAGAAAAGTCGCTACTTGAATTCGTGCGCAGCGCGAAAAAATTTTGAAAAGTTTGCATAAATTTTCAAAAAATACTCTATCATTTATGCTAATTCACGAAATAATTTTGGGCCCCCTTCGAGCTTGCCCCCCCCCCAATTGGGGGTTTTGGGTGCGGCAGTTACGATGCTGATTTTAACAAGCACGAAGGGCTCGATGAATGCTTGGACTGAGCTTGTGCAGTTCGATGTCATATTACAGGTTCAGAACTACTAATTTGACGTTTTTGGTTAGTCGTTAGATCTGACATTAAGACGGTTAAAGGGATTGTCCGTCCGTTGTTACTATCTCCCAGTTTCACCAAATCTCCGAATACGTTATGAGATCAGCGAAGAATGCAAGTATGGTATTAAGGGATATTTATATATCCTGGTGAAAATTATATAAACCCAAAGCAGTCTATTCTTCCGTGTATTTTTTCGAAACGTGGTTTTCTACTGTCTTGAATAACCTTGGCATGTCACGGAAGGTCATATACGTATACTTAAGAAGAACACTGGGAACATTACCGTGGATGCGATAGCCCAGGGGTGGGCAATTATTTTCCTCCGCGGGCCAAATGAGAAGTAGAAAATACGTTGGCGGTCCGAGTGAAAATTTTTAGCTATATTCCCCTGCGTATTTTAATTTTATTTCTAAATTACATTGTTAATAAATGCTGCTCTTCGAATGTGTTGATGTTAGGTAATGAGAAATTACCGGTTAATTAAAAAAATATCAATTTTCCGTCATGATTCGAAACCAGGTTAAACATGACACATTTTTAACTCTCTGCAAACCCCTATCCACGTTCTTATATTAAGACTCTAAAACAGTGGTTCTCAAACTTTCTCTGGCACGCCTCCCTTTATGACAGTGCAAAATTTCGCGCCCCGTTATCCTGCTATCAAAAAATATTAAAAAGTGCATCCAGAATGCTATCAATGCGAACGGATAGATTGATGGGATGGACGGTTATGGATGTTGATGAGAGCATTCTGAAATATAAAAGTCGGACAATACACAGAGCAATAACTATATGATAGAGGTAAATCGCAGAGAGCGAAAAAACAATTTTCAATAGACTTCGGCTTCGCTCTCCCTTCTCCCCTTCTGATGCTTTCACGCCCACCCCCCACCCCCCACCCCCAGTTGGAGAACCACTGCACCGATATGTATATGCAATAGTACAAAGCTTATTTTCTTGGTCGCTGCTTTTCGAACAGTGTGCAGCCTAAATAGCCTTACTGTTGAGCGAAACTTGCAGTTTTTCTGGACTTCGCCCTTCCTTGACCGAGTGTTTTGTGTTTTTGTCATAAGACCGACTTTAGTTAAAATCCTCAATCTCGGCGACATGCTCGGCAAAAACTAAAAGTACGGGTTTACCCCTGACTCCAGTATATAATATTTAGAGCTCTGAAGTCTCAACCTTAGTTGAATTTCAGTTTTCGGCTTTCTTTTTTTTTGGCTTGCCCGTTACTCCTTCATGGGTGATCGATATGATGAGTCATATAGTAATCGCCAGCACTAATTGAATTGAATTACGAATTAGGGATTTGGAAACGTATCACGTAACAATTTGAAGCACACACCGTATAATGCGTAATGTGACAATGGCAACAAAGAAGGTTTGAACTAAACCACATGGAAAATGTGATTTCTTGTGACTTTAATTTCTACTCATATTTTGCTACATTGCCTTTATTTTGAAACTGGATTACGCATGCGAGGTTCGTAACTTCGTAGGCAGCGTAATCGTGGCGTATTAATGAACAGGCTTCAAAGTAAACGAATTTCATGTTCAGTTGATATAACCTATGGTTTTAGTCATTCAAAAAGCAAGTTTTATGTTTTGAATTCCAAGAAACCTTTCGCGGGCCGCACAGAATAGCTTCGCTGGCCGCACTTTGCCCAGGCCTGCAGTATAGCCTATATTTCTTTTAAGCGTTATCCTGATATACAATATACAAGAATCACTAAATTCGGAGTCCACCAACGCTCAACCGACCACGGTGAAAGTTCTGTTGTAGTCAGACCTCAGACGAGCACAAATGAACCGAATGCATGACAGTGACGCCAAGTTTCATCACCGAAGTTTATTAGTGCAGGACGCAGGGGTTCGGACGGACTTGTTCACTCAAAATTGCACTTGTCTGTAGCGCAGGGGTAGGAAGGCTTTTGAATTTGCGAGAATTCGTTAATCTCTCGGGTGATATCGTAAAACTAATTATGTAAAGCCAAGATCCAGCCGCCACTCTGCCAGCAGCAAATAAACAGACACTGGGCCTTTCAACTGTAGCATCAATCAACCGTGACAAATCCCAACTGGTAACTTTGACGTAACAAAGGACGCGTTATTCCGATGCATCGCCATCATGAACTGACACTGACATAGGCAGGTTCACCCTCGCCAAACCAATTGACCATTACCTTCCATTGTCTCAGAATATTCGAAGCCTTCGGAAAGAGTAATTCCGATTTCTTCAATTACAATTCATAATGAAGCGAATGGCGCGGCGACAGAAAAGATTCAGGTAATTGTGGCACAGCAAGGCGATAATGTACCGGTACCTATGATAATTTTCAATAAACGCTACCCTGGTCCAGTTGTTGTCGAGTTGTATATCCTTGCGCTGATGGTTTCATTTAGGAAGACTACTATATATATAACTACTTCCCCCAGTTTTCGAAGCCACGGTGACTGTATTTTGTCTACATTTTGAATTTCATCGACAGATAAGTAGCATGCAAATATATTTGCGATTATTATGACATAAATCACTGATATTTATAGCTCAGACTCCTCAACTTCCAACGGCGTATGGAATATATTAGAACAATATAATGATCGTGTACGTATAATAGTGACGGAGATCCATATAAATTTTTTTAGTGTTATAGGCGGTCCAGTCAGCGGGATAAATATATTCATGTATTAGTCTCCCTCCAATAAATTTCTGATTTTTATTCACACGCTGCCAAATCGGAACGGCCAAGCCCGTGTGACTTCGTCAGCGTGATATTTAACGATCTAATATAAAATAATTCGTCCCATCTTCTCTATACCAGCGAACTGTGTATTAGTTCAATTACAGTTGGTACGCCTTTCTTGTACGACCAATACATAATATATTGCACAGAACTGAGAAGTGGCTAGAAGAGGAATCGGCATGTGTTGATCAGCAACAGTCCAAAAAAGCTAAAACATCAATTCCGTCGGCGTGCCTCGTTATAAAGTGTGCTGAAGTCACAAACTTTTTTAAAATTTTCGGTAAGTTGTTGTTGCTTGTGGTATTTTCATGGTGCTTTTCGATTGCAATAGTCATCTACATCTACAATATGCCGATATTCTTTAATTGTGATTCCGTAATACCGACTTGTAGGTGTAGCACGGCCCACTTCTAGGCTTTTGTAAGACAAACTCGGATGACGAAGAGGATTCGGTAATACAAAATTTTTTACAAGCTTTTTTACATTATATTCACGCGCATTCCAATTACTACCTCCCGTCGCATCACAATAAGCCATCAAGACTGCAATCAGTACGATCATAACATGCTTTCCAGACGAGCCCGTCGTCCAAGACTTTCTCGCCCACGACATCTGCCAGCGAATTTCCGATAAGTACCTTATAGCCATGACTTTCGCTTATTTCAAACGCGCCCATCTGTCGCTCGACGAATACACGGTGTACAACTTCTTCCTGGCATTGTAAGTCTCATCAGTCCTTCGTGCAGTTTCGCGAATACGACATTGACGGCCTCGATCGCAATAACAGATATCTGGCGAATGACATGGAGGAAGACGACGAAAATTTCCGTTACGAGATATTTCCTTGGGTGCTGGGAAGGAAATGGAGAGACAAGTTTCCGAAATTTCTCACCGACAGAGACGTGTTATGGAGGCGGATGAACTACCGCGCCGCCGTCAGCTGCAAATGTTGTCAAGAGGTGAGATAACAGATATACAATTCCGGGGCGGTTTATGGCCATTTTGAAAAATTATGCCGTTGTGTTGAAGATCATCGAAGTGCGACCCCGTCACTTCGTTTGGAAGCGGGAAAGATCGGAAAG
The DNA here is from genome assembly GCF_051294905.1 of Botryllus schlosseri. Lineage (NCBI taxonomy): Eukaryota > Metazoa > Chordata > Ascidiacea > Stolidobranchia > Styelidae > Botryllus > Botryllus schlosseri. The sequence goes on along the minus strand of NC_137249.1, from coordinate 8,563,493 downwards.
CCACGGGGGTGCCGTGAGGAGTCACATAAAATCCCACGCAGAAAGAGAACCTTTTCCTAGAGGCCCTGGCAGATCTCCGATACCGTGCAAGAGTTGCTATCCCATGTCCGTGAGCAGCGGGTAAGCTATCGATATCTCAATTCTAAAAGCGAGGCCAGCTTACAAAGGCTTTTTCCCGGCCGCTATTGAGAGAGAGAGAGATATGATATTCTTTCTCGCCTGCACCATCGAGATGCTTTGGCGACGGAGTTGCGATACGGCCCCATGAGGTCATCTATTCTGCGCCCCCTTTTTTTTTTCTCCTCCATGCTATCCGTGATTGCTGAGCGCCTAGCAGGATAGCTGCGGATACCATTTGTCGAGTCTTTGGTATGACCCGACCGGGGATCGAACCTACGACCTACCGCTCGAGAAGCCGGACGCATAACCATTACACTATCTCGCTTACACTATCTCGATAAACAATTTTCGGATTCACTTCGTTGGGCGAACTGAGATGATCAGTTACGAAGTACTTCTATTTTTTTCGTAGTGCTGGAACCTTTTATACTCCAGTGGTTATGATTTTAGATAACTTCTACTTCACAGTTTAAAAGTGGGCCCGCTTACTGCGAAATCGTTAATTCTACTTGTACTTGAGACTTTGAAATTTGCGACGTTACTTCTATTTGAGTGCCAGCGATGACTACTTTGACCACCTCTGGACGGACACTTACATTTTGTCGTTTGCGATTACCTAAAGCACAATAAAAAATTCACGTCTCCACAGGTACGCTTCGGGAGTTGAGAGTGACCCCAGTGATTCTTCGACGATCGACTGTAACGACAGTTTTGAGGTATTTCAATATTCCTTCTGTTGGCTTTTAGACGAGATTTAACCGAAACCACTAGCCCACAAGGGATGCGTATTCATCTCTGATGTCCGTGTTTGTTAGATTACTCCTTGTGCGCAGTCGCCGAATGAAATCGATATGGCAGAAGCGAAGGCCGAAGAGAGTTCCTACGACGAGAAAAGCGATCCCTTTTCTGACGATAGCATATCGATGGAAGGTAGGTTGCATTTGCTTGAATGTTGTTGGGTGTGTTTTGTGTACTGCACATTGCATTCAAGTGCAGTGTTACCCTAAACAGTTTCCGAACAGAAGTCTTCCATATCTGCATAGTTTTACTTATTAGGATGCTTTTGTGGTTCATCACAAGAACTGTGCGTTTTATCCCCTTCTTGTCCAGAAAAGGAAACACAGGGCTACTCAATTAGAAAGATCAGTAACTCATTTGACACGCTACATATTCAGAAAAAGAATGATTCAGTGATCAATCCAGTGATTTGATTGTGATGGCACGACGTGAAAGTCCCAAAAATTATGGGTAAATAACTAAATACCCCTTCCCCCTGCACTCCACGCTTGTGCTTAATTTTTTAACTAACATTGTTGTTGGCAGAGCTATGGTGGTCTCTTTCGTGAAATCGCATGAATGTGAAATTGGGAATCTCCAAAATCGTTGCGAGCGAAGCGACGCCGGGCGAAGAGGAAGGCTGCCGATTAAAGCATTTTGATCTTTACCGTTTTGTTATTTCTTAGATGGAATGTATTTATGAATTGTGTTGGAGACATTTGTACGAAGAATGTTTGTTACATATATTTTGGACTGTTCGAAACTATCAAGGCATATTCCGTAAATGCGTTAAATATCGCTAATTGTGACGTCATCACAAAAATTTACCCTCACCCGGAAGCCTTTCTCGAACATTGAAGTTGAAGTCTGGCTATAAGTCACTATGGTGACGGTTATAATGGCCCGAAGGTCAGTAGGACTCCATTGATTATGCCCAATTGGTTATCTCCATGAACCGCCTAGTACTCGCATTGTCGCAGTATAAAGTACACAGACACAGGTTGAACTAATGATGTCACGGAATCGTGATAGAGACATTTATTAAGTAGCTCTTATCACGCAGAAACTTCTATGGGTTCAAACAATACAGTATAGATTCGATTGCTGCCCGATAGGGTAGCCACGAAACAAGGTTGAGTAGAATATATATTATATACCTCTCTCTATGTAGATAAACAATAAACAGACATGCACATGAAATACAGCTTAATGAAATTTTATCATTGATAATCGCGATTTCAAATCCGCGAATCATTACATTCTCAAACCTTCTAAAGAGGTCAAAAAACTGACCCCAAACTATAATAGGCCATCTGCATTTGATGGCATTACAGTCCTTAAACTCCAAGTAAAACTTATCAACAGACTCCATTCTGTAACGACGATACGGGCATCACTTTTACGAAGCGGGAATTCCTATATAATATACTTTTGCTGATCGATGACTTGTAGAATTTAGTCCGATGCGACACAAAATGAAGATTGCTAACGCACGTGGTACAGCTTCCAATCTGTTCGCGCTATACCCTGCGTGCTTCCAGTTGCTTTCAGCAATCATTACCAACCATCCGATCATTGAATTCCGTAGCAATGAAAACGAGCAACACAAGCAGCTACGATTTTCAGACCAGCATGGACAATTCAGAACCGAATATCGCGATTGCATAATCACATAAAATATCCTGAGGTCGATGTGAGATCACACGATGAAAATTGATCATACTTGATAGGCATTCCAACTTTACTTCTAAGTTCATCAAATCATGTTTTCCCTACACATAGTTTCAGATGATTCTTCATGTTGATCAACTTGCGATACATCTTCAGAGACTTTCAAAGCCTATATAAGAATTGATAATGATGTGGTTTGTATTGGTAATATCAACATGACGATCATATTTCAATAATGCAATTGAGAGAAATGTCGCAACCACCAAGTATAGAATTTGCTACACCCACAGGTCCCATGCACTTTTGGCAACGTAAATCGTGATTTTATAGCCCAAATGAATCAAAATAGAGGGGTACGTGTTATATTCCATACATCTGCTTATATAAAACTGTTACCTAATTTTGGAAATGTAATATTCAGTGAAAGATCGGTGTAAAAATTAGTGGTGGAAAACCATGCACCACCAAAGCCGTATTCATCAACTTACCGGTGTCGGTGTCCGGCATCTAACTCACGATCATACTCGGGAACTTCAGATTCATCGCTAACTCGTGAAGAACTTTGGGAAGGAGTGTTGTCGTGAGCGGACCGCTCCACACTCAACTGCCTGTCGTAACTTGGCAGCTCCGGCACGCGCCAATCGTTGGTGGAGTGACGACGACCGACGCCGCGATTCTGACCTATCTGTTCAGAGATACTTTCTAGTTCGGTAGCGGAATTTTGTGACATCTGGCGACGAGTGACTATCGATGTGTTGATGAGAGGAGTGACATCAATCTTGGAATGAGTAAATTCCGTGCCTGGTGTTGATTTCGTAACCGACTTTTCGTCCTGTGCCAATGCATAAGCAGGATTAATGATTGTATAGAATTAAGTGGGTTAATGAATGGATGAATGTCGTGTATAGTGGCACGCAAGATGACTTTTCATGGCACGCTAAATGATTTTACGCACAAAACTCTTTACAAACATGTTTGTCGCAAAAAAAGGAAATGCTTGATGGCGGAAAAAGCTCGAAGGGGACCCAAAATTGTTTCCTAAATCAACATGAAGTATAGTGTTTTGGGGCGGATTTTCTTTTGAAGATTTATTCCTCCGCGCGATTTATTGGAACAGGAATTCTAGGCTTTAATGTGGGTAGTCTTCCCCATGTATAGAGAGATAAAAGGAAAAATATGCATAATATACAGAGATGAAAGCAACCGTATTATAAGAAAACTAATTTCGCACGAGGCCGTTGGGATGCTTTAGTTTAGGGGTGTGCACTGTGTGGTGATTGTTCGAGACACTTGGTTGATTACTGATTACTGTAATTAGTTTACTTCGCTCTGTTCATTCTGTTTGCACCTCAGTTGCTTACGTATGTATGCTTGGAAGTGCATGTCTTAGTTTCGTTTAGATTGTAGCCGAATTTCAGTTAATAAAAACCTAGAAAGCTCTATCAAGCAAATTCGTCTACGCTTTCCTCGAAAGGTCACACACAACACACTGTACACCCTGTGGGTGCGCGACTATAGGAACCGACATTTCAGCGTTATGCATTTCCACGTTAGGAGACACCAGGGCATATAGCGTTTCGGGCAAATGCGAATCCGTGAAGTGCGCTGCCAAAATGATCTTTAGATCCCAAGTGTCAGACCAACCTTAACGTTATACCAAATCGACTTGTATGATACAGGGATTGGCACATATTGCATGATCAAGCCATATAGCCGAAACAAATTTGGTGCGCGTGTCGCTTATTGGGTATGGTACGGAACAAAGTGGAATAAAAACCACCAATGCCATCACAGATGATCGATCTTACCGTTGATAACTTTTTTGGAATAAATTGAAGCAAATATTACGTAGGCCTACATTTCACGATAACTCCAGTGCGGTAGCGACCAAAATTTATACCCTTCGCAACTCGCATATTGAGACTCCACTGGCGTAACCGGTGAGCTGCCAGTAAGATAAGCGACTGGCGGGATTCCTTGATTGAAACGAAATCTACGACAAAACTAAAAATGATCGACACGTCAGTAGGTAATATTTCAACGTTGATATATTTTGGCACGTTGCATACGAAAGGTTGCCGATCCGCCATCCCTGACATATTCCAACTGACGCGGAGTTCGGGAATGCGACTATACGATAAATGGCTTCGAAAACCGTTTTTCATCGAGTCACATATCTGAATTCTTCCTCATATATCTACAACAGTGGTTCTCGACCGGGGGTCCGCGGACCCCTGGGGTTCCCGAAGCATTTTCAGGGGGTCCGCGAAGCCTCAAAATAGTTGATAACCTTTGTATTTTCTAACTCGGAGAATCACTAGGCAGTTTCGCTTCACAACTAGTAAAACTTCAGAGCTCACATCAACAGAAAGATCATATCAGATGAAATATTCCACTATGCAGACTCATTTTAATTCCTATATTGTCAATAGCCTATTGATAGAAACACTTTTCCATTTAGAGATGTTTGTTGGGGATTGTGGGAAAAAGAGTTGGATGAGTAAGGTCAATCACGGTGACTTCGTAATGTTGACAAAATCCATTTTCTCCCGTGATATACATAATAAACATTTTTTTATAATAACTTCAAAATAAGCTGCTACCAGGCTTTACGTTATATGTTCATTAAATAAATTATTTTGTCAACTTTGGTGCCATATTTGTTGCGATCATATCCAAATGTGTCATCGGAAGAGTTACGCGTTATTATTTCATTCGCCACCACCTCACCTACATTTGTGGAAATGGATTCTCGGCACTCGTTCATATCAAATCGAAGGAGCGGATTTTCAAGACACGGCCATGTATTTCACGAAATGCAGTTGCTGTATTTGCTTTGAAGTGATAGAAGCCAGCCCAATTTCTACATGAATAGTATGATGTTATTTTCAAGAAAAGTCATTTTGTTGCTGTTTATCACTAAGCCTAGTTATCATTTGCACGAGGCAGAAGACGATTGCACGATAATTGAGCTAAATTTGAATTGAAAGTTCGTAGGGGTACGCGGGGGTCCGTGACGGTCCGAAAGGGGTCCGCGAAGACAAAAAGGTTGAGAACCACTGATCTAGGACGAGGTCAATGGTGTAGCCAGTGAGGGGCGGCACACTTCACGACTGTCCCCTCCAAATTGTCATTATGACTTCACTTGCTGATTGAATGAAAGCAGTCACATTCCAGTGAATATGCGTATAAAGTATACAGAGCATCTAAAGCCCAAGTATCTAAAATATCCAAATTGAGCCTCAGCTAACTCGGAAATAGTGTTACTTACAGTCATCGTTGCTGTTTCCAAACAACTCAACAAGTGGCAGTGATCGTTTGTAAACTCATTGTCGTTTTCAGGTTTGCCCTGTCAATATGTATCATATAACAGGATTAGGACATCGCAGTTAATGGGCGTACAGTGCTATTCCTGTATTCAGCTAGAGTAGGCCTAAAAATTTATTGCGGCCCGTATCGATTATATTCTATATTCATAATCTCGCAACGAAATCGCGTTCGATGACATGGAAAACACGGACCAAGCGAACCGTTAATAATGCAGAAGCTCTGAAGAGGGAACGCAAGTCGCATAGGGTCTATACCGCAACGGTTCGAGGACTCGAATCCGTGTCGACTAACAATTTTAATGATTTTAGTAGGTTACTAACAGTTGTCTTTTTCGAGTAACTTACTTTGAGTAATTTACACGGTCTTGTCATGCTTTCTTCCCGTGTGGTGCAAAATACAAACAAGTGATACCTATTTTTTTTGTTATTAAACATGAACAACTTTCATCTCACCATCGGATCATTAAAACCTGATTGATCAAATCGTAGCACCCAAAATATTTAGCACAAGCCTACGAATATTCCCGGAAAGCGCAATGGAATGAACATCGTTAGGAGGTACATTACAAATTTTGGTGGCGTGTGTCTGGCAACGTGCGTGCGGCGGCAAACAGAAACATATTTGAACTTTCGCAGTGGTTACGACGTCATAATTAGTGATACTAGAATACTCGGCTCGAAATTGAATCAGTTAGGTACACGATTTTATTCAGCCTTACTCGCATACAGCCAGCTGCTGGAGACAAGGAATTTTATTCAAACGTCCATCGCTACAAAGCTAGACTATACCTCAAGTCACCTCCTTGGTAAATTTCGGCGATTACTGCATCAGGTAGGCTTAATCACTTTATGACTATCATGAAAGTACTTCAATAATTACCTCTTGACAGCTTATGTATTTGCTTTCTCCATTCACGTTCATTTGATTAGGAAACTTTCTGCCAGCTTTTATTCTTGATAATCTTGTTTTCTGAACGGAAACGACATGAGTGTTAGGCGTTGATTAGGCTCAGTAAACACAAAACTAATTGATATATATATATATTGTAGACGACTGAGTTTGGACGCAGGGGACCATAAATCATCATCGTGGAGAGCATGACACTTGCATCTTCGTGGAGCGAAATCATGACAATAGCTTATCAAACTCCGATAAGCATTGTAATGGTTTCGTTGCCTTATCTGTAGGCATTTTATGTATCCTGTTCAGTTCACCGAATAAAATAACAAAGCAGAAATACCGATTTTATTCGCACATATGCACTGCCTTTCAAGAATTATCCTTCTAAAAGGCGGTACAGTTACAGGAATAAACTGTCATGCCATTTGTGCAAACATTGCAGTTATAACTTCGTCAGTCCGTTTACTCGCATCACGAGCACTGGCGCCTGCTGCCTCGGGGTTGCGTACAGCCTTACGAACGAGCAACAGGCCTACTCAATGCAATCCCAAACAACTTCGAATATGCGAAGAACCTTATATCATATTTACATTCGCTATACAGGCTGTAAGGTATATTTAAATACTTAGGTCGTGTTCGGTGGTTTATTGAAAATACTACCGGGTCGCAATATCCAGAATTGGATATGTTGGTTCAATATATAGATTGCAGATATGCAAACTGAACAGTTCAACGTTTCGAATTCGTAGACCGCTGAAACTGATTTGCAGAATCGATTTTCATCAAATAGTGGTGGGCGTTATAGGCTCTGAACTGCAAGCATTATCACCAGGCCTGTTTATTTTTGGATATTGGGTTTTATTTTTGGAGATTCTCCAAAAATAAGATTTGAAAACATCCAAAAATAAGCTTTTTTTGGATGATGTTTTTTCAAGTTTTTTAGTGAAATAAACGAGTAAGAGCAGTGTAAATACTTTTGAAACAACCAGGAAACTCACAAAAACAGCATGTGTGTGAGGGAGGGGGTCTCCGAAACGCCAAAAGTACTTCCACTAACTGGACGGATAAGAGGCGTGGTGACAAGGGTTGAAGAGCCGTCATGGTATGAAATCGTGCGAGTGTGGTACGGGCTGCACCACTAAACATTGTGGCGCAGGCCGAATACCGCCACCTCTACAACAGTCACTTCGTCCACACGATGATGGGACTGAATGGCTCCCTCAGACAGCAACAGAACTTGCTCCAGGAGATGAAAAGTACGTGCCCCTAGTTTGTTGACACCCGTTGGTTGTCAATTAAGAAGTTGACCACTTTGTTGACTGGACACCATACCAAACTCCTCAAGGTTATGAACGAGGAGAGTCCGGCCTGTGCATGTTCGCCATAGGGATGGATGTAATTGATTGTCCTCAACCGCGTGGCCACAGAGATGAGCACCACTGTCACGAAGCTTCAGGGACTTGGTCTTCTGATCGTGGAGCTGCGGGAGGAGCTCCATCGCCTGGTCGAACGCCGTCGAGCTCGGTGCCCAGCTGAGGACTATGGCAATGACACCCACAGCGAGGAAGGTTTTCTGGTCAGAGGGCGCTGGGCTGTCAAATTCAATTGAGGCACGCAGCTTCGTGGAGGATCGGGGTGTGCAGTCCTCGACCTTCTCGAGAACATCGACAAAGAGGAGAAGCAGTCCACGTCCGAGGCAGCCGGGAGCCTAGTTGCATGGCTCATCGACGGCATAAACAAAATTGAAGTTGCTACAATGAAAGGGACCTCTCCTGTCTATACCAAGTGGTGCAACCTTGTGGCCACTAGGTGAGAGGACACAACAAATACTTCTTGCTCTTCTAGATTCTAATAACATAAACAATAGTGATATGTATATATAGGCTACTTTATCTGCAGCTCCAGTGAATTGATCCACAAACACCGGGGTCGGCAGTCGAACAAGTGGACACCCGGGTAGATACAGATTATCGATGATCAAGTCCGATCCATGTCTGTCCGATGCAAAATTGACGTCTCTTTCAAGCGCATTATTGACGAGCGCTTGTCAGGAGCAAAGGCTTTGAAGGTTGAGGAGTTTGGAGAGTTTGAAGCCATCCGACAATTCTTTGGACCGCTATAGGCTCGATGTATCCCACAACTGCGACGGTCGAGGCCGATTTCTCGAAGATCAAATGGGAGAAGGGTCTCAACCGGACGTCTCTCACTGATTTTTATTTGGAGGGCATTCTCCAGGCCAAAGACTTTGTGACGAAAAGTATTGGAAAGTTAGATCAAGATCACTGATGATGTCGATGTGTTAGAGGACATCAATACATGATAATAACATACTTTCGCTAAAGTTTTCTAGTAGTATTAGGGCTAAAAACACATTCATTTCTTATTTTTGGAGATTCTCCAAAAATAAAATTTGAAAACATCCAAAACTAAGCTATTTTTGTTATTTTTGGAGAAATCCAAAAATAAACAGGCCTGATTATCACTGAATGGGAATTGGAGTGGAACTGATATGAGAAATCCACGATCTCATTTGAATTCGCAGATTAGTTGGCAGCATTAAACCACCAGACACTTAAGTTATACCTTCTGACTTCTCCGTTTGTCTGCTCTCTGGTTTTGGCTGTAAATTCTGCTGAAATTTGATACAATCACTGGAACTGGAAGAGCTATTACCAAAACTCCACTCAGTGAGCAAATGCCACCGAATATCATCCCAGGAATGGATGTCGGAACCATATCACCGTACCTGAAAATTGCGTATAATTAGATATTCTCAAATATTATTATTGTCATAGCCACATTTGAGATCGCAAGGTTGACGCGGACCCCATAGAAACAGTACGTTGGTATAATTATCTAGCTAGGGTTACCATATTTTGCGATAGGTTGGCGTGGACCCTTTTTTCAGTCACTGCCGTAGTAATCACGATTTCGCGTCATTCAGGGCATTTTTAGTTGTTCGTGTACAATTGCCGGGCTCTCATAGCTTTAAAGGACGAATTGCCATTTCGTGTCATCACAGGACATTTTCGATTTAGTTTCAAAAGAGGACAAATCCTCCTAAAGGAGGACGTATGGTAACCCGAAATTATCCTAATTACTAATATAATAATTGACAGATGATATGTGTGCCTTCATTCACCCATTCTCTTAGAAATATTGAATGACATGGCGCTATTGAAAAATTCACACTCCTTCAACCAGTAAATAGTGCCAGTCGGAACTCTCGGCAAGAGGCCGACGTGGATGTTAGATTAATAGTTTAGGCGACGTCTCGACGTTAAAATATATTCTTCGCCAATCGGCGCAGTCCGTAGACGGTAATTTCTCCAATTAAGAATATTCCGTTGCGAAATCGCTATGCACAGTCCATATTTACGGCACACGGTATAAGGTTTCTAATCAGGTCAGCCAACAAACATGATGATAGAATAGATGGAATCGATCACCAAGATAGGAACAAGGAAGCAGTCCCAGCTGCTGCAACAGCCACGTCACATCTGAATGACTTTATGCTATAAGTCCAGCTCACGCCGAATTGTACATTAGTACAATTATTGTCGTTGTCCTGTTATCGAGGAGAAATATATTAGATATAATGCAAACATTTGGGAGGTTGCAACTAGGATTTGCGAACTACGAGAACACGAACAAGAGCAATAATCTTATGTCACAATCAATAATTCAATACTGCTAATAATTATTATCATAATAATCAATAACTGGTTATTCGTAGGCTTAATGTAAGCTCATTCAGAACTTATCATCTGTGAACACAGATTTGTATTTTTTATATATTTTAAATCATTAATTTTTTATTGGTGGTTCTCAATGCTCTTCGGGAATATGTCAGAACCGGAGTAATATTGTCGCGAGACGCTCTTGAGAACGTCGAAGTGTATATAGTGGTCGAGATATCAGTAGAATTGGACCGTTTTTTTTCTTGCAGTGTATGCGCAGCGTTCGATATGATGAATGTAGCCAGAGACTAAATTTGGGGTTCAAGCCTTCTGGCTCAGCCTTTGAAGAACCGGGCCAAGTGACTATCTGAATAATAACAACGATATCAAATCAGTTTCTAGATTTCGAGCTCAAATCGGGATGTGATATCAATGGCTGGGGATATATTCGGCGTCGGTCGTTTCAGTTCCTGGACATAGCAATAAAGCATATCAAGGTAAGGTCAGTAAGATCTGCGGATCAGGACTTGAAAATCCGGCCCATAATACCCTGGTCCAAAATGAACACTACATGTTGGCCTAAAGCAGCGGTTCTCAAACTTTTTCGACTCATCGCTCGACATATCTTCATCGCCCGCCCGTAAAAGCTAGAGGTCATCAGTAACGAAGTACTTCTACTTTTCCGCGGTCCTCAAGTACGGTTGTTCTACTCGTGCCACTTACTACTTTTGCGTCAACTGTTTTTTTATGGTGAAATACTAAATTTTGCAAATAGGCTTCTCAATATTGTCAGGTGAAGTGGTTTTCGGATGCACTTCAACGAAGTGTTGCGGCGAAGTTGCGAGACTTCATTAACTTCACTGAAGCAAATTTCCCAGGTTTTATCCTATTCACCTCTGGCGGGATGGAATGGGTCAAGCATTAGGCCGCTTTTCTATCAAAATCAATCGATTAAATATTTAACTGAGCAAAGAACAACCAGTTATTTAAATATATGCTTTAATGAAAGTTCGAACAGTTTCGCCCGTATCATTCCGTTTGTACGTCTCGACACCAAATCGACCCCTTTCTTTCCCCGTCTCTCAAAAATAGCCACCAGGGGGCAATACCGCTTACTCTGGGAATAGCATAATGGCATTTACCCCGATATCAACGCCTCTGTAGCAGTGTTGGGATGACTCGAGTCACCTTTTTCGCATGACTTGACTTGACTCGATTCACTTTGCTATAATTACTTGACTTGACTCGGCGTATCAGAAATGTGGATTGGCTCGTGACTCGGAGCAAAATTCACGAGTCAATTTCAAGTCATCAATTAATCGGTTGCGATAAAAATCACTGTATCTTGCATATGTTCGGATTGTTCGCGAAAGGCTGGTGCGACCAATCATTCAATGATCGTGCGTTTTACTGAACCTCCATTGCTCTCTCACAAATAAATTTACCACAAACGAAGTGATCGAAGCTTACAGCTTACGTTGTCGTAAACTAGTATTAAAGTAATATAATAGTAAATTATCTACCTTAACCAAACTTCTTGTTTTATTGATTTTGAATTCGAATATAGTTTATATACTCCGCAACCATTGGCGCAGGCTCGAATTGTATCATATCAATATGTAAATGGGTAAAGGCCGAAAGGGTACGGTATTGCATATTATCAATTCGTTTCTCTATTCACCATTTTGGTTGGTAACTATAAACTGAGGCTGCGTATATGTGAGCGATACAGCGCCTTCTTATGTGTATATTCAACTCTATATTCGTTCATCGGTTCAAAATCAATGACCACTCAATCTGTATTTCAGACAGCTGGCAAAATGTAATGACGTAATCATGCCTCATACTACGAAAAGGCAACTTGACTTGAATTTTGACTTGACTCGTGACTTGACTTGACTTGACTCGAGTCGCCTCCAAAAATAGAGTGACTTGACTTGACTCGAATCACCTTCGAAAACCGATTGACTTGACTTGACTCGAGTCAAAATGTGCAATGACTCGAAATGACTCGTGACTCGAAAGTAGTGACTTGATCCCAACTCTGCTCTGTGTAGTGACGGTATACAAATGCAATATAGATAATTATAAACATTCCTGTTGCGGTTTCGGGGACATTAAAATGCATTCGCACTGTTGCTAGAAAAGCTAAAGCGCCCGGAATACTCACCCTAAAGTTGTCATTGTGACCACAGTATACCAAAACGCCTTCGGTATGCTGCTAAAATCGGTCTCCTCTTGGCCCTTTTCAACGTAGTACATCACCGTAGCAAAAATGATCAACGCCATCGATAACGTGAAAAGTAAAAAGCCCAGTTCGCTAGCGCAGCTTTTCAGAGTATAACCAATAATGCGAAGTCCCTGTCAACGAGCATTGCAAATCGCATAATAGTAACAAATAACTCCTCGTTGTACCAGCCTTATTTTATACCTGCGAATGTCTGGAGAATTTGAATATTCTAAAAACTCTGAAAACCCGTAACGTCACGAAAGCGCCGCTAACGTCTTCGTTGTTCGTGATGCCCAGTCCAATGTAGTACGGCAAGATGGCCACCACGTCAATAATACTCATGACTGAGCGCATAAATTTGCACCGATTCGGCGCGGCAAACAGACGGAGAATGTATTCAAACGTGAATATCATGACGCACGCCGTGTCCAGGCAAAGAAACACCAATTGGTATTGATGCCCGAAATCCACCCATTCCATCGAACCGGCTGGCACGCCGTAAGGAATGGTCTCCACGATGTTGGCGATTACGGAAACAGCAATGAAAAATCCAGTAACGTAATAGAAGACTAAAGCCGGGGTGCTTGCGTGCGGGTTTTCGAAGGCAGTCCATATGCGTTTTCGCCAAGGAAGTTGCGGCTTGATGATCGCGCCGTCTGCATCTAGCGCGTTACCATCGGCGGGCTTATCATCGATTAGTCTCTCCTGGTTTTCTCGTTTGCGATCCCTGTAATCTTCGTAGCAGCAATCACCTATCATTTCTGGGATTATACCGAAAAAGGACAATTCGTCGTCAATGGCCGATATGCATTCGGTACGGGGAAAGTGCATCTTCCCCGTCCGGTAAAATTGTAAAATATGTCGGAAGATTTCAGCGTCCCGGTCGAAAAAGTATTCGTGCGATTCTTCGTCGTAGAAGTATTCCTTCTCTTCACTTCCCAAGAGCGTGTCGGGAAACTTCTCTAAGGTCTTCTTCCATGTCTGAAACCGCACGCCGCTGAGGTTTAACGTGATTAGCTCCTCGTCCTTTTTTTGTGATGCAATCGGAAAAGGCGGCAACTCCACTGCAGATACCGGAACCCACCCTGTGTGAGATACCACCATTGTACATTACACAGTCAAGCAATAAGTTGTTTAGCCGCGTACGTGCAATATTGATGATAAAATCCGATAAAAAATCAGATAATGGATTGAACACACTTATGTCTCTTATAGCCGGCTTCGTAAAGCTTGGCTTCAATATGACGTAATGTCCTAATTGAATTTAGAGTAACTTCCTTAACTCACTTGACAAATAGAGATGGCGCAAATGGAAATGAAAATTGGAAGGTTCTACACTGTGACCATATTTGTGAAATAACGTAATTTTACAGAATATGTAATTTGGTCGAAATTCCTTAAATTGAAACTTCCGATCACTCTCTACATGACGGTAACAGCAAAAAGGGAATTAAACGCAACATTCAAGGTTAATCTTGCATAGTCTAAATTCATACCGATTATCGGACATTTTGCTGTAAGTATCACACTATTGTGGTTACCGTGGCCCCTTGTGCTGGTTGCGAAATCGGAATAGACGAGAGGGATCTCAAGCCTATATACATTCCCGCGTAGTGGCTGTGGTTGCATTTAAAACGAATAAAATTTTAAACAAACATGGTTAAAATCATGGCCATCGTTTAAAACGTGTTTTTCATTGTTTTTTAGCTATTACGTCACGACTTTTTAATTGTGACGCCACAGTGGATTGACATGGACAACGGACGATGTGAGGAAAATATGACTCCTTTGGCGAATTAGGCCTGTCATAAACGGACCAAAAATATGTTTAACCAGGACTGCGTAATCACTGGTCATGCAGGATTTTACGGTCGACGGTCATCATCATCAGAACATTCATTCCGCACGAATGATCTATATCTACATGCTATAACTGTTGAACCGACGACGATTTCGAGGGTTCCATCCCCTATATATCGTATACGTCGACTCTATCGCTTGCAAATGGTCCGTCAGCTCATACCACATGTTTTTGGACAGCATTTGCACACTTATGGCAAGATAATACAATTTAAAAAAAAACATGTTTTAAGCAAAGTGTTTTAAAACAACATTTGTTTTAAATGCAACCCTAGTAGTGACAGAGTTCCGGGTGAAACCAAAAATATTCTTGTTATTGTAGTGGCATCGTCGTCATATATCTGAACGTCGCAATGAATCTGTCATAATATTGCGTATTATAAAACGATTCTTTCTCTAAGTATTGTTCACATTTACACCATGAGGAAATATCGGAAATGTAGTATTACACAACGTCACCTCACGCACCATCCTCCCTATGCGCAGTAAATCGTTCACTTCAATGCTAGAAGATAACGATTCACCAACTATGGTTACAAAGTGTACTTCATGAACTTTCGTGTCGCGTAGGTAATTGGTGTAGTAATCCGTAGTATACACATTACACACACTGACATTTATCCGACGGCAGTTCCTGTGTAGCCATATCAATTTTAGTGATACAAACATTGTTATACCGTATGACATGTTGATGACGCCACAATGTTTGTAATTCAAAATTTTGCCGCGTAACCGTCATGCGGTCACGACGAGCTAAATGCGTGCCTGCAACGGCCGCATACGTGTCAAACCGACCATGCAGCTCTATCGCATAATGTTGAATGTCCACGACGCCGCGACAACACGTCGACCTTTACGTCAGTATACATTTGCAAATCTTGGAGGTCGCATAAATTTTTTATGAAGATTGACTCAAATGCGCATTTACGTACAGGCCGTAAACCCCGACGCACAGTAAGAGCATGTACTGTTCACATGATTTTCTGAATCGTGGTCTGCTTTATATTGTTTACCAGCCACGAAAACATTTTCCCACATACAGTATTGAATATCACTCTCGCCATCACGAATTCTCGCAGAGGTGGGATTATAACTACTAATGTTACATATCGATCGTTACATGCTTCATTCCCTGCTATTAACGCAAAATGATGGAAATTCATGCGCACCCATGCCCATCTGCCTTGCTGCGTAAATATTCCCATCTTGCAGATGGTGCTTTTCCCAAGAGTGTGGAACTTGGTGAGAGACGAAACACCTAGTCCCCCATTGATCACAATTGAAGTGAGTGGCATTGAAAATCTATACTTACGCTAATGCAAGCTTGAATGAGGTGAATTCTAGGAGTGAAGATTGAAGAAGACTATAATGAGGATCAAAGACACGTATGCCTACACACACAATATGGCACTTCACAGACCCATTAGAACAAACACCCATATTTGATACATATTAAAATACATGAGTATATAAAATACTAATAAAATCAGTCAAAAAATGTTTATTCAATTTTAGATTTCGAATATAATAGGGCAATTAAATCTGAGAACATATTCGATTATTGCAAGGTGATCAACAACAACATACAGGGCTATCAGATGAGCAGTTCAATCACTAGATAGTGAGGCAGCAATACTAAGTATGTATTGCTGTAAATATCATTTGTTGGAAAACGTGGTAATGATTTGCAGATGCTACTATAGGCCCAATATGCAGGTATAGAAGTTGGGGAGTAATGTTTAAAAAAAAATCGAATAACTCTTTCTAAAACATTTATACAATATACATGTGTTGCGCTTCAATGAAAATGTAATTCATCTCATATTCACATCACGCCGATACCATCAACAAATAAAAGGGATATCTTAAAATCATCGATGTCATATCAAAAGATGAGAGATTAGGATTAAGGATAAAGGTGCGACTGACATAAAAATATTGTTTTACCAGCTCGGATTGGACATTTAGTTTTAATCGGCTGACACGCGATCCAATACATTCGACTCAATCTCATCGTCGCAAGCACTTCGACTCTTATGACCTGATCCCACTAATGCGTGGCACCATTCCCAAAAGGCAATAGGTATGCGACTGGCGTGAATATGATCGGTTCCGCATGTAATTTGAGATGTCGTTGCTGTAAGACGTGGCTGTTCGCTATGCGTCGCCACCACAAGTAATGAAATGCCAAGCAGGACATTTGTGAAATTCCACAATATGTATTATATTATCGTTCAGCCATGAGGTGTGAATTTCCATACCACTGAGGGTTTTTTTTTTGGGGGGGTATTCATGGTGTTTGTCGACTACTATGGTCATTTACACCAGGCCGATATTCTTCTTATTTTCCGTAACTGCCGACTTATAGCACGGCCCACCTCTACCCTTTTTGTAAGACACCGCTCCAACACAACGGAGGGTACAACTGGCGTACCCAATTCGCAGATATGTTCTGACAACCACAACATGCATGCAGCATTTTTGTAACACTCGTTAACATAATACCGAAATCAATTTTGAAGGTATTGTATATTGATTGGTATCCAACAAATATCCCTGTACAGTGTACACTTAATTGAAACATGCGTATGTTTGAACGGGTAATTGATTACAACGGCTCGAAATAGGACCGTAATGGTTATAATACTGAATGTTTTGGGGGGTTCACAGCAGCAACGATGGAAAATAGAAGTAAACATGAAAGTAAGATTGGCTGATAAATTAGGATCAAAGCAATGCTACCGTAAATAGAGAGCGTGACTGATACCGTTTGAATAAGCACTTTAAAGAAAAAAATCGATGTGCTTTGTAACCGCAATAGATTGCATTGAAACATTACTCTTTGCAGCGAAGCCATAGTGATGCCGTTCTGCAAAGAGGGGTCATTTACCAATTTTCCGTCCGCTGGAATATTAGTCGTTTGAGGCATCTGTCTCTCAAGAGTGTCTCAAACTCGTCTTATAAGCATATTAAATTATTCATAGATCGCAAATGAACTTCATTTTCATGAACATGAGAAAAGGTCTGTCTGCTCTCGATGTCGATGGAACAACACGATTGTAAGTTGAACAGCAGTATCCGAAGTGGGATATGAAACGGTGAAATCTGGATCGCAATAACAATTTATCATACGTATACCAGTCAGCGTGTTATAAGCGTACTGTACAGTACACATGTACAAAATTTGGAATCTATAAAATTGCAAACATTCAGCTACACAGATGGAGCACACGCAAAATATATTTTATGGCCTGTATAAAGCCGTCTGTAGTGATACTGACGGACAAATATAGTGCATGATGCTGCAACCAATAAATTTGGTTTAAAACTACATCCAATAGGACCAATAGTTGATTTTAAAACTATCCGAAATTCGATAAATCATTGAATTTTCAGTCATCGCAACTTTAATGACATCGTACTAGAACACTCAATTCCGAGTTGAATACTCGAATCACAAGGTACTTGATAATGAAGTGAATATGTGTTATTAGTTCTGTTACACTTTGAACTGTTTGATTAGCTCAGTGAGCATTCGTAAGAAAATCCAAGCCGACGGACATGCTGGTGAACTTCTAGCAAACGGACGTATCTCTGACGGAAACGGCTGACTGTAGCAGGAAACATAATAGGAACAAAAACCTCAGCTTCATAATACATCCCTATCTGAAAGTCGATGTACCCGTGGCACAAAAAATACACAATTCAAGGACTATGTATTCGTCAAAAATAATTTGCACTTACCTATTGCAGCAGCCTGCGCGAAGGGAAGCCAACCAGCAACCGCGTTGCTCATCGTAGAAAATAACGCAACCCTGACGTACGTTATCGTAAACTGTCACAAACGAATAGTTTTACTCTGATATTTCAGCTCTCTGGTACACGCATAAAGACAAAAATAATTATCGCACTAACTCTGTCGGCTAAATCGAATAGGTGCATTCAATACAACAAATACATCATGCTCAAGTGATCACGAATGCCGCACTTATATACGCAAGCACGCAGCGTACGGCTATTCGTACGTGGGATTGATAGATGTACTCACGCTTGGGAATTCGAAACGAACGTTGGGTGAAGTTCAGCAAAAACAAGAGAGATGAACGAGAATAGCGCATTCGCAATCGATAGAGGGTGGGAAGGGAAGGTGAGCGTGATATTTCGACGATAATCACATCGACATGCTCCGATGGTTTTTAATTCGGCGCGTTCGCAAATTGGGATTGAACAGCAATTATGTTGTTGGAAGATTTCGTCAATTGCGAATTGTACGGAACTTCTCCAGATGCCCACATGCATAACGAGCGGGACATCATCAGCGAAAACAGAAATTATCGAAACCGCCCTGTGCGCCCGCAGACAGAATCCAGGGTCGAAATCATACTTCTAAAACTGCGGAACTGAAGAACATTTGATCTCTCGCTGCTACCTTCAATCGAAATTGCTGTAGCCCAAATATCGATATCGTATTCGCCATTCATGTATACAAGTAGGCTATGTGTGTATAGTATAATGAATATGTATAATGAACTCCCAGTGGTTTCCACCTATCCTATCAGATAAGGTCCTGCATGTTCCCCTTGGGGGCCCGCGATAATGTTGCAGCGTGGGTCCGTAGGCGTACTGGAATTTGAAAAACCCAATTAAAAATGGTCAATTAATTGCACGCGAATCGAAAGTATATTTTGATCCAGGAGGAAGTAAGATATCATATAAAATATAATTCCAGAGTTCGAATTAATGTTCAATCAGCAAAGAGAAAATCAAATGTATGCAGCGTACTGACATAGCCTACGAATCTTCTTATTTATTAGGGATGGTGTGAACGTGAGGTTCACGTTCGCGTTCTGTGTGTGAACCTCGGAAATTTTGAGGTTCGTGTTCACAACAGAACCTTGGTAGGCTCTGCACTGTGAACCTTCTTCATATACTGCAATTTTCACTTCATTATAACATCTTTGGTTCAAATTTATTGCATTTCAACTACGGGCCACTCTATGCATGGCACAGGCAGCATAAAAAATCAACACGAAACGAGCATGCACCTTGACAATCTCAAAAATTTTACTTGCGTTGTTACAAAAGTTTGCTCGAAATATCCAGCGTTCCGTTCCTGAATATTTAGTGACTCATTGCTGTGTGCTTAACCCGCAATGACATAACATCAAGAGCGAAATACACTGCATGTATACTTGTATAGTCAGCGAATGATGCCTATTCAACCAGTCAATGAGATTGATATCGTTTTCTGATGTAAAAATCTAGCAGGCGTCGGGGTCAATCTTGACTTCATATGTATACTGCATCATAAAAACCAAATCCGTGCGATTGGGGTGTTGGCTACTGTTGTATAACTTGTTAGTGGGGTAATATTGGTAGCAAGTAATGAAACCCGTTTTACACTTTGCTCAATATCCATGTAGCAATACTCAGACGCCAAATACGTTGTTCGGTCAGGCCGAGACCGTTAAGGCGTAAGCTTATATTCCCTGGCAAGTCCTCGTCGACATTGTTGGCAAAGCGACGGAAGATATTGATTTCATGGGATTATTATATCATTTGAATGCCTAGTTGATACATTTGGCGACGTTTAAAACGTGAATATGTAGGCTACTTCCCCACTGTGCCATTATCTGGCCCGAATCGTCGCTAGGTATCGTGTAGCCTACGTACATGTACAATACATTAATATAGGCATTAGGCAATGGCTAGGGATGGTGTGAACCTCTGAAAGGTTCAGGTTCGTGTGAACGTGAACCTTTTTGAAGGGTTCTGTGTGAACGCGAACGTGAACCTCATGACGTCGCGTGACGTCATATTGCTAATTCCAACCCTCTCTTTCAATGAAGTGATAGCCTATATTAATGTATTGTACAGTTGTACACGATACCTAGCGACGACTCGGGTCACATAATGCAACGATGCCGATGCGTTTTAAACGTCGCTAAATGTATCAACTGGGGCAATCAATTGATATAATACTCCCATAAAATCAATATCTTCCGTCGCTTTGGCAACAATTTCGACAAGGACTTATCAGGGAATATACACTTACCCCTTAACAGTCTAGGCCAGACCGGACAATGTATTCGGCGTCTGGGTATTGCTACATTGATATTGAGCAGAATGTATAATGGGTTTCTATACTTGCTACCGATATCACCCCATTAAGAAGTTACACAGCAGTAGTCAACCCCTCAATCGCACGGATTTGGTTTTAATGATGTAGTAAAGATATTGAGTCATGATTGACCAATGACCATGCACGCCTTCTCGAATTTTCACATCAGAAAACGATATCAATCTTATTGATTGGTTGAATCAGCGTGTACTCAAAGGTGGTGTGGACACTCGAAAAATCACGTGACCGTCACGCCCTGATACCTTTGATAACTTTGTTATTGTCGATCCGTCTGCAGCACTAATTAAGGGCAAAGTCGCTATTGGTCTTTATTGATTTTGACTGTGCTCCATATCGAGTTGGGTGACAGGATTTAGCATGGTATATTTTGATGTTGTCATCCAGCCCTGTACGAAATTTCAAGGCTGTGACTCAATGATTAGCGTAGTAATTTTGCTGTCAAAGTCGAGTATTTGGTAGATGAGCTCGCACCGATATATTGCCGACTTTGATAACAGAATTACCATGCTAATCATTGAGTGACAATCCTGAAACTTACTGCGAAGTTAGATAACACAACCAAGATATACCACACCGAATTTCATCATCCATCTCGGTATGGACCACTTTCAAAATTCACATATACCAATATCAAATTTTGCGAAAATTCCTTATGCGGTAGGCTCAAAGCCAAATCAGCGCACGGAGACACTGGATACTCGAATTTGATAACGTACTTACTACTTTATAGAGTCAAACCCTTGAAACTTGGTACAGTGTTAGATTCGTTCATCAAGATATACAATACGAAATTTTATTATCCATAGCCGTATAAAATACATTTAAATTGTGCACATACCAATACTGGCCTTTGCAATAAAATCTGCTATGCGGCAGGCTGAATGCCAATTCAGCGTGCACCCTGACATACGCGACTTTGATAACTAAATTGCTACCGTAATAATTGAGTCACAGCCTTAAAACTCGATACAATGCTAGATGTCTCCATCAGAATATATAATACGATATTTTGTTATCCACCGCGGAATAAAACACATTCAAAACCTACATATAGCATAATAGCAATTTCGGCTTTTGTGAAAAATCTGTCATGCAGCAGGCTAGATGGCAGCTCAGCGATGCACTTGATATACTCGACTATGATAACGAAATTACTATCCTGATCACCGAGTCACACCCTCAAAAATTGGTTCAGTGTAAGATGCAATCATCTGACCTTCAGCCTACCGCATAACTGATTTTTCACGAAAAACAATATTGGTATGTGTAGATTTTGATTGTGTCCTATACGGCGATGGATAGCAAAATTTCGTACTACATATCTTCATGATGGCATAACACTGTACGAAGTTTTAAGGCTGTGACCCAATAATTACAGTAGTAAGCACACTATCAAAGTCGAGTATCACGGGTCCGCGTGCGCAGATGTCGTTATGAGCCTACCTCTTAATGGAATTTTCGCAAAATTTGACGTTGGTATATGTGAGTTTTAAAAGTGTTCCATACCGAGATGGATGACGAAATTTGGCATGGTATATCTTGGTTGTGTGATACAGCTTCGTAGTAAGTTTCAGTATCGTCACCCAATGATTAGCATAGTAATTCCGTTATCAAAGTCGGCAATATATCGGTGCGAGCTCATCTACCAAATACTCGACTTTGACAGCAAAATTACTACGCTAATCATTGAGTCGCAGTCTTGAAACTTGGTACAGGGTTAGATGACAGCATCAAAATATACCATACTAAATCCTGTCACCCAACTCGATATGGAACATAGTTAAAATCAACGGAGAGCAATAGCGACTTTGCCTTTAATTACTGTTGCAGACGGATCGACAATAACAAAGTCGTCAAAGGTATCAGGGCGTGACCGTCACGTGATTTTTCGAGTGTCCACACCACCTTTGAGTACACGCTGGTTGAATAGGGATCATTCGCTGACTACGTATTTCGCTCGTGATGTTTTGTGATTGCGGGTCAAGCTCACAGCAGAGAGTCACTAAATATTCACAAACGGAAAGCTGGATATTTCGAGCAAACTTTTGTAACAAAGCAAGTAAAACTTTTGAGATTGTCAAGGTGCATGCTCATTTAGTGTTGATTTTTAATGCTGCCAGCGCCATGCATAGAGTGGCCCGCAGTTGAAATGCAATAAATTTGAACCAAAGATGTTACAATGTTATAATTGTAATATATGAAAAAGGTTCACAGTGCAGAACCTACCAAGGTTCTGTTGTGAACGTGAACCTCTAAATTTCCAAGGTTCACACACAGAACGCGAACGTGAACCTCAAGTTCACACCATCCCTAGCAATAACTTAATTGAAATAAAGGGTTGAAATTGGCAATATGACGTCACGTGACGTCACAAGGTTCACGTTCGCGTTCACACGAACCTGAACCTTTCAGAGGTTCACACCATCCCTATTATTTATGACAACGTGCCTACTTCTTTACGCATTCAGTGTATCCACCTGTACAAGGCCATAGTGCTCTTCAATTTTTTTCGTCGTGGTACACCCTTTTAACGTGTACTCAAAACTCGTACACCCTTGATACAGACTCCGTAGTAAGCCTATTTTGGGGGTGTTCTTGTTCAAGTTTGTTTTGCAATTCATGGCCATATTTCGATTACATATATTATCTATAACATACGGCCGCACTCCAACGGAACGTTCTCATGACCCATCTGGACGATAAATACTCATGTAAAATGCACCTCAAAGAGCCCTTGCGGTGTTCTGTGCCATCACTGATTTCTTTTTATATAGCTTGCCTTGCATATAAAACTTTCTAATTGTAGAAGCAGAGCAGCTTTATATAGTATATATAGGATTACCATATTCTGAGACCCTAAAAAGAGGACACTTTTCAAAAATTCTGAAAGCTCCAGCACCAGACAAGATAACTGGTGATTTTGAAAATTTATCGACCTGCGTTGACTAAAAATAGGTCATCCTCATAATTCGCCTCCGATTTACCCGAATTTTTACGAAACTCTGACGTTCGCTTCGTCCGGGTCGCGTTCTGGTTGCATATCTATAATATTAAAAAGAGGATAAATTCTCAATAAAGAGGACATTTAGGCGTCCTCCGAGGACACTTTCAATTTATTGAAAAAAGATGACAAATCGTATGCATCAAATTTGCGAGTATAAACGTTTGGGTAAGTTATTGGGATTCGTGGTCAACCTCCAGAATGAATTTTGTCGGTAATACTAGTAATTTCACATAGTACTGTCAAATATTTATCCATTCTCAGCCCACGTGATCAGACCGACAGACCTGACGGAGGGGATGTCTTTGAAATTTTTGGGCGCATAATTAGTGATTGTGCACTTCCTGTTTATATTTACATTACGTTTTTTCTTGACCTCCCATCAGGATTGACGGTGTACTCAAATATTTTGAAATCGGCCACACGTACCAGAAAAAACTTCATTCGTGAGACGCATACGATTCTTACTTGGTATGTCTTCAGGGGGCGCACTATTCTCCACTATGATTTGATTAATTGTAGAGTGTACGGTCGCATATAAATGTTATTTTACGGTGGCATGTGTCCGTATACGTCCTCAGGTTGGCCACACCTGGCCTAATCGACATAAAGATTAGCAAGGCTGCAACATAGGGAATACTAAATACTAATCAAGGCTCGAGGTTACCAGCCCACGATATATCTCAGTGGTTCTCAAATCTACCCCGAGACTCCCTGCAATTGGTACATTGCGCTATTAATAAGAATCTCGCAAAACTCAAAACGGGTCGCAGGCCACTTTCCAAAATTTGTAGAGGCCGCGGGTCGCATGACTTCAATGTCGAGATAAAAATAGGCAACTCAGTTTAACAGCGACGTTTTGATAACTCTAAGTCAGTACAACGCTGTGCTCTCTAGCATGGGCGACTGGCATAGTTACCACAAAAGAAATTTTATTTTATTATTTCTATTAGGTTTATTTGAATTGTTCCACGTAAGAAAAATTAACAATTATTCACGATTTTCATTCGCACTCATCCGGATTGTTCATTCGCACCATTCGCACCACCTTCGTCATTCGCGCTGCAATTTAAGGCAATTTTTGATGGGCTTGTCGAGTATCAAATTTGGAAAAACGGGTATCATTCGAAAGGTGCCGCTGTACTGATTACGAAAATCGCTCATGGCCGTGGAACCCCCACAATCAGCCTAGAATTTTTCCTTATTATGAAGAGTGGCATAGTGACGCAACAATGCTGTCTGTCGAAACGAGAGTGTAGCTGAGGAGCAAATGAGTGGCTGCGCGGCGAGAGTGAGTGCTCACTGCTCAGCTGGCGTCGCGGCGATGGGCTTGTGTTTCGAAGTGCAATCGCGTCGCAGAGAAACGTTGCGCTGTTAATACTTTCTATAGCCGCTTCGGTAGAAGCGAGCACACAAATTACCATTCCTTCCGTGACTTGTAAGGATAGAACTGGGTCCACAGAATGCATTAGGGTCCTACGAATTTTCGCGCATTGTCATTCAACTTATAGAGATCTTTCCGTCTAGGTAGCTGTATACGTAGAATATATCAGATTATTGTGATATCGATTGGCTTAGCCCGCTTGTTGTGTAGGGCTCTGAGACACGTCTAACATCGATGCTTGATGTGACAGCATTCGATATTGATCATTCAGCCGTCTTGCTTTTGTGGCTTCCTACATTCTGTTCATGGCTTGGGTTCTACCGCAGGACAAATACGCATTAACGGCAGACCGGCGAAGGATTCCGACACGTCAGTTTTTCTTTGCCGGGAACGGTTAATCAACCTCTCTCTCTCTCTCTTCAATTCGCTATAGTCTACGTATCGATGATATCTATCTCTACATAACAAACGAAAATATTACTATGTAACAAAATTTTACAAAAGTTTTAGTCAACTAAAAATTTTTATGTATTGTGTTGTAGTATTTTTTTTGAAGTGTCCCAAATGTTAAAGAAATGTCAATTTCTCTAATTTTTTATTTTACTCATAATTGCTCCGTATTAATCGCAGTAATTATTCATTGGAGGTAAGAAAACGCTAATGAAAAGCTTAACATGAAAAAATATAGCTTATTCATGCATCAAGTAACAACTCAACACTTTAAAACTCGTCAAAAGTGGTTTTGTTTGCGTGACTTGCGTCTGTGAATTGAGAAATCTTTTCTTTATGGACCAAAAATAACACCATGTACCAAAATTTTGCAAAATTTTATTTTAGTAAAAATTTTTAAGTATTATGTTTTGCTATTTTAAACCAGTGGTTCTTAACCTTGCCTCCAGCGCCCCCCAAGGGGCGCTGGCGATTTTGAAGGGGGCGGAAACGCTCAGGGGGCGATATGGGGGGCGCTGGGCGCAGGGGGCAGTATGGGGGGCGGTATGGGGGGCGCTGGAGAAAAATGGCTTCGCAGTAGATGATGTGGTGGTAGGACATATCCCTAATGAGTATTCAGAGTAAATTAACACCGAAAACTTCGTTATATATAGCATACAAAAGACATACAGGTTTAATTGTCCATGGGCGCCTAAATGACTGGCACCGAATGTTCCTGTCTTGGTAATCTGAACCCCAGAAGACGAATTCCATCTGGCAGGGAAAAATTATATGCAAGTGAAGAAATACCACTCTGAAATCGTGTGCGTCTTTTAGTTTAGTACGATTGGGCGACAGGGATATCTAAAACTAGATATTCCTGTTGGGCGATATCACTATTGGGCGATTCTATATTTTTTGATATAGCAGACAGGAGGTCACGAAATAACATCATGCAACGAAGTCATACCAACGGGTTCGCCCGCCCGAATATGTTTAATCATCAGTTAGGGGCCCTACAGTTTCCAAGACATCTCACAATGTTCGCTCTAAGTTTTGATGAGTCTGCGCACAGTCTGCGCTGACCCTTGGACAACAGTGCGTAACAACTAAAAAAAGGTCATAACTTCGGATTTTTTGTGCGCAACGTAGATTTTCCGTGCACTGCGCACGTGCGCAGCTTACGTGCCCTTTATTTTCCCATACAACAGCTCACTCAGCGCTACTGGTAAATCTAGTGACGTGGGCTGAGAGGATAAAAAGTTTATAGCGACTTATATATGTAGTGACCACCTATTCATTCATGCAATTTTGGTACCTCGGGCGACCAGGCCACACAAACTTTGCTGACCATCGAAATCACGCTACGGTGTTCTTGCGGGCAAATCCTTCAGAAGTTTGGTTTATCACGCTATGGGTGCGCAAGGCAATCGTTTCTAGGGGGGGGGGGGGTTGACGAAGTGCTGTTACGGCCCTCCCTCTTACTCATTGTCTTTATTAAATTCCTTACAATATGAGGTTGGGGGGCGCTAGAGCACGATAATTTTTGAAAGGGGCGCTGGAGGAAAAAAGGTTAAGAAACACTGTTCTAAACCAATCACTAAAATACAAAAATTTCTTTTGAAGTGTCCCTTTATAGTCTTTGAGAAATGTCACTTTTTGTGATTTCTCTTTTTACTCAAAATTGCCCTGTAATAATACGCATAATTCCTTATTGGACGTACAAATCCACTAACAAAACGAAAGAGTATGCACAAATAGTGGCTATACCATAGATTATATAAGGATGGAAACACTTCCAATTTTTTCCGAAGTGGTTTTGTTTGCATGATCTGGGTATAACTGGGAAATCTGCTGGTATTACGGAAAACCGTGAAAATCGTTCATGCCCTTTCTCGACGAAGAACATCGTTCCTAGTTTCAACCTTTGAGTCAGTATTTTCGCATTTAATTTAGTGATTCCCGAATATAAATCATCAAGTTCGTGTTGGTTACGAATGTGTGGTTTTAGATATATATCTATATGGGAGATGTTGAAGTCGTCATTGGAGTCATTTTTTGTATCTTTTTTAAACCCTGTCGATTCTTCTGGGGCTTTTTTGCCTGATAGTTTTGACACTGAAAACTTATTACAATACGGAACATGTGCTTATAAGAGTAGATGGCATAGAAGGATATGCAATGTCAAGTCATTTTTTAGTTATTCGGAACATTTGAATGTCACACATACAGAAAAAACAGTCTTCTATAAGGTTTCGAATTTCCCTTCAACTTCTTTAATAACAAATGACATTGAATGTCGATCTCCCTTTAGACATCCGTCCATATTTCATCCGCATGTTTCGCAGATTGCATGAAATGCCCAGTTTTTATCATTGTCCCCAATCTTCATGCCAAAGTAAAGTTATTAAGCATATAAACCTTACTTATATCTATATTTTATGCTTAACTTGTTTCAAACTGACATACAGACCACAGGTATATCAAAATCGACCAGCAGGCAGATTACATTTGTGATGTTGACATTGATGATGAGATTTTACTCACTAGATCCACAATTAGAACAGAACGAAAAGGAATTTGAGCTTGCTTGCTGTAGCCAATACTGACTGAGACGATGATTGTTGCTGAAAACCAGAGGTGGTCAAAGTAGTTAAGAAAGCTACTCAAGTAGAAGTAGCGATGGAAAAATCTAATCAAGTACGAGTAGAAGAACTTCTTCCATAAGCAACCTAAAACTACTTGAAGTAGAATTGACCGACTTTAAATCTACTCAAGTAAGTAAGTAGGCTAGTTGTAAAAACGATCGTAATTCGTTCACATGGATTGTCAAAAGGTGCAAATTGAGCTATGTGAAAGGTGCCGAGCTTGATTGATATTGATACATACCAGGAGGTATCCAATTTTCGACGGCATAAGCATTCGTCCGCATCATGGGATGAAAATGATAGCATTGATATGGAAATGCGATAATAATCCTCTCTTTACTCGAACAGCACGTTTTAGAAAACATCATGGTATGAAGCCCTTGCCCATATTATAAGGCCCGTAGTTTAGTCGAAGAGCAATACGGAGAAGTTGTATAGGATACGGTGTAAACACTTTGCGCGATTAGTAAACGTTAATAACAATGTGGTGGATCGTTAAAATGTCATATTGTGTAGCTTTTTTCCCGGAAATTAAAGGCATTTGCTTTTATACTTTAACAGCTTCTTTGAGGTACAGAACTTCAATATACAATTGAATAGTATATTCATATTGAAATGAACCCGAATATTTTCGGCTGACACTCGTCAGGGGTAATCGTCAGCAACTAGTAGAGAATTCGAAAGAACAGCGTATATCAACAATCGTAACACAAAATATGACGTCACCAGCACGAAATGTCGAATACGAGAGAGTTCAATGTACTATTTTTAGATGATACACGAACTCTTTTTGTTGACACAGCCTTATTGGCTGGTGTATTTTGATAAAGGTCGACTCCAATGGCACACAAATGAAAGTGTGAGCGACCCTTTCCGAGTATGCGAAATCTGTCGTCTCGATAATTTTTCGCACAGGCGGGATTATCCAACAAGAGTTTGCCAATTGCAGAATTTATGGCCTTTGATTGTTCCGCATCAATCTTGAGCGGATGAGTAAAGGGTGAGCTTTCCACCGAGCGTGTTCTAATGAATCTAGGGACATGCTGATTTATGCGTTCCTGCAAGCGCTTTGACGTTCTTCCCACGTAGCCACAATCACAGTGACACTTAAATTCGTAAACTACATTGCTTTGCTGAAGTGCGGGTAGCACGTCTTTACGTGTTGCAGGGAGAAGTTGCGTTGTCGTGAAAATCACGTTGGTCTTCTGTGTCGTAAAATAGTACATTGAACGCTCTCGTATTCGACATTTCGTGCTGGTGACGTCATATTTTGTGTTACGATTGTTGATATACGCTGTTCTTTCGAATTCTCTACTAGTTGCTGACGATTATACCCCTGACGAGTGTCAGCCGAAAATATTCGGGTTCATTTCAATATGAATATTGAATATACTATTCAATTTTGTACTTCAACACGTATTTTATCCAAACAAAAGAACTGATATTGACTAGAGCTCAAAGTATATGATACTGTAGGCTTACATGCAAAACTGGAGAAGAATTCTCAAAAACCGGTAAATTTTCTCCACTGCATGATCGGTTGACTAAAAAAAAAAAAAAAAGGTCATCACTTCGGCTCAGAGCTCAAAATCACGTTTTTCAATCCACATTGCCAGGTGGATGACTAAAAAAAAAAAAAAAAAAAAAAAAAAGGTCTTCTTCTCGCTCAGAGCTGTCATCACCACTTTTCCCTCCCAAATACCCGCCGGAGCTTCACTTCTGCGCTAATTTGCGGCATATCACTCGCAATTTCCTCTAAATCTGACCTAAATTTTCAAAAAAGAGGACAAAATCTCAAAAAAGAGGACAAAAGGGCGTCCTCCGAGGACACTTTCAAAAAAGTCAAAAAAGAGGACAAATCCTCTTAAAAGAGGACGTATGGTAAGCCTATGATACTGGTAATTGAAAGTGTAATATAATTACTACTACTTCTAAAAGTGGAACGTGTATTTCATGTCTGTGATCCAGAAAGCTTTGAAGGTCCGGGCAGCTTAAAATGACATTTTTAAACGACACTTGAGGCAAACAAATGCCAGAAAGATGCTTTACTAAGGAATATGGTATACGAAATATCAAAATATCGGCTCAACTAAATTTTTGTTACATGGTGTTCTCTGTCAAGACATCTCCACATAGCCCCTCAGCCCAGTGTTGGGATCAAGTCACTGCCTTCGAGTCACGAGTCATTGCACATTTTGACTCGAGTCAAGTCAAGTCAATCGATTTTCAAAGGTGTCTCGAGTCAAGTCAAGTCACTCGTTTTTTGGAGGTGACTCGAGTCAAGTCAAGTCAAGTCACGAGTCAAGTCACAATTGAAGTCAAATTGAATTTTCGAAGTATGAGTGATCATTCAAATTTATTATATTTTACTTACTGTGTTAAAGAGATCAATTGGTCATTCATCTTGAATCAAATAACGAATATAAAGTTAAATATACATGCAAAAATGCGTTGTATCGCTCACGCACAAGTAGAACTGCTAATCAAATACGTAAGTAACTGTATAGCTACATCAGGGGCGTGTCAAACATACGACCCGCCAAATGATTTCATTCGGCCCGCGAAGAAATTCCGAGTATATGTTCTAAATTGCGTGATTTTATCCAACACATTTCTCGAAGTTGTAGTAAGAAATACTACTATTTAATATTCCTTCAAGATAGCACATTATAACTTCCCGACAGCGGAGTTGTAATTGTAGTCATCGTCAGGAGAAAATCGCTGACATTGACACCCAATTCCGAGAATGCGGAAAAGTGCATATATTGACTTGAGAGTTAGTAATATTTTGGAATCATTTGACTGGTGCGGCCCGAGAGTGATCTGAATATTTGAATTCGACCAGCGACGTCAGTTGAGTTTGACAACTCGGAGCTACATGCTACATTCTCTTATTATCAGCCAAAATATAGGATCAAATACGAAGCCTCGAGAAGATGAAAGAAATTGATATCGTACAATTCACTAGTCATCTATACACACACATACGTGAGGATATAAATGCATAAAATATATTTGTTCGATTTAAATCATACAAGATGGTTGGTAAAGGTGAGCGCCGTGCAATGTAAGGACAGAGCCGTCGAATAAACAGCGATACGTTGCTATTAAATTAATCTGCTACTACGACAACGCAAGCTGTGATCATTTCGTTTGCGGTCAGTGTATTTGTGATGTAACAATGTAAGATCAGTGAAACGTACAATCAGTGAATGACTGGTTGCTCTCACAAATTACAATGGTGTATCGTGAATAGTGCGAACAAGCACAAAATATATTGATTTAGTCGACACCGTTAACTTGATGACTTGAAATTGACTCGTAAATTTTGCTCCGAGTCACGAGTCAATCCACATTTTTGAAGCGCCGAGTCAAGTCAAGTCAAGTCATTTTTGCAAAGTGACTCGAGTCAAGTCAAGTCATTCGAAAAAGTTGACTCGAGTCTGACTCGAGTCAAGTCATGACTCGAGTCATCCCAACACTGCCTCACCCCGGCATGGCCAAGACATACACGTTTTCCGACCGCGGATGTTGCGCAGGCGCAGCACCAAACTCTGTATTGTCGCATAATATATAAAAGTGTTAAATATATCGATAATAATAGATGTTACAGAAATAAGAATAGTATAGAGAGGTCGCTCGAAACTAACAGTACAGTATCTACGAATACGACTCGATCCAAATCGTTAACTATTACTAGCATCATACGTGCAATCATGCAGTAGTTTGAAACATTCACTAGTGACTGCATCAACCGGCGCCGTGTAAATGACAAAAGGAGTCGAAACGCCACGAAAAAAATAGCCGGTGCAATTTTGATAGAGTTAATCGACTGCATTAAGTCATGATACTGCAGTGACACGGTCCACAGCGTTTATCAGCACCGGGGTACTGCTCGGAAACAAATTTGATAGGGAAAGTCGTAAAAACAGGTAGCGCAACGAAGTTGCGTACACAGGCGCAGTAGATGGTTCCGCCAATCGCAACATTTCAATTTCAGACATCGCAACGTCCATTCCCTCGTGAATTATTTCTCTCATCAAGTTGTATTCCGGCCATGATCGCGCAGCACGGCCTTACAAATTACCGCCGTGCGGCATCCTGTCCCGCGCTTCCTTCAACGTTTCAAAGTTTTTATCGAAGCCCTCCCGTCGCGAGTTACGCATCTCCCTCTCTTCCTTCTCCTCCTCGCTCTCGTCCTCGTCCCGATAATCGCCGTTCACTTTGTCGCGATCGATCCCGTTGTCGTCCTCGTTGCCGGGCTCCCGCTCGTAATTTTCACGCTCGTAACCGTTGTAGTCGTCCGCGCCCTTCCCGTCGTTGCGCGGCTCGTCGTTCGCGTGCTTGACTCTGTTCTGATCCGGAGGCGCGTTGACGGCCACCTCGAGCTCGTCGTCCGATACGCGAGCCGCAGGAGGAAGGACGACCTGAACATTGTCTTTTTCGTCGCGACCTGAAACACCACCACATGCGCTTAACAGAGTTGTCATGACTCGACTCGAGTTACAATTTTTAAGTGAAAAAAAGAAAAATTTGAATTTCAAAAATATCCATTGACATTTGATCCCAAATCTCAATTGAATTACTTCTATCACGAATTCAGGTTCCTGCACCCTCTAGTGGCCATGCAATTTCACCCAACTAGCCAAAAATGGCTAATTTTGCCATATCTTGATAACAGCTTATGCTGGTAAGTCAGTTTCAAGAAAAAAATCTGTGAAGAAACATGTCTCTATCTCATTTCCATAGAACTTTGTCTTGAAAACGTACAGAAAAAAAGTTACAGACAAATTATTATTATTTTTTCTTCTAGTAAAATTGAGCAATGAGCATTGGCGCAGTGTAATGATTGATCTTGTGACTGTGAACTGCACCCCATCAGTTGAAACTACTTTCAAAACTTAATCAAACGAATGATGTCCCCTTTTCAGTATACATACATCTCGGTTTGCAAATAGCCGATGATAGAACTGCATGTTAAAGCGATCTCGCGATATCAAATCCAACCATCAATAGACTTGAACCAATAGACTTCCTAC
This sequence comes from Botryllus schlosseri, assembly GCF_051294905.1. Lineage (NCBI taxonomy): Eukaryota > Metazoa > Chordata > Ascidiacea > Stolidobranchia > Styelidae > Botryllus > Botryllus schlosseri. The sequence continues at coordinate 8,530,282 of NC_137249.1, read as the reverse complement.
GAGCATGTGGTAGGGTTTGCGTTCACAAAACTCCATGTTAAAAACACAAACCAACAATTCCAAATTGAAAACACAAGCTGCTTTCAGTAAAATAAAACAGTATTAGTCTGTACAGACATCGAAATCATGTTCGGTGCTGAACGATTACATCTGATTATGCGACTCAAGTTTTTGTCTGATAAGGCCATCTCGACGTTCAAATCCGGACACATGAGCAGATGCGGCAGTCCCCACTATCTTTCCACTGCCTGGTTGCCATATTTATGGCAATTTTTGAAATTCAAATTTTTTGTTTCTTCAATCAACCCTATTGCACATGACTCCACAAGTCATTTCAGCGTAGGCATATATCGGCTGAGGTCTACTGATGTCAAATTCGTATTTGGAAAGTCCTGATTTGAAGTTTGAATTAACAAGGTATTATTTAATTACATATCATCAGACTTTTGAGTGGATTTAGTTGACTTTTGAGTGGATTTAGTTGACAACAGATTGATGTGGTCATGTGAACATTGACTCTGGTATTATCACATCTCAGTGCCGGGATGACCAGGGGCCAGAAAAAGGAGGCCAGTCTCATCAAGTTCCATAATTTAATCACAGCCCTACAAATCAACCGGAAAAGAAATGAAATTATTGCAGTAAATAATTTCATGTCACGAAACTCGGGAAGACAATTACCTTCCTCGCCCTGCACGATAGCGTCGTGAATATCATTCTCACCGTCATCAATTTGAAGCCCGTCATTTTCTATCGGAGCATCCATGTCGGCACCCTAATTTAAAACGGTACATTTTTAACGATCACACAGAATTGCCGCGGCCGTGATATCCAACAGTGTTCAATGTCAAGCTCAAAACCGGCGGATTAATCCTGAAGGTCCTAAAGCATTCAATCTCGACCGAGAACGGAAAATGGAAACTTCAACACCGCCGCAATCCAGTATTGAAAGATTATCTCAATAATTATGACATAGTTTTGCGATTGATCACAATCATGCATGCTCTAATCAGCTCGCAAGTTTTGCACATATTTCAACGGCGAGAAAGCTTATGCGTTGCGTAAAAATGGATGAGAGGCCGAAGACTATGGCAAGTACCATTTGAAGGCCAATACAACTTTGTCATGACACGGTGTCACAACTTACATAACCTCTGTAATCAAAATCCTTTGCATATAAAGTCAATTTTTTACATGAAAATCATCTTCATCTTTCTCATTCTCCTCCTCATGCTCATCACCATCCTCTTCTTTGGCTTCGTCATTGTCCAGACGAGGCTGAAAAGCAGTTTGTTCGGAACACTCGCAACCACGAAATAATAACCAATGCAGTACGTAACGTTGCGAACCTGATCTGCCTCACCGACGTCGTGAATTCCGTCTCCCTCTTCCTTATCGCCCAAATCGTGCACCACGTCGTCGCCGATCGGGCCGCCCAAGTCTCGGGACGGATCGTCGGGGTCGACTTCGTTGATACCATCAGCCTCGTTCAATCGTTGTTCACGCTGATCGTCGACGTCGTCATTCGAACGACGCGCAATGTCGTTTTCGTACTTACGACCTAGATTGCCATCTTGTTGTTGTGGCTCGTCCATGTTTTCTGCGGGTAGCCGATCGTTGTCAAGACGTATATCAGCGTTATCGTCACGCCGTTGTGTGGGTATTTCTTTTTGGCTTTCGGCATGGGCGACTTGCGCTTCCACCTCGCCTTGATTGGCGGGTGCCTAGAAAGAGGAAACATGGGTTTGCACAAAGAAAACGCGACGTGTTACAACATCATGTTTAAATGACCGCAACATCACACCGAATCGTATGATAATAACACATCGATTTTCAGCCTGGCAGTCGTATGCCTTATTTTTCTGGGCGCTGCAAAGAAACCGACACTTTCTTTATGCATGTAGTATATTAGTAATCAGCTTCCCAAGTAGGCCGTGAGTACATCCGGGCGGGCGAAGGTGTTAACCTGTCTTTAGCAATCAGCTTACTAAATTTGGAATTGGAGGACAGTACATTTTCAAATGGAAATTGGGTTGCGATTATAAAAAGGTAGGGAACTACTGAATTAGCAGTAGGCCTATCAAGAATTGTGCGCGTCGCTTGTGTACATTAGTCGGGACAAGCAAGCATTGTCAGGATGACTCAATCTGCATTTCCGTGCGAATCTATCGTCAACCTCAAACAAAGGGTCAAATGATCGTATGACTCGGATTCGTTGCGAAAGGATGCGAACGATGCTGTGCCTTTGTGTAGCTCATGTTTAGTGATGCCTCGTCCGCTGAGTATTTCGCGTGAGATTGATTGATTGCGTACGTGTTGATTGGAGTTTAGGCGGATGGACGTATACAATTGGTGAGCAGATCACATGCGACAGCGGAGAGAGAAGGTCGACTTTTGTTGTTGTGTTGCTGTTGTGCCCTTGTGGCAATTTATGTTTTTATTCTTGCATATCTGCTTAGTGCCATGAGCAGCCTGCCTGAATTAGCGCGGAAAAATTTCAAATTACAATCGAGAACTTGTATAGCGTAGCATGGGTGTCAAATCAAAACTGCAAACTTCTCATGTGAAAATAATACAACTCAAAGTTACTTTGCAACCGTTAGCTAGCAGGAGTTTGAATGATGCTGCTCTTGTTTCTACTTTCGCTGCGACCATTGTTGTAAGCAACAAAACACAATTTGACCGAAGAACAAAACACCTGATACACTCTGTCAATCAATGGGGTCAATACAAACAATTGTTTTATTTGATAATAGCGATTGGCGAACCACTCAAAATCTGTAAACAGTATCACACAGTTTGACTCCAATTCATGAGTGGAATCCTCAATGTAAGACCTGAGGTGTTTGATCGAGCAATCAGATGGAGGCCGAGTTGGCAGGATATATGATACTACATTTTGTAGCTTACTGAATCAGTCTGCTACAAACCAATAGCTATAGTACTAAACAAACATTGAATAGCAATTGACCGGTAATAAGTCTCGTCCTCTGATGCTGATGAGAGATTTCAGACAGACTATTCCAGCAGAAGATTTATTAGATTAAAGCTAATAATCCTAACTACATCTGAGGAAAGAAGCAATGCGAGAAAGCAACATTACTGCACTACTGTGAGCGCAGGCGGCAGCATATATGAGCAGTCTTCACAACACATGTTGTGAGGCAAAACTTGTGAATTCGCTGTAGCGAGAATCAGGATATAACAACAATCCCCCCTTTTGGGATTTCGAAAAGTTCACAGGCCGAGTTCGGAGTAGCCAGGTGAGTTATAGTCCGCTAGGCGACTCAACATTCTCGGTAGCGTGTTGGAGGCATTCTCCTGTACGTGAGGCGTGTCGTCCTCCTCGTGTTGTAGAGGTTCGGCTGCAGGATAGTCCGTATTGTCAATGGTTTGTGTCATTTCGAAGTCCCAGTCATCATTGTATAAATTCCTTTGCTTGACCAATTGTTCATGACTTCTGTCACTTGGGTACGTTACAACTTTGACGTCGTTCATGTGACGGGTGGTGTGTCTCCCATCAATTAATTTTCGCAGTTTCACACCATCATCAAGCACAGCAACTACCTCGTACTCTTCTGGTCCAAAAATCGGTTCAAATTTCCTCTTGTTGTAGTTTCTGATTATGACGTAGTCACCTTTTTCAATGCTTGATGGTTGCCGACGGACTGAGCTATTTACGAATGTTTGACGGGTGATCTTAGTTTCTGTGTCTAGTTCTCTGGCCGCCATAACATCCTGCGTTGTCAAGATTTTCTCAGGGAATTCTTGTCGGTAGCCCCCGTGAAACATCAGGTTACCCGGGGATTGGCCGGTTGCGGCTTGTGGTGATGACCGGTAGCTGCTGAGTAGTTGATTTAAGGCTTCCTGTTTGTTTTGCCCCTGTTCATGACAGATCTTCATCGATTTTCCGAGAATTTTCATGAAGGTTTCAACTGGATTGGCTTGCGGATGGCGGGGGTAGGCAGTCTTGTGTTTAATACCGTACGACTCTGAGAATTCCTTGAATTCGAGTCCATTGAACGGTGGGCCGTTGTCAGTTTTATGCGATTCTGGCCGTCCATATTGTCTGTAGATGTCAATCATTGCGGGAATGACATATCTCGCTGCAGTACTTTTCAGTATTTTGGCATCGGGAAATCGAGTCATCATATCTTGAACCACCACAATGTGTCTGCCATCTGGCATTGGGCCAAAAAGATCGACACTGACTTGTTCCCAGGGGCGCTCGGGTGGTGTCAGGATCTTTTGCGGCTGTTTCGACCCTGGGTTGGTGAAGAGCTGGCACATCTTACATTGTTTCACCTTATTTTCAGCCATTTTGTTGAGGTTTGGCATCCAAAAATGTTCTCGGATACGGGCTTTCAGTATCGTTATACCCGGGTGATGGCCTTGGTGGGCCTTATCTATGGCTTTGCTCCACAGTGATTCAGGCAGTATGATTTTGTCCTGTTTCAGGACAAAGCCTTTTGACAGGGTGAGCTGATCCTGGAATTTGCGATAGGGCTGGAGAGTCGGCTCTGATTTGGGTATGTAACCCTTTCTGATGTATTTAGTGAGCTTGCGGAGCACTCGGTCATTTCTGGTTTCCTCCCGAATATTGTCCAAAGATATAGCTTCTGTGTATGGGCTATGGCGGAGCCAGAACACTGTGCGCTCGAGTTCATTAGCTTCATCCTGCCACGACGAGGGAACTTGATCCAGTGGCTGCGCATGGCGGGAGAGGTAGTCGGCTGGGTTATGTTTTCCTGCCTCCCATATGACCTCAAATGGGATATCTTGATGACGGAGTCTGATTCTATCCGTCCGGATCGATCCTTTTCGCGTGTTACTGAAGATGCTGACAAGAGGCTTATGGTCCGTTATGACATGTACTTGAGGACCGCCCACAATGAAATTGCGGAAGCGTCTGAGGCCGAAATCGATGGCGGTGGCCTCCAGGTCTAGCTGTGGGTAACGTTGTTCCTCTTGTCTTGTGGCTCGACTAGCAAACGTGATCGGTTTGCAGTCAGAAGAGCTGTTGCCTTGGGCAAGAATTGCTGATATTCCTGATACATGAGCATCCACAAAAATATACGTGCTCAGATGTGTGTCAAAGTAGCGCAGGAGAGCGTCTTCCTGCAGGCACTGTCGGAGGTCGTTGAATTCCTTCTTGCATTTGTCTGACCATCTGAACTCTTTGTGCTTCTTTGTGAGCTGGCGTAGGGCTGATGTCTTGCGAGATAACAGGGGTATGAATTCCCCAAATGATTGCACAAAGCACAAGAAAGACATGACTTCATCCTTTGATTTTGGTGGCGATGCGTGTCTGAGAGCGTCAATCTTGGCTGGATCGGGTTTCACCCCGTGCTTTGTTACAATCATCCCCCAGAATGGGATTTCTTTCTGCCTGAAGATGCATTTGTCAGGATTTAGAGTCATACCAGCGGCTTCGATTTTCCGGAGAGCTGCATAGAGGGATTCATCATGCTCTTCCTTGCTTTTCCCAGCAATTATGATGTCGTCATGGATGACATGGATACCTGACATGTTATTGAAGATAGGGATGAGAGCTTTGGTAAGCTCGCCGGAGGCGGGTTTCGCACCCATTGTAAGCCTTCGGTAACGCATCAGGCGGTGCCCTGCGTGGAACACTGTGAGTGTGCGGGATTCTTCGTCTAGTTCGAGCTGGTGGAAGGCAGACTTGAAGTCCAGCTTGCTGAAGGTTTTGCAACCTGAAAGTTTGGCTTTGATGTCTTCGACACGTGGGATGGGTATGTTGGTTGGCTTGATGCACTTGTTTACTTCTCGCATGTCAACAGTGACCCGAATGTTGCCGTCATCCTTTGGAGTGAGGACTACGTTTGAGACCCATGGCGCCGGGCCGTGATGCTCCTCAATAATTCCGTCTTTTTCCATTTGATTAATGGCATTGTCGAATTTTGAGCGCAGGTGATGCGGAATCGGGCGTGAGCTTTGTGCAACAGGCGGAACTTTCTTATCGGTGTAAAAGTGTACCTTGTGGCCCTTGAGAGTGCCTATCCCTCTGAAGATGCTGGGATACCGATCGACAATATCCGACGTGAACTGATTCTTAGAAAGGGCGCGAATTGCCTTCTCGTTAGAGGATTGTTTCGGAGGATGGAACTTGATGATTCCGAGTTCCTCGCAGAGTTTCCCACTTAGTAACGTCTCGACTTCCAGTGGTACTATGTAGAAGCGTGTCAAGCAACTGTGGTCGTTGTAGGTGACGAACCCTTTGTAGTAGCCAACGCATTTTATTGGCTTAGAACCAAATGGCCGAATCCTCGTTTTGGTTTTGCGTAGCGTCAGTCCTAGCTTCTCGGCTTTCCTTTCTGACATGACATTCAGGTCGGCGCCTGTGTCGGCAAAGCCAGTCAGTCGTTTTTCAGCCACAATGACCTTGACTGTGTATTTTGGTTTTGAGATGCGCCGAATAACAGCCCAGTTGTGCGGATTTGCTGGCTGGAGGGCTGACTGTTTTCTACGCGCTTTGTGACGAGAGTCTCTTGGAGGCATTCTCTTTTTATTCTGCACTTTGTGAACCCGTTTTGATTTGGGTGGTTTGCTGCGAAGATATTGATCAGGCTTCTTTAACATTTTCTTGTGTTCCGGTTGAGGCTGACGGTGCAATCTCCGGACACGTCCTTGCCTGGGTGGTGCTTGTGACTCTGAGTCACTGCTAGAGGCGGAACTTTCTCTCGATGAGATCGATTTGCGTCTAGGCTCGATAGAGCTTCGATGGCTCTCTTCGGGGTCATGCTGTACGCGTTTCGTAGATCTGCAGGCCTTGGACCCCTTGAAATGGCCGTTGCGCCCGCATGCGAAGCATTCACGATCGGTTGCTCGACAATCTTGTTCCCCGTGGCATGATGGATCTGAGCATGTTCTGCATGATCCGGATGTGCGTGCCGGTTTCTTCCGGCTTTTGCTGTACTTCTTGGGCTTGACCCGCGAGATTTTCTCGCTGTCGTCGCTGTGCTCTGACTGAATTTTCTGCGCTGTGTGGGCTGCTGCTTCCATTCTACGCCCATTTTCTACGAGTTCCCGCAGTTTCCATTGGCTTTTGAGGGCGCTTTTACGGATATCATTGTGTACGGTACCCACGATTATTTGATCACGAATCATGACATCTATGACATCGCAATTGGCATTAGCACAGCTAAATTTGCATGACATCGCCTCTTTGCGGAGACGATGGACGAAATTGTCAAAGCTCTCACCTTGTTCCTGGTGAAGTCGATGAAACTGATAGTTTGCTAAGGTATAGTTGCGAGTTGTCTCATACCTTTCCTGCATTTTTATTACGAAGTCCTTGAATTGAAGATTGGCCCGTTCATTTGCAGGGACCGTGGATTCATAGTCCTTTTGAAAGCTTCGAGATGAGAATTTGCCGAGGAAAAGCTTGCGCATGTTGATTTCAACCCACTTAGCCTTGTCCTCTGCGTCGGTAGGTGGGTCGGCGGCGATGGCATCGTATTCATAACGGAACCTACTCACGAAGTCGCAGAAGGCGTCATGAGCGTTATTACGATGTAATTCAGGGTCGAATTCGCCAATGGACCCTTTCATTACGTAATTGGCTTGCATTTTTCGTAGTCAGGATTATAGGAGCGAGGATTAGAGTAGATACACGCGGCTGCTTCTGATCGATGATAATCCGTGTTTTTCACTCGTCGCCAATAATAAGTCTCGTCCTCTGATGCTGATGAGAGATTTCAGACAGACTATTCCAGCAGAAGATTTATTAGATTAAAGCTAATAATCCTAACTACATCTGAGGAAAGAAGCAATGCGAGAAAGCAACATTACTGCACTACTGTGAGCGCAGGCGGCAGCATATATGAGCAGTCTTCACAACACATGTTGTGAGGCAAAACTTGTGAATTCGCTGTAGCGAGAATCAGGATATAACAACCGGCATGTCAGGACATGGTAGCATAACAGAGTCACTGTGGTTGATGCAGTGCAGCCGGAATAGCTGACTTATATACCAAGCGGGATGAATGCTATATACTTGAAGTATTAACAGGAACTTATTCATACCATGCTTCCAATTTCCTGTTCCTCTATTGATCCACAAAACTAAATTCTGCTTGAGGATTTGGGCAGCGAGCAAGAACAATGATCTTCAATGTTGTTATGAGTCATAGATACGTGCAAAGCACTGAACATAGCAGTGTATTTTCAAGTTTTTCAGGGTAAGACACAAGGAAAATTTAAATAACGATCGCACTACCACGTGATTCCCCTAACAAAAGATATTAAAACTGAGCGACCCAGCCGCTGCATATAAGATAACCAATAATTACAGTAAGTCAAAGAGGATGGATTTACGCTCCTTTCATAATATTGAAGTAGAAGTATAACTAACGTCGCGAATTTCTACTCAAATAGAACTAGCAGTAGCTACTTCAAAGACATCTACTTGAGGAAGTAGAAATGAAGTCAGGTAAGGTACCGTATCCAAACAAATAGCTTCAGCAAGTAGAAATGATCAAGGCTTCGCATACTTTACCAGCTAATTGGAGGTGGCTACTTTAATCTTTGCAAGATGCGGCTCGCGCAAAATGGCTAATGATATTACAAACAGGTGCAATTTTTGAAAGCATATTCAGTTGAGCTGTGATACAGGGGGTATTTACCAAGTAAGCCACTTTCTACGCTACAAAATCAAAAGTACAAAAGGTTAAGCAGTTATAAGTACAAGTGTATGTAGTCTAAAAAGGAAATCCCTTGATCAAGTAATGCAAGTAGTAGTCTTACCTTTGGCGCATCTTCCGCCTTTTCATCTATGTTTAATTGCACTGAAAAGAATAAAAATGGTTTCATGTGTAATGTCAGAACTATATAACAGGATGAGTAATCAATGAGAGATCTTTGGAGAAATCAACTAAAAAGAACGCTATCACCTGAAACTAGAACGTTATCACCTGAAATTGACATCTTCTTGTCTACCAATTTGGCAGAGGGTTTTGTTATAAATGAGTAAGCAAGTTGCAGTCATTCCATCAATCACATTACCAGTATCGGTCTTGCCGATTGCAACAAAATAGAGGGGCCGTTTATGAAATGGAAACGGTGACTATTTCTGTATTCTCAGGAATGAATGAACTAACTACCTTCTTTGATACTATTTTGATCCGATTCAGGGGCTTGCTTGTCTGCCTCCTCATGTCGATCGGCTTCCTCCGGGTCAGTTGGATGTTGCACAACATCATGTTTCTGCTCCTCCACCAAATATTGTTTACTTTCTCCTACAAGACCTGGGATATATATTTTTTTAAAGTATAAGAGTGATGACTGTACATCCCAATAGTGCGCGTGTAACCTTTTTGATAGAGGGGGCATTCACATAGGCTTTGTCATATTAGCAAGGCCCATCAATTCAGTATGAAGGGGTAGCAGCGACGATGAGACCTATCAATCCAATTCGATACTGGACTATACGTAATGAGAATAAGTAATACTTTGAACACTTTTCGGGTATTATTGACTAAATGGTGTCAAAAATATTCATACGTGAAGTCAGCTTATGCATATATAAGTGATATTAATGATCATAGTCCACTTGAGCTTAGCCCAAATGCACCTGACAATAAGCAAAATGCTAAATTGGAAATTCATATCGCAGGCTCCACGTTGCAGTCGTTGCACACCACTGGTGTTGGCTGTCATGCCAGTGAATCGACAGCATTCAATAATGTATTATTATAAGTAGCGTAATATTATACCCTGGCTTAAAGCTAGTAGATCAATTTGTTCTCATTGCACCACTATTTACTAGAGAGTGGACAGAATTGTCGCACATGTCAAATTTACACTGGATCACCTCTACAATGCAAGCCAGTTCATAACTAGATAATAATTGATAAGTGACACTGAGTAGTGAGTACATTGCTTTAAAGAATGCAGTATCAAATGACGATCGAATGCTCAGTCTAATTACGCCAGCAAGCAACAAGGCCCAACAATGCTTGGTAGGCTTGCGACACTTAAACAACACAGATATCAGTTTAAGTTATTAATAATAATTGTGATTTAAATTACTCATGTCTGTTACCTTGGAAATACATGCTTTAATGTAGTGGGCAATGCGTACATAATTACGCCTGTATAGCCAAGGCATACTCGGCACAATTCATCCAGAATATAGCACGGGCAGCTGACCCCACCTTGATTTTCTCGCCAATAATTTTTATATATTGACTTTTCACAATTCCTTTTTTATTGATGACTATTGATGTAAAGACAGTTATGTAAGTAACTATAATTGTTCATATTCATATGGTACATAAAAATCATCATAGCTATACTGGTTCATAACAGCATCCCACTATGAATCATCAAATCAACTGAGCATGGCACTGACATGTCTATATTAAGGCCTAATGGTAATGCACATTTAAACTGAATCAGTCAGACCGAAGTCTGAAACAGCCGTTGCTCAGATCGGGAATATGAGATTAGGGAGCACTAGCACAATCCAAACTAATTGATGGACTGAATATCCTAGGCTACGATTTCCTTCACTAGCAGTATTGTGAGAATGAGATAAAATAAGAATTGTAGTGATACGCAATAAGCAGACAATCACAGAAGAATAAAATTATGAAGTACTGCAAAATTATAAGAAATCAATAATCTTGTGCATTACTTACCAGCGATATAATTCTTCTCACTGTCACTAATGTCTTTCAAGGCAGGATGATTAAAATTTATAGCATCTACAGGAATAATCTTCATAGATGCTACAACTTTTTGATGATTTGCCTGCAAGAATCAAGATGCATTGAATTGTTTTGCGAGTAAGCATTGGACATCATTGCAAAATACAATATATTGACCAGATACGAGTAGGATACTGTAGAGCAGGGGCGGGCAACATACGGCCCGCGGGCCGGATCCAGTCCGCGATGGGATTTTGAACGGCCCGCCGACAGTTTCCAGTCTTACATGATTATATGGCCCGCAGTCACAGCGCCGTAATTCTCCACTGCTTTATTATGTCAAATTATGGTGGCTGTAGGTTATTCTTTATAGTTATTTGTTTTCTATGTGCCCGGCACGCATCCAGAGTTCAAAGAACTTGCTAATCGCAACTTTATTCGACCACAGATATCCCTTTGACTTCAACAGCTATCGAAGTACATTACGTTAATAAATTCGATGAATAGTGTTCTAGTCTCTATGCTTTAAACTTAAAGTTTACATTAATTACGATTAATCCTTGTATAGGTGGATACATACACAATAATGTATTAATTCAGTAATCCGGCCCGCCAGCTACTTCATTTTCCCATATCCGGCCCACCGCCTGGAAAAGTTACCCGCCCCTGCTTTATTTAGAGTGTCTAGGTAAGGACTTTTTGGTGTACACTGGCAGCTGAATTGATATGTTGGGCTGATAATGTTCATTTTCACATCGTCCAGAACAGGGGTCGCCAACCTTTTTGCAACCAAGGGCTACTTTTGGGTACTGATTGAAGCGACGGGCTACCATTTACTCCCGTCGTTTACCCGTACCAGACAGAATATCCGCTTTGATATTCATAGCACTAAACAGGAATCGCATAGCGGTAAGACTTGTAAGAGAGTCTTTTAAATCAATACATCTCATTTCAACTAGCTAGCCATTAAGACTTTTCAAGGAATCACGAATTACTTCGCACCATGTTTATATAAATTATAGAACTGTCAGCTCAAATTTTAAAATAAATCATGTCACACGTTAGACTGGACATCATGTTATCTGTTTCTATACCAGTCAGTGGGAGGCCTGGCATTGCATGCTATCAACTAGTTCGCTGTACTCTGCTATGTAACTTGACACTACAACTCTGAGTGGGTGTTCCAGATGTGCACTAGCGAGGCGTGTTCTGTGTTTGTTTTTTGATGAAGGTCGTGTCCGCAAAGGCTGCTTCACAACGATAAATTGAACCAAACACGGTTGCAACCTTCATAGCTGCTGCGCATTCACCACTGTACTCTTCCGTGTCAACAAGGCACCAAAAGTTTGCTGCAGTCTCGTGGGCGTTGAGGTGGAGGTGATTTTGCAGTGTTACAATTTCAATCTCTAACTGTTCAGCATCCAGACATGAGAGATTTCATTATACCTGACAGCAGCATCGATTACAGAAAGTTAGAAATATGGTACTGTAACCTGAGTTGAGTGTAAGAGAGACAAAGCAGTGTCAAATTGAAGCAATACGTAATGGGCATCATACTGCATATGCTAGTATTTCACCGTTATCTGCTACCGGATATCAATGTTGTTTACTACTTTGGCAATGTCCTGGACGTCGAGCTACCATAACGGAACCCCCAACCATTTCAAGAAGACCGTGGATGGCATGCCGTCATATCGCCTGATAGGGCAGTACGCCGTATTCTACGTCTTCGATATCTTGTTATTCTATTACATGTTGGTATATTACTAATAGAATATTTAGAATTACTAATAAAATATTTGATATCATCATTTTAAGTGTTTATATATAATGTATTGTCATTTCTAAGTCACATGTTATAGTGTGATTTAAACAAGAATAGCTAAATCACTCAATTTATATATTTAAAAGCTCACTGGTAATAATCTGACGAATATTGGTAAATGCTGCTATTCGGTCTATTTTTAGAACACTCTTGCGGGCTACTCATCTGGTCCTCGCGGGGGGGGCCGCGGCCACCACGTTGGTGACCCCTGGTCCAGAAAAATACTAGACATGGATATATCCTTCATGACAACCAAGATACTTACATCGGTATTTTCGAGCTGATTTTCGAGGTTCGCAACCTTCGTTTTCAATCTGCCCTGCTCAGCTTCACAGATCTGCAGATCCTCTGTGAGGCAATAGAGTGTCAATGGTGTGGTGGCTATCAATAGAGCTGGACACAAAGATTTGAGTCGAGTGAATAGAGATAATTTTTTCGAGCACTGAAATCATACTGCCCTTGCCACTAAAAGGTACTTGTTTTCAACTTTCTACGCCTTTGATACAGTTATGGAATCATAATGAGTAGGTTTTTTTTGACATGTCAAAATTGTAGCGTTAGGTCAAAATTTGTCAAAATTTTTCATAAAGTCAAAAAAATTTTGACGTCTGCATTTTGTTCGTGTTGTTGATTTTGCACTGTCGGTGAACTTATAACTTGATATTTTACCGCTTTTAGCCTATTTTATAGGCCTACCGTTGTAAACGGCTAATCGTCTGCCCATTGTGAATCATAAACGGTCAAATAATTCAAATAATAGGTAGACATGGTGTTATGGTCAACGTATCGCAATATCCTAAAAGAAAGACTTCTTGTGCACCGCATCATTGTTATATTAAGAAGCACATGATGAAAAATTGTGATGTAGACAACATTGTCAGAATGAAGCAACACGGTGTGTCACCAGCAACAGCAGTGTACGCAGAACTTGAGTGTTGTCAGCCAACAACTCCTGCTGTTGAACGTCCTTGGTAAGCTTCTTAGTAAGGACGTGCACTTTCTACCCAAGAATGTAGGAAAGTATCTCTCGTTGCACTACAAAATATTTTAATTATTTCTACCATAATACATATTGTAACTACTGGAATTCTTCATAGGGTCAGATTTCGTTAAAATGTTGTTTTTTTCATGTAAAAAGTTGCCTGTTTCTAAGCCAAAAACGTTTTTTCAGGCCAAACTACTTCGTTAGGACAGTCAGTTCCAACCAGAAATGAAGCTAAGTAGTACAATTTCAACATTATGTGGGAAAACACCTAATATGCATACGTTAGGTCAAAATTTGGTCAAAATTCAGTTTTTTTAGGTCAAAAAAAGTCAAAATTTTGATTTTTTAGGTCAAAATTTCATTTTTTTTAGGTAAAAAAAAACCGCCCTAATAATGAGTGATACTAGAAGCCTAATATATGATCAAGGATTGAAACACGCACGACTCCGGTACTCGATTTTGCCCAGTCCTAGTTATCAAGCAGACCATCTAGCAGACCAAGTAATTAGGATTGTACACAGAGAGTCCATCTCATAACGGGTCGAGTCAGCATACGTGTCTCAGAGTTTTAAAAACTGAGATTTCTGTAAATGTACAAAACAGATGTCCTCCTCCCTCGGATACAACTGCCTGTGGTATGAGTGTCAGTAAATCATCAGTAATAGTTGATGAAATATTAGTAGATATATAGTTATATTGTTAACCTACCATAAGCATTGTTTGCATTTTCTGAAAAACTCTTGACCGAGTCTGCATGCTTTATTTTCAGTTTTTCGTGTTCTTTGTGGAGAGTATCGTACCGTATCTAAATGCAGTTCAGCACGACCATTACAAGGAACACGGAAAGATAATCAAACAAGACTTCCAAATTCTACCTTCAGAACTTTGAGTTCTTTCGACGTTTCCGCATTCTCCTCCTGAAAACCGCAAATGAATTTCAACTTTTCACTCGCAACTGATCAAAATAATTACACTGTACACATATTTGATTTCATTCCATGAGAGGAAAGAAACAGGATATGAAGAAGTGCTCGAGGGGATTCTTGAAGATACTTTTACAGTCAACGCAAACAAAACAAAAGCAACAGAACCATTTCAGAATATCAGTTATCGCTTAAGATATATATCGTTACTAGAGAGATATTTTGAGACATGTCAAAAAAAGTCAAAATTTAGTCAAAATTGTAGCGTTAGGTCAAAATATGTCAAAATTTTTTTGCAACCAGCATTTCGTTTGTATCGTAGATTTTGCACTGTCGGTGAACTTATCATTTGACATTTTACAGCTTGTAGCCTAGTTTATAGGCCTACCATTGAAGACGGCCAATTGTCTGCTCATTGTGAAGCATAAACATTCCAATGAAACAGTTCTTTCTCCATTCTTGGCGAGCTAAACTTAGTTTGGACAGACACTGTCTACCCGAGAATGTAGGAAAGTGTTATTCGTTGTACTACAACAAATTTTAATTATTTCTACCATAATACGTGATGAACTGGAATTTTTCATAGGGCCAGATTTCGTTAAAATAAAGTTTTTATCATGTAAAAATTTGTCAGTTTTTGAGTCACAAAAGTTTTTTCAGACCAAACTACTTCGTAAGAACAGACAGTTCCAATGAGAAATGAAGATAAGTAGTACAATTATAGCATTATGTGGGAAAACACTTCATTTGCATACGTTAGGTCAAAATTTGGTCAAAATTATGTTTTTCAAGCTCAAAAAATGTCAAAATTTAGATTTTTTAGGTCAAAATCTTCCTTTATTTTTTATAAAAAAAAATCGCCCTAATCATTACCATAACGTCATGAAAGTGGGATACCAGACAATGGGCTTCACATACCATAGTCACCGAACGTATTGATCACCTCAACAAATTTTCAGGAAATGTGGAGAAGCGTCATCAACAAGAGACAATGTTGTCTTGGGCCTGCATACCAGTACCGCAAAAATAATTAATCAATATATAAGGCTATTTAGTACATATTTCCAAACAGGAAAAATGCAGGCAAGTAGATTGATCTTCACCATCCCTCTTATCACAATAGTACATTAGCCATAACAATTTCAGCAGAATTCATATTTTAGTGAATTACAAATGCTACAGTTTCTATGCTTGCCCAACAAGCGCGAGATACATATTGCATCAATGTTAGCCTACGCCTACAGAGTACACACAAAACAGAGCAATGGCAAATGAGTGAAGCATTGTGTACCGGTCTCGCAGACCAAACGTACCATGTAGAATTGCCGCTGGGAGCTGAGGGACACTGAGCAAAACCAGTGACAGTATCTAACTTGGATGAACAGATAGAATGCACATCTGGCCAAATCTGATCTACTGTGGCAAACCCACACTCTATGCATTCCTCGGGTATATGATGGACAAGTAGTATTTTGTGCATTGAACAGGTTTTTGGGAGTAAAAATAGAATAAAATGAATGAAATTTATAGATACCCTTCAATCTCTACATACCTCGAGTTTCTTTTTTGCTTCCACCAAGACTCCGTTTTTGTCTTGATGCTCTACCAACATACCTTGTATTAATTCTTCTTTTCCTGTTTTATATTATTGAAGGGTGAAGACATAATTCAAATCAGCAAACAAAATGACAACATACGTTCTCGTTCTGTTTGACAATCTGTCTTCAACTTTTGCAAGTCTTTCTCAAGCCGTGCCTTATCTTCATATGCAAC
Organism: Botryllus schlosseri; assembly: GCF_051294905.1. Lineage (NCBI taxonomy): Eukaryota > Metazoa > Chordata > Ascidiacea > Stolidobranchia > Styelidae > Botryllus > Botryllus schlosseri. The sequence continues at coordinate 8,514,106 of NC_137249.1, read as the reverse complement.
TAAAGAAGAAAATATTAATATGCTAGTATAGACAGACAGACATCAATTTCTTTAAAGTTTATTCTAAAACATAGAAACTTTTCTGTGAAATGGTGACTAGCAACCGGTTTTAGGTCATCAAGTCAGCTGGTCATGAATATAAATTGCAATACCGTAAGTATAATGCAATAATACTACTTAATAATAACAATATATGTGTTATTGTAATATAATGACGTCAAACAACATAACGCAGGCTAATATATCACAAAAGGCAATTTTGGGAAGTTCAGAATGCGAAAGAAAGCGTACAATGCAATGACAGCTTACATTTATGATCATTCAAGTATTTCAAGATACCGACAACATTACGTGAAAAAACTTCTATTCATATGGATCTTTAGCTTAGTGTTCGCTACCCCTAGTGAAACTTGATCTTACATGGTATGAAAACTCGGCAGTACAGCAAAAAAGTAATCTTATTCCGAGCACTGAAGATGTATCATTGATAAAGAATCAACAGTCAGTGTCTGGTTTGATTCATCGAAATGGCATGTCTGTTGCATGTCAATGGTTTATTGACGACATTCGGACTAATAAAAGGTGCAGAGAACCAAGTATCAAAACTTGAAAAAAATTATCAATCATTTATAGACTATCCCTATTATCACATCAACACATCGGGTAATATAGCCTGCTTATGCAATCCATATTGTGCATTTCACGACGATTTCAAGGCAGAAGATGAGGTGCAGGAAATGTACTGGTACAATTATAAGCAGAGGTGGTCAGTAATGGAGTACTTCTACTTTTTGGAAGTACTCGAGTAGTTTTCCTCTACTTCGGGTACTTACTCAAGTACTCAACTTCTACTTCGTAATATTTTGTGATCTACTTGCTCACTTTTCGCTATTTTCAGTTCGTCAAGTAGAAGTTGTTTAATCCTCCAATCAGGAAGATAGCCTGAGGAATTTCGGGGCTGTTTTCACGGAGTATCAACATTTAATTTTCATAGTAGTTGAGTAAAGTCCAAAATTTCCGTCGCTCTTCGCGCAGTGGATATGATACGGAGTAACCAGTTTGATTTCATGAAAGTTTCGGTGAATATAATTTAGGGACCGTAGCGGGTTGGCGTGGTTCCGTTCACACCGCATTGTCGTTCTTCGCCCACATGAAATATTTTATCACAGTAAGCTATATGGCTTATCATACCGTTTGAAACTGATGTTTCGTAATCTAGCATTTACATATCATATCGTAATTGATGTAATATAGCACTATAGCAGTTCATAGCGTGTCCTAATCTGGAAAAGTGGAGTCTGGCTTTTTTTGTAGTTTTAGAGCTGTTTTAGCATACCACCTTTGAAACTTTCTGGACTAAAGACATGAAATACATTTTCTGCTTTTAGAAGTAGTATTTATATTTCACTTTCAATTCCCAGTATCATATACTTGAGTTCTAATTAATATCAGTTCTTTTGTCTGGATAACATACATGTTGAAGTATAAAAGCAAGTGTAGTAATGCCTTTAATTACCGGAAATAAAGCTACACAATATGGCATTTTTACAATCCAATATATTTTTTATTAACGTTTACTAATCGCGCAAAGTGTTTACACCGTATCCTATGCAACTTCTCCCTATTGCTCTTCGACTAAATTACAGGCCTTATAATGGGAAAGGGCGCCATATCATGATATTTTCTAAAACGTGCTGTTCGAGTAAACAGAGGATTAGTATCGCATTTCCATATCAATACTATCATTTCATTCCATGATGAGGACGAATGCTTATGCTGTCGAAAATTTAAACCTCCTGGTATGCATCAATATGAATCAAGCTCAGCACCTTCCTTTCGCATAGCTCAATTTGCACCTTTTGACAATCCTTGCGAACGAATTACGATCGTTTTCACAACTACTTACTTAGTTGAGTAGATTTAAAGTCAGTCAAATCTACTTCTACTTCAAGTAGTTTTAGGTTCCTTATGGAAGAAGTACTTCTACTCATACTTGAGTAGATTTTTTCATCACTACTTCTACTTCTACTTGAGTAGCTTTCTTGACTACTTTGACCACCTCTGATTATAAGCGAGAAGGTAGCTTATTTGTTTCGTGATTACAAAACTAACAGAAGGACTTTGCCGATTTATACTTCAGTAAAATATCTTCACCGACATCAGTGCATGATAAATGATCCACATGAATTTAGGACCAAATCAAACAGCCATCCTACTGACCATTAAATCGGTATTCAATTGAGAAAACAGTACGGTAAGGTTACATTATTATTGCAAAACACAAGTGATAACTCGGTGTCACTATGCACGAATAATAAGCTGAGATTGAAAATTTAGGTAACTAGTCGATTGCAATGTAATACACATGCTATTTTGTGGACATTCAATATTCATATTAACGTGATTTGTTTGACTAATTGATAAGGAGCATACCTTGCATCTGAGATGACAAAGTTTCATGCTGAGCCCTTTGATGAACAACTTTGCTGTCCATATATTTCACTCTGTTCTGCAATAGGCTGTACATATAAAATCCATATCCAATGCACACAATTAATCCCAAGATGACCGAGTTTTGAACCATTCCTTTATTCCTTCGCGTACACATGGCCAGATGATATCAACTGCGAGAGACACTCATCGGCCAAATATTTCAGCAGAGAGGCACGAGAGTAGATATCACAGTGCACTATGTATCATTAAAAGAATCTGATGAAAGATGTGATTTACAGGTGAGAATATCAGTTGTGTGCATGTGCATGTAAAACAATGATTTCAGCTGAATGCAATATATAAACCACAAGTATTATTCCCCGCTTTCAAGTACACCAAACAAACACATTCGAACACCATAAATTGTTCAGCTTACAGTGACAATGCATTACTATTGACAATTGTTACATAACAAATCGCCTTGATTGGGTGACCAGATTGACAAAATATTCCAGATGCGATGCTGCTCAATGTGATAACAGCACTCTGAATTGCACCGAATCCATACTGGGGCTAAACGAGTATATTTGATTCCAATATAACGGGGAGAACGTTGTAACAGCTAATTCTTGCTGACAGATTCATCGCCGCAAATTTCTAGTCAAGTAGAAGTAGCAATTAACAATCAAGTAAAAAAGTAAGTATTCTAGGCCTAGTTCCAAATATAGAATTAAATAGACATTAGACATACAAAAAAGATGCTGTAGGCTACAGCTTACGCATGTCTATAATCATCCGCCACAATAGAGAATAGAATACTAAACCTCAGAGAGTGGAAATGAAGTGATATGATTCACTACCCAATTACATATCTATGGGATACAATTTAAGCCTGCGCCGATGGTTGACGAGTAATATAAACTATATTCGAATTCAATTTAAATCAAGGGCGCCCAACCCGTGGCCCGAGCAGGTTTTGGTTGGCCCGCGGGGTAATTCTCGAAATTAGTTACAAAATCAGAAAATAAATTACCAAAACCAAATAACCAAAATTTGATCAGCCTGACCGCGAAATTTGGGATTTTGATGACTGAAATATCAGTTCTGACGCTTTGGCATAGCCAGGGGCCAGCCACATGTTTCATAAATCGTCGTATATGACCATAAAGTACAATATTTCGCATATTAGCCGAAATCTTCAATATTTATAAGTCCAAGCGCCGAATAATCCTGTCCTTGCCAAATGAGCCCAGTGGTATGCGGAGGCGACCCGCAATATATGCCCACTGAGTCTTCATGACATAATTGTTATTGATTTTGATGCGTATAATTATAAGTAGGCCTATTGTTTTTCACCGTAATCCTGTTCGCTCCTATCGGAAGACTAAAAAATGGTCAGCACCATTCAAGTAGCCCACGCAATGGTTCGTAAATCTCATGTGGCCCTTTGGCCGATAAGGTTGGCCACCCCTGATTCAAATCATATAAGAGGTTTGGTTAACGTGAGCCCCGGGCAACAATGACCAGTCTATTGAAGATAGCTGAATACTTTGCTATTATATTGCTTTCCTACTAGTTAACGACAACGTACGCAGTAAACTCCAATGACTTCGTTTGCTTTCCATCGATTTGTGATACAATAATCAACAATGGAAGTTCAGTAGAACGCAAAATCATTGAATGAATGAAATTGGTCGTCTCAGAGGTCACACCAGCGTATCAAGAACAATCCGAACATATGAAAGATACAGCCATTTTTATCGACACAAATTACTTGATGAGTTGAAATTGACTTGTTAATTTTGCTCCGAGTCACGACCCAATCTGCAAACGCCGAGTCAAGTCATGTTATTTTCGCTAAGTGACTCGAGTCAAGTCAAGTCAAACGAAAAAGGTGACTCGAGTCAAATCATGACATGAGCCATCCCAACACCGTCATGTAGCATGTGCGTCTAACGGAGTCAGACACAGAATATTATCTGACAAAGTCAAGGAATCATTTTCACAATTTCTACGACCAGTATAGAAATAGCACGGTCCCGGCACCATATGTCATGAGTCATGACATAACAAGATGATAAGTCACAAAATCACAATGAGTGGGGTATACTAAGGCCACCATATATTGAGATCCAAAAAAGAGGACACTTTTCAAAAATTCTGAAAGCTCCAGACCGGCTAAGAAAACTGGTGAATTTGAGAATTTTTCTCCCAAGACTATACAGTGTTGACTAAAAAAAAAAGTTTTTGTCATTTTGATCGACTCCCGCATTACACACTTTTTCTGAAAATCATCATCATTGGTTTAAGAGGACAAATTCCCCAAAAATAGGACATTTAGGCGTCCTCCGAGGACACTTTCAGTTTTGTGACAAAAAGAGGACATATAGTAACCCTAGGTATACAGCATTAGCAAAAAGGAAGTTAGTGTTAAGAGACTAGGTTCAGCGTTGGTATTGATTGGTACCGTTAGAACTATATACCGTGAGTGTGGCCGATTCTGTATATCTACAATGGACAGTTGACACCAACGCTCCTCTGTATGGGCAATTATACGGAGGAGATAGCGCAGTGGTGACGATAAGCGCCTACCAATCGGGCGGCCCTATTCGATTCCCGTCTGGGCTCCTCTTTCTCCGCCGTCTTAACGGCGACAAAAAAGCCCAGAAAAAGACCCGACTAAAGAAATGACACACGGGGAATGGAAAGAACTAGCAAGGGCAGCGGCTTCAAAAAGATCAACATCGAAAAGAACTGTGACAGCAGGCACTCTAGACCAAGGTGGCTGTCAGTCTAAAAGACCGCAACTGCGCGTCGTTCGGCTTCCTCCTATTTGTTCATTACATCGCATTGTACCTTGTGTGTGTCTTGTTCAGATAAAAATATAGCTCAACGATTACACTGGTCAACACATATTTTTTGGCAGACAATGTAAGTGTGTTTTTGGGGGTTCTGAAGGGCACTGATTCCGAATATGACCTTAGTAGCTTTTTTTCAAATTGGATCTTGTTGTGGAGATAACCCATGGGGCAGAATTGTTTTTCGTACGATTTTCGCCTGTAAGCTATTTAGTGTAGTTTCTCGAAAGGTTCCAGCCATGGTCTGCCATGTTCAGTTGTTCATCTCATCTGCCCTGATATCTTATTTTTTTGTTGTTCCGATGTCTTGGTAGGACCCCTACCCTTACTAATCAACAAGATGATCAGGAAACATATCAAAATGACTGAACAGAAAGTGAACTTTTATGCTCATGTTTGTGCTCAAGTTTTCGATATGCAGATACGAATTTTCGGACCAACTGTTTGTAGTTGGGTGCTTCGTGTTCATCTAAAAAGTTTCATTTACTACATCTTAGCAGAAATTACATGCAGTGAACTCCTTCCTAATGTGAAATTGGAATCTTTCATCGGTAATCGAATATACCAGATACCAGATTTAGGCTTCTCGTTTGATAGGGTTACTAGGTATATCCACTTTGTTGACTCAGCAGAAAATTATCCATTCACCAGTCAAAAGAAATGAGGCGCCTATGAGTATTGTAGTTAAGCTTTATGGGAACAAATTTTATAGCAGTATAACTCCTCTTAAAACTTGGTAGAATGACCAATTCATACAGGAGAATATGTATTTCCGTTGGGCAAAAGTACAATTTTTGGCACTTCTTCGTTATTCCCCACACATCCAGAAGTGATCACCATGAAACTAATAAATGATTCCCATGCACATGTGAAAATTTATAAACATCAACTCAAAATAAATTGTGTTTCGCGTTGGGATAAGGGCTAGGGGAATATTAAGGTCGGGTGGAAGATACTAGGGTTGGGTGGGAGATATTAGGGTCGTGGGAAGGGGTATTAGGGTCAAGGTTGGGATATCCTAAGATTAGGGTTGGGGAAGGGATTATTAGGGTGGGTTAGGATATCCTAAGATTAGCGTTGCGGGACGCGGGTGCTAGGGTAGGTTAGGGTCAAGGTTGAGGTGGGATATCCTAAGATTAGGGCTAAATTTGGGGTCAGGGTATCCCAAGATTAGGGTTGGGAATATTGTCATCTTCATCCCCAACCCTAATCTTAGGATATCCTAACCCCATCCTTGACCCTAACCCACCCTTATATCCATCATCCCTAATATCCCTAACCCTTATCTTAGGATATCCTAACCCACCCTAATATCCCCTCCCCCATCCCTAATATCTCCGGACTCCAATATCCCCAATCCTTAGGATATCCTAACCCTCACCACCCTAATATCCCCTTCCCCATCATGAATCTTAGGATATCCTAACCTAACCCTAATGTAATATCCCCTCCCTCATCCCTAATATCCCCAACCCTAATCCTAGGATATCCTAACCTAACCCTAACCCACCCTAATACCCCATCCCTAATATCCGTCTACCCCACCTCAACGCGAAAAACAATTCATTTTTCTGTTATTGTTCATGGGAAGCATTTATTGGTGTCATGGGGATCATTTTTTCGATGTGTGGGGAATAACGAAGAAGTGCCCAATTTTTAGGCTTGACAAACTGCTTTTTTGACAAACAAATATTTCGCATCATGTCATGTTAATATTGATAGAATCCCCGAGAGCGACATGAGGGTTCTTCATAGTCAATTATCTATTTATATGCAGTATAAAATTAGAAAAAACTACGATTTTTTCCTACCAATTGAAATATTCAAGGGTAAATACAATAATTTTGGGCTTTTTTAGGGGTATAAATATCTTGACAAAGAGCCAATCTGACAACTAATGTGATATTCGTAATCGGTAACCTCAAAAACCCCAGAAACGGCTCTCAGATGTTCTGCCTTAAAATGTTTCGTTTTTTTCATCTTGTTGACCAGCGAAGTGTTATTGATTGATTATTATACGATTTAAGCGAATGTGCCTGCTTTACGTTATTCTATTGGATCTTACGAAATCCCAAGAATATTAAATACTGCTAACTCTATAGAAATTATCAATTCACATCGCCTTAGTGGCAAGTATAGCTAGTTGCAGCGTAATTAACGCTAGCAGAATGCCAGTACTATCCTACTACGTTGCGTCCTGCAGTGATGAGCGGACTGTAATATTTTTCGGTCCAAGTCCGATCCTGAAATTTTTTATTCCAGTCCTAGTCCATCCTGATCCAAAAATATTTTCCAAATTTACTGTCCAAGTCCGGTCCTGAAAATTTTCAATTCAGTCCTAGTCCATCCTGATCCAAAAATATTTTCCAGATTTTCAGTCCAAGTCCATCCTGATCCAAAAAAATTTCAAAATCTAAAATCTACAACTGAAAAAACAGAAGGACATGTTATAGGGCGGTTATAAACACTGAACATCTAATTCGATTCAATTCCAGCTTGTAAGAAGCGTAGTTAAAACAACATGAGAATTTTCAATATACTAAAAAGTATACACATTTTAGATAGTGGCTGCCCGTCCCTATGAAGTTTTGTATGAAATTGGTGCATTACGAGTTTGATTCAATTCCAACCAATGGAAGCGTGAAAATCGTTGTATTTACTGTGGGAAATTCTGTCATCAATAATTAGAGCTACAACCCTATTTTGAACAGCTTCTTGGAGGTACAGAACTTGCATATACAATTGACTAATATATTCATATTGAGATTTACCCATACATTTTAGGCAGACACTCATCAGGGACAATCGTCAGCGACTAGTAGAGAATTGGAAAGAACCTTGTATATCAACAATTGTATCACAAAATACGACAGGCGAAAATATGTCATCCGAAAATATCCGGGTTCATTCCAATATGAATATACTATTCAACACTACACTCGGGGCCGTGCATTACTAAATGCAGAGTGACTAGAGTAACACTCATGGATGCCAACTTTGAGGAGGCTCTCGGAGCCAAAGTATCTTGTGACAAAATAGTGCCAAATTATCTAAAGTACGGTGATGTGTTGCAATAGGCATTAAGCATTGCATTACCATCAAGCTTACGGTACTTTAGGCTGCAGAAAGAAGATTGTACCACCACGACTTGGTAGAATTCGTGCTCTTCTACTATAGGGTTGAATTCAACTAAAGTTAAATCTAGAAGTCTACAACAGCACAAGTGGCACGAATATAGCATACGAACTAGGCAAACTTTTCCTATAAATCAGCAAACCTAGTAGTATCTTGACTCGACCTAAATCAATGTGTCCAAGAAAGAGAAATATAATAGGTAGTAGCCCAGATGGCGAAGGATTGTTAACATTATACAAACAGGCTGTTGCACTAGCGCCACTTGCCACCTTGGAAGCAGATAAAGTGACCTCGACCTAAGATTTCGATATGCACCTATATGCGAACATCAATTCCATATTTCTACAATTCTAACATCAAATACCGGTAGTTCCTAAGATGCTCACGTAAACAACACTTGATAAGATCTAATGCGCTGTTGACAAATTTACACTGCTCTGATTGAAGAAATTCGAAAGTGCCAATGTGCCATACGTGAATCCCTAAAAGACGGACCAGCGGAAACAGCGGAAAGAGCGGTGCTAACCAGCATGAAAATTTGCAAAAGTTCCGTAATTTGGCTTCTAAATGCGTCAATGGGAGACATTCACAAACCACTTGGGGCGCCAACACCACGCCCTATCGTCCGTAGCAAAGTCACTCAATAGTTGAGTGACTTTGGTCCGTAGTAAACAAACAAAACTTACAGCTATATTCGCTAGAAACCAGGTCAGCCACTGCCTGTTGGATTCGGGTAACAGAATTTATGTCTTGTATGTACGAAGTTTGAACATATTTACTACTGATGATTGAGTGCAGTGCAATTTATGAATTGTCAGGTTACTGCGTGTACCGATATTTCATTTCCAGAGAGTGACGTTTGAATATTAGCTGAGTTACATATATATTTCATTTTAAGGGGGTAAGGTACTCCCAGATCATCAAAATTTTTCATAATTTTTTTATTGCAGAATTACAAAGTATGAGACTAGCTCTTTCCAAAAATGTAATCATCTTGCATGATTTCAAGCTATAAGTAGGTTAAAATTCCATTTAAAATCTCTCATTTTCGTAAAAATTCCATACCCACACCCCCCTCCCCATATTTTTAACCAGCTCAAAATTGTCACTAAAGACCACATCCTTATAATTTAAACAGTTATTAAAAAGAGCCATATCTGTAATCACTCAAGCATGAATATCATAACATTCTTTGGCAGCCAAAGCAGTTGTAAAGCACTCACAAGACACTGTGATTACTGATTAGCTATCCTGTTGTCGGTGGCCGATTTTTTAATTATTTTGTGGGAAAACTGATAGTTAGTTGTGATTTTACAATGGGCGGGACAAAGAAAACAACAACACAGGCATTTGACCAGAGAAGGAGAAAATATTATGATAAAGTCATTCAAGAAAAGTTTGGAACTTTTATCTGCGTTGAAGTCTGATGGTGGTGGATGGAATTCAGAGGAAACCTTTTTCCTAGCAAGTCATGCATGATGCAGTTATTCAATGTATTGTGACTTGCCCTGACTGTGGTTCAACAGGCAGGGGCTATTGGCAAAATATCCAGCAAGGCTTTGCCACAGAGATTAGCATCGGAGTGTCGTGCTGCAAGAAAAAAATTTTTCGTCGGTTCACATCATCAAAAGAGATGATGTTGAACAGGAAGACAAAAAGCATTGTCATCACCAGATAAACACCAAAATGGAGCCAGTATTATGATAATGCCATCGTAAATGGTGCACCAGATGCACAGGAAGCATCGAGGAAGTGTGGGCAATACTGATGCCCAACAGCTCAACTCCAGAAGAACCGATGCACGGCAATTGTGATGAAAGGAGGTGCTTTTATTTGAAGGTAAAACTTGAAGATGCTACCGATCCAATCCGCAAGTATCCGCTGACATCCAAAATGTATCAAATGGTCAAACCCGACTTCAAGGACCTTGCAAGTATTGAGCTTTTTTCAAATTGCATGACCTTGCAAATGCAGAATGCTAAGGGTTATGCAACTCTAATTAGTATTGGAGTGTCATGATGAAATTGATGCTAAAAATTATATGTTTGAAAGATCACGCGTGAAATATGGGTGAAGTATCCCCACTCACACTACCTGCAATCGGTATTTTGACAATATCGCAGTATTCTTGATATGTTGTTTCATCTTCACAACATCTAACTGATGTCCAATTCAAGGTTTGTAAATTTTTCGAATCTGGGATAGCAGTTTTGAGTAAAAAATCATCAAATCACTCATACTTTTTATGACTGATTTTGCATTTAGGCACACTCAATTGTCTTCAAATTTGGCTATGTACTGATTAAAGCATGCTTGTACCATTTAAAAGCAACAGATTTCAAATACCTGCTCTACTTTTTCAATAAAATATTTTTCAATTTTCAAAGTTGATTTTCTCCTATTTCTAGTTTTTGTTAATATGGTGTCACAGGGAAAGCGAATTTTGATATCAGAAGACCTTCAATTCTGATCAAACTTGGCTCAGTACAAGCAGTAGGGCTGTTCTACCTGCTGAAACTATTGTTTCTTCTATAAGAGTTTTAGTTTACTTACTTTGCTACTTATGATCTGAATTTTATGAAAAAAAATCGAAAATTCGGCACCGTACCAGTACCAAACACATATTTCGTAAAATTTTTCGAAAAATCGGAAGTTTCAAGCGTTTCAGCAGGTGCTTAGAGGCATTAGGATACTTTATGAAGCATTTTTTAGGATATCTCGGCATCCATCGAAGAGACAGGCGTTTCCCCGTGCTAACCGTCCGATTCACCAATCTCCCCCCCAATTCGGGCCCAAGGAATTTTTGTAAAATGCTAAAATTTTTACAGTGTATAAAGTTGAGTATAAATAGTTCACATACCAATTTTTGAGAATCTAGGACTGACTGTTCATGAAATATCGCAATTTGAAAATTTTGTGTGTCTAGCAGTACCTTACCCCCTTAATAGACTGTATTATCATCTATCTACATTATAAAATGACACGTTATTGCTGTGTACCTGGTTGCACGAGTCGGATTGGTGGTCATTTGATTCCTACGTCACCAGGGAAGCTGATGAAATGGAGAGAAGCAATTAATAGATCAAACTCCAAAACGAAACAGCTTTGGACAGAGACATTGGGCAGAGGGCAGAGACATTGCTTGCTATGGTCATTTTCTCCCAAGTGATTATATGAGCCGAACATGAAACTTGAAAGACAGGAGGCAGTCCCATCAGTCTTTCAGCATGATAAAAGAACGCCACTAAAAACTGTCAAGAAGACAAACAATTCGAACCCATTTACACCAGAACCTACTGAAATAATTCATTCCGGAACACATAGTGACCAGAAATTTCAAATAGACTCGGAAAATATGGGCATTCAGTGCCAACTAAGTGCTTCAATGCCAGCTTTCAGCTTAGAAAATATCAAGGATGATAAGAAAGCAGTGCATGGTACTTTACTGGATTTGATGACATCAAACAGTTTCTGCTTTTAAAAGACATTGCAATGAACGATGTTCATCTATTGGAGTACACCTGTACGTTGTGTTCAAATGAAGAGCAAGTTTTTTCTGACACTAATCAAGCTCTTGATACTCAACTGCTTGGTATTGTTTCAGAATCAACAGCTTCCCGCATCATTAATGCTTGCTTGGATCAAGCATATGTACTGTTTATTATCAAAATTACTAATTTCGCCTTCAAAACAAGTAATATTGGATCCCATGCCAGATGATTTAAAAAACTATATCCATCAACGAGATAATTATTGACTCTACAGAAATCCCAATTGAGAAGCCATCTGATATCCATGCACATTGCACACTGCACAGTCTGTTACATTCTCCACTTGAAAGAATGGAAATACCATGGAAGTATTAATTGGTAATGCACCCATGGGTGCTGTCTCCTTCATAAGTGACTACTATGGTGGATCCGTTAGTGACCGCAGCATTATTGAGCACTCTGATTTGCTGGCCGAAGCCAGAGCAATGTTTGAAAAGGGCGACAGTATCATGGCTGATAAATGATACCTACTGCAAGGTTTGTTTGCACCATTCGATGTGAAAATCAACACCCCTACTTTGATGAAAGGCATGACTCAGCTCTCTCAGGAACAGCGGGTAGAGGATTACTCCATCTCCTCAAAACATGTACACCTTGAAAGGGTTATTGGTTATGCAAGGACATTCAAAATCATTCAAAATGTCTTGCCTTACAATCTCTTGCATTTGAAAAATGAAATAGTCTTTATCTGCTTTATGATTTTTAAATTTAGGAAAGACATACTTTGATATAGTCCTACATAACAGCATTTGATGCTTTTATTATTTTGTGTTTGCTGAAGCAGACTTGGTTAGTGATAATGATTGATTACTATTAGTGTTTCATGAATTTTCTTGCTCCCACTTCAATATTGATGCCGCCATAATAAACCGGAATATCACTGTACTGGATTTGATGACTGAACAGAAAACATATCACTACCTAGAGTCCAGACGCAAGTTTATTTAGGAACAAATTATGGGTCAAACTCTATATTTTACATGTGCACATTACGAAATTTATGCATAAAACAACATATAGTTTCATACAAGTGCAAGTCATTTGGCCTTGTACTTGGGCATACCATCTGTGATTTTTCTTCAGATAATAGCCATCTGCAGCAATCATCAAATATGGAAAATACTTTCAAGGTGTTATTAGGTCATCCTTTACCGTGTAGGGGCACTTGACTTCCAACCAGCTACGCTAGGGATGTCAAAAGACAACAAATCAAGACGACGTTTCTTTCGGTATCCAATGTAAGCAATGGATCACTAGGACGAGGTTTTGGCGCCCCCAAGTGTATGAATGTCTCCCATTGGCAACACTTGCAATAATTCTTCTCTCCAGCCACCCCTCACTTCTGGTTACGAAACCAACGTGCCCGAGTCCGGATTTCGAAAATGCTCAAAATCCAAGTCCAACCTATTTTTGAAAAATCACAATCCGGTCCAATCCGGATCCGACATTTTTTTTTCAAAATCACAATCCGGTCCAATCCGGTACCGACGAAAATAACCCATAATCCTGATCCTGTCCAATCCAAGTCCAATCCAATGCTCATCTCTGGCGTCCTGCAGGCTGAGGCTTGTTAGTTGTTACGTTGCGTGTCTGACATATAACTTATTTTGGGTGCACATAAATTGGCGACGTGAGCGATGTTGACAATATCAGAGATGTCAGCGATGTCAGCATATACTTCATCATCATCATTGGTTTATTAGCAATTTTGCCAGTTAAATGCACCCCAAAATGCGATACAATGAAAAGATAGGAAGGTGTCGAAGCGACTTGGAGTATTCTGTGGAATCAGACACCCATCTTGGCCTAGACGATATAAAGAGGAGGCGGGGGAGATAGTGCAGTGGTTACGTTACGTTCTTACGGCGACAAAAAAGCCCAGAAAAAGACCCGACGAAAGAAAGCATTCACAATGAATGGAAAAGAACTAGTAGAAAGGGCCGCGGCTTCAAAGAGATCAACATCGAAAAAGAACTGTGACATCGGGCACTCTAGGGTCTAGGCCGAGGTGGATGTTAGAGTAAAGGATCGCTACTGATGCGTGTCGTTCTACATCCTCCTATCTGTTCATGACATCGCATTGTGTCTTATCGCATTGTACATTGTGTGTGACTTGTTCAGATCAAAAATATAACCCAACCATGTTATGTTATGTTACGATAGGCGCCCACCAATCTGGCGGATCCAGTTCGATTCCCGTCGGAGGTTTATCTGGCCTCCTCTTCCGTTGCCGTTCTTACGGCGACAAAAAAGCCCAGTAAAAGACCCGACGAAAGAAAGCACTCACAGGGAATGGAAAGAACTAGTAGAAAGGGCCGCGGCTTCAAAAAAAAAGATCAACATCGAAAAGTACTGTGACATCGGGCCATAGCCTTAAGGCTATGATCGGGCACTCTAGGCCGAGGTGGATGTTAGAGTAAAGGATCGCTACTGATGCTTGTCGTTCGACATCCTCCTATCTGTTCATGACATCGCATTGTGTCTTATCGCATTGTACATTGTCTGCATGGGACTTGTTCAGATGAAAAATATAACCCAACGATATTATTATATTATTATATTATATTATCAGCATATCGTGTTTGAGTTTTGCTCTCCAGGATCTTCTATACATCTCTAACCCGCTTGCAATATGCACCAGGTCCTTCTATCTAGTATAGCAGTAGGCCTATAATGAATGAAAAGTAAAGGAAGATTGCACAGAAAAAAGCAAGCGACAAAAAATGGGGTGGCATGTCATGGAAGGCGAGATCGATAGGTCAGGTCGTGGTCCGGTAATCTTGGGGATGGACTAGTACTTTGACTCTATAACAGTGGTTCCCAACCTTTTTGTCTTCCTTCACCTTTAAGAATTATTCAGAGTCTTCATTCCCCACTACTAAAAACTATCGTCGTATTTCCTTCTAACTTTTGTCATTACGGAGCAGCTATATGCTTGTCTGAGTACACACGACACACAACCACGCCAGTAGGCAGGACAATTGCCCATTACCGCGACATAAAACGTATTGTGAGCCGATACCGGTTACCCTCAATATTTCATGTCATACTGGTCGTACTGGATGCGTTGGTGACGCCATCATAAGGCCTGGTTACATGTTCGACTCGACTTGGCGTTCAGGTCGTCTCCGGTGACGTCACGCCTCATCTCCGAGCTGACTCGTAAAAGCGCGGGCCCTGTTTACGTGATCCTTCAGGAAGCTGTATCGTGGACGACCGCTTTACCCCTTACAAATATATATTCGTAGTAAGTCTGGTGGGCAAAGGTACAACGCAATGTGTGTTTGGTCGTACTCTGAAACGTTTCTTATCCTCGAAATTAACGAGAATGATGAGATACTCATAATATCGATATTTGTAGAGGAAAATAATCTTGTTCATATCATGATTGTAGAGGAAAACAACAAGTAGCCTATAAGTTATCAGCTAGCTTTTTCGGCATCAACGAAGATGGGCTGTGGATTAGGCGGGAGTAACGACTGTTTTGATATTTCAGGCATCACTTGTCGATGCGATTAAAATAAGGTCATTACCACTCAAGTGACCCACTTTCAAACCCCATGTGGCCTCTAGTTGTTCGGCCGATCCTCTGTAACAGACTACCCCATGTATGCGGGTGACTCAAGAGTCACGATACAGCAACTACTGCAGAGACTTTATTGAAGCATCTTGTCGGCATGATATACCAAATAGGAAGTTAACAATACCAAGAACGTCTATAAAAACTGTCAGCAGATCACTATAACCCAGAACTAAAAACAAAGCAATAATCCCAACACCACTGCGCTTCATCATCACCAGGAGCGTCACAAATCTCCATATCATCCTCCCGGGAGAGACACCAGCTCCATCCCATCACACGCGCGCTCACATCAGTTTAGCCAGTGGAACAGTATGTATGAAATGCAGCAATCGTTCATGTATTCCCGTATCGATGGAGCACACTGCACAGCCGTTTCTTCAATCGGTTCACTATGCATTTTGCATATGCATGTCGTAGTCGAATTGTATATACCGGTACAATCCACATATCTTCCGAACTGTAGTCTGAGAAGTAGAAATACAGATGTAACGTTTCACCTTGTTTGCCATTTTATGTAACTGATTACAGCAACTAGGCTACTACAGATAGAAGCGTCGCAGCCAAATATCAAAGAACACATAGGGAATCGCTAATAAAACTGTCATAACACACCGGTACTGGTGTATTACATGCATTCCATCGTAAACAAGCGAACACTTACAAAGTAACCCCACCTTTCCTTGCCATGTTTGCCCAATTTTTCAACAACAGATGAAAAACATGAATTACGATGCCATGAGCCCGCGCGGCAAAAACCAGCGCCGTCGAACGAAAATCGCCGGATCCGATGGCCGAGCCGAATACTCAAGCCGATCGTAAACCATATTACACGACAGCTTGAGGCTCGAGTCGACTTGAAGCAGTTTGCCTTTCTCTCTTCATCGAATACGAGAGAGTCGGATCGACGAGTCAGCTTCGAAGCTTCGAACCCACAACTCAGCCTACACAAAAAGCATACCGGTATATATCGCCAGAGAGGAATTGGTGACCAACGTCACGCGCAACTTTTCATAACAACATCGCAACATCGTTTGTTCAAAGCCGTATCTAAACCGCCTTGGCGTGTAAACATATTTACTTCGTAACATTGGCTGACAACTATCTAAAGTTCGTTCTCAGCGAGACTGACTAATCGCGTAGGGCAAGTGCCTCGGTGAAGGCATCGTGCCCTTATCGAATGTAATCATTAAGCCCATTTACATGGTCAAGTCGTCTTGAAGCCAAGTCGTCTTGGAGCGACGTCACGAGACGGCTTGCCAAAGTGATCGCGTTTACATGGTCATGTTTATCGCAGCTCGAGTGATACACAGCACTGTGGGATTCAGCTCGGGAATGTGCTACGGCAGTTGAGATATCCAGAAATACTTCAACACAATTCTAGAATGACCAGATACACCGTGTATATATTCTTTCTGATTGTGAGTTGTGCGAGTTATATTGTTGGCTGTACTCGCTTCATAAGTTGTGACGCTGAACAAATAAGACCAACTGCATATTATAAAAGCAGTATCATGTACTGATAGAGCCTTCATATTCACCCATTTGAAATACGTGCCGGTTTCGTGAAATATGAACATGAAATGTTGGTATGTTGCTGTCGTCTGGATTCGTTTTCAAGTACCGGTACTGTTCAAGTCGTCTCCAAGC
This sequence comes from Botryllus schlosseri, assembly GCF_051294905.1. Classification (NCBI taxonomy): domain Eukaryota; kingdom Metazoa; phylum Chordata; class Ascidiacea; order Stolidobranchia; family Styelidae; genus Botryllus; species Botryllus schlosseri. The sequence goes on along the minus strand of NC_137249.1, from coordinate 8,496,899 downwards.
GACTCTGCGGAACGGATTGAGCTCAAGACGGATTGAAGCCGTCTGCCTTTTTCTCTTTTTCAAAAACGAGAGAGTCGGATTGACGAGTCAGCTTCGAAGCTGACCCAAACGGCCATGTAAATGGGCTTATTGTAATATAATGTTTACATTCGATAGTGCCATGTAACGGGTTAAGAAATGACGCGCAGCCGCGACCGCTGAAGCGTTCTGGTCCTGTGGAAATTTCATTAAATTGAAGCTCCTTTACGTTGGCGTTCTAAAGAAAATGGTTGCGGCCAAAATGTTTCTTTATTTTTTTTCTTCAATTTAAGACCACATCATTTTTAGAGCGCAGTGCCCCTTTAAACCGTCATGTAAATGGGCCTACGATATTGGTTATCCAGTGTTAAAATGAGTTTTTGTGAACAACACGCAATTTAATTTTTGATACATACATTCCAGAACGGTTAACTGGTAACGGTAATCGCGCATGTGTCTCCGTAAATGTGTAGACCAGGGGTCACCAACCCGGTGCCCGCGGGCACCAGGCAGACATGGGGTAATCGCGATTAGTAATCGTAATCGATTACGACGATTACAGCATTTTGAAGTAATCGTAATCGCAATCGATTACATTCGAAAAAAATCCGAAGTAATCGTAATCGTAATCGACTACTTCCCATATCTAATCGATTTCTTTGAGAAAGAACGATTACTTTTTATTTGTACAAGGACTATGACATAAACTGAATATTCGTGAACAAGAATGAGATAATATACCACGTTAGCGATAGCACAAACGTCCGATTTTCAAACGCCACTACTCATTGTTACGTCAGAAGTATTAGCTCTGCTCGTCATTGCGTAAGAAGTATCCACACATAGTAAACAGACATGCGATGGACATTGCAGTATGATTGTAAGAACACCTCCCGTGGTGTATCAGGTTATCAATACACTAGAGAAGCCCCCACCTCGCAGCAGGATATTGATCACCACTCTGCCTGTAGTTTCAAATAGTAACTTATGTATTGATGTTTGTTTGTGCTAAGGTAAACGCAGTTTCGACGTTGCTGCTTAGCGAGCGTAGGCCTACGTACGCACGTACCCTTGACAAAAATTCGGAATTTTGTACTCGTCGAATAAAACATTGCAATTTCCACAACGAATCATTACAAATACACAGCTGCTGATATATATCATAACCGAGCCGTGCTTAGCCGTTTCTCGTAACAGCAGCTCGCAGTATCTGTATTAAGTTGAGGGCAGAATTTTTATGTTCACTACATCTTATTCTCATATAACTACTTGAAACGGGCGCCAATCGTTATTTTACAGTTCCTTACTCAGCATTTGGACCTGCCGCCATAACCATCCGCTTATATAGCCTGACATATTAGCGTTGGTTGTAGCTAGAATCAGAACCAACAGCAATTCGTCCCTCAGTCCAACCGTTGGTCAATTTTCAAAACTGAATTTCGTCAATAATATTGGTCATTGCATTAAATTACTATTCATTTTTAACCTCTCTCAGCCCCGAGTGTCAGATTTACCTGTACAGCTGGGGCACGTAATTCATAATTATAGCATCTGGTATGTTGTTATAATTACGTTATTGTAGGTTGTTAATTCGTGACCTCCAGTCTGTTGATTTATCAAAAGATATTGTACTCGCCCAAACGTAGAAGACTAAAAGAATATCTTTCGTGAGACGCACACGCAAATTGTCATACTTTATTCCTATGTGGATGCACCGGGTGGCATTTGCATTGCGGGCTCAGATTGGAAGAACAGGACTATTATTAGTCACGCCCACCCAGCGCGGCTATTGACAATGGACGAATACCCTAAGTTTCGGCCAAGGTATTTCTTTGGTATCACATCCCGTGGAGTTGCGTGTTGGCTGAAACTGCATATGTCTTTTGGTGTGTTGTGGGATCGTGGCGCGGTAATGACCGGCTCCGAAATGCCTGTTCCCATAAAATAGCCTATGATGCATGTTTTTTCTTGACGGGAGAGGTAGGCCTATGCATTTCAAACCCAGCTATCCACTGGAGCAGCTGGTCACCAACCGTTTTGAAACTAAAAACTACATCTTGTGTAGTTTGTACTGATTATTGCGACGACCGACGGGTTACCACTTACTCCCGCCGTTTATCCGTGCTCCGTTGGATTTATTCACTTAGAGTAAGACCATCAGAGCACTGGGCCGGGTTTCCGGCCCTTACCAAGAACAAAAAACGCTCACTCGCCAGGACTCACACCAGCTCCTCCGAGCTCAGTTGCGTTGCTGCAGTGCGCGCCAAAGCGCAAATCTCCGCGTCGAGAGTCGGGAATATTAACTATAGATTCCCGTTGAGCCGCCGCGTGGGCGAAGACGAACAATGCCCCGAGCGACTGCGTTGGTATATTCCTTGGGGTCGGCCGACCAATGTTCAACTGCTGCTCATATGAAACCAGCCTCAACTTTCAAATCTTTCAATTGAATATTTGCTACAGCGACCGCGGGCGACTCATTTGGTCCGCGTTGGCGACCCCTGTACTGGAGACATTTGAATCACGAAGCTCGAAGAACATTTTAAAGAATTAATTAAATTTTCGAAAATACTCTATAATTTAGGTTGGTTTACGAAATACTTTTGAGTCCCCTTCGAGCACGCTCCCCACCCTATTAAGGAATTTGGGGCGCGGCAGGTAAAGACCTGGCAATTATGCAAATCGCTGGGTGCGATAAATCATCCCAATAAAGTTGGGCAATTGGTATATTATGACGTAATAAGCAAATGACGCATGATGTATGAAGAGACTTGATATCTCATTAAGCCCTTTCATCGCAATCCTTGTGATGTCTTCCAATATATCCCTTAAGATTGTAGCCATAAGAAGCAAAACAAATGTAATCGTGAGTAATCGTGATTACTTTTCCAATGTAATCGTAATCGTAATCGACTAGTTCCTGATTTTGCTGTAATCGTAATCGTAATCGTAATCGCGTGATTCTGAAGTAATCGTAATCGCAATCGATTACATTCATGAAGTAATCACCCCATGTCTGGCACCAGGTAGCCCGCGGGGACTAGATGAGTAGCCCGCGAGCCCATTCTAAAAATAGGTGGAATAGCAGCATTTACCAATGTTCGTCAGATTATTACCAGTGAGCTTTTAAATATATAGATTGATTGATTCGGCTATTCTTGTTCCAATACTTCCGAACTTACATATATAAACACTTAAAAATATCTTCAATTACAATAAGTGATATATATATAGATGTATGTGATAGAATCACCAGAAATTCAAGATACGGCGCATTGCCTATAAAGGTGACATGACGGAATGCCGTCCACGGTCTTCTTGAAATGGTAGGGGGTTTCGTTGCGATAGCTCGACGACCAGGACAATGCCAAAGTAATACACAATATTACTATTCGGAGTCAGATAGCCGTGAAGTACTAGCAGATTTTCGATATCTGTAGTGTATACCCATTACATATTGCATCTTTTGTCACAGCTTGTTTCTGTTACACTCAACACTGTTTGATAGATCATGTTTCTAACTTTCTGTAATCGTTGCTGCTGTCCGGTATAATGAAATCTTGTAATACCTGGATGCTGAACAGTTGGAGATTGAAATTGTAACACTACAAAATGACCCCCATCTCAGTCTGCAGCAAACGTTTGGTGCATTGTTGATACGGAAAAGGACAGTGGTGTATGCGCAGCAGAGATGAGCATGGATTAGGATTAGGTTTTGAAAAAACAGGATTTGTGAAATTTTGTCGGATTTGGATTAGACATTTTTTTCAGAACGGATTAGGATTTGGATTGGATTTAGCTATTTTCGGGGAGATTGAAATGTCGTGCGGCGAATGGCAACAAACTTTATTCAGATCAGTTATTAATGTACTTATGGTTACTAAGTTATCTTGAATCAAGTGAATCGTTGGTTGTGAAAGAAAATTTTCGAATCCTACTGTTGCATAAATTAGTATTTTTTCTGAATTTCCAGTTGGAATCGGATTAGGATTGGACATGGACTTGATTATGAAAAATTTATGGATTAGGATTTGGATTTGAAGGTTCGGATTTGGATTGGATTAGGACATAGAAATTTCAAATCCGCTCATCTCTTATGCGCAGCAGCTATGAAGGTTGCAAGCGTCTATGGTTCAACTTATCGTTGTGAATCAGCCTTTTCGGACATGAACTTCATCAAAAACAAACACAAAACACGCTTAATTAATGCACATCTGGAGCGCTCACTCAGAATTGCAGTGTCAAGTTAAATACCAGAGTGCAGCGCACTAGTTGATATCAAACAATGCCAGGCTTCCCACTGACTGCTATAGAAACAGATAACATGATGCCCAGGCCTGCCCAGTGCTATGAATATCAAAGCGGAAATTAAGTGTGGTATGGGTAAACGGCGGGAGTAAATAGTAGCCCGCCGCTTCAATCATTACCTAAAAGTAGCCCTCGGTTGCAAAAAGGTTGGTGACCCCATGGTGTAGATCAGGGGTTCTCAACTTTCCTTGCGTAACGGGCCGCATTTTAACAACAAAAAGCACTGCGGGCCGCAGAACATTATTACCGTATATTTGTGGACTATACTTCTATATTTAGGCTGATATAGCCTATTTACCATAGTCGTGTTTGGGCATTTTGTTTGTATGCATTCTACAGTATAATGGACAGCGTTCGTAAGCTTATAGTTGCTGTTTCTAGTGAGATTGTGTCATCTTCTGACGGAACAAGTAAATCCCTTCATGAAGCGTGCATTGCATTCGTTCCCAAGTCGGTATGTTGTGCACCTTCAAACCCTTGCACCAGAGAACTGAACTCTCTGTTGCAATGCGTGAGCGAGCAAGTATAAAACTACGGCAACTTTTACTCTACAGAGGCCATTGTCACTTTGGGCTCTCAGTGATATGAGAAGAAGTGTCATGTCCGGGGTAATTTCTGAGCAAACCAATCAACCATTCTCCTTCCCTTCCATGGCTGATGCCCTGCACCAATAGTTACAGAAGTCAGCTTTGTTAAGTTGATGTTGTTTGCTAGTCCCCTCTCCCCACGTTTGCCCAGCCAGCATTACGTCTACAAATATATCCACTCTGATAGAATACCCCAATACAATTAGCGTTGTAATGTCCGTAGATTTTGTCCAATGCTAGGTTAAAGTAGTCTACGGGGCAACGTGTTTCAAAACATGCGACAAAAGATTAACTGACATTTCTGTTACTCTTCTAGTCACGGTTGAATCAGACAACTGCAGCTTCGAAATTTGTTAGGTGAAGTTGTCCTTGCTGCTAAATTCCGGAAACAGCGGAGATTCGCACATTATGGTAACGCTTTGTTGGAGAAAAACCTTTTCTAACAGATTTCTTGGGTTTAGCGATACACCAAGCAATTTTGAACCATGCGTTTTTAACGTCGTCGGCAATCTCAACAATGCCTCAAAATATGGATTGCTTAGCCTGAGACCTAGCTAGCAACGTATTTTTCCTACATCAGGTGATATGTGTAACTCGAGATGGAACTGTCCGAAGACCTATTCAGAACAATAAGAATCTAAACTCGACCATATATCAAGAAACCAGAAAACATTGAAGAATGAGAATAAATCAAACTAAACAGACACGGAGCGATAAGAGAGCTTTAGTAGCTAAATTGATACCGTATGCAACAATACTGTGCCGGTAGTAATTGCGATCATATTGAAAGATCTCGCGGGCCACAGAAAAAGCGTCTGCGGGCCGCATGCGGCCCGCGGGCCGCGGGTTGAGAACCCCTGGTGTAGATTATCCTGCATATAATGTTTAGCAAATGCGTCTATTCCCCACTAGAAACCATCGAATTCCCCACCGGTTGGGAACCACTGCTCTATGACATAATATTCTGGCAAGGTCACGGTATACTATTTTCAGGGGTTCTCAAACCACATTTCTGATTTCTGTATGATTTGGTGTGGTTCTGGCCAAATGAACAATTCATTCAATGAGAGACATTCATACACTTGCTGGCGCCAAAAGCTCGTCCTAGTGATCCATTGTTTACACTGGAGTAGGGGTTAAACCCGCTTAGAGGCCAAACGCCAGACGCCAAACGCCGAGCGGCGGCCAAATGTCTGTACGGCGCTTGGCGTCTGTTATGGTGAGACGCCGAGTAGCTATACGGCGTTTGGCGTCTGTTATGTTCAGACGCCGAGTAGCTATACGGCGTTTGGCGTCTGTGATGTTCAGACGCCGAGTAGCTATACGGCGTTTGGCGTCTGTTATGGTGAGACGCCGAGTAGCTATATGGCGTTTGGCCTCTGTTATGTTCAGACGCCGAGTAGCTATACGGCGTTTGCCCCCGATTGGTGTCTCGGTAAACTGAGCAGAGGCCTAATCATTTCATGGTGCGACTATCAAGTTCTCGCAACTATGTGATATCTAAGATTGCAAGTTGTAAAATTTTTGTCATAATAAGCGGTGGCAGAATCCCAAATGATCTATTGCATGTTCAGCTGTATCAAATTATTGTATCACCGCCCACGGTTGCAATGAATCGAGTCATGACTCGACTCACTTTCTTAAAAATGGATTTACTCATTGTATGACTTTTTAAGAATGGTATATCGGGACTGATAAATAGGCTCAAACCTGCCTTTTATCTGTTACAATAACCATGTTTAGAATGGAAAAAATGAAGATAAAAATTATCCGAGACCTTCGATATCACCCCCGCGAGTTCCACAGAAGTGATCTGAAGCTGAACTCTATGGGGAACAGTAAACACCATGACTTGGACTCGACCCATTGCTCTCAGGTTTGACTCGTTGGGGATTGCTCGGACTTGACTCGCCGTTGAATTGAAAACGACTCGACTTGACTTCTTGAAACCTAGTGAATCGGTTGCAACCCGGTCACCACCCCATATTTGTACACTCGCAATGAATTTCAGACCCAAGTCTGCAGATACAGCATGTAATGAAACCACAATATGAAATGGGCAACGAAACCACAGCAGAAGGCAATGAAACCACGGTAAAAGTCATCGAGAAATAAGAAGTGGAACCACAGTAAAAATGACTGAGAAATATGCATTGCAACCATAGTAAAAGTCACAACGAAATAAGCAGTGGAAACACAGTAAAAGTCAGAGAAATATGCAATCAAACCACAGTAAACGTCAATAAGAAATCAGCAGTGGAACCACAGTAAAATTGACTGAGAAACAGGCAACGAAACCACAGTAAAATATAGAAGCATCAGAATTCACACCACAGTACATAGCATGCAATAAAAATCATCATCAGGATCAGGTATCCGCTGTCCCGGGCAACAGTCCTCGTGTGTCCATCGACCACAGCCGTCACACGCAACCTGGAAACAAGTTAGAATCAATATACCCGACGAATGTAATCTCGTAATTGCATACCCATTTCATGTCTTTTTTTGGGGGGTCTTGACTACCGCATTTAATGCAATAATCTTCCAATTCTTTCTCATCTGCGGGAGAAACATGCAACGTATTTAATATGGTTTTAACCTGACATGGACCAGCATACCCGTCGCATCAAGCAAAATTTGACCAAACTGCTGGCGGTAGCTTTCGCAAGCTTGTTGAGAATGATCAAAATCCAGGTTTGCATCGGGGATTGATAATCCAGTGGTTAAGTAGAGTTTGGCAGCCTATTAAGTGTCAGTTGATTGCAAATTAATTTTCTCAAATCTCAATACATGAACGCATCACAAACCTTCAAAGCAAGGACTCCACAATTAAATCCGTCATTTTGAACACCGGTCCTTATTAATCCTGTATATCTCGCAACTGATTCTCTTCTTGAGTACGTTCGTATAAATTCGCTGGATTAATACAGAAATGAAATATGTCTCTTGAATACGACCTCATCAACTTACTCAAACTGTTGCAAGACATTCCCATAGCGATCCTCGTGGCCCATTGGATCGTATAGTAGAACCATATTTGATGCAACGTCAGATACCTGAAAGAGTATATACATACATTACACTAATACAGAATATATTGACGAGACAGAACATGGGTGGAAGGGGTGAGAAGCAATGAGTTTCACAAACTTACAATATCAAGGTAGAATCTGACAGGTATGGAACATGCTTAACAAAAGAATCCAATGGTTGCCCCTGCCCACACCAGTTCCGCCACAACGAACATTAAGTGGCGCTACAAAAGATTTTGTAGCTGCTTCTTTCTAGAGTGAATCACTAAATTAGAGAATATTCAAAAGTCTTGTTACTATTACACATACTGTTTTCTTTTTGCCAGAGGCAAATTTCCCAGCAACAAACCAATTAGTAGCTAGCAGACAGGAAACAACCATTGTATGACCTTCCGACTGAAATTACAAGCTTTAAATAGCTTTCAGCAACAAAAAACTTGAGCAAGGCAATGACTTACTTTTTCATTGAGAGCAAAAAGAATACAATCCATCAACTGAAATTTATGAGATAACAAGATCAATAAGTCGTCATGAAAATGACAGCAGAGCAAATGACCGTATCATTTAGCCAGCCACATCCATTCAAAAGCAGCATGTCTTGTGTGGATACAGGTAGCCGATTCACGACAGCTTCAATCCTATTTGCTTTATGCGCCGACGTAAAAAGTGAATTTATTTCTAAAAAGAGTATTATCATCAGTACGATAAAATTACCAACATGAAATATAAAGAAACATACCTGTGAATTTGAATGGAAGTATCTGGATATCTTTGCATTTTGTGGCATTTTTGTCCACAGAATTTTCAAATGCATCTCTTGCAACAATGGAGCAAGATTCCGTTTTCGGCTGAGACAATTTGTCATAGCATGAATCAACAGATATGGAATTAGTAACAGAATCAACATGCGACGGAACAGTCACAGTAGCAATAGTGAGACGAGCGGGAACATTACTACCACTTGATGCTTGTACAGGGTTGGTGACAGTGGGAGGAATAGTGGCTTTTTTATCAGTTCGTGACACCGTTGCAGAATTGGCAGACCGGTCGTAGAAGGAGCAAGTAGCTACATTGCCGGGCAGTTTTCCAACTGGTCCATCATCTGTGGGTAACAAGTCCATATTAAATACACTGGAAAATCAAAATTTGACTTCATGATGAAACAAAGTCACAGATGGAATTTGCAGCTACTACCTTTCATAGCCAGTGTCGCACGGCCATCATCTGCGAGGACAACAGGCTTGGAGAAATGTCTCTTGGTCTTTTTCATATATCTTTCGTTAATCTTCATATTTTGAAGATGCAGGGAAACTCTCGACAGAAATATGAAATTTACCGGATCCATATTGCAAAGAAAATGCCTGAAATACCCAATGTTTTAGCTAGTGCTATTCTATATGTGGCACACACACAATTCACTGACCGGTCTCGTGCCATGATAGCATTTTGCTGCTCAGCAATACTTGTGTTAACAAGAGCCAGGTCTTTACAGTATTTCATATCTCTGAATGACTTCTCAGCAGACTTTTTCTTTGATTTTTGATGGAAACGATCACCGAGAGAGTAGAAAGTCCCAGGAGTTTCGTCCAAGCGTATTGAAATTGGATCAAGATGACCCTCTGACTCCTTCTTGATGTTATCTGGAGTGCATTCAAATAGCATTCCTCTGAATGGCGAGAACATGCCCGGAGAGCGATTTTCCCCATGGTGGGCAATCTAGAGAACGGCAAATGATTGTGACGCACATAAGAATGACTGATGATTTATGAGATTTCCACTTACCTGAGAGGCAATGTCCGAAATTATGACTCGGGGTTGATGTTTGAATGACAACAAAGCATCAACATAATCTCGTGCACTTTCTTGACGTAATACATATTTAAAATAAACACATATGCCACATGGACATCGGAGATGGACTATTCCCCCTGCCAAGTTAATAGAATATAATAGTCGAGTTACTCCAGTCGCCTGTGGAGTCTAGTATGGTATAGAAAGTTTACCACCACATTTGGTAATGCTCTTGAACATTTTCGAGGTGATCGTTTTGAACAGTAGTAGTTCATTAATTTTATTAATCAAATCTCCTTTGCTTCCCGTGTCATTTATTCCCACTTTTTGACAGATGTCACGCAAGTCACCAAGTGTGTTCTGAATATGCAAATGAAGTGTATCATACAATTGCTACTAGGATTTCGATCATACCGAAGGATTGTTTAAAGTCAGAAGTATCTCGTCCTCTGTTGTTGGAGCTGCATTCAGTTTGGACTTTTCGAAGGGTCTTTTAATAAGAGTGCCTTTCCGGTGTTCCGTATTCAAAAGAAGATCTGATGACCTGCAGCTTTTTGCCATCCAAGGTGCGACACTGTCGTGGCTTATTTTCACCTTCCACGGATTGGCGGACGTTCCTATAAAACAATACAGTCACTAATCTGTTGTTGAATGATATGTCTGAACTTAAAGGCATCTGTGTTGATCAGGGTTGTAATGACTCGAGTCAGACTCGAGTCACGATTTTCGGATGACTCGACTCGACTCAAGTCATTTTCTCAAAATACGGAAATGACTCGACTCGAGTCAATCTGTGTATTGACTCGACTTGAACTCGAGTCATTGCGCATGACTCGAAGCAAGTCATTGACTCGAAATTCAGACGGCGAAGACCGACATTTCATTGTAATTTCGAAGCAAACACACTATTGGGATTTCGTTTATTGGTACTGGTGCTTGAGAATGCGACCAGAAACTGCTAAAAGTGAGGAAAATTGATATATTATAAATGCGAACCATTCAATATCACCAAACAGAGTTAAAAAAGTGGGTTTAGGAAGACTTTAACTGGAAACTGAGCAGTCAACACGATGACTTGGACTCGGACTCGAGTCATAATACCACGACTCGGACTCGATCCTCTGTTCGCTGACTTGCACTCGGACTTGACTCGGTGGGAATTGAAAATGACTCGACTTGACTCGAGTCAAAAATATAAAAGTGAGATTGACTTGTGACTCGGAGCCTTGTGACTTGGTTACAACCCTGGTGTTGATCTAGAATGGATCCTCTGTTATCAGCTCCGAAAAATTTAATTACCACAGAATCCTCGGCCAATAATTTCTTTTCGATATGCCATCCAAGAATCCTCAATATTTACAGTGTCTTCAAATTGCACATCTCTCTTGGTAGCATCCACTGTAATAAAATTCATACAGGAAATTCAATGAGTGATGCAGAACCATTGAAATTCAAACATACCGTCAATAGCACATGTATTCTTCCAATTGCCATCCCCTACGACTATGGATGGGGAATTGCCACATTTTAGACAGGCGAAACTATCACTCATGTCCTGCAGAGCCAAAAAATGGAGAAATGCATTTCTTAATTTGTTTGTCGGAATTTCATCAGAAAACAGGGATGCAAGATTGGCTCCCACTGAAATGTGATTCTGGAAGACAGTAAACACATGCATGGAATGGCAAGAACTAGATATGGAATTAAGATACCTGAATCCCATTCTTCAAGTGCATACATAGTCGCAGCGTCAGTAATATATGACCGTCAAAATTATGCACACCAGACTTGTAATTCTGGAATCGAACCTGCCAGCCACACGAATTGCAAGACTTTTCCTTGATACAGACTCCTAAAATTTATCGGATTGAGAACAGAATGAAATAACCTCATTTGATGAACTTGAGCTATATTGCACTACAGCAATGTTTAAAGAGCTTCTTGGAGCTTCAATATACAATTGAATAGCATATAGAATTACAGCAATGAAAAATAAAATCAATTACCTTTCCACATACAACCCACTCCATAAATCTGAGCTTTTCGCATTCCGCTCACTTCAAGAACTCCAGCACACCTTGCACAAACAGTTTCTTCTGGCGTTAATTCTGAAATTATTCCTTCCTTCAAATATTCATTAGGTATCTTTTCCGGGATCAGTTTATGCTCGAGATAATACTTCATATTCAACTGCATGTCATCAGTAGGAGGTTGAGTACTGTAAATCAAATATTAGGAAATTAATTATGGAATCTTCGAAAGTCATGCGATGAAGATTACCTCGACATACATGATATGAGATCTGGTTCAGTCTGGAACACATACCATTTTGCCAGTGTGATGTGCAAGCATGTTCCAGTTTTCCATGAGCACAGACATGACCATGAGCCTCCGTCAACGTCAAATGTCACCCGCACTCTTTCACTAGGACTATAGTATGTCGTCTCGCCAGTGAAGATGGAATAATACTTGTATTTCTTCGAAATATTGAATGCTTCAAAATTCGCATGCACCACGAGTGGAGCATTGCATTGCACACTCCTCATTCTTTCACTGCTGCATTTTTCACTAGTTGCGGTTGATATTAGCTTCATTTCAACGAGGGTGTTCAAAACCTTTTCATCTAAATCAATGTTTGCACATGGACGTGCATTTTCTACAGCATCTAAATGATCACATTGGACCCCGGGATTTTTGTCCTTGAGGGTCCCAAAAATTGATATACAGTCTTTGTCTTCACACCCAATCAGGCTTCGTAATAAATGCTTCGTAACGTGCAAAGGAGCAGCTTGGCCTGATGATCCTTGCGAGACCATAAACACACCATTTTTCGGATCAATACAAACTGCAGGAAGGGTTGATGGATGGCCGTGGGCATCTCGTTCATGTCTTGTCAAGCCATGAGACCTTGCATATGACTTGTCGCATCTGGTGCATTGCTTTTTACTTTTGCTATCTGCTGGTTGATTTAAACGACGAGTCTTGCTTTCCTTGTTTGTTTGGAACTTTAGTGCAGGTATGGCAGTGGTAGTGACTCCTGCCTCTGGCCTGACCAATACGTTCCATACACTTCAAACGGCATGGTACGATATAGCCTGGAATATGTGAATACAATTAGATACACAAGGGTAAATCCATGTCAAATCAACCACACTCCTATCCACTCTCCACTCCTATCCAAGTAGTTGAGAGTGGATTATAGTGTATAATGATAGAATATATTGAAGGAAAAATTTCTCCCAATCAAATTGATCATGCATAACATGAACTAGCGCAATTATGTCTACACAAAAATTGGAAATTAACATGTCATAATTATGAGAGCTGGTTAAGAGAGAAACATGGCTGACTCCGCTGACATGTCTTGCTAACTAATATTTGATGGGTATAAGTAGCCTACCTCAAAATTAATCAACTTTACATAAATACTTCTGAATCCATTGGGTAGGCCTACCGGTTACAATGCAATTTGAGATTAACCACAGCAGAGATTGGTTCACTCTCAAGTCTCAGATTTTTCTGAAAATTGCCTCAAAACATGAATTCCAGTTTTCAAGTAATCGCAAGCCATGATAATATTAAGCTTTTTAACACTCAGTCTATTACCCATAAATCACAATCGAGTAGAGATTCTTCACTAAGGAATGCGACATGGCTATATACTCGGGTAAGATATTTACAGACCTTGCACTTCGTTGTCGATATAGTGAGGTACACGATGAGCCCAGTGTACCGCCTCGATATGCTCATTTAGCTTTTCTGACGTTTTGAACGTGTTGATTTCGAAGAGACCGCAATTAAGTTCTTCTGTTATGATTCTAATGAGGTGTGTCAAATCCTCAGTTAGAGCAATCGCTGTCATTGCTGCAAGAAAACTCGATAATCATAAGCATCTAAAGACGTCTACCATAGTGTTCTATGTAGCAGACATCCTTTGTCTGTCGGGGTTAAAGCTCCCAACTTCGACTCTCTAGCAATCCCTGAGAGTGACTACCCTCATATAAGATCCTATACGCTAGACAAATTCAGACGCCAAGTAGCTATACGGCGTCTCACTTTTCGGACGCCAAACGCCGTATAGCTACTCGGCGTCTACGCCATCTAGCGTCTCCGTTCAGCCGCCAAACGCCGTGTAGACATTCGGCCGCCGCCCGGCGTCTGGCGTCTGGCGTTTGGCCTCTGAGCGGGTTTAACCCCTGTTGTTACACTGGATACCAAAAGAAAAGTCGTCTTGATTTGCTGTCTTTTGATATCCCTAGCGTAGCTGGTTGGAAGTCAAGTGCCCCTACACGGCAAGGGATGACCTAATATCACCTGGAAAGTATTTTCCATATTTGATGATTGCAGCAGATGGGTATTATCTGAAGAAAAATCACCGATGGTATGCCCAAGTACAAGGCCAAATCACTTGCGCTTGAATGAAACAATGTTGTTTTATGTATACATTTCGTGATGTGCACATGGAAAATATAGAGTTTGACCCAGAATTTGTTCCTAAATTTATGATTCTGAAGTTGCAAAAGTTCTACGAAATGTATTGTCGTCCTTTTTTGGTGGTCAAGATTGCGTCACCGCAAGATGTAAAACTGAAAACTGCTGAATTCAATGTAACATTGAATAGACTTTTTTCTGAGCAAAACCGTTCCTGCCGTCGTGGTAATTATTGGTATTTCCAAATTCCATGATTCTTTCTGTTGATTACGTATAGTCTACCTATATATTGGGAGTTTTTATGTATCTCGTTCAGTAAATGAAAACAAAACTTGCGTCTAGGTTAGGCTTACCATATTTTGGAAATGTAAAAAGAGGACACTTTTTCAGAAATTTCAGACATGCAAAACTGGAGAAGAATTCTCAAAAACCGGTAAATTTTTCCCACTTCGTGATCGGTTGACTAAAGATAATAAAAAAAAAAGGTCATCACTTCCGCTCAGAGCTCAAAATAACGTTCTCTCCACTTTGCCAGGTGAATGACTAGCGCTTCACTTCTGCGCTAATTTGCGGCATATCGCTCGCAATTTCCTCTAAATCTGGCCTAAATTTTCAAAAAAGAGGACAAAATCTCAAAAAAGAGGACAAAAGGGCGTCCGAGGACACTTTCAAAAAAGTCAAAAAAGAGGACGTATGGTAAGCCTAGTCTAGGTAGTGATATGTTATCTGTTCAGTCATAAAATCCAGTACAGTGATATTCCGGTTTATTATGGCGGCATCTAATATTGAAGTGGGAGCAAGAAAATCCATGCACTACTGAGAGTAATCAATCATCATCACTAACCAAGTCTGCTTCACCAAACACAATATAATAAAAGCATCAAATGCTGTTATGTAGGACTATAACAAACTATGTCTTTCCTAAATTTCACAATCATAAAGCAGATAAAGACTATTTCATTTTTCAAATGCAAGAGATTGTAAGGCAAGACATTTTGAATGTCTTTGCATAACCATGCAATAACCCTTTTAACGTGTACAGTACATGTTTTGAGAAGATGGTGTAATCCTCTACCCGCTGTTCCTGAGAGAGCCGAGTCATGCCTTTCATCAAAGTAGGGGTGTTGATTTTCACATCGAATGGTGCAAACAAACCTTGTAGTAGGAATCCTTTATCAGCCATGATACTGTAACCCTTTTCAAACATTGCTCTGGCTTCGGCCAGCAAATCAGATTGCTCAATAATGCTGCGGTCACAAACGGATCCACCATAGCAGTCACAATGCCAATTAATACTTTCATGGTATTTCTATTCTTTCAAGTGGAGAATGTAACAGACTGTGCAGTGTGCATGGATGTCAGATGGCTTCTCAATTGGGATTTCTGTAGAGTCAATAATTATCTTGTTGATGGATATAGTTTTTTAAATCATCTGGCATGGGATCCAATATTACTTGTTTCGAAGGATAAATTAGTACTGTTTGATGTCATCAAATCCAGTGAAGTACTGCACTGCTTTCTAATCATCATTGGTACTTTCTAAACTGAAATCTGGCATTTAAGCACCCAATTGGCACTGAATATGCCCATATTTTCCGAGTCTGTTTGAAATTTCTGGTCACTATGTGTTCCGGAATGAATTATTTCAGTAGTTTCTGGTGTAAATGGGTTCGACTTGTTTGTCCTCCTGACAGTTTTTAATGTTGTTTTTCATCATGCTGAAGGACTGATCGGACTGTCTTTCAAGTTTCATGTTCGGCTCATGTAAGCACTTCCAGGAAGAAAATGACCATAGCAAACAATGTCTCTGTCCAAACCTGTTCCGTTTTGGAGTCTGATCTCCTAATTGCTATTCTCCATTTCATCAGCTTCCCTGGTGACGTAGGAATCAAATGTCCACCAATCCGACTCGTGCAACCAGGTGCACAGCAATATCGCGGCATTTTATAATGTAGATGGATGATAATACAGTCTATTAAAATGAAATATATATGTCACTCAGCTAATATTCAAACGTCACTCTCTGGAAATGAAATATCGGTACACGAAGTAACCTGACAATTCATAAATTGCACTGAACTCAATCATCAGTCGTAAATATGTTCAAACTCCGTACATACAAGACATTAATTCTGTTACCCGAATCCAACAGGCAGTGGCTGACCTGGTTTCTAGCGAATATAGCTGTAAGTTTTGTTTGTTTACTACGGACCAAAGTCACTCAACTGACTTTGCTACGGACGATAGGGCGTGGTGTTGGCGCCCCAAGTGGTTTACGAATGTCTCCCATTGTTGTTGCTTATGGACGATTCTCACCGCTTTAGCGCCCCTTGTGGATGGTTGGCCAGAGTGATTTCGCCTCCATAAGGCTAGCATTGTCAGCAAAGGCAATCTCATTATTTTGCCCTTCTGGCGACGCTTTACTGCGAGCGTATGAGTTCTTAGTTATTGCTACAGCCCTTATGACTGATTTCATGTCATTGCTAGCAAAATCAGGACCCTATTTCTTCACTAGTGTTTGAGAATCCTTATCCGTTGAACTGCATTTTGCCATAATGCACTGATGCTAATGTTTACCTCCAATGTCACAAATGGCAGAACCATATTAGACAGTAATCGAACCGAGAGTATAGAACTAGTATATTCTGAGTTGTTGACGGGTTTACCCACGTTCAGTTTTGCTGACGTATTCTTATTTTCCAGGTGCAGATGTGCCATATTGACCAACCACAACGCCGTGGACCATGGAACGATGGACATTATTTCAAGATCTGAATACGAACTGCCTAGAACTGTCAGTGGCACCCAACCCATTTGCTGAATATGAAAGGGTCATGGCGACCCGGAGATCTTTCATTTTCACCGGGTTTGGTCTCCATGGTGTTCTCATGCACCAAACCCCTCACTTCCAGTTGTGCCCCGGATAGCTCTGCATAACTGGCTGCGTCCATTGTCTACGTGCCTAATTCGTCAATATAAATGACGCACAGAACTGCCGAAAGTTGATCATTTATTGAACAGATGGGAAATGAAATGATTGCATGCTATGATAGAATAGCAGTCAACCATGCCTCAAGACTTGTGTGTATCCACCCTTCAGTGTGCTAGAGGATTTGTGAACATACGCATCGTCATTGAACCTTGTAATAACGTTTCGTTCAGACCTTGCGATCGCTAGCTGCGAAGAGAGAGACAATCGGCAGTGCAGATAAAGCAGCGCAAATAGAACGTCAATCAGAAAACTATAATAGCATATTAGGAACAACAAAGGAACTAGTTCCAGATTCCTTAGAAACTACATGAAAAGTGATTCAAACAAATTAGCCTACATGCAACAATTTTTAGATTGCGAAATTCCGATAAATTACATGCCAACTGCCAAGGTACTAGTTTCCAAATTGCAAAATATAATAGCATATTAGAAACAACAAAGGACCTTGTCCCAGATGCATTAGAAACTACATAAAAGTAATGGAGAAAAGTTACACGGTAGGAATATTCAAAACAACGGGCCCCTGAAGTTAGTGAGAAGACATGCCACACACCACAACTGATTAGCAATACCCATTTTTCCTTGTTTCTTCTTTAACAGGAAACCTGTGAAAAGATAAATTCATCGTCATTCTTGAGTCATTGTTGCATTTTGGAACGCAACAGTGCAAATGGGATCTTTCTTTTACAGTCCGCGGTCCCTTATCTGCATTCATATCCGATTTCCTAAGCTCTATAAAATAGGCTATAGATTTTTTTAACGGTACTTTGCAAATCAACCTGTACAGATAAAACATAAGGATTGTTAGTCGAATAAATTCACTACTTTATATGCGTTATGACCAACTATTTATGCTATGGCCTCAAAGTCTATCTGGTATTACTTGTTGGTCCTGTGGATATACAGCTGTCGAGTCGAGTCATCAGAAAATCATGACTAGAGTCATTGCCGCCTTGGCTGTGATACAGCTAATACCTGAGTGATACAGCTGATACTTGGGTGATACAACTGAAACAGCTGTGATACAGCTGCATATCCACACTCCACAGGGCCTTACTTGTTCCCCGACTTTTGTGAGTGAAAAGTTGTCACGCACCGGCACAAGAAAGCTTTGTAAAACGACTGTAAACCAGCTCGGTTTTTCGCTCAAAAACATTGTATAGTATTGATGAGTATTTTATCCATACTTATTTTGCACCAAAACGCGGAACCACCATAAAGCGAAAACGCACGGCGTTAAATAACGTAACCTACTCCAAAACTGCCACCTGCGCCAGTAGTATATTCTTGGTCCCGTGATTCGTAAAATACCGGAAACAAGAATGTTGTATTTCGGAAGTCAGAAACGGTGCATTTTGAGCTAGCTAGTGGTCGAAAATCGGCCTATGGAGCTTCGAAAACGCGTCATTGTGCGCTCCCCGCGATCGATTTTGAAAACAGGTGTTTTAATGCGAAGTGACCTACATATTCTGGGGAGACAAATGACTATGGTATCCTGTCGACTGAATCACTACGCGAATTGCTTCCCGTCGAACAGATTGGTCTAGAAGCAATCCGTGAGCGTATACACAAGACACACCGAATACAATCGTTCAGCACCCAACTATCCTATCGAGTGTATCGAATCACTGCTGTAGGAAAGCCATGAATGTGGATATTGTTTCACGTGTGTATGTCACGTATAGATTTTTGAAACAGCCTATCGAGCGCTTGCGTCAACGTGATCATAACTACCTGATTATTGTCGTGTCGCGATTGAGCTTGGGTAAATCCTAGCAGATTTTTGAATATCTGATCAATGACAGATTGCGTGAATTAATTTTCTGTCAAGCGAATCCAAGTGTTATATTGCAAGATATCGTGATGCTGTATTTCAGAATGGTATAATGTGATTATCAGCTAATATTTCACAAACCTAATCGTTTACAATAATCAAGGCTAAAGTTGAAACTGCAGTATCAAGGGGTCAAAAAATTCACAAAATGATTTGAAACTCAACTCAATCAGTGATCTGTTTTACCCGTGTCAAAATTGAGTATTGGAAAATGCTATCGCCATTGCATCCGAAATATCGACATCTTACAAAACCTAACAAGGCCAATTACTGACAGATCGCCATGTGTTATATCCAGTTATACCTTCCCGTCTAACTTAACCGTTGTATGTACGATAAAATAAAAGTTGCGCGAGCATATAGCGTGTGGCCGGTTTTGCATGTCGCGGGTTGGATATTGCTTGAATTCTTTCGTACTATATAACGTTCCCAATGTAAAATTCTGGGTCTACAGATTTATCACAAACACTTCCATCATCGCAAAGACGCAAAAGCGATTGATAAAATGTTCATTACATCCAACATTGTGACTTTGAGATTAACATGTTGTATATTGAGTATACGAGATGCGAATGTCTGACCAATGATAGATTGAGATATATTTTGTCGCAAGTGAATCCATGTATTATAATGTAAGATATCGTAATGCGAGCAAATTCTTTACGGATTACATATTACCCAATTTATTCGTAACACGAGATTCAACGATCCGATCAGTACTCAATTAAAATGATTCAATGTGTACCACATCTTACATTGTAGTGAAGGTCGAATGCACCAACTCACACAAGTCATATTATCGGTACTTGTGACGGGAAGCTAAACAGATACTCATAGCGTCGTTACATCGCAATGTGCATCGGTTCGTATAATCACTATTCGAAGCGTGTGAGATATGACATATGGTGGCTTGAATCGTGCTTGAGTCCATTCGCAGCACCATCCAACACGCTCAATGTAAAATATGGCGAGATACAGCGATTTCACAAAGTTGGGATTATGCTTAAACTAGTTGGGTAAAGTTATTGTTTTATATGTTGAACTAGGAACATCAAAGAAATCGGAATTGTACACCGTAATATGGTGAATCTGGTAATCTGGTGTTTTGTATCACTGTTCACTCGCAGTAATGGAACCAAATATTTTCACAAGATCCAAATCACCGAAAGGTATTTTTCGGTTAATATGAATTTGAGTTGTGATTGAATTACTACCAATTTACCCACACATAGCTAAATTCAGCGATACACAGAAGCAGGGCAGTTTTCAACTTAGTGCGCATATCCAAAATATCACTTATACTCTAATTCATCAATCAACACCTAAAGCACCGACCAACATAAATTATTAATCGCTGTGTTGTTATTTTTTCGATATCGAAAATCATATAACACAATAGGAATTTATTCGATATTACACTTATAATATAATTGAGGTTTTTGTGTGACGTGAGGTTGATTTTGGTCAGATCAAATTCAAGGTCCGTTTTACTCACTCCCATAACGCAAATGCTTATCCCACACTACCATCTTCATATTAAACAGTTATTTACAAGATACCAAAGGTACATAAAAATTTTGGTCGAAATAAATTATTAACTTGATTTTGCATACCACTGATTGATTAATACTTAATTTCGTTACATCCTCTCTACCCAGCGTGCTAAAGTTTTAAAAGACACTTTGATCACCACGAAAGCAAATAGAAATATGTTTGCAACGTTGAGCCTAGTCGGATAGACTTGAGTTATATGTAGAATGCCGAACATCAAATAAATCGTAATATCGACTACTCCAAAATCCGGTTAATGTGTTCTCGATCCACCGACACATACTTTTTCCATTTTATCTACGAAAATAATTAACTTCACAAAATTCGAATCATTAAAAGAACTTGATTTCGTAACACTAATTCGATTAGTTTAGCAACTTGTTGGATCCGCCCCGCGACGTGAT
Organism: Botryllus schlosseri; assembly: GCF_051294905.1. Classification (NCBI taxonomy): domain Eukaryota; kingdom Metazoa; phylum Chordata; class Ascidiacea; order Stolidobranchia; family Styelidae; genus Botryllus; species Botryllus schlosseri. The sequence goes on along the minus strand of NC_137249.1, from coordinate 8,475,954 downwards.
TTTGAGCGCTCCGCGGACAGATACCTGATTTGTTTGTTTTGGGGTATCCGTGGTGTTTGTCGACTACGATGGTCATTTACACCAGGCCGATATTATTCTTATTTTCCGTAACTGCCGACTTATACCACGGCCAACCTCTAGGCTTTTGTAAGACACCGCTGACACGGATGTGGTGGCGAGGAGGAGCCTAGGTAAACCTCCAACACTTAGGTATCGAAATTCAGAAGTCGACCTAGGTCGGGGCTCGAACCCGCACCCACTGGTGTTGTAGCCGCGGATTATACCACTGCGCTAACTCGCCACTGACAGATACCTGTCTTGCATGACAATGTGCCCCGCTACACAAATCCGCATGGATTTGCGTGAAACATTTTCGATCATAAACATTAACAAGACGTTCCAATCTTACTTATGCTCACGTACAGTCTTTACTAAGGATTTGTGCGTCTAACATGCAGCCAGAGTTCAAAGAACTTGTCCACAACTTTGATCGACCACAGATGTCTGATTGACTTCAACAGCTATTGAAGTACATTACGTTAATAATTCTATTGACTAGTGTCTTGGTATCTTAACACTAACATTAAATACGATTACTTTCTGCTTTCGATGGATAAATACGCGATTAATGTATTAATTCAGGAATCCGGCCCCCCTGCAGTAAATCGTTTTCTCATATCCACCCCGAAGACTGGATAAGTTACCCGACCCCTGTCTTACCCTATGGTTGTTATAACAACCTGGATTTGATCCGGTAATAGCACATACAATTATAACTTTAATTAGTCGAGAGGTCTAATAGTGAATTCCCAACCCGAAACCGGACTTACACCATTTACCCATTGTTTTTACTACAGTCCTTAAAATAGGGCCGCCAGACCCAGGCATTTTTTTTGAAAGGGGCGCCGGAGAGTACAGGTTAAGAGCCCTTGATCTATACCTAAAGGACAGGCAAACGAATGACTTAAATTATAGCTTGTTAGGTTTTTAGTTTCGTGATACCGTCGGTAATTAATACAATTCATGTTTTGTATGACACGGAATTAATTCGGATCGAGGTAAGCGCGTTGGAAATGACTTTCATACAAAACAAGCTCAATGGCTAACGCTCTCCTCTGTATTCGAATGTTGTCAATGCATAATTCATGTATTCGGATTCATTTCGAAAAGGTTAAACATTCAACTGCGACAGATACGAATTGTCATACTCAACTTATTTTTATAACAAGTAGTTATTTAGGTCACAACGACGAAGGTACAGAATAATGTATGTGTCTCTAAATAGTCGTGTATACTCTATATTACAATATTGCAAAACCGTTGCTTGGTTGGTTATAAAGCTACTCCGCATACCTTTCTCCATTCGCGTTTGACAGCTACCTTGTTCCCATATGAACTCTCCTGTTAAATAAAATCAACACTCTGCGTAAGACACACAAATCCTGTCACTCACAATAATAGTTCATACTAACGACAACTAATACGCGACTTGATGAGTTGAAAACACTGTAGCCTATACCAGAACCTGTGATCCTACAAAATTCAGTTATCGTAATATTAAATTTCCATGGGAGTATTTTGAAGCATGATTTTTTGTGTGGATAAACTAATACCGACAACCATGATATACACCTACACGAAGAATGTGGTGTTTCAGGTTTAGCGCGACGGATAACATTCATGTACATGGTCCTAAAATTATCATTTTACACTCACGTCGGCATTTTTGTGAAACAAAAGCCATAGCCACTGGTTGACAGATCTGTCAATGTAATCGGAGTCATCTCTACAAAAGAGTAGGCCTAGCTATGTATTCGACTCATAACTTACAAACCTAACACACAAAACAAGTTACTTTACTAAGGGAACGTAGAGAGTTATCTGATGATTGTCCTCGCGTCAAAACGACCAGAAGACAGTTTCGTTTGAAAAAAATGTTGAGTATCATTTACACACTCGCGATAAATCGTACAACAGTATGTAGTACAGTATTTATGTTGTGTTAATTGAACTGGTGAACAACGTGAAAGTGTTTCTTGAGCGTCAAGTCCCTATGTGGATTAAAGCATACATCAAAGCGTCACAGTCACAACCTAATTTAAACCACGAATGTATTACCTTTATTTTATCACAAGCTTTCACGATGTTGAATATTTAATTTTCTTCACCAACCCTGAAGCACAAGTGTGCAATCCATCATTTTCATCGAACACATAGCTCAATAAGAGTAATTACTCGTTGAAACCAATATTATGATTTTGTTGAACAGCTACAGTTAATAATTATTTTTATTGATATCAATATGACATCAATATCATTGAGACCAGTTTATGATTTTAGTGTGTATGGCATAGCAGGAACCCATATAAAAATTGTGCCGATTTGACAAAATGCATAAAGAGTTGAGATATTTCGATTCTATTTGCATGTGGTATTCTATGAAGTTTCATAGAACGAGGTATACAACGCGATTTCCTAAAAGGTCCATCTCTTTTCCGTTGCTTTAGACCGAACGCGTAATATACACATTTGCATTTGGATAATGATCTCGTTTCATCACATGAACAATATGTTCAGTGTTCACCCACGCGATAAAGCAAATCAGTACTCTGCATAAGACGTGCAAATCCTTCTCACACTCATAATAGTATATTACCGGCAACTATACTCGGCGATATACCGCAGGTTTCGATGTGATCAGCAGACCAATAATAGATCGCGCATAGCACTCACATGAGAGCAATAATTGGCTTCAGGTGTTTGGTGGGTACGCCGTTTTCATTACGATGAAGCATGTGAACCGAATTCCAGTCGTTATAGTTGGTGACCGAGCGGTAAAATATGGTTGTGTGTGATCTCTCTGTGTCTCTCTCTGTGTGTGTGTACGACTGTGAAGCTACAATCTACGATATCATCCCCGTGCTTCACTTGTTAGGATTCGTGCTTAGCATTTTCGAGACGCATTACGACTGAATTAGCAATCTCTCTTGTTTTACACACCGGTATATGCTTGTGTTGCAATAATGATCATTGGATGATCATGATCAAGCTTCGAAAATGGATGAACACGTGTTTTTGAGTTTATGTTAACAACTCACGAGTGTGCACTTGTCAGTTAGTGTACTCACACGTCAATAATAGAGATTTTTGCGGCGCAGGGAAGATGTTGTTAAATCTTTATAAACCAATTCACATGACATACAATCCTTACCGCTTCGAACTCGGAAAGTCAATTTGGTAAACTCAATCACCAGATCCCGATAATCACCTGAAGCAATAAACCAAAACCGACGAACGAATAAATATATAACTTCAGCTATGCCTACATGTCGATACACCGTCAATACGAAAAGTTACAATGTGTGTGATGTTACAAATTCCGCGTGTTCCACTGTGGCTCAGCTCATTCATACAAAGTATTTGAAGAAATTGTTGCTTGTGCAGTTATGGTGGGAAAACTGGATGTAAATAAAGCTTGATGGATTCTACCTCGTTCTGGAAGTCTATCATCATGTATGCTTGAGGTCACCGACATTAATACGAAACAATTGTAATTGTACAAATGTTTTACAGTCGATAGTTTACTGTCTGTAATATTCACACAACAAGGTTGCAGCCCTAGCGATTACCGCATTGCCATGATAGTTAATTATGATTTCACCGATGTTGTGCAACATAATATATTGAAAATTAATTTTCACGGGGGCTCCAACCTTGCATCGCGAGATCAATAGAATCGATTTGGTAAATTCAATCTTACGAATAGATGGCGGAAGACTTGTAGATCTACAACGCAAACAGTCATATTTCTCCATCTTGATACATCGTTATTCGAGTAAATTTAACAGTGATGCTATCGATACAGTGAACAGCTCAAGATGAACACAGTCAAATATGGGAACCATGAATAATAATGCACCCTGATTTTCGTTGAATATTCACAACACCGACAAATTGATAAATCTCTCTGTCGTAGACATCAACGATACAATTGTCATTCCAATGCACAGCTCGAACGGTAGGCTCATCGGGCGTGAAATCCAAATCAAATAACACCAAGGTGCGCTTTCTTGACTTCAGAATCTGTACAGATGCATCGTGCCTGTGTTTTAGCACTACAGTGTGAGGCCAAAGAAAACGGTGTACGTAATAACGTATTGTCATGATCCCCCGTTGATATCATTAACTGAAACCAACGTCGCTCGATAGATATGTGGGGGATGACCTATCTCGAAATGCAGCTGGATGAACTAGACCAAATCTTTTGATGACACGATTTATAATTATGCATTGTGTGAAAATACGAGACAGCGCTCTCTGGCGGGGGTTAACACGATTTTAGTCTTCATCCCACAGAAACACTGTATCGATAGCATCACTGTTAAATTTACTCGAATAACGATGTATCAAGATGGAGAAATATGACTGTTTGCGTTGTAGATCTACAAGTCTTCCGCCATCTATTCGTAAGATTGAATTTACCAAATCGATTCTATTGATCTCGCGATGCAAGGTTGGAGCCCCCGTGAAAATTAATTTTCAATATATTATGTTGCACAACATCGGTGAAATCATAATTAACTCTCATGGCAATGCGGTAATCGCTAGGGCTGCAACCTTGTTGTGTGAATATTACAGACAGTAAACTATCGACTGTAAAACATTTGTACAATTACAATTGTTTCGTATTAATGTCGGTGACCTCAAGCATACATGATGATAGACTTCCAGAACGAGGTAGAATCCATCAAGCTTTATTTACATCCAGTTTTCCCACCATAACTGCACAAGCAACAATTTCTTCAAATACTTTGTATGAATGAGCTGAGCCACAGTGGAACACGCGGAATTTGTAACATCACACACATTGTAACTTTTCGTATTGACGGTGTATCGACATGTAGGCATAGCTGAAGTTATATATTTATTCGTTCGTCGGTTTTGGTTTATTGCTTCAGGTGATTATCGGGATCTGGTGATTGAGTTTACCAAATTGACTTTCCGAGTTCGAAGCGGTAAGGATTGTATGTCATGTGAATTGGTTTATAAAGATTTAACAACATCTTCCCTGCGCCGCAAAAATCTCTATTATTGACGTGTGAGTACACTAACTGACAAGTGCACACTCGTGAGTTGTTAACATAAACTCAAAAACACGTGTTCATCCATTTTCGAAGCTTGATCATGATCATCCAATGATCATTATTGCAACACAAGCATATACCGGTGTGTAAAACAAGAGAGATTGCTAATTCAGTCGTAATGCGTCTCGAAAATGCTAAGCACGAATCCTAACAAGTGAAGCACGGGGATGATATCGTAGATTGTAGCTTCACAGTCGTACACACACACAGAGAGAGACACAGAGAGATCACACACAACCATATTTTACCGCTCGGTCACCAACTATAACGACTGGAATTCGGTTCACATGCTTCATCGTAATGAAAACGGCGTACCCACCAAACACCTGAAGCCAATTATTGCTCTCATGTGAGTGCTATGCGCGATCTATTATTGGTCTGCTGATCACATCGAAACCTGCGGTATATCGCCGAGTATAGTTGCCGGTAATATACTATTATGAGTGTGAGAAGGATTTGCACGTCTTATGCAGAGTACTGATTTGCTTTATCGCGTGGGTGAACACTGAACATATTGTTCATGTGATGAAACGAGATCATTATCCAAATGCAAATGTGTATATTACGCGTTCGGTCTAAAGCAACGGAAAAGAGATGGACCTTTTAGGAAATCGCGTTGTATACCTCGTTCTATGAAACTTCATAGAATACCACATGCAAATAGAATCGAAATATCTCAACTCTTTATGCATTTTGTCAAATCGGCACAATTTTTATATGGGTTCCTGCTATGCCATACACACTAAAATCATAAACAGGTCTCAATGATATTGATGTCATATTGATATCAATAAAAATAATTATTAACTGTAGCTGTTCAACAAAATCATAATATTGGTTTCAACGAGTAATTACTCTTATTGAGCTATGTGTTCGATGAAAATGATGGATTGCACACTTGTGCTTCAGGGTTGGTGAAGAAAATTAAATATTCAACATCGTGAAAGCTTGTGATAAAATAAAGGTAATACATTCGTGGTTTAAATTAGGTTGTGACTGTGACGCTTTGATGTATGCTTTAATCCACATAGGGACTTGACGCTCAAGAAACACTTTCACGTTGTTCACCAGTTCAATTAACACAACATAAATACTGTACTACATACTGTTGTACGATTTATCGCGAGTGTGTAAATGATACTCAACATTTTTTTCAAACGAAACTGTCTTCTGGTCGTTTTGACGCGAGGACAATCATCAGATAACTCTCTACGTTCCCTTAGTAAAGTAACTTGTTTTGTGTGTTAGGTTTGTAAGTTATGAGTCGAATACATAGCTAGGCCTACTCTTTTGTAGAGATGACTCCGATTACATTGACAGATCTGTCAACCAGTGGCTATGGCTTTTGTTTCACAAAAATGCCGACGTGAGTGTAAAATGATAATTTTAGGACCATGTACATGAATGTTATCCGTCGCGCTAAACCTGAAACACCACATTCTTCGTGTAGGTGTATATCATGGTTGTCGGTATTAGTTTATCCACACAAAAAATCATGCTTCAAAATACTCCCATGGAAATTTAATATTACGATAACTGAATTTTGTAGGATCACAGGTTCTGGTATAGGCTACAGTGTTTTCAACTCATCAAGTCGCGTATTAGTTGTCGTTAGTATGAACTATTATTGTGAGTGACAGGATTTGTGTGTCTTACGCAGAGTGTTGATTTTATTTAACAGGAGAGTTCATATGGGAACAAGGTAGCTGTCAAACGCGAATGGAGAAAGGTATGCGGAGTAGCTTTATAACCAACCAAGCAACGGTTTTGCAATATTGTAATATAGAGTATACACGACTATTTAGAGACACATACATTATTCTGTACCTTCGTCGTTGTGACCTAAATAACTACTTGTTATAAAAATAAGTTGAGTATGACAATTCGTATCTGTCGCAGTTGAATGTTTAACCTTTTCGAAATGAATCCGAATACATGAATTATGCATTGACAACATTCGAATACAGAGGAGAGCGTTAGCCATTGAGCTTGTTTTGTATGAAAGTCATTTCCAACGCGCTTACCTCGATCCGAATTAATTCCGTGTCATACAAAACATGAATTGTATTAATTACCGACGGTATCACGAAACTAAAAACCTAACAAGCTATAATTTAAGTCATTCGTTTGCCTGTCCTTTAGGTATAGATCAAGGGCTCTTAACCTGTACTCTCCGGCGCCCCTTTCAAAAAAAATGCCTGGGTCTGGCGGCCCTATTTTAAGGACTGTAGTAAAAACAATGGGTAAATGGTGTAAGTCCGGTTTCGGGTTGGGAATTCACTATTAGACCTCTCGACTAATTAAAGTTATAATTGTATGTGCTATTACCGGATCAAATCCAGGTTGTTATAACAACCATAGGGTAAGACAGGGGTCGGGTAACTTATCCAGTCTTCGGGGTGGATATGAGAAAACGATTTACTGCAGGGGGGCCGGATTCCTGAATTAATACATTAATCGCGTATTTATCCATCGAAAGCAGAAAGTAATCGTATTTAATGTTAGTGTTAAGATACCAAGACACTAGTCAATAGAATTATTAACGTAATGTACTTCAATAGCTGTTGAAGTCAATCAGACATCTGTGGTCGATCAAAGTTGTGGACAAGTTCTTTGAACTCTGGCTGCATGTTAGACGCACAAATCCTTAGTAAAGACTGTACGTGAGCATAAGTAAGATTGGAACGTCTTGTTAATGTTTATGATCGAAAATGTTTCACGCAAATCCATGCGGATTTGTGTAGCGGGGCACATTGTCATGCAAGACAGGTATCTGTCAGTGGCGAGTTAGCGCAGTGGTATAATCCGCGGCTACAACACCAGTGGGTGCGGGTTCGAGCCCCGACCTAGGTCGACTTCTGAATTTCGATACCTAAGTGTTGGAGGTTTACCTAGGCTCCTCCTCGCCACCACATCCGTGTCAGCGGTGTCTTACAAAAGCCTAGAGGTTGGCCGTGGTATAAGTCGGCAGTTACGGAAAATAAGAATAATATCGGCCTGGTGTAAATGACCATCGTAGTCGACAAACACCACGGATACCCCAAAACAAACAAATCAGGTATCTGTCCGCGGAGCGCTCAAAATCACGTCGCGGGGCGGATCCAACAAGTTGCTAAACTAATCGAATTAGTGTTACGAAATCAAGTTCTTTTAATGATTCGAATTTTGTGAAGTTAATTATTTTCGTAGATAAAATGGAAAAAGTATGTGTCGGTGGATCGAGAACACATTAACCGGATTTTGGAGTAGTCGATATTACGATTTATTTGATGTTCGGCATTCTACATATAACTCAAGTCTATCCGACTAGGCTCAACGTTGCAAACATATTTCTATTTGCTTTCGTGGTGATCAAAGTGTCTTTTAAAACTTTAGCACGCTGGGTAGAGAGGATGTAACGAAATTAAGTATTAATCAATCAGTGGTATGCAAAATCAAGTTAATAATTTATTTCGACCAAAATTTTTATGTACCTTTGGTATCTTGTAAATAACTGTTTAATATGAAGATGGTAGTGTGGGATAAGCATTTGCGTTATGGGAGTGAGTAAAACGGACCTTGAATTTGATCTGACCAAAATCAACCTCACGTCACACAAAAACCTCAATTATATTATAAGTGTAATATCGAATAAATTCCTATTGTGTTATATGATTTTCGATATCGAAAAAATAACAACACAGCGATTAATAATTTATGTTGGTCGGTGCTTTAGGTGTTGATTGATGAATTAGAGTATAAGTGATATTTTGGATATGCGCACTAAGTTGAAAACTGCCCTGCTTCTGTGTATCGCTGAATTTAGCTATGTGTGGGTAAATTGGTAGTAATTCAATCACAACTCAAATTCATATTAACCGAAAAATACCTTTCGGTGATTTGGATCTTGTGAAAATATTTGGTTCCATTACTGCGAGTGAACAGTGATACAAAACACCAGATTACCAGATTCACCATATTACGGTGTACAATTCCGATTTCTTTGATGTTCCTAGTTCAACATATAAAACAATAACTTTACCCAACTAGTTTAAGCATAATCCCAACTTTGTGAAATCGCTGTATCTCGCCATATTTTACATTGAGCGTGTTGGATGGTGCTGCGAATGGACTCAAGCACGATTCAAGCCACCATATGTCATATCTCACACGCTTCGAATAGTGATTATACGAACCGATGCACATTGCGATGTAACGACGCTATGAGTATCTGTTTAGCTTCCCGTCACAAGTACCGATAATATGACTTGTGTGAGTTGGTGCATTCGACCTTCACTACAATGTAAGATGTGGTACACATTGAATCATTTTAATTGAGTACTGATCGGATCGTTGAATCTCGTGTTACGAATAAATTGGGTAATATGTAATCCGTAAAGAATTTGCTCGCATTACGATATCTTACATTATAATACATGGATTCACTTGCGACAAAATATATCTCAATCTATCATTGGTCAGACATTCGCATCTCGTATACTCAATATACAACATGTTAATCTCAAAGTCACAATGTTGGATGTAATGAACATTTTATCAATCGCTTTTGCGTCTTTGCGATGATGGAAGTGTTTGTGATAAATCTGTAGACCCAGAATTTTACATTGGGAACGTTATATAGTACGAAAGAATTCAAGCAATATCCAACCCGCGACATGCAAAACCGGCCACACGCTATATGCTCGCGCAACTTTTATTTTATCGTACATACAACGGTTAAGTTAGACGGGAAGGTATAACTGGATATAACACATGGCGATCTGTCAGTAATTGGCCTTGTTAGGTTTTGTAAGATGTCGATATTTCGGATGCAATGGCGATAGCATTTTCCAATACTCAATTTTGACACGGGTAAAACAGATCACTGATTGAGTTGAGTTTCAAATCATTTTGTGAATTTTTTGACCCCTTGATACTGCAGTTTCAACTTTAGCCTTGATTATTGTAAACGATTAGGTTTGTGAAATATTAGCTGATAATCACATTATACCATTCTGAAATACAGCATCACGATATCTTGCAATATAACACTTGGATTCGCTTGACAGAAAATTAATTCACGCAATCTGTCATTGATCAGATATTCAAAAATCTGCTAGGATTTACCCAAGCTCAATCGCGACACGACAATAATCAGGTAGTTATGATCACGTTGACGCAAGCGCTCGATAGGCTGTTTCAAAAATCTATACGTGACATACACACGTGAAACAATATCCACATTCATGGCTTTCCTACAGCAGTGATTCGATACACTCGATAGGATAGTTGGGTGCTGAACGATTGTATTCGGTGTGTCTTGTGTATACGCTCACGGATTGCTTCTAGACCAATCTGTTCGACGGGAAGCAATTCGCGTAGTGATTCAGTCGACAGGATACCATAGTCATTTGTCTCCCCAGAATATGTAGGTCACTTCGCATTAAAACACCTGTTTTCAAAATCGATCGCGGGGAGCGCACAATGACGCGTTTTCGAAGCTCCATAGGCCGATTTTCGACCACTAGCTAGCTCAAAATGCACCGTTTCTGACTTCCGAAATACAACATTCTTGTTTCCGGTATTTTACGAATCACGGGACCAAGAATATACTACTTGCGCCTATGAAGCTCGATTCAGCTCTGGCCAACCATAGGCCAAGATGGCGGCGCCCGAGAGCAAAAATGAAAATCGTCCATTGTGTACGTTCTTCTTGCCCGTCTGCCCACATGCGGCATATTTTCAGATCCGAAAAAGAGGACACTTTTGAAAAATTTTTCGATCAAAACTTCTGTTTAAACTTAATGAATCATCGTTGTCGTCGGTATCTGCTATGAAGGAAGACGACAAATGCGAGGATTTAAGGCGAACAAAAATCCAAAAACATGCAGTTATGAATATGATTGATGGGTGTACCAAGTGAAATTTATATTAATACAACCAGGGATATCTAGAACTTCTAGTAGTTTCTAGATATCCCTGAATACAACATACTAATAGCCTAAAAGAAATATATGCAAAAACAACGAACAAAAAGAGGTAATCATAGCAAGCAAATCACCCACACAGGGGTGGCAATACGTTAATTCGATCGCGTCGCGTGTGGGTGCAAGGTTCTTACAAAATCACCATATTGCGTGTGAGGTGTGATCAATGAGTAAATATATATACAAGACCCTCGATGGTACATGCTAGGATGCTGGAATGGGCTAGATCGGGGGTTGGTGCATCCGAAGTAATAATCTTCAAATGAGCGTCGTACCGTCGTTCGGGTCGGGAATTGCGCGGGTAGCCTGAAAACAAACTATGCGCCAGCATACTGTGATGAAAACAGTCTAACGATTACTAAGCCTAGACGAAGTACAGGATACACGGAAAGTAAAACAATGCAATTACCGTAGCCTAATAACCACAAACCAGGCGGGGGTATGTATTCAACGGGAGGGAAGGTAGTGCCCAACGTTGGACAGGACGTTGCGGCCCGTCGGTTCGCCTATGATTCGGATCGATCAATGGAGATAAGTGATGTACACGTAAATGATGCGAGTGATATATGCGTGTCGCGTATACAGAGGACAAATCTCGTCACATGAGTAAAATAAGGTGTTACGCGTTGAATGAAACATGAAGATATGACCCTATATAGTTTATTTTTGTCCTTGATGTTTTTGCGGCACCGATTCATGAAGCGATCTAATTGATAACATCTCGCGAAATGCGCAAGTCGGCTGACGGTTAGTGCTAATGTAATGAGAGAGAGAAAATGTTTTCTCATTGAATACAACGGTACGTGAACAGCAGGCACTGACAAATAAAGCAATAAAAACCACGGGGTCACGGCAAGGCCGCCGTGAAACGCGACGGGAGATACGGCGATTTAGTGGAAGCGATCCCGTGGCGAATGCACACTTGCACAGTTGCATAATTAGGATAGCTGGGAAAATCGGCTGCTCGCGCAACTAGGACAAAAACTATGAAAACGAAAAGAGCGCGTGGGAATGAGATTAGACATGCTGTTTCAAATATACTCGGCTTGAAAGTGAAAGACATACAAAAAAGGAATTAATGGCTCATATTAGCGGATATAAGTCAAACTGCTGGGTTTTTCCTAACTGCATCGGCTGAGAATTAAGCGAAGTTGCATGACCAGGTGATCTGAGATGAGACGGCGTGTAACCCCACGTCAGATCCAAACTAAAACAGATTCGTGTTTAATCAGGTGGGAAATAATCTGAAAACACGCGGGCTTGGGCAACGACCGCAATTTCAAACAAGGAAGGGTGCTTGTACGGATGGGAACCCGTTGAATAGCAGTAAATAGAATACCGCGCTCACATAATGACCTCGCTAAAACTTTCCTGAAGGACTGGATGAAGCGCGAAGAGCTCATGAATGCACAATTGAAATAAGGAAGAAGTAATTTAATTACATGCAGTAATGCTTGAAGCATGTCAACCCCATAAATTGTAGGATTGCGCATTTCAAAATGTTTGACGGTGTCGCGGTCAGTATAATTAGAATGCCGGCGTAATCAAGTGGAGCGCGTGCGATGAAAATTAAAGAAATGTTATTTGACGAAAAAGCGTATTGCGCGATTGCGCGCCAAAATTCTGAATGCGTTCGTGAAGACAATAAAATGTTTGAATCGTTGTGATGCCGCGAATCGTGGTCAGTGACCGATTTAGGTGAATCGTGTTTGGTATTGATTTTATTGACTGAACCCTGCTCGATAGACCAAAGTGAAGTTATCACACAAAATTCGATCACACAAATCGAGGGGTAACTCTTAAAGGTGACATCTGTCAACATGAACGGAGTGATCACCACATTGGTATCACCCACTGGAATCACCCCATTGTTAACGCAATAGCGTATCCGGATATGGACACTCACATATGATAAAACACGAACTGAGCTCTTGTCCTACGAAGATTTTTACAAATCCCTCGTCGCAATCGTGTCCGAAAGTACATTCGTGATCGGGCAAATATATAGCAGGGCGAATTGCGGACATACATCACCGATTAGATGCCGTCATGACTATTCTGGTTCTAGACTGACTATTCTACTTTTAGACTAGTTCTCGAGCCTCGATGCGAATCATACTAGAGCCAATTATTATCAAATTCCTATGTCGAGTTGAGGTCGAATTCCGAGTCTACTTTAAAAAAAAAAAAAAAGCATTTATCAAAATGTCAATGTCAGTTAGTCTACATCCCCACAGCTGGAGAATCGATTTTCCTTACCATCGATTTTCGTTGTAGCCTACAATTTAAATAGAATATACTGTGCAGTGTGCATACAGTGTTTTCATTCAAATTATCTACTATAGTTGCTGAAGATTACCCCCATGACGAGTGTCACCCGAAAATATTCGAGCTCATTTCAATATGAATATATATCTACTATTCAATTGTGTATTGTATATTATATACAGTAGGGATGGTGTGAACCTCTGAAAGGTTCTGGTTCGTGTGAACGCGAACCTTTTTGAAAGGTTCTGTGTGAACACGAACGTGAACCTCATGACGTCACGTGACGTCATAATGCTAATTCAAACCCTATCTTTCAATGAAGTGATAGCCTATATTAATGTACGCGATACCTAGCGACAACTCGGGCCACATAATGCCACCATGCCGAAATACATATTGGCGTCTTAAACGTCGCTAAATGTATCAACTGAGCAAAAAAGGACATAATACTCCCTTTAAAATCAATATCTTTCGTCGCTTTGCCAACAATTTCGACCCCATTAACGAGTTATATAGCAGTAGCCAACACCTCAATCGCACGGATTAGGTTATAATGATCCAGTAAAGATTGACCCCGTACGCCTGCTAGATGTTTTGCATCAGAAAACGATATCAATCTCATTGGTTGGTTGAACATTGAACAAGAATCATTCGCTGACTACGTATTTCGCTCGTGATGTTGGGTGATTGCGGGTCAAACTCACAACAGAGAGTCACTAAATATTTACAAATGGAAAGCTGGATATTCCGAGCAAACATTTGTAACAAAGTAAGTAAAACTTTTGAGATTGTCAAGGTGCATGCTCGTTTAGTGTTGATTTATAATGCTGCCAGCGCCATGCAGAGAGTGGCTCACAATTGAAATGCAATAAATTTGAACCAAAGAAAGATGTTATATGAAGTGAAAATTGTAATATATGAAAAAGGTTCACAGTGCAGAACCTACCAAGGTTCTGTTGTGAACGCGAACCTCTAAATTTCCGAGGTTCACACACAGAACGCGAACGTGAACCTCACGTTCACACCATCCCTAATATACAGTCATGACGGCATCTCTGATCGGTGATGTATGTTCGTATTTCTGGAAAGACATTGGCATTTTGATAAACGCGTGTTTTTTTCGAAAAGAGGACGTATGGTAACCCTACATAAATTTAGTTGTCAGGTCTCTATTAAGGGAATATCCACACGCCGCAACCACAATGCATGGCGTAGGCTACTTCACTGAAAAAAATCGTTTTGAGCTATCATTTTCATCGTTTGATTTTCTCGTAGCTCGCAGTTCCCGGTTATTCATCTGTTCTGCTGAGATGTTATAGATTTTTATATTTGGTATGCAATATGCAGTTATCTTACTTGTCCGTTTTCGAAACACTAGTAGGCTACTCTGCCAATGTGCAAAGTTCAATCAGTTTATTGGTGTCAATATTTGGAATAAATTGCCACCTAATCTCCGTATTTAGACATTTGTGAGTTCAAACTACAATGTTCTGAGCATCTTGCAAGTTTTAATGGCCCTATTTAATTTCTTATTGATCCATAATGCTGTATGTTTGTTGTTCTTTTTGTTCCCAAGTTTTTATTTACTTTTATATTCGTTACTGTGATAATTGCTCCTGTCCTGGGTGACTGGACTTTGAAGACTTTGTCATATCGACTGATCGAGCCCCCCGTCTTCCTTGCATGTCGCATTTCCCTGTGCTCCAGTTTTTTTCATGTGTGATGTTGATTTGTAATGTGGCCAAATAAAGATACTTTCTCTCTCTCTCTCTCTCACCATAGATCATATAACCACTGTTTTATGTACTGCTGCTTGACCCGCGATTATAATGTGGGTCTTGTGTATCACATTGCACATTTGTTCGCCTTGAACTGGTGAAAATATGAATGCCTGTACGATTATTGCTATGCTTGATTAAATCAGTGTTTCTTAATCTACGATTAAACCATAAAGCCTTCACGAAGGCTATGATTTGTGAAGGCTCTAATTAAACACTGTCGAATTTTTATTATTATTCTATTATAAAATAGACGTAAATTTCACGTTATGAGTACTCAGCAAACGAATCGCCAGTCGCGGGGTCTCTAGAAAAAGTTTCCGAAAGTAGGAGAAACTTATTTCGTAAAATGGCGACCCACAATGCGAATGTCAGGTTTTTAATCCAACTGTTTACCGTCAAAGAATGGTAACCGTTGCTTCATAACAGTTTTCAACGCTGTAAATTGCGCTGGTGGATCTGATGTGGCTGCTCTCGATATGCGTCATCGTCGTCGCCACGGCACTAGTCCCGTCGGCGCCGTCGGAATTTCCGTCAACCCATTATGTTCTCTTCTGCGTTCTTTCAACTTTCATAACAATCAGTGGTCAGTGCCCTGTTTATTGCGTATTTTTATATTCTGTGGCGAAGCACAGTCTGCAATCTGAAAATGTGTAGATTCGTGCGTCGCAGTCGTGATTTGGAATGTGAGAGTCTGGAGTGGAATCGCATACTAACTTGTGATTCTGGTTCGATGGATCGGTCAATAGCTCAGTGGCAATTGGCATAAAAGTAATGAACCTATGCAACGACAGCGATCGGTTTTAATCTATATTTCCAGTATCGTAACTAGCACCAATCGAGAGAAACTCGTCATTTGAATGAAAGAGATTTGAAGGGATATGAAGACATTCCCATCACATGCAGCTTAGTAGAAAATTTGAACATCTGACGGAAAGCGCGTGTGAGTGCTACAGAAGCTGAATTACAAACGGATGGAGTTATGCTTAAAGAAGCGTCTACTATCACGGGTGAGTGTTGAAATTATTTCACGAATATATATCGCTCAGGTATGCACTATTTCAATCCTTCTCATTGAAATCAAAACTTATACTTTATTAGACTTGTTAGACTTATTTTTTATAGACGGCTTCATGCTATCATATGCCTCTAGCCTCTATGATACATGAATGAACCATGTAGGCCTACAATGTTGAACTGGCTTGATTGAGAAAAACTTTCTATTAGGCTACCATTATCATAATCATTTGGAGTAGCTCACCATTTCACTGAAATATTTTCTCTTGATTTTTGAATCATGACATTACAAGAATGGCAGTACATTGAAAAGAAAGTAAGGAGTCGAAACGTCTTAGTGAAGTGAATCCATCAAACTCCCACTGCAGCCAGAGTGGAATCGGTGGCAACGGCACGCGCAACGTCACGCGAGCATTTTTATCTGATCACGCCGATTAATGAATTATGATGACGTCACAAAGCGATACCTGAGTCCAGATGCAGAGTAAGGCGCTTGCGCTTTACAATGAACGCAAGCAAGCGTGGCATTTGCACAACAGCGAATATACGGCGTAACCCTAGTTCGGCGTATACCAGATCTATTTTAGCGCATTGTGACGTTTAATAAGTAATTCAATATCGAATCAGAACGAAAAATATTTCCGGCACGCCGATGAAATTTTCCAATCACGCGAGAAATCCGTCTGTCACGCACAACATGTTGTCGAAAACAACCACCGATTCCAGTCTGGTACTGCAGCTTACAAATATGTATTGTAGGAATGGAAACAAATATTTTATTGGAGATATCAGTATAATGTGACTTATTTTCTATTTGTAGACATCCACAACTCTTCAGACTCTGCAGAAGTGAATCTAGTGTCGTTGGTTTCCGAGCAAATACCAAAATATCGACTTCGAGCAGACAGCGTGAGTTGTTATTAGGAGGCTTTAGATTCTTTTCTTCGTGAGCATCTAATTGGCAATCTTACGTTATATATTAGATATACTCTTAGTATATCTTGTTGCATCTTTGGCAATTGATTGTGCCGTGTTTCTCATGATTCTTCTTCTTAACCTGCAACTAATTTGGTTGGCCTGTGTACAATCAACACCGATACATATACAAATTGCCACCTTTGTTCTCGCATTATCGGTGTAGCTTTTAGAGACTTTTTTGTAAATTTTGATTTATTGTCAACATTTCCAAACAATCTCAACATTGTGTAGTGCTTATGAGGACCTGAAAACCTCACCATCTTACCATACAAGTTTCAATCAATCACTATGTTTATGAAGCCATTTACTGTTGATCATTTTTCCAAATGTATATCTGTAATGTCATGAATGTTACCAATATTGAAATAGCACTTTCCTGTTGATCAGGCAACTGGTTATTGCCAGCAAGATTGGTTGCAGACGCCATTGCTCTGCCCGGATTCTGATGCCGAATTGTCTCCAGAACTATATGAGCAGACTTTTCAATATTTCCGTAAGTGATGTTTAATTGATGAATACTATCAAGATGCAGCTGCTCCATGCATATATCAGCATTGAGCATGTAACACAGTAGTCTTACTGTGATACAGGGGCCTGTCAATGTATCCTGTTTATTATGACAAATTCGGCGTAATGCAAATCTATTCAAGTAGAAGTACTTCATTACTGGAAACCACTTAAATTTGATACCTGTACGAGTGTACATGGGGCCTTACATAAAATGGATTTTTCAAAATATGAATCATTTGAAAATAGGTACCAGATTTTGATTCTTTGCTGACATGAAGTCCCTATTTTTCACTGAGCTCTCATAATAGTATATTGACTATATAGGCCGGGTTTATATTGGTATTTGTGTTTCGCATTTCCAGTTCTTAGCGGGGACAGATTGAGCCAGATGACACAGACTTACCATGACATTGAGGCCGTCACTCGTCTGCTAGAAGAAAAAGAACGAGACATTGAGTTGGCTGCCAGAATCGGGCAGACTTTGTTGCAGAAGAACAGAGAAGCACAACAGTGCAACGAGGAGCTCGGAATCCAGCTCGGAAATGCGCTCGAAGAGGTTTGCACATTCCTGTGATTGCAATTGGATTCAAAATGTAACCGTTCGTTCTTTGACTTGTGTAGGTTTCACAGCTTAAACATGAAATTAGCCTCAAAGAGGATTTACTTCATACGTATGTAAACGAAGAGACGGACTCGAGCGCCGCACCATCGCCTGTGAAAGGTAGGCTGTCTTTCCCTCTCATTTGAAATTATTAGGATTGCGGTAGGATTACCACCGCACTTCATTCTAAAATTTCATATCATCATAAATCACTTCTGATATTCGATTTTAGTTTTCAGCCATTCTCAATCATGTGGTCCTGAAGACGGCTTTTTTCTGGAATAGGGGTGGGGAGGTTGATCGTAGTCAATTGATTAATATCGACTTGGCTGTGATTGGTTGGAACGAATGTGGTTTGCATAATGCTGGTTCTGGTTCATTTTATCATTTCATCACTTTAATCTCCCGAGGAGTGTGATATCTAGATAATTCTGGTTGTCTAATTTGACAAATTAAAATCAAATGCCAGTAATCTAATTCTAATCTAATTTCTGGTTTTCCTGACAATGCTACAGGAAAATTGTATTGTGCACAACGAGCCATTCTCATGCTTATATTAATGAACTCTGATTTGATATGAACTGAACCTAGATTAAATTTCCAAGTATTCGCGAATACAATAATTCTAATCTAATTCGAAAAAAAAACCAATAGCTATAAGTCTTATCAAAATCGTAGCTATCATTCTTATTCTAGTCTAATTTGAAAAGAAACAACTAAAATTTGAGAAAAGCTGAATATTTTCAGGTTTTCGAATTCTGCATGTGACGATAGGCGAAGTCGAAATCCAAATGTAATTTCCGTTAATCTTGACCGCTATCTCACATTGAAGCTATCAAGATTAATGTCTCCTCCGTTTTTATACGCACTCGAGCATGAAATTTACTGTTTCTAAAATTTTGGTTGGCGCAATTAATCAGCGTCTACTATCGCTGATCAGGCGTTGATTTTCAATTTTGTTCGCAGAGTTTCGTCGATTTGGCGCCGGCGGCTTGGCGGGGGACCTGGAGGGCTTGCAGACGAGCATCACACGGTTGGCAGTCGACAACGATGAATTGCGCGAGCACAAAGTCAAGTACGAGTGCGAGAGCGAGGAATTGGAGAGTCACGAGCAGATGCTCGTGTCCGACGCGTTGAAAGAACTGGAAGACATGAGAAGAGAGCTGAGTATGTTGCTGACAGATATTTGAAACAGTGTTAGGATGGCTCGGGTCAAGTTTTCTGTCATCAAACATTCCACGCAGCAAAGCCTTGTGATCAGTGCTAATCCTTTATTAATTTCGAGCTTGTTGATTCCAGATAAATTTTTTTTTGCCCTATTTGGCGTGAGGTCTGGAATATTTCCAAATATACAATTTCAAAGTACTGGCTGTAATTGGTTTTAATTTAGTTTAAGTGTTAAGAGTGCTTACTGCTTATCATTGATGGTTGTAGACTTCCTTAATGGAATTAGTTACGTGCTTATGGCACTGTATTCATATTTGCACAGTCGGTAGGCAAACCGGGGTTTAATATTGTTTAACCTTATGGATTTTCGAGTGTTCTTTTTGTTACTATGCGCTGTACCGGCCTATTGACGTGCTATTAGTTGTCATGAGCAATCACTCGTTCTGTTATAAAGAGAAGTGTGCTCAAATCACAAGTGCTTCTGTTTCACTATGACCGGTTTGTTTCAGTGATCGCTTAGCAAGAGTCAAATTCATTCAGTAATCTGTTAGTACACAAAGAACGTAATTAAGCCCAAGATCCTTGTAGAACTAAGGGCGTAGGCTACTTCAGTTGTTCCTAGCGCCGCATCAATATCTTATTTGGAAATTCTCGTTTGCGGTTAGGTAGGTTAACTGAGGAAATGCACAACACATCCACAACCAGTAGCTGCACACATATTTAGTATTGTTGCTGATTGGACCAACAAAAACACAACCATCATAAATATCTGTAAAAATATTAGGTTATTAGGAGAAATATAATTGTATATCATGTACTTTGTAGTTGCACAAGAACTAGGGTCTCTGTAAAGTATTTTCTGATTCAAATCTTGAACATAGTGGCGTTGTTTTTGAATATATAATTATGAATATTTTACCAAAAGTATTTGTTGAAAGTATTATATAGCAACATTAATGGTCTGATGATGATCAAAATTAAATATCTGATTCCTGGATAGATATTGTAAGAAATAGCCATTTGTTTGCCTAGAACTCGTGCCCACCAAATGTATCTGCATGAAATCTTGTCATTTTGCTGAAATTTCTCGTAGTTTTGATGCCGGTTGCGATTGTGACAGGCTGTTGGCAGCTTGTGGCGGATTTTAACTATCTTTACCAACTTTTAGAGAACGCGAGGGATAGCAACCACATGCTGAGCGACGAGCTATCCCAAAAGAACGACGAAGGAATCAGACTGCAAGAAGAAGTTACCAGGCTGCTGTCGAAGATTGTCGACATGCAGCGAAAACAGAAGCAGGTCGCATTGGAGAACGAGGAACTTCAGCAGCATTTGATGGCAGCCAACAGCTCTCAAATGGAGTTGACGAAAGAGGTCATTGATGCTAGAAATAATTTCTTAATACCGAGTCCATGCTATATCTATGAACTGCCGATGTTTTGTAACGGCGTGGAAGATGCTGAACAAATGGTTGACAGTATTTCATGTGTATGTTGTGATGTCTGTGGGTTCTAAAATGCTGAACCCACACATCTATCAGTTAGCTTTGCTTTGAATCGTAGAGGCAATATCGTATAATTGTGATGAGCTGCATCGTGTGCTTGGATCTGCTGAATTTAAGATTGGTTTATTAACATTTGAGATCCAGTCAATTCATTCATTGTTTTTCATTGCTTGTGGATCATAAATCGATTACTTTGATGGATTTGGCCTTGTTGAAATTATTTGTCATTGACATTTCTGAATACCGTATGTCAGTTTTCTCCTAACCCAGTGTCAAATAACGCCTGAAAAAAGTGATTAATATTCCGAACTTGAAATCATCTATCATCGGTCTGTCAATTAACAATTGTAAAAGTGTGTTACAGGAACATTATTTTTCTAAATTTACCGTCATATCGGATACATATTTTATATATACATATACATGTTGCTCACTGAGAGTGAGCTATGGTCGCTATGGCTCACCGTGGCAACCCCACGCGCTGGAGAAGTCAAAAGAGTCATGAGATATATTTAGCAGAGTTCCGCACCGTGACTTTTGTATTGGTATTGCTTGTCTAACTATAGGTATTTCTAGACATAGCATTGGTAAACTATTAGTGAAAGGAATGACATTAGATCATATACATTACGATAAGTAACAACTGGGTTGGAATCAATCATTACAAAGTTGTTTGGTGTAATTCGGTTCACGATCTATGTATAATATAAACAGACGGTTCGATCATAAATCCTATATCTTGTCACAACCAAACATGACTGAAGCACGAGAATCGTGTTGCCAGTTAGCGAGATTCGTCTGTGCAGTGTGCACATTGCACTGCACAATGTAACGCGACAGCGATCTTCCGCTGGGATGATTGCAAAATCAGGTCATTGATTGCCGCGCGATCGGCAATCGCATCTGTAATAGGCCTGGTGCGCACCATGCCATCGATGGCCTGCACAATCGCATATGCGTTGCCTGGTGCGCACGATATCATTGGTTTGCCTTCACAATCGCATCTGCAATAGGCCAAATACGAAAGATATATCATCACTAGCATAAATATCACATCTTGGGCCTGGCATGGCTTGGCTCCTATCTGTCGATGGCTTGGAGACGATGCCGTTAAGTGTATGCTGATTAGCGATTGTGATTAAAGAGTGACGTCGCGAAACTGAACGACATCAAATGTCTGCAAACGTGTGTGTGCAGTGCACTGCGTACCCTACATACATAATTTATTTCCGCTAATACTTAAACATAACCATCAGAAGATGTGTGTCAAGGCTTGAGTTATAAAAGAGGAGAGGTTTGACGCACCTGAAATCGGCGTCATTATAGCACATATTCGATAAAAACTCGGACATTTCGACTTGCACAAATCGTTGCCGAGGCTACGTAAGACTCATTGACAAGCGCGCATATTTAATTGTTCATGACAGGTCAGGGACTCGCGAATTGACAGCACTTCCGGACTCGTCGACAAGCTTATCATACGCGTATAATCGTCAACACGAGGAAACTCTATAATCTTCATTTACGCATGCACTTAACCCTAATAAATTGATGCTATATTAGTAAATTTGGGAAAAATCGAAACCCCTCCCTTATATTTTAAAACCCACCCATTATTTTTCGGCTGGCTACGCGCCTGCTGCAACAACACAACGGTGGCGGCGAGAATATGAGAATGTTATTTTCCGGTGTCTTGTTCAGATCCAAATTCTCGAGGATCAATACGAAGACATTTCACTGGCGTTAGACGAGGCTCGCGAGGAAACCCGTTTTCTCCGAGACCAGCAACCAGAAGACTATATGCAGACAATACCGTTCAGCGACTCGTTGGCAGCCGAGCTTCAGTTTGAAAACATCGCTTCGGGCCAGAGCAGCTCGGACATGCATTTCGAATCTTTTATCACTAAGAACGAGATTGCGGGGAGCCCGATAGCGAAAGACGCAGAAGACAATTTCGATGCCGCGTGAGCGTTTGCTTGTTCGCCACCATGTTCTGGTCATTTTTATCGAGTTCTGTTGTTTCTAGAAACCTTTTCGAACGCACTGCAGTATCTAAAAGTTCGAGTCAACGTGCTTTTGACGCAGTAAACTTTGTGAATAGAATGCAAAGGCCTTGGAATCGCCGGACCGTGCAGGTTTATGTTGGTTTTATTCGCTAACAAACATAAGATAATGATTACGAAGAGCTCACTTTGAAATCTCCGATATCTATTGATAAATATTATGTGTGTAGTGTTATATTATTAAGAAGTCAACTTTAATTGTTGCTTTCCATGGATTGTGTAGCACGTGAAAATACACAAACGCCTGGCACGATGTAAACTTGAACATCTTGAACCATCGGTCATCACAGAAAGCGTAGCATTTTGGACAATTGTAGAATAATTTTGAAACCTCAATATTTCTTACGCACATTGATAGCGGTAATGTTCTGCAGCTCCTGCAGGATAGTGCTATCCAATGCACGTTGTTTGAGCAGAAATATGCTACATTCAACAGCTCCGATTCATAAGTACCTTTTAAATTGTTGCAGCCTCTAACGCCTGCCAAACAAGAGCGTCCTATTCCGACGCCGTTCCCGTTATCGTCTGTGAGACAAAACTCGTCGCCGATTTCAAGCGATGGGGGCGCTCATGGGGCTTCAGGGTATGTGTCCGCTTGCGTTTATCCTTGCAACCGTAAAAGCCGACGCGGGGTTGTTCCAAGTCTTCTGCATGTGTTCGTTATGGTTTGTAGATGTATGTCGAGCACGCCTTGTTTGCAAGCCGGGAGACATCCGTTCTTCAAAAACTTGTCGAATGTGAAAAAGCATGCTTTCGACACGCCGAGATTAGCGAAATCGACAGCGAACCCGCACGCTGCATATGCCATGAATCCGGTAAATTCTTTGCGTGGATTGAATGTCTTCAGCAGTGTCGGTAGATCGGGTTTGGAGTGTGTGCCTGACGATGAAACTAACCGTTCTTCAAGTGTTGTGTCGGCCGCGAGCGTGCGGAGGCATGTTTGGTGAGTGCGTTTTTGCATGTTTTGATGTAATGTGTCATTTTTCAGTAGGTTCGGGTATCCTTGCACATCGTTGATTCTTATGACTGAAAGTTTTTTTTTTTTCCATTTCGAGAGTAGTCTCGCTAGTTTTTACCAGCATGAATATAAGCTACCAGTACACAAATACGTTAATACACAATGTGTGTGTGTTACACATGCACCTAATGACTATGCGAGATTTGAAATTATCAGTCCTATTTGTTCTAGGGGATGGATACCTGTTACCTTTTAATTCCTATCTCAGACAATGTGTGAATTTTTGTGATTTCAGCGAACCTCAAATCCTTTAAATCGGTAGATATTTTCAAACACGTAGATAAGCACCTACCCACTGACTATAGGTGGATTTGAAAGTGCCGGTCCTACTTGGTGCCTTTCTTTGTATCTCCGAGGTTGTGGTTTGAATTTTAGATATTTCAACGAACCCAATAAATCATTTTAATCTGGTGATATATAAGCTGGTATCTTGATGTCTCAGCCACCGCCATTATTTTTTCGTCAACATCAACCTGCTGTTTGATTTTGGAGCATGCATGTCTTGTCAAACGGCATGGTCTTGCTGTGTTTGTCCAGCGATATTGCTGATAGCAATAACAGTCTGACGGTAACATGCAGTCAAATCTTGTAGCTCTTCCACGCCTAGCCTTGGACGACCCGGTATACCCGGCACCGAAGACTTGGAAAGGGCGATAAAAAAACTCGCTCTCCGCCGGGAAAGTGTGCGGTACATTGAAGTGGAACGACGGCGTTGTCAGGTTTGTACGAGGCGTACCGGTTGCTTTTGACGCGATTTGACAATGAAGCCGAAAAGAAGTGTTGTATTTATACAATTTCCATTGCCAGTTACTGTTACACTGAAAAGAAATCTGATTATTTCTAGAAAAGAGCGAATGGTACAAATCGTGCATGTGCGACCTTTTTGATAAGCGGGCCAGATATGAATATTGCGGCAGAGCCACAAGTCAAACTTTGGAGTACCGTAATTTTCCCTGTATAATGCGCAAAATCTTACCAATTTTTTAAATCCTAAATTTGGGGGGTGCGTATTTTGTATGGGTACAACAAGCCTTGAAAAAAATCTGTCTCGAAATATAACTTGAAATCACACCTTTCTTCATGTTTGTTTTAATCGGGCATCACATTCAGCCATGGTGTCCAGTAATTCATCAGTGTTACGCGCTGCCAATCAGCGAGAAGCGTGTTGCCAATTAGCGAGAGTTGTCTGGCTGCACACATTTTGTCCTTTGTACGCGAGCGAGCGTACGTGGCAGTCATCGCTAATTGTGTGTGCACGATGTAATCGCTGGCCTAAACACTACAGTCTAATCTCCAACAGGCCTGGTGCGCACAACAAATTGTTGGCCTGAGCAATCGCATCTGTAATAGGCCTCGTGCGCAAGGTGTCGTGTCGCTGGCCTGAACAATCCCGTCACGGGCCTCGCATGCTTTGGCTGCTATCTAGTATCGTTTAGAGACAATGCCGTTATGTGTATAATGATTAGCAACCGTTATGTCATGATTGTTCAACAGTGACATCGCAAAACAGAATGACATCGAATACTAAAACATAACTATTCATGTACTGCGAATGCAGGGTGCGTACTATACATGGGTGCAGACTTTTTCCCACAATTTACACGCCATTATAAGGGTGCGTATTATACACGGAGATTTACTATATTTGGAAAATTAGGGTAGTTGAAAGGCGCAGGATCTTGCTAGACTTGATAACGGTAACAGTGATACTCATTACACTACACGGAACGATGTTAATGGGTGGGTGAAGGATTGGATTAAGGCTGTTGAATGAAATTTGTCAAAAATCTTCACGGGCCATCTCGGCATATGCATATTGCAGTGTTTTTCTCCATTTTCTTAGCCCACTCGAGCTTCGGTGTACATAGAAATCCGTTTCTCGAGTCGCTTACTAATTTAAAGTTGCTGCTTCATCGATGTCCACGTAATTTTTCTGTCTCATTTGTTGATGGATACCAAAAAGTGAAGTGTAGCGCTGTTCTTGTGGCGTCTTTGCAAAAAGGTTCGGACGATGACGAGGGTGAAAAAAGACGACCGAATGATGATGATCGAGCAGTGTTCCTTTAGTCATTAATAATACTAGTACGGCGAGGTAGATATTAGATCGACTTCCTCCAATCTGTTGCTTACATGTCATTGTGTGTATCGTATCGCACATCGTCTGTGTCTTGAGCGGATGAAAATAGTAGAACCGGTTACTATTAATATTATAATGATTTAGAACACATTACATCTCACATTGAGTCGTTGCTGTTTTGGTAACGCCACTTTTATTTTAGAGACGCGACGCAGGCTTGACGGGGAGCAACTCGGTGACAGCCGGAATATCGGGGTCTAATCTTTCAATGGCGTCGTCTTCCAGCGATATAAGCGGCGCAAACCCTACACGACTGCCGAAGCTTCGTATTATAAAGCCCCTGGAAGGTTTGATTCGAATTCGCGTTATAACGGGTGCTTACTGGCAACGTTTTCAGGTTCCATCACGCTGAATCACTGGAAGTATCTGGCCGGAAGAGACCGCACGTTGCAGCTTCCGAGGGACGCATCCCCCGGGGTCCTTACCAGAGATAGGGTCGCCGAGGCGCAGGCCAAATCCGCAGAGTCCTGCTCGAAATCTGCGAATTCATCATCCGGTGCAGATATCCCAAAAAGCGTGAAGCGAACGCCGGTGTTACGTCTGAATCGTTCCGACGGCCTTGATAAAGTCCTGGAAAATACGGCGAAAGTCAATGAGGTTGTCAAGCATCGGGAAGCAGTCGCTAGTATTGGTATGTTGAAATTTCTGCACGTGTCGCGC
The DNA here is from genome assembly GCF_051294905.1 of Botryllus schlosseri. Lineage (NCBI taxonomy): Eukaryota > Metazoa > Chordata > Ascidiacea > Stolidobranchia > Styelidae > Botryllus > Botryllus schlosseri. The sequence goes on along the minus strand of NC_137249.1, from coordinate 8,449,143 downwards.
CCGGCTGTTTTATCAGTCGGTTTTGCCTACTTTTTTTCTACTTTCAAACTTATAATCCCGGAGGAAAATCTCCGTGGTTGGTCGACTAAAAGCGAAAGAAATAGGCCGACTTCCTCGCTCAGTGCCCAAAATACCGTCTTTCTTTCACATCATCAGGTGGTTGACTTGAAACAAAGGTCAACTTTCCGGCTCAGCTCTCGAAAGAGCCGCCGGAGCGTTACTTCAGTGCTGATTTACTGTATCTCAAGTCGAATTTGCCCCACATTCAACAACAATTCTCAATAAAGAGGACAAAATCTCAAATAGGAGGACATTTTCAAAAACCTGAAAAATAAAGGACAAATCCTAAAGGAGGACGCATGGTAACTCTAATTTCAACGGAGAACAACACTTGATTGAAAATTAGGGAAATCTCGGGTAATCATCGCTCGTAATCTTATCAAACTTTATGCGTCCCGATTAGCAGTTTTTAATCACATGATTAGCAGTCTCCTGGATAAGCTGCCTTTATGATCTCCGCCCTTGATTAAGTGCTTTTCAGACCTCTCGTTTTCTTGAAGTAGTTTTGACACGTCTTGCAAATCTCTGCTTCTACTTGTGATCAAGTATATATTCACTAGGTTACTTCAACTTGAGTAGCAATGCTCACTACTTTGACCACATGATCCGACGCGGTAGTGTGTAAACAGCACATATTTCTGAGATAACTCGAAAGTAGACTTGCATTCCCGGCCGAACCCACCGCTATTGGCTTGCCTTGCTATTTTGCGGGAGTTACCCGGCGTACCTGCATCACGTTTCAATATGTGGCACTTGGAAGTGCAGTTTATTCTGTTTTGCACTGTGTTCAGGGATTTTTACTACTTGTTCCGAAAGTCCCGGAAAAAGTTTCGCTTTTACTTCAACCAGATATACTTTTACCAATTGTCGGGTAAAGTATCCCGACGATGAATATGAAATAACACCTTCTCTGTGAGTATGTAACATAGTTGTAGCCTATAGTGAGTTTTATACGGCTTGCTTAAAAGATACCAAATTCCAGTGTCGTACCATTTTAAGCGGTATTTCCATGATCGTAATTGGTTTTGTTTTGGTATATTTCACCCGTCCTGCTGTATGTTGTGTCATCAATATTATAAATCAATAATGCACACCTGTACTGGCTATTTTATGCACTGGTATGGAGAAATGTCCTTACTTGATCACTTATCCTGTGCTTAGTTATTATTATTATTATGATCGATTGAGATGCCAAAAGTTCCTTAATTGTATAGATTATGATGTAGCATAACGTTACATCACATATTTCAGTTCTACTACTGACCCAATAACGTCTACGCTAGTGGAGACAAGTTGTGTGCAATCTGTACATGCCTTCCGTAGACAAACATGCTTTGAAAAATCTACTTGCAATACGAAGACATGCAGTACGGAATTGAGTATTGCTAAATATCTCAAGGTAAGTTCACGGCCTTCTCAATTGTCATCATATGCTTATCGAATATTGGTCGTGTAGGAACATGGTACGAAGAGCAAAGGTCAGTCCATAAAGAATTCTGTGGTTGATCACTGCAATCATAAGGTGAGAGCGTTGTCGTAGCTACTGCTTAATTAAGACTCACTTTTTGCCTTTGCCAAATTTTACGTGTCAGAACAATACTATCTTGAGAGTTAAAGGCTATGGTATGTTCAATAATCCAGCTATGTGGATTGCTTATATGATACTATCCAAGATCATGGGTCCTATGCGACCTAACTGTGTCTCAGTTACATTGTTTCCAGCAGCAGAAGTTATGGTAACGGGGGCTTATGACATTTATTCATTTGATTGGATAGCCAAGGAGACCTATTTCCAAGGGATTGATTAACTATGATGCTTTATTATTAAAATATACCAGTATACTTCATGACTCCTAACTGCTGCAGTCTGGCACTATATTTACAAGGGTTCATATCATATTGTTGAAAAAATGTGATGCGTTTACGAGCAATTATTCTATGTTCTGCTGCCTTTCAGGAAAATGGTCGCGTTCGTAACTCAAGTCCGAATGAAGGCCGGTTGAGTGGCAAAAGTACAGGCGAATACGAGAAGTTACCTGCCGGCTCTGTCGTATGGAACAGAACTCTGAAACGAGCCTTTTTACTCTCTGTCAATCATCCAATGGCGGAAAATAACTTGATGCCTAAACTTGACGGGTGAGTATGATAATGTTAATGTATTACAGTATGATGATGTACTAGAGTCGCTATGTCCATCCCTAGTCACCCTAAGCAATGGTATTGTTTTTTCATCAGGTCGGTGATTTCCGCAAAGCCAGAAACTCCTCCGAATTCGCCTTCTCGAGAATTTGAATATAAATTTCCCGACCTGGGAGAAGATTGCCTGCAACCGGACTCCGAGACAGCCATTTCTTGCCCAGCCCGGGAGGAAGCTGTGGCTTCCCCAAATCCGAGAGGTACGGATAGCGATAAACTAGGGCTCGAATAATGATGTCACCGCCAAGCATTACAGTGTCTGAACGTGCATTCAATTGATTACCCATATATACCTCATGTCTTATCTAACCATAACTGTCTGAATGAGCAGGCCTACTGTTGGAGTAGGTAGAAATGTAGAATCCCCATTATTCTCTGTTTAGATACTGTACATCTCACACTTCTATACTATAGCCATGATTCCATTGAAATATTTTTTATCCTGTGTTTCGTCTCAATTTCATGTGTGTCGGTATGTATGGTGCATCATATGTACCTTCATGGACGCACATAAAAATAAATTTGAAAGTTATTGAAATCTTCAAATGAATAATCATCACTATTTACCATGTTCTTTCATTCTTAGACATCAGCCCGTCTTCCAATCCATCTGTTGAAAATACCGAATTACCCGCATCGCAGCAAAGTTCCTGCGAGGATTTGCGCAACATGGATTGGTCCGAATTACATGGCAGCAGTGGTACACTGTGTGCACCCGGAAACGATGAGCAAACAGCTACCAATGAGTAGATCGCATTTGTCCACGACTACGTCAAGCAGCTACTTTATTCATATAGCTAATTTACAATTTGGTGGTTACAATGGTACTGACACGCTTGCTATCTATGGCCGAGTATGCTTTCAAGGTAATCATGTTCTTCAATTGCAGTCTTGTTTGTTTTCATGTCAGTGTTATCTGTTTTTGTTCTGTTTTTGTTCACATTTACCTGGTAAAGTCACTGCCGTGTAAGTTCACCGTTTGCAATTCGAATTTTACGCTTTGGCCTTGTGCGATTGCAATATTATTTAAGTGCTCATCAGGCAAGCTATCTGCGTTAAAAAAAAACGCAGGTCAAGACCGCCACCAATGATACATTTCATCTCCATTGAATTCACCTGCACAACTATCGGGAATGTAATGCAAACCATCGAACTTTTACGAATAACCTGCCCGTGGCAGTGGGACTTGACTTATATGTTGCACTTGCCGACGTAACTGCTAATTTTGCATTAACTCGCAATATTGAGCTCACTGTATCAACTAGTATATCATATTTTGCATGTTACAAGTTCATATTAGATTGTTGGGTTGTTCGTGTGTCGAGATGATTTACAGTACTGTTGTAAATTCATTGCCTTGTAATCATCAATAACAGTAACACGCATTCTCTTATGTGAGGTTGCCACTTCGGAAGTGGGATGTACGAAAGCGAGACGAGAGACAGGATGTTTTAGATTTCGCACAGTGCCGGTACAGGAAGCTCTGAACGGGATTCGAAAGCGAAAACCAAACACCCTACCTATGTTTGCCCTGAAAATGTGCGAGTCTCCCACGGGACCGAAATGCACAGATGAATTTATTAATATGGAAAGTGCGTGATTTTTGCGTGATGCTAGCAGCTAGCATGTCTACAATTCCATCTAGGCTTATATTTATGAATGCAATATTCCAGACGATGAAGTTGCACGATTTTCTACTCCGGTAGAAGGCGTGTTCTGAGTGATGTAAATTGGGCTTGAAGTAGACATGAAATCAATAATACTCGTTGAGTTATATTTTTATGTGATTAAGACGCAACCAATATAATATGAGCAGATGGGAGGATGACGGAACAACCAGTTGTGCTCCCCGAATCTGGCATCCAACTAGGCCTAATGCCCGATGTCACAGTTTTTTTTTCGATGTTGTTTACTTCAGACCAGGGGTCTCGAACGCGCGGCCCGCGTCGGCATTTTGGATTTTCAAGTATCCGACAAAATTTAACTGCCGAATATATTTCTTATAATTTGAAACTCTAAAACTACTTAAAAAACCTGGACCTACTCATCGAACCTAACTGCTGAAGAGATTCGGCGTCCTAAACATAGAAGATATGCGGAAACTAGAAATCGCCAAGTTTATGTATCAGTTTCACTGCGGTCGTTGCCCCGAATACTTCAATGACTTCTTTACCTCTGAATCAACAGCGCACAAGTAGCCTACAACACACGCGCGTCCACGTCGTCCAAATATCATATGATCGACCGAAAAGATCATCGCTCTATCAAATATGCCGGACCTGATGTGTGGAACAGTATCCCGCCGGCCATCCGGCAGTCGACGAGCATGTCCAGTGTCCACATTCAAGTCGAAGTACAAGCAATTACTACTAAATAGATACAGTCCATCCTCAAGATTACCGGACCACGACTGACCTATCGATCTCGCTTCCCATGACATGCCGCCCTATTTCTTGTCGCTTCCTTTTTCTATGCTATCTTCTTTACTTTCATTCAGTGTGCATGCCTCCTCTTTACATCGCCTAGGCCAAGGTGGGTGTCCGATTCCACAGACAACTCCTAGTCGCTTCGACATCTTCCTTTCTTTTCATTGTATCGCATTTTTTGTGGTGTATTGAACTGATAAAATTGCTAATAAACCAATGATGATGATGATGATGATGAACTATCGCATCACTTTCAAAAGGTACCCTGCTGTGGAAGATCCGCTATTGTTTGTCAGATTACCTGTTCATGATGATAAAACATGACCTGAGTGAATGATTTGAGTTGAGTCGGGTCCAGCACCGTAACTGCCGCACCCCAAACCCCCCAATTGGGGGGGGCGAGTTCGAAGGGGGCCCAAAATTATTTCGTGAATTAGCATAAATCATAGAGTATTTTTTGAGAATTTATGCAATTTTTTCAAAATTTTTTCGCGCTGCGCGCGAATTCAAGTGGCCGTTTATCTATATTATTGGATATTGGGCCATTACCGCGCCACGACCCACCGAGACATACAATCAAGTTTTAGGCCATATAACATGCAACTCCAAGAAGTGTGCCAGAACGATCGGCAGCGAGAAAATAAGCTTGGCCGAAAAGGTCTATGCCCTTATGCAGACCGAAGATTTCGTTATATAGGCTAGGCTATACAAAATACATATAGGTTTAATTGTCCATAGGCGCCTAAATGACTCGCGCCGAATGTTCCTGTCTTTGCAATCTGAACCTCACAAGACAAATACCATCCCGCAGGGAAAAATTTTATGCCACTGAAGAAATACCAATTTCAAATCGTGTGCGTCTCCTAGTTTAGAAGCCTACGTTTGGGCGATTCTATATTTTTGATATAGCAGACTGGAAGTCACGAAATAACATCATGTAACGAAGTCATATCAACGGGTCCGCCCGCCCGAAGATGTTTAATCATTATTCACGGGCCCTCCCGTTTTCAAGACATACTTCACTCAGCTCTACCGGTAATCTAATTACGTGAGTAAAGAGGACAATTAATTGATAGCATAATATACATGCAATCGCCGATCTATGATTGACCGATTTTATCATAAATTATCGAAAATTTTCGCGCGGGTCGCGCTGGCTTACAATACGGGACAGATAATTTCGTGACAAACGCGTGAATAAAATTTTGAATAAAATAGTATTTACGGTGAGCACAACTATAATAAATAAACAAAGAATCGGTCACCGTAAATACTATTTTATTCAAATCCAAATTTTTCGACGGCAATAACTCCGCTTCCACTGGTTGGAATTGAACCAAATTTGGTGAACATCGTTTCTATAGACAGCCTAACACTTTCATGGGGTGAACAGAAAATTTTCAAATTTTTTTTTATTTAATTTTATATAATAAATAGAAACTTTCTTCTCCTGTAGCAAAGCGGTTACTGGCTGGAATTGAACCAAATTTTGGGTGTAGGCTTAAATTAGGTAACCTAACAATATCAAGTAGCCAGTACGATTTGAGAAAAAAAGTCATTTTTGAAGAGCCCTAGTGTGCATGTCTCCTCTTTACATCGCCTAGGCCAGTGGTTCTTAACCTTGCCCCCAGCGCCCCCCAGGGGGCGCTGGCGATGTTGAAGGGGGCGGAAACGCTCAGGGGGCGATATGGGGGGCGCTGGGCTCAGGGGGGCGGTATGGGGGGCGCTGGAGAAAAATGGCTTCGCAGTAGATGATGTGGTGATAGGACATATCCTTAATGAGTATTCAGAGCAAATTATCACCGAAAACTTCGTTACATATAGCCTTCAAAATACATATATGGTTAATTGTCCGTGGGCGCCTAAACAGCTGACACCGAATGTTCATGTCTTGGCAATCTGAACCCCAGAAGACGAATTCCATCTGGCAGGGAAAAATTATATATCAGTGAAGAAATACCAATCTCAAATCGTGTGCGTCTTTTAGTTTAGTACGATTGGGCGACAGGGATATTCCTGTTGGGCAATATCCCCAGGGGGTCACGAAATAACATCATGCAACGAAGTCATACCAACGGGTTCGCCCGCCCGAATATGTTTAATTATTAGTAACGGGCCCTACAGTTTCCAAGAAACCTCACAATGTTCGCTTTAAGTTTTGATGAGTCTGCGCACACTCAACAACTCACTGCGCTGACCCCTGGACAACCGTGCGTATCGACTAAAAAAAGGTAATAACTTCGGATTTGTTGTGCGCAACGTAGATTTTCTGTGCGTAGAGACCGTGTCAGCACTGCGCACGTGCGCAGCTTAGAGGGAACATTGCACCTCACTCAGCTCTACCGGTATATGTGTTTACGTGAGCAGAGAGAGGATAAAAATTAATTTCAATTTACATGCAATTTTCGATGATATTGACCAATTCAATCATTAATTAGTGAAATTTTTCGCGCTTCGCGCGACTAGGCGACAATAGCTGCCTCAGTAAATGGACACCCAATGTAGATACCTAACAGGCTTTCAGCAAATAGAGGACAGCCTAATGGGGGTCTGGGAGTGAAGCCCCCCCGGAAGCTCGGTTTATCACCCGATGGGGGCCCAGGACCAACTTTTTTTGTTTGGGGGGGGGGGGGGCTGGCGAAGTGCTGTTACGGCCCTGGTGACGAATAATTGTGCCTGCGGGCACGCCCGAATATGTTTAATTATTAATTACGTGCCCTTTATCTCCCATACAACAGCTCACTCAGTTTACCTCGACTTATAGATGTAATTGCCACCTATTCATTCATGCATTATAGAAAATTTTGGTACCTAGGGTGACCTGGCCACACAAACTTTGCTGACCATCGAAATCACGATAGGGGATTCGTGGGGGCGAAGCCCTCAGAATTTCGGTTTATCACGCTATGGGTGCGCAAGGCAATCGTTTTTAGGGGGTTGACGAAGTGCTGTTACGGCCCTCCCTCTCACTCATTGTCTTTATATTACATTCCTTACATTATGAAGTTTGGGGGGGCGCTGGAGCACGATAATTTTTGAAAGGGGGCGCTGGAGGAAAAAAGGTTAAGAACCACTGGCCTAGGCCAAGGTGGGTGTCAGATTCCATAGACTACTCCTTGTCGCTTCGACATCTTCCTGTCTTTTCATTGTATCGCATTTTTTGTGGTGTATTGAACTGATAAAATTGCTAATAAACCAATGATGATGATGATGATTTATTGGTACGAAGCCTGGAGAGCGGTCACAATAAGCTGGGACAAGCTCCGCGGTATACAGACAGATGATGAATATTACAGAATTTCCATCACATCATATTGCATGATGTGTCGAAACTGTTTTCTGCAGTGGATTGATATGAACGATAAAGATTATTCTCCGGAGGCATGAATCGTGCAATGATGAAACGCCACACGGCCATTACGAACTCATGTATTCACCGTTTGGTGTTTTCCGAATTACTAAATATAGAAAAGCGTCATGATCACGTGACCGTATCCGAACCAATCGCGTGTTCTTACGAGGGTGCTGCCCCATACGGGACAGGATAAGGGGAAGTATATTTCGTGTAATGGAGATAGTTGCGGAATGGCTGTATCTGTTGATGGGGTGAGCTAGCTTGGGGAAATTAAGGAGGATTCCCCCAATTTTAACATTAAAATGTAGTTCAGATATGTGTAATGCATCCAACAAGACAGGTTTGATGTAGATTTTTCTCGAATGAATCGCACACCGTAGGCAAATGAGTTTTTACCGTAGGCTACTGTATAACTTTATTATTCGACACATACCTTATACCTCTATAATATATCTACCGGTATCCGCTATATATTGTCCTTCTCTTTGATCTTTCCTTGATCTTTTTTTTTTGCCAATTTGGATTATAAATCTGACCTTTGATTGCCAGGGCCATGGACGCACAACAAAGCATGACTATTATACATATTCAGTACCCCACCCTGGTAGTGTAGTGCATAGAATATTATTCATTCGAAGCTCGAAATAGCGACATGTTTTCTATCAATCCACTGTTCTTATGCAGTGACTGTTAAACTGTATCATGCAGTGTCAACTGTCAATCATATTTTTAATTTGGATTTTTCTGAACATAATGGTGACTAAGGCTATATAACATGCATCACACACACACAGTCCACATCAGTCTCATGTTGCTGGTATTGGTATGTTTGTATTTGAAGCCTCAAGGATGATCATATCTTGCTGCTTATGTTCAGTGTTTCAACTCAATTTCAACATAGACTATCCAAATATACCACTTTTCAGTTCAAAGTTGGAGACGAGTATCTATAATAACCTATCACAGCCCCAGAGTGGAATTGGTGGCAACGTCAGGCGCAACTTTCCGTTTAATTACTTCATTATTCTATGAGAGAAACCCTACTGTCACGTGCAACTCATTCCTGAAAACAACCACTGTTTCCAGTCTGGTCACAGCTATATATTTAGCAATGTGATGTCACCTGGTGCATATTGATATTTATAGATGTACATTATATATCGTCTCCATCAAGACAAAATGAGTAAATCAAAGTGGAACCCCATTTAATTTAGTCTGGATTTACCCTTGCATGAAACAGCAATCAGATGCATTTATTCTGGAGCCTTGAGGACAGCTATGGCCCTATGGGCTCCATGCTAGAAACAAAACAAATATATTTGATGGTTATATTGGTGATTGCAATCCCAATATCGTCATCTATTTCTAATTGTAATCTGAACAGCTTCTTGGAGGTACAGAACTTCACTATGCAATTGAATAGTATATTTCAATATGAATATACTATTCAATTGCATAATTGTAATCTCTATGCTTGCCAAGACAATGCAGAAAGCGCTCCTTCACATATATATGTTTGTATGTATGCATGCTAGAAGGGATTTCTTTTGAATTCTCCACTAGAATAGTTGCTGACAATTGTCAGCCAAAAACATATAAATAATTTCAATTGTATATTTTATTCAATTGTATATTAGGTAGTTCAAAACTGAGGAACAGTCATTACTGCTACTGATATTCATGCATCTTGAAATCAAAACTTCAACCACAGTTTTTTGAATACTAAAAGCAATCTTCAAAGGGCTGTCGTTTGACCCGTATTGCAATGATTCAATCAAACGTAATGATAGGTAATGAGCTTTGATTGTGTGAAGGGTGGGTGATATTATTATCTAGTCATGTGGTTGTGACATCGTGTCTTTGGAAAAGTATTTTTCAAAATATTGAAGGATTATAATTGTTCCACAATTATTTTGTTTTCTTCGATAGAGTCGAGGCTTATACAAAACATCCATTTTTCCACTTTCAACTTGGCTTTTCCAATGTTGAATTTTTTTTCCAAGACTTTGAACTTACTATTCGCTGTGAAAATTCAAACTGTCTATATCTTCCAAAAGCTTCTGGATTAGCACTGCGATAAAAACATTCTATTTTTGAAAGACGCTTACCATGGTGCGCTTGAAAAGTTCATTATTACACAAACACGATGCATTCACGGTTAATGTGAAATATTTTGAGACCACGCGGAAAGGTCTCTTTGGGTCACGACCCACTGTTTGGGAACACACTGGACTTAACAGCAACTTGAGAATGACTTCCAAAAAACATCTCAAATTTGAGATTTACTGTTCCAGATTTAATTTTAACACCTTACATGCATAAATGTATCAGCAACCTCTAATACCGTACAAGAATGAAAATGATGCCGGGTTTCCAGATCCAGACGAGGTATGGCTGTAAATAAAACCTCAATTCGAATTAGCACCAAACTTTGAGATGTCATTTTCACAATCTCTTTTGTGTTTGTCGTCATCTCTCAACAATTACAACTATATCACAGAATCATGAGCCATTCCTGGATATCATAGAACATCCTAAAGGAAGAGGATTTCGTTTTCGTTACTCATGTGAAGGACCGTCGCACGGTGGCATACCGGGGGCAAGCAGCGACAAAAACAAAAAGACCTATCCAGCGGTCCAGGTAAACGGTTAAGATGTGATCGAATTTTATTTTCAACTGGTTTCATCGCGTTGATATATTGAAAGTAGGCCCCAGGCTACTTGTTCTAGGTTTTGTAGAACATGTGCTATAGGCGGGCATGAAAATTTTTCAACACTAAATGGTGATTTTTATTCAAAATTACTATTTACCTGGCTTTGTTGATGATGTATATGTTATATGATATCAGAAGTGGTCTGTAACAAAGTGGGTTTTAGGATTACTCAGTGGTTGTGTTTTTAGACTGCTTCTACGAATACACTACCTGATGTTTTACACTTTGGCTTTTACATAGTGGAAAGTAGTTTTGAGATGGCTTTGCATCATGTTCATGGGTGAAATTGAAATAAAAACTGACGGAAATAGCCTGTGTCAAGGATCCGCCCTTCAATTCGAAAAGTATCCACCTCCAATAAGCTGTTGAAGTTTTGCGACCCCTTGGCAAAATTTACTTACTTTCAAAAGCACTTTTCAGACTAGCATTTTCTTTGACATGTCGAAAGCATTCCTATAGATATCAGCCATACTTCATGCTACACCCCAGGTCTAAGTCTTTGTTTATAATCTATGCTTCACGATTTTATATTTATGAACCCTAATTATGGCAGAAGAATAACTGAAATTATTATGATCAATTTATCAAATAAAAACTACTAACAAAATAGTCCTTTGATAGATACTGTCAGTGTCAAATGGTGCAACATTGCAATCCTCGCCCTCTCAGGAGCTATGAGTGTGACGCCTGTGCTGCGACCTACAGTAACGCAATGAATTACGTCTTAGATACGAAACTACACTGGTTACGCGAGAATAGTCGTTCAGCTTGTCACAAACGAGGAAAACCCCAGACTTCATCCTCACTCGCTTGTCGGGAAACAATGCCAAAATGGTATATGCACCGTTCAGTGCGGACCAAAAGACATGACGGCAACGTAAGATTTATTCGAGTAACGTTGTCATACTCAAAGTGGCGTAACAATAATTATGCATCTCTGAAATATTATAATTTTCAAGATTCCCAAATCTCGGCATTCAACACGTCACGAAAAAGAACGTCGCCAGCATCCTCGAGGAAAGGTATCTTGCCGCTGAAATGCAGCTGTCGTCGCTCAACGAAGGATTGTCGCTTGATGTTCAGAGAGCTATTAAAGGTTAGGGTTGAGTTTGTGCATGCAGATCAATGTTCTCACGGGATATCTGTTCCGACAGAAGAAGACCGGCAACGTATCAAAGCCAAAGCACTTTCAGAAGCTAAATCAATTGATTTGGCCGTCGTTCGGTTGATGTTTATCGCCTACTTGCCGGACACAAACGGAGCCTTCACGCTAATGTTGAAACCCGTTATATCTGACGCTATTTTTGACAGCAGTACGTAACGGCGTTTGTTGCACAATTATTCCAGACCTTTCACAATTTCTCTGTTGCAGAATCGCCGAATGCAGCGACATTAAAAATTTGCAGGATGGACCGAACGAATGGTTCTGCTCATGGGATGGATGAGATTTACCTTTTGTGTGACAAAGTTCAAAAAGGTGTTGCTATCCAACTTGAAAATGTTACTTTTTGTATGCGCTGTCGTGTATACCTCGGGCCTGGTACTCATTCGGTCATTTGATAATATATTTTAGAGTAGTACTCTTGCTGTCTTCAGTGTGATATTCACAGACCTGATACTGGTAATTTGGAGTTACGACAGCAAACCAGATGCAGTGCTACAAATTATAACCGTGGGACAATTGATTAGGAATTTGGTGTTTGTCCGGTGTGTTTGTTAGAAGGTGTTACGGTCTCTGTCATTCTGTCAATGCATTATATCACTCCTTTGAGCTCTTCCTAAAATCGTGGCGCGATGTTTTCCTCATTGCATTATACTTGTTTCTAACGTGATTATGATTATATATCTCAACACAGATGACATCCAAGTCCGATTTTACGAGGAGAATCAATTCGGAGACGAAATTTGGGACGCGTATGGGGATTTCTCGCCTACCGACGTGCATCGCCAATTCGCCATTGTGTTTCGCACTCCCAGATACAGAGACATCAATATCAAAGAGCCCGTGACAGTGAACGTAGGAAGCAAATGTTTGCTCGTCACGCAGGTCAATTATTGAGGACGCGCGTTTTTCAGGTTCAACTTCGAAGACGGTCCGATGGGGAAGTATCGGATTCGAAGCAGTTTGTGTACATGCCGATAAAGGAAGGTAAGAAGTAGTGACTGTGTACTGTAAAACCTCCAAAAGTAGTCAGCGTTGCCACTCAAGTAGAATTAGAAGTTGATTTATACTCAGTTACAGGTGGAAGTAGCAATTAACAAAGACATGTCAAAATGACTTCGGGAGGAAGTAGGAATTTAAAGGTCTGTAAAGTAGTCAAAAGTAGACCACATACTTCAAGTTCAAGCTATGAATATTCTTCATCGCTGACCACCACCACACTGCGGGACGATTTTCGAGCTATCCAATTCCACGGATAGTTTAGTACGTAGATGTAAACTTGTAATTCTCATGCTTATTACAAGTAAAAGTAGCAAGCCTAGCTCATTACTCTGAAAAAGTAGCAGTAGTATGTTACTGACCATCTGTGCGTAAAACTTACAAGGTGTTTTCCAACCCTTCCAATTCTAAGAATAATAATTAAATTTAAATTTGTAATTCTCCACGTACTTATTGATCTGGAAAATCCACCACAGACGACAACTTTTTCTTTGGACAATGCAAACTCTAATATACTGTCGCCTGTTTCAATTGCAAACCCGTGACCTTTTTTGCTCAGATCCCGAAGAGATTTCAAGAAAGCGAATGAAAGTCAACTCGCTCTTCCAAGGGGATCAGGGGATGGGCGGCCAGACGAACGGCGCCTCGGGTCAGGCGGTGGCCGGCGGGGACGGCAGATTTCAGCAAGGCTTCGTGTTTCGCGGTAGCGGTGGCGATGACGGTCAGAACAGGAAACAGCAGGGAAATGTCGATTCGGGAAATCGTTTAGTTTCGGCTGTTCGAGGTGAGTTGTTTTCGATTTTGGGACGCCTTGAAATTCTGTCGGAGTGTTGTATTGGGAAATAATTTGGTGTATATCATGGTACCACGAAATGAGCTCGACCGCTCGAGTGTCTGCATGGGACATTTTGCATGGCGGATCAACATCCAGCATGGATTGTGGAGAATGTGGATGTGATATATTCTGTTTTTTCTTTGCAGCGCTGTATATTTTTTCAAAACTGTGCGAGGAATATATTGTGAACGGGGATATGTCTCTCACCGGCAGCGATATGAGCAAAGGTATGTTGATTGCTGGGTTTTCTTTTCATTCTAATATAAATGTTTTCAAACTCCATTTGAGATAAGTTTTGTAATTTTCCACGCCAATCATTCATTTTACGCAATTTTCTCCAAGACTCGGATTGGGATGCATGGAATCGCGACGTCAGGAGTGCTGCAACAAACATATTGTCTCGAACGGCTCCCGTTCATTATGTCTCTTCGCCTATGAAAGTTTCTTGTATATAGCGTCAGGTATGCCAACTATGAATTAGACTACAGCATGCATGAGACACTGAGCCGCATAGTCGGCTTAGTTCATTAAAAAGTCACATAGGGCAAGGTGCGATTCTATTAATTCATATGACTCACTAAACCTCGTGTGCTCACCTCAATGTGACGGCGCGATGCATGGCCAATTCGCTAGCCTCTGTCATTCACTCTGTCGACTTGGGTCGTCTTGTGTATCATGGTTTATGTAGAATACTTGAGAATAATTTTCGTTGGTAGAGGCTCTCATGTTTATATTTTGTTGGAACATTGAAATCTTTGAATCTCGAAGCACAACAATCCCAAAGCAATGAATTAAGTCTGGTCCAACCAAAATCGACCCAATGTTCACCCATTTAACTTGTCCTGCCATTGCAGAAACGGCGATATTCCGCTACGAAAACCAAATCTACCAAAGATGCAACTCGATGTCAATTCCAAAATTGCAAATACGGGCCCAGCCTTGAATGCTACAACTCGTATGCTTTGCTGCAAGTTCTGAACTTGTAATTTTTCATCATGTCAAACAACTGTCCATTCATTTCGTCTTCTTTGCTATGTTACACTTACTTTGTGTGTCGAGCTTAACGCCGACTGGAATGATATTATCGGGATGAATTACGATGTTTCCAAATTTGGAAGAGTTCTACGGGCACTGGTTTCGAACCTTGTGGCAGTTTTGCGCCCTGTAGCATGACGTCAAGTCGAAGAGAGGCGCATCGATGGATACAGAATTGTAGTTTTCGACTTGATAAGCATTCAACATTTCCTGTAAGGTACCACCTATGTATGCCTAAACAGGTCAACTCAACATTATTGTGTGTACAATATATCTCTTCCATTTTCCATCTTTTATTCCTTGATACAGCAACGACGTTGTAAATGTCCTTAGTCCCAATACAACTATAGCCCTGTCTTTTGATGTACTAAACTTCACAGAATAGTAGTGCCTCCGCTAGTAATATTTTCATGAGTGGAATTTATCATTTTCCTATGAACAGGGTCGAGATACATCGGTACTTCGATTTAGTCGAGTGGAAATAGTTATTTGATGTGTTTGTGCTGTTTGCACATGTATTGCATTCGTCTATCGCGCAGATACCGTACTAAGGTCTCTGTGCTACTATTAAAAACCTTGCTAATGTCTTCGAGATGGGATCCCAGCTTTACTTACCGCCAACATGTCTGTTCGAAAGCAATTCAGGAAGGTACTGTGAATCGTTGATGACTGTCTGGTCATGGGGTCAACTTCGAGACAGATGTATTGCCCGATCTCCGTTTTGGTTTTCATTGCTAAGTAGATATCCTTGGCGGTCATGACATTGGCTGTTGTTTTTGTTCCAGCAATTCATTTGCCATCTATGAAAGTTCCGGAATCACTCATCGTCGTTAACCCTCAGCCCCAGATTATGTAGCTACGTCCTCCCTTGAAAAGTTTTGTTCGTTTGCTGGATGGGGTGAATCCGACTCATAAAACAAGCATCATTAGGAACGCTATTAGCTGTTGCACGGGGTCGATTTCGTTATACAATATAGCTTGCTTTTCAATTTTTTGTTCGTCGGAATTGAGTACAATATTCTTCTTTTTTTAAACGTGTTACATCATTGAAAGAAAATCGTTTTATCCGCTATCGCGAATACAATATTTTGCAATGCCCTCGTTTGAGTAGTTTTCTGCGAATAGTTTTGGCAGTCGTTATCAAAGTATGAGAGACCTAATCAACTTCGGATTTAGGACGGCCAGGACGAGGAGGCATGCACGCTGACTGAAAAGTAAAAGAATATGATATGAAACAGGGGTGGTCAACCTTTTCAGTCGAAGGGCCACGTGAGATTTACGAACGACCGCGCGGGCAACTAGAATGTTGATGTCTTTTTTTAGTCGTCCGATAGGAGTTAACTGGATTACGTAACGGTGAAAATAGGGCTTGAATATTGCCACGCATCAAATTCGACAACAATTATGTCATGAATAGTCTATGTACGTACAATCGTACATGTACTAGCCGCGCCAAACGTGAAATTTTTTTCAAAATGGATGAATGAATTCGGTCAATAATAATGTTGGTTGCATATATACGTGGGTCGCCTCTGTAAACAGGTGGCCAGGACGTGATTAATCGGCGCTTGGACATATCAATATCGAATATTTCAGCGCACCTGCGTCTATCGTTTTGTGCAAAGGTATCATCTTCGACGATCTTTCTGCGAGTGCTGACGCGAAGTCGCATGTTGGACGAGAGAGAGAGAGAGAGTCTTTATTTTCATCCAACCAAAATACATAACAAACGGCAGTGATGGTGGTACAGAAAATATGCATGCACAGTATTCGGTATTAGATAGGAATGGTCGATAAGACCGTGAAGGTCATCTAGTCTGATCACACCAGCATCAAACAGGTACACTTGACTCTGAACAGTCTGGCTGTAAAAAATGTTTAGTTAAAAAAGGAAAATAAAAGAAAAATTAAACGATGGTAGCAAATGATTAATGAAGCAATGTCTGTGCGAGGTAGGGCAACAGTGTTAGTAGTATAACGACAGGAGGTGATCAAGTAGGTCTTTTTAGAATCTGTTATAAGGCAATTCACGGATATGTGGTGGCAATGCATTCCAGATGATAGGTCCCGAGTAGTCGATAGATCTCTTAGTTAGGTTGCTATTGGGTCGGGGCAAGTAGATATTTCCCTATGACGAGGATCTCGTGTAATGGGAATGCACATTTTTAGCAGGTATGAAAAAGTCATCAAACACAGGAGGCAGACTATTGGAAAAATATTTGTGAACAAGTTTTGATACTTCGAAGCGATATATAGTTCATCTACTCGACGACACCGTCTCTCGCGAATATAGTTTGACTCAATTCTGTAAATTGGGCGTATTTATAATTTTCAGGAGGGGGGCACAAATACTGAAAGCAAGAAATCGAGTGACAATGAATCGCGCGAAGTGCTAAGAAAAATATCGAGTCAAACATATCTGCCAACAAATATTCTATTTATGGTCATATACGAAAGATCCACGAGAAATGTGGACGGCCCCTGGCTACGCCAATGCGACGGAACTGATATTTTAGTCATCGAAATCCCAAAACTCGCTGTCAGTCTAATCTAATTTTCGGTTTGTCTTGCAAGTTCACAATAAATTACCTAGTTAATTTTTTTTTTGACATTGTAACTAATTTCGAGAATTACCTGGCGGTCCACTCAAAACCTTCTCGCGGACAACATTTGGCCCGCAGGCCACGGGTTGGCCGCCCCTGTTATGTAAGGACAGGCGACGAAATGTACTGCGTCTTATGACGCAAGGCGAGATCGATAGGCCTAAGTCAGGTCCTGGTCCGGTAAACTTGAGGACTGACTAGTATTCATCCAGCAGAAACGTACTGCTTGTATTTCAACTTGAATGTGTTCATGAACAATGAACATGCTCGATTGCTCGGCGACTGTCATAGCCGGCGAGATACTGTTCCACACTGCGGGTCCGGCATATTTATGATGGAGCGATGATCTTTCATTTGGATACCATATATTATTGCCCATCCGCTAGGTAACTTCGGGCAGGGGCCAGTGAAACTATCATTTTTATTTATTTTTGGAATATGGCTATTCCTCGCCGTATCATCCGTGTAATCCAGCGTGGTTCTCAAACTGGGGGCGTGAAAGTATCTGAAGGGGAGCGCAAAGTTGCGGTCAACTGGCAAAACTTTCGCGCCCCGCGCGAATCACCTTCAAATCATGGTTATTGCGATGTGGATGTATAGTCCTATAATTTCATATTTGAGAATTATCTCATCAACAGTCATTAACCTTCCATGACATCAAACTATCCGTTTGGAATTCTGGTTGCATTCTGTGATATGACGATGGGGCGAAAAATTTCACCGTCATATAGGGGGGTGTCTATAGAAGTTTGACAACCACTGATGTAAGCGGTTTATTATTATTAAAAAAAAAACAGAAGTGGGCCGTAATACAAGTCTGCAGCTACGGAATAAGAATGAAAGAAAACTGGCCTTGTGCAAGTGACCAACTGACCATAGTAGTCGACAAACACCATGAATAATACAAACAAACATTTACGGAATATGGCAGCAAACTATCGAAACTTCACCCAATCCTGTCTGCAATCGCAATCTTATGGCGTGCCAACCAATGCGGGTGAGCTGTAGCGTAGTGGTGACGATAAGCTCCTGCTACCTGGACGGCCTGGGTTCGATTCCGCGGCTGAGGCTGAGGCACCTCTTCAGTCTTCACCCGCGTCGCTGTCCTTGCGGCGACAAATAAACATTTCAGAAAAAGGCCCGATGAAAGAACGCACTAACAAGATAGAGCAGCGCAATATATATTAACATCGAAAATGAACTGTGCACTAGGTAGATGCCAGTTGGAGAGACCGCACAGGTTGTTCGGCATCCTATAATATCAGATCAGTACATCACATTGTACATTGTGTGTGTCTTGATCTGATGAAAATATAATCTGACGATTATTGTCTTTGATAACGCCAGATATCATTAGCCGACAATAAAATTAATTACCTGTAAGGCAGTGGTTCCCAACCGGTGGGGAATTTAATGCTTTCTGGTGAGGAATAGACGCATTTGGTAAACATTATATGCAAGATAGTCTACATATTTACGGAGACACATGCGCGATTACCGTTACCAGTTAATTTCTCTGCAATGTATGTATCGAAAATTATAAATTGAAATTCTCCTCGGAGGACGCCTAAATGTCCTCTTTATTTTTGGGAATTTGTCCTCCTTTTATCTGAAAAGGATTTGAATGCCACGAAAAATGCGACTCCGACGAGGCGAGCGTCAGGAGTTCCGTAAAAAATCATGAGCCGAGTCAAAGTGATGACCGTTTTTTAGTCAACACAATACTGTCAGTCGAAAATTTTTCAAAATCACCAGTTTTCTTGGAGCTTTCAGAATTTAGGATCTCAAATTATGGTAGCCCTATTTTGAAGGGTATATAGGAATTTTGGGTAGTGGGGAATAAAGACTAGGAATAAGTCTGAGGTGGGGAATGAAGACAAAAAGGTTGGAACTACTGAGGTAAGGAACAATTAAATTTGATTCGGGGAATCGAAGGTATTAGCCATTCAACAACTTCCACCACGTTTATTGCATACATTTGTGCACATTGACTTTGAAGTTTCAAGACCATTCTATTCAAACGTTTTACGCCTGAATTGTATTCCGAAACATAAGCAGATTATCTATGGTCAAAGTGCCTCAGTTAGAGTGAGGAGAATCGCCCAATATTTGAGAGAGTATAGCGTTTTTAGTCATCAAAACGGATAATAGACTACGTTAGATTCCGTAGTCGACGTGCCGTAACGAAGGTGTTGGCGATCATATCGACGTTGACAAAGAATAGTTTGGTTATGACGGATAATGAGCATATTCTGCAAGTTAGTAGCGAAGCGGAACCGAAATTTAGAGAATGTGGAATTCGTCAATTTAAAATTCGCCTAAATTTTGTTGACAACATGTCCTTAGTTCCCTCGACTATAAACGAGATATTCCAGGCACCGCATTATTCTATTACAGATCGTATTACATAAGATAGAGAGTGATTTTTGAAATCTGAACCGTCAAGTCGTAGAATTGCTTTATTTCAGAGGGTTAGTTTCTTGTTCAATTACCTTGCTCCCCTTGACGATCCTTGCTCACTGCGGAATTCGGTCAGCCATTGACCACATGTTTTCTCGAGCCTTATCGCCATTTTCGAGATAAGTTAATCTCTAGTCAGTTCACGTGGAATCGAGGCGGCCTAACGAAATTTTACGGAAATGGGACCAAATAGTTAAAAATAGTATAAAACGTTCCAGGAAATAATTGAGGCACTTCATTTCTGACTTATACGCTCGTAGATGAAGAATTAGCTAACCAGGCGTTTAGAGTTTAGATGCTACTGTTTCAGGATCTGATTTCATCCTTCTCGATACATTCGTTCTACATGTTACATCAACCGACCAATATACCTGAAATTTGAGGCTCCTAATCCCTTCATTTCTACTCGTGTGACCTATATCATCTGTCACTCGGGCAATTCGTCACCAATTCGTATCAAATGTGTTACGAACTCGTATTTATTTTAGACATATGTCAGGTAGGTAAAGAATATTATACTATACATGGAATTTTGGGTTAGTTTATTTGCGGTATAGTTGGAGTTGATGCTAATGAGAAATCACTCTTATCAGTTACCCAGCGCACCTCGTACGGGGTATGACTGCTTGGGAAATCGGCCTAACACGAATTTTGAATTTGATGATTCTCAACTAACGAAGAATATTTGCTCAGATTATGTGGCAATGATTCTCCCGATTTTTCGGAATAATGGTTTCGTCTCAAGATAGTATGGGATTATACTCTTATCAGAAATACGCGAAGGGTTCACAGGTATAGACTTGGGTTGCAATAGGTGACAAGTCCTGATGGAATGTGCTGCGGTTTTCGAACTGTACCGAATACTGTGCTGTGCTTGTTGCCACCATGATGCCTGTCGCAGTGGCGAGAGGGATACAAAGTCTGCTACGAAATTGTTACGTTTGAAACTATTTGGCGTGTGTACAAATGTTGGTCCATTATTTCAATATCACTGGCAGCGGTATCTTGGTACCATTGTGCAATACACAGGGATATGGTTCTGATTCGCGACTGTTTCGCCACCTTGTTTGACGTATATTACTTACGAGTTTACGATAAATACGAATCTACACATCTGGCGGTTAAAATCGGCACTAAATTTTTGAGCGCCTGAACAAGAATTCACTTCGGTACCGCGCTTTTTGGAAGAGTGTCACCGGGGCCTACGATAACTTAATTTATCGTAGGCCCCGGTGTCACCCTTCTTGATAGGAAACTTATTATACTTGATTCAGAGATTATCTTGCATTCTAATGAATATTCGTTCCGTAATCTTCAATTTCATTATAATTTCCATCACTTCATTCAGAAAAAAGCCTACTTGATAGTTAACATACCATATATACATATATTTATATTTAAGATGTTTACTTGCCGTTTGAGCTTTTACTATGGATTATTTCTGATGTTTGCTCAAGCTGTCGCGGACACAAGTAAGATTAATATTTTATGTAAATCTTTAGTTAGAATATTTATGGGAAGGTCGCACCAACATGCCTATACGCTATACCCAATATGCGTTATGATCGGATTTCGTAGAAATAGTAATCCAATATCGACTTACGGTACGGGTGGTTAACATATTTTGTGGATCTGATATATAGATGAATGTTAGATAGATACCTATAGATATAGTGTCGAGTTTTGAGAATGGCAATATGAATTATTTTACTTTATGAAAATTCTACTACTCTCTTGTCTGGTGATAACTTTGTGTGCTGCAGTGAGTTGAGTATAGTTATTGTCAACATGTAAATGTTAGGATTGTCGGATTTTGCAATGAACATGATGTATTTATTGGGAGGTCAATATTTTGTTTCGTTATTCGATCCAAATTCCACTGTATCTGGTTTCACCGATGTCCAAAGCGATGCTTAGGCCGATTATTTCCGTGTGGTTTTATATCACATTGCTGCGCGACTCTAATTAAGTTTAGATTTAAGCTATAAAACAAAAAACATGTCAATATGGATTTCTAGGAACCGAGAGCTTATCTGCCTATGCACTGACTTGTCACTGTAGCAACCAATCTAGGCAAAAAATAACATTTTCTGCGACAAGAATAAAATACCACTGGTCGACGATAAGCTATATGATATACTACATTGGTGGTCGCAATATATCCGATCCGTAACCGTATTGTGTTGGTATTCAAGCTTACGAAATGTTAAAGTCGTTTGAATATGTATATTGTATGATATCCAACCTAATCTTATTCACTGTAACGCCACCTGACACGTGGTGACTGCGGAGAGATCGTTGCTACCCCACCCTGCTATATTTTTTATTAGCGACTTAATGCCAACAAAAGTGCGTCCGTATAGCATTTTAGTGCTTGTTCATTAATGTCTGTGGAATGTTTTCATAAGTGGGCGTATCACATTCAATGTGTCCATCGCCCTTCCAAGTTTAACTCTACCAACTATATACGCTGAAATTTTGGTAACAATTCATCCTTTGAACCATAATCCGGTGTAAGGTGATATGTGTATGCAGACAATTTTGTAACGGAATACATTTCTTAATAGATCGGCCCAAAATGTCACCACAAGTAGTCATTAACGGATTGTCCACATATCACTTTCATAACTTCATTGTTCAGCCAGGTTTGAATGATAATATTTGGTTGATACATATCGATTTACTCGATTACAAATGCGAAAGAGATCCAAAAACGCCATATGCCATGCGAATGCTCTGGAGTCACTTTTTCACCATTGAGACCTCTTGATAAGTTGGCATATCTAAAATGCGATACCCATAATCAGAGTATGTTTATCATCAAAGCCTGACATACTGCTTGAATACATTTAGTTTGCCTTGTCCGTCTATAAATGAGGAATTCCTTTCCAACCTTTGGTGGTTCGCAAGGGCTGTTGAGCAGTTTGAGGGTCCTCAAAAGACATACGCCAGCTTGAAGGTTTTAACATATAAAGACGAAATCCTATCGTTCGCTTTCATGCTACTGACTGATTGATATTCGGAACGGATTCCAGTTTTCTAGAAAGGTCCTTTTGACACCGTTGTAAACATATCCAAACATCCAAATAACGAGTTGTAAACTATACAGGATCAGGTGATAAATTGCGTACACGTTCGTTTTCAGTGAAACAATTTTATATTCAAATTTACGTGGTTTATATTATTTTGCGTGTAGTGACGTTTGGCCACCGATACTTACGTGATTTTCACTACCCAAAACGAGTCATGCCAGATACGCGAAGTGAAACTGCCGAAAATCATTCACTTCAAAATTCGAACTATTCATTGATATCACTAGCGATTTTAGGCGGCGTCGATATGTGTCAGTGTATTTTTGACAAAGTACAGATTATTCCACTTGTCCCGAGGCTATCATCTTTAAAGCGGAATATGTAAGTGAGGTATAACAGAATTTTATATCGTCATTACCAAATGAATGGAGAAACATGACTTCTGTCCGTCATCAATTTATTGTTGATGACTTTGTAAAGGATAATAGAGTTTATCGGAAATGCCAATACGTTTTATGACAATAGGGGACTCATGAATTTTACTGAATATCCTTGCTTTCAAATCACAGTCAGCGAATGTACAAAATCATAACAAGGATATACCCTTAACGGAATGACAGATTATTGCTAATTATCCAAACCTTTGGATGACTCCTGTGGTGATCCGCGTCCCAGATTCGATTAAACAACATGACTGAACATTAGACATATCGGTTTGTCTCTTTATGGGTAGTTTGCCTGTAATAGCTGACCTGCAAAGTCGTAAGGTTATAAAGCGCAAGGTTATAATCGAAATCGGCTACACGTTGTTCGCAGACTTGCAATCAAACTTACTATACCCGAGTAGGGGGTGACTTCGATAGCATTATCGGTCGTTTCTCATTTCTGCGATAAAAAGCAGCAATCGACTCCTGATTTTTGATAATGTTTTGATTGATAAGACCTTCCTTTCATTTCAGAAATTTTATACGACACAAAACAAGCAAAAAGTGATTTGAAATGGGAAAAACATCCGGCCAATGGCGTGAGTATTACGTATATAGTTATCATGAGTGTAGCATTATTGCGACGGCTCGAGTATATTATGACTAGAGCCCGACCGATATTGGATTTTTAAGCCGATACTGATAAAACCGATATCTAACGCCTTCACCGATAACACCGATATATTTGCCGATATCCAAATAAGGTGGAAACTACCACAAAAGGCGCATTTTCAAAACTTCAGAGCATTCAGAGCAACAGCATTACAGCCCTTGTCATACTCGAACATGAAATAAACTATAGAATGGCTGCATCTGGACACAATAAACGTGTAAGTTATAAGAAATGCAGCAAAATTCCGAGTCCAGCGGTCAAGGATTATAGTTTTCAGACTTCCTGCCACCATGTTGTGACGTCACGAAGTTTGCCGATATTTTTTCACCTCCAATGGCCGATACCGATAACTCTTTCAATGTGTGATATTGACTCGATATTATCGGCGAACCGATAATCGGTCGGGCTCTAATTATGACCTCACCGGAATAGTTGTGTCCAATGCATCAAATTCCAAGATTTCGGAATGTATTTTTTTTAAGTAGTGTAATGTGCATATAACAGTACTTCACAATGTGAGCAGATATTTGCAACATTCCATTGGTATATGATTAAAAGTGCCATCTAACAGCTCTGTTATATTTTGTAATGCGCATTCTAGCATAATGGTCTACTTAAAAGCGTCTCAAGGGTAATACTTTATCAAGTAGCGAAGTAGCCCTTTGTCAATATTAGGGAACGAGGTATCTCATAATGCGTTCCCTGCGTATGTGATATTACTGCCATGAGACATCTGCGAGACGGTCAACCGATCTCGATGGGATGGATGAGAGTTGAACAACGGATAATGCGCAAGTGCGCATAGACATAATGGGGAATGCGGAAAAATCCGCTGTGACGCTGACATTGAATGGATTCTTTAAGCCGCAACGTCTAATCAATCACAGGCACTGCGTACACCGGTTTTTCGGAATGGCAGATTTAAACGCAATGAGGATGCCAGTAACCAAAATTTCTTATACCCCTGGAATCGTTATATACCGAAATTATTACAGAGATGACCGTCTTTCCTAGAGAGGAGAGAGCACCCGTTAGATGTAAAGTCGAATTGATACCTCGCAAATTAATGAATCTAAAGGAAAAATTCCCTGTCATTTCTATCAGCTGCATCCAAAACATTTTAGAGCGCGACCGAAGTCTGGTTTTATTATCGATCGTCTCGCGACTATAGCTGTGCCGAATCGAGTTTGGGTACTTAGGTGGTTCGAGTCGAATCGAATCGAGTATTGGTGTATTCCCCTGTTATGACGCCATAACATATCTTTCGCACATATCTCCACAAGGAAAATGATGCAATGACTGACTAAGTGACTATATTTCGTATCGCTTCGTGACCATAGCCAGCGTCGATGACTGCTTGACAGATATCGCAGATCTATGAATATTCGTAGCCTGACCTTGTGCAACAATTTTCTCGATGTTGAGGTTCGGCTGGCCGAGGCTTCGACTCTACAAACGCGGAGATAAAGTATTTAAACAGTATTTTTTGTTAAAATAACATTATTGGTGCGAAAGCGTGTATTTTCGTTACTTGAAAATATCGATTCTCACTACTCGACTATAGTATCGAAAATACTTGTATCTTTTGCCCGGGTCTACTAGCGACCCAAGCCTCACACAATGAAAGAAATTCATTTTTAATGTCGGCATTCTTGGTTTTTGCGGGCGTCTTTTAATAGAGAATATGCAGACAAGAGACAACCAATCGCTTCACGCTGCGTAATTCTTTGAAGCATCATTTATTATAAAAGAAAGTCATTGATGCAGTGGAATTGATGTCACTGAAATTTCTCATTCGCAGTTATTTAATGCAAGGCTGACGTCTCTATTGTGCTGTGCGCGATGTGTAGCCTACATCAATAGTTTGCAATCTTTTCTAGTAAGCCTACTTGCAGGAAATTTTCAAGCAAACAGAGCCCTATGCCCTAGCCAATGATTTCTCAAAACAACGCATTGAACGACAATTTGTGCCGCTAGGGCCGTATTATCATTGGTTTAATCTCACTTAGTCGGACACTGACAATTTCTCCCTGCCTGCCTATTGGTCGCGAAAACAAGAGATTTCGACGAAAACCCAATGTCAGACTGAGACCAGTCCGACACAATTTACATGATCAGACCATACTGTCGTACCAGCCTTCCAGCACGTGTCACGTATTAGCTAGTACACAACTCAGTGAACTTTGAAATGTATGAAGTAGCCTATCCCCGTAGATTTGATTATTTTTGCAAGAAATTTGGCAAATACTACACGCATAAAATTATCGTTCTGATGCGGCCGCGACCTAAATATATACCCTTCGTCACGACCCATGCTTTGCGAACAACTGTCATGTGGCATATATTTAAGTGTTATTCATGATCGTAGTCAGAGCCTAAAAGACCCCCTCTCCTTTATCAAGTTTCGCCACACTGTCTCGTCCTACAGAAAGTAATAGCAATAACAAGACGCACAAATACGTGCATTTGGCAATGTCATAGTATATCGGCCACTGTATGGTCATGGGCCGAACATGCGCGCCCCATTAACATATTTTACCAAACCAGAAAGTGTCTTTGAGCACTACAGCACGAGTGACACGAGCTTCGCGAAGCAATAATAAACGGCGTGCAATTAACCCTAAATTCCCAATCCTCGTTTTCTGCTTCACTCGTTCCCGGGAAATATGATACACAAGCATGCAGAGATCATTCGTCAGTGGATACACTGATAACATTCCGCAAACTTTCCAGTGGGAAGAACTGAGCGGCCTCGACGAAAACGGACAACCCATTCGTTATCATCAAGTCTGTCAAATCGACAGTGGCGGAGAGCAAAATAACTGGATTCGTTCGCCGTTTATTGAATCCGAGTATGTATGCAATGCACTGTTTAAAATGAGAAGCATCGAGTCAACGAAAGCTGCCACGTTCAATTTTAGCTACGCCCGGCGTGCGTATATCGGCGTAACGTACTCCATGGTTAAATGCAGCAATTGTCGGGAGACTTTTACCTTGTACTACTACCAGTCCCCTGATGACGTCGCATCAACAACATTCCCACCGTGGCGGGAAGGTCCCTACGAGAAAATTGACACGGTCGCAGCCGGTAATCCATTTGACGCTAATTCAGCGCTAAGCACGAAAGGGATAAATATCAAAACGTTCAGCATCGGACCGCTTCGGAGGTGGGTCGAAAATAGGAATTGGAATGTTCGATCGCTAAGATGGTGTTTGGATATTCAGGAAAGGGTTTTACATCGCTGCTCAAGATGAGGGAGCGTGTATGTCTCTGATTGCTGTGCGCGTATATTACAACTATTGCCCGGAGACGACGCACGGGTTAGCTTACTATCCGCGAACGCTACCGGGAGCTGACATCGCGTCACTGATACCGATTGATGGGAAATGTGTATCGCACGCGGTGTACAAAAATGGCGAAAGTAAGTTTACAAATTGGTCGTGCAACCTAGAAGTTGAGTCTGTCCAGTGTCCACATCTGAGAACTACTGTACGTAGGCCTGGCGCATGAACCGGTACTTCTATCTTCATTGTGCTTGCAGACTGAAACGAGTTTTTCGTCAGCCAAATTTTGGGTTTCAACCAGCATGGTGCCTTTGTGATAGTGATGTTACGGTAGAATAGGTATTCGAAAACTTGGTTATTTGCTCACCCTAATTAAATCATGTCCATATCCATATCCTATCCATACGCGCCTTTGTGTGTATGTACAATATGGGTGGGGTAGTTATGCGCTCACCAAATCGCTCAGGCATAATAGTTTACCTCCGTAATTTCTGGATGACCATCCTGATTTACAAAGGCCTCTACGCGATTGTTGCTTTTATTGATATAATTACAAGTTACGGGTTTGAATGGTATCGATTTCGCAACTTGGATTAGGTCGTCTTCGAATTTCGGTTTTCTGTTTGCGCGATAGCAGATTGTTCAGCAGCACGGCTGTATAAATCTATCAGTTAAAAAATATCGTGAAATCCTGGTGATCGTGTCGGCGACGTGCAAAATGTACAACTTTCATGAATAATAGACCTCGCTGTCATGTTTCATTCGGAACGTGATTTTCACCATTGCATGAAATACTGTATGTTATTGAACTGTGCAGTATGCGTAAACTATAGCGGATCTATTCGAAAAAATTCCTTTCTATAACTACCATAATGTACGATTAGATTAGATCATAGGACACTATGATTAGATATATAGTGTAGACTCTCCAAGGAGGTTTGTCAACGTGATCTCATTGATTCTAGGATGTTTAGGATGTTAATCATATCGCGAAAAGGAAATCGATTTATAATATCAGGGCTATGATTAAAACTGATAAAAATTGGTGTATAATATAATATATTGATTTAATTACGCGTACCTGTGACAGTATATAGTCATAATTCATCAGCCGTTAAAGTTATAGGGATAGGCCCTACATGGGCTATACCTTATGCTGGGGCCCACGATTACGATGGTGAAAAGTTTTAGTAGGCCCCGCTTACTACCATATACATTATACATATCCAATGACACCACATCCACTGTGGTTGCGCGATTCAATTCCCAGATAATGTCCAAAACAGGAGTTGTTTTTGTTTTATTGAACAGTATTTGGCACTTATCGCCTATTTGGTCATTTGTGCCCAGAACATGAATGTTGTAAAGTTCGTTGATCTTTGTCACTTCTGTATTCTTCGCGGACGACTTCCAGTCTCGCACGCATTCACCATCTTTCACCCTCGCATCCGTGCGTCCACTTCAGTATCTGTTGCTGTCGATTATTGAAAGCTCGACTTCACTTTATCCGTCTGGGCTTTTTGTACGACACCGCTCAAGCAGTGAGGTCGGCGATGAGGAGCCCAGATAAACCTCCGACACATAGAAACATGGCAGAGCCGAGACTCGAACCAGCAACCATTGGTGTCGTGACTGCAGTGTTTAACCAACTGCGCCACTCGCTTCCCCCCCAAAACAGAAGTAGTTTGCATTGGGTTTTGAATGCCTAAATGAGCGGAAGAGCCCGCCGATTCTGATTCACATAACTAGTAGATCAGCGCGACCGCTAAACGGATTTCCAATTTGACACCCGCGTAGATGCGGTCTTTCTGGTCTCCGGGCCGAAGTTCATGTAATAGAGACTTATGCCGTTCGCCTTTCAGCTCCGAAATACCGTTGCAACAGCGGAGGAGAGTGGCAAGTACCTACGGGAACGTGTCAATGTCGATCTGGTTATGAACCGAACGGACTCTTAACAGCTTGCGAAGGTATGTTAATAAGGTGTAATGGATCCAATTATGAGAGGCGCGATTAATTGAAAATCTAGCACAGTTATTATTTTTACAAAATAATCTTATCAATTAGAGCGAGTGTAGCCTACTCTGCCTACGCTGAGAGGCGATCAAACGCAGTGCCACGCAATGAGTGATATTGGAAATATTAATAAGCTTCTTACAAGATTGTATGTCTGGAGAGGATGATGATTGTGGATTTGTGACGAAAATATGACAGACTGTTTTCGAGTGTATCCCCGCCCTGACCCGAATTAAACACCTCGGGCTGAGATTCTTTCTTGTGTTGCATATTTCTGAAACGACTCACAGTATGTAAATTCGTGTTCGACACGAGAATGCTTTTTGATGCGGATTTCTGTTGAAAGGGTTGGATACCAACCCGCTCTTCCATACAATTAGGGAAGTATTGTGGGCAACGTTCCCGTGATCAATATTCGATTTTTAAAGTTCTGCCCTCATCCCGTATCACAAGATGTCGACGTTTAACACAAACAATTGCGTCATTCATGCTATATGTCGCACAATGCACAGCCACACACTGAATATCGGTGATAATTAGGGTTGCATTTAAAAAAATGGTTGTTTAAACTATTTGCAACCCTAAATTTGTTTTAAATGCCTTATTGAAAAAAAAAACGAAATTGTGTTTTTTAAGTTGTAAAATTATGCCATCATTGTGTGAATACTTTCCAAAAACATGTTGTATAAGCCTACGGACAATTACCACCCGACATAACCGACGTATATCGATATGAGATGGTTGGAACCCCCCAAATAGTCGGTTCAATGGCTATAGTACACTACAGATATTTCGTCGTAGGAGCTTTATTTACCCCATATTTTCAATTGTCAATGTCAATCCTCTGTGACGTCACAGTTGAATATTTATGACGTCACGGCTTTAAAAAATAAAAAAGGTGTTTTAAACAAGGGCCTTGTTTTAAACATGTTTGTTTTAAATTGGTTTTTGTTTTAAATGCAACCCTAGTGATAATAGATATTATCATGCAATATGGCATTAATAAATATGTGTATGTTATAACGCATTGCATATAGGTCAAAGTTTTTTTAGAAGAATGTTGTAAAACCATGTAAATTAACAGAGCAAATTGAAAATATTGATTTGATGTTTATTATGTGTCGTAAATGTTGCACTTACGGTGCCCTTGATGTCACTGTCAGTGAATACTAAGTTTTGGCATTTTACTCTTTGCCAACCGCGAATGCTCTTTTTCCAGCTTGCGGTCAAGGTCATTACAAAGATATCGACGCCAACGTCGAATGCACAGCCTGCCCGGCGAACAGCGTGTCTCACACGCCAGGGGCCACGTTTTGCTCTTGTAAAGAAGGATTTTTCAGGGTGAAAGGCGACTCTATGGACCAGGGATGCATCGGTATGTGTCCCTTAATCGAGATCCCTCATAATGGTGCAAAAAGTAACCATAGTGTTTACCGGTGAATTGTGAGACCACGCACGCGGTGTTAAAAATGCTGATTCCTGACCGCTAGGTAGTTTGACTTATTAGAAGCTTAACGGGGACTGGATATATTTTACACACCGTCAGCTATTCCGTACACTTTGGTTCCATAGTGGTATCAATGGTTGATTGCGATGTTATGGCGGCTGTCGGGTCTTCAAGTTTACGCCGTTGAATGTCAGCTTGAAATCGCCGCACTGATTGTCATCATTAAAAGCACCATATCGTCGTATGATGTCAATGCTTTGTGTTTAAATTTTGAACGAATGTTATATTGTCTACCGGGTATCCTTTCCATAAGGACATGTGCGTGACGTACGGATGTGGATCTTGTGATCCATGATTCAGACCGCAATTTTCAACGATGCATGACTGACTGACCGAATACATGGATGTAGTATGTCATATCATGCCATAAAGCTTTTTGTCATTCGTCTGCCAATTATAATATACCTTATTTCGAAAATTGTTATACGCAGACCCTCCTTCTGCGCCGTTGAATGTGACATTCGAAGAAATTGAAATGCCAGAGCGAGGCGTTGAAGTCAGATGGTTAATGCCGCAAACTGGAAGTAATAGAGGCCTTCATTTCAGGTTCGTGAAGCTCACTGCTGCTGCTTGGTTGCTAATCCGTATGACAACACATTAGTAGGCTACCTACATATTGATATAGGATACTAACGACGGAGACCATAAGATGTATATTCTCTAGCCAAAGCATACAGTATTATCAGCACGTAGGGAATTTATAGTCATTGACTATTTGTAAATGGATTATGATCACATGGCGATAGTATGTACTTGTATACATCTAGCAGTACGTCTTTGATATGTAATGGTCTCAAAGCATTCCGTCTTCATCAGAGAAAACTGGTGAAATGATATTGTAATAAGAACGTCTTTCGGCTTCTCCCGAGTGTTTGGTTGCCACAGCTGATCAGTTCCAGGGCCGTAACAGAACTACGTCGCCGAACCATTCAATTGTGCTTTCTATAGCGTCGATTGCTTCAAATGCGCCAACGACTATGATACCTGCCAGCCATGTCCGATGTCAGTGAAGCTCTCCCCTAGCAAAGATCAACTGAAAGGCACTTCGGTTCGACTGTCCGGTCTGGAGGAAGCGACTGCTTACAAGTTAGAGGTACAAAGGCTTTGTCACGCCAAAAGGTTAAAACGCGTCGATAAATGTTTGCTTTGTGACTTTCAGATATTTTCTCGCAACATCGTGAGCGCTGACACTCCGTTGTCCAGTTTGATCCAATTTTCGACAAACAGTAAAGGTAAATGAAGTGATAAGCTCGTTCGTATTATTGGCTTTCGCTATAATCTACAGGGAATCTGTCTTTAAATCGCATGTAAAGTTTTGCCTCGTTACCAGAACGCATCATAATGGAACATGCTAATTAAAGTCATTTTGAACCCTACCGATTCAAAATTCCGTTTAGAGAACATTCACCTAACTCTCCATTGTTTTTCTGTCCTTCCCAATCTTTTTATGGCTTCGCCATTGATACAGCTGTGACAAACATACAAGGGCGATGTCTGTAAGCATAGTGTCCTATATGGTGTGGACACAAGCAAATCTCACGGCTCAGTGAAATTGGTCTACGTCACACTTTCCATTAGGTCAAAGGCAATTTGGCGGTAATTTTTGACCGGCTTGCCGAGCATTAAATTTGATAAAACGGGTATCAGTCGAAACCAACTACTTTACCGATTACAAGAATATAAATTTTATTCTGCTCGTGGTCCTGGAACCCCCCCCCAATTAGCCTCAAATGTTGCATTGTAACGGAGTATGGTATTGTGGGGCAACCATGCCGTTTGAGCATTTCAGGAGCAAGTGCGCACGAGAGTGAGAGTGTGAATGCTCAATCGGTTGCGCAACAATGGCCAATACGTTTGCGGTTTGCACTGCTTCTCACCTGCTCCCAGACGGCATGGTGGCGTCACAATACCAAACTCCGTTACAATGCATCATTCGAGGCTGATTTTGGGGGGTTCCAGGACCACAACCAGAATAAAATTTATTTTTTCGCAATCTGTATCGCGGTAGCTTTCGATTGATACCCGTTTTATCAAATTTAATGCTCGGCAAATCGATCAAAAATTACCGCCAAATTGCCTTTGACCAAATGGAAAGTGTGACGTCGACCAATTTCACTGAGCCGTGAGATTTGTTTGTGTTCACACCGTATAAGACACTATGCTGTAAGTATGGACAGGTCATAGCGTACTGGCAACAGCGCATTGAAGTTGCTCTTGCCTTCCAAAATATACTTTGAAGTTTGAACAACCTGTCGCCAACGTCAATGTAACGTCACACTTGATCAATAACTTGATGTGATGCTCATTAGCGGAACGTCATTTACATTCGCAATGCTAACAATATTCCTGTTAGGTTATGTATCTCTACGGTACACAAGTGGTTGGCGGGTATATCGCTGTCGGTATTGGTGTGATCGCATAGCGCTCGACGCATACGACTGGTCCTCATTTCCCAATACTTCGTTCTAATTCCCAGTGCCTTCAACACCGAGAAACGTGAGAATTACTTCAAACGGAGGCGGCTCCCTCTCCGTCAGATGGAACTCTCCCGTACTTTCGCCCGACAAAGTGATCAGTTATGAGATCGAATTGACGACTCTTCCGAATGAAGACGATGAGCCACCAGGGCCAATAAGGAATACCCGAACACAGCTGGTATGTTGGAAATGGACGATATTATTACTGATATGTAAAAAGTTCACAACTCCACACTATTATACGTGTTCAGTAGACTAACAATAGCATGGCCAATAAAACGTTTTATTAGTACTTTCTACTTTTGTTATGTAGGCCTAACAGTTGAACACGTGACTTTACGACCCTAACCCTAATCCAAGTATAAACCTTTCAACCCTAATGCTTAAGTGTCGAATGTTCATTGCTCGTATGCCCACGAATCCAGGGATCGATTTTGGGGCTACAAGCACTGAAGCAGTTTGAGGCTTTATTGTTGCCGATTTTTAACAGGTCGATGGCGTGAACGCAACTATAAACAACTTACAACCTGCTACTAGTTACGAAATCAGAGTAAGAGCGATTGGATTAACAGGAGACGGACCATACAGCGAGGCGGTAGCGTGGCAAACCATCAAAGGTAATTGCGTTTCACGAATCGAAAATGGACTTTCGTATCCACCAAACTTTGACTACGTATAGTATTGTGATATAGCATAATCAGGACATGTCACATTGCAGAAATCACTATTGAAAATTTGCAAGCCCTCAACCTTAACATTATTCCGACTGTTGCTCCTATCTGACGTACGTGTCGTCGTATACGATACCACACTAACATACTGCGTTACTATAACAGTGTTTGAGAAATATGAAGACAAGCCACCAGTCGATATCATCGTTGCGTGCATTGCTGGGCTCATTGTGATTGCGATCGTGGTCGTGCTAATAATAATAACGGTCCGGAGAAGGCGCGCCCGGAGGAATAAAAAGACGAAGGAGGGCAACGGGGAAGAAACCAAGCCTTTCGCCGATTCTGGACTGGAAGAATGTGCGGTTGGTGAGTTCAGCAGCTGCATGTGCAATTGTGCATATTAGTCTGATATTCATCGCCTAGCTCAGTGGTTCGCAAAGTGTGCGGCACCACCCCGTGGGGGCGTTAGCGACCTTGAAGGGGCGCTGAGAGCAAAAGGGTCAATATTGAAATCAGTGTGGTAAATCCATTAATTAATATCTATAATTGTGCACTAAGAAGAGATAAGAATATGTGGTCATTTCGTTCCCTGTTGAACAAGGCGCATTCAATCGGAAATCGTTTTCAACGCTCTCCATAGATGTTCATTGGCATGTGATGTTGTGTTTTCTAACCAATCAATCATAACGAACAGAACTCTTAGCCAGCGAAGCTTATTGTACACACATTTATGAACGCATATAGAACGGGTATGATGATTTTTTGAGACCTTGATGCACCACAATTGAATGAAATGACATTTGAAGGGAAATTGGCTTGCACGAATATATTCCTAGTCTGTGTCTGTCCTAAGATTCCTACAGAGATGCTGCTATGAATTTAATAACCTAAAAAGGTTATAAGCGCCAACGTCGTTTGTGTGAGCAATACAGAAAACAACTTTTTGTCGTTGTTACGATGTAGGGCAGTGGTTCTCAACCTGGGGGGCGTGAAAGCATCTGAAGAGGGGCGCGTAGAAGCGGTCAACTGAAAAAAAAATTCGCACTCAGCGCGATTAACCTCCAATTCACGCTTGTTTCCCTATATATTGACCGAATTTCAGATTTTTGAATTCTCTCATCAACAGTCATAACCTTCCATGCCATCAAACAATCTGTTGGGGTTGCTAGCGGGTCAGATCATGTCAGATGTTCCAGAAAAATTTCATAATGCATAAGCATCCCGGTTGGATTTTGTGATATGACGATAAGGGGGGCGCGAATTTTTTCACTATCATAAAATGGGTCGTGTCTAAAAAAAGGTTGAGAACCACTGATGTAGGCGATCATTTGCAACCTGGAGTATTGGCCAATGGGGTGCTGTGTAAAAAAGGTTTGGCAAACGCTACCCTGGCTTGAGCGCTGCGGCCAGTCTTCATTAAAGGCATTTTTCATTTTCCCGCTCTTAAATAGGGTGAATCTGCGTCTTGCACACAATTTTGTCGCCGCCTATCAGACGCCTGAGTATATTATCATGACATATTCAAGTAATTACGAATGATTCACGGAAGCCCGTTCTCGTACGCGCACGGCTTTACTGGATTTTTGAACGTGGGCACGGCAGCTGTAGTGGACAAATCAAATCACTTTTTGATTACGACGCTAAGCCCCGCGCTGTCACGCGCCCGTTACGTGTAGTTATTCATCGGTCGAACAATAATTCTTACAGTGTACCTACCGCCTGTAGGCTCTGGATCTAGTCGACCGACGTACTCAGATTATCGCGACCCGTACAAGGGAGTGAAAGAGATGGCGAAACAGATCGACGCCAAACACGTCACGGTGGAGACAGTAATCGGGAGAGGTGAGACTGATTCTGGCCGCAAATAAATACACGCATATGCCGATTTGAGGAAAATATCTTGGTCCAAGCCTTCACGATTATTTATTACCCTCTCACGATAAACTCATACGGTAATTATGACGTCACCTGACACTGTGTTTGAGAAGTTACGCTGCATTGATGTTACATTCCCATACATTCTGTCTTTCTTGAGTCTTGATAAACCATATATATTTTAGAATGTCACGTAACTTTGCTTCCTGATGCTTTACCAGGGGAATTCGGCGAGGTGTGCAAAGGCAAGCTACGAGAAAACAATCAGTTTACAGTTGTCGCGATCAAAAGATTGAAGCAAGAGGCGACTCATGCCGACCAGACAACGCTGTTGCGAGAAGCGTGCACGATGGCTCAGTTCAAGAACGCTAACATCCTGCAATTGAAAGGGGTTGTCATGAAAGGTATGTTGAGATGTCTGATATTACATAGCAGGAGTGTACCAAATATGTATGATTTAGGCACGTTTGTCATGTTCAACCCAAGCGAATCAGCCATTCTTATCAGTGTCACGCGCACATGTAGTGACTCACGAGAATGCAGCGATTGTTTTAAATTCGTTTATAGCCTACACAGATAGCGATTGCGTACCAAAACAATAACTCAAGTCAAACAAGCGTTACGTGCACCTCGTATTCTCTAGTATGGCTGTTCGAACGCTCTGAGAACTGCTAGAAAATCTGCCTGAGGTGATTCCACCGTTAAAGCGAATTCACATACTACCCGTGGCGTAATTGTGATAACTTCTGTCTTCTCACGATTGCTTTGTGACACGGGCTTGAGTAGCTATTCATTGTTGGCGCTAGGGATTACTTATGTGCCGCGACTTCGCATATCATATCCGCCTTATGAATATCACTTACACCTGCTTTATACGCTATATTACGTTGCCACGTTTTTAAAGCTATTACCGCGTCAGTCAACGGGCACGCGGCGTATTGCGATGTGCTTCTTTCAGCATCTTTTATATGCTCCGCTTATATTGGAAAACTGGAAAATTTCAAGTTCCAGCTCTGTCGTGATCCATACCGTCGCCGTGTGATGCTATGTATACAATCCAGCATTCCTACCCATGATCTATTTGACTTTGCCAGACAGACTGACGAATTTGACCCAGAAAATGCGGATCAGCTTGACTCGTCAAGTCATAACAAACGCTTGGCTTCACGCATTCGTGGCTAATACCTAACAGCGGGACTGTACTATTCTTTTGCATAAACCTTACCGAAATCTTCAAGTATAGGCCATAGTTTACATTCGTTTTTAGCCGCAGATAGTCGGAAACAATATAAAAGATAAGTAAAGGCCAATTATTTCAACAGTGACACCACTCTATACAAAAATAATCCACGAAAATTATTTGAATAAAAAAACTATGCAAAGCTGGCAAACTAGTCAGTCACCTTTCTTAACCTTTGCCTTATATCCAAGATTATCCAATTTCAGGAATGCATGGATTTATGCCATATCCATTATACTTATAGGTGTGCCGACAATGATAATTTCGGAATATATGGAAAACGGTTCGCTGGACAAGCTACTCCAGGTAAGATGCATTGCATAATTTGAATACTGTATATACATACTGTAATAGAATATGTTCGCAATATCCCGTAGCGTCAATATCGCGTTGCGATTTCAATGTTAATATTTAACTTTCAATACATTGAACACGATTCGCGTGACAACCTGAATTGACCATCCGTCCTAAATCCATATACGTATTGATATGATAGACTTTGGAATGCGGTAAGCCTGTATAGTCACTGTATTGAAATGTCGTAAATAGAACTGTCTGGGCCCGTTGTCGTCTATCATGTTCACTGCGAACTTTGTCGTTACCTGTCAGGTCTAGTGTGTCAATTTGAATATCGCCATTCAAGACCACACGCATATTTTTGTCAATTCGGTCGATTATTATCGCTAATATCGCGATCGTAAGGAATAACCGACACTCAGGCATAAGCATAAGCATGGATGTTTTATCAGATTTGATAAATGCCAAGCCATTTAAAGACACAATGAGACAACATCAGCTTCTTTTGTTTCAATGCCCGGAAGTTTATACATTCCGCCAATAATAAATATATTCTCCCGCCGTGTATAGGTGAAGCGCGGGGACTTTTCGACAATGCAACTTGTGCGAATGCTTCACGGAATCTCAAGCGGTATGCGGTACTTGTCAGACATGCAGTACGTCCACCGGGACTTGGCTGCGCGGAACATACTGGTTGACGGCAATTACGTGTGTAAAATCGCTGACTTTGGGCTTTCGCGCAATATTGAAAACGACCCGCACGCCACGTACACCACCCAGGTGAGATTGCGTTGATCTACTTGCTTTGATACGTTACGCGCGTTGCTTCTACAATGCGTACCGTACACTCATGGTAGTAGGCCATGGTACACCCTGTATTTCCATAAATGTTTTTCCGATATCCTAAAATTGTGTTTGTCAGTGCCTCGCCGCCGAGGTAAGCAAAGATTTTCCAGGATGTTTTCGTAAATAATTATTGTGGATATGATTTAATTTATACTTCTAAATATTTATGTTAAGATATGCATCTTGAGCTGCTAGCCTAATCAGAATTTAGCAAGCTTATTGCTCTCCGGAACCCGTCATCGTATTCAAACTTGCTGGGGTGTAGTTCGGTCTTGGCCTGGGTAGCCGATATAAGATTGCTGCAACGAAGGCCAGCATATATTTGGTCTGGCTAATGCTTGCGGTTTAGTAGAATTCCTCTGCCTGTCGTGCGGAATGCTGGTGATAATAAAGCTGACTTCGCAAGCATATTTAAGGCGCAGTTGCCCGATTTGGAATTGTGACGGATATTTGTCCATTTGTGAACGCCTTGCTGGCAGATGGTGTCTACCAGTAAGGCAGGCTGCTGTCGAGTTATTGTTCGGGGTATTCATGGTATCTTTCGGCGCTTCTATTTTTCATTCCGATTCCGTAGCTGCCCACTAGTTTTATGCCGATCTTGTGTATTTCCTTCCGTATACGATTCTTCAAGATTGGCAACAGTGGTGGTGCGTTTCAGGGTGGTAAAATTCCGATCAGATGGACCGCCCCTGAATGCATACGCTTGAGGCAGTTCACGTCAGCGAGCGACGCGTGGAGCTACGGGATAGTAATGTGGGAAGTAATGTCTTACGGGGAGAAGCCATACTGGGATATGACCAATGAAGATGTGACGGAATCAATAGAGAATGGTTTCAGGCTGCCTGCGCCTCAGGTAGCTATATAGTTTACTTTTGTTGGGATTGTAATGTGGTCTTATATGATATCAGCTATATTGTATATTGTTGCGTACTTGCGTTTTTGGGCAAGCGCATGCATATGGCCCGATCAGGTTGGGTTTCGGATGTATTATATATGCGTTGAATAATCCAATCTGTCACAAGTTCGAGAGCACTTGCCTCTGTCGTTACTTGAAGCAGATTAATCAAAATCGCTACAAACCGTGTTTATACTATTACTCATATTCGGACATCAACTTGAGAAACTGTGGCTTTTCATCCACTTACAACCATACGTAGGCTATTCTGTTATAATTTTGTATCGCTATCGCTATTTGGTGATGTCCGAAACTGCTTATATACTCCCGATTGTTGTGAAGGAATAACAACACCCAATCGTTTATTCAAGGGCTGCCCGCACCCGTTGCATCGGTTGATGCTCGATTGCTGGTCGTACGACAGCAGTGCCCGGCCCACGTTCCGGGAAATTTTCGTTCGTTTGAAGAAGTTAATCAATCAACCGGAGCTGCTCGTGGACTGCGCCATACCCGGATCAAGGTATGTACCGTTAAACGTCAACACATTGTGCTATATAGCTATTTTAAGTTTCCTGGTATTCTAAACCTCATCTACCAATGCATTCCAGTGCGGAGCCGAACTTCGATGCATTGCCGGAGATCTCTAACAGGACGTTAACTGTCGGGCAGTGGTTGGAATACTTGAAACTAGGTTCTTACAGCCAACGATTTCAAGACCAAGGAATTCGTGATCTATCCGAAGTTGCGCGCTTATCCGTCGAGTAAGCAATCTATTATGATTTTGGCTCATTACAAATGTCTGGAGTCCCAATATCCTCTACCTGCGTACCTATTCTCCCGTAGCGTAGACGCGTGCCCCGCGATTGACCATTGTACGTAGCCAGGCGAATGTCAACGGATCGTTGGCAATGAATATGTCGTATACAAACAACGATCAATAAAACCCGCGATCAGATATAATATAATATCACCGCTTGAGACGATGAGCCATGAGATATTACGTCACTGTACAATGTACATCTTACCTCATCGAATTTAGTCACTCGTGAACGCGTCATGTAAGCCATATTTGATCCTAGGGATAAAGTGAGGCATTGTCGTGAAATATATGCTGGTGACACTCTCTGACCTGATTTGAAATTTCGGAAGAACGCTTCTAGTAAAGCATTTTGAAACACTGAAATTGATTTCAGTTTCAACACATTGTTGTTGTTGTTCAAAGTAAGCTATTCTCCTGTGTCCAATATCACTATTCCTCACTTGCTGATACGGCTGATACATTTGAGCGAATCCAATATCTTTCCACTATATACCGACAATCCTGATTGGAGGTAAAGAAATAACAGCATGCATCAAAGGGAACTAATAATAATTGGTCCACCCAAAGATGCAGCACAGCATTAATAACTTCCCTAAATTTTCGAAGACACCCCTGCATCAACTCTACCGGTGAATCTGATCACATGGGCTGAGAATAGATAAATATTTCATAGTAAGATGTGAAAGTGTGAAACTATACTAATATTAATCGACGAAATTCACTCATGAACATGATAAAGATTTCGCGCCTCGCGCGACTAAAAAACGATTCCCTGTGGCTAATCGTAACGTGACTATAGTGACTACTCACGATTTCGGTGCGCATGGTAAGCCGTTATGAGTGAATAGGTTAGTCCGGAGTACACTGGCAATAGACAAGGACAGTTTGACGTGGGTATCTGGCCCCAATTAGTTCATTACGAATTTATTTTGTGGTAACTATGCCCATCCCCATGTTAAAGAGCACAGCGGTGTACTGGCGTGGAGTTATCAAAACGTGGTTGTTAAACTGCGTTGCATATTTTTATCTCGATATTGCAATGATGCGGCCCGCGGCCTCTACGAATCATTCAAAAGTGGCCAGCGACCCGTTTTGAGTTGGCGACCCCTGCTCTAAACGTATAGCCTCGCTCCATATCTGTTCTGTAATTACCTAGGATTATAATATTCATCACTAAAAGAATATTGCGAGGAGAGGAATTCTGTAAACCATTCCGTGTGATATCACCACTTCTAAATTTTAATTTAAGCTCCCAACTCTCACCACCCGTGTCAAATATTATCGCGCTCGAAAGATGGTAAACTGAGCGTCCCCAAACCAGAGGTGGTAGAAGTAGTCATCGTTGGTTGGTATAGAAGTACAAGTAACGTCAGAACTAGATGTCTGGTCATATATTGTGGTGGGCGCTTATAGCCATTGCTTTTATATCAACGATAGAATATTAAGCTGTGCTACACACAAATAAGCATCGGAAATCCTAACCCTGGGCTATGTACAACCCGTAGAACTCCTTCCATTGATTCTGAGCTTTCTCATTTCAAGGGACATGGAACGGTTGGGCATCGACCAAGACGTACACCGCACGCGATTGCGGAGCGGTATCGAAACTTTGCAACATTCGCTGATGGTCGCTCGCAATTCCCTGTCGCCGCAACACGGAACGAATTCCCGCGATGACCTGGAGCACAGCGTATCGTGATGAACTGCAAAATCGCCACATATTGAACCAAGCTTCTGGCCGCGCTGCTGCGAACGGCTTTGCAGAGATAGTGCGATTCGGGAAGGGGCTTTACTAGGCACGGTTAGGGAACTCACTGTGATGCTGAGCATATTAATAGTGCCTTACGTTTCATTACCGCCTTTAAAACAGCGCCTTAGGGGAACTATGTGTATTGTGTATATATTTGATATGTAACACGATGGATTCAGTAAAAACACGCATACTCATTGTGCTTATGCCGTTGTCCAAACGAGCTGTGCTAGGAAGTGCTTTCGTGTCGCCAATCATTTCTTCTCGTTGACGAGATGGAGTATAGAGCTCAACCATTCTTTCGATCTGTTATATTTCATTGTGAGACTGATCGTTTCCTACTTTTTTTCACTGTCACATTGCGGAAATAAATTAAGTTGTTTTCTGTAACTCTTCTGTATCGTGCGTGATGTTTGGAGCTGGGTTTGGATTGTTTCTTCGATCAGGTTTTGTCAAGCCAATTGCGGGCGTGTTGCACTCCGTCAAAACATGCACCCTCCATGTTATGTCGAAAACGTAGGCCCTCTTCATATGTCTTGTAACCATAGGGGTGCTATTGCGAAGGTGAAATTGAGAATATTTCCTCGGACACATGAGAGATGTCTTCAATCTTCGGCGATTTGCCTTCCGGCTTTCGCGATTGCGACGGTTAGTACGATACGGAGTTTTATGGAGTATTCCCGCAATCACCATTTTCATTTTCTAACGAGATGCTGTTCCTTGCAAGTTTCAACTATTTTAAAGCCTATGTGCGGCCAGGTTCCCTAGGTCTTCAATAATAATTAATAAATGCCTCCTAAACGTTGGTGATGAAACAGTAAGGAACACTCGTAAATCATTCGGTTGCCCGACATATCAGCATGCGACACAATGGAAAACGACA
Organism: Botryllus schlosseri; assembly: GCF_051294905.1. Classification (NCBI taxonomy): domain Eukaryota; kingdom Metazoa; phylum Chordata; class Ascidiacea; order Stolidobranchia; family Styelidae; genus Botryllus; species Botryllus schlosseri. The sequence goes on along the minus strand of NC_137249.1, from coordinate 8,406,609 downwards.
GTTTAGCATGGGACACTTTAGCATGCGTCACTTCAGCATGTAAATTTATAGCCCCAAAATTAACCCGAAACATAGCCTGAAACAAACCGCTATATATATCCTATAACCCAAAGCCTAAATTCAGCCCTAACCCACCCGAACCAGTCATTTAACCCACGTGCTTATGTGTCTCATGCCCAATTGTCGTATGCTCATTGCTCATATGTCCACTGACCAAAGTATTCAAGTAAAGTCCACGCAACTGCATTTGCATGTGTAATATGAATTGGTTATATCGTCGGAGCTTTTTGTCAGCCAGTCGTCAATGACCGCATTCAAAATAGCAAGGTGGATCTTGGTGTCTGTAATGCGAAAATGTAATGGATGAGTCACAGATTGATGCAATTGCATTCAGTTACCTTGATACAGGGCCTATATCACTTGACAGTAATGACAATTTCACTCGTAAAAATGATTCAAATCCATCCAAAAACTACTATAGACTTGGATAAATTGGAAGCGTAAAATTAAGTACCGTAGTCGCGCATAAAAATCAGGAGTGGACTTTAAAGAAGTCTAAATCCACATGAAAACGAGTAAATAGCAAATAGGAAGAACAATACTTGGGTCTGTCCGGTCTGCCTCAGAAGAAGAAGAAGTAATTCAATATTCTCATATGTTGCGATTTGATACTACTGGAGGGCCAGATATCGATATATATCTTTATTGATGTATATACATTTTTTTTTTGGGGGGGGGGGGGATCGGGAATTCTGTTATGACGCGGTAGGTAGCTAGGTACTACGCAGTGATAACGTTTAAAATATAGCTAAATAATGATTAATTATTTCTGCCGTTGTTGAGCACTTTGAAGATTCATCACAAATCAAACATTATTCTACCGGGAATTTCATCACTATATACGCTTTATACGAGAATGAGACCGGTATCACGCGACTCAAGATTGAGCCGGATTATGCAACGGGCAACACAAAACTGATCTGTTTTATGTCTATCGGCTTAATAAGCATACGTACTAAAATAGCTGTTATTATTGTTATGAAAAATCAGTATGCATGTATTTCCTGTAGCTTTCAAAGTAGATGAATGGATTTGAATAATGCTACTTAGAATGATCAGCTGTTAAGGTGTGCCGTTATTATTCAACCTATATTCGTGCCATATTGTTAAGACCTGTGGTTGGATTCAACCGGTTTGTATCGGATCTAGAGAACCCCTCAACGAACCGGTTAGCATTACTGGTAACCAGAGGTGGTCAGTAACGAAGTATACTTCTACTTTTTTGAAGTACTCACGTAGTTTTCCGCTACTTAAGTACCTACTCATGTAGATCTGATTTCCCACGACTTCTACTTCGTAATATTTTGTGATCTACTTACTTACTTTTCGCAATTTTCAGTTTGTCAAGTAGAAGTAGTTTAATCCTCCAATCAGAAAGATTGCCTGAGGAATTTCGGGGCTTTTCTCACGGTATATCAACATTTAATTTTCATAAAAGTTGAGTATAGCCTAGAATTTTCGCCGCGCTTCGCGCCCAGGGAATAATATGATCTCACGAAAGTATCGGTGAATATAATTTAGGTAGGGGGCGGCGTGGTTCCATTCACACCGCATTGTCGCCCATTTGAAATATTTCATCACGGTAAATATGGCCCATCATAACGTTTGAAACTATCATTTCGCAATCTAGCATTTATCTATCATATCGTAATCTAGCAGCCCATGGCGTGCCCTAATCTGAGAAAGTGGACTCTGACTTTTTGTTAGCTTTACACCTATTTTAGCAGACCACTGTCGAAACGTTCCGGACAAAAGACATGAAATATATTTTCCGCATTTTGGAAGTAGTATTTATATTTTTCTTTCAATTCGCAGTGTCAAATTTTGAGTTCTAATTAGTTTCAGTTCTTTTGTCTGGAGAACATGCATGTTGAAGTATAAAAGAAAGTGTAGCAATGTCTCTATTTTCCGAAAATAAAGCTACACTATATGGTCTTTTGACGATCAGCCATATTTTTATATAAACGTTTACGTATCGCGCAAAGTGTGTTAACACCGTATCCGACACGACTTATCCGTGTTGCTCTTCGGCCAAACTACGGGCCTTATAATATGGGGGAGGACGCCATACCATGACATTTTCTAAATCGGAGTGTTCGAGGAAACAGAGGATCAGTATCGCATTCCCATATCAATGCTATCATATTCATCCCATGATGCAAACGAATACGTATGCTGTCGAAAATTTATACCTCCTGGGATGCATCAATATGAATTAAGCTCTGCATCGTTCGCATAGCTCATTTTTCAGCTTTTGACAGTCCATGCGAAAGAATTGCGATCGTTTTCACAATTACTTACTTAGTAGATTTAACGTCAGTCAATTCTACTTCTACTTCAAATAGTTTTAGGCAGATTTTAAAAGGACTACTTATCGTACTTGAGTAGATTTTTGCGTCGCTACTTCTATTTCTACTTTAGTAGCTTTCTCGACTACTTTGACCACTTCTGCTGGTTACTGCCAATCACTTCTTGTAGCAGATGTATGGTTGCAAAGTTTCAATTTTGTGATGTAACTGGCAGACAAAAAATTTGAATCCGACCACTGGTTAGGACTATATGTATTTCTCGCTTGCTTAAGGTGTAAAACAGGTAAACGACACTTTAAAGTAACTAATTGTACTTTCACATCTTTCCAATGAAAAAAAAAAACAAGTCAAATAATACACCAAGCGTTATGGAGATGTATTGCAAGGGTGTAATGGGTGTAATACGTGTACCACGTTTTTGGGATTTCGTGGGGTGTTACACAAAACAGAATCAATCCCTGAGGTGTATCTTCATAAGAATTGGTGTGTTTGATTCATTTTCACGTACTGGAAGGGTGTGACAGCACAATTAGGTGCCTGGAAATTCCGTATATCTGTTTTACACCATGAGATAGGGTGCAAATCGGCGAAATACAGAGTTTCCGTTTACAGCGTAGGTAGGGTTACCGTATTTTCATGGCTAAAATTCCGGACACTCTTTAGCGCCCACTAGCGGGTTTGATGATGAGGTGTGAACACATTGAGGTATGAACAGTGAACCCATTGTCAGTCAATATGACGTCACATTAGCAAAACTTCGCCCATCGACTGTATACAGGAGTGGATCGGTGGTTTTGAATTGGACCATCTCTAATATGAGCTCTGGTGATTGCTTGGGTCTGCAACAAATTTCCTCACGGGTCGGATGAAATCGTCTGGTGGACCTTATCCGGTCCGCCGGTTCTATCAGTATCAGTTTATTACTATATTTTCATCATTTCAAAACACCGCGAAACTGCGATACAATGAAAAGAGGGAAGGTGTCGAAACGACTTCGAGCATAGTCTTTGAATTCAAACACCCACCTTGGCCAGGCGAAGTAGAGAAGACGCATGCACTGCACACAGAATGGAAAGTAAAGGAGCCCTGCTATACCGTTGGGTCGGTGCGATTATCTGTTTGTGTTGCAACCAGGTTCGACAACATTTTTTCAGCCGCCTTTCGCCCCCCCAAAAAGCACTGATCGTGGGCGCACGATAGGGTAACAGATGCGCAACGTCTCTGGGGTCTTACTATATGCATCTGATTGTTAAATTTTGTGAATGCATGAACTCTGTCAATAATATTGGTTATTCCATATATTACTATAAAATACACCAGCAGGCTGCATATCCGGTGGTTTCCAACCTTTTATCGTCGCGACCTCATTTCCAATTTGAAAATGTTCCGTGGTCCATCTCAAAAATTGATAGGCTGGGTTAGGGATGGGGTTATATCTAGAGCAGGGTTGCCATACGTCCGGAATTTCCCGGACATGTCCGGAATTTCACTGACAAATCTGCGTCCGGGAGGAATTTCTAAAATATGCCTAAATGTCCGGAATTTTGAAGGCTCAAAAGTTTTTCGTAAATCAACATAAACAATATGATTTTCAAGCAGATTTATGCTATTCAAAATTGTTCCTCACGCCGCGCGCGAGTTAATGCAACGTATAATGATATTAGTATGGGTACCAGGCACCACCCTCGCTAAAAATGGAATCAAAATCAATATAAATAACCATCATTCATACTGAAATAAGTCTGATTGCAATCGCAATTATAAGCTGACGGTATATTCCTAGAGTTGGTAAAAGCCGATTGGATGCTGCAGTCACAGACAGTGGTTCCAAATCTTGGGGGTCGTTCACCTTTATCTGAAGATCGCGATGATGTTGGGCGTAATCAGCTTCCTAGGCCGTGAGTAAATTTGGACAAGCTGCATTTTTTTAGTAATCAGCTTATCAAGTTTTGATCTTTGCCACGGAACATTTCCAAGTTGGAAATGAGGTCGCGACCGTAAAAGGTTGGAAATCACCGGATGTGCAACCTGCTGGTGCATTTTATAGTAGCCTACAATATTATTGACAGAATTCATACATAAAATTTAACAGCCAAGTGCATACAGTAAGTGTCCAACAAGTTACATCGACTACCCTATGGTGGGCCTAAGATCAGTGCTTTTTTGGGCGGAAGGGGTCAGACAAAACGTTGTTTCGGACCTGATTAAAACACATAAACAGATAGCCGCACCGACCTAACAGTATAGCAGGGCTGTCAAACACAATCCTGACAGGCCAGACACGTCCCGCCAGATGATTTCATCCGGCCCATGGAGGAATCTATTGCAGACCCTAGCAAGTAGCAATCACCAGAGCTCTCACATTACAGATGGCCCACTTTGATGACTTATGTTCCACTCCATTCCTGTATAGTGTATCTATACCAGGGGTGGGCAAACCACGGCCCGGGGGCCGCATGCGGCCCGCAACACCATTTTGTGCGGCCCGCAAGAATGTAAGGAAACTTAATAAAAATATTGATAAAACGTGTACTAAAAATCGAATTAATGCAGGGACTTGATTAAACTATTTTGTAGTATATTTCACCATGATTTAAGGCAGTGGTTCACAAATTGGAGGCGTGAAAACATCTGGAGGGGGGCGCGAAGCTGAGCTACACTGAAGATTTTTTTCGCGCTTCGCGCGATTTACATGTCATTCATAATTATATGCTCTGTATTTAAGTCTGAATTTCATATTTAAAAATCTCTCATCCACAGTCGTAGCCTTCCATGCCATCAAACAACCCGTTAGGTTGGCTAGCATCCTGGTTGCGTTTAGTGATATGACGATAAGGGGGACGCGAAATATTTCACCATCATAAGGGGGGGGGGGGGCGTATCTTAAGAAGTTTGAGAATCACTGTTCGAAGGTAAATACTTCCTATAATATTTTTTATGTTTAATTTCTGGCGCGAGAGCCCGATCTCAAGGCCCACGCAGTTTGAAAGGTTTCAACTGCTAAACATCACAGATATCCTAAACGAGATTGACATAATTCGGATCACGAGCAATGTTCCCTCTAAGCTGCGCACGTGCGCAAATGCGCAGTGCTGAGACGGTCTCTGCGCACAGAAATTCTAAGCTGCGCACAAAAATTCCGAAGTGATGACCTGTTTTTTAGTCGTTACGCACCGTTTTCCAAGGGTCTGCGCAGTGAGTTGTTGAGTGTGCGCAGACTCGTCAAAAATTAGAGAGAACATTGATCACGAGTGTGATTTCAGATTGGCCACTCCAGTTTTTCTCATTTCAGTGATGGACTTATAAAAAACGATTCGCGCGTGTCTTAGGTAGATTCGTTCTCTGATGCGTAGAATTGGGTATTTATATTTTATTTACACATAGTAGAAGCGTGCTTGAAACTGACATGGCTTTGGTGCTGTCAGCATTGTCTGTCCTGGAACTGGACGATAAGTGGAATTAGTAAATCTATGAGCAGATCGCTGCTCACAGATTTAAATTTCAATCCTGTTCTAAGAATCGGGACAACCGACTTTCATCTCTATAGTTTTGACAAATTGGTTATTAATAGGTCGACCAGCCTATGAAATCTCGTCACTGTTTCTGACGCGTGTCGAACAATGTTTGGTTTGTTTTATTAAGCATATATATTATATCCATGTCATCACTATATAATCAAATACCAATATTGCGTTTTGGTTTATAATCCCAATTTTATATAGTGCGGCCCGCGAATAGATTCAGATGTCGATAGGCAATGCTTTGCTAGTGGGACGTCATATTGACGGTCGATGTGTTACACCTCATTTAAAAATCCGCTAGTACACGCTAAAGGGTGTCCGGAATTTGCTTCACAAAAATATGGTAACCCTAGTCTAGAGGTCGACCGATCACCGACCAGGCCGATTATCGAGGCCGATATTTGCAACTTTCTCGATTATCGATATCGGCCTATGACGGCCGATATTTTTTATATAAAATAAATCAAAAATGTTGGAAATTCAATGCTCCGTGTTCTCAATCCCAAGAAATCAACGACGCAAAGGGCGATACATGACAGATACACCCTTGTAGGACGAGTTTAACTGGTGGAGCATGCAGAGAAACTATGCTTCCTGCATTACAATCTACCTCCACTGGACTGATCTGCAATTCTATTTGGCGTTTTGGGTTATCCCAAATTTCAATGAATGTGCACAATTAGGCAAACATTCTTTTTAATTTCAGTTTTCTCGTTTGTTGTTCAGCTTTCTGTGGTATGTACAGTACAAGGGTCATTTTGACTAATATATAATATATTACTGCGACTAATATTCTTTTTAATTTCAGTTTTCTCGTTTGTTGTCCAGCTTTCTGTGGTATGTACAGTACAAGGGTCATTTTGACTAACATATAATATATATAATATATTACTGCGACTAATATATAATATTAGTCGCAGTATCGTACACGGACAAAAGACAATTAGATTCATTTCACTTTTTTTTCTATAATTGTTGATACTGCTTCCCATGACATGCCACCCTATTCTTGTCGCTTTCTTTTTCTATATTGTCTTCTTTACTTTCATTCAGTGTGCATGCCTCCTCTTTACATCGCCTAGGCCAAGGTGGGTGTCTGATTCCATAGACAAATCCAAGTCGCTTCGACATCTTCCTGTCTATTCATTGTATCGCATTTTTGTGGTGTATTGAACTGATAAAATTGCTAATAAACCAATGATGATGATGATGATGATGAGGATAAAAACGCGATTTCGTTGCACAGCACATGTCGATATGACGAGCACGAGCCGAGAAATTCCATCTTATCGCTGCGAGTACACCAATACCGAACGTCAAACCATTGGCCATTTGGTACAAATCGAATTTCTATTGATCACGTCGTTATATTCGCCCATATTGCTCTTACTATACAGTTACAGTTGAATAATAATCGCACATTTAAAAATTGAATTGAGCTGTATGGCTTAATGTTTACGAGTACAGTACCAGTGCTAAAGCGCCGCATCAGAATTTTAATGCTGTACACAGCAATGGCACGGAGTGCTTTCTAGTGCAACTATGATGTTATCGACAATTGACAAGCATTCATTATGTCGTCCGAAGCCGGTACGGCGGCACCTGTATGTCTTCGTTGCTGCATCCGATGTTACTGACGGCTGACAGACTCTATAGATTACTATGGATAACTAACCTATGGGTAAATTAGTAATCTATATAGACCAGGAGTGGCCAACCTTTTCGACTAAAGGGCGACATGAAATTGACGAACGAGTGCGCTGCCCACTAGCCGCGTCAGGCGCGTAAAATTTTCAAAGTTGATATTAATATTACTTGGGTATCTTGAGGGTCGACTGTATACCGCCCGCTGGGCTCAGTGTGCAAGGACAGGACTATTCGGCATCTGAACATATCGATATTGAAGATTTACGCTAATATACGACAATCATTTTGTGCCTACATTTCATCTCCGACGATCTTTGTGCGAGCGCAAACGCGAAAATACTTTCTCTCGTAATTACGAATATAGTTAGACTCAATCGCGGGCTACTCAAAACCTTCTCGCGGGCCATATATGGCCCGCAGGCCGCGGGTTGCCCACCCCTGATATAGACAGACACCTTCGATAGTTTTCAGAGCCGGAGCCGGAGCTGGAGCAGGAGCAGTGGTAATAATGCGGCTCCGGAGCTGGAGCCGGAGCTAATGTATGATAGAAGAAAGCTCCGGAGCCGGAGCTGGAGCAATGCAAATTTCCGGCTGCTCCAAAGCCCTGATGATGAGCCGTAAATAATGTGATGAATTATTTGATATGGACGAAGGACGACAATGTGATGTGAACGGAACCACGCCAACGCTCTACCTAAATTATATTCAGATTCACCGATACTTTCGTGAAATCATACTGAACACTCCGTATCCAGCACTGCGCGCGAAGCGCGACGAAAATTCTGGGCTTTACCAATTTTTTATGATAGTTCAATGTTGATACTCCTTGAAAACAGTCCTGAAATTCCTCATGCTATCTACCTGATTTGAAGATTGAACTACTTCTACTTGACAAACTGAAAATAACGAAAAGTAAGTAAGTAGATAACAAAATATTACGAAGTAGAAGTAGCGAAAATCAGATCTACTTGAGTAAGTACCAGGAGTAGAGGGAAACTACTTGAGTACTTCGAAAAAGTAGAAGTACTTCGTTACTGACCACCTCTGGTCTTGCAACAAGTCGTTGCATCGACCGCTACACTGATAATGTCCAGCAGCTTCGCGATCCCCCATAAGAGAAACAAACGAACCCCCACCCCGGCCCGGTTAACATATTTGACTAAATCACCAAATAGAGGAAATATTCTTAAATATAATATTGTTTATGCTGATTTACGAAAATATTTTGAGCTTACTTCAAATTTGGGCATATTTTAGAATTTCTTCCCGGATGCAGTTTTTACAGTGAAGTTCCGGAGACGTCCGAGAAAGTCCGGACGTATGCCAACCAGTACTGCGATGAATCGAGTCAACTTTTTCGTATGACTTGACTTGACTCGAGTCACTTTGCAAAAATGACTTGACATGACATTGACTCGGCGCTTCAGAAATGCGGATTGACTCCTGACTCGGCGCATAATTTACGAGTCAATTTCAAGTCATCAAGTAAACGGTGTCGATTACTTAAGTCACTGTATCTTGTGTATGTTTGGGTTTTTAGCGATACGCCGGTGTCACCTGTGAAAGCAACCAATCGGTCACTGATTGTACACGTTTCACTGATCTTCTATTGAGACATCGCAAATAAATTGACCGCAAACGAAATGATTACAGGACGACAGTGCTTACATTGCGCAGTGATCACCTTTACCAACCATCTCGTATGATTCAAATTGAAGGAAAACGAGTGACTTGCCTTGACTCGAGTCACCATAAAAATCGATCGACTTGAATTGACTCGAGTCAAAATGTGCAGTGTCTCGAGACGACTCGATCGTGACTCGAAGGCAGTGACTTGATCCAACACTGATGGCAACCCTACCAGGCTCGGAATAATCCTGCGCTTGCCATCTGAAGTCACCACCTCCCTGAGCTCTACCAGTGAACCTGAGGACGTGGACTGGGAGACGATCAAAATGATAAGCAATATACGCCATTGCCAGAAAATTCCATCCTTAGTATGAAATTTTTTCACTCCTCGCGCGACGACACACACACATAGACAATGACATGTACCCTATGACAAAAAATATGCCAATCTATTAGTGATAAAAGAGCCTGTGGTGAAGGTATGGTGGGTGAAAGCACGTACTCCGCACGTTTGGTTTATTATCATATGGGGACCCAAGACTAACGTTTTGGGGTCGACTGACGAAGTGAGCTGAAATCAAAGGCTCAAATAACCGTATGCGACTCGGGAGAAGCAGCTTGGCCTCCACTGCAATATGATGAGTAATGATACCATAGGCTATGATAGGGTTAACATCTTTGGGGAATCTGAAAAGTGGAGTGAAAATGGGTAACTGACGCTAAACAGCAGAGACGGACGTCCAAGCGGGAAATTCGTCGTTCGATCGAAAGTGACGACCTTTTTTTAGTCAACTCACCAAATTTTACAGAAAAAATATCGAAATCGGCTGTTTTCAGTCTTGATCAATTAAATTTTCGGTAAAAGCGTCCTGCTGTGGCTATTTCAAAATATGGTAACCTTAACGTATGATAACCCTAATACATGAAGTGCCGTGTCCTATTTTTTTCTATTTAGTCGGAATTTTAAGAGAAAACTAATCCATTGACTTGAATTCAACTATACAGATTGAGATAGAGACAACGTCCATTTTCGTTGCAATTCATTTTTGGCGATAAAATGCAAATGCAAATCCAAATCCAAATCAAATTTTTAATCGATTTCCAGTTAGTGGAGTCATGGCCTTCGTATCAATGTTCCAAATTGCAAATATAATTCTTAATCGTAGTAATAAATTTTAAGTAGAGTTTCTATCATCAGATTTTTTTTGTTTAAAGTCTCATCGGGTTAAACCAACGTGCTGTAGGCGGAGGTTGAGCGCACATTCCGATTTCGACGACTGAGCCAAAAATATTCCTTCCGGAAAAATGAGATGCGTGTCTAGCATTTGCTTGAATAGTGCTCCCTTCGTAACTTTTCTCGCCGTCGCTTGACGTTATGTCCTCAAATTGAACTGAACTTGTAACATCGTGTGTGAGGTCAGGATTTCGTGGTAGTTTCGTTTTGCTAACGCTCGTAGCATGTCTCAGCAGCAGGGATCGCAGGGCATGCCTCTGCCAGGCGGTCAGTTTTCTGCAGGTCGATCGTCAGACAGCGTTGCGAGATCTTATGGATTTCCGAACCCGGGAGCGCAAATTTTTATCAACGATGCGTTCGCACAACAGCAGAGTGGCTTGCTCAATTCGAGGGAATACTCAGGGGGGCAGTTACCCCCCTCTTTGATGCATCAAGGTCACCGTCATTCATCAGGTCATCATGGAATTGTTTCTGGCTCGTCATGTGAATTGCCTTCGGAATCAGTTGTGACCACAGCCCATCAAAAATATCCTTATTTTGGTGGAAATAATCAAACTCCAGATAGTACATCTGATTCGGGCACAGTACAGCAGCAAAGGCGCCAAGATTCATTGATGCCGGGAAACATCACAATCAAGCAAGAAGTTGGTGTGCCTTCACAAATGTTCCCATCGTCGAACGGAATTGGAAATAAACCTTTACAATTTAATCAGTTGACTTCAACTGGTGTTCAACCACCTGGCAGCATTGGAGATCAAGGGATGTTTTCTGGGCTCTCTAATGTACCGATGGCAAAACACATTTGTGCTGTATGTGGCGATCGCGCCTCTGGAAAGCATTATGGAGTGTACAGTTGTGAAGGATGTAAAGGATTTTTCAAGCGGACTGTTAGAAAAGATCTCTCGTATACATGCAGAGACAATGAAGATTGTGTAATTGATAAGAGACAAAGAAACAGATGTCAACATTGTAGATACCAGAAATGCCTGATGATGGGAATGAAGCGGGAAGCCGTACAGGAGGAACGCCAGAAAAACCGGGAGAAGGATGAATGCGAGGTACCAAATCCTAATGACGATATGCCAGTTGACAAGATCTTGGAAGCTGAAATCGTATCCGAGCCAAAAGTTTCTCAAATAATTCCCTTTGACCAATTCCGAGAGCAAGCTGACCCTGTTTCCAATATATGCAAAACTGCTGACAACCAATTGGTTACTCTTGTCGAATGGGCTAAAAGGATCCCTCACTTCTCGTTGCTTCAACTTGACGATCAGGTTCTTCTTCTTCGTGCTGGGTGGAACGAATTATTAATCGCTTCCTTCAGTCATCGGTCCATCAATATAAAGGAAGGCATTCTCTTAGCTAGCGGTGTTCATGTGGAGAGAAATAGCGCTCACAAGGCTGGCGTGGGGCCAATTTTTGATCGGGTTCTTACAGAGCTGGTTTCTAAGATGAGAGATATGATGATGGACAAAACGGAGTTGGGATGTTTGAGAGCAATTGTTCTTTACAATCCTGATGTGAAGAATCTATCGGATTCCGCCCATATTGAGTCACTCCGGGAAAAAGTGTATGCTTCACTTGAAGCTTACTGTCGCTCCAAGTATCCTGATCAACCTGGAAGATTTGCGAAGCTATTGCTTCGTCTGCCTGCTCTGCGCTCAATTGGCTTAAAGTGTCTGGAGCACCTTTTTTTCTTCAAACTTATCGGAGACACCCCAATTGACAAATTTCTAATGGACATGCTTGAAAATGCTGTACCGGACAACAACATGACTAGTTCTACTTTCTTATCTCCCGATAACTCTCGGGATATGCCGTCGCCTACTTCTATTAACTCTGCGAAAACTTGAGTTGCCTCGCTGTATTGTGTGATGAATGAATTTATATGAATGTTTGGCATGCCCATTGCCCATCCTTGATAATTGCTTGCAAACAGATAATTTATATCGCTTTGAAGTGACATAAATGCCTGGAGTAGTAGCCTAACGTGTACATTGTACAATGACAAACATGATTACTTCAAGATGTTCTTTGTGCAGGATTTAGCAATCTCTGGCTGGTTAAATCTATGAAACAAGTAACTTTGATATTGTCTCTGACAATGATCAAAGATATATTGATCTATTAATATCTTAGGCATAACCACTACATTTAATCTCCACCACATTGTCGCATATTTTGAAATGGCGCCTCCCCAAGTCAAGTGACAATTATGAAAAGCTATGAAAGCTCTTTTACAGTTTTGAATTTCATTTATTCTTGTGTATTTTATCACTTAGTATATCGATCACCTCCTGGTACAGCAGTTGATGCTCGGCTAGCTATTTGTGAAACAAATCTGCGGCTGAGTTTGGGTGATGTGATGTGTAACATTGTATTGAATATTTTCATGCATATGATTAATGTTTGGCAGTGTTTCTTATAGAAATTTGTAAATTTGATAATCCAATTTGGCCATCAGTAATAATACTGCTGTGTCAAATTTATACAGGCATGCTGTACTCTACGTTTGCACGAATTATAATGGTAAACAACTTCTTATGAAATCCGTTTGATGCTGAATATCATGCTAGTTCGCTTCTTACTGTACATGGTTTGGTTTAACCATTGCAAATTTATTTGTTTCGAACTAATGTCATTTCTATTTCTATTGTATCTCGGCTTGTGTTAATTATGGGCCATTTAGTTGGTATTAGCATTAACAGGAGAAACCACAATAGGTAATGCGCTTTTGGAATGCGACTTAGGAGCAGGTTTATCGCTGCTGCAGTGACGATAGTCTTCACATTTTACCTCCTCCGCTCTCTGCCAGAGCCTGGAACTTCAGCAAGTAAGGAAAACATCAAAATACATGTGGAATATGATAGCGAAAACATCAGGCAAGGTCCAGGTGTTATTCGAAGCAAAAAGGAACAATTTATTAATAATGAGTTGAAAAGACTTCGTACGCATGCTCTGTCATTAGTGGATCCCGATAGCCCATGGCCATGGGAGATAGCCGCCAAATGGGTCAGTGCTGATCAAATTTACCCAGAACAGCATCCGGAATTGTGTACGATTCTCGCCGCTATAGTTCATGCTAAAATCATCAAAGCCGATGTCTTTCCAAAAGGCACTCAACTCAAAATCCTTCTGATTTTAGAAGGAAACCAAAAAGTAGTTTTTAAACAGAAGAGGTATGAGAGAGATTTTGTCATAGAGGGTAAACCTTATGGTGGATTTGATCGTCATAATGGGGAAATAGCTGCTTTCCATTTGGACAGAGTTTTCAACTACCGCAGGTCGCCGCTAACAGTGGGACGGGTTGTCAATTTGAGAACAGAGGTATTACCCGTTGCAACAGAGAAACTGAAGAAAACCTTCTCAGAAAGCAACGGAAACTTGTGCTACTACGGATATTGCTATTATTGCAAGGAAGAAGAAAAGGCATGTGCCAAAGGGGACGAAATGGAAGGGTCCTTAACCCTGTGGTTGCCCGAAAAATTCTCTCATTTTGAGAAACTAAGGCATCCATACCAAAGGACTTACATCGATGGTCGTCTCTCTAAATGGGAGACAGATAACAATTACTGTGATAATATAGTAAAAAAGAAAACTCCTTATAACCGTGGCAGGAGGTTGTTGGATATCACTGATGCCAGCGTATTTGATTATTTAATCGGTAACGCCGACCGACACCATTATGAAATATTCAAAGACAAGGGAGACAATGCTATGTTGATTATGATGGATAATGCAAAAAGCTTTGGTAATCCATATTGGCACGAACCAAGCATATTAGCTCCAATAAAACAGTGCTGCATATTGAGAAACTCCACTTGGAGTAGGCTCAACTTATTCAAAAATGGCGCACTTAGGCAGTTATTAGAATTTGCCATGGAGGTAGACCCTTTATCTCCTGTGCTTCATGAATCACACTTGGTTGCAATGACTCAGAGACTAACTCATATTTTAGATACTGTGCAAAATTGCATTGACGAAAGAGGCTTCAACAATGTAATAATCAATGAATGGATGGGACTGCCAAGGGGAAGTTAATGTGACGCCGTGGTGTCATATTGCGTTGCAACCTGTTTACTTGAATTATTTTTCAAAAGCTTCTCTTGCGTGTATTGCTCATTAGTGATTGATTATGAATCTATAAATTGCACTGTAATTTTCGTAGCATCAACTATATGTAGGCTAGTTTTATAATGTACTATATGATGTCGCTTTTGTTCATCCTGTTATTCGTGTCTCACACCAACCTGGCAGGCCAGTTACAAAAGTCTAAAATGGGGTGGTACTACACTACATTGTTGTGAAATATTGTGGAACAAATCATGTCCAATACACGTCCAAGCTGAATGCGTCCCGCCAGGGTGAAAATATGGTGGGAGCAAAATATCGTTACGACTTGGGTACACTGGGTAGGGTACCTCGGAAAAATACGTCACAATGTCCAAGTCAAAAACTTGAAGAATTGTATTTTTGCTAAAACATACCGATACATTACTTTCTAAATAGACGTTATGGAAGTCTGTGCTGTGCATGGCCTAGATGTTTCCCATCCTCTCCTATGGACCGATTGGTATTGAATCCGAAAATGAAAGTTCTATACACATTAGACTTATTAATGCGACTAGCATAAAAGAGTTGTAATACCGGCAAGGGCATCTTGAAATGCTTCGCTGTACGTCATTTGGGTGATGATCATGTAATGTTAGCCATTGTTTTGTGGAGCCCTATTCCAGCTAGGGTAACACATCCTACAATATCAATGTATGGTGTTATGAAAGCGTCGTTACCGAGCAATGTATATTGTATACTGGCTTGGCTGCCAAATTGTGATATAGCCCAGTGCTTCCCAACTGGTGGGTTGCGATACATCAGTGACTCGCGAAGCTATTTCTGGTGGGTCGCGAAGAATTTCAAAATGTTGGTTTTTTATTAAATTACCAAACACCTAATCAGACAGGCATGTAACTTTTATCCTCCTCTGAATTAATGCCACGCTTCAGCACTTGCGGTAATAAATGAACCAGATTTTCGTGACAGTCATTTTGATAGTGCGAAATTGGACAGTGTGTTTATGTATGCCTTGAAATTGCGAACGTTGATTGGAAAATCCTATCCAACCGGATTGTAATCAGATCATAATATTTGGTACCCTTTTATGTTCGACGTAAACGGCGAATTACTACCTGAACACCCGCTGTCTCGTTTGTAATCTACTAGTTCTAGTTCATCCTTGTCAGCTTGTTACTCTCGTGTTCACAAATTGTCACGCAATTTCACTTGTGGGCGTCTAATTGAACTCGTCACTCGCGAGTCATTGTACGTCGAATTACGTTCTCATACGTTTGGTCATATCATATGCAAATGGGTCGCGAACTGAAAAAAAGGTTAGCAAGCACTGATATACACAGTTTCTGCATCTGCACTGAACTATTTTCCTACCCGACGTAATTGGTGTAGCGATGCTGTTCTTACGTGTAAAGTATCAGGAGCCAACATTTAACCAACACTTGACGCCGATAAACACTAGCTGTGTAGCCTGTCATAGGCCTTTTCTGGTATCACTTTACAAAGGTTTCAGATTTTGTGATGGTGATGTCACTGTGCCACAATTTAGGATAACTTGCATAGGATGGAAGAAGATTTACGCTAGGGCCGAGAAAAGGTGAATTTTGGTTCCAATCAAGAAGTAAAATGATGCCCGTGCGCAATCCACCGGATGAGATCGAAGCATCTATAGATCAGGAAATCGTTCCAAGATAGTGGCTTGGTGGTGTATGAGTAATGACTGTCCGTCGCGGACATCAGTTACGGCTAGCGAAAAGAGATGTTGGCGCGGCGGTTCTTAACCGGCGTTCCATCACAGGACACTGGTGGTCCCGTGAATCAGTATCATGGATTCCGCGGAGGTCAAGACAGACACTGAGCTCATACAAATGATTTGTGTTCATACGCCCGTATTGGTCATCACTGTTTTGATCGTAGGGCCTGGTCAGCCGCGGCGTACGCAGGAAATATTGTGGTGGTTTGAAATCTAAACCGGGACCTGGTGAAATACCGAATCAATGTGCAATATTTAAAAGCTCATTCGAGATTAAGCAATAGGTATCATCCCGTTGCACTCCGGCGGAACAATATGATGACAATTTCCAAAGTGAAGCCTCGCATTTATGATCTGGTATCGCGAAAGGGTACGGTACAGCAGAAGTACCCTGATAGATATTCATTATCATGTTTTCGTTGTGTGTGAAAATGACATTTAATGGTTTAGTTCTTTTAGCATTGTGTTGATGCACAGTTCAAATTGTGCACCTGTAACCTATAGTTAGCCTGTTTGTGTAGATTTTTGTTTTCATGACCCAACATTTGGGGTTCCGCGAAGGCCTGCTGATTAGCGTAAGTGTTCCGGGTTGCTATGTTAAGAACAACTGTATTAGCGTGTTTGCAGCCCGAACAAGATAGTACGGGGTAAAGTAACGATAATGTGGTTCTGAGCAGAACGTGTTAAAGCCAAGGTTCTTAATAAGTCGCTTCGATGGCAGGAGTGTGGAGACAGGAAAGCTGTGGTTGGCCGTTCGGCATCTCACTTATCTGTTCATTACATCGCATTGTACATTATGTCATGTGTGTGTCTTGCAGTGTTGGGATGACTCGAGTCATGACTTGACCCGAGTCACCTTTTTCGTATGACTTGACTTGACTCGAATCACTTTGCCAAAATGACTTGACTTGACTTAACTCGACGTATCAAAAATGTGGATTGACCCGTGACTCGGAGCAAAATTCACGAGTCAATTTCAAGTTATCGGTGTCGATAAAAATCACCGTATCTTGCATATCTTCGGATTGTTCGCGAAGCGCTGCTGGAACCCGTGCAGCAACCAATCATTTATTGATAGTGCGTTTTACTGAGCCTTCATTGTTCTCTCACAAATAAATTGACCACAAACGAAGTGATCGAAGCTTACAGCTTACGTTGTCGTAAACTATAGTAGTAAAGTCATTTAATAACAAAACATCCATTTCTGTTCTCTGTTGATACATTAACCAAACCTCTTGTCTTATTGAAATTTTACAGGGATATCCCTGGAAATTTTAATAGATATAGTTTATATACTCAATTATTGGCGCAGAATCGAATTGTATCATATCAATATGTGTAAAAGGGTAATGTATTGCATCTTATCAATTCGTTTCTCTATTCTCTATTTCAGCTGGCAGTTCTACGTATATGTGGGCGATACGGCGCCTTATTGCGTGTATATTTAAGTCTGTATTCGTTCATCGCTTCAGAATCAATGACCACTCAATCTGTAATTCATAAAAATGCAATGACGTATAATCATGCTTCATACTTCGAAAACGCAACTTGACTTGAATTGTGACTTGACTTGTGACTTGACTCGACTTGACTCTAGTCACCTCCGAAAATCGAGTGACTTGACTTGACTCGAGTCACCTTCGAAAATCGATTGACTTGACTTGACTCGAGTCAAAATGTGCAATGACTCGAAATGACTCGTGACTCGAAGGTAGTGACTTGATCCCGACACTGGTGTCTTGCGCAAGATATGAAAATATAATCTGTCCATTGATTGAGAGGAATAAAGTTTATGAACTAAGGAGTTTAATTTACGCTGTAAGTTTCAATTTCGACAATGATCCTAATAATTTTTGCGATTTTAAATGTCATTAGTGTCGTACTATCGATACGCCGATGCAAGATTGTTACTGATACGGGACGTTGTGCCGATCAGATGTTTCGGAATTATGATTGCCGTAGTTGGTGAATGCGTGTAGGTAGGTGTGAGCCGATGATGCTTTTATGGTCTGTCTGTCCAGCATCTGTGCAGAGTGCATAGAAATACTCAAAGTTATGGAGAAATATGGTATTTGCTTATAAGGTCAAGTCATATATGGTATGTATAATATGCCTTTTGAATTTAAGAAACAATGACTTTAATCGAAGTGGCTTAGAACGCCGAAGCAGCCCCTTCGAGCATACTCGATCTGGAAGCATTTTGTAAAACGCCACTCTAAAGCAGCGCATTATATGGCCAAACATCTGCGACCCGAAGAGAAAGATTGTTTGCCCCGTTAAGAAGTGTCGTGTTTGAATGGCGTACCGGCCGCGTCATTGGTTTTTGATTTAGCATATGATATGGTCAAGATATATAAAGAATTAGACACCAAAATCGCAAAAATATCTATTTCCTACGTGCTACCAAACCGATATTTTTTCATCGTGCTGCGCCGGATTTGCTTCAATCTCATAATCATTGCTCTGTGTATTGTCCAGATTTATAATTTGGAGAGGTATAGGCTATCTCAACAGTGATAACCTTACATGTCATCAAACTATGCGTGGGGATTGCAAACCTTCTGGTCGCTATTTTTAATATATTTTGATATGTAAGGGTGGCACGAAATTTTTCTCTATCATCAAGGGGCGTGTCCGAAAAGTTTCTGAGAACCACTGCTACAACTCATCTAAGATCCAGGTCTCATGCGTCCTTCACACTAGATAGGGGTTTCGAACTAGGTATTGTATATTGCTATCCTTGCAGCACACTACTATCTGGGAATGTGTTCTATACCGTTTTTGAGAGTGCTGAGAGCCAATTGTACAGTAGACAATGACATGCTTTGGAGCTTTCTGGCCAAAATGATTAACTAAATATCCTTGCATTCGAGAACTACAGAATGTAATTGTCAGTAATTTCTTTTCGTACCATAAATATTGAGTCTGTTTATTGTTCTGACCCACAACCTCAATACCTACATTTATATAGGTTGCAATATTTTGAGAATATTGTACACTATACAAATAGACTATACAATATGCATGTTAAATGTTAAGAATTGGGCGCGGTCTTCCAGCTGTATTACCGAACTAAATTTAATGTGAGCATGAGCTTGAGCAAACAACAGCGTAACCCCTAAAATATTGGGGGCACCAGACCGTGAAAATGTGAAAGGTTGCGCTATGAGAAAAAAGGATTAAGGACCACTGGTCTGGTATAAGACGATGAAGCTATCATGGAACCGCGAGGTTATCGAGTCAGCACCATCATTTTCCCTCCTCACGCTTTCAATGAGTGCGCCAAGCTATTTATGGCTATATTACTGGATCATTACGTTGCAAGCTATGGTTCGCGAAGGTGCTGATAGACCTTTTTTAGAGGTCAGCGAGCCATGGAACACTTTCAAATCGAAAGTTGAGCCGCGACCACAAAAAAGGTTGGAAATCACTGATCTATATATAAATTCTAACATGAGATCAATTCGCGTATCGTTGTAGTTTAATTACTAACAACAGCTGAAATGTGGGTTTCACCGATGTATTTCAATTTGGGAATGATGAAACGTACACAAATCGAATAAATGGTCCGTATAAAGTTGCTTTATCGTAACCTTATAGCCTCGATAGGATTAGAACAGTGGTTCTCAACCGCCGGTGCCGGTCCGCGAGGAATATTTCAATTTTATACATTAATTTCAAGATACAATGTTGAAGGCTTAGTCCTTTGATAAAATAAATAAAACATCTAATTCTAAACTGATTCAAAACTTCGTGAGGTAACATTAGGGCTAGAAACATGTTCGATTTGACTTAAAGTACACGACATGCGAGCGACAAATACAGAACAGATACGAGCTAACTCATCGCTATGCAGCGCACTTTGATCATTGGTTTTCGATTCATTTATTTGATGCAGGACCGTACCTGGGGCACCCCAAACCGCCCAATTGGAGAGGGGCCGAGCTTGAAAAGGGCCCAAAATTATTTCGCAAATGAATATAAATCATAGCGTTTTATTTGAAACTTTTCCCAACATTTTTCAATTTCTTTTCGGCTTTGCACGATTTAGTGTCCCTAAATGGCTTGCTTATTGGGTGCCCTTCTCCGAGAAATACGCATGATTTATAGGCATTTCAGCGCCAGTCATTGCCGCACCACGACGTATCCACACATAATGAAGTTTAGGTTAAACCCACGGCCTTTGGCGCGAAAGACTGTAAACGACTCTCAGCGGTAGCACGTTTATCTGGACAAGGCAATTTTACCTCGACTTGGCAGACTCACTACCATAAAATCTCATGGATGACATCATGAATATTATTAAATACGATCAAAACCCTCCAAATGTCACTCTCTAGCATCATATAATTGCCAAAAATGGTTGCATACTTTACATTTTGGCTTTATGTCAATTTTGACAGTTCACCGGTCCCCCGCCAGACATTTTTTGAAATTTTACCGGTCCGCGAGGCGAAAAAGGTTGAGAACCACTGGATTAGAAGACGAGTCCTTAGTTACGGAATAAATACGAACTGAAGCGAGCTGGTTCTTAGAGAGTAGTGAAAGCAGTTGCTGATGTTACAGTGGTGCAACAATTGTATCTGTCTCTCAGTCGCAGTTCTAGACACAGTGTATGGGCGTATAATTCTAAATAAGGCACGAGTGCTTCAGCAAAGCTAGGATAATGAATCAGTATGAAAAGCTCTCAATGACTTTTTATGCAGTTTTGACGGCGACCTTATATGTTCTTACCACCAAAAAATTATTCACGATGTGGATAATGCAAAATACCGTAGCGCCACAGCCACCTGTTACAGTAGTCAAACCCATTATAGCAAAAATGTGTCTTAGACCAGCCATGCTCGCTGAGTGAGTCACGAACGATCATTTGTTGACGAAATTTCGAGTATTTTAGCTCTCGCAGAGGTTGAAGTTCACGATGGACGCATAGTGGAGTTCTCCGTAACATACGCTATCCTTAATGGCCAGAAAACGGCTTTGCCCATAAATCGTCTCGAGAACACATAATCACATTATAGGGCAGGCCCTAACAGGTGTGTGGAACTGAAAAGTTATCATGGTAGTTACTGTTTTAATGTTCTATCATGTTCGCGGTTTAACCGGAATTATGTAGCATACGAATTGTATTATTACACCACTTGGTCTCAACTTGTGGAATGCAAGCGCGAAATGACAAATGCGAGAAATAAATGATTGTCACATGCAAAAGAAAATCAGAGTATAACAGCTATGCGAGTTATCGATTAATGCACCGACAAGAGAAACACATCGAAAAAACCGATGACAATTTTGAGGGAGTTTTCGTTCTACCCGCTCCACTTGAATACTGATATGCTGTTACACTGTCGATCGCTATGTTGCTTTGGGGTGTTGATCTTGCGTCTGTGATATAACCATTCGCTACCGAGCTATTGCGTCCGGAATGATCTGAATCGGAAGTCAGGTACGGGGAATGCCGTTTTTGTAATTTCTCTTTCTTGAGCGATATTCCCAAAGGGATGATTTGTGGTTCTTCAGTTTCCAATCCTCGATTTCGCGCGTGTTTAGACGTCTCCCTCATGTTTTTCTCGACGTTCTTCACCGGGGTTTCAGAATATGGCACGATGCTGATATCGAAATCTGAAGGCGGCCGGTGTTTTCTCTGTATTCGCTGCATACCTTGGAATGTATAACAATAAACTTAATGTGATTCGATCTGATTTCGATCGACAGCATACATTTTCGGGGTTTGGAAGGCCGGCCTAATTTTAGCATGTGTGAAGTGACACTCAGTTGTAATCTAGTGATAAATTGATCGACTTTCATGCGTTCCTCTCATTTACATGTTCATCTCGATATACGTCTTGCCCTAAAGTTGGTTGAAAGACTGTATACAAAATCAATCTAATCTTTTTATTTTATCGCAATTTTGTACTGTGTTGAAATGATGAAATTATCAGTAGCCTATATTGAACTGAACTGAACCATTCGCATCAAATACGACGTTAAATTCGATATAGACATTGCAGATATGGTCAGTACTTCTTCTTTTTCGTACTCAGGTAGGCGTTGTAACTTACAGTACTTACTCGAATGGATATATTTTGGATAGATATAGCCTACTGTTGTACTCATGGAATTTTTGGATATAGGTTTGTATAGGCTTACCATATTTTGGAAATCTAAAAAGAGGACACTTTTTCAGAAAGTTCAGACATGCAAAACCGGAGAAAAAACCGGTAAATTTTTCCCACTTCGTGATCGGTTGACTCAAAAAAAAAAAAGGTCATCACTTCCGCTCAGAGCTCAAAATACCGTTTTTCTCTCAACATTGCCAGGTGGATGACTAAAAAAAAAGGTCCTTTTCGCTCAGAGCTAAAATCACCGTTTTTCACTCCGAAATACCCGCCGGAGCTTAACTTCTGAGCTAATTTTGCGGCATATCACTCGTAATTTCCTCTAAATTTGACCTAAATTTTCAAAAAAGAGGACAAAATCTCAAAAAAGAGTACAAAAGGGCGTCCTCCGAGGACACTTTCAAAAAAGTCAAAAAAGAGGACAAATCCTCTTAAAAGAGGACGTATGGTAAGCCTAGGTTTGTATCACTTTTACCAATGAAATTGTTATAAGAACAGGCGAAATAGTCCCTGTGTCGCGGTGACTGGATATTGTTTCGAAAAGTACAACTGTTTCTAGCGTCATTAGTCATTTTGTGTTGATCACGACGACGGTTACTACAGATATCCCTATGCCTTCAATTTCAAAAGTAGCCCACATCCGACTGACTACTAAAAGGTATGCGACCAAAACTACTTAGTTGAGTTCTTTTCAGACCTCTCAGTTTTAGACTTTCTGCTTGAAGTAGTTTTAGCATATCCTGGAAATCGCGACTTTTACTTGTAATCGATTAAAATATACGGCATTTCTTCTACTTCCGTGAGAGTAGCAATAAATACTCACTATTTCGAGCACCTCGACTACGAAAAACGAACCTCATTTTCAAAATTCTTTGCTATGACTTCATAAAATGAGATCATGTGAATTATCACCCGTATTCAGAAAATATTACGGCGTGGTATTACGATCAGACCATCGCGTTTTGCTGCATGCAATGGATATTAATGGGTCATTATTATTACGGGCTTTGCACATCACGGACAATCAATATAGTTAATATTAGGGTTGCATATAAAACAAACGGTGTTTTAAAACACTTTGTTCAAAACATGTTTTAAACAGTGGTGCAAAAAAATTGTGATAAGCTCTAAAATTATGCCATAATTGTGTAAATACTTCCCAAAAACATGTTGTATGAGCCTACGGACACTTACCACCCGCTTTAGCCAACGTATAGCGATATGGGATCGTTGGAACCCTCAAAATAGTCGGTTCAACAGTTATAGTACAGATATTTCGTCAAAGGAGCTATATTTACTCTATATTTTCCATTGTCAATGTCAAATCATTATGGCGTCACAATTGAATATTCCTGACGTCATGGCTTGATAAAAAAATAAAACATGTGTTGAATAAAGGGGCTTGCTTACATGTTTGTTTTACATTGATTTTTGTTTTAAATGCAACCCTAGTTAATATCATATCCATATGATAAGGGTTAAACAAACTTGCCACTGGTAATGACAAATTAGGTGACAACTGAGGCAACGATATAGATTAACTATAAGGACATGAACATTGGACATGTGAAGTTGTCTACAGTGGTTGGTATTTACGGGTTATTTCTTCACTCATACGTGACACGTTAATCCAAAATTCCTATAGAGTTGTAACTCATGTCCTGTTCCGTATACATTACAGAGGTGGATGACCAGTGACCAAGACCCTTACTACCCATTCCAGTCGTTTCAGTGTATGACAATCATTTGATGTTTTGAACTATTACTAAAAATAGTATATTCAAAGCACATACTTTCGGTGGTGGTCTACAAACATACAGAGGTAGAACTATGGTAGCCCACAGCATTCTCACCCTTCGATTCTGTTTGAACAAATATTGATACCACATTAGGTCGCCATATGTTTCGAAGGCGGGTATAGAACCATAGAGAGTTTTGGCAATCCCATTAGGAAAATTTGTTTCAACTGATTGAACATACCTTCACGTAAATATGCCATCGCTACAGCCGAATTCTTTAAACTGAGAAAGAGCAGATTGACTTCGATCTGATGTCTAAACCTTGACTTTCATATTTTCAAACTTCAAAACCCTGAGTTGCTATTTAGCTTTGTTGACGTACTCATTTGATCTCAAGAGCCACAGAACACTGTCTGTCATCACGCTGTGTCATACGATTCCAGGAAGGCGCACTGTTTCCAATCACGAACCTGATACCCAGACGAAATCTGATATGCTAACGAATCTGGGTGCCGTTGTGGTGAAGTTCCGTTGGAGCGCGATTTCGTACTTTTGCGGTCACAAAATGCCCCGCAACAAAGCTTGATTTCCGAAAAGTACCCGGAACTACTAGATAACTAGAACAACATAGTTGTATCCTTAAAATTTAGATTCCAATTTAATTCGAAAATTAAGTACAGTCCACATTTCACCAATACACAATAGTGAGATAATGAGAGCTGTTGAAGCGAGTTGCAGCATGTTTCTGTTGGGTTGCAGTTTCCAAGTGAACTATAGGGCTACTCCGCCATTCTATTGTTATGCGTTACCCACATATAATTCAGTGTTGGGATGACTCGAGTCATGACTTGACTCGAGTCAGACTCGAGTCAACTTTTTCGCATGACTTGACTTGACTCGAGTCACTTTGCAAAAATGACTTGACTTGACTTGACTCGTTTCTTCAGAAATGAGGATTGACTCGTGACTCGGAGCAAAATTTACGAGTCAATTTCAAGTCATCTAGTAAACGGTGTCAATTAAATCGCTGCATCTCTTTGATGTTCGGATTGTTCGCGATACGCCGGTGTGACTTGTGAGAGCAAGCAGTCATTCACAGATTGTACTTTTCACTGTTCCTCGATTGTTACATCACAAATATATTGACCGAAAACGAAATGATCACAGCTTACGTTTATGTACTAGCTGTAGAAAAATCTAATAACTACGTATCTCTGTTTGTTAGATGGCTCAGTGCTTACATCGCGTAGTGCCCAGCTTAGCCAACCCCCTAGTATGATTTGAATCGAACGAATATAGTTTATGCGTTTATAATCTCACGGATGTGTTGATGGGTAGTGTATTGTACCATATCAATTTGTTTCAACTTCTCGGCGCTTCGTATTAGATCCTCCATTTTAGCAGCTCTAAGAGTTCGTGAGTGATACAACGCCTTTTTGCACGTATATTTAACTTGATACTCGTTATTTGATTTAAGCGATATCACCAACCAATCGGTCATTCACAGAGCTAGCAAAATGTAATGACTTTGAATCATCACTCATACTTCGAAAATTCAATTTAACTTGAATTGTGACTTGACTCGTGACTTGACTTGACTTGACTCGACTTGACTCGAGTCACCTCCAAGAAACGAGTGACTTGACTTGACTCGAGTCACCTTCTAAAATCGATTGACTTGACTTGACTCGAGTCAAAATGTACAATGACTCGAGATGACTCGTGACTCGAAGGTAGTGACTTGATCCCAACACTGATATAATTACACGGACTCACAATTATATCGATGTAAAGCAGTGGTTCTTGAACTGTTTAGGTCGTGACTCAAATCTGAGCATCTCGCGGACCAAGTCCCACACATCAAAAAAACTATTTGTAATACCTATTAGCAGTGGTGGCCCTACGAACGGGGGGCCCTGGGCGAGACTTACCGGGGGGCCTATAAGTATCTATCCGTAACTTCTGGGGGGCTCCGCCTCCAAGACCCCCCTTGCGCGTCGGTTATTATTGTTATGTTCGTGCATTTACGTTCGGTGTCGTAGAACTCTTTCTTTCTCTAGGATTAGTAATTTCAGCCAATCATTATTTCCTCGTGTGTCATGCTTGTATTTATACCCTGTGTTCTGTTGTCTCGTGGTCTTTTCATTTAACTGAACTCTGGATCGTGTCGCTGCCTTAAAGTCATACTGCTGTTAATATATACTGATTTCATATTGCAACCTCGTCGTATTGAGTTATTGTTCAAACAAGATCAAGAACATAACAATTGGTGTCAGAAGTCGGATTCAAAGTTATTTCTGCGACGTATATACATCATGGAAGCAAGTATATTGAAGCTTCTAGAGAAGCAGCAGGAAATGATGGCGGAGCAACGCGCTCAGCACAAAGAAGAGATGGCACAGCACAAAGAAGACATGAAGCAACAAAATGCTCAGCACAAAGAAGAAATGGCGCAATTAACGCAGAGATTGAATCCCGGTGCATCAACATCTGAAGCTACCGCTCCCAAGTTTGATTCATTTGTAAAATCAAAGGAGAAGTGGGACCAATATCTGCAACGATTCAACCATCACCTTGCAATTTACGGCATTTCCAACATGGAGAAGAAAAGAGCGTGTCTACTCTCATGGGTTGGACCTGAAACGTACTCGCTCCTACGTAATTTGTTTGGTGCTGCTGATGTCAGTGCGCAATCCTTCGACGCGTTGACTGAGAAATTGTCTACACACTTCAAGGACTCAATTCATGTGCAAGCAGCCAGGTACGAATTTTACAACTGTAAAATGCAACCGGGACAGTCGTACGCCGATTGGATCGCTACTCTACGCGGAATCTCCAAAGATTGCAACTTCATATGCTCAAGAGATGGCTGTGATCAGAGCTACGTTGATGAGCTAATGCGCGATCTCGTCATTAAAGAAACGCCGCACGCGGATGTGAGACGGCATTGTCTAACACAAACCAATCCATCCCTCGACGACGTTCTCAAAGTAGCCGCAACATACGTGAGAACGCTGGAAACTGATAGGGTTATCCAAGGCGAGAGTAGCGGTAAAGACCCTTCCGTCGTCAACAAAATGACGGGAAGTTATCAGAAGGGGAGAAAACCTTCCAAATCCATCCAGGGCAACTTCCCGGAAAGACTGAAATCCTGCAGCCGCTGTTTCATCGATCACCAGAGAAAAGACTGTCCATATCGACATTCAGTATGTCAGAAATGTGGTCGTAAAGGTCATATCAAACCTGTGTGCATGTCTACCAAACCTAGTATCACGCAACAGGTTACATCCGTCAATTTCTGCTCAGTGCCGCTCCTCTCCTTCGACATCGATCAACTATATCGACGCGTAGGAAACCAGCTCTGGATCAACTCCAGCATCAACGGCATTCCGTTGCCGACACAGTGGGACACTGGTGCACCCTCCGCCATGGTGGGATTGACTGGGTACAAAACTTTGGGCTCTCCGAAACTCTCAGCATACCATTGCTCTTTCGTAGCGTATGGCGACAAGCCACTGAAAGTGAAAGGTATTTGCACTGTAAGCGTGCAGGTGGGTTCTGAAGTTCGAGTTGGCTTAAAATTGGTAGTTCTCGACGAACACCGTGGGCAAAACATTTTTGGTCTCGATTGGAGCGATGCTTTCTCCATGACCGCTAAGGGAACGTCTGCTTTGGATGCAATTTCCTCGCAGATGGCCAAATCGCAATCATGTAATACTATTGCCATTTCTGATTCGAACGACAAATTGGTATCTTTTCAGTCCAAATTTCCCTCCGTTTTCTCTAATGTATTAGGACGATGCACCAAGACAAAGGTGACAATTCACTTGAAACCTAATGCCAAGCCCGTATTCAACAAGCCACGCCCTTTGCCTTTCGCAAGGCAAATCGCTGTTCAAACCGAATTGGATAGATTAGTCAATCAAGGTATCCTCGAACCAATCAATTACAGTGATTGGGCAGCACCAATTGTTGCCGTCACCAAGTCTAATGGATCAGTACGCATTTGTGGTGACTTCAAAGCATTGAATCGACAAATTCAGATAGATCAACACCCCCTGCCCTCCTTGGATGAAATTCTTCACAAGTTACAGGGTGGTTGTATATTCACGAAAATTGATCTTGCCGATGCTTATTTTCAGCTAGAATTAGATGATGATGCGAAGAATTTGTGTGTCATCAACACGCAATTCGGTCTATTCCGTTATCGACGCATGTGTTTCGGAGTCGCATCTAGTCCCGCAAATTTTCAACGCTGTATTGATGCCATGATCACCGGCTCACCCGGTGTTGCTAGTTTTATCGATGACATAATCGTTACTGGCATTGACGAACGCCATCATTTTCGCAACTTATCGCTACTCTTTGAGCGCCTCACCGAATACGGTTTCACCGTCAACTTCGCTAAATGTGAGTTTTTCAAAAGTAGTATCGAGTATCTTGGTCACATAATCGACAAGGACGGCAAACGCCCGTCTCACAAATCCGTTGAAGCAATCAAACAGTTGCCTAAACCTCAGGATGTTCGCCAGCTACAGGCATTCCTGGGCAAAGTCAACTATTACCGCGCGTTTATTCCTAATTTCACGAATAAAGCCGCTGCCTTGTACCGTCTTCTTCAAAAAGACGCGAAATTCATTTGGAATACGGACTGTGACGCAGCTTTTCGCATTCTCAAAAACGACGTAATCGACGCTACGCAGTTAGCTCATTATGATGTGAACAAGCAGCTCATTTTGTCAACTGATGCTTCTCAATTCGGAATCGGTGCTGTCCTCTCAATCGAGCACAATGGCGAAGAGCGACCGATCGCGCACGCATCGAAAACGCTTTCCGATTCGCAAAAATCCTACTCTCAAATCGAGAAGGAAGCTCTGTCAATCATTTACGGAGTCACTAAATTTCGTCAATTCTTGTATGGTAGAAAATTTACGCTCGTAACGGACCACAAACCGCTTTTAGCTATTTTCTCGCCGGACAAGAAAATTCCCGTGATTACAGCGCAACGCTTACAGCGATGGGCACTAACGCTCATGGCTTACCAATACGATATTCGCTATAAACCGACTAATCAGCACGGAAACGCCGACGGTTTATCTCGCCTACCAAAAGGTCCAGACCCTGAGTTTGACGAACTGGAAATTCGTGAAAACGCGGAGATCGTTCACGCTATTAATATGGCATTCGATGGCTTGCCGTTAACTCGCAATGAAATTCGCGACGCGACGCTGAAGGACAAAACCATGAAACTAGTAAAATTATCTGTCACTCATGGTAATTGGAATCCAAAGACGCACATTGATGATTTTTCTTGGTTTTCGACTCGCAAACATTCGCTTTCTTCGCACGAAGACATAGTCATGCTCAATATTGATGGTTTTCAGCGCGTAGTAATTCCGCAGTCACTTCGCTCTCGAGTCTTATCATTGTTGCACGAAGGACATTGGGGTATCGCGAAAATGAAGCAGATGGCTCGACGTTACATCGCATGGCCTTCCATTAATCGCGACATTGAAAATCTCGTTAAGAGTTGCGACGCTTGCCGTAAGGTAATGAAAGCGCCTGATCGTCAGTATCGCGAATGGCCAAAAACTTCTGAAAGCTTGAACGAATTCATTTGGATTTCGCAGGTCCAATAAACAATAAAATGTTTCTTGTCATCGTCGATGCGCATTCGAAATATCCTTTCGTTAAAGTAATGAATGTCGGTTCTACCACAACCCCGTGTGTGGTCAACGCTTTAAGGGAAGTCTTCTCTATCGAAGGCTTGCCCATAACAATTGTCACAGATGGCGGGCCGCAATTCACATCGAATGAATTCGATACGTTTTGTTCTAATTTGGCAATCAGCCATATCGTGTCACCGTCTTTTCACCCTGCCTCTAACGGGGAAGCGGAGCGTTTCGTCCAGACTCTAAAAGCTGGATTGATAAAAAATTGCGACGGGGGAAAAGATCTCAACTTCGCGCTCCAAACACTTCTCGCTACGTACCGATGTGCACCGCACCCGGGCATAGACTGGAAAACGCCTGCCGAGATTTTACATGGTCGGCAGCCGCGCAATTTGTTAAGTTTGTGCTCGCCCTTCGACAAATCGAAACCCGTTACGCCTAGACAATCAGTCACTCATTTTGAGATTGGTTCCTCGGTTTACGCTCGCAGTTACCGAAGCGGACCCAAGTGGGTTGCTGGCGTGGTGACGGAAATACTGGGGCGTGTTGTGTACATCATAAAAACAGATTATGGGTATTGGAGGAGGCACAAAAACCAACTCCAACCACGCTTGATTTCCACTGGTCATGATACAGCCACACAGGAAGTTGCTCAGCCTCAACAGTCCCAAGCTGAGCAACCATTGGTCAGGAATAGGGCACAACGTCCTGCAGCTAGCCCTGCTCGATCGTCGGGCAGACGTTATCCTCTGAGAAATAGGAAACCCACCGATTTCTATAGACCGTAAATGTGGGCAACCCTCTAACTTACAAGGGAGGACTGTTATGTTCGTGCATTTACGTTCGGTGTCGTAGAACTCTTTCTTTCTCTAGGATTAGTAATTTCAGTAATTTCAGCCAATCATTATTTCCTCGTGTGTCATGCTTGTATTTATACCCTGTGTTCTGTTGTCTCGTGGTCTTTTCATTTAACTGAACTCTGGATCGTGTCGCTGCCTTAAAGTCATACTGCTGTTAATATATACTGATTTCATATTGCAACCTCGTCGTATTGAGTTATTGTTCAAACAAGATCAAGAACATAACAATTATTATCTATCTTTCACCACAACTAAGGTTTGCCCAGGTGCTGGATTCGGCCATGTCTATTTTCCATGTGTGCAAGGATAGACTACATCAAAACTAAGTAATTCTACCGCATGCAGAGACGTGATGATTATCGGGATACGGGACTTTTCTAACAAATGCAGTGATTTGATGATGGTTGACACATCTGCACGGAATCATATTCTTGCTTGGTGCACGGATTTCCATGTTTATTAGGGCTCTTCAGAAATGACTTTTTTTCTCAAATCGTACTGGCTACTTGATAAAATTGTTAGGCTGCCTAATTTAAGCCTACACACAAAATTTGGTTCAATTCCCGTCAGTAACCGCTTTGCTACAGGAGAAGAAAGTTTCTATTTATTATATAAAAATAAATAATAAAAAAATTGAAAATTTTCTGTTCACCCCATGAAAGTGTTAGGCTGTCTATAGAAACGATGCTCACAAAATTTGGTTCAATTCCAACCAGCGGAAGCGGAGTTATGGCCGTCGAAAAATTTGGATTTGAATAAAATAGTATTTACGGTGAGCACAATTTTAATAAATAAACAAAGAATCGGTCACCGTAAATACTATTTTATTCAAATCCAAATTTTTCGACGGCAATAACTCCGCTTCCACTGGTTGGAATTGAACCAAATTTGGTCAGCATCGTTTCTATAGACAGCCTAACACTTTCATGGGGTGAACAGAAAATTTTCAAAATTTCTATTTTTTATTTTAATATAATAAATAGAAACTTTCTTCTCCTGTAGCAAAGCGGTTACTGGCTGGAATTGTACCAAATTTTGTGTGTAGGCTTAAATTAGGTAACCTAACAATTTTATCAAGTAGCCAGTACGATTTGAGAAAAAAAGTCATTTTTGAAGAGCCCTAATGTTTATTCGTCATTCTCCTTGAAAAAATCGCAGAATCCAAATAGGGGGGCCCCTTCGACCAGGGGGACCCCGGGCGACCGCCCACCTCGCCCACCCCAAAAGCCACCACTGCCTAATGAGTGCCTATTAGTATGCTACGTATTTCAGGCATACATAAAGAACGCGCAGACGACAGTGATAGGCCTGCGCAACGCAGTTCTATGAAATATTTCTGTAGCACGCCATTTCAAAGTCGAGTGTACTTTTCTCCTATGCGAGTCGCATTTGCAGGTTACTGCATTTGCATTTTGTACTACTGTCTACTCAGATTGCAAGGACGGAATTGTGCCGGAGCAGACCATTTCGACGACGGACATATCAATATCCAAGGTTTTTGCCACCAACGGTGAATATTTATGGTTAAAGTCATATCGCCGCGGATCTTGTAGGCACCGCAATTTGCCGAGCCGTATGCGGGCCATAACTTTATGCCTTCATTTGTTACGGTGAGGAAGGGTTGGTTTAAAAATACCTGTGTCTCATATAGTCCCGCAACCACTTGTTTCACAACCCGACTCTAAAGCATTTCAACTTTCTCCGACGGTGTTTTCCAGAGAAATTCATTTTAGATAAATCTTATGAATTCAAACCAATTTGTGTAATACAAAGGTCGACACATTTTCATGGTCAAACCATATTAGCTTTGCTCGCAATAACGAGCAAGGCTAATACTTGTGATGTAACAAGGAGTATATAGTGGAGTTTGAAAATCCGACAATTTTGCTAACAATAACCTGACATATATCGCACTATTCCTTGTTCCTTCACGAATGGTCATGCTCAATTGCTCAGTTTATGTCATGGTGCTTATAAAGCACTGTAAAAGCACTTTGTTTACAAGTAAAAGCAATCGTTCTTCCACAATGAAATAGATTAGATATTTAAAAAAAACGATTACGATTACGTCGGATTTTTTCGAATGTAATAGATTGCGATTACGATTACAATTCTCGATTACCTCATGTCTGCTCTGTACTGACTTGTTCTTTCGAAACGTATAAAGTAACGTTATAAAATAGTATCTAAACATTTGCCGCCAGATTTATCTATGTATGCCAGACTATGTACTGACGCTGCGTAGCCATGGTGTGGGGGCGAAACGTGCCTTTGTACCTCCAAAATTGTTACTTGTTGGTTGTCACATCTTCTGTATACACTGTGGCATGGTGAATGGGTCATGAGTCATCAGTCAAGTCACAATTCAGGTCAAATTGCCTTTTCGAGGTATGAGGCGTGATAACGTCATTGTATTTTGCTAGCTGTCTGAAATACAGATTGAGTGGTCATGGATTTTGAACTGATGAAGGAATATAGAGTTAAATATACACGCAAGAAAGGCGCTGTATCGCTCACATATAAGTAGAACTAATAAACTACGTAATTGCACAGCCTCAGTTTATAGTAACCAGCCAAAATAGTGAATAGAGAAACGAATTAGTAAGATGCAATACATTACCCTTTTGCAAATTGATATGATACAATTCGAGCCTGCGCCAATGGTTGAGGACTATATAAACTATTTTCGAATTCAATTTCAATAAAACACGAGGTTTGGTTAAGTTCAGAACACTGAACAGAAATATACATTTTTCTATTGAACTACTTTACTAAAGTATAGTTTACGACAACGTATACGCTGTAAGCTTCGATTACTTCGTTTGCGATCAATATATTTGTGAGAGAACAATGGAGGCTCAGTAAAACGCACGATCATTGAATGATTGGTCGCTCTCGCAGGTTACACCACCGTTACGCGAACAATCCGAACAT
Organism: Botryllus schlosseri; assembly: GCF_051294905.1. Lineage (NCBI taxonomy): Eukaryota > Metazoa > Chordata > Ascidiacea > Stolidobranchia > Styelidae > Botryllus > Botryllus schlosseri. Next base: position 8,373,064 of record NC_137249.1, on the reverse strand, counting down.
ATGCCAGATACAGTGATTTTTATCGACACTGATTACTTGATGACTTGAAATTGACTCGTGGGTTTTGCTCCGAGTCACGAGTCAATCCACATTTCTGATACGCCGAGTCAAGTCAAGTCATACGAAAAAGTGACTCGAGTCTGACTCGATTCAAGTCATGCCTCGAGTGCTCCCAACACTGAGCCATGGTGGAGTCGTATGGCTGAAAAATGCTGGGTAATGTTTGATGATGTTTCTTCACTTTGGCTCAACTCAGTGGTGGCCTTACCATTGGGGGCCCTGAGCAAGAATTCCGGAGGGGGGGTTATAAGTATGTAATCGCAGCTTATGCGGGGCTCCGCCCCCCCATACCCTCCTTTCGCATACCAACTTAATATTAGTGCGCCATATGGAACGGTATTCCGCGATGCGTATGAGTATATGACACTATAACACGGCTTTGAATCATGCCTAAATAGAATAGCGATTCAACTGCTACAGGCTAAATAGACCACACTAATCTGGAAAGCTATCGGCTGACATTAGTAGTAAGCCAGCACACCACGTCAAGGTTTGAGCAAGGCACTGAATTAGGTCATATCTACTATTGCATGTTAACAAGGATAGACTATACTAATAGGCCTATACCTATGTATACCGCATGAAAAAACTGGATGATTAACGGGATATGTGAATTTTCTAACATGCTGAGAATTGATGATTGACCCATCTGAACGGAATCATCTTCTTGATTGGTACATGGATTTTCACGTCTATTCGCTATGTATAACCCTTGATAAAAAGCGCTAAAACCAAAAAGGGAGGGCCCTTCGACCTCCGCCCACCTCGCCCACCCCAAAAGCCACCACTGACGCTACTATATACCAATAAGTGTCGAACCACGGGTAACATTGCTTCAAGATACTTCAGGATCAGTTGTTCAGCAAAAGAGTTCACCCAGGTTAGATAGAACTATATTTTGATCATCATGCAATAGTGCGTTTTATGCTATGTTCGTATATATATTTATACATATTTACGTTAACTATTACTTTTTTAAAAACGCAAGTATAAATACAATAAAAGATACAAGGCGGTCGCGCAGCGATAAATAGACTAATAACTATATCTGTGAACGAAATTTAAAACGAAAGGTAATGGCTTCATCTCGCGAATTCAGTCGTTACTAACGCAATCAGCAAGGAGTTTCGTATGACTAATGGCACTCAAAAACATTCTTTACTTACGCAAGATATCCTAGATTGAATATGCCAAGAAAGTCTCCAAAATAATTTCTCTCCATGTATAAATGTCGTCAATAAATGAATTAGCATCGACCACCCAGAAGAGATTGATAGCATATTACCGTAAAGGCTATCTCACCTCTTCCGAGACGGAAAATATCTGTAGTAGTGTCACGATGACATCGTTTATGCGTAGTGCGCATTGACATTATAGTGGTGAAATCCAATCCTATGCGTACTTTGCAATGTCCTCACTCCTTGAGAAAGAATTACTATAAACTTCATATCAATACTTCGTGAAGTACGGGCGAAAGGTGTGTGTTGACGCGCGAATTGGCTATATGGCATTTTGTATCAGAGCTATGAATGCTGGTAAAATCCAGGCTGTGTGGCTTGCTAAGGCAATTACAGATCCGCCTGTTGACTGTTGTGTACAGAAAACATCTAAAAAGAATCATAATAATAACGGATTTTGTTCATATAGAAGTGACATTTAAACTAACCTGATTGCTGGGAACTTTTTAACAAATATCGGTAGTAATCATTCCAAAACTGACATTGTTTATGCTTTGTCTTTTCTTTCACGTAAGTCAAAACAGCTGTTTGGTTGTTCGATTTGACTGTTGATGCTATGTCAAACACGAGTGAAGATTCCAATCTTCCTTCATACTGCGGCCAATGAGTCAATGAGGAATTCTCATACTCTCCGTTTGGATTCCTGAAGTATTTACAAAGTTGTTTAGGAATGCTAAATTCTAATATGAATGGGTTAATATACCCAGTCTTTGCGAAGTTCGACCAATATCTCATCATTTTCCTCCCCAGCTCCTTTTCTTCAAGCGTGTAATTTAACGATTCATTTAGCGATATGCCGAACGCAAACTCAATTTCGTACCCGTGCAGAGTGCCCATCCATTCGGGCCACGGGGTCTGCGAACTTCGATGGAGAAAGTGGTATAAGTATCTACTTCCTTTCGTTGTGTTACCCTCCCTTGTTCCCGAACCATATTCTTGCATTTCCTCTATCCAGGCAGCGTTTTTCATGAATTCAATCGTCGGGCACACGAAATTCAAATCACCAACTGACAGGTCCAGCGCTTCTTTGTATCCGTTCTCTGACGGTGAGTCCGGGGACTGCGTTTTATCTGATACAGATTTTTCGAAGTCGGTATACAAGAAATCAATCGCTTGCAACACAGACTCTTTTGAATTTTCCTCATTTATTTGTTGTCCCGTCTCATTAAATGGACTCCAAGGATAGCCCCACAGGGCCGTATTTAATCCTTCTCTGTATTGCGAATAAGATATCGCATCTGGTTGGAGACCCATGAAACCGTTAGTTGTGTATACAAGAAAATAGTTGCCTTCGTTTGCGTTGAAGCCTGCTAGGATATTGATGTCTGTTGCAAACGTCCCGTTTTTGAGATGGTCCACGGCCTCGCGCGTGATAAAATCTTCATCGATAATAGCTGCGTTCTGAAATCGTGCGGTGCCTAAATTTTCTGCCCCTATCTCGGCGTCCGCTAGTTTCTGATAGAAAAAGAACATATCACAATAATTACTTCCATTTCAAATTGCCAAGGTTCACTGTACTTGTGCATCATACTCTGTAAGGCATGATACTACATCTGCCAGCGATTCGTTTGCGCTACTATCGCCACACCCAACAATGTCCGCAAGTTTTCTGGCTCTTCTTTTCATTTCATTAACGGGTAGGAGTGCCCATGGACTAAAAACCGACGCACTTTGCAATATGGCGTTTCTGTAATTTAGAGTATGAATGAAGATCGTAGATATCATTCGAATTTCATATTTCCGTATATAGATAGTTCAATAGCGATATTTCTCTAACATATTTTCCCGGTGAATAGTTCCTCTCATATTTTCTCGTGATGTTGATATATGGACCTGTAACGGGAACACGCCACCTAGCGTATGCCATTCCACACAAAATACATTTAGAACATCTGAAGTTCATTGGTTATTTAAAGCACTGATTTTCCACCACCAGCCCACCAGATATATTTCAGTTTGATTCCCAATCGCGAAATCTAAGAGGATGAAACCTTGTCAATTAATTCGAGACATAAACATCAAATTAAAAACAGCTTTTATAATTTAGATCGCTTTCCCAAGTTCATGGTCTACTTTCGACTTGCCCGACGTCGCAGCACAGCAAGTGTTTCACTAAATTGTTCAAGAGTAGCTTACAACTCGTTTGCGGCCAGTATTATGAGGAAAGTAAGAAGAGTTTAAAAAAAGTTTGACGAAAGTCAACGTTAGAATTCAACTGCATGTGACAGTACAATAGAATATAGCAAACCGCGGAGTCACATTGCTTTCAAAAGAAAACAAACAGTCAAATATAGTTGCTGGTTTTCAAAGGACTTTGAATTGCAGAATAAAACTAAAAGATGGCAGAAGAGTACTCATTAAATACAGATTTCAGTTCTTTGTTTTGAGTTGTATACGCTTGAGCTTGATAAGGTTAAAATTTACTGCTCATAAGAATATTCGTTACTCGGTAGGGATGGTGCGAACCCCTCTAAAAGGTTCTGCTTCGCGTGAACACGAAAATGAGGCATCACGTGCCGTCAAAATTCTAGTTGCAACCCAAATCACTTTTGGCGGATGCCAATAACTTACCGAAATAGAGTATTTGATTTGTCTGAAATGATATGCATACTGATACTAGCCGCGCCCGCGCTTTCTCCAAATAACGTTATTTGGTCTTTGTTGCCTTGGAAATGATGAATGTTATCTCGAATCCACATCAGCGCGAGATTTTGATCCCACAATCCTACGTTTCCTGGCGCTTCTTTTATGCCCAGTGCAAGAAAACCAAAGGCAGCAACGCGGTAATTCATCGACACGACGACGACCTGTTGAAAATTCAACTGTACAGTGTACAACGACTTTTAGGACATTTGCCTAAATATTTAGGATCCATATCAGTCTGGAAGGCCAATAAAATGCCAAGTATTTGTATGCGACTATTATGAGTTAAGTCGAAGGAACTTACTTCACTTTTAGGCAGGGATATCTAGGGCCCTATTACGGGCGCTTGTGGCACATAGTGCTGTGGTGTAATGCCCCAGTGCTCGTCACAAGCGTCACGGGGGGAGGTTTACTGCGGTTCCTCCAGACCCCTAAAAAAATTTAAAAAAAACAGGGATATCTAGTTCTAGATATCCCTGCTTTTAGGCCGTGGACGATTCCTTGATCTGCGAATCTAACCATTTTAATACCACGAGGTATGTTGACTGACTCCAGAAATAACAGTGGCAGCCTACATCAGTACCTTCACTTACTGGTATATCTAGTTCATAAAAACTCTTAACACACCAGGTGTCACTAAAATGCTAAGATATATGACCATGACATTTCAAACCAAAGAATCCATCTGGGATTGCATCATTCTCGGACTCGAACAGCAGAGACAATTCAGCCACGTATAGAGAGCGTTTGGGACTATTGGCATCGTCAGGCACAAGGTCACATACAGATGGTGACGCAACAGGGAGAACGCGGTGACGATAAAAAAAAAACGGAAATCCGAGGTGCAAAAGCGCCTACCACCGTATCCAGGGTGAATATTTGGGAGGGCGGATATATATTTCGTGTGGGGGCGGGACAATGCCTTTCGACGGGCCTTAGCTCTACCGCTGCTGACTAATTGGATATACAATTGCATAATTTAGAAATTGTCGACCCTTGTACGCGATCATTGCATTTACACGCCCAAATTCTCACAATCTAACAAGTAACAACCGATACGGTTATGCCAGGCAGGCTATAATGCATATTAGGCTAATATCTGTGTATTGGTGTATTGAACTGATAAAATTGCTAATAAACCAATGATGATGAATATCTGGTATAATCTAGCCCAAGTAAGGATTAAAACTATCCGGAACGGAAATATAAATCGCCAGTAACAAATTTCCCTGATAGCCCATTATGGAGAACAATGATGTATCGCAAAGGTCCAATCGATAACATGCGACTATTGTGAATCGCAGCATCGGTTCGCTTGCAATTAGCATGAAGAGCCGTAAGTATCGTCCATGCAGCCAGGTCCGTCCCGATATCTGATCTTTAAATCGATGGCAAAGTAGATTGCAAAGAGAAGATGTGTCATTCTCAATCTTGGGGCGTACGGAATTCTATTTGAATCGATCCTCAAATCGATTCATAAAATCTTGCCGATGTCTCGAAAGTGATATGGCACAGTGGCTCGGTCATTCTCGTGACGTGTTGCTGTTATCGAATTTACTTCGCAAGAAAGATGCATCGCGGTCACCATTCATAGTGTTTTGTATTGGTACTGTATAGGCCTATACGCGTTTTAATAAATAATTTAGTCGTTATTAAAGATCAAGACGCTTATGGAGGTGCAGAATTTCAGTAGGCCTATACAATTGAATTACACAACTCCACTCCACGCCTTAAGCAGTGTCTCATAAAAGTCTAAAAGTCGACATTGATACTACAAGTCGGCAACTACGGTATCATAATGAAGAAGATAGGCGTGGTGTAAATTACCGTTGTAGTCGAAAAAAGTCATGGATACCTCGAGCAAGAACAACGTCTGCATGACCGCATAAAACAGCATCTCCCTAGATATATTAGAACACGGGCATCACGTCGTCCTTGATTTATCCCCCGAAGGTTTGTTTACATATTAATAAAGATCAAGACTTGGCGCATATTATTACATATATTGTTAGAGAGTGTCTGTAGATCGGAGCGTTATAATTCTACTTATTGAGCTGAGCGTGTGGCAGTAAATTGGAGAGTGGCTATTATACAATAACATGCAACAACTGCAGTTGTAAGTGACCTGATTCATGCGTGCTTTCTCGTAGTGATATTATACAGCCCAATTTGTGGATATTGTAGTGGGTATTAAATTTATATAATACTTTTGTCACATTTGCGTCGCTGAAATATTTCGTACCAGTGTATAAAACAGCGTTTAAACATGGATATTGAATCTTGCGACCATGTCAAAGAATTATAGATTTACGTTGCAAAATCCGAGAAAATTTATATAGCTCCATTCCCCGGGGACAACTTGCAAATGATGTATGGATACAGGTCATACAGCTACATGTTCCCTAAACACGTAACACAGCAGTCCTCAGTGTATGATAGTTTTACAGATATGATGTCAATGTGGAATGAAATGAGCCTGCGCTAGCGTGGCGAAACCATGCAGTATTGCATTGTGAATTGAAATCAGAAACATATTTAACTACCTGTTCTGACGCGGCCAGCCATTGTCCCTGGTAGACGTCCAGTGAGGATGTACCACTGTAAAATCCGCCGCCGTATATCCATACCATTACCGGGAGTAGCTTCCCCGCACTCTTCAATTTATTGCTATTGAAATCCCGGTCAAGTGGAGTCCAGACGTTAAGAAACAAGCAATCCTCACTCTTATTTGTATTGGTATTCCACATTTCCGTTCCGCGATAACCTGAAGTGTAAGTTAACTGATTAGTAAGTACACAGCGGGCTGTAAAAAACGGACTGTGGCGCTAACAAACGGAGTCTGCATCTTTTAAAACGGAATTAGACACTTGTATTGACACAATCAATTGACTGTTTCATGTTTCGTAAAGTTACAATTCTTCAATTTAATCGAAATTATTCATATATTATCAGTTTCTTATAATTGACGAATTGGAAATTAGTTGGACATTAATTTATGAACGCTCGGAGATTGAATTTCATCGCCACAACAAAATTGAGACATCAACGGCAGCCTGGGATTGTATTATACGTCTTATAGCGGAGCGTAATTTGAATTTACTTATATCGATAGCTTTCCAGGGCCCGTGACCCAATCCGACTATTTCAAATCACTAATCAAGTTGAATAAACATTTTATGAATTGTAATTTATTCGACTAATCCCGTAATCTCACCGTGATTGTGTTCTAAATCAGGCCTAACGTATAATTAACTTTGTCGCACGTTTTTAAAGCCGCCCCAGAGTGAGAATGTTACCGGCTGTTTTGGTGATTAGTGGTTACCCTAGGAATATTTCATTATTGTTGTGTTGGTTTCGGGTCATTGTAATAACGGATCGCGGCACTTTCTCGATACAATCAACATATTATTATATTGCTACAAGAGTTTCTCATGAGCCGCAGCTGATGCTATATTCATAGGGTTGCATTTAAAACAAAAATCGATTTAAAACAAACATGTTTAAAACAAATGGCTGTTTAAAACACTTAATTTAAAACCTGTTTTATACAGTGTTTTAAACAAAGGCCGATTTTCTGATGACTCGGCTTGACTCGAGTCATTGCGCATGGCTCGAGACTCAGACGGCAAAGGCCGACATTTCATTGTAGTTTCGAAGAATAGTAAAGTAACCGCACTATTGAGATTTCCCCTGTTGGTACTGGTACTTGAAAATGCGAGGAAAATTAGTATATTATAAATGCGAACCATTCGCTATCACGAAACAGAGTTATAAAAATTGGGTTTAACAAGACATTGATTGGAAACTGAGCAGTCAACACAATGACTTGGACGCTGACTCGAGTCATAATACCATGACTCGGACTCGACCCTCTGCTCGCTGACTTGGACTCGATGGTGAATTGAAAATGACTCGACTTGACTCGAGTCAAAACTATAAAAGTGAGATTGAATTGTGACTCGGAGCCTTGTGACTTGGTTACAACGCTGGCCCGTTCCACCCATTCCCATCGCGTTTATATTATATTTGATCATGAACGTTACATTTATCTGTGTATATACCAGTATCATTCAATGGCCGATGGTTTCTGATGCCACTTATCCAAGACATCAATTCATGTCGCTGATATGCACATTAGGGTTGTCCATAATTTGGAAAATCACAAAATTTATGCGTATCCATGTCTCATTTTATAGGTTATAGATTAAAAAAAACGTCAATGAACCTGCAATAATCTCACAGCAAAGTCGTTAACATTTGTCTATATTCGTTTGAAAGTAGCTGCCGTAGAGTGGGCGTGTCAGCGACCATAGAACGGCAAGCAGACTAGTAATCACGAAATCACGGCGATTGATTGGCTAATCTGCTATGCTTCAATGCTCACGACGGTGGCGGCTTGCTGATCAGCTGGTCAAGGAGTCGGGTAATAGCTGTGATTCTGTAAGCGCATTATAGGTTGCTCCGCAGATAATGATTCAAGATTAATTCAGAACATGTTGAGTGACGAAATACATGATGAACAAAGAACAGCTGCTTCAAATACATGACTTGATGGCTTATTGTGAAGGCCACCGTTGTAGCCTGTATGCCTTGTTTTCATCGAGGGAAAGCACAAAAACACGAGAAGAAATATTGCAAAGGCGTTTATGCAAGTGGCGAACGAACTTGTAGCTTCAGAGGGTATGTTCCATGATTGAATACAAATAAAAAACTTGGCATTGACACTACTGTGCATGATCTTATCTTGTCGTGGTAGCCTATATAATTGAAGTCTTAAAAGCTGTACTGGCTGGATAAATCAGCCATTTATGCTTGGCACTTGTCACATTCTTGTAGTATAATGAATCATACCCACGAGTGCTGTCTAAGTCCTCAATGATGCCCCGGAAGAAGGTCTAAAGGCAAGCATAGACTATGCTGGTAGGACCAGTAAAAAGACTGTTCGCTTGCATTGTTTAGCATGTCCATAATGAATCTTAGATCATTACCGGCTGCATCACGACTAATGCTTGAATCAAACCAGACATGGACATAAAAAAGAATGTATTGAAGCGGTGCGGTAGTTACATTTCTTTAGAGTCCCAATGCAAGCTACCTGGTCGGCCCACATATCTTCTGAGCATACAGGATTGTGTCCAGAATCCATGACACATGGTGTGCTGCACCAGTTTGGCGATAACTAATATACTTCACCTGCACTGCACCCAGAAAAGCAGGACCACTTGGCGTAATCACAATCATAACAGATAGGTATTTCTGGGATCTATAAGTTCACAAGCATTCGCTGTTTCACCTCTATCATGCCTGCAAGAGGGTATTGTTGTTCTGAACCTATCGTTATCTAGTTTCAACGCTAAAAATTCAATGACCAAGTGTCTCATTTTAGTATATAATCACTAGGGCGGTTTTTTTTTGACATGTCAAAATTTGTCAAAATTTTGTCAAAATTGTAGCGTTAGGTCAAAATTTGTCAAAATTGTTCATAAAGTCAAAATTTTTTTGACGTCTTTATTTCGTTTGTATCGTAGATTTTGCACTGTCTGTGAACGTATCATTTGATATTTTACAGCTTGTAGTCTACTTTATAGGCCTACTGTTGTAAACGGCGCATTGTCTGCTCATACTGAATCATCAACGGTCAATGGTCAACGTACCGCAATATCCTAACTGGGGCATCATTCTTATATTGAGAAGCGCATGATGAAAAATTGTAATAGACAACATTGTCAGAATGAAGCAACATGGTGCGTCACCAGTAGTGTATGCACATTGCACAACTTGAGTGTTGTAAGGCAACAACTGCTGCTGTTGAACGTCCTTGGCAAGTAAGGACATGCACTTTTTACCCAAGAATATAGGAAAGTATCTCTCGTTGTACTACAATTTTTTAAAATTATTTCCACCATAATACGTATTGCAACCACTGGAATTCTTCATAGAGCCAGATTTCGGTAAAATATTGTTTTTTATATGTACAAAGTTGCCTGTTTCTAAGCCAAAAGCGTTTTTTCAGGCCAAACTACTACGTTGGGACAGCCAGTTACAACCGGAAATGTAGATAACTGGTACAATTTTGACATTATTTGGGAAAACACCTAATTTGCATACGTTAGGTCAAAATTTGGTCAAAATTCAGTTTTTTTAGGTCAAAAAAAGTCAAAATTTTGAATTTTTAGGTCAAAATTTACTTTTTTTTAGGTAAAAAAAAACCGCCCTAATAATCACCAACGTACAATGCGCTTACAGAATCATCATTGCCGTTAGGGCGTTAGCGTACTTCTTGAACTAGTAGATGCACATAATCAGCAAGCCGCCGTGGTCGTCATCATTGAAGCATAGTTGATTAACCAATCACGAGACGTGATTACTAGTCCTCTCGTCGTTCTATGGTCGCTGACACGCCCACTCTATGGGAGCTACTTTCAAACGCATTTAGACAAATGTTAACGACTTTCCTGTAAGCTTATTGCAGGTTCATTGACGTTTTTCTTATCAATAATCTACAGAATGAGACATGGATACGCATCTTTTTCGAGATTTTCCAAATTTTGGACAACCCTAATGCACATTATATGGGTCACGTGGGACTATTTTATAGCAACCAGGCACGATACCTTCACCAAACGTGTTGTCAGTCCATTGGAAACAGGAATTCGGGTATGATGTTGCGTCGCGTATTTTATCCCACTTTTCGGCAGGCCTTGGCTTTCTAAATCGCATCTCGCCGATCGTGGTTTTGCCGTATCTCATACCGAGAAATCCAGCCACTTTGCCATCTAGAATATTGAGTATTTTGCCCTTGTATCTCCCTTTCCTGGTCCTTACGGTTATGAAATTATGGTTGGATCTGTCGCCCCGCTGTGACTTTCCCTCCTCGCGACTGCGCGATTGAGCTTTGTGCCTCGGCGACGTTGCAGTTCGGCGAGTGTCTTTTGCGGTTGCTGCATTTCTCTTGCTGTGACCACCCGATACAGTAGAAATGCTCACGCTCAACAATAGAAAAGCCGATGCCAACCCAGCGACCCCGATAATGCGATATGATACCATATCCTATCGCATATCTACTCTGTAGCCTAAATATTGAAGAAATACAAACTCATAAATACACTGTGGCATGATAGCGTAGTGGTATGATCCACAGCTGCAACACCTATATAGGATGTGGTTTCGAGTCCGGCCGAGGTCGACTCCCAGAATTCCTTCCTGAACGGTGGAGGTTTATCTAGGCTTCTCTTCGCCACCTGATCCGTGTAAGCGGTGTCTTAATAAAGGCTAGAGGTGGGCCGCTCGGCCAAGTCGGCAGCAGGGCTGGCCACAATGATTCGAGTACTCGAATCTGAATCGAGTTTTAATTTTAATGATTCGAGTCGAGTAGTAAAAGGCGATTTTTTCGAGTACTGAAATTATACGCTCCTCGCCACTGAAAGTTGATTTATCAACGAGGATTACAGTTTATACTAATTTCACTGTTGAAGTCCTGAAACCTTGATTGGCCGTATCGTAGCATACGAAACATGAAGTACAAAGCTACGAACGTTACCGGAAATAGCACATTTCCGAAGTCATGATCATCCCACAATATTATCGCCAAGTGCAATGAAATAGGTATTGTCGAAAAAATACCAAAGTATCCTTAATATGATGGATAACAGGCATTATATTCTTTGTGGTCGCTTAAAAGGTACATATTTGAACTTTGACAAATAATATTCTGAAATGACGTCAAAATAAGTGATACTCGATTACTCGACTCGATTCGAAGCATTTTACGTGATTCAGAATCGGGTCACTCAGGTACTCGATTTTGCCCAGCCCTAGTCGGCAGCAACGGATTCATAATAAAGGACATCGAGCTTTTCCATTATAGTCGAAAAGCATCATGAATAACGCAAACAAATAACTATAAATACACCTGTTGATACTAATCAGTGATTTCATGAATAGCTGCGTCAATAAAATACCATCATTATGATAAATGGGTTAGGCCAATTGACGAGCTTATATGACGCGTAATGACCAACACCAGAATCCATCGCAAACATTGAAAAGGTAATAGTGAGTATTGGCGCCATAATCACAGAAAATGTCCAATGTGATTGATATATTTCGTGCATTTTCGTCGTCGCGACATCATTGCCGTAGTTTAAACATCAATTATCGTATAGTCGTGACCTATTTGTTGAGGAGTATAAACGCCACGAAGAGAAGTTACGATTTGACGCGTATTTGGTATTATAGTCGCTAATTTTTTATCGTCTTGAGCGGCACGGTATACTTCAAACCGCGTGTGGTCTGTAAATCATTTTAGCTGACACATATTCGTTCGCTTTCTGGCGATTAACGATGTCCGATGTAATAATCCATGCCTCGGAGTTATGAAAAACTATTCATCACTGCAACGAATTAAGATATTGGTACGTGTTTCCGGTCGTGACATAGCGAAGGCATAAGTTTTTCCGTTGGTACCCGTAACTCACGTCTCCCGGGGGACGAGACCATTGCAGCGGTATAAATATGTTGCTACAATCCTTGCGTATGTGGGTGTGAGGAATTAGGAATATTCTCTTTATGACATGTATACGGCGATAACTTAAGAAAAAATATCAAATATTGCGCCTGTTACTAGTTATCGCTATGCATGCGCACATCTTCAGATAATCGTGGACAGAAACAACAAAAACTGACTTTCTGCACGTACGTTCCCCATTCGTTCTTTTATTGAAAGTGAATTAATATCAGTATCCCGACTCAGTGATCTTGAAGTGCCAAGAGTGGGTATATCTAATATATCTAAAGAAGTATACTATATAATCACGTAACTTCCTTGTTAAAGCCATACCAAATCTCTATTATAAGCTGGCGTTTGCTGTGGCCAAGTATATACTGCTTCGAAACTACTACTCCCTCCGCGTATGAAAGATATTGCCGCCGAATTAGGCTCCGAATTCCTTCTCTCGATGAAAAAAAAACTGTCTATTCGTGCTTGCGGCAGTGACGTGATTAAGTACATTTGCATATTTGACGCGAAAGCCCCTGAACTTTTGTAAGTTGACATTGCAGGCGGCGTACATATCGGTTTCACAATTCTGCTGTAGTTTCGTCTAATATATCGATCTGAGTGCGCGTGACGCTCTATAGGACATCGGCAGTTGTCGGTTACCTTGCGAGGTGATGAAAGCCAGCAGTGTGATCAGATCACTCGCTTGAAGTTGAGTAAATCTTGGGTTGCGCGTTTAGCATTGGCGTCTGCGTCGCGCATATCTCGGATATGGAGCAACTGAATTAGACTTCCGCAACCCAGGACTCTATCGAGAAGAACTGTGAAATTTCGCATAAGCTATGTAATCGATTTTGATTGAATTAATAATGGCGATAACGGGCCACATTCTCCATCCTAATTTCTCATTGTAGACGTGGTCATTACTGTTACAAATGACGTGCCAAACCTCGCTTGATTCTGATGCTTTTCTAGGTCAGTGCGAGATTCGCTTCACTTCCGTACTGCAATGCGATCACTTAAGTCCTTAGTTTACACTTACGCGAATTAGGAAGAATTGCGATCGTAGTCACGCACAGTTTGAAATTGTCGCTCAGCATGAATTGTATACACATGACATGGCACCCGCGTGAGACAGAAAAACCTATATATGCATGCACGACAGATTTCACAAATTATTTAAGCTTTGGAATATCTTGATTCCGCGAGTGTCCGCCTAAAATAATCTGGTTCATTTCAATATGAATATAGCCTACTATTCAATTGTATATTGAAGTTTTGTACCCCCAAGAAGCTCTTCCGCATATTTGAGAAAAATAATATAATAATATGTAATTGTAAGCAGACATGTAGATTAAAAATATCAGATTTCCCTCTGCACAGGGCCGGTAACGAATTGCAAACCTTCACTGCACGATTATGACTATTCTATTACTCTTAAATTTCATTGCATGTCATAACTTATTAAAGAGTCGAAATTTGAGTTAATCTGTTATATTTGATGTAAATGAAAAGGATTGACACTGATATGTTGTAAAATCCCCTTCGCATACCTTATGCAGCAAACCCATCGCTCACTTTGAACAATGTCTGCTTCATGTTTTGACTAGTCCAACGCACAGTAACGCGTTTGAATGGCAAATTCTTCTTGTCACCTACCAACAAACATAGGACTATAATAACGACGGTAATATCTACAATTCACTTCTTTTCTTTCATTCTCTTAAATCTGAATTACGAAATGCTTCAAAGGTAATGAACTACTGAGGATTAAAAATAACCACAGTGGCGCTAAACATTGCATGGACTTTGTGGTTTCATTTTGTTGCATGCTATCTTTCATTGACAAATATTATGCTTCACTGAATGTGTTTAAGTTTGTAAATCTGGGAAGGTTGTGCAATATGTGCATTGTGCATTGTACATAAATTTGCCTGCAAATATTTTCGTCTGATTTAAAAGATGTGAACTAAATAAATATAACGGATGTTCATTGACATGATAGCTCTATGACGCGCCGAGTTGAGCATATAGTAAACAGTCATGTCGACCATCAATGGAAAGATGAATGAGAAGAAGCGACTTTGTGCAGTAGGCCTACATCAATCAAGCATTTACCTCCGCCCCCATTCATGTAAAATACGGTATTCCACTGAATGAACAATGCAGAAATATTCGCATAAAAATATGATTTTACACTTGTCGATATTTCAGAATCTGTATATAGGCTATTCAACAAAAAAATCAGCCTCTGCATACGATTTTGCAGTCTGGATAGAAAGAGTGTGATGGCACCCACCAATTCCGACCGATATGGTCCATTAACCTGGTATTTATCTTATTCCGTGGCCAAGGACGTAGCCAGAAAAAATATTTGGGGGGCGAAAAATTAGATGACGTAAAAGACCCCCCCCCTTGAAGATAAGAAAAAAATAGGTGACTCCGTAACATGATGTTATTTCGTGACCTCCTGTCTGCTATATCAGAAAATATAGAATCGCCCAAACGTAGGCTACTAAACTAAAAGACGCACACGATTTCAAATTGGTATTTCTTCACTGGATATAATTTTTCCCTGCGCGATGGTATTTGTCTTGTGAGGTTCTGATTGCCAAGACAGGAACATTCGGCGCCAGTCATTTAGGCGCCTGTGAACAATTAAACCTATATGTATTTTGTATATATAACGTAGTTTTCGGTCAGCATAAGGGCAGTACTTTTCGGCCAAGGTTTTCTCGCTGCCGATCGTTCTGGTACACTTCCCGAGTCGCATGTTACATGGCCTAAAACTTAATATGTCTTGCTAAATCGTGGCGCGGTTATGGCCAACGCCGACATGCCCATTTCTATAAATGTTGCATATTTTTTCTTGGGGTAAAAGTACCCAAAAATCAAGATATTTGGCAACTTGAAATCGCGTATAGCGCAAAATTTTTTTGAAAAAGTTGCATAAATTTTCAAAAAAATACTCTATAATATATGTTAATTTACGAAAAAAATTCCCCTTGGGCTCAAGCTCGCCCCCCAATTGGGGAATTTGGGGTGCGGCAGTTGCGGTCCTGCACACGGCATGACCATTTATGAGTTGCTAGAAGGTATGCGCCGGGCGGGACAGTTTTCATTTATTGCTGTAGTTACTTCATGACTTGCGGAGAAAGCTGTCACCACTCAAAAGATCACCCACACTCGTAGCCAAGGTCGTAGCCAGAAAACTTTTTTGTGGGGGAGGGCGGACACCTCATGGGACCGTACATACTTCCATGGGCAATTTCATCACTACCCATTATACATGCGATATTTTCCTGTGCCAGTCGTATTTATGTCTTCGTCTGTCCCGGAACGGAAATTGCCGGAACTAATAGTCCCCCCATACTGAACTGAAACCCCTAGACTCAATCAACCCAACGACCTCGGGCTATTCAAGTGTATCTACTGGTACTGTTGTATCTCATAATTGAAAATGCAGCTAAACTGAATTATGATTATTTTCGGAATTTTTTTTTCAGTAAACCGATAAAATCAAGACATCTATGGACTCTAAATCGCGCGATGCGCGAAGAAAAATTTTAGGATGCGTTCATCTGCCCCAAAATACTGTAATATTTATTGATTTTAAGAATATTTTTCAAAAATTTTTTTTTTGGGGGGGCGATCGCCCCTTTTGCCCCTCCCTGGCTATGCCACTGTCTGTGGCTAATCCGCTCAACACACGCAATGAGATGTAATGAACAGACAGGAGGACAGGACAGAAGAATGTCTAAAACGACCAAGTGGTCATTCAATCTAACATGCACCTCGGTCAAATGCCGGATATTGATCTTTCGGCGGTCTTTCTTTTTAACGCTTTCCTCGGTCTTTTCTTTCGCTTATCTGCGTTCGTCCTTCATCTGGCCGTTCAGTGGACTGTTTTTTGTGAAGACATCGTAATAACAGCGACACATGGGAGGGGGAGCGAGATCGAACGTGGACTGCCGAGACTCGAACCGCAATCTGTCGCGATGTAGCAGATAGTGGTGAATTAACGAACAACGCTCAGTGGTTGACACATAATGAAGCTAGTTTATGGCAGCATGTTCATTTGAGGCATACATCAGGGTCACCAACTCAAAATGGAAAAGGGACACTTTTAAACGTGGTAGATGCTGCGAGCAAACAATATTGTTACTGTATGTGGTATCCCTGGTGTTTGTCGACTACTATGGTCATTTACACCAGGCCAATTTTCTTCATTTTTATTCCGTAGATACCGACGTGTAGCACGGCCCACTTCTAAGCTTTTATAAGACACCACTTACGCGGATGAGATGGTGAGGAGGAGCTTGCTTAGGTAGGAATTCCGGATTCGACCTAGGCCGGACTCGAACCCGAAATCCATTGGTGTTGCAGTTGCAGCTGTGGATTATACCACTACGCTAATTCGCCATGTTTTGCAACAATTTTGCAATATCGGGACAGCTGCTAAATATACGGCACTGCGCCAGTCAATCAGTGGTTGTCAAAGTAGCCAAGAAGGCTATATCTCAGTAGAAGTAACAACACAGGATTCTACTTAAGTACGAATAGTGCTTTTAGAAGCAGTCCAAAACTACTTAAAGTAGAAGTATAATTAGCTGGCGTAGATTCCTACTCAAGTAAGTAAGTAAGTAAGTAGTCCTGAAAACCAGTTATAAATACTATCTCATGGACTGTCAAAAAGCTAGAAACTGACATATGCGGACAGTTCAGATAGCTGGATTCGTGCTTCTACATACGTCGCGGTACAAATGTTCAACATGGGTGGTTTTTAACTTATTTTTACCCCAGCACCCCGTACTTAAGACGATGAGCGACACGGGACTGTTGTATCCCATAATACACTCGTAGCTATTGGAGTGTGTATTCACAACCTAACGGTGGTAGGCCTAGAATTCAAAAACTCCGATCTCGGGGTGTCGATCGACTATTACACCCGACTTGTCAGCGACTGAACAACATTTTCTTATTTGAAAGTAGAAGTAGAATTGACTGACTTTAAAACTACTCGAGTAAGTTGTGAAAACGATCGATGTTTCATATGGGCGACAATGCGGTGTGGACGGAACCACGCAGCCCGCTACCGAAATTATATTCACGATACGTTCGTGAAATCATATTGGTCTACTGTGCGCGAAGCGAGATGAAAATTCTGGGCTTTACTCAGCTTTTATGAAAATTAAATGTTGATACTCCGTGAAAACAGCCCCGAAATTCCTCAGGCTATCTTTCTCCTTGAAGTATTAAACTACTTCTACTTGACAAACTGAAAATAGCGAAAAATAGGTAAGTAGTTCACTAAATATTGGAAGTAGAAGTAGTAGAAATTAGATATACTCGAGTAAGTACCCAAGTAGATGAAAACTACTTGAGTACTTCAAAAGTAGATTTACTTTGTTACTGACTACCTCTGGTGTCATGCATGGTTTGAGACAATGATCATTATCCATCGGCGTATATATTCAGTCAATATAGCTTAGTACTTGGTTACTTTACGAAAGAAGCGGCTCTGATTGATTCATGACGTAAAGCTTCGTTATGAATCCTATACTTGCCTATTTGCATGTCTTCCTAAGTCCCTACGTCAAGTTGTACCACATTTGTGCATATTCAATATTTTCAAGCATCATTTGGATCAAAATGTTGTTTACATTGTACATTGGCGTAAAATTTTGCTTTGGCAAAATAGAGGCAATACTGTACTTATTTTTGACCTTGAACTAGAGGTGGTCGAAGTATAGTCATTCTGGATATTCAAGTGCAAGTAGAAGTAGCGATTTGTAATTTTGTAAGTAAGAGGTTTAGCTTTGTCTAAAAAACTGACGAATGTCAAGTAGAAGTAAAAGTAGTCTAAAATCGTAACCACTTGAGGGAGTAGTGCTAGTAGAAAAAATTATTGGAAATACTTTGAAAAGTAGAAGTACCTCGTTACTTGCACTTCAAGGTATATTCATCTGTTCGGTGAAATTTAAGTCAGGACGCAACGACGATGGCGGGAGCGAGATATATATAACGTCCCGATGAGAACACGCTTTCCGTGAAAACCCTCTGAATTTCTCCGTCTCTTTCTCTCTCTCATTGGGAGAACGTGAGTAACTTTAAATATCGAAAATCATTTGGTTAAATAACAGCATAAATTATGACGAAGTAGAACTAGAAAGTCTCTGAACATTAGATTTACCTGAGTAAGTATAAGTACTGTACTAGAGGAAAAGTAGAGTATTTAAAAAAGTAGAAGTACTTCGAGTTTTTTACCACCTCTGCACTGAATACACCGTATTGCTATCGAAATTGGGCGTTCCATTACATTTACTCACTCTATTGAAGAAGCGTGGATAAAATTCCAACAAAATCTGTTATTATGATGATTAGGCTACTATATTTCCATTTTATGAGCTCCCATTCCCAGGAAAAGTAGAGTATTGAAAAAAGTAAAAGTACTTCGAGTTTCTCACCACCTCTGCAGTGAGTACACCGTATTGCTATCGAAATTGGCGTTCCATCACATTTTACTCACTGTATTGAAGAAGCGTGGATAAAATTCCAACAAAATCTGTTGTTATGATGATTAGGCTACTATATTTCCGTTTTATGAGCCCCCACCGAATGATTAATATATCATTGGTCCAACCTGATGTTTGGCAATGCTTAGGACAGGAGTATATGTAAGGACTCCATATCGAGTCAGATTTGATCGTGGCGGGTTATTCTCAGATCGTTTGCAGGTGGTGAGAATTAGGCAGATTATCACGTGCTTTTCTGAATTATTACCACACATTATTACCTGGTGGGTCGCATGATGCCCGCGAATTGGTGACCATGGTATAGACGTTATATCAGTGGTTCTAAACAGGTGCTCCATGAAACACTATATAGCTCGACACAAATTTTCGACCCCCATATTTACGGACTCGAAAAACGGGGCAGATCAACGGGGAATTTATTCACCAAACTCTGATCGCTGGTGAATTGACTAAAAAAGAAACGTCATTTTCCGAGTAGGTGCTCGGAAAACCGGTTTCCACGTCTGCTTTCCGTTGAGTTCGCCTTTTTTCCGTCAACTTTTTCGTCATGCAGAACAAGCCGTCTGCGCATGCATTTTTTGGCCGTGTTAAATAGATATGTCTCACTGGACGCCCTAACATTGTCGCCCCCCAATCGCTTCCTTTGGTGGTATAGCCCCCTTATTTCTCAAAATCACCCACAGGAGGGGGGGTGAAATCGCCCACGTTGGGTGGGATTTGGAACTACTGCACTAGACGTTTCCCTAAGCCAGCCCCAGCAGTCACCAGGACGTCAAGACACTCAACTTATAGGGCTACATTGGTTTGTGCTGATACAACACGTCTTCGCCATCATTGCTTGCAGGTTAGCGGTCGACTGTTCTGGTACGTACTGTGCAGTGGCTTACACAGGGGGGTTTGGTATCGGAATCATATGTCATCATAAGCACCTGTTGCGTCATAGCCGTAGTTGCTCATCACCACGTTATCTTTCTATAGATAACTTACCAAACCCGCATACTTTACGCAACGCAACATTACTTAATCCACGACAGTAGTACATCGTAACATATTCAAAGCATAGTAGCCTATATTATGAAACAGCGAAATTGCATGGTGACATCTCCAAAGTATATGAAGGATAAAGCTAAAGTGTGAAAGAATCACCAGCGTGTACTCAAAGGTTCCCGCTGGTATCACTGAGCATTGTGAGCAATGTGTGGGCTCATATATTGTAGGCTTACCATATTTTGGAAATCTAAAAAGAGGACACTTTTTCAGAAATTTGAGACTTGCAAAACCGGAGAAGAATTCTTAAAAACCAGTGAATTTTTCCCACTTTGTTATCGTTTGACTAAAAAAAGGTCATCTTTTCCGCTCAGAGCTCAAAATACCGTTTTTCTTCCCGCATTGCTAGGTGCGTAGGTGGATGACTAAAAAAAGGTCATCTTTCCGCCCAGAGATAAAATAACCGTTTTTCACTCCGAAATACCCGCCGGGGCGTCAGTTATGTGCTAATTTACGGCATATCACTCGCAAGTTGACCTAAATTTTCAAAATAGAGGACAAAATCTCAAAAAAGAGGTCAAAAGGGCGTCCTCCGAGGACACTTTCCAAAAAGTCAAAAAAGATAACAAATCCTCTTAAAAGAGGACGTATGGTAACCCTAATATATTGAAATGAAACCGAATATTTTCGGCTGACACTCGTCAGGGGTAATCGTCAGCAACTAGTAGAGAATTGGAAAGAACATTGTATATCAACAATCGTATCATACAATATACAATGTTCTTTCCAATTCTCTACTAGTTGCTGACGATTACCCCTGACGAGTGTCAGCTCTGTACCTCCGCTCCAAGAAGCTCTTCTGAGCAATGAGTGTATGCGGATATCGCCGACATCCCTATCAGCGCCAATATATAGGCACCCCGTCGCGCGAGGTTTGAGAAATTGAGACGTGCTATCAATGCAAATGTTGAATGATTTCAGGTTAGTATGTTGCGGTATTGCTATCCATTATGATGAGTTATGCCGAGAGGGTAGTGTAGATGAGGGGTCCGGTTTTGCCCAGTCATTCGAAAGTGGTTTCATACAAGGTGTGATTGTCAGTAATAGCTTTATCATCAGAATTTCCTTAGCTTTCGCTATAAATCTGAAAATTTTAAACTGATTTTACACTTTCAGTACGGGTATATTATTGCAATTCAATTACGGTAGTAGTATAGACTAGTAAATTCTTTCGTGCTTCTGGACCTGTGGTCAGCGGGGGTTCAAGTATTTGGTACTGGTATGTCACGGAGACGGCACCATGCATCATCGGATGAAGATGGTGAGTGTATAGTTCCATTTTTTGATAATTTCAGCAATGATACAAGTTGACATATGTTTCTTGAATGCTGCAGTATTGTTTCCATGATTCATATGCACCAAGAAAAAAGAATTGGTTCCTTCTTTAAATTGGTCGCTGCCTGAGCCCTGAGTCACTGTCAGTGTGATTTTAATATGATTTGAATGAAAGAACGTGCATGATTTGCATGACCAAATATGAAAGCTTTTTGGCCGAACTTGCATTCCCAAAATCATTATTCTTTAGGACGCTATTTTGCCAAACTTGCATCCTCAAAATCATTGTTGTAATTCTCTATAGGACGCCCAGAGTGAAATTAATGGCAACGTCTTGCACAACTTTCCTTTTTTAATTTTCAAGTTATTCTGTGAATGAAACCCTTCTCTCCCGCGCAAATTATTGTCGAAACGACGAAAACAACCAGTGTTGGTAGTGTGGTAGGACTCTAATAGATTTACCGATTACCAGTGAACCCGGCTCTTGAGAAATTTTGTAAAAATGTATCTGTACCTCCAAGAAGCTGTTCAAATAAATGTATTAACAACTATTAATATCAATTGGTAAACTAATAATATTATTATCAAATGATTTGTCAATATTGTAAGGAGGTCACGGCGTGATTAGATCAAGTGATCACGGATTGCGTAGGCCTCAGCGCAGGAGATAACGCGACGCTCACATCTTCCACGCGTGGTCTGCTCGTTATTGTAACTGTAGGCCGGGGAGGGGGGATATTGGGGTTGGGGAGGGTTAGAGTATCCCAAGAAGAGTATTGACTGCGGGGGATATTAGTGTTGGGGGAAGGGGGATACTCGGCTAAGAAGTGGGTTAGGGTTGGGGTGATTGATATTATGGTTGAGAGTATCGTGTCCCTCACCCACACCTTAATCTTTGAATACCAACTTTGATCCTGACCTCTCAACCCTAATATC
The DNA here is from genome assembly GCF_051294905.1 of Botryllus schlosseri. Lineage (NCBI taxonomy): Eukaryota > Metazoa > Chordata > Ascidiacea > Stolidobranchia > Styelidae > Botryllus > Botryllus schlosseri. The sequence continues at coordinate 8,350,832 of NC_137249.1, read as the reverse complement.
CATCACCCCCAACCGTAATCCTGGGATACCATAACACCAACTTTGACCCTAACCCTCCCCCAACCCTAATATCCCCCTCCCTAATCCTGATATCCATCACCCCATCCGTAATCTTACAATACCCTAACTCCAACTTTTACCCTAACCCTGCCCCAACCGTAATATCCCCACATCCAACCCTAATATCCCCCTCCCGAACCCTAATATTCCGCTAATCCAACCCTAATCTTGGGATGTCCTAACCCCAACTTTGACCCTAACCCTCCCCCGACCCTAATATCCCCCTCCCAAACCTTCAACAATAACGAGCAGACGCTTGGTCGATGTGAGCGTCGCGTTTTCTCGCGCGTTTACGCATTACGTGATCTAATCACGCCGTGACCTCTGCACAATATTGACAAATCACTTGATAATAATATTATAAGTTTGGTGATTCATATTTATAGTTGGTAACACATTTTGTTACAAAATTTCCCAAGTGCCGAATTCACAAAGTGCCGAGTTCACTAGTAACCGATTTAACTAATATTATCCGAATTCACTACTTGCAGTTGACTGTATTATCTGCCAATCTCCTTTTCCCAGCCTGTTCAGTATCCAACAAATGGTTGATACGTTCATTTTCAGTAGCTCTCCACATGCTATGTATGTGTAGTTTCGTTTTGATATCGGAAGTCAGTTCATTTTTGCTATGATAGACTGTTGCAGTGTGTGTTTATTGTTTGACAAACATTTCGACATCTTTATAGTCTTGCAATGTTTTAATCTAATCTCAAACTACTACTTCCTCCAGATGAAACAAACCTTTCCAAGAGAAGAAAGGTTACCGAATCGTCAGAGGAGATTGAAAAACGCTTGGAATCATTGATTTGCCGTGTAGGAGAGAAAAGTACCTCTTCACTTGAAAGCAATCTGGAAGGTTTATCAGTCGTGTTGGCCGCTGATCTTCCCAATTTCAAATCGCAAATATTGAGAATCCTAGTCCTCTGGTTTGTATTTTTCATGAACTCGGTCACACATTTGGTGTTTGAAAATATCACTCTTTCAATCAGCTCGTACCAACTCCCGGAAAAATGTACAATATATAGTACCCTCGTCGGATTGCTCAACGTCAGAAACTATAATTGTGGCAGCGATTTCGTTGAGATGATAATTCGGGAATTGAAGCGCTTGATCAATCAGAATCAGTATGAAGAAGGGAGCTATATTGTGAGTTGCGTTTCAGCAGATATGACAAGATTTTGTTGAAGAGTTTTATGAACTTGCATCTAGTATTTGGATCGATTTGTGTTACAACTTGGCTGGATATTATCCAACTTCAGTCGGTATTTCGTATTGTCCAAGAGGAATTTAGAGTAGCTTGAAAACAAAAAATCGCTAGATTAGAAATAATTCGTATCACTACTGACAACCTCTGCCCGTGCAAGGGATTTGGTAGAAGTGGAATATCATGTGGAATTGTCTACAATGCATCCCCCACCCCAAAAAAAAAACCTGTCATGTTTTATTTGTTCAGGTGCGATTTCTGGCGGATTTGGTCAGCTGTCACGTGATATCTACCGACTCCCTGCTGTCGTTATTTGACAGCTTTCTGGCAGTGACAAGGGAAGATGACCTGCCTCAGGCGCGGCGGGATTGGTAATTTCACTCTGAGCTCACCTGTTTCACATGACATAATCAACCGCGATTTTTCCGTCCCTCTCAGGTACGCTTACACGGTCGTTGCCGCACTGCCTTGGGTTGGCGCGGAGCTGAACGACAAAGTGCCGGATCAGCTGAATAAATTGCTCTCAACGATCAAGGCGTACATCGAGAAGAAGCGAGACACGACTTATCACGCTTTTCTCAGAGTTTGGTCGTCAGACGAGCCGCATCCTCAGGAAGAGGTGGGTTTTAGGGTGGAGTGAAAAAAAGAAAATTTTGAATTTCAAAAAGTGCCTCTGATATTTGGCCCCAAATCAAAAATGAATAACTTCTATCATAATTTCAGGTTCTTACGCCCTCTAGTGGCCGAGCTTATTCACCAAACGAGTCGAAAATAGCTAATTTTGCCAAATCCTGATAACCGCTTATGCTAGAAAGCCAGTTTTGGGTTTAAAATATGTGGAAGCAACATGTTTCTATCTCACTTCCATAGAACTTTGTCCTGAAAATGTACAGAAAAAAAGTTAATAGCAAATTGTCGATTTTCAGACCGCCATTAAAAGTGTTGGATGGTTGTACCAAATTTGCAATGCCGATTAGCATGTTACTGTTTGTTGCATTGCTGCTTTAACAACGAAATCTTGTTTGAAGGACTTATCAGTTGATTTTTATATCAACCAAGTATAATTTGGATAGTAGAGAGCATGATTGAACTTTCTTCATAGTTGCAAAGGAGCTACATAACCATTGGATTTGGTGCAATGTATTTTCCATAAATGAGTTCCTATTGCGCGAAAAGTCAATAAACTGATGTTGAAATTTAGTCAACTAACTCGGTATCGCTTACAGGAGCTGCTGCTGCAACTTGTGTATTGCAAGATGTTGGAATAACCAACTAAAAAAGTGATTCGTTTGTGGTAGATCACGGCAAATTACGACGAGAGAGAGAAAGTTGCAGAAAAGAAATACAAAGAAGAGAAGCAGAAAACTTGTATCTTGTGTATGGACTCTACTTCGATGGAAGAAAAGATGACACTTTGAATATGGTTGTGGCACCCGCTGGAAAATGCTCTATGACAACAGACCTGGAGGAACATATTGTTTTAGTAGGATAACCAGGTGAGTATTACCTCTGTCACTTGTGACCTCCCAATGGAAAAGGTCGTATTTTGGCAAGAAATATATCGGTTTATTTCCAACACCGACCTCTGCAAAATCCCAGCTGTTGTGAGATCAAACGGTACAGCTTCAATGACAGGGAGATTCAAAGGCTGCATTCGTGCAATGGAAGAAATTTTACAAAGACCACTTCAATGGGCTATCTGCTTGCTTCATGATAATGAGCTGCCATTCTACATATCCGCCTTGAAAGTTGTAATTTATAATATTGTATTGCGTGTTTGAATTACGCATTGCTGTGAAAACATATCTTAATGGCAGCTCATTACCATGAAGCAAGCAGATAGCCCATTGTAGTGGTCTTTGTAGAAGTTCATTGCACGAATGCAGCCTTTGAATCTCCCTGTCATTGAAGCTGTACTGTCTGATCCCACGACAGCTGGGTTTTTGCAGAGTTTGGTGTTGGAAATAAACTGATACATTTCTTGGCAAAACACGACCTTTTCCATTGGGAGGTGACAAGTGACCGAGGTAATACTGACCTGGTTCTCCTACTAAAACAATATGTTTCTCCAGCTCTGCTGTCATAGAGCATTCTCCAGTTGGTGCCTCAACCATATTCAAAGTGTCATCTTTTCTTCCATCGAAGTAGAGTCCATACACAAGATTTAAGTTTTCTGCTTCTCTTCTTTGTATTTCTTTTCTGCACCTTTCTCTCTCTCCTCGTAATTTGCCGTGATCTACCACAAACGAATCACTTTTTTAGTTGATTATTCCAACATCTTGCAATACACAAGTTGCAGCAGCAGCTCCTGTAAGGTCCAATACATTAGACCGTTCACAAACTCTTGCCAAGTTGATCCCCAACACATGGTTTTGGTTTGATGGTTGAGTACCACCCATAAAAGTTGAATCATTACCAGAAGATGTTGATTAAGATTGCATTGACTCTGAATCACTTTGATTAAAGCTGAATTGCCGAATAGAAGTGCTGGCACCTGCATTAGAATCACCGGTTGTTGGATTGAGCTTGACTGCCTTCGAAATCTTTCGTCAGCTGATGAAAGAGGCACAGCGTCAACCAAACATTTTCCCTTGCGCTCTGCTTTCTGATCTTCAAATCTTTCGGTGCCATCCTTAAGCCACATTGGAGTGCAATTTTATATCTCTGTTTGCTATCGCAGCAGAAGATGCCAAAAAGCCTATCAATATCTTGCAAGAACGTAGTTTCCATTTCTTTATAAGAATTTGATGTTCTAGATTTCTTGTGATACCGAGTTAGTTGTATAAATTTCAACATCAGTTGATTGACTTTTCGCGCAATAGGAAACTCATTTATGGAAAATACATTGCACCAAATCCAATGGTCATGTAGCTCCTTTGCAACTATGAAGAAAGTTCAATCATGCTCTCTACTATCCAAATTATACTAGGTTGATATAAAAATCAACTGATAAGTCCTTCAAACAAGATTTCGTTGTTAAAGCAGCAATGTAACAAACAGTAACATGCTAATCGGCATTGCAAATTTGGTACAACCATCCAACACTTTTAATGGCGGTCTAAAAATCGACAATTTGCTTGTAACTTTTTTTCTGTACATTTTCAGGACAAAGTTCTATGGAAGTGAGATAAAAACATGTTGCTTCCACATATTTAAACCCAAAACTGGCTTTCTAGCATAAGCGGTTATCAGGATAGGGCAAAATTAGCTATTTTCGACTCGTTTGGTGAATAAGCTCGGCCACTAGAGGGCGTAAGAACCTGAAATTATGATAGGAGTTATTCATTTTTGATTTGGGGCCAAATATCAGAGGCACTTTTTGAAATTCAAAATTTTCTTTTTTTCACTCCACCCTAGTGGGTTTTGTTTGACTGACAGAGCGTCTAAACTGGCACTTTCCAAACTTTTTTTGACTCACCAACCCTTTATCAAGCTCGACATATCTTTATCACCTCCCAAAAGCTAGATGTCATCATGGATTGAGTACTTCTACTTTTCCTTAGTACTCTAGTAGGTTCCATCTACTTGCTTCACTTACAGAAGTAATTTTTGTTCAGTTCTTTGGTGCTGAAATACTAATTTTATCAAATGAAAAGCAGTTTTTGGATTCACTTCAACAACACCTTGCTACGAAATCGAATGAATTCGTAAATAAGTATGGTTGGTTTAATGTGAAGCAAATCTCACCGACTTGACTCATCCATCGATTATAATTGGCCTTTATATTGGACATGGCAAAAAACCTGACTGATTATTAAATATATTGACGGTAAGTTGTAATATTTTCACCCCCTTTTGAACTTTTTCACCCTTCCGCTAATCGCGCCCTTAGTTATTTCCGTCCCCTGTCTCTCTCCACGGCAATATTGCTCACTTAGTGAACCACAGCTCTAAATCGTCGCATATCTAGCGTCAACGGCGGTGGGAGTTTTTTGAATATGCCGTCAGTACATGTGTCGAATCACAGGACAGCGGCTCGAATGATGTTCAAAGTCATTACGGACTCTTAACACGAAGACAATTTTCATTTCAGTATCTGCAATGCTTGTGGACGCAGATTGTGAAGCTCGCCGACGACAACTGGGTGGAAGATCTGATACCGAGGCCGTACCGCGCCTTCGAAGGAATCCTGCTGGAATCTCTGCAGCACAACATCCCCAATTTCGTGCCTCCCCCTCACAAGGAGGGCTATTCCAGATATCCCATGCCGAGGGTGATATTCCGCATATTTGATTACACCGACTGTCCGGAGGTTGGATTTGTTGTAATTTTCGATGCTTTATTTGGATTTGTGTGATAGCTGGTTTTCGCTCGCTCCTAGGGTCCCTTGATCCCTGGCAATCATTCTATCGAGAGATGGCTGGTCGAAGATTGTCTCGCACTCACGCTGAAGACACACAGTCTGGACAAAAAAGAATGGTACATGTTACGGGCATCTTATATAAGCTAATGAGTTGGCCAAATCGAGCTCCTGGGTGATCTGAGTTGACTATTTGAGTATGGATTATATGGAAAATTCAAATATGTACCTTTTATGCGACTACAAAGGAAATGCTTCCAATTCCACTCCATATAAACACAATTTCTCCGATCAAACCTACATTATTGGAATTTGTGACACCGCTGCGGGTTGATCACGCCTTGACAGAGATGTCATTTCAGTGCGCGGCTTCCTACTACATGTTTTGGATGCTGTGATAGGATCAATTAAGGTTTGAGGTATTCCGTGTTTGGAAATAATCATCGAAACTATAATTTTTGTTGATAGTACAACCCTTACTGGAAAGATGTGCCGAAGTTTGGTACGGTACTTGAAAAAAAATCGTCTCTATAATTAAGAATAGTACCGTACTCGATTTCGATTTGAGTATCCTAATTATTGTACCCAGCCTTATAAATGAATCATCTGGGTCTTACGCTGTGAAATCTTTGCACTATTGTGATATGTCCTCCGTGATTGGACAGGAAATTTGAACTAACAACGACTAAAAAGAGTGGATTTTTGCGGCAATGATGCAATTAGAAGAATGTGTTTAGATTTTGAACTCCTTTTCAGTCCAATTCTATATTGGAGAATTTCATATTTATGGTAACTTGAACGTATGTTCTTGTTTACAGCGCGGTCGCGTTGCTCAATATTGTGGGACGAGAAAAAGTGCCGATAAATCACATGGTAATAGAAGTGCTTTTGGGAGAGATGTTTCGCCTACCGGCTCAGAAATATCCCGAGGTCTTCTTCACTGCAATGTTGATCGAGCTGTGCAAAGTTCAACCAGGGACTGTACCGCAAGTTGTATCCTTTGAAGAACCAGAGTTTCTTTCACACGCACGGTTTCATGTTGGATACTAATTTTAGTGGCAAATTGTCTGGTGATTTTTCCGGTTATGGATTTTTTGCAGCATTGATCTTTACGAGATGATCCTTGACCTAGATCACTTTAAGCTCGCTCTGGCCTCTGAAATGCTGTTTGAAAGACTGGACACCATGAATATAACATGCGTCGATAAATTCGTCAATTGGTTCTCTCACCACTTGAGGTATATTACTTAATCGGCGAGTCCCGGTAATTGTTTTGTTGTAATCGCAATTTGTGTTCAGTAATTTCCAGTTCCGTTGGAGTTGGGACGAATGGTCGGACTGTTTGAATGAGGATTATTCTCGTCCGAAACCGAAATTTGTTCGAGAAGTGTTGGGAAAGAGTCTGCGGTAAGATCGGTTTCTTTTCGATCGTATCCTTATCTGGTCGTGACTTCTATCCTGGTATGTGTCCGATATATATTTGGTGAGGATGTAAGTTGAATTAAGTCTTCGGCACTTTGAAATGAGAAACGATTAAATAGTATCTATTAATTCGTAACATATTTAGGCATAAATACATAATAAGGCAAGCATTGTTACTTGTTATGAGAGTACCAAGTTGCAATTTATATGTCCGAGTCAGAACTCCCAGGCTCTAACTTGTGCTGCTTTTCAGTTTGTCTTACCATCAGCGTCTGGTTGAAAATGTTCCGGATTCTTTCGGACCGTTGCTGCCAGCTGAGCCAAAATGCTACTTCAAGTATGCTGAGAAAATTGAAAATGCCAGGTAAGGTCACCGTACTCAATAACCTTGCGTGGTAATTAACCTATGATCTCTTTTTTTTTAAATTCAAGTCTTTCCCTAAGAATATTTGAGGTAGGCTTCAATATCGTAGCACACGGCAATCATTTGTGTTTCTTCAAGAGGGCACGCGATGCGAGTTCAGCCATCTATGTAGTAATGATACAATGATGCATAATAATCAGCCTATGCCAAGTATAGGCAGGATTCTAATTCATTAAAACCATCGAATTCCTCTGCCCGTTGGAAAGACTAACCAGTATAAAATGAAGTTGATGGCACATTGACACTACCTAGCAATACGATGTCAATGCCAGCATTGAGGTGCATGCTATTTTGCTAGTAACTGCTGGGTGATGTTATATCTTCGTATTCCATGACTAAACGTATTCATACTACTAAACGTCTACTTGCAAGTGGTAGAAATTCGCTTTATGTCAGAGTGTGCAAACTTTGTCGACAATTGCCTGAGTAGCCTATTCCACTGTCCTGACCTTCCATTTTAGCGAGTTGGATGACGCAGCTCAAACTGCGTCACAGCGACTGATTGCCTGCATCAAACAAAAAGCGACCGAGGAGGATTTGAGGACTATTCTGCAAGAGATTCCATGCCGGGCTTCAGGTAATATCACGGATAACAGGTGCTGTCTCGTTATTCCTGTAGTGACATCAATGTTTTTTATGTTTGTAGCAAATGGTGGTGATGAGGAATACAGCCCCACGAGACTCAACGCTTTGATGCAGACACTGTTGCATCTCTCCCAAAAATCATTCAGCCATTCGTGCAGCGCCCTGGCGAAATTTCACAAGGTATGCTGTTGTTATCTTTGATACGTTTGAAATTTTGCTAGACTCGTGTGGCCATGATATTTTCAATTTCTTCACAGTTGATAAAATGGGCGTCTAACAGCGACTCTGGCAAGATCGACGTGCTGCGGATCGTTCACACAGTGTGGCGGTCTCATCCGCAAATGATCATCGTGCTAGTCGACAAGATGATACGTACGCAGATTGTCAGCTGCGCCACTGTCGCAAAATGGATCTTCTCTCCTTACATGGCCAAAGACTTCACAAAGTAAGTGTACCTCGTCAGAATAGTGACGCAGTCTTGTAAATCTTTTGCGGTGACTACTTGAAATGGCTTGGCGCGTTACCGCTGTTTTACGCTTCAGAATGTATGTCTGGGAGATTATGCATTCCACAATCAGGAAGATGAATATGCATGTGACGAAGGTCAAAACGGAGATGGTTGATATTAAAGACAAAGCAAAATTTGCTGTAAAGGTTTGGATGTTGTTCTGCTTCCGATTCTTGACTTTCAAAGCTAGAGTGCTTTCGCAACTATCTCTGGGGAATCAACCCTGTAAAAAAGCTGGATAGTACATTTAACACTGGCATTCATAAGACACAATGTAGTTATGAATGCTCGTCATGGCTGCTGACTGAAGGGAGTTGATGATTCTCTGATTGCATGATATGCTCATATGTTTCTTTTAATGTTTTATACACTGCGTTCTGCGTCTTTAGGCTGAGGAAGACATGGATGACGAAACGGAGATGATGAACACGTACGCCAGCTTCGCGCCGTCCGCCGAAGATGTCGCTAAAGTGGAAGAGAAATTAGATTCTGCCAAATCTGAACAGAAGAACCTGTTCCTCGTCATATTCCAGGTAGGCTTCGTCAGTAGGCGTAGCCAGGGTTTGCATTAGATTGAAGTAATTATACATGATGAGAAGCCATATATTTTGGTGACTTTGTAGCTCATAACCTGAAATTTTGCCTGCTGGAAACAGCAAACACATCTACGAGCTGCTTTGTGTGTCGGAAGAATCACATAGTCACAATTGTGATTTTGGGCTGCAAACGAGCATAGCTCATGGCCAAGGAGTCGTTAGTTTACTATCAATAGGCAGACATATGTTTATTTTGATAAAATGCTAGCTCAGATAATGCAGCATAGAGCTGGCAATGTTTTCGTAGACGTGGTGAATGTGGAAAATAAGTGTGTTCCTAAATTTAGTATATAAATTGGCCCGCTGTACTTCATCTAATAACAAATTCGATTCAGTGTGTCTCTCGTTTAGATAGGTCTTAGGTTATATCTTATCAAACCACATGTCCATTATGTGCAGTTTTTGTGAGACAAGTCAACGCAGGGATGTAATTTGAAAAACTTTTCTCCTGTCATTACGGTGTATGCAAATTAGCTTGATTGGCTCCTGAGTCCTGAGCTTGACTTGAGACAGGTCTAGCCTGTCATCCTTTTTCATATACATTAGCATCAATATCTGGTAAAATAATAAAGAGATGTGTATTGCTGTGTAACATTAGCACACTTTATAATGATGATTCTTCTGCTTATATTGAATGCAGGCCGATTATTTTGAGTGCATATTTATATACCTGTCTTTTTCCTACAGAGATTCATAATGGTGCTGTCGGACCACATGGTGAGATGTAGCAATGCTGGGACGGATTACAACACTCCCTGGTTTAAAAACACCATCGAGAGACTGCAACAAATGTTTCTGGTGGTAAGTGCTTGGCAGTAGAGTTGTTGATCTTCAAATGGTCATGTCATTCCATGTCGAAGCATAAATCTATCAGGTGCCTTTGCTGTTGTCATCTAGCACTACGGTTACCGTTGCATTTGTGGAACTATAGTCCGTAAATACTGCGTTGAAGGACGAGGAATCTAAACACTTGCGTTCAATTGGCTATGTCCCACAAAGTTATATTGCAAAAAATGCTTGGTCACAACAATTCGTAGCATTATTTCAAGGTCCGTTCAGCTCTGCTTCTGCTTTTACAGCACAGCAGCATCGTACATCAGTATATGAACACATTGGAAAATCTGCTCTTTACTGCCGAATTGGATAAGTGCATCCTATCAGTCTTCCAACAGTTCATGTCGCTAACTGCATGAGGAGGAACGTCTCGACGGCGCCATTTACTTTGGCGGGCAATTTCGTTATGGATGACTGGTCGTGAATGTCTTCAGACACACATTTCACTAATATAGCAATAGTATGCTATGCTGGCCATTTGATGCCAATACTGAATTAGCATTGACGCTGTTAACATCTCTAAATGAGTGCTTTTGTAAATAACACCTGTGACTGAGCGCTTTTGTATATGGCTAATACTGGCAGGTGTTTTCTGGAGAAGATATTTTTTAGCCATCGTTATTTAAGGGATGAATCGCTTGACAGAATTGGGAAGGGTGGCTTGCTATTATATGATGATTAAAACCATCTGGAATAGGAACAAATGTCAATACACCATATCCTAGAATTAGCAAGTGTCAATACCAGCTCGGCGGGGCAGCAGTACAGTGCCTCTCAAAAAACATCCTGCATTACAAAAAATTTTGTATTCAAGATACTTGCGGACCAGCCTATTGACGTGACGCAGATGTCCACGGCTTACCAACCATGAGCCGCAAAGTCATCAGGTTCTAAAATCCGCATCAAGCGGGTTCAGCAAAATTTAGGCCGTAATCTAGCAATGCCCACTCTCACGGCACCGTCGAGCATCCCTCACAATGTCACCGAGAACCACTGCTTTAATGGCTATAGTTAATTAGTTATACATGTGTACACATCAAACGCTCATATTAGAAGTTTCATACTTTGCGCAACATATAGGAGCTTTCAGAGTTACATAAAGGCTCTAGCAAAAGTTGATGTTGGGTAACCATACGTCCTCTTTTAAGAGGATTTGTCCTCTTTTTTGACTTTGTTGAAAGTGTCCTCTTTTTTGAGATTTTGTCCTCTTTTTTGAAAATTTAGGTCATATTTAATGCGAGTGATATGCCCTAAATTAGCACGGAAGTGACGCTCCGGCTGGGCGAAAATTCACCGATTTTTGAGAATTCTTCTCCGGTTTCGCAAGTTTCAAATTTCTGAAAAAGTGTCCTCTTTTTAGATTTCCAAAATATGGTAACCCTAATGTTGGGGGACAGCAGATATCTCATGACAATTGCACCACTTGATGCACATTTAATTGCACTGTTATCAGTTTACTGAACTACACACAACAGGCACATATAATATAACATGGTACAAAGTGCAGGAGATATTGATCACATTTGCTTCGCATAAAATATTATGCCATTTAAAAATGAATATACAGTAGCCTACACACTTCTTGCATACAATCAATAAAACATCTTCACAGCAACGTTCTGCCCCGCAAACTCGGCAACTTGAAACCGGCGACTCCTGCCAAAGCATAAGCTAAGAAAACAGTTATTATAGGAATGCTGCAACTAGAATCCATAAACACTGCAAAGATGGCCGTACCAAGAATTGAGCCCAGACGACTGATGCCACAGGCATTGCCAACCGCGGCCGACCGGATACTTGTTGGGTACATTTCAACAGTTAGCACATCCAGCGCGTCCCAGCATCCTACGGATATACCGTTAAATATAGAGTTCATCACGATAATTGTAGGTTTAGAGGTAGTGAACCAAAATAGAAAAACAGACAAGGCTGACAAAAATGCCGTTGATATCAACATGGTTCTGGAGCCGATTCTGTCCATTAGCAATATTACAGCCACGTTGCCAGGAAGTTGTCCCAGAAATCCAATCAGGACATCCACATACACAGTTGGAGATTCGTCGACAATAGATTCATTCGATGTATTGAGATCATGAATCACACATGGTGAGCCATCAAATTTTTCTGCTCTTTCCATCAGCACTGGCATCCACATTGCCATTCCGTAACCTCCAAAAGCAACCAGTACCGATATCAACATGATAATGACAGACTGAACCCTTCTCACGGGTAAAAATATTTGAACTAATTGTGTTTTCCATAGGTGAAATCCATTACGGAACTCAGCACACAGGAGCTTGATAGAGCAGCATTTCTTGGCAACGTTTGCAGTTGTGTTCAAGCGCATTTCTGAGTTATCGTCAGGGTCTAGAAGTGCCTCATTCTCACTCTCAGTGTTCCTTTCAGGGTGTATAATATTGTTAACACCAAATTGTTGCTTTGGTCCTAGATGATTCCAATCAAACATGATCGACAAAACATGTTGAGCTTGACCATATTTCCCAGTCGAGTATAAAAATCTGGGACTTTCCGGCAAATATGATATTAGAAGACAAGATGATAAACTCGGTATTCCGCACAATATTGTGAAAAGACGCCATTGTTGACCGTACGGCGAAAAAAAGGCAACATATTCAGAGTCTGGTAACAGGAACCACGCCAACAGTCCAGATAATATGTTGCCTATCATCCAACACATTGCGAGTGCACTGATCATTGCACCGCGACGATTATTCTGCTGGAACTCACTGAAATACGTAAAGCATACTGGCAGAGAACCACCAGCTCCAATTCCACTCAAAAATCTAAAAGCAACCAAAAATGGATAGTTTGGGCTGATGCCAGATAAAATACCAAAAACAGCGTTCACTGCGAGTGACAAGCACAAAGTCTTCCGTCTGCCGCGGCTATCTGCAATTGAGCCCCAAAAGTACCCACCGATCAACATTCCAGAGAATAGAGCAAACGGCAGTCCTGAAAGAGCAGCGTATGAAATATCCATCTCCCGTTTGATGTGTGGCAAAATGAATGATACACATAGGATCTCAATCGCATCGCTCGCATTCGCCCAGCCACACTGGGCTAACAAAATGTACTGCCATAACCCGTGGCCGGCCTTGGAGAAAGCTTCGTCGTAGCTGTAGCTTCGCCGTTGATGGTCATCGGCTCTGGGCATATTTTATCGTTCTGTAGGAGATCACACCGAAAGCAAAACAAACCAAGACGTATGCATAGTTGTATTTCGAGTACAATCCTAAGAATAGGAACAGAAATAGAAAATTAGGACAGCCACCGGTATGTACAACAAAAGTAGGAGCAGCGCACAAAGAAAATCCTAATCACAAATCCTGATTTATTTCACACATTCATGCAGTAACGCCGAAATCTAGGCTAGCGATCAGAGTCCAAAATAACGAAATTAATACAACAAAAGAAGATTTATCACTATATTCCTATATGGAATCTCTGTCCATTTTTTGAAAGAAATCCTGTGTGATGAGAGCTTTTCTATATAGAATAATTTAAGAATTAAACAGAAAATCCTGCGTGACGTTGCCACCAATTCCACTCCGGACTATATTGAACCCCTTAGGCTTATAAGCGTTGAGCCAAGGATTATTTTGCGTTGCTAGCTTTCACACGCAGCTTATTGCCCTTCGGCCTGTATGGAATAGGTGTCCTGTGCTCCTTACTTCATTTTTTTACATAAATTACTTCAACTTGAAGTATCATCGCTGCTCACATGCTATATTAGGCGAAACGTACCGAGATTCCATATTGGACTTCAGACTCCTAATCTATATACCGTATAGGATCAATACTAGATTGCGTCTTGAGTTCGCTGTCGGATGAGTATTTGACAAATCGACTTGTATTTTAACATGCCTTTTCCGTCTGCAATCTTTCGGCGTTATGAAGTAATGAACTGAATTAAACTGAACCAGTGGTCGCCGACAAATCCAGAGTATGTAGTAACCGTGTGTAAAGAAAAACGTACAAACTAGAGTCACCCAACTGTGACGCTTCCATAGTTTCTTCGCATTTGACAACAATGTACCAGTATAGAGGACATCCTCTATAGTACCAGAAATGAGCGGATTTGAAATTTCTATGTCCTAATCCAATCCAAATCCGAAGTCTCAAATCCTAATCCTAAACCTAATCCAGAGAGAGAGAGAGAGATGATATTCTTTCCCGTCTGCACCATCGAGATGCTTTGACGACAGAGATACGATACGGCCCTTATAGCTGGTCATCTACTAGCCTGTATCCCCATTTTTTGTCACCATGCTATCCATGATTGTTTAGCGCTTCTAGCGGGACCGCGGAGAGCAGTTTTTGGTCTGACCCGGCGGGGATCGAAATCACGACCATCAAATCAAGAAGCCGGCCGCATCAGAACTTTTGCCACCATTACACTTTAGAGATTGTATCTCTATAATTACACCACTGCATTTTTGGAAACAATTCAAATATAGCTCAGTGGCAGATACCGACTTCGCGCGATGATGGAGTGACGAAAAAATTTGGTGTTACATCAATTTTGCGAAGAGCAAATTTGCAATGAGAACTTACTACATCATCTACTGAGACACCATTTTTCTTCAGCGCCCCGCCAGCGTCCTACCCATATCGTCCCACAGTGGAGTTTCCGAACCGATTCCGAAACAGTTACCGTAGCTAACACTTCACACTGCCTATAATTTACCGAAATATTTACGAAAACAATTTTGTTCATACTGAAAGTGGTTTTCGAAATACTTTCATTCACAATGAGCTCTCTTACGGTAAATATATCGTAAATTTGCTTCAGTGTGAACAATGTTCACTGAACATGTCTTCCTAGTGTGATGAAACTACCAACTGGAGGTCTTACAGAGCGTTACAGCTACGAGGTTGCGATTCGGGGTAGTGTCATATATATAGCGCCAAGTCGATATAATATACTGCCCTTTGGAAAGTATGGATGAAGGTAGAACAAACTGTCTGTCTTTGAGAATGTCACCCAAACAAGAGATGGCTTGATGTAGGGTGTATGCATTACTATTACCAGTAAAGATCTGATTCCACACGCCGGTTATTATAAATAGATGCTTCTTGTATACTGCAGAGTGGTTTCTTGTCACGTATTGTAATTTTAAAATGGTGAGGGAATGTGGGGTCAAGTGTAGAATACGGCCACCTCGAGAAAGTGATCCCCATGACCATCACCGATCAGTGTTGCACATGAACGTGTCGAAATTCATAGTGCTTCACGTAGATACCGAACATGCTTCCCACAAAACCCTATAAATCAAGTCGGGGTTCCATATTATATCATATTATTGCCTCTTATAAACAACTCATCTTGAATTCACAGATACACATGCCAGTGATGAGCAAGATTACATTTTACATCGCTCGCTCGAATGCCAGATGAAGAACTTGTACAAGAAAACGTAGGAAAAGGACAAGGAAGCGACTTACTCCGATCTCTTCACCACATTATGTATTGTGTATCGCATTTTTATCGAAAATTTAAAAAATACAACGCACTTTGCGCCCACTTCACTCATGTACAGACACTCACATAATAGGGTGTGATAATAGGTGCGGGGGAGATAACGTAGTGGTAACGATAAGCGCCTACTAATTTGGCGGACCTGGTTCGATTCTCGTCGGACGTTTATCCCCCGCTGTTGCCATTCTTACCGTGACAAAAAAGCCCAGAAAATACCCTGAAAAGAACTGGACATCGGGCACTCTAGGCGGCCAAGATACTCATGTGAAGACACTCGCATAATAGGATATAATACCAAGTGTACTTTGCGGCCATGGGCACTCTAGGCGGCCAAGATACTCATGTGAAGACACTCGCATAATAGGATATAATACCAAGTGTACTTTGCGGCCATGATACTCATGTAGGTACTCTCGCATAATTGAGCATGATACCAAGTGTACTTTGCGGCCAAGATACTCATGTAGGTACTCTCCAATAATAGGGCATGATACCAAGTGTACTTTGCGGCCAAGATACTCATGTAGGTACTCTCGCATAATTGGGCATGATACCAAGTGTACTTTGCGGCCATGATACTCATGTAGGTACTCTCGCATAATTGAGCATGATACCAAGTGTACTTTGCGGCCATGATACTCATGTAGGTACTCTCGCATAATTGAGCATGATACCAAGTGTACTTTGCGGCCAAAATACTCATGTAGGTACTCTCCAATAATAGGGAATGATACCAAGTGTACTTTGCGGCCAAGATACTCATGTAGGTACTCTCGCATAATTGGGCATGATACCAAGTGTACTTTGCGGCCAAGATACTCATGTAGGCAGGGTTGTAATGACTCGAGTCATGACTCGACTCGAGTCAGACTCGAGTCACGATTTTTTCATGACTCGACTTGACTCGAGTCATTTTCTTGAAATGGGAAAATGACTCGACTCGACTCGAGTCAATATTTGGATTGACTCGACTTGTACTCGAGTCATTACGCATGACTCGACCCAAGTCATTGACTCGGCTTATTTTATATGACTTGAAGATGAAGAAATTTGCGAATCATAATGGCTAGATCAACGCATCCGACGAATTCTGCCGACATCGCTATTTGTCACCACTGCTTTCGTTGCACTTGTCTGATATATCAGATATATGCCGCCGTAAAAACAACAGAAAATGATACATAGTAGCAATGCATTGTACAAAATCGTCCAGTGATGAAGAGGTAATAGATCCTCCGCAATTAAAGTACTCAAGACTTTTCAATTATACAAGCAAACAATTGAATCAAAGTTCAATTCGAGCCAATGAAATGACTCAGATGGTGAAGAGACTGATAAGCTCATGTGTAGATTTGAAGGCGATGATTCTTTGCATTTTTGGGCGACTAGAAAGAATGAGTATTCAATGCTCTTCAGTGTGGTTCAAAAATGCTTGTCAATTACTGCATCTAGTGCACTAGTGGAACGTGTAGTCAGTAGATGTGGATTCATTCTACGGCCATGCCGCTTTAACATATTTGAGGATCTCCTTTCCACATTAGTATTTTTGAGGTGTAACTCATTGATTTGATCTGCTGTCTGTGAAAACACACAATGCCCTTCGTCCATTTGACGTTTTGTTAGGTATGTGCATTGTGCACGTGAGTAATAATGAATGGCTAATGTTGTGTGATGTTTGTACAATATGGCTGTTCTAAAATAACTTCTTTTTTATTTTACTGGGTGGTTACATGATAAAATTGTTATGTTGCATAAAAGGAACACTGAATCTGGCTTAATTTGAAAAAAGTGGAATCAATGATCTGAGAGGAGAATATTCTGGATTTGAAAATAAATGGAGTATTTTAGTGAGAAATTCTTTCATATAATATAATTACATAGTAGTAAGCCGATTATTTTTTCATATCCAAAACATTCTACTCTAATAACTTCACTTTTTCTAGTAGGAATTGAGTCAAATTTGCTCTGAATCATATTTTTACACAATGTAACAATATCATGAGATAGCCGGTAAAATTCGAAAATCTCTATTTGTAATTAGTCTATAATTTTCTTTCATAGCATTGCTTTCTACTGGTTGGAATTGAGCCAAATTTGATTTTTAGGCAATCTAGCAATTTTAAGAAGTAGCCAGAAAATTTGAAAAAATGTTTTTGAACAGCCCCATTGTACAATTATTTCTCCAATGGTGTAACTGCGATGTAGTCGGTAATGCAATTGGGAAAACCTTTAGTATAATCAAAAGATATCTGTTCTGTTGTCACTGCACAATGCACATAGTTGCATGCACGCTTTTACAGCATGCTGGCCTGTTGAAAATACCTCTACATAAACATGCATCTATTGATTCTCTATCAACTAGTATCTTGACGTGAATTTGTTGGTTCTCTATCAGATAGTATGTAGACGTGAATTCGTTGGTTCTCTATCAGCTATTCGTGAGCTATCGTCGATGTGTTCATAATAAAAACTGAATGCTTGTATTGGTGATGTATCAGACTGACAAGAGAGATATTTGATTTTAAGTTCTAAGATTAGTAAAGTTATCTTTAGCATCGGTAAATGAGGCCAAGACCTGTCCGTTATCTGCCTAAATAAACACGTGCCAAGACTCTGATAGGGACAAAATGAGCATGTTTCGCAAACAGGGAATTCGATATCACCCAAGCAGGATTGAAAACATGAGTTGAACATGACTGCAATACTGTGACTTGGACTCGACTCGAGTCATAACACCATGACTCGGACTTGACCCTTTAAACGGTGACTTGGACTCGGACTCGAGTCTGTGATGAATTGAAAATGACTCGACTCGACTCGAGTCAAAACCACAAAAGTATGATTGACTCGTGACTCGGAACCATGTGACTTGGTTACAACCCTGCATGTAGGTACTCTCCAATAATAGGGTATGATACCAAGTGTACTTTGCGGCCAAGATACTCATGTAGGTACTCTCGCATAATTGGGCATGATACCAAGTGTACTTTGCGGCCAAGATACTAATGTAGGTACTCTCCAATAATTGGGCATGATATCAAGTGTACTTTGCGGCCAAGATACTCATGTAGGCACTCTCGCACAATAGGGCATGTTACCAAGTGTAATTTGCGGCCAAGATACTCATGTAGGTACTCTCGCATAATTGGGCATGATACCAAGTGTACTTTGCGGCCAAGATACTCATGTAGGTACTCTCGCATAATTGGGCATGATACCAAGTGTACCGCCTACTCCACGGCCCATCTTCGTTGACACCGAAAAAGCTAGCTGATAACTTGTACTTGTTGTTTTCCTCTATAATCATGATATGAACATGATTATTTTCCTCTACAAATATCCATATTATGAGTATCTCATCATCCTCGTAAATTTCGATGATAAGAAACGTTTCAGAGTACGACCAAACACACATTGTCGTTGTACCTTTGCCCACCCCACCAGACTTACTACGAATATTAATTTGTAAGAGGTAAAGCGACACCGGGTCGTCCACGGTACAGCTTCCAGAAGGATCATGTAAACAGGGCCCTTTTACGAGTCAGCTCAGAGATGAGGCGTGACGTCACCGGAGACGACTTGAACGCCAAGTCGAGTCGAACATGTAACCAGGCCTATTGACTCATGAATTTTGCTCCGAGTCACGAGTCAATCCGCATTTCTGAGGCGCCGAGTCAAGTCAAGTCAAGTCATTTTTGCAAAGTGACTCGAGTCAAGTCAAGTCAAACGAAAAAGGTGACTCGAGTCTGACTTGAATGTGCCTATGATAGTGTAGAAAAACGAGAAAAGTGATGCAGAGAATACAAGACCAATCTCAGGCTTATGTGAATGCGCTGTGATTTGATATTTGCTGTATTTATTTCTCATTTGTCATTTCATTCAATATCCAAGTTTTTGCAAGTTTAACAATCAATTGGTTGCTAGGGTTAGGTCGAAAAATGCCAACATTTCATTTCAGGTCAAAATCTTCAGTTATTTAGGTAAAATATCGCCCTCATAGTTTCATTCGCGTCGCATGCGTTGCTATCGGTGGTTGCTAACGCCGAGAGGCATTGTACAGTCAGAATGCGTCCTTATGTACGTCAACCCACATTGGTCACATGAAGGTATCATCTTCAACAATGGTACATGGTCATCAACCGGAAAAAACATTGTGATTAACAATGAACTTAATAATTGATCACGGTGGAAGAGTTTCCGAACACGACTCTTCCATGTGTAAGTCGAGCAATAACTTCAGCAGCGTTTGGTCAACAGAAGGCGGTGAAGATGTGAATGCAAGTAACGAATGAATGAACAGGAAAGAGAAACTTGCAAACTTGCAGGAATATAATTAAAAATTAGGCGCAGTAGAAACTACAGTGGCCTTTAGGATTAGGCTGATTTCTATCTATGAATAATTTCATGTCGTAATAAAATTTGTAAAACAAATCATCGCTAAATAATATATCATTTCATTTCATAGCCCACATTTATCAGTAGCCTAAGCATGTCGAGTTTAGTTGGTGTAGGCATACCAGAGCTCATTGGAATGGGCGCGCTGTCAAGCAACACTGCAGCCATACAGTTTTTCAGGCAGCATGGACTACTTGCAAGGCAACAGAATTGCCCACAATGCAGCGTGCCATGCGCTGAAAAATTCAGGAACGTTAAAGATCAGACCGCCTGGCGTTGTCCGGTAGGAAGTCAAACATTTTGTTGTTGGAGCCAGAAACTAATATTTCGTGACATTTTTCATTCACAGAAATGCAAGAATTTTTGGAGCATACGTCTTGGTTCTTTTTTTTACAAAAGCAATCTGACGGCATTGCAACTACTGTACCTCCTCTACTTTTGGTCACAGGACCATTTGCAGGTCGAGTGTCTTCACATGAGTATCTTGGCCGCCTAGAGTGCCCATGGCCGCAAAGTACACTTGGTATTATATCCTATTATGCGAGTGTCTTCACATGAGTATCTTGGCCGCCTAGAGTGCCCGATGTCCAGTTCTTTTCAGGGTATTTTCTGGGCTTTTTTGTCACGGTAAGAATGGCAACAGCGGGGGATAAACGTCCGACGAGAATCGAACCAGGTCCGCCAAATTAGTAGGCGCTTATCGTTACCACTACGTTATCTCCCCCGCACCTATTATCACACCCTATTATGTGAGTGTCTGTACATGAGTGAAGTGGGCGCAAAGTGCGTTGTATTTTTTAAATTTTCGATAAAAATGCGATACACAATACATAATGTGGTGAAGAGATCGGAGTAAGTCGCTTCCTTGTCCTTTTCCTACGTTTTCTTGTACAAGTTCTTCATCTGGCATTCGAGCGAGCGATGTAAAATGTAATCTTGCTCATCACTGGCATGTGTATCTGTGAATTCAAGATGAGTTGTTTATAAGAGGCAATAATATGATATAATATGGAACCCCGACTTGATTTATAGGGTTTTGTGGGAAGCATGTTCGGTATCTACGTGAAGCACTATGAATTTCGACACGTTCATGTGCAACACTGATCGGTGATGGTCATGGGGATCACTTTCTCGAGGTGGCCGTATTCTACACTTGACCCGGAATGTGTATAATATTATTTGAAAACTATCACGAAGCTCAAAAGCGACTGAATCCCCATCTCATGCACCACTGCTGAACATTATCATTGCTAGCCATTTTGTTGTATAAATAAAATAATTTCCTGAGTAACCGAAATAATTATGACTAACATCATCATCACAGCTTACATCACCGGTCGTCCTTAAAAGACACCAGCAACAGTACCGGTACCGTCACAACTTCAGTACCGGTACCGATACCGTAAGTCAATATGAACCCGAGTTTACGAAAAGCACGAAATGATTGACAGTTTGGTGAAATAAGTAAGGCGCCGCCTACGTTCATGGCACTTCTTCGATGGCAGTCAGACATCGAAAAGTGTTCACCATGATCACCGATGAATGTTTTCCATGAACACGAAAAAAAAATTATAAACGTCAAAATATATTTTTTTTTGTGCCTTTCGAAAGACGAATGTTAGGGTTGGGGTGGGGGGTCTTAGGGTGGGGGAAAGGGGGATATTAGGGTTGTCGGAGGCGATATTAGTGTTAGGATTGGTGGATGGGGATATTAGGGTTGGCGGAGGGGATATTAGTGTTAGGATTGGTGGATAGTAATATTAGGGTTGGGGTATGGGGGGTATTAGGGTGGGGGAAAGGGGGATATTAGGGTTGGCGGAGGGGATATTAGTGTTAGGATTGGTGGATGGGGATATTAGGGTTGGCGGAGGGGATATTAGTGTTAGGATTGGTGGATATTAGTGTTAGGATTGGTGGATAGTAATATTAGGGTTGGGTGGGGGGTATTAGGGTGGGGGAAAGGGGGATATTAGGGTTGTCGGAGGCGATATTAGTGTTAGGATTGGTGGATGGGGATATTAGGGTTGGCGGAGGGGATATTAGTGTTAGGATTGGTGGATAGTAATATTAGGGTTGGGGTATGGGGGGTATTAGGGTGGGGGAAAGGGGGATATTAGGGTTGGCGGAGGGGATATTAGTGTTAGGATTGGTGGATGGGGATATTAGGGTTGGCGGAGGGGATATTAGTGTTAGGATTGGTGGATATTAGTGTTAGGATTGGTGGATAGTAATATTAGGGTTGGGTGGGGGGTATTAGGGTGGGGGAAAGGGGGATATTAGGGTTGGCGGAGGGGACATTAGTGTTAGGATTGGTGGATAGTAATATTAGGGTTGGGGGAGGGTGAGATAGCGTAGTCGTAACGATAAGCGCCCACCAATCTGGCGGACCCGGTTCGATTCCCGTCGGAGGTTTATGTGGGCTCCTCTTCCCTCGCCGTTGCCGCTCTTACGGAGACAAAAAAGACCAACGAAAGAAAGCACTCACAAGGAATGGAAAGAACTAGTAGAAAGGACCGCGGCTTCAATAAGATCAACATCGAAATGAACTGCGACATCGGGCACGGCTTCGATAAGATCAACATAGAAAAGAACTGCGACATCGGGCACTCTAGACCGAGGTGGAAATTAGATTAAAAGGATCGCAACTGCATGCGTGTCGTTCGACATCCTCCTATCTGCTCATTACATCGCATTTTGTCTTATCGCATGTACTTGTACATTGTGTGTGACTTGTTCAGATGAAACATATAACCCAACGATTAATAATATGATATTATTACTATTAGGGTTGAGGTGGGGAATGTTAGGGTCCATTCATTACATTCAGCACCCATTACCATCCGTTCAAAAGATACATATTTTCCAATTGCCAAGACAGAAAGTATCGAATCTTTCATTCGAGCACGGGGTTAGATCGTTCTAGTTCATTACAAAACTGATTCAAATATAAGCGAGTGATTAATATGATGCCTATTGAATCAATAGGTTACGTCAATTCACGCGGAGTCATCATTACAAACGATGGAAAAACATAAGCGGGTGAATTCAAGCCTGCAGGCTCGTGCCGCTAGGACATACTTTGCGATAAGTGATGCTGGAGCAAACTGATGATAATCAGTATGTTGATATTTCATCCTTTCGAATACACGAAAAGATTGCGATTGAACGAAAAAATTGGAAAGTATTGAAACGATATTTAGTAGTCGTTGAAACCGGACATTCGGACACCACACTTCCTGTAGCCATAAGACAGTGTAAAGAGGCACTTACGTCGTTGTAGCCTTGTAGGATGGGCAGTTGGACACTGAATATAAAGTAACAGAAGTGACAACCATATTATTAGGTTGGCAATGAACATTCCAAAGTCCCGTTCACCAAGACATACCGCGCCTTTATCGTGTAGCACGCAATAGACATTAGAATTGACCGTAGCGGTAGCCCAATTACGTTCTATCGACCTAAATATATTATGGACGTATACTATAGATAAGTTTGAATATGTCATTATGCAATATTGGGTTGGCTAGTGCCAATTTTCTGATGACATTCGTTTTCTGTGTGTCACAATGGATTCCGATGAAGATCATCATTCTTCGAAGGGTATATATCGCCTTGCCTCAGTTGGTCGTTCACGTGCTGGCAGAAAGTCCGGTCCACTATAACATTATTAAGGTCAATCTCTATCCCAGCGATGCAAGCCTATATAATCTTGATTCCATTATAGATAATTAACTAACATACGGTAGGTCAGTTATCTCTAATTCCATATGGTCGTGTTAACCATGAATGCGTGTATTGACTTCACCTCTCGATTCGAGACTTTCTATCTATATGTAAAATATATTCGATATTGAAATACGCCGTGGAAATAAGTTTGGGAAAGACATCGCTAAAAGCCTCGAAGGCCATCCCGACAGTCGTCAAGAACGTCAACATTCAAATCTCAATTTGATATATCGGCCCATCATTCCGAAACATGCCACTTCATTAGGCTATCATCCCATCACTTCTGTTACTTTATATTCAGTGTCCAACTGCCCATCCTACAAGGCTACAACGACGTAAGTGCCTCTTTACATTGTCTTATGGCTACAGGAAGTGTGGTGTCCGAATGTCCGGTTTCAACGACTACTAAATATCGTTTCAATACCTTCCAATTTTTTCGTTCAATCGCAATCTTTTCGTGTATTCGAAAGGATGAAATATCAACATACTGATTATCATCAGTTTGCTCCAGCATCACCTATCGCAAAGTA
This sequence comes from Botryllus schlosseri, assembly GCF_051294905.1. Lineage (NCBI taxonomy): Eukaryota > Metazoa > Chordata > Ascidiacea > Stolidobranchia > Styelidae > Botryllus > Botryllus schlosseri. The sequence continues at coordinate 8,326,745 of NC_137249.1, read as the reverse complement.
TATCCTAGCGGCACGAGCCTGCAGGCTTGAATTCACCCGCTTATGTTTTTCCATCGTTTGTAATGATGACTGCGCGTGAATTGACGTAACCTATTGATTCAATAGGCATCATATTAATCACTCGCTTATATTTGAATCAGTTTTGTAATGAACTAGAACGATCTAACCCCGTGCTCGAATGAAAGATTCGATACTTTCTGTCTTGGCAATTGGAAAATATGTATCTTTTGAACGGATGGTAATGGGTGCTGAATGTAATGAATGGACCCTAACATTCCCCACCTCAACCCTAATAGTAATAATATCATATTATTAATCGTTGGGTTATATGTTTCATCTGAACAAGTCACACACAATGTACATGCGATAAGACAAAATGCGATGTAATGAGCAGATAGGAGGATGTCGAACGACACACATGCAGTTGCGATCCTTTTAATCTAATTTCCACCTCGGTCTAGAGTGCCCGATGTCGCAGTTCTTTTCTATGTTGATCTTATCGAAGCCGTGCCCGATGTCGCAGTTCATTTCGATGTTGATCTTATTGAAGCCGCGGTCCTTTCTACTAGTTCTTTCCATTCCTTGTGAGTGCTTTCTTTCGTTGGTCTTTTTTGTCTCCGTAAGAGCGGCAACGGCGAGGGAAGAGGAGCCCACATAAACCTCCGACGGGAATCGAACCGGGTCCGCCAGATTGGTGGGCGCTTATCGTTACGACTACGCTATCTCCCCCTCCCCCAACCCTAATATTACTATCCACCAATCCTAACACTAATGTCCCCTCCGCCAACCCTAATATCCCCCTTTCCCCCACCCTAATACCCCCCACCCCAACCCTAATATTACTATCCACCAATCCTAACACTAATATCCACCAATCCTAACACTAATATCCCCTCCGCCAACCCTAATATCCCCATCCACCAATCCTAACACTAATATCCCCTCCGCCAACCCTAATATCGCCCTTTCCCCCACCCCAACCCTAATATCCCTATCCACCAATCCTAACACTAATATCCACCAATCCTAACACTAATATCCCCTCCGCCAACCCTAATATCCCCATGCACCAATCCTAACACTAATATCGCCTCCGACAACCCTAATATCCCCCTTTCCCCCACCCTAAGACCCCCCACCCCAACCCTAACATTCGTCTTTCGAAAGGCACAAAAAAAAATATATTTTGACGTTTATAATTTTTTTTTCGTGTTCATGGAAAACATTCATCGGTGATCATGGTGACCACTTTTCGATGTCTGACTGCCATCGAAGAAGTGCCCGTTCATATTGCACATATTTCGAAAACATTTACGGAGAACATTACGTTCACACCAGAGGGCTTACGTTCGTATTGAGTGAATTCGATAAAAGTTTACCGGATAGAATGTTACCGAAACTCAGTATGAAGACACCCTGTTTCCGCCCCCTTTATATAGCTCAGTGTTCCGCCCCCTTCAAAATCGAGATCGCCACCTAGGGGGTGCTGTCGCCAATGTCAACTCAAGAGCCACTGGCGTAGTGGATCGCGAAATTACGTCCTATGTTATGTATATAGGGTTGTATATATAACAAAAATCAATTGAAAACAAACATGTTTAAAACATGGTCCATGATTAAAATATAGACTCTATATTATAGAGGATCCTAGGATGGAGTGCAAACCCATTGTTCGCTGTTTTATTGCTTTTAGTCACGAATCTTCAATTGTAACGTCGCAATGTATGGACATTGTTATATGGCTCCTTAAGTTTTACAATTGAAAATACAGGGCCAATATGACTTCTTCGACGAACAGGTTTCTGACCCCGATCTTATTATAGATAACTAGTCTACGGTAGGTTAGTTATCTATAATCTTATGGCCCAAAAAGTATATTCGAACAGGACTACATCGTCATGAAGCATTTTGACGGTCGGCGGTCATCATAACTAGAACTTCAATTCTGTTCCAATGATATATCTGTTGAACCTGTTGAAAACGAATTCAAGGGTTCCAACCATTCCATATCGTTTACGTCGACTATATCTAGTTAACTGGTGCAACAATTTTTTTTGGAAATGGTATTTGCTGAACTGCTTATTTTTGATGGAAGTGCGAAGGAATCGCCGGTTATCCGGCATGTACCAGCATTTTCCGCTGTTGTTGTCGTCTGTTGTTGCTGTTGGTGAGTGGTGACCGGCCGGGTTCGAACCCAAGACTTCCGATCCAGAACCGCATTGTCTGTCACTACGTTAACTCTTGGATACCATGTGATTTTCATTAACGTAAATTCGTGTGGTAACGGATCAATATATCCTTAATTTCAAGTTTTCATTTGAAGTGACATTCCCCCAGAACAATGACATCTCTTTTAATGTATTCACTGGATTACGATAGGGTTACCATATTTTTGTGAAGCAAATTCCAGACACTCTTTAGCGCCCACTAGCATTGCCCATCGACTGTATGCAGCAGAGGTGTCAAACTCAAATTAGGTCGCGGGCCGGATTCAAGCCTTCAAAGCGGTCGCGGGTCGGACCAGTCAACTGATATCAGAATGTTACATCGTGCCTCCCTTTTTAACTTGAATACTTTATTATCAAGCTTATATAAAGATAATAATACTTCGCGAACAATGAAATTGGCAGATATACGATGATTGAACGGTTGAATACAGCATAGAAACGATAAAAGCGTGGCGTTAACGACGATCCAAGTTGGCCTATTTATATGCTCCCTTTGCTATATTCGTAATCTGACGGTAGCCAACGTATACGCTGTGTGGAATACAAGATATTTACCTGTAAACGAGGACTTTGGAATTTGGATTTTTGTCATTAAATCGCATAAGTCGGATTTCTCTCAAGTCCGAGGAACTATTGGTTGGGAAGTGACATAGCAATGTTATCATTTTCTAGCCAATAAATATTTCTCATATATACTGCATATAACCGTTCCCAATTGGCGTTTTCGCTTTTGTGAATTATTAGGCCTACTTGCTAGTCCATTTTTCGATAAAACTCTGAAATCAGTGTGCACTGTGCACCTTTGCCTTTTCGAATTAGAGAGTGTAAAACTACAGATAACTAACCTCCGTAGGTTAGTTATCTATAGTAAAACCGTAACGCCATAGTCGGGTGGTTGTAATGTGGCCTATGAGCATGCTCTGCAAAAAATCTCAACATTTGTTAGAAATGTGCTGAATAATGTAATTATTTTTCGATCTACTCAGAATAGCTTCGCGGGCCCGATGAAATCGTATGGCGGGCCGCGGGCCGTATGTTTGACAGCCCTGGTATACAGGAATGGAGTGGGATATAGGTCATGAATTGGGCCATCTGGAATGCGAGCTCGGATGATTGCTACTGCAATAGATTTCTTCACGGGCCGGATGAAATCGTCCGGCGGGCCGGTTCTTGCCTATCTGGATTGTGTTTGACAGCCCTGCTGTAATGTTAGGTCGGTGCGACTATCTGGTTGTGTGTTTTTAATCAGGTCCGAAACAACGTTTTTTCAGCCGCCTTCCGCCCCAAAAAAGCATTGATCTTGGGCCCACCATTAGGAAATCAATGTAACTTCTTGGGCACTTATTACTATATGCATCTGGTTGTTAAATATTATGAATGAATTCTGTCAATAATATTGCTTCTATCATATAATAGGCTACTATAAAATGTACCATCAGGTTGCACATCCGGTGATTTCCAATCTTTTATGGTCGCGACCTCATTTCCAACTTGAAAATGTTCCTTAGCCCATCTCAAAACTTGATATGCTGATTACTAAAAAAAAATCAGCTAGCCAAAACTTACTCACGGCCTAGGAAGCTGATTAATAGGGATGATGTGAACGTGTTGTTCACGTTCGCGTTCTGTGTGTGAACCTCGGAAATTTAGAGGTTCACGTTCACAAACGAACCTTGGTAGGTTCTGCAGTGTGAACCTTTTTCATATATTACGATTTTCACTTCATTGTAACATCTTTGGTTGAAATTTATTGCATTTCAACTGCGGCCCAATCTATTCATGGCACGGACAGCATCAAAAAATCAACACTAAACGAGCATCGACCTTGACCATCTCAAAAATTTTACTTGCTTTGTTACAAAAGTTTGGTCGAAATATCCAGTTTTCCGTATGTGAATATTTAGTGACTCTTTACTGTGAGCTTGACCCGCAATCACACAATATCAAGAGCGAAATACACTACATGTGTAGTTAGCGAATGATGCATATTCAACCAATCAATGAAATTGATATCGTTGTCCGATGTAAAAAAATCTAGCAAACGTACGGGGTCAATCTTGTTTACATATGTTTATTTTTTCATAAAAACCAAATCAGTGCGATTTGGGTGTTGGCTAATGGCTACTGCTGGATAACTTGTTAATGGGGTAATATCGGTAGCGAGTATAGAAACCCGTTTTATACTCTGCTCAACTTCAACGTAGCAAAATAAACTCAGACGCCGAATACATTGTCCGGTCTGGCCTAGACCGTTAATGAGCAAGCTTATATTCCCTTGCAAGTCCTCGTCGACATTGTTGGCAAAGCGACGGAAAATATTGATTTTCTCGGATTATTATATCATTAGATTGCCCCAGTTGATACATTTGGCGACGTTTAAAAGGTCAATATGTGCTTCAGCATTGCGGCAATATGTGGCCCGAGTAGTCGCTAGGTATCGTGTACAGTGTACAGTGTACAATGTACGTGCATTGATATAGGCTATCACTTCAATGAAATGTAGGGTTGGAATTACCAATATGACGTCACGTGACGTCATGAGGTTCACGTTCGCGTTCACACAGAACCTTTCAAAAAGGTTCGCGTTCACACGAACCTGAACCTTTTAGAGGTTCACACCGGGGCCTACGATATTTATCGTAGGCCCCGTTCACACCATCCCTAAGTGATTACGTCCAACGTCATCGCGATCCCCATAGATAAAGGCAAACGACCCCATGATTTGGAACCACTGTCTGTGACTGAAACATCCGATCGGCCTTAATCAACTCTAGGAATATACCTGCGATTACAAGTAGACTTATTTCAGTAAATTATGGTTATCTATATTTATTTTTGATTGCATTTTTTGACGAGGGCGATGCCTGGTGCCCATACCAATACCAAAATACGTTGCATTAACTCGCACGCAGCGCGAAGAAATTTCAGAATAGCATAAATCTGCTTGAAAATAATATTATTTATGTTGATTTACGAAAAATTTCTGAGCCCACTGCAGGCCTTCAAAATTCCGGACAATTACGCATATTTTAGAATTTCCTCCCGGACGCAGTTTTTTTCAGTGAAATTCCGGATATGTCCGCATGGCAACCCTAGATTACGACAGATTCCACCAGACTACTATAAACTCGACTGATTGTATCCTGTCACTGTTACCGGGTTAAAATCCATTCGCACATCTTAAGTGCCGCGGGGATGTATTCAGGAAGTATTACTTTCACTTTTTTTGTGCAATCTGCATCAACATTATTTCCGAAACTGACGCAATATAGAGTGACAAAATATTAAATAGTCAAATCTCTTATAGGCTACGGGCAAGATCCAGTCTTCGCGACAGTCCCATGCGAAAACTCAATATATTGGATATTTATAGCAACAGGGAACAAAATACATCAATCGTCAGACGGTATATATTGTAGAAAAGGCCATGTCATGATTTTTAGTCGAGGTTTATATACTAACAAATTTTATAATGCAAGATTTGAGGACAATGCTTTGAATATTATACAGATGTCACCATGCGGCTGCAGAGTGAAGCTTCGGATATCTCTTACTAGGAGACGAGATCAATGTTGCCAATACTCATACGCAGGGTTATTATTCCTGATTGGAATTAGGAATTTGCATCCCAAACCAGTCTATAATATTCCTGGTTGTAAGGCAGGAGTGAAGTCATCCCCAGTAGATTGCTAGGGCTTTTGGGCAGACTATACGCAGCAATAATAATTGTAAGTCTTATTGGTTGCAACAGGCAATATCGACAACAAATTAACTAGACTATGGTCAAGGTACAACCCAATCTAATTAGGTATATAGGAGTTTCGGGTCGACCTTATTGTTCTTCAGCAGGTGGTTTTATTACGTTGACGTCTGGATTCGAAAAGGAGATCACACCCCGTCACATATGTGAGCTGAGCACTCCTGTTGTACGGCATATATTCGCTATAAAATGGCGACAAAAGCCAACTCCACCGGATTCGCAAGACTTCGATGACCAATGCGTGACAAGAAAACCATTCTTGGGAAATATGGCATCATATTTGAATGGCCAGTACAGTCTGCACGGCGGCTTGTACACGGATATTAATGCCACTTCCCAGTCAATCGAGAGGAAATTTCCTATAAAAAGAGGACTAAACTTTCATCAGTCAATCCCATTCACAATCACAAGATCTCTTTGGTTATAGCTAAGGAAATGATGAACTGACGATATAAAGCTCTACCACTATTTCAAATCATAAATATAAGCCGTTGGTTAATTAAAATAAATTTTACGACGAACTGCATCAAAATGCTTTTTACTAATTTTGTGTGATTAATAACGAAACCATATCATCGTTTTCATATTCATTTGCGTAGAGATTTGGACTAATAACATTTTAAAATCTCGGCGACAATCTAGTATCGGAACTTACGAGTAGGGCCTACTAATTCAACTATTCAAGATCATGAATAGGCCTATACTATGTTAAAATCGTTAGTAGGACCTATAAACAAATCATTTTATCTAATGAGGCCACAAACCTATTTAGAACCAGTAAAGGATATCACTAGAGACAAAGTCATTCCCAAAATTTCCGGAGACGGAAAGACACCCGGTACGAAAAATTGTCGCTTCGGCAATATTGTAAACGCACTAATCCCGTAATGTCTTTGATATTTCGAGTTCAAGACGGCAGTCTTCAAAGGCCCAGAATAAGACTATCCGATCACACAATCCGTGCAGAGCGTTATTTTCTTTTTTCCTATAATATCGCAAGTTCTCTGTTCGTCAAACGACTGCTGGAGTGAAAGCAGTTCATTTGGAAGCCCCGAAGCTACTGTTGTCTACGGCGCAGGAGAGGCGCTTCTGTCGAATATTTCTATCATAAAAATGGAATAGAGCTAGAGGGTGAGGCGGCCACCGGGAAATATGTGTGAAATGCCAGTCAGGTTTTCGCGACTGGCAGCCTTCCTCATAATGCGATTATTGCCGGAAGAGTTCAGCTTTGAGTTTGGTCGAGAAATAGGTGCGATAAACATTCTGGATCTAAATCGGATAACTTCAACGAATTTGCTAATTAGAGTTTTTTTTTTCAATTTTTTTTCTACCTATAAAATAGTATATGGCGTGTCTACTTCATGGTGCATGCAAGGTTGGATTAATATGCTCTTCGATCCTCTCTGGTCGCATGTCTTCACAAGTCTGGGTAATTGGCTTCAAGAGTTTCCGCTCGCGTGTCGGTTGCGTTAAATGTTGGACGTGTTGCTAGACTACAGACTTGTAGAGTGCCCTTATCCATAAATACCGTTGTTTCTTCGTGTTCGTCAATGAAATAGAATGGGTAGTCCATATATGCCTATATGTGCCGAAAAAAAACTGACGAGACGAAATCTTACTAAATTGTGCTTATGAATCCAAAATGACCTATGCCACAAGATGATCAATATGCTGATCCACTGTTTTAGCGGTATTCTACTGCGATGTGTTTTACTTTCAAGTTAATTTAAAGACACAACAAATCGACTCGAGTTCTTCCACCATCGTCATCGGAATTTGTATGCACAAGCTGAATACAAGTGGACACGAGTACCCCCCCGTGTATACACATCATTGCATTGGAAAATTCTGATATTCACTAGTGACAATTCTATCGTAATGTTTATCATGCCGTACATGGAAGTCCGCGCAGTGAGTGGGTATATTGGGGTACATATGGATAGCGTGTATAGGATATTAGACTACTCTTTTAGCGAGATATGGTGAATTTATCTATATGGTGGTCTGCGTACAGAAAATTCTAACGATGAGGTAAGATTATGTTTACGTTAAAATATTAGGTTTGAATTCTGTATTTCTGAACACGTGAATGTATTTGATTCACTGCCTTCTAGAAGTTATGAAGCCATATTGTTACACTTGTAACTTATGAAAAGTGCTCTGGATTAATAACTCGTAATACGGGAATGTAAAAATAATTAAATTGAGTCAAGAGGATTAGACAGAACAAATGGTCGAATTCTATGGGAAGGAAAATATCCGTACTTGCATGGCTAATATATCAGAGAAACATGCGAGGAGCTGTAGGTGCACAAAATATGCGATGGATTATACCAAGTCCAGAGATGTGATTGGATTGAAGGAGTCAACTAATTTGCGACGAACACAATTGAGAAGTCTTGATCACGAGAGGAATGATTCAGCGGTACACGTGAATTCAACAAGGCATTTGAAAGACCATGACTCGAATAGAGCCAAACTCTATGCTTCTACGAACGGACTTCTTAACGTGGAAACACATGTACAGGGCAAAAGAGCGAGGAAAAATCATCCTGCCATAATATGCAACCGAACATCTTTACAAAAACTATTGGTATCAGACGCGGATCTTGTAAATAGCGAAGGTGTCGACAATTGCTGTCCGTGGCAATATGTGACTAATGATAGAGAAAAAAATATCAGTATTGCTCAGGGGTCGCATTATTGTCGGCGCAATTTTGATCCGATAAAATGTAACAATCCGATTTGCGACGAATCGAGTCATCTAAACTCGAGAAATTTTCCCGACTTCTCAAAATCCAAAACGCCACGAGAGCGATTGAATGAATCAATCAAAGGCTTCGGAACTCTTCAAAGAAGGACTTCATCGCTTTGTCATCTCGTCCAGGTTGATGAGAATGTTAACGACGTCCGGACGTGCGGTCGGACATCGTCGGAGAACGTGTCGAGGGAAAGCAGTTCCTTCCGCGATATTATTTTATGGACCGTAATATATTTCGGATACCTACTAAACGCCTGCCGATTACAAAGGCAATACAACTCAACACGAAAGCGTCTCAGCATTTCAAGAAATTCAGCGTTTCTTCTGCTATTCACCTTCTTACTGATTCGCGCTGATTGCAAACGGTGAGTAAAATAGTCATAATCATCCATGTTGAACAAGTTCTTCAAAGATTCAGTTAGAATTTAAGCGGTTCTGCATTAGTCGTCAAGACCAACTCGTGACTATAGGAGTATTTTTTTTCACAATCCTGGACAGCCCTCTATGCATGTCGTTGGCTGCATATTTAGATAGTCCCGGAACGAATTTATTCGTTTAAGGAATGTCAATTTGATTCGATGCGTCATCAAGACGCCAAAGTAGCCACGTGTACATCGCAAATTCTTTTAAAAGCAAGCAGCGCATTCCAGGTGTTAGCCGGTAGGTACGGAATATGGCAGCGGTGTCTCGCTAAAACACAGAACGAGCGATTCTCAATTTGATGTCGCACTGCATTACTCCAAAGAATTTGTGTAAGGTCCGATCCCAATAGATGATAATGTAACTGAAAGGAAAGTTTTCTCGTATAACTTGATTTTACCAAATTCTAATAGTGTCGAACGATTCTCATCACATCACATCGATAATGATGGCAAGTAAACTAATCGATAGGCGGAGCGCCGCGGAACTAATTTATGAGATCCGTGAAGTAGCTTTCGTTAGATAAATGTGGACATAATCTGTCAACCACAGTACATGCCTCTAAAGTAAGATGAGGAATTCGCGGAACGCGAACCACGGAGTAGTATTTCGATTATAAATATCATATTTTCCAGTTATTAAATTCAAAGTCGTCGTTTTCCGGCCTATTATTGACGCATGATTGATTTTAAAGTGACGAAGCCAACTTCTAATGCCGAGGTGGCAAAAGCGGCGGCGAGCTTCAGAAGCAGCAGTTTCTTTTATGCTGCCACATTAATTGTTAGTTTCCACTTGTTATGTTTGCTGTAATCCGTTCGTAGTTGGCAAACAGTCAACCTCCATCAGCAGATGTAATGAGATCTGACATGTCATGTGACCCCAACCATAACAAATCTTACCAATGTCGCCGTATACGCAAATATTTCCTGGAAATCCCTATGGTGGGGCTCACGCGTTCACCGTACATCACGGCTTGCACGGCGTTTTATTCAATCCAAGCGGTGTATTTCCGCAGCTTTCCACAGCAAAACCGCTAACAACGGATCAGTAATAAGTTTTCGCCAAAGATATGAAATCATCTCAAAAATCCCATGGAACAATCATCTACATAATCACACACATATACTCTCATATATACCAGGGACGGTACTGGACTCGGACGTGCAAGAACAGATTTAAAGATTTGGTCGGGGTTTGAATTTTTGAATTTCTAGTAATCGAGTAATTTCCTACCGCAGTTCAAGTCAATTCAGGTCCGCACAAGACTTATCTAGATCCAATGTAGAATGTAGGATTTGGGATTCAGATTGGGCGCTGGTTTTCAAGCTCAATTCTGCAACAGTATTCGGTTTCTAATCTGTAATATCATCTGATCATTGCTAAAACCTACATGCACTCTCGGTCTTGTGGTATTGCAAGAGCATGTGCATCTGTGCGATGATCGCACATCAGATTTATGCACCCCTTTTTAGAGACATCACAACCCTCATATACAAAAATGGTTCACTAGGACTGTATATTCCATGATCTGTGTTTATTCTGGAAAGCAAGGGACAATTTACAGAATGATTTTGTATTCCATACGCGAAGCTTAGGCGAAGGTGTATTCTTTCTTACCCAACGGAAAGATACAGTTACTGAATTCTATAATTCCAGGGACATCGTTATTTAGCACTACGTATCGGGAAATCAAACCCGTCCTCACGTAAACGCAATTTCTATCTTGAAAAAATATGACACGGGTTTATAGCTTATATTAATGCTCCGAAAGGATATATTAAAATCCTGGTACCTCTCATATTTATGTTAACCAATATATTTTATAAATATGCCAAAAGGAGCGGTGGACCCAAAAGTGTTGCACAATATTTAGACATCTTGTGCAGCGCCGACGATCCTAAATCGGTTCGTATTCGCGTTGTGGGCGTCGCACGAATTATCTTCTGTCATTCATAAACAAATCGCTTCCGATGTGTGTTGTTTCGTTGGTGCTATTGGAGATAAATACTGATGGAATTTAGATTTTTGCTCGAGCGCGATCAGTGTTTATCATTTATATATGCAAACGTTACTTTAATTCCATTCACCATATTTTAGCGTGTCGCTATAGACCTCATTCTGATTGATATCATCTGTTATACAATATTGTCCAACAAATCCTCTGAAGTCACAAATAATCTTACGGCAATCGTATGAACACACATAACCTGACTATATCCGAGGGAATGTATCATCCGCAGTGGAGTAGCCTATTGCTTGCTCAAGTTTTTTAACACAGTTTTCCTGAAGTGGTATGACGGTTTCCAAAATGACACGTTTCTATTATAGTATAAGTAAAGACGTTATGATTATACCGGCGGGAACATCCCCTATTTACGTCCTAAACACGAGTGTGATTGTGATAGCGTGAGCTATCTACGATATATATCGCAGGCATTCACAAACCCTGAGAAGAATTATAGAGCGTGGCGCGTGACAGTGTCGATTTAGTTTAATCATGGTACCGACATGATTATATATAAAGTAGATAGAAATTTCCACATCCTAATGGTTCAGAAAGAGGCTTGAAAATTAATTCTGGAAAAGTCGATCAATATAACATTTAATCGCGCAGGTCTGGTACAAACCGGATCGAAACTATTCGGGTTCATTTCAATATGAATATACTATTTAATTGTATATTGAAGTTCTGTACCTCCAAGAAGCTCTTCAAACTAGGAGATGTGCCTCTGCGAAAATAAATTTGCTCTGCATCAGGTATCTTCATCATTAAGTGGTCGTAGATGAGTAGGATGAGATAAACTGCTTCATAAAATGTGTTGGGTCAAATTAATCATCAAGGTCGGAGCTAATTTGGAAGCCACTACTGCAATAAACGCTAAACCCTCGACAACATGAGGAGCGAGTCCCCGTAAGCGATTCGCAATGAGATGCATGACGAGATGAGACATACATAATTACGATGTATCTCCATCTCCGAGTCTGACGACTTCCTGTGAAAAATCATCGTCCTTCCGCCAAACAGTTTCGGAAACGACGTAGAAGAATTTCACATCGCTCCCGAGCATTTCAGTTTATTTTTAGAATTCGTTGGCTCGCCTTATCGCTGGCACTTATCGTGTATCCAGTATGTCATAAGTAGCAGCAAAAATTCATGAATTTGACATATATTGCTGATATTTTCTCGCCGTAAATAAATGGTGGAACGCTGACGACCACGCGACGGCGTGTTCTTTCATGTAACTAACTACGATAAGCTGCGCATCTCACGGTCCCTCCGGTGCTTACACATACCGTGGTTATAGAACTTTTATGCCTCCTGCTTGCGACAACGAGATAATATCGAAGATTGTCGGCGACAGAAGCCTAGATTTCAAATGCGTCCGTATAATTTCCAGTTTATTTTCATCAAGAAATGCGAAAAATTCAGAACACCGAACACGGACTATGCCAAGAATTCCGCGTATAAAGTCCCACCCCTGTATTCTTTAGAAGGGACTGCTGCATGTGCAGGAGACAAATACGATTGATTGAATGACATGATCATGATAACGGAAACCGAACAAAATGGATGATATGTATTTAATTTCATAATTATACAGTATAGGGGTCGTATAATTTCAATGATTTTTAGTCATGTATACAGATTTGATTTGATTGACTAATGCGCCGAACGATAATTTTCTCGAGTCAGATCTTCCAATGTTGCGCTATGCGACAGATTGTTTCATCTTCTTAAGAAATTCCGCTACCGGCATCGTTTGTAGCTGAATGTGGGAACGTCAACACCTTCTGTAAGAAGTATTTAATAGCTTGCGGCGATATGAGTAGCCATTTACACTGAATTCTCAGCTTTACGTGATCATCTTGCCACCGTTTTCAACCACGAAATGGCGATATACACGCTCTCGCAGAATATTCCTTCTGCCATACTCGAGTTACTTTACATTCGCATCCTTAGTTTGTATATGTGTATGCATTTCTTGCTTCTGGCGTGATTCATTATAGGCAAAGACACAGAAGAATTTTCCGTGAAAATGGTATTAGTACCATTATTATTGTAGTTTTGAATGATACTTGTCACGTCGTTGGCCCTTTTCATCGCGGGCGTAATTGAATTACGGATAAGTTTTTTCAGATTACTTTGTGATGCAACAAGATATTGCTAATTCAGCAACTGCGGACTAACTACCTATGTATGATACATATTGAATAAAATTTCCTTGCTTGGCTGGCATGCCTGTCGGAAGCCATTGTTGAACCATAAATAATCAAGCAGAGCAGTATTGTTGCTCGAGGGCCCAACGTATACTTTGATTTTCGGAGATTTCATAATCTTATAATTCGCCGAGAGCGCCCTGATCTCGAGGATGCAATCAAAGTGAGTACCAATGTAAAGAAAACAAACAAAATTAGAATCTTTCGAGTCACGACCACTATCCAGGAACGGAGACTAAACACATACGACTTTTAGAGATTTGTTTCCAGGACAAAGCAATTACCAGGATTTAAATTACTCCAATCACACACACCCTATGTCTCGAGTTGCTACGACTTGTCTGAAGTGGCTTATCAATATAGTTATGTCGCGAAGATGTGTAATCAAATCCCTCCCGCTGACGATTTCCATGACAACGTGTCATAATGTCGCCAATACCAAAATCACTTACTGACTCTAGAGTCTCTATACCATACTTACAATATTGTATCGATTGTATCTAATAATACTAATCTGTATTATCGACGGTTCAATTATTTTTATCCGCTCAAAACATAGAATGTACAAAGCGATGCAATGAGCAGATAAGAGACCGCTGAAACGACCAAGTACGGTATCAGTAATATAGTATCCAACTCAGCCTAATGGCCGATGTAACAGCGTTCGATCTTGATATATTCGGTTGTCGATTAGATGCTTTACCTTACTCTCTTTCAGTGGTCGGGAACCAATTACTCGCGAGCCAAATATGGCTCTTTTGGGTATAAGATATGGCTCTTTGACAAATTTTTAATTTTGTACCTAATTTATCAATATTACAGCAACTTGTAAGTAAATTTTCATGACGGCCCGAATAATTATACCCGTGGAAGCATAAGCAAGTCTTTGAGAGGTCAAGGAGCAGGGGTAACCCGGGTTAGATGCTCGTCCTCAAATTTAAATTGCTGTCGCTCGGGCGAATTCGATGTACCCGACATCGCGCGTCTCGAAATCTTGGATTGCACGATACCTTGCTTCCATTTTTCAAATACACATTATCTTCCTGATAAATATACTTCTTTGGAAGTGACATTAACAATTACAAATAAAAATTAAAAACGACGTCATAGCTATCCAAGTTCTGGATTGGTAACGTGAGTAGCTTTCTAGAACCGCCGTAAAATGTAGATGTGTAGCGTTATGTGACGACGAATACTTTAGAAGTTGATCAATATTTAGATTTTTGGAATCAGCGCGACAATTTCATTTGAATAATATCAGTGATGATGAATTCTAAGTTATTTACAATGAGTTGCGCTATCACGGGTGCGGCTAGGACCGTGTGTGCGTCATCCGTGCCTTACCTCTCCTTTCGCGCTTTATTTCAAACAATAAATATGAAAATTCCGTGATCCTGGGAATAGAAATGTTTAAAATCGAATCATTCAAAAACATCGATAAAAATACCAATAATCATTGAAGGTTTCACAATTTTCCCTCGCTCATACCTGACGACATGTGAGGTATACTGCCTCACTTGCTTCCCCATAACCCCATGTCACTGACGTATCACACCGTGCAGTGGGTATGCACTGCTGTAGTGACCGTGTTTGGCTCCACCTACGCATGTGGGCACAAAAATATGGCGCACACTACGAATCCCATATTTTAGTGCTAACAATACGTCACGAATTTTCAATTATGACGTAACAGTTGATTGACATGTATGGCTCTTTGGAAGTTACAATTCGAGATATTGGGTCGATATGGCTCTTCGGTTGAAAAAGGTTCCCGACCCCTGCTCTATTTCATTCGCTCTCCTGCCATTGGGCTTTATCGGGTCTTTGTCTGGGCTTTAGTGTAAAGACGCTGTAAGAACAGTGACGCAGGGGAGGAAAACCCCGGATAAACCTCCGACACTTCTGCCGAGAATCGAATCAGGCCAAGTTATATATAGGGTCTGTCTGTATCTACGGTGATTGCTCAATGCTCATGTTGTACGTGGGCTACTGATGCCAGCATAAGATCGTATAGTCGAATAGTCCGTTAGGCAAATTGTATATATAATAATAGATGCATTTATACGCGGTCGCGTCAGGATTAAATATAGAAAGCATATGGTATACTTACTTGCTATGCTCATCAGAGAATGCACACAGCAGTTCAGTAGGTTTGCATTTCAATCAAACGGTGTTTTAAAACACTTTGTTTAAAACATGTTTCAAACAGTGTTTCAAATAAAGGCCTTTTTAAAAAAATGTTTTTTTTAAGTTGTAAAATTATGCCATAATTGTGTAAATACTTTACAAAAACATGTTGTTGGAGCCTACGGACAATTACCACCCGATATAGCCGACGTATATCGATACGGGATGGTTGGAACCTTCAAAATATAATCGGTTCAACAGCAATAGTACATATATATATTTCGTCAAAGGAGCTTTTTTACTCTATATTTTCAATTGTCAATCGACTATGACGTCACAATTGAATATTTGTGGCGTCACGGCTTTAAAAAACAGAAAAAACAACAAAAAACATGTTTTAAATTATGGCCTGGTTTTCAAACATGTTTGTTTTAAATTTATTTTTGTTTAAATGCAACCCTAAGTTCATGTGAATGTGAACTGGAATAAATTTCAAGTCAAGTCAAGTTTTTTGTAGTCAACATCTATAGGTACATCAGCTCGATCAGACCTGCTCCGCAGAAAACATATATCGAATAGGAGTTTCGAAAAACCGTGCAGCAAATGGTAATCCTTGATGCGTTTTGAAGGCGTCTGGACTGAGAATAAAGTGGGACACGTCACGTCATTTCTACGTCATTTGTTTTGGTTACCAAGTGGTCTATATATGCTGTCGCAGTAGTGTATGATAACGACACACTTCTGATCTTAAAGGATTTAGATGTGCCAAAGTGACATAAATGCCCGTCAATAACCACAATTTCGAGTATAAATCACCCGAATGATAAAAGGAATGGGAACAAACAGTCGAGCACTCGAATCCGAGTCGAAGGCCAATTGTAATGATTTGGGACAGAATGAGAGTAGTTTTTTGAGTAACGAAAATATACGTCGCAACACCGAGAGTATTGAGCGGGCGCGCCCAATGGGTACAAAGCGCAACGAAATAGTCATGCTCCAGAATTCGGAATTTATTTTGCATCATTTTCCTGCGCCCGCAAAAATACACATTTTAAATTTTAAATTAATTATTACTGTTATTACGTAATGGTCGGTGTTACTCGAATATTCGACTAGGAATCGAATCAGAAGTACCCCTCGCCTAAATTATATATGCTGTTCTAACGTAAAATTATAAATTGTATATATATTCCATTGTGCTTGTTCCAACAATCTCACCATAACTTTTCAGAGTTCTCGGAAACTCATTATTACTGTCACCGGGTCGGTTATGTATGCGGCCAAGATATCTAAACAGCAAACAAATGGAGATATGCCGGAACAGTACAGAATTATTAGAAATTGTGAGTACATATGCATTTTTTACAAGCTTTATGGCGATTCGTGATTAATATATTTCAACAGGTAAAACAAGCGGTAATAATCGGATCGTTTAGTTGTCAGAATGAATTTAGATTCAACCGTTGGAACTGTACGTCATCGCCAAAGAACTATTATGGCAGACTACTTCAACAAGGTATACCTTTATATGCATTAGATTATACATTACTTGAGTAAGAGAATCTTACTATACTGCATTTGGCTAGTTTGTACCGTTGTGCCAAAATAAGGCACTGGAGAAATTTAGGCCTACATCAATTTATAGAACTGCTGGTAACTTGAACCCAAACTTTGGTTATAACAATATGCAGTATGCATAGATAATTGCGAAATGAACACTCTCTCACTCTCCCCTCCACACACATACACATACACACACACACACACACAGAGAGACACATACACATACACATACACACACACACATACACATACGCACACACACACACACACACATGCATGGTTACATTTTCATAATGTAAAACCTTGGTGATTGTGGTATAAAACACTAATATCGTAGAATGTTGAAATATGGTGACACTTAGCCTATGTAACGCGGGCAAACGTACTAGCAAATAGTCATGCTCAATTGCGCATAGCAATAACATTTATCATTTATGAACTATACAACGTTATTCGGGCTGCAGTGTAAACTCGTTGATTCCGTATCCCTTCACTGCAGCCCCGTTGTAATTTGCCATTGATTCACTTATTAATGACGATACAAAATTAGTTTGATTGATTGATTGTTATTCACAATATAAATCAGGGAGGGGCAACACACGGCCCACGTGCCGGATCCGGCCCGCAGAGAGTTTCCGACCTGAAAGTGAAATTCTATTCGGAAAGTATTGACAAATTTTATGCGTCACAGAATGAATCCTAGCTAGCCAACCTGAGAAAGATGGACATGAAACTACTTGCTCTTTTCGGGTGTACATATATTTTCGACCACTAACATAAACGAGAGAAGGCCTCGTTCCAATATAATTGATGTTCACGTGCAGTCTTTAATAAGGGTTTCTACATACGCCATGCAGCCAGAGTTCAAATAACTTTTTGACAACTTTGACCGACCACAAATGTGTAATTGACTTCAACAGCTACTGTTAATAAATTTATTAAATACTGTTTTTGGTCTCTATATGCTTTAAACTTAAAGTTTACATTAAATACGATTTAGTCCATGTGTATGTGAATAAATACGCGATTAACGTATATATTCTGTAATCCGGCCAGCCAAGTACTTCATTTTCCCATATCCGGCCCTAGACCGGAGAAGTTGCCCGCCCTTGATCTAAATCAGAGGTCTCAAACTCAAATGTGCTCGCGAGCCAATTTCCTAGTTTTTGATAACGTCGCGGGCCGCAGCATCAATAATAGGGATAGTCTTTGTATAATTTGCAAGTATATGCCTTATTTGACGGGTCCTTGCAGACAGCCATTCCACAAACATCGTGGAAATGTAATTTACTATTGTATTATTCACGTTTGACACGAGAAAAAATCACATTTTCAAATATTTGAATAAAATTGTTTTTTAATTAATGGGTTATAGACCTATAGACGAGAGGCTTCATCAGGACATCGTAAAACTGTCGGGTCGTAATATTGCAGCTAGTGGAGCTTTGACGTACTACAATTTTATGTAGAATATTTTGAAATTTACTGAAGATGGATCAGATATCAGAGCATTTGAGCAATGCAGCCTAATCCTGGTTTTGATATAGTCGTGATAAGTATAGGCTATTGTTACTGTCATTGCCAAAGTCAAATTAAATCAGCGTTAGATATTGCCTTCGATTATTATAAGAACATATCAATAACAACTTAAATATAATCATTCCTGGGCCATAGTAATAGCATTGCTTCTTAACCTTTTTAGCGATCGTACCCATATTGTGCTTCCAATAAGATTTATCGTAGCCTCTGTCCATTTTAACACAATTTCCGATGGTACCTAGCCTATATTAAAATCAGAAAGCTTATTCACATTAAATCGCACGCAGCGCGAAGACTATTTCCAGTTGAATAAATTGGCCAAGAAAATATTCCTCCGCAAATAGGACGCACAATGCATCTCGCACACCCTAATTTGGTGCTTCGTACCCCGATGGGGTCTACGGACCCTGGTTAAGAACCCCTGTAATAGAAATGTCCAATCGGCGAATAATTCATAGTATGATAATTCACCCTATAGTCCTACTCGCCACCGATAATAACATGGATAAAGAGAACAAACAACACCCAGCATGTAACCGACTACGTAACGGGGGTCACAGAAAGCCAATGGTATCCATACTGACCTGATTAGATAGCTATATAACATACGCATCGGAAGCTGCGACCTTTTGATATATTACTATTCCCCATGACACTTTCATAGCTTGTTGCGTCCGTAGGATTACCAAGTCACCGTTCCCAGTCGTAAGTCCCCTGATTTTAACGTTTGGCCCAACTGAACTCGAGTCATTTTTATTTAATCACCCAGTCAATCCGAAATCGAGTAATTTTACGAGAAGTTCGCACCAAACCAAATCACAATTTTCAGTCACGAATCATCAACGGGTCATGTTTTATCATTATGAACTAGAAATGTGACGTAATAGCTGATCTTCTACCGCATTTAAGCTTTTGAAAGTTTTGTGATAGTGAACTTTGTTGTTGAGATTTCAGTGATTTTATAATACTTTGAGGGTGAGCTTTGAGTTCTTATTTCTAAAAAAGATATATGACACTTGAATATATTGTGGAATACTTGAAATTCCAAAATGCCGTCGCGGGCCGCACAAAATGCTCTCGCGGGCCGCGTGTTTGAGACCTCTGATCATGAATCATCAAAATCGAACCCTTTACACAACTTCACAATATAACGCTGTGCCATGTGATGTGCTCAGGAGCCCGCTCCTCGCAAATTGACCAGAACACTAAACTTAATAAATAATGACCACAGCTGAAAGACCAAAGCCAACGCCGATACGGCGCTCGTGACGCATTTAGTGGATTTCATGGCGATTACAAAAGTCATCTGGCCAGTAATAGCATTTTTGTATGAGACATGATTGCAAAAACAACTTCCAAGTTCCTCATAGAACAATAATTAAAGTATATATGTCGCAACATCTTCATTTCCGACATGCTAACCACATAAATTACATATATATGCAAATTGCACATGCACAATGTAATATACTTTCCGTTAATGTTTCGAAGGGGTCAAAGCATCTGTAGCAACTCAAATACGGTGGGCATATAAACATATATAATGTATATACTAACTACGTAGGGTTTCATCCACCGTATACAATAAAACGGTTACAATGTCAGAAAACAAGTATTCGTCATTAATGAATTTCTCCTATATTCCGCGAACCATTTGACGCTTTTGTATCAATCTTCAACGATATGGAAGGTATTCCGTTTCATAAATAGGACGTCTCCGTCCGGTTCATGTCTACAAAAGTATTGAAGGACGTTGGTAGCAAATTGTGGCAATTAATTATGACGACTTTATGAATCACTGCTATCACTAATTTCGTCTGGTATGTGTGTCGCATCAAAGGGTGAGGCAGAGGAATCACAAATTTCGCTTCGAGGCAGAATGCTTCTCGCTTTGCCAAAAAGCGCTGCCGGAGATATTGCAGAATTGCAACAAAATGTAAATTTGTGGCGTAAGATACATCGAATATCAACGATGAAAAAATTTTAGCCATTGGATGGACAGATTTAATTCGATAGACGAATGTCAAACTTCAAGATCCTTTTTGATGACTTCATACATACGCGCGAAAAACATTACGTATTTAGTGCCAACTGGTGATTTAGGTTTTAAATCTTCTGAAAATCTGGTATTAAATCAATCTAGGTGTATTATAAATTTCGCACGGTACGAGCTCATCTGCACACCAAACCCAGCACTGCGTGTGGTCTTTGGAATCGTTCTGTACTGTATCACGCACTTGAACGAGCTCCTATTCGTTTTGTATATAACTGTATACATAGATATATACTATATCATCTACCCCGATAATATTCTGGTAGACTCGTAGCCTTTACATGACTTGTCTAATTGCCCATTTATTTTCGTCGTAGTGTAAAGGTCAACACAACAACGAGAGTCAAACCCAAAGTCAGAGAAGGATTACTTTGACATTACATGAGCAAATTACGCTGGCACTGACTTACAAGTCATTGTCCAGATAAAATAAATGCAGTCGCTAATCCCGTAAAGCGAGGCGCTCGCGCGACCAAAACTACAGTACGATAAACCTCCAATGCATGGTGATTTGTTTCGTACGTTCGCAGTGTTCTGGTTTCCAGTCTAGACTCGACACTTGGTGGTATTTCAAGGCTAGGATAGATAATATCCGTTGTGAAATTATAATTTTCTACAATGAGATAATTTTTTCAAAATGATACGCAAGGGGATGAGCTATAAAGGGAAAAAATGTCGCATGAAAGCAAAACATCTTGATGAGTATAGCATCGACATCCTGTTTCGGTAATTTCGATTCACGCGGTCTCTAAACGTATATCCGCACCCGTCACCCTAACTATATATACGAATCTTAACACGTTTAGGTTAATAACAATCTCCTCAGCATGCGATTTGTAGGCATTTAACGGTTTTGTTGTCGAATTTTACTAGTAGACTATATCTGAGTAATAGCAATATGGTAGTCGCATATTCCAAATATAGCAAACAACGAAAATATACTTCGCCAAACTTCTTCACTTTCTGCCATCAATATGTCGTACACGCATTCTCAGACCTATCCATTATTTACATGTCTCATTCGCGGTCTCAAAACTTTTGCACTCGGATCGCTAATCTAAAGTAATATCTGCAGTCGACGCGCGTGGTTATGCGGAAATCGCAATGTCCAAGCGTAACCTTACTTGGGCGATAACGTTGTTGGGATTCAAATGATTAATATATAGATAATAATGGAAGCACACGAATAAATCACTGATTCGTATATATAGTAACTCACGAATCGAAGAGCATGTATTTTATCCTAAAAGTTTAATATATTAGATCAGTGGTTCCCAACCTTTTTCAACTCATCGCCCCCTTTTGAAGCTCCACACCGATCATCGCCCCCGAAATATTGGGAACCGAAAAACAGCACTTCGTCAGCCCCCCCCTCGAAAAAAAACGTTGGTCCCATAGGGTGATAAACCAAACCCCAGACCCCCTCAGCCAGTGGGCTTTTGTCGCTGCATATCAGATATACCCTATTTCATGTACTGTTTGGTGAGTCACCGTATTTCGCCTAAACGCGCGAAGCGCGACAAATTTGAATCGGTCAATATGGTCGATGTGGTATGTTGGAAAAGGTAGGACCCCTAGATAATAATTAAACATCTTCGGGCGGAATCATTGTTATATATTGACTTCTTTACATGATGCTATTTCGTGACCTCCTATATCTGCTGTGTCAAAAGATATGGAAATCGTCAAAACGTACCAAACGAAAAGACGCACATGATTTCATATTGGTATTTCTTTACTGGCAAATAATTTTTTCCTTGCGGGATGGCATTTAGGGTTAAGGTCGCCATGACAGGAACATTCGACACCAGCCATCGAGGCGCCTATGGACAATTAAACGTATATGTATATTGTATATAGATCGAGGTTTTCAGACAGCACAAGGGCATGTCTTTTCGGCCAAGGTCTTCTCGCTGCTGATCGTTCTGGCACACTTCTCGGAGGCGCATGTTACATGGCCTCTAACTTCATATGTCTTGGTGCATCGTGGCGCAGTAATGGCCGACGACGAAGTCTCCCATTTCCATAACTCATGCGTATTTTTGTTGGGTGACGGGGACCCCAACATTAAGATACATGAAAATACTAAATTGCGCGCAGCGCGAAAATTTTTTGAAAAAGTGGCATGAATTTCCAAAAATTTACTCTATCTTTCATGTTAATTCACGAAATAATTTTGGACTTCCTTCGATTTCGGGCCCCTCACCCTCAATTGGGGGGTTTGGGGTGCGGTAGTTACGGTCCCGACTCCAATATAGTCGTTTTAACGCACAATCGCCCCCCTATCGCCCCCTTCGCTGTTTTCGCCCCCTATCGCCCCCTTCGTCCGTTTTCGCCCCCCTATCGCCCCCTTCGTTATTTTCGCCCCCCTAGACCGCCAAATCGCCCCCTGGGGGGCGATATCGCCCACGTTGGGAACCACTGTATTAGATGATTAATACCATCTATATTGGCTCGCAGCCAGTACAGTTTATTTTTCTTCCAACTGCCTAAATGAAATCCCGTCAACTATCAACGGCATGATAAATAGGTAACCGCTGCCAAATCACATTGCTCATAGACTGTTTCTGGCAGAACCTTCCGTATATAGATGCTTCTCGTTGAATTGCGCGCCGAAATCTCAAACAAACAATACATGTGCATGTGCAATTGTACAAGCGGGTGCTGGTATAGTGAACAGCTGTTGACGAAGTAGTGAAGGATTTTTCACATTACAGCACGACTTATCTGTACGGTCCAATGTCGGACAAATGCAACGTTCATACTAAAAATGACTATGCAGATTTGGATCTCTAAGCGATCGTTAGTGTAGATCGGGTTTCAACGGGCAATAAGCTAAAAAAGGCGAAAAAGTATTAGGTACTTTCCTATCTCTGGTGTGCGAGCGTGATGTTACTAGGTAGTACTATGAGTAGTAAAAGTATGTTATATCATTAGCACTGCTGCGCGCTTGTTCTAACAACCACGAAGAACCACGACCTAACATTGTGCCGCGGAATCAATCCATGATAATGAGGTAGTACTGATTTCCAAGAGAAAGAGAAATGATACGATCATATCTTAGTATCATAGACGATTTAACACCACATACCTTCACCCAATCAATGGAATGCGTCTATTTTACAGATGTTAGAGAAACGGCATACATTACGGCTTTGACATCGGCCTCAATTACATACCGATTCACAGCGGCCTGTTCAAGAGAGGAAGTCGAAAATTGCGGATGCTTGGATGACTACATTAGTAGCTATGACCTACTAAAAGAGGTGCGACTACATTCGAGTACAAGGTGGTCACTAGTATAACATCAGAAAATAATATTGTTTGGTACAGGAAGCGAAGAAAATGCACCTAAAGGTCAGTGAGCTTGAGCTAAGACAAGCGGCGAAAACTTTTGATTGGGGTGGGTGTCGTGATTTGTTATCGTACGGAGACCGCGTCTCCACGCTGTTCACGGAAAATTTCGGGCGCAAACACGAAAGTTTCGATTTGAAAGGAAAAATCGAGAAGCACAACTTGAAATATGGAAGGAAGGTGAGAGAGAATTCAGCCATATCTCTGCATGACTCGGGTAATGAAAGTTGTCGATATATGAACAATCAATTGTGCTTATAGGCGATCGCAAATCTAATGCGTAACAAGTGCAAATGCCACGGCGTCACCGGCTCCTGCACACTTACGACTTGCTGGGATACATTACCAGCATGGGAGGATGTAACGAGGCACTTACGAAGCAAGTTCGAGTCTGCAATCAAAGTTCAATTGGCCAATGACGGGAATTCGTTACTTCCGACGCGCAGACAGCGCCTCGCAATTAGGGAGTACCCACCGGCCTATGACTTGCGAGCAATGTGGGATCCTACCTCGGGTAGGTTATCCCAACCCAAAAGTCTGAGAAGACGCTGGAAAAGGATGAGGAGAAACCTACGGAAAATAGCGAACAGCCGTGCTGTCGCCGAAGACGAGTTGGTATACTCTGAAGAATCTCCGAATTTTTGCAAAAAAGTCAAAAAGCACGGTACGCTCGGTACAGAAGGTCGCAGGTGTATACCTCACACTACCGGATCGGGAAGCTGTTCATATTTATGCTGCGGAAGAGGAGCTTCATTGGGATACATCAATGAGACTTACAGCTGTAACTGCGATTTTTCGCACAGCTCTTCGCGACAGCTGACTTGCGACAATTGTACGAGACAGAAGTCAGTATACTACTGCAACTGACGCGCTGCGAATAGTTGCTGTTCGAGTTGATTACCTCACGGCTTGTCCGCCGTAAAGAGCGTTCCGGTGCCTATTGTCGAAGACCAGCAAATGTGACGCGAGGAGATACAATACGTAATAAAGTGCAACATGTCGACCACAACCGGGATTGATGAAATACTGAGGTTCATCACATTAAATATTGTTACGTCACTGTACTACATCAGTGCGCCTACTCGAGATGCTATAGATATGAAAACGAACTAATACACTGAATGAATACCGAGCGATAGGTCAACAAACCGTTCCACAGCGGATGCCATATGTTTTGATTACGGTTGGGCAAATTCGGGTTTCCAATTCGATACCAAGAGGAGGACCTAACCGTGGAATTATGTGCGTTTTATGCGACCGCGAAGAGCGTCTTGCTAGCAGCCACACAACCAGCTTATTGAATAAACTTCATGTTCGGTACCCCAGCACCATGATTAATGCGTTGTCGTTCACACTCAGTTATGTCGCCTCGTGCTGCATGATTTTGATGCTCCGGGATAATCGCACGCTGAATAGAACCAGTGAGGCTACATCGTTGAAGTAAGAGTAGGCTGTCCTCCAGTTAGAATACTTTTCATGTCTTAGTTGAATGGCTCATAACTTCGGTACGCTCTAAGAAACCAAGTGACACTACCAGTATCCAATGATTTAATTAGCTGTACACAGCGCTATTTTTATACCGACTATTGACGAGAGTTTGCATTTTGTGACTTCATAATATTGGACCATTCTCGTATCAGAATAATGCTGCTGTTGCACAATGACTGCTTCAAAATTGCTGCGTATCAAATGCGAATTTACTATAGTTGGGAAAATTTGCATTCGTATTCTGGAATGTCAAAAATATAGGCGCGATTGTAATAGTATTGACTGAAAATATACTTTGGCCATTCCACAATTCTATCTATCTCACAAAGTGTGAATTTATGCCGACGGTAAGATGCATGTTATCCAACTGACGTTGCCGCAATCGATCGCCGATAAAATCAACAATGTTTGATCAGGACATTTATATATATCCTGATATATATATGGTAGCAGTGAAAAAACGAAGGCTGGAATACATTCTATCATTGCTCGGTATTTAAAAGGTATATTTCTCCCAAAATAGTAACACTAGATATCAGCGAATTGATCTTGTTTGGCAAGTTTGATCGATTTATCATCGACCAGAGCAAATCTATCGCCTTTTCTCAACATCAGCAAAGAACGCTTGTACAATTTACTTTCTGTTATTTCTTCAGTATACCGTTGGTCAACATAATAAGTTTAATTAATTTCGCTCTAATTTTCACTCAACTCTTTGAGATTGTAATTTATGGAATTAAAAATTCGTACAAGATGTGCTCTTCCATTTGCTACCATTGTAGCTTGCGTTACGAAGTTTTAGACATCGTTAAGTTGGTAGTTACGGCTGCACACTCACTGAATTCCGCGCCTGCAGTCGGCTAGTCAAAAAGATCATGGTCAATCTTATGGCTAGCATGGCCTATCCAGTGAACGTAGAAGGATTGGCTTACGAATGAGCATGGCATATCTTCCTAGGCTATACCTACTTACCACTCCTAACCGAAGGAATTTTAGATAGTTAGCATAGACTCTCATTGTAAGTTATTGCAATATCAATGTATCACTATTTCGAAGCATTAATTGGAGTCAGTCTGTGTGGAGCAGTGTTTCTTAACCTTTTTTTCCTGCTGCGCCTCTTTTCGGAAAATTGCCTAGGTTTGCCCCCCGTCCCATATTTTAAGGACGGTAATAAAACAAGCAAAGTCTATCGGTCTTTTCGTGCTGTGACTTCACTATTGGGAATAGCTTGAACCACTCGATTAATTCACGCTATAATAATTGTGTGCTATATTCGGGAGCTATATTCAGGATCAAATTAAGGTTGTTATAACAACCATCGGGTAGGTCTCATACCATCTGGTTCGAGCTCGGTGAACACATCCCGAATTCACCGCTGTGACTGGCAATACGGTGACGTTAATTCAATTGGGTTTTGTTTTGTTGGTTTCTATGACTAGTAAATCAACTGAGATAGTAGTAGAGATCTTTGCTCACACTGAATTTAGTACTGCACCCAGTTATTAACTTTAATATGGATGTATTCCAAACAAAGCAACCCATAGGGCCTATTATATAACGTTCATGTGAGGTTGCGGGTCACAACACTAAACAGTATAATCCTTTATGATACGATGAAGAAATGTTCTGAAGATTTAATTCTGTAGCTCTCAAATAAAAATATATTTACTTAATCATTTTGACCAAAATGTATCTTTGATATGCAAAGGAATCTCACAGTCCAGTACAGTGACTTTTTCTTCGATTTCGATACGTTGTTCGCTGAATGATAAAACACCTAGTTTGAAACATTCTGCGGAAAATAGCCCGACTTATAGCGTGACAGGAGTATTTTAACGGAGAATTGTCATTCTAAAAGTACGTGCAATTCACTTTACATAAATTATAATAAACCACTGCATTGTATACATCGAACCATGTTGCAAAGATTGTTGGCACATATTTCTAGGTGCGACGAAAAATATCGACATTTGACAGATTTCGTCGAATGTTAATTTGAAATGAGAACTCAGGGATATATATATAACTGTAGTTCTACTATATAATCATATGTCCCTACTGCGCCCTCTTGCGACGCCTTGATCGCAGGGTACCCAATATCGCCCCTAATCGTCTCCGCCCCCTTCAAAATCCAAATCACCCATTGGGGGGGGGGGTGGCTGGAGACCAGGTTAAGAAACACTGGCGTCGAGCAAAGACCACTCTGGACGGATTTTTAAACACAAATATACGCCGCCCGTTAAATAAGGGTTACCATATTTTGGAATCGGGAACGGAGGACACTTAATAGAAATTTTCAGACTTACAATACCGGGGTGAAATCTAGAAAAAATGGTAAATTTACCACGTAATTGTGGTTGGTTGACTAAAAAAAGGTCGTCACATACATTCGAACCACGAATTTCCTGTATTGTCAAAAACCGGAAAAAGGAATACATATCCTCCTAAAGAGAACGCATGGTAACCCTAGTTAAGTATTCCTTTTAAGAACCCTAGTTAAGAATTCCTTCTCTCGCGTCGAGAAAGTGCAACTGTGATTAAATGTGCAAAGCGTCATGACGTTACCACACAGATATCGTGGAATGGTACAACTCATGGAAATCTTTTACCTGCAGTTTAAATGGGGTGGCTTTCTGAAGAAAATAGCCATATTTACAACGTATGGTTGTGGCGCTAAACTAAATTACACCTTTTAAATTTCGACAATTTTATTAGCCGTCTTCGTCAGTTTCCCGTTTGTGTATATTTACTACTAAACTCTATGTCATAGGTTCCCAACCTTGTCTCCGGCGCCTCCCCCCTCGGGGGGCGATTTGAATTTTGAAGGGGGTGGAAACGTTCAGGGGGCGCTGGGCTCAGGGGTGGTATGGGGGGGGGCATGAAGAAAACTAGCCTCACAGTAGATAGTGTAGTAAATGATTAAACAGTGGAACAATAGTTCTATATATCCATGAGCTCTCATTGCAAACTAACATTCGACAAAATCTGTCAAATTACGACGTTTTTCGTCGAGCGCCGGGCGAAATATGCACCGACGATGTTTTCATGAATGCAGTGGTTTATTTTATTTCATGTAAAAGGGATTTGAGTTTTTCATTTATAATTCTGGAATTATCCCCCGTCAAAGATATTTTTGCAAATCCAGAACTTTCAACTGCGGTAACTCTGCTTCTGCGTGTTGGAATTGAGTGAAATTCGTTTTGCATTTTTTAAGACATCTCAACAATTTCATGGGGTTGACAGAAAATTTTTAATTTTTTTTTAAATTTTTGATGATGAATTAAAAATTTGAATTGGCCCTGCGGCGGCGTATACTGGTTGGAATTGAGCCACATTTGGTGTGCGCCGTCATGGCAAGCTCGCAATTTAATCGGTGAATGGCTGGAATCCGGAAAAAGTTATTTTTGAACAGCCTTAACGTACATTAAAGATACTTTGAAGCTTTTCAGCCAAAATGATCATCTAAATATACTTGAGAGCCACAATAATTGATAGCTACAAAATTAATCGTCAGAATATTTCTTCATCGTTTCATGAAGGACGAGACTGCTTAGTGTCGTGACCCACATTCATGTTCAAGTTGAGAGCTTGGTTCAGTGCTAAATTTAATGTGAGCAAATATCTCTACCACTATCTCAGTTGATTTACTGGTCATAGAAAGCAATAAAATATAACCAAATACAATTAACGTCCCCGTTTTGCCAGTCGCAGCGGGAATTCGGGAAGTGTACATCGGGCTTGAACCAAATGGTATGAGCCCGTAGGCCTTACCCGGTGGTTATTATAACAACTTTGATTTGATCCCGAATATAGCTTATACAATTATTATATCGTTAATTAGTCGAGTGGTCCCCGGGTGCAATTCAAGCGTGAAATATTTTAAATATTGAAATCCCAATCCGAAAGCAGACTTAGACCACTTACCCATTGTTTTTTACTACAGTCGTTAAAATAGGGGGGCACCAGACCCAAGCAATTTTTGAAAGGGGGCGCTAGAGGAAAAAAGGTCAAGAACCACTGCTCTACGGAAATCGATGTTATAGCTTGGACCGCAATCAAACCACATTACGAACATTATACACCACAAAATGTAGGAGATGAGTCGTCAGCGAATTGCGCAGGCTCAACCAATCAATTGGCTATTTAATGAAATTGATGAAGAGAATGAATCGTTGTCTAACGTAAAAAGTTGTGGTTGTGTATGTAGCCTACTGTACACATGCAGATATGTGAGGACTTCATTATTCTTAGAACTTGGGCAAACGGCGAAAATGACGATTAAAATAGAATTAGAACTAATTAACCCGGACTGATGCCAACTTTAGCAAGCGAGTTCAGGAATGCAGGCTAATATCGATCAATCCTAATAAATATACACAATACACATAGTTATGTACGTACGTTTGTACATTGTACATGTAGTGAGTTGACGAACCCAAGCGTGACGATCCAAATTTGTTATTTTCGAATAGTGGGACTCCGCTATTATTGCGTTTTGAAAAATTTATTTTTCGTCTATCAAGTATGGTACAACGTAGGCTACAGTATAAACGTATACAGTTTTAGCATTCTGGAAATGTCAGAATTGAAATTGGAATGGTCAAGTCACGTGACGTCAGAGGTTCGTGTTTACGTTCGCGTTCACGGTGAACCTTTTATAGAGGTTCGTGTTCATGTTCACACGAGCCAGAACCTTTCCGGGGTTCACACAAATCATATTTAGTAATTAGATTATGAATATTCGAATAGGTAGGGTATATTGTAAAATATCTCTATATCGCTGGTGATCCATTATGCAACAACTGTTGCGGGGGCCATTTTTCAAACATGCCTGCAGATGCGCGAAAGACACTTACGCTTTTCGAGGCAGGTCGACATAGAATAGGGTCGCCATACGTTCGGAATTTCCGGGACATGTCCGGAATTTCACTGTTCAAACTGCGTCCGGGATGAAATTCTAAAATATGCCGAAATGTCCGGAATTTTGAAGGCTTGAAATATAGGATCATTTTTTTCGTAAATCGACTTAACGCTATTATTTTTGGGCAGATTTATGCCACTTGAAATTTTTCTTCGCGCTGCGCGTGATTTAGTGTCTCATTCATTAATTTCAATATGTGGACCCCCGTCCACGCAAAAAATGCAAAAATAAATCATTTACTAAAATAAGTCTAGTTGTAATCGGAATTATAGGAGAATGGTATAGCCTACTCCTAAATAAATGAAGGCCATTTAGTTTTAGATACTTCAGTCAACGATAGTGAAATGTGTTACATGCAGGTGCAGTATATTTAGGCTTGTAAACAGTCTTATCCGTGTGACGTGACATGACTTTACGATACGATGTACAATGACGTTCACTCCATTTTCGAAGTCATCATCTTCCGCCAGTTCCACCGTGATCATGTTTTAGAAGATAGCTTGTATTTCGACTTGATTGCAGACATGCTCGACGATTGTCGTGTCGGATAGCCGGCGAGATGCTGTTCCACAATTGGGGTCCGGCATATTTGATAGAGCAATGCGTTGTCTTGTATTCCATCTTGATCATATGGTAGTTGTTCTTCGTGGACGCGCGTGTGTTGCACTTGTGAGTTTTTGACGCCGAGGTGAAGTAGTCGTTGAAATTTGAGGGACATTGACCGCAATGGAACTGATACATACACTTGGCAATTTCTAGCTTCCTCATATCTTAGCTCATGGCTTAAGTTTAGGGGCCAGTTCAGTTTATTATTAATGTGACCATTTTGAAACACCACAAGATTGCGATAAAATGAAAAGATAGGAAGTCAGAACGATATGGAGCGGTCTATCCATCAGACATTCGCCTTGGCGTAGAACAGCGATTTCCAAAGTGAGTGATTTTGAGAGAAAGTGAGACAAAAAAGAAGGGGTCGATAGGGGGCCAAACTGTACGAAATGGATCAAGTCGGGGAAATTGGCTTTACATCAGTGTTTCTCAACCTTGTTCACCTCGCGGACCGGTAAAATTTCGAAAAATATTTGGCGGACCGGTGGACCTTCAAAAATTGAAACCAACCCAAAATGTAGAGAATGCAACCGCGTTTTGCAAGTATATGGTGCTAGAGAGTGCATTTTGAGGGTTTTGCCCGTAATTAAATATGTTCATTATGATATTAATGTGATTTTACGGCAGTGAATCTGCTGAGTCGAGGTAAAATTGCCTTGCTCAGATAAACCTGCTACCGCCGAGAGTCGCTTACAGTCTCTTCGTGGATTTAATCGGACCCCAACTCTATAATATCGACAGGACAAGCGTTTCGGAGTCGAACCAAGATCCTTATCGTGCTACCCTGCACATTGCCTACCACCAGCAGACGGCGGTCAATACTCTGACTACTATGAACACAATATGGCGCACGGAAACACCTGACCACAGCTATACCCGAACATCCACAAAATCAGGGCCGAAAAAGCACTTCGTCGGCCCACACCCCAAAAACGTTGGTCATTGGCCGATGCAGGGTGATAAAGCCAACGTCTGGGGAGCCTCGTTTTCCCAGACCCGACAGCGCGTTGAAAGCTTTCACCAGTACTTGTGAGGACATTCATTCTACCCAGTGCAGACCAGAGTTGGATCAATTGTAATTTGTAATTGAGCTGAATGTAATTAATTACATTTTTTCATGTAATTGTAATTGTAATTGTAATTGAAGCATTTCTATTTTGTGTAATTGTAATTGTAATTTGATCAAAGGTTTGCTCAATTACAATCTCAATTACATTTTCATAGAAACCTGACAATCACAACATGAAATAATCATTTAATCAATCATTTATTCGTCGCACCAGTGAAAATACGGTACGAACGAGGAGAACGACGAGCGGCCTTAAGGCCTTAGAAAACAGTCACCACATGTAATAATTAGCCTATTTACATCTGTGTTCTATGCGTGCTGCGTTATAACTAGATAATTCAGTCCTGTTTCCCATACTTCAGTAGCAACAGAAAACTTTGTGAATTACAATATAGGCTAAACCAGTGGTTCTCAAACTGGGGGCGTGCCCCCTTGGGCGGCGTGAAAGCATCTGAACGGGGCGCGACGCTCCAGTGAACTGAAATCTTTTCCACGCTTGGCTCGATTCACCTCCGTTTTATGGTTATTGCTCGGTGTATAGTTTGAATTTCGTATTGGAGAATTCTCTCATCAACAGTCATAACGTTCCATACCATCAAACTATATGTAAGGATTGCCAACTTTCTGGTTTCATTGTGTGCTATGACGATAAGAGGGGCACGAAATATTCACTGTCATAAAGGGGGGGGGGGCGTGTCTAAAAAAGTTAGAGAACCAGTGGGCTAAACTAAATCTTAATATTTCAAGAATGGATGAACAGCAAATAAACTCTTCTGAAACCTGTGCTGAATCATTTCCTACGCCACGGTCTAAGTTTTTTTAAATCTCTGACCAGTATACCCGAGGCTTGTTGCAACAATAGCAAAACAAATTCAAGTTTCCAACCAAGGCTTCATCAAACTTGATCACGCATTTGTAGAGATGTTATCCCAATCTTACTTCCAATCTTGGCCAAATTTACTGGGGCCAGAAACTTTTCGCACCCTAATATTCATCAAATGCAATCTAACAGTTTCCGAGCAAGTGAAAATGTAAATGCGAACCAAAATATTGAAATTCTTAGTTATCAGGAGGTTTTTCCTTTTGCAGTTATTTTAATTTTACGCACCTTATCGGTATCTTCCTTATCGCTGACGCCTTACCAATTACATTTCATTATCCTCACTCAGCTCTGAGAAGCCTAATCGTTTGATTAGATTTCATTGACTGTCCTGTAGCCTATTCGCTGGTAGTCGCTCAAACCTTTGGTTCTTAACAGTCGCTTGAAACGTTTTCTGTGCTTGTAGTTTTCAGTACTCATGATTAGGAATAGTTTGAGTACGTTCGAGTTTTTTTTAATTGAAGGGTATTCTACATATCAGGAAACATGAATAGCTTGAGATTGTTGCTAATTACGTCGCTACGGTTGTCAAAGAACACCTCTTTACTGAATCAATTACCTCTTTAAAAGTAATTGTAATTGTAATTGTAATTTGATATTTTTAGCATTGCGTAATTGTAATTGTAATGTAATTCAAACATGCAAGAAAATAATTGTAATTGTAATTGTAATTAAATTAAAATATTGTAATTGATCTAACTCTGGTGCAGACAGAGGGTTTGTGTAGCCTAATCTCGCGAAGCGCTCAAATTGTCTTCATTCATGCCTGAATCAGTCAATAACATTGGTGATTGTAAATAGATTGCTATGAATTTTTATTCTCTGAGAATTATTAGATTTTCCGGTAGAGCTGAGTGTGGTATCGTCTTGCAAAACTTAGGGCACAGAATTGATAATTAAACATATTGGGCGGGCCCGTTGGAATATTTACTTCGTTGCAAGTCATTATTTCGTGACCTAGGCCTAGTGTCTGTTATGATGAATAGATATTGAAATCGCCCAACACTTTTCAGAGTCCCATATTAGCCTGAAGTTCATTATGTTGGTGTGTCGTGAAACGGTAGGGCCGACGCTGAAATACATATTTCTGTAAATGATGCGTAATTCTTGGGGGAAGGGTACTCGATAATCAAGTCATTTAGCAACACCAAATCGTGCATAGCGCAAAAAAGAAAGAAATTCGAAGATGTTGAATGAATTTTCGAAAAAATACTCGGTAATTTATGTTCATTCACGAAATAATTTTGGGCCCTCTTAAAGCTCCCTACAACTGGGGGTTGGGTGCGGCAGCTACTGTCATGAATTGAAAACAATTTGATCAAACAAACTGCGCGGATTATCGAGTCAGGTCCTACTTTTCGCTCACATGTCGTCAGATGACACGGCTTAAACTTCAAGTCAAATCGAACAAGTTTCCAGAACTGATGTTACTTACCGAGGTTCTGAATCAGTTTAAAATTAGATTTTTTATTTATTTTATCAATGGATAAGCCTTCAACAATTGTAATATACCTGGCGGACCGGCAAGAAAGTCGTCGCAGACCGGTGCCAATTGAATTCTCTCAACTTCGTGGCAACACGTCGTTGTATAATTTGGCACAGCTTTGTTCGTAACGGAAATGGATTATTACATCATATTGATAATGTCAGCTGTTTCTACATGAGAGTATTCTATTTCTACTCAACGAGAGATACATAAATAGGCCGCGACCCTTGCGATGACGCAATCTCACTAACTCACCAATCCCACTAAATGCATGCGCTCCGTACGGATCGTCTATTCCAGGCGTAAGCCAGAAAATCGTGAGCACACGTTGCTGCAACTGCTGTAGTTAGAATTGTGTCGTTTCCGAAGAATGGCATCTGAAGAGAGCAGAACAGAGTGTTTTGATTGTCCGCCGTACTTTGATAAAATGAATTGTTACGACTTGGAAACGTCAACAGTAGAACAAGAATTGAGGTGTTGGCCGTATAGCATGCTCAGAGCCGACGCAGACAGTTGTTCACAGGCAGGAGATTCTCGACCCAACCTTAGCCCGGCGGTTCTCCTCTTTTTGAATCTGGCAATACCCTTTCAAAAGGATAAGTATTTCGCGGCTCCCAAGCACTGGGTCATCCGTAATCTGCAAGCCTCCGGGAACGGAGTATTTCGCCGAGTCATACAAACAAATATCTTCCACAATAGGCCTACACATCTTACTACGCATCCAATAGATTTCTGTAGATTTCGTTAATAAAATTAACTGTGCAATGTGCATCAACAGAGTGGTGAAATTTAAAAAAAAAAACATTAAAATAGGATGTCCACGCAAAATGAAAACATAATGGATATTTAGTACAAAGCATATCAGTGTGACTTATGCTATTCCCTTTCAGACACCAGTTCACAAATGTGAGCATTCACCTTGGGAAGTGTCATCGTATTGTTCGGTTGAAACGGAACGGCGTGATAACAATTGCTTGATTGCAGATGACCTAATAAATATTGGAGATAGAATTGGCATTTCAGAAGAACGGGGTTTCGATTTTGAACTCTAACCTCCCCGGAGTACGCCACTGCACACGACTTACCACCATAACAGTCGCAATTCGACTACTGACCGGACCATAATGGCCATGGGTCAGGTTCGTGTGTATCAACTGGAACAAATGCTATATTAATTCCATAAAACAATATCTTCCATCGCTTTGCCAATAATTTCGACAAGGACTTGTAAGCGGACTTGGATAATTAGAAAATTTTCAGCTTTTCCAAATTAGATTAGAATTAGAATTAGAGCTACATACTATTTTCCGAATTAGATTATAATTAGAACTACTGAATTCCAAAAAACTTGCAAACTGAATGAAATTGTGAATGAGAAATACATACAGCAAACATCAAGTTCAGTTCATATCAAATAGCAGTGCATAACGATAAGCATGAGAATGGTTAACGTCTCCACACCAAGCTTGGCTCGTTTTTCACAATACCAGTATAGTCACCAAAACGCGGCCGGAATGCTCAAATTGATTTTAGTTTCAAATTATTGCTGTTGTTTCAAAATAAGCTCTTCTCCTGTTTCCATTATCACTGTTGCTCACTAGCTGATACGGCTTCCGCGATTGCAATAGCATTCCTTCGATGGAGAGTAAGCTGATACGAATGAGCATGTTGCCTTGACGTGTATAGGCACAGACACTGCCAAGATCGAGACGCTTAGAAAACGGCCTAGGGCCTCCCCACAAGATCAATTATTAGGATGAGAAATTCTTTTAGCTAGTAACATGTCTGGCTATCCCCAACATCGATTCATTCGTCGCTCAAAAATGTTGGCGGGTATCTTGCGCAGCTCGTAGTTCAAAATGTACTGAAGTTTACGATCATGATATTTCTTGTTTTTGTACTCCTTTAATAAAATATTACTTCTTTGGGGGAAACCATACCCATTTCCCATCGCCCACGTTAGTGAGCACGCGGCGTTGTACTAGCGTAAAGTTTTAAATACGTGGTTGCTCATGCTCAACTGTGAGGCCTATTTTGTCTCTATATTGCCCTCTCTTCCGTTGCTGTACTGTTTGTGAGCCAGACTAGAAAGTTGCTCGCATACAAGCTACAATGCCAACATGGTTATTTTTCATCACAATTACTACAGTTTCGACGCGACACTCCGATGTTTGTGAGTGCCGATTTACCAGGCGTCGAATCCCGTCTGCTGCACTAAATCTGCTCCGGACCAGGTAAACCTTACGTATCAGTCTTGTATTCAATTACAATCAAGCAACCCGAATCGAATCATAGTATAAAGTTAAGATTTGCTTTGAGAATACTAAGGTGCTAATCAGTGTTGGGATCAAGTCACTACCTTCGAGTCACGAGTCAATTCGAGTCATTGCAAATTTTGACTCGAGTCAAGTCAAGTCAATCGATTTTCGAAGGTGAATCGAGTCAAGTCAAGTCACTCAATTTTTAGAGGTAAATCGAGTCAAGTCGAGTCAAGCCAAGTCAAGTCAAGTTCAGTCACGAGTCAAGTCACAATTCAAGTCAAGTTGCCTTTTCAAAGTACGAGGCATGATTACTACATCATTAAATTTTGCTACATGCCTGAAATACATATTGAGTGGTCATTGATACTGAACCAATTAACGAATATATAGTTACATATATACGCAAGAAGGCGCTGTATCGATCACATATTCGTAGAATTGTTAAAGTACGTACGTAATTGCATAGCCTCAGTTTAAAGTTGCCAGCCAAAATAGAGAAAGTAGAATAGAGATGTAACACGAGAAATGTTGAGTGTCCGTGAGCCTTGGAGCTCAATAGTGACTTTAGCGGTCATCCGTACCCGCGTGATTTGTTAATCAGTTTGAGGCTTGGTGCTGGTGATAAGTTTTTTGTGTCAGTGATTCAAATTAGTCAAAATTAGGGGTATAAGGGATTCGATTATTGTATTGTTTGGACGTTTGGTGCATCATTGAGGTAATAGTTGTTATTCATTTAGATTATCAGTTTAGCCTAGAGAGTTAACTGTTGTTAACCGATTTGTAACCGCTGCTTTGAAGTTGACGTGGACTTTCATTTGATAAATTTGTGGTCCTATTTCTGTAATTGCTTGAATTACTTTGACCGTGTCTCAGGGGTAGGCTCGAATAATAGGACGCATAGAAACTAGGTAGGGGTTGGAATCGAGTTAGCAAGCTACTCGATCAGTCTAAGTTGATACAGCCAAGTCTCTAATCGAGCCAAATATAACGTACTATCGTAACTAGGCTACGATCAAAAGTACGTTACAAGAGAAACGAATTGATAAGATGCAATACAATACATACCCCTTTACAAATTGATATGATACAATTCGATCTTACACCATTGGCTGAGAACTATATAAACTATATTCGAATTCTATTTCAATAATTAGCAAGAGGTTTGGTTAAGGTAAGAAAAAGGTCAATTTATTTGTGAGAGAACAATGGAGGCTCAGTAAAACGCACGATCATTGAATAATTGGTCGCTCTCACGGGTTACACCAGCGTTTCGCGAACAATCCGAACATACGCAAGATACAATGATATTTATCGACACCGATTCCTTGATGACTTGAAATTGACTCGTGAATTTTGCTCCGAGTCACGAGTCAATGCACATTTCTAAAGCTCCGAGTCAAGTCAAGTCAAGTCATTTTTCCAAAGTGACTCGAGTCAAATCAAGTCATACAAAAAAGTTGACTCGAATCATCCCATCACTGGTGCTAATGCAAGAGAGTTTCGCAATAGTGCTCGCTCGTCCGTTGCTCGATGGAATGGAGTGCGAGGCAACAGTAACGGGCCAATTTATAGCAATAGTGAAAAGACAAATAAATAATAATCAAACAATCAAATCACTAAAAATCGTACAAATACAATTAGTAGAAACAAGAAATACAAATGAAGACAGTTAATAGACGAACATTTCACAAGTTCGATAAGAATTGGAATCAGAGAATAGGAACATTTCACAAATTAGATTAGAATTAGATCACTGGCATTTCGATCTAATTTAGTGAAATTAGACGACCAGTCTGCTTGCAAGGGACTTGCTTCCGCCTCGGTTCAGGCTAGACCGGACAATGTCTTCTTAAGGCGTGGTCAGATTTGCTACATTTATATTGATCAGAGTGAAAAAGCGGTTTCTATACTTGTGACAAATATTACCTAAAAACCAAATCTCACTTCAGCCAACACACCAATCGGACGGATTTGGTTTTTATGGCGCAATGAAAATATCAAAATATGATAGATCCCGATCCATTCTTTATAGTAATTTCGTTGGTGTCAATAATTGTTTGGTTGATTATGCACGCGGTGAGATTACGGGCAAAGCTCACGGCAGAAACTCACTAAATATTTACAAACGTATAAAGCTGAACATTTCGAGCAAACCAAAGATTTTTGAGCTTGGCGCGAATCGTGCTCGATAAGTGGTGAATTTCTTTTCACGCATTTCACGCTTTTTAAGTTCGCGAGCCACTTTCCATTCAAATTTCATTGCGCAACCCACCAAGACGCCCTATCCCGACTAACGTTTATAACACTGCTCGTCGGCGCCAATTTTTATGTTTTCAGTGCGTTATAGATATCTGGACGCGTCTAGCGTGAATGTTTTCCCGAATTCATGATGACATTCGGTCAATGATATTGGCAATTGCATACTACTTTGAATTTTTAGTGACAGCGATATTTGGAGACAGCCATTAAGACGCCTATATAGTCCATGGAAAATTACGCCAAAGGTTTCTATCCTTTTCGACAGAGGTTTCTCACTGTCGATTTTTGGCAGCACATTTCACGGAGTCGCATGCTGGGCGAAACTTCATATGTCTTGGTATGACATGGCGCGGTAATAGCCAACACCAAAAGGCCTATTTCTATATGTTATGAGTATTATTTTATTAGGGAAATGGGTATACCGGTATACCCCTATTAAAATCAAGACGATGACAAATCGCGCGTGGCGCTAAGAAAATTTAAAATAATTTCAATAATTCTCCAAACAAATACTCCACCATTTATGTTGATTCATGAGATAATTTTGGCCCCTCTTCGATCTCGATGCATAAATTGTGGGGTTGGGGTACGGCAGTTAAGGCCATGCATGTAACAGATGATTACAGACGTAAAAGCTTATCTAGGCTCCTCGCCATACCAACTGCTTAAGCGGTATGTTTTAAAAAAAGTCTGAAAGTGGACCGTGTTCCAAGTCGGCAGATGCCAGGGCTGTAATGACTCGAGTCACGATTTTCTGATGACTCGACTTGACTCGAATCATTTTCTCAAAATACGGAAATGACTCGATGCTACTCAAGTCAATCTGTGTATTGCGCATGACTCGAACCAAATCATATGACTCGAGAGTCAGACGGCCAAGACCGACATTTCATTGTAATTTAGAAGACTAAAAAATAACCACACTATTGAAATCTCGTCTATTGGTATTGGTACTTGAAAATGCGATCAAAAACTGCTAAAAGTGAGAAAAGTTTTTATATTATAAATGCGAACCATTCGATATCACCAAACAGGGTTTAAAAAAGTGGGTTTACCAAGACTTTAACTGGAAACTGAGCAGTCAACATAGTGACTTTGACTCGGACTCGAGTCAAAATACTATGACTCTGACTCGACCCTCTGCTCGCTGACTTGGACTGGGACTTGACTTGGTGGTGAATTGAAAAAGACTCGACTTGACTTGACTCGAGTCAAAACTATAAAAGTGAGATTGGCTTGTGACTCGGAGCCTTGTGACTTGGTTACAACCCTGGCAGATGCACAATCACAATAAAGAACGTCGGCCTGGTGTAAGTGAATATTGTAGTAGAAAAACACCATGAATACCACAAACAACAACAGAGGA
The DNA here is from genome assembly GCF_051294905.1 of Botryllus schlosseri. NCBI lineage: Eukaryota > Metazoa > Chordata > Ascidiacea > Stolidobranchia > Styelidae > Botryllus > Botryllus schlosseri. The sequence goes on along the minus strand of NC_137249.1, from coordinate 8,286,383 downwards.
GAAAGCGCGTAGTCGAACACAAAAGCGTTAGGAGTAGCTTGCGATGCGCCAATTGTTGCTGATTATAACGACGATTCCCGATCAACGTTCGCAAAGACTTCAGAGGAAAGAATGAATTTCAATGTCACGCATACATAATAACGCACTGTCGGGTTTCACGCACCACTCAATACGACTGTGACGAAAATCTGGCTTACGAATTATTGTGAGCACGGACACTTGGCTTGTGGCGCTTATGGGCGCAAAACAATTTGTTTTGGAGGAGGCGACTGTGCACTGTGCAGTTACTCTTCTAATCTCGAGAATATAAAGTGTTTGGAATATTTGGAAAATTGAATAAGAAAGTGCAACATTTAAAACGTCTTCGCGACCCACCTGAAATAGCGACCCACCGGTTGAGAAGCACTGCTATAGAGGACAAAATAATTGGCTGCACCTATACGTATCATGCAGACAAAATTGAAGATCCGGTCGATCTCTCGGTTCCAGAAGTGAAAAAGCTCATAGCATCCATGTGCAGCGAAAAATGGATTCAAGACTTCAACTCGTCATTAGGGCTGGGAAAATTCTAGTACCTGGTTAATTCTATGATGAATCATGTATTAGGCCTCGAGTATCACTCATTATGACGCCACAGCAGAATGTACTATGTCAAAGTTCTAATGTGTACCTTTTATGCCACCACAAAGAACACAATGCCTGTTATCCGTCACATTAAAGATACTTTGGTATTTTTTCGACCATGCCGATTTCATTGCACTTCTTGGCAATGTTGTGGGATGATCATGGCTTCGAAAATGTGTTATTTCCAGTAACGTATGTAGCTTTGTACTATGTCTCTTATGCTGCCACACGGCAAGTCCTGGTTCCAAGGCTTCCTCAGTGGAAAATAGTATAAAAACTATAATTCTCGTTAGTAAATTAACTTTCAGTTGCGTATAATTTCAGTACTCAAAAAAATCGACTTTTACTACTCGACTCGAGTTATTAAAATTAATACTCGATTCAGATTCGAGTACTCGAATCATTGTGTCCAGCCTTACTCGTCATATGACGGGTCGGCATATCACGAAATCCACGCACCCATCACGAAAATTCCTGCTCCGCTGAATTTTTCACGAAGGCACTCTATTATATTGAGGTTGAAATCAATCGTCAGATTTTATTTTTCATCTGCCCAAGACGCACACACAATGTACAATGCGATATACAAGACTCACAATGAGATGTAATGAACAGCCAGGGGGATGCCGAACGACCGACCAGTTGGGGTCTCTTCGACTGGCATCCATCCACGTCGACCTACAGTGCCAGATGTTATTCTTTTTTCGTCGGTCCTTTTTAGGAGCTATCTCTTGCTCTTTTCTTTCTTTTTCGAGTCATTTTCTCTGGACTTTTTTGTCGCCGTAAGAACAGCGACACGGGGGACGAGGAGACCAGAATAACCTCCGACGGGGGGAATCGAGTCCGGGCCGCCTGCTTGGATGGCGCCGACGCTCACTACTACGCTATCTACCCGAAATCGGGACATTGTGGGTTGAATTCTCATCTTTATCGTACAAAGTGCCACGAAGATAGCTTGTGCCACACGTACAAGGTAGAAGAGACGGTCGAAAACTTCTTGCTAGTGAGCAAATTTATTCTTCCCAGAGAGGATATTTGAAGGGCGCGGCTAGACGGAACCATGTCAACATGATAGTAAGGGCCCTATTATTGAGTCCATACACAATTTAGCCTGCTATTGAATTCGTATTAGTCACCCGATCAATCTACTTTTTGAGGATATGTTATTTTCGAAGCGGTCTGGTGCACAAGACCATAGTAGTCAAGTACCATTAACCCAACATACAACAACAACAACAACAACAACAACAACAACAACAACAACAACAATAGTGAAGGTAAGGGAGAGTGCGTGCTGATATGTTTCGTGTTATATACTAATACTATAGAAGGCATAAAAATGTTTGTTCACTGGTCTTTGTGAATGACTAATCTAGAACATTTTTACGGCCAAAAGTGAACACGCAGCGCATACTGGATATATCTCGCCTTGTAATGCGGTAAGTGAAATTTGCAGATGCACAGTGGGGCAGCAACGAGTCGAGTTCCGCGTCTGAATCGACAACTTGTCATGAATAGACCTGATACAGCAAATGGTCCGTGGCTGTCGTAACATTCTGCACGCCGCTAATAACGCAGATACATTCATACCCTGATTTTCCATAGTCTGTTCACTGTTTTTATGTTTGTAAGGTTCAATTGGCATATGGTGCAGGAAACACACTGATTTAGCAACATACCGAGTTATGCAAATTGCCGCATCGACGACTTACCAGGACAAAGTTAAAGGGGGCATGTTGCTGTACATCGACGACCCGAGAATGTATTCATACCTGTATTATTTCAAAGGTACTCGCGTGCTTTTATCCCTAAAATGTCAATGTCATTCTAAATCGGTCACTAGTACCCCTGCAAAATCTCACTGTATTACAAAATCGTCATGTTCCGGATAATCGCAGATTAGAAAAACAATGTATTACGTCACAGCAATGTTTCCATGTAGTATTGAGTCAATTCCGGTACATCTTGACAATTTTAGCGTCGTCACGCAGATGCCGTGACCGTGAAGTCAAAATATTAATATGTTGTCTAGCATTAAGTCAATTTTTCGCGGTACGCATAGGATAATTTCAATTCGAAATCCAGGATGCGGCGGCACCGCGGCTGCCGGGTGCCTTACCCATAAAGCCTACTTTGGTCTCTCCAGGTCCGTCCGATTATTATTCATTCACATATAAAATGGATCCAATGTTTTAATATACAACTTTCTGTAGGTATTATGTCTTATGCGATTAGGGGTCACAAATACTCCATTCCCTGCAAGATTTTTTGGCTTCACGGATGCTATGGAAAAACGTTCGCATTTAAAAACAGGAAGTGCTTAGACCGTATATTGTTTGTATAAAATTCAGAAACATAAAAACTGAATATTCCACTCCCCTATTAATATCATCTCACGTTCTATACCTTATCCCTATATTTATATGGATTACCATCATGCCTATCTGTGAATTTCAACGTCGCTAAGATCATGAAAGCGTCATTCCGCAACGCCCCCGGCCAAATTATCTTTGTCTTGGAAAAGGAACTACATTAGTCGCGGTTCACATTCTGCGTAATTGTCAATTACCTTTTTCGCGTGACAAGGCAAGCACGATCGAATTCGCGATAATTTGACATTTTAATTGTTCAACTGAGAAAGTCATTAAAAGGTTAGACTGCGGAATGTCTGAGACACAGTTTTAGCAAAATATCAACGACAGAATTTGAGTCGAATATGTGAGTTAAATCTCAAAAGGATAATCGGCGTTTTCGTACTTTAGTGCAGGTACATTTGATATTTTCTTATTTGAACTTTGTAGCCGGGTAAGTGTCTGAGTTTTCAAAATAATCTGAACTCTCATATTGGGAATGCTCCAGATGTGTATGGACAGTAGCAATGCTAATACGATGCCGGGTATATTTCATCTCTAAACGTCTTCACATGGACTGCGTTTCACGTCGTAATTAGGTTTTGTAATTTCAGACGCGATATGCGATGTACAATGAAGATTTATGACGAAACTAAAAATAATGGATATTTTCACGGAAAATGCTTCCTCAAATTCAACGTATTAGTAGTAAATATGCTACTCCTAATCTGATGTTCATCTGGTGCGTGTTGGCACAGCGCACAGGCTACCATGCTTCCTAGCACATACGCATTAATAACGTCAGCAATTTGCATGCATAACGGTAATCCATATGCCTATGCTGAATGCGGTCAGAGAATTCCATTTTTGGTCTCAATGGCCCCAAACGCGAAGCAGTGCGGGCCATCGTCCTAATTTCATATAATACTGGGATTCTGGATGCATCTCATCCCTCAATTATACCCATTGACCGTTCGCACTGTCGTTTCTAAAATACCATCCGTCCATCATGCAAGCGAAGGAAGCGATCGATTTCATATGAGCCTACTTCTATTGTATACTCACGAGTTACGTCACCAGCACAGCAGCCAGCATGCCCATTGCACATCTATATCATCACAATAAAATATTTTGGATTGCTGGCGTCATAGCAATTGCTGATTGCTCGAAGCCCATCGAGGCTGGTTTCATAATTCGTAGGTCGAAGGGCATGGACAGATTGGACACTTGGACAGTGGACACTGGACAGTAGGGCGCAGACAGGATAATGCCGCAATGAGATGGGAGGGGACATAGTTTATATCAAGTTGTCAGTGCATAATTCGGCTTCGGAAAAACGCACAAATTGCATATCCATTGATGAATCTCGCCGAGAAATTTGTTGTCTGCAGATTCATAACCGACCGTGTTTCAAGCTAAGAGGCTGCAATGTAAACACCTTTGGTAGCTCGCGGGCATACTTGGTTGTGAGATTACGACAATTAAGTTCAAAGTAGTTGGTGAAACTTGTCCCGGGCGAGCTCTATCTGTTCTATCAGCTCATCCAACCATACGGCAGGCTATAATAATTTGGATGAAAACATTCGCCACGTAGGTGTGTTTGGTTGTGTATATACCTAAGGTGCGGTAGTTCTGAGAAACGCTTGCCCCGTATTCCTGTGGCAGTTCAATTCTATGCCATCACTAATAATAATGAGCTGTATAGCTTGGACGTGGAGCTTACATCTCATGCTGATCGTGTTGCTTTTGCACACGCGCAGCCTGTAAGCTTACATCGGTTCAATAACGTAGTAGGCCTCCGGCCTCGGGGCATTTTCTTATCAGACAGCGTTGCTAACGCGGGTATCAATTCGGTGTCAAGCAATTTAGCCTGTTTCCTCTCATATAATATGATGCCTGATTGGACAGTTTAATGCTACCTCAGAAGCCAGTCTACTAGCGCAAAAATTTGATATGCGATTGTCTTGGCAGATTAGCCATTATCATCCTCACGGAATATCTTGGTAACGACTTTCAGCACAGACTACTGTGAAAAGATATTGCAGGGCAGGCGGGGAAGATAGAAATGTCACTTACAAGACATTTATCAAATACAGCTTCTATTTTGCAGCCAAAGCTAATTTCAGAATAGTTTCCTAAAACTACTGATACAATCGATGTGGAATATCTGCATGATGGTATAAATCTCGATTGATCGCTCGTGATCATATTGGAAATATAACGGTATGTACATTGATACAAGTCGTTGTAATTTTGCTCTACCTTAGTGATATTTGCAGCAAATTTCGCATCGCCTTTGTAGCCAAGCCATTCATTATGTTCCTGCTCCAACAGGTGTACTTTGTATTCGTATTTTTCCTCCCTTCCTCCTGACGCCGTTTTACAACATCATTATACCGCCGTTCCGACACGCGCCACATCATTTTCATCGCTTGTCTGGTTATGTTAGCGTTTGCTACTTTTCATTCAGTGTGCACTGTGCAGTGCATGTCTTCTTTTTTCCGTGTTCCAGCTTGCCAGGGTGGGTGTCTGATTGAAAGACTGCTCAAAGTCGTTTTGATGCCTGCCGCTTTTTCATTGTATCGCGACTGGGGCTGGGCAAAATCGAGTACCTGAGTGATTCGATTCTGAATCACGTATTATGCTTCGAGTCGAGTATTCGAGTATCACTCATTATGACATCGCAACAAAATATAATATGTCAAAGTTAAAATATTTACCTTTCATGCGACCACAAAGAATATAATGCCTGCTATCCATCACATGTAAGGTACTTGGGTATTTCTTCGACCCTGCAGATTTCATTGCACTTTGTAACAATCGTGTGGGAGCATCATGATTTCGGAAATTTTTTCCAGTAACGGTCGTAGCTTTGTAATACGGCCAATCAACGTTTCAAGGCTTCCACAGTGGAAATAGTATAGGAACCTTAATTCCCGTTGATAAAAATAACTTTCAGTAGCGTGGAGCGTATAATTTCAGTACTCGGAAACATCGTCTTTTGCTACTCGGCTCGAATTATTTTAATGATTCGAGTCGAGTAGTAAATGACGATTTTTTCGAGTACTGAAATTATACGCTCCTTGCCCATGCAAGTTAATTTATCAACGAGAATTATAGTTTCGATACAATTTTCCCCTGTGGAAGCCTTGAAACCTCGATTGGGCGTGTCGCAGCATACGAGACATATACTACAAAGCTACGAACTTTACTGAAAATATCGTATTTCCGAAGTCATGATCATCCCACAACATCGTCACACAGTGCAATGAAACCCGTATGGTAGAAAAAATACCAATCTTTAAAGTGATGGATAACAGGAATAATAATCTTGGTGGTGGCATAAAAGGTACATATGTGAATTTTGACATTTTACATTCTGTTATGACGTCATAATGAGTGATACTCGACTCGAAGCATTTTACGTGATTCAGAATCGAATCATCAGGTACTCGATTTCGCTCACTCCTAATCGCGACCTTACAGTGTTTTGAAATTATGAAATTATAATGGAACGAACCAGCAGCAGCTGCGTGTTGCAAAAACATCTCCAATCCGGCTTAACTGACTTGACGATCTCTCTTTGTGTTTAGTAGATGTGCCGAACGGAATGAACGCGATTCTGATTATGACACTCGGTTAAAATATAAGCAAAGACTTCTGCTAGCACGAATATTGTCCAACATCCACCGCCCGACGTTATGTACCATCGGTGTGCAACCTGCTGCCGTAAATTATATTAATTACGCGACCGTTAACACAGAGTTCAATAAGAACTTGTTGACGGCCGTCAACTTTAACATGCAATTCGAATTTGCGAATCGGCTATGCAAATGCGAATAAATGCCATGCAAAAATAACTATGCAAATAGCGTAATCATGATCAAGCAGTTGTAATGATATTTGCCATTCCTTGAAACTTATAATCGTGCCTAGCACGAGGTTCTGTCAGGTTTTCGCCAACTTCCCAACCAATGTATCTGTCACTGGGATTCATTGTAGGCCACCGCCATCGCCGTCAGTACGGAACAAAAATCTATACCGTTCTTTGTAGGTTTTATGTTTGTTATTATGTTTTTCCAACAACTTGTGGCCCGTTAGCCCTGACGTGAATATACTTTCACGTTTTGTCGTGCTTTTCTATACTTTATGACCTATGTCCTTGCTATTTCGAATTCGTGCAAGTTGTTGTAGCCAGGGAAAATGTGTGAAGTCGGCTTTATCTGAAATGCTACCCCAGAAAATCTTTATATAAAGAAGATGGGTTATGATGCTCACATATAGTGCCGTCAAAAGTTGTCGCTGGAGGCTTCTGTGCCTGAGAAAGTGCCGCCCTTTTTGCGGGTGGGTCCTTCTGCTTGTACAATTAGAAAATGTTATGATCAATATTTGCAAACATTTACAATACAAACCAAGACCAACCCTGATAATTAATGTACTGTTTTCAGATATACGGGAATTAAAGGCTCTGAAATGATAAGCGGCCGAAGGCTTCCTCCATTTTTCAAACTTACTCTTGTTGTCTTGTGTGCTTATATACTGTGGACATTTAATCATCCTCATCAGCGTAAGTCCTGCTTAGAATTTTCAGGCTTGTTCAGGGGCCCCTACGTGCTCTGTAAAAAGGCTCTGTGACAGTAGCAACTATATGTATTCCATGACGCATCTGTACCTCTCCTTAAATGCTTCAAAATCTGATATCAAACACTTTGATATATTTCAGGCAGTACTCGGAGTCTGGGAAGGTATGTAAGGAGCGCAGATTTCTTTTCTAAAGATGAATCGGACGAGTATCGGAAGCGGGGAATGGCACCCCAGGTAAATAATTGTTGTTTATGGTACGGCAGCTGTTAATTAATGTCGTCTTGCATCAATGTAGAGCTCCGGATTTCACAAAGTCGCCGACGAATGCTCTTCTGCAGCTACTAATGTAGTCTTTTTGAAGACCCATAAGACTGGCAGTTCTACAATGTCGAATATCATGTTACGATTTGCAGGTATAATACATGTGTATAACTTGGATATGTTGACGCTTGTAGTTTGTGGATGTACATTGTACAGTGCTAATGAAGATGTCGACACAATATTTTCAGCAGCTTTAGCGTAGAACATGAACTCAATATTGACAAACGTTATATAATTCTAACGACCCACGGCCCTCTTACTACTCACCGATGTATCCATTGTACTTGATGTATCCATTATACTTGATGTGTTTATATGAGCGTCTGGCACCGGAAATTTGCGGCCGCGTGACTTGGACGCCAATGCCCGTCCACGGTTAAAGCAATTGGCGACCCCTCAATATAGCGAGCACTGTCATTATAATTGATAGCAAGATGGGATATAGGGTTACTATACGTCCTCTTTAAAAAGGATTTTTCCTCTTTTTTGACTTTTTTGAAAGTGTCCTTGGAGGACGCCCTTTTGTCCTCTTTTTTGAGATTATGTCCTCTTTTTTGAAAATTTAGGTCAGATTTAGAGCAAATTGCGAGTGATATGCCGTAAATTAGCACATAAGTGACGCTCCGGTGGGTATTACGGAGTGAGAAACGGTGATTTTAGCTCTGAGCGGAAAGATGACTTTTTTTTTAGTCAACCGATCACAAAGTGGGGAAAATTCACCGGTTTTTGAGAATTCTTCTCCGGTTTTGCAAGTCTCAAATTTTTGAAAAAGTGTCTTCTTTTTAGATTTCCAAAATATGGTAAGCCTAGATATAACACAGGACAGTCTGCATGGCAGCAGGTATATTCGCGCATGTCAAATAGACCATCGATCTCCAATGGAGCTGGTTGGTGTGGGTCAACGTTAAGAAATCCTGTGCCTATTTATTCTTCTTCATTGTTTCAAACAGTATAGAGTAGATTGATGTTGCAGAAAATAGCACAACATTTCATCAGTCATCAGTTCGTATTTATGGCATCTTTTGTGCGCCGCTCCCAGTTTCTGCCCAGCCTATAGGCCCCATAATGCACTTGTAAGCATTAGGATCCTGGCTACCGATGAAGTGTGTAGAACAGGTATTAAGAAGTTTCAGGTAATTATATGGACGACTTTTTTACGCAGACACGCACAACTTGACTGTGGCACTACCGCTCAAGGATCACTGGGAGCTCGGGGGATATCCGGCATATATTGACAAACGACTCATCGATCCGACTCTACCTAAATATAATATCATCGGACATCATTTCAGGTAACTATGAAGCGTCTTAGCATGACTGTTGATGGGATCAACGATATTTGACAGAAATCAAATTGATAAAAATTATAATAAGTATATTTCGCAGCTCACTCTGAATATATGTGTGAATATTTGGTTGGAATTCGCTGTGTGCCTGCAGGCATAGATATGACATGTTGTATGCAAGTCGAAAGTCCAGTATAATTTTACACTTTCGACTCAAGTCACGTAATTTTAACTTTGTGTGCAAACCAACTCTGCGTTGAAGTCATAATTTTTCGTACCGACTCATTTTCTAGGTTTCGTCTTGGGAAAAATTGTTTAGGTATCATATTTGCGAAGACACATTTGAAATGGGGGCTATATGATCTTTGCGTATGTTTGATATGATGAGATCCGTACATGCTCTTAACTCTATGGTTGTTGACTGTTGCATCCATACTACCTTTTAAAAACACCAAACTATGCGAAAATGATATCTCTAGTGTGTCATATACCGTATATGGAATTGTGACATTGGTAAAATTCACCAACTATGCAAGGAATGGTTTCGTCTCTCTGTGTCGTACCGCGCTCGCAAAGGTTAGAATGCAAGATATAATATATATGATTAATGGCGGTCTTTAATCTTCCACTTCTAAAATCGAACCAGGACTACATTCGTTGTACATAATATATTGAACTCAAACACTTTTCTCACCGCCGAGATGCCAATCGTCTATTAAAATCAAACCATATATTTCTTCATACGTCGTCTCTTGCATCTAAACCTGATCTATATAGCAGGTCGGTATTCGGCCTACACTGTTATTCCATTTGAGCAGCTAAATGTAATAGCGCAATGCGTTCGGTCGATGGAACCGGTTTCAGGAAATATTCTTACGCTTTTGCCACGAATATCATGTCATCTATCTATTCTAAATAAATATTAATGGCTTGAGTCTCCGTTATAACTTATTCGTAAGATCTTGTTTCTGCTGATTCGCAAAACAGCCCGTCGAGCACAATTGAATTATCAGTGACTGTTGGCGACGGCGCCTTCGGTACTATAAGCCACGTTTATTCGGGAAGATCAAAAAAGTTTCTCAAAATAGCAGTGCCGAAGCGGGAATAACCTGCTTTATATGACTTGGCACCAATCATGCGCGATGACTCGATTCTGCTTTCTGCTTGCGAGCAGGGCTATGCCGCTATTCCGAAACGTGGTACGACGTACGACCAGCGTACGCACAAGGCTGTGTTCGGTGTGGTGTAGCCGTAGTGTATATTATCCTAGTACATATTTACAGCCAATGTATTTATTATGCAAAGGGGGTCAGTAACGAAGTACATTTACTCTTTGCGAGTACTTAAGTCGGTTTTGCTACTTGTACTGCTACTACTACTTACTATTAACTAGTTCAGTTTTTATACTAAATATACTTCCACTTCTAGTTTTAGGCAGAAGTACTTACTCTTTAGTCTTTGGCTTTCGGGAAGTAGAAGATAGTTTTTGGATATTATTGCATCACTTTTATAAGTGAAAATGCCATGGCAACTGGGGCAAAGATCCCCGGTACCACGCAGAATATTGGGGATGGCGTGAACGCAAGGTTCACTTTTGCGTTCGGCGTGTCAACCTCAGAAATTTTGAGGTTCACGTTCGCAAACGAACCTTGGTAAATTCTGCAATGTGAACCTTTTTCATACATACATTACGATATTTCACGTCGTTATAGCATCTTCTGTTGAAAGTCTTGGCATTTCAACTTCGGACCATTCTCTGCATGGCGCTGGCAGCATGCAAAGAAATTCAGCGCTAAATGATCATGTACCTAGCCAACTTCGAAGTTTTCATTTGGTTTCCTAGAAAAGTTTGCTCGAAATATTCAGCTTTCCGTTTGTGAATTTTTAGTGACTCTCTGCAATCACAAAACAACAAGAACGAAATACACTACATCTGTCGAGATCACGAAGTGGTATGAACCATAGCCGTAACACCAACAGGTTGCGGTCCCAAGATCGACTGATCCCATTCCAATTGTTGGCGATTCATCTAGGTTCCTAGTTCCTACTGGTCATCTGATTTGAATAACCGTGTCTTAAAAAACGCCAAGAAATCGGCCGCGCTACAAGTTGGCACATACGGAATCATAATCAAGCATTGTGGGTCTGGCGTAAATATTACCAATCTAGTCGAAAACAACATGAACACCACGGTAAACATCAACAACAGTACATGTAGCGTAGGTAGTCATCGCATTGTCCTTATCCAACCAATTAATTATTTAATGACATTAGCGAAATTGATATAAAGGCGTCAGCCTAATTCCCTTGCAACTCCTCAGCAAAATTGTTTGCAAAGAGTCGAAAAATATTGATTTTATGGAGTAATTGTAGCATTTGATTGCACCAGATGATACATTTCGGTGATGCTTAAAAAGTCAGTATGTACTTGAACATTATGGCATACTGTGGCCTGAGTCGTCGCTAAGTAAGTACCGTGTACATTAATATATGACTTTACGGAAATGAAGGGTCAGAGTTAGCAATATGACGTCATGCGACGTCATAACTTCGTGTTCACGGAGAATAACCCTTTCGAAAAGGTTCGCGTGAACGCGAACCAGAACCTTTGAGAGGTTTGCACCATCCCTACGGAATATATTCTCGAAAATCGCATTCATTTGTAGTGTCATTGATCATTTTGCGTTGCGATTCACCCCGCAATTTCATAAGTGGTCATCACCAATTACCTCAGTGGTTTCCAAACTTTTTTCTTCATATTGTGGCACACTAGAAAAATTGTAAAACTTCAGGCCACACTTAGGCCGATAAAAGTGGATGCAATTGTTTATTTGAACAGAACATACACAACAGAAACGAGGTTGCTTTGTCGACAAACATACTCGCATTTCGTCAGTAATTCCAAGCATTCTATCTCGCTTACAGCTTTTGATCGCAGCCAAATCAACAGTCGTGTTGACGTTGACATAGCCACGAGGATGAATATGCAAATGTTAACATAATTTAGATCGTGTTTGAGCAATCGTGGAATGGGATTTAGAAGCGGATAGCCAAAATTCCTCTAATTTCTTTTGTAGAAACAGTTTGGTGCTTATTCGAGTACTTTTGATATCTTCATTTTATACTTCGACTCCAAGTAGTTTTCATGACTCTTTGAAATTGATTAGAAGCTCATGGCGATATAGCAAAGTATCAACACTAACTACTTAACAACATCTGTTACCATGATACTTCTCTAACTGAATTTTCGGTTTTTATTACCAGGTTCAACATAGCTAATTTACGAGAGATAATGCCAGAGAGTACAAGGTACATCACCATTATAAGATCACCTGTTGATAACGTTGAATCAGTCTTCGGATTCTTTCAGGTAACCATCTTCATCAGTTACTCATAGACATTACGTATTGCTTGTAGTTTGGGCGATGTATTTATCTGAGGCCTGGTTCTTCCAGGACCAGCTGCCGTTCATTGATTGGTTGGAAGGTGTTGAAGCAAACACCGCGCTCAGACTCAACATGTTTTACGACAACCCTTCAAAGTATTACAACAAGGACACCGACTGGTATTTCAGAGCGAAGAATCACATGTTCTTCGACATCGGGTACAGTATATACTTTAACTGTACACACTGCCCCGTCAATCGGGCGTAACACGGGGATATACGCAACTCGAGATAGGCTTGCGAATATATACTGCTGAGGTCCCTGAATCAGCCCTTACATAATCATAAGCGAATTGATTTTATGCGGTAACGTTTGACAATTTCAAAGAAAATACGCATCTCAGCGCCGGCCAATACCGCCCCATGACACACCAAGACTTCTTCTGAAGTTTCTGCTACGATGCGACTTCGCGAAGTGTGTTACCGAGTACGGCCTTGGCTTAAAATGACCAGCGCATGTTGGCCGAAACCATCAATATATATATTGCCAATTGTATATTGAAGTTCTGTACCTCCGAGAAGCAAATGCCAATTGTCGATTGGCGCGGAACATAGACCTGTGCTTGCTGTCTTAAGTACTCACGTCCCTCAGCGTTGCCAGTAAATCTGATCACATGAACTGAGAGAGGATGAAAAATCCATAGCAGCATATGCAATTACCAATATTAATGTCAAAATTCATTGCTCAATGTGAAAATTTTTCGCGCTTCGCTCAATTACGTACACGAAGGCACAGATCCCCTATAACAGGAAAACGTGCTTTTCTGGTAGTGGTAAAAAGGTCCGTCGTTTTTTCGTGGGAGAAGGGGGCTAATACTGTTTCGGCCCTGCGTATGGGTATGGTCTTCTCCGACTCAATAATCAACTACAACCTGCCAATTTAATCAGCAATGCTTTCGAAACTTAGCATTAGTGTGGTGTCTATTCAACGTATCACTTAAAAAAGGTTGTTAAACTACAAGGTAACTCTAGCAGATTTCCTATAACCTATATGATATCGGGTATCGTTATAGCATCTTAGTTTATGAGCAATGAGCACCATATATCAGCACTGGCCAATAACCTCGCTATACTGACAATATATCTCGTGTCGTTCCTCTTTCCGTGACAATATAACTTAAAAAATTTAGTTATTCCTGTTATCCCAATTCCCAATCCATATGCTTATTTAGTCCCCGTAAAACATTGTCAATTCAGATAGCCTATCTCTCGCACCCTACCATCGTTCTGGCATGGATGACCTAATGCAAACCACCCAACTAGTCGGAAATGGGCACGAGCATCACCTACTAAGGATGATTTGATAAGCAGTATCCGTGTCTATCGGGTAATATATGACTTGATACCCTTTGACACCAGGCGCGGTTCTACTTAGCTCGATTTACCATACTATAATCCGCCGCAGAATTATTCATTGACAACATTATACAGTCTGTCAGATTTACCGCTGCCAGACCACGTTTTCTTCTTCTGTTGGGTAACATGTGTTTATTAAACTGTTGGCTTTATGTTATATATATGTTTCAAACTTATTCGCAGATGAGTTTTGTCAATGCCTAGTTGGAAAAATTGCAGTTTAGCGTAATTCACTATCAACATGCCTATCATTTAGATACGATGTCAGTATCGATGACAAGAGTTACATTGATTCCAAGATCGCGGAGATGGACGATACATTCACGCTCGTCCTTCTCACAGACTTTTTCGATGAATCCCTTGTGATGATGAAGCGTTTACTCTGCTGGGAATGGGAGGATGTCATCTACATCAAATTTAAGATGAGGGTGGACGACGCAAAAACTGAGGTAGGCCTACATATCGCAGAAACCGGTGACCTTGACGAGCGCACAGTAATATGATTACTATCGATGTCATCGTTCTATCATTGCACATATCGTATAATCTATCGCGTTTATTTCAGGGTGGTCTTTTTACAATGTATATGGGTGTCGTAACATTGATGGTATTCACACTTAAGTCAATTTAAAACCGGGTCTAAAGAGTTAGAACGTATAATGCTAAAAATGTATAGTCAGGACGTAAAACGTTAATACAAAAGGTTCATGATCTGATCAGGTGAGCTCTTTTTCACATTACACATCTAATACATCACTATAAAATACTGATGTAAAAAAGTAACTGTTCATCAACAACAGTGGTAAAAGAACGAAATCATTAATATACATAATTTTCACACAAACCAGAAATATTATTGAATATTTACTGCAAATCATAGCGTGACTTCTGTTGGTTGAGTCGTGTGTGTGAGTCTTGGCCTCTATCGACTCCTTGAGACTGACCCTGGAACCCTGGATAAGAAACTCTGTGACGGTAAAAAGTTGCGTGATGCCAAATTTTCGAACCTGCAGTTCATTTATAAGAACACGTTTTGGCGCTGTTTTCTGGCACCCTTTATTGCACGCACATTTGCCGATATAATCTTTAGGCGCTTCGTAATGGCATCAATTAAGGTGTATAAGCTTGTTTTGACTGTGCAAGTGGTCGTGACAATAATTAACGCAATGAATGCGACGTTCTTGACACCGCATGTTGCCGAGCAACTATTCGTAGCTGACATGGCTAGGCACCGCATTGAAGCCTCAGGGCGATGCTTGCGAAAGTCGTTTCAAATCTCGGAAACTCAAGCACCTATTGACATAAAGGCAGGCGCGTTAATTTAACACATGCCACGTGGGACCCGTATACCTTCTCGGATGTCACCGGCTGATTTGTTAAAGGCGTCTGGTAACCATGCAGGAAGTGATGTACAAAGTAGTTAGTATTGCTACTCAAGTAAAAGTAGACGTGATAGACTTAATACCCATTTACAAGTAGAACTATCTATTTCTAAGATATTCCTAAACTAATTTGAGTAAAAGAATAAAATGAAAGGTAAGAAAGTAGCCTACTCAAGTAGGCTGGTCGACGTAATGCATAGTGGTCTAATGGGTAGGGGTAAATTTCTAAATTGTAAGATATAATTTCGCGAAACGGAAAATGACTGACAACTCCACATAGTTCACATATAACAGAGCAGCGGTTCTTATGGGTCAATGGATTCATTGGGGGTACGAAGGACCAACGCAGGGGGTACAAGATGTACCGTGAAAAGTCCCAAAATTATTTTTCATATTATTTGGTACCCATCACATCCGATGAAATAATAGTAGGCTAATAATAAAAAATGAAACTACTAGCAGCTCTACAGGCAAATCTGATCACCCGGACTAAGACAACGAATGCGTCGTACCAAAGAAATAAGTCGTGCGTTTGTGAACTGCGCAACCTCGGGGCTATATCCGCTACGGAAAAGATGTGTTTTCAACCGCGTTTATAAACGGTGTATATAGTAATGAAATGGCCTTATGATATGGAGTGTTGGTGGCGATGCCCCCAGAAGGCGTGCTAAAACCCGTACGAGTGCCCAAAACCAGCATTTGGGGCGGCCTAACAAAATGCTGCTCTGATCCTGAGAGAGAATCTCGGAATAGGAAGTTGTGTATTTTTGTCCTTGATGTTTTGCGGCATATACACCCACTCTTATATACATACACAGGATATGTACGTATGAATACCATGAGTGCATGATGTGCCTATGCCACTGGACAAGGAACGTGCAGAAATAGCCTTGTAAGACGTTATAAGTCTTGTACCACCCTCCATGCTATCCCGGTAGTGCTGAGCGCCAGTCTGGGAAGCAGAGGATACCAATTGTACTAATCAGGTCTTTGGTTTGACCCGGCCTGGGATGGAACCCATGACCTACCGATCAAGAAGCTGGACGCTCCGACAGTACGCTGGCTTTCATGAAAGCTCTATGAGTACGAGTGCTGCATGCTAAAAATGTTAAGAAACACTGTAATAGACCAATTTTATCGAACATGTATACCGCTACCGTGATATACAGTATAGTGGCTATTTCGTCCAGTTAAGATGATAATGTCACTTTCCAAATAAATACAAACCAATCCCCAAACTAATTTCTACTTTAGAAAATCTAAAGTGTAAAAAGTCAGTGGGTCTGCGTAAAAACTGTAGAAGTGGAAGTGGTCTGTAAACACATCCACACGAATATATAGTGCAGGGAGGAAAAGCCTACTGAAGTTCCCCGAAAAGTATAGAAATACTTCGTTACTGAGCGCATCGTCTCGTAACTGTGGTTTCAATGGCAATATTTCCTGATGTTCAAGAGGACCTACCACAATCTTTCATTTTACCGCATTTTCTCGCGTGACTTTTTTTATTCGGGTCGCTGTAAGGCCGTCACTGAATTTTTTCACCGACCAAGCAGTATTCATTCAAATCCTCGTCTTTTCAAAAATGTATGATCAGCTGTAGATTTACTTCGGGTAACTTTATCGATGAACTGAACCTAAAAAGACAGGGATATCTGGAACTCTAGATCTAGATTTAGATCAAGATATCCCTGTAAAAAGATGACTTCTAAAGCCGATCTAACTAAATAGTATATGGTATACTTTATACCGGATCTATCATGTTCGACTGTAAATTGCTTCTAACGCTTGAATAATTTCGTTTGTAGATTCCGTCCTTTGGACGCATTAAGTAAAATTCCAAATCCCGTTCAGCATTTATAGGCAGTTAGGGAATATCTTCAGATTTCGTCATGTAGTGTAGTATATGCGTGCTCGACCAGGTAATTAGCAATGTAGCTATTAATGGAAGATTTTCGTGCTACGGAAATGTCTACTGCGTGGTCTATTTCGTCTGTTGAATGTATCTAATAACACGGTGGTTCTCAACCGGGTAGTGCGGCGACCTGGGGTGTCATTTCGAATGCTCAAGGGTGCCGCGAGATAATCCTACACTACGGCCTGTTACTTTGTTAAGCGTGAACCCGTTAGAAACGGATTTTTTATATTTAAAACCCGATTCCTAATTAGAACGTCACTGAATATTGGCGCCCTCTGCGTTACAACATACTCGCGACCAACTACATAGGTAAACTATACACCAAAACTGCTTCCCGTCGGGATAAATTCGAAAAAGGAATAAAAATTAGTGAACTTTATCCGCAAAGGAATTCGGTGGGGAGACATACATTATACACTCGGGGCTGTAACAGCACTTCGTCAGCCCCCCCCCCCCAAAACGTTGGTCTTCGACCCCCTAAGGGTGGTAAACCTAACGTCTGTGGGGCTTCTCCCCCCAGACCCCCATCAGCCTGTCTGCTTTCTGCTGATACTTATCAGCTACATTTGATGTACTGTTGAACAGGCTACCTTATTTCAACGGGTAACCGCGCGAAGCGTGAAAAATTTATTTAATTCCCGTTTGAATCGGTCAATATCATCGGGAATTGCATATATATTGCTATCAAATTTTTATCCTCCCTCTGCTCACGTAATCAGATTTACCGGCAGAGCTGAGTGAGTTGTGTTGGAAAAGATAGGGCCCCTAAATAATAATTAAACATCTTCGGGCATACCGGTTGGTATATTGACTTCGTTACATGATGCTATTTCGTGACATATATCTGATATGTCATAGGATATGGAAATCGCCTAAACGTACTCACTGCTCAACTAAAAGACGCACCCGATTTCAAATTGGTATTTCTTTACTGGCAAATAATTTTTCCCTGCGGAATGGCATTTGTCCTGTGGGGTTCAGATCGCCAGGACAGGAACATTCGGCGCCAGCCATTTAGGCGCCTATGGACAATTAAACAGTGTATATATGTATTGTATATATATCGAAATTTTACGTCTGCACAAGGGCATTCCTTTTCGGTCAAGGTCTTCACACTGCTGATCGTTCTGGCACACTTCTCGGAGTCGCATGTTACACGGCCTATATTAACTTCATATGTCTTGGTTCGTGGTGACGCAGTAATGGACGCCGAAGTATCCGTTTCCATAAATCCTACGTATTTGTGTTGAAGGAAGGGTAACCACTAATCAAGATATTTGGCAATATTAAATTTTTTGTAAAAGTTGCATAAATTTCCAAAAAATACTCTATAATTTATGTTAATTCACGAAATAATTTTGACCCCTTTCGAGCTCGCCCCCCTTCCCCCAATAGGGGGGTTTGGGGTGCGGAAGTTACGGCACTGTATACAATATACAGCCACCAGCCAGTGACACATAATTTACTTATCAGGTGAAAGAAGAACTCGCGAAGAAGATACTGAATTGGAACAGAGCCGATGCGAAACTCTACGATTTTTTCAATAAGACATTTTGGAAAAAGGTGGAAAACTACGGCCGGGAACAGATGGCAAACGACTTGGAAATGTTCAAGCAGAAACAGAAAGAAGCAGAAGACTTGTGCATTGATTCTTACCAACCCTTCAAAAAGAAACCATGGATTTTAGGCGCCAAACTGCGAAAGAAACCTTCGCCTTTTTGCAGAAACCTAGCCGCTTCCGAGACTGTTTATGGCGAACGCTTGCGCGATAAGATGTACTCCAGCATCCCGGGAATCAAGCGAAATGATGCCGAAGCGCAAAACGAGTTGTTTAAAAAGGTCGCAGAAGGCGCTCTACGAAGTACATGATCATAGTCAAGTAACGTATATTACCGCAATAGTGTTAGGAAGATAAAGAACTAGACATAATTATCTGGAGAGAACAATGACTCGCTCCGAATAGATCTGTTTTCCACCATATGATGCTGTCAGAAACCATATAATATGACCACTGTTTGCTTGTCAGTGGTGTGATGAATGCAGCAGTGATTGAAAGAGGTTTTTTTACGTTTCGAGCAGAATGTAATACTACAAGCAATAAGATTCGTAGAATAATAACTATTGCAATGATACGTCTTTAAAAGCGAGACCTAAGGTATCGCCCGCAAGCAAAGTTCTGCGGTCCTCAAACTTTAACAGGCCCGCAGCCTATGTCCGACACATATCTCCATGCTACTGCCATCTCGGCGACTGCAGTATCCCAAAGTGTCGGGCGACCTGGAATTATTCTCCGAATTCCAAGACCAATGCGGTGGCAGAGCACATAAATAGTTTTGTTCAAATATATTAAACCCGAAAATGATCTGCAATACGAATGGTTGTATTGGAGCTATTGAAGTATTGTACAGGATATGTTTGGATAATGAATGCTAATTAGCTCTGGGGCTGTATGTAAACTATGTATTTCCCGAATTTGTGCACCCCGAAGGCCCATTTCAATCAAGTCGCCACGTGTCGTTATTTTTAATACTTCCGTATGCTGATGCGCAAATACCCGAAGAGAAATTTGCGAACGCGAAGATACGCACTACGAGGGCGGCTCCGAGAAGCGTCAAGCCTCAGGGCAACTTGTGTGTTTCTGGTAATAATTCTTGAGAGTTGCGCTCCAATTGATGCACTGTAATGAGATTCCCACTGACATCCTTGATTACGACCGGTCAAGCGATCTCTGTCGAGGCAAATTTCCGATTTGGTCTGGTCTGTTATATCGACCAATCACAGGTTCGTATAAGGATAATTCGACATAGTCCATTGGCTTACTATATTCACCCGTTTGAAATATTTCGAAGTATTACGAATCGCTGCATTAATAACCAACAGGAATTTGCGTCTTGTTCATTTCATTGTTCCGCTATATAGGCTACTCTTGTCTTTTGGTTTCCGAAATTTAAGTCCGAAAGCGCATAAATCTAGGCGTCATAATGATTATACCTACATCGACGAACGAGACTAAAACCAACACCGTAAATGCCGGAGTGTAATCAATTTACCAAGTATGAAAGACTTTTATTTCGTTAAAGCAGCTTCAACGTTTTCGTTGAAGATAAAAAATCGGTTACACAAAGAAAGCGTAAAAATTTTGCGACTCTATGAAAGTAAAAGTAAACAATAAATATAAAAGTGGTCATTCTCAGACATGACGCGATGAATCACAATAAAAGTAGCAGCATGAAGTCGCTATTACATATGAATTCAAGATATACCGTAATAACAGTTGAAGCAATGTGCAACGGTAGATACAAATCTGAATTGAGAGCAACATTGCAGAAAAAATGCGTTTGTGGGAGAAATTACGATGACAGAAGCTAACGATGTGTGAAGGAAAACTGCTCCACGTTCAAATTGAATAGGATTTTCCAAGAATTTCATCAGATTCCTTTCGCAACAGCGCAATAAAAACACGTACCAATGTGCAATTGTGCAGTTACCAAGTTATTTCGAGCCGACTCGTGCGAAGTGACATCATTTCTCCGATGTGCTCCTCAGTTCCTTGTACCGTGAGAACGGAATTACAGTGACGAAGAGATAATGCCGGAGGACGGTAAATGACCAAAGACCAAATCGACCAATTAACTCATGAGATTGAATTCAAAATATCCTTAGAACCATAGCGGGCGACTGCCTGGTCTACTGATAGGTTTCGTCTAACCGCAAGCGTTCGGATCGACTACATCTGCCGGAACATACCTCTGCTTTCTATATGCATTGATTTGGCAATAATTTGAGCTAACGGTTGTCTAAGCACGCTCCAGGAAATTAATGACACGGAGGAATATGTCGCCAGTGAATATGTTTTATATTGGGAGTTCCGTCAAATGACAATAGAAATATCGCGACTGAAGAATGGCAGCTGCATTCTAGGACTCAATGTCGGAATCGGCCTGATGACTTTCGTGACAGCTTAGCCAATATAAACAACAGACTGCATTTTGTTCGAACCAGCTCAAAGCCTTTGTCGCAACCTCGGGTATGTAATTATCCCGTGAATGCACAGTGCACACATACGTAGGAAGCAAACAGACATCAAATCATTGGGTTGTTGCTTCACATGCCAAGACATTCACCAAACACCAAGAGTAACAAAGTTTAGAAATCTTCTACAGGCGAAATGTCTGAAGTATACCGCCGTGGAGACGCAAATGACCACTGACTTCATAGAAGTCACTAGACAGCCGTAGATATCTCATTCTCGGCAGCAAACGTGCGTGAAACCGAATCCCCAATCAGCAATGACAGCGTATTAAAATGTTTCCTGACATAAACTTTCAAAATCATAAAAATAAACTACCTTCACATAGGAACTCCTTAAATAAATAATAAAATGGAGTATATAGTGTCAGAGGAATAACGGCTAGTGCTGAGCTAGCCCATGCAGCCCTAGTAATGACACCCATCGTGATACTCCGAATGCTGAAACATACCAAATAACATATACAGTATACATAAAACATAGATCTTGTGAAACATGGTTGCAACATAGAGGTTGAATCAGTCGTAGATCAACAAACATGCTCATTAACCTCGGGGTATTCTTGTGGTGCTAATCCAGTACGGTTATTCGAGCTGATTCGTATTAATATTTTCGTAAATACACGCTAGCATGATAGCAAAAACGATCGTCTTATTCGATACTATATAGTTTATTGACGCGCAGTTTAGGAAGCAGCATGTAACCCTTGACATCCCGCGGACCGACTCCCCTGTGGAGATCTGCCGCCGGCTAAGCGCTCGGCTACCCCCGTGCCGGTACAGTCGAAGTGCATTGTGTGGTTCACTCACCTTCCGGGAAGGATTTATTTACACGTGTGCACCTCTTTCGTCTCGACGCAAGTCTTACATTCCACGTAGCAGCACCATCGAACTTCGCATTCGCAGGAACGGTGCACCGTACGGACCTGCGTTGTGTAACCGCGCCCGCAGCATATACGATCGCAGTTTTTGTGCTTGTCGCACAGTCTCCCTTGCGTGCCGAGGGAGTACCGTGTTCTCTTGCAGTACTGCGGCGAATTTTCGAGATACACCAGTTCGTTGTTGCGCGGGTTGTTGGGAAAGTCGTCGCGCGTTCTCAGAATGGTGGAATTTCGCGACGCGCCGTCGCGTCTCTCTGGTGTTTGGTCTTCGGCAGCGGGAGGAGGGCTCCGCGTGTTTTGTGTGGCTATTTCCGGTCTGTTGCGCCGCGTCCGTTTCAATTTCACGAGCTTGGTCTCGCCACCTGCGCTGTTGACGCTCCCCACCTGCGCGACACAACATCGCGTTTGTTTGCGTCAGAGAAGTTCAGCGACGCGCACATCGGAAACGCGAAACGGGATTCGTGTTTTCCGACTTATCGGGAAAGGGCAAACTGGTCGCGCGGTTGGCGCAACAGGACGTTCTCTAATCCTGATATAATTTCATGCTGAGTAATAGCATCGTCACGTGAATAGGGCTGGATTATTCTGTTTTGAGTCGACTGTACGAGTACCGTCTATTACGACGTCATAACAGTATAAATGACTCTAAAAGTTATTTATGACCACGAGGAAAATATTGCTAAAATAATTTCCTATTTCCGAACCATGACTATTTCGTAGCTTTTTGTGGCCATTGTGAGACACGATAACTACATGGCAGAAACGGCGTTCCGTGAATATTCGTAGCCATATGTAGGCCTGGGCAAAACCCGAGTACCCGAGTGATTCGATTCTTAATCTAGCATTCGGCGTCGAGTATTCGAGTATCACTTATTATGACGTCATGACAGCATAGAAGATGTGTATTGTTTATAGAAGACCTTTTATACCTCAACGGAAAATATTATGCCAATTGTACAATGTACACATGGCTGTGGGGTCGGAGTTTCGCTAATTTTTTCCTTAATGTGTAGTTGGAGTCGTGACAAAATACTGGCTGGTGTCGGGTTTGGAGTCTGTGAAAATGCTCGTGGATCAGACTGCAACTATTTAAATATGAAAACAAGTGCTTTCAATAGTTTCTTAAAACTACTCATAATAATAAATAAAATAGGATTTGTATGCGTGTATATTGTACACTGTATACAGTGAGTGAGTAGTTCGAGCTATGCCGCCATGAACCAATTTTGCATGCCATCGTGAATAATATGTTTGCATATGTCAAATGGTTGTATGAAAGTCATTAAACCATCACTGTGACATATCATTTTCGAAGTAAATTCGTAGTACTGTTGAAGTCGGAGTTCTGTGGAGAAAATAGTCGGAGTCGGTGGGTTTAAAGACTCGGGAGTCGGTATACTGACAATGTCTGGAGTCGGAGTTGGAGTCGGTGGTAAAGTTTACCGACTTCATAGCCCTGGTTCTACACCACATTAACGATAGTTTGGTGTTATCTACCATATCTACTGAAGTGCGTAGCTTTGTACTACATGGCTCGTATGAGGCGACACGACCAATCGAGGTCTCAAAGATTCCGGGCTGGAAAAAACTCTCAAAACTACAATTTTCTTTCAGTGACAAGAAGTGTATAATTTCATTACTGAAAAAAATCATCTCCCACCACTAGACTTGAATCATTACAATGGGTATACAGCTGGGATTCGAGCATACTCGTAAACCAAAAGTAGTAGTTATCCGTTCTTGGTGCTTGTTCGAGAGAAAGGTTCGTGGCATTTCCCACATCGCTATTCTATTGCAAATTATGAATCTACATAGGGGGCGGCGAATGGGTCTATTACGGCGCCCCAAAATGCTCGCATAACTAATGAATTTCGCCAACCATACTCTCAAGCGTACAACAAAGTATTTCGAAAGCCATTTGAAATTCTAATCTTTTAAAGTCATTAATCGGTTCGAGATTCAATCACTATGAATCAACATTCAATATGACGTCACATTCAGTAAGACAGTTCGAATATGTACCTCTTATGCGAGACCACGAATATGAAAATACATTGTTGGCCCGGGAAAAAAATCCGAGCTCGTTATCATCAAAAATATGTCATTTTTCATTACCGTAACATTGCTGCGAGTCGATTAATTCACAAAGATTACATTTTCACGAAAATGTTTCACGGCGTGTTTCAAGGCCCCCACGTTGGTAAGAAAGTAGCGAAGCCATACTTCTCGTTGATAACATGATTCTTGACAGGGCTACCAAATTTTGGTACTTGAAAAAATCGACTCGACTCATTGCATTTAATACTCGATTTGGATTCAAGTATTCGAAACGTGCTGTCCTGATCAAGTTATTGCTCAAAGATTGGAAACTCCCATTTCCGCTTGAATTGACGCTATCAGCCTTAGATATAGGCTATTGGGACTAGGCTACGAACTGGATGCTCGCGGGGGACCATGTGATTTCAGGAAAACTGCCAGGTGCTTCGGTGTTGTCGCATGTCAGGGTAGGAATGTATCAAGCAATTATTATTGAAACAAAGATATCAATGGAGTTTTATGGTGACGTCCTCCGAGTGTGTGGGTTGTGAACAATTTTCAAAGAATCGTAACCGTTGAATCAAAGTATAAAAATAGTATATTCAATAATTTTTACGTGCTGCGCAATACCACTCTTACGGCGGAGCTAATCCGAGTGCTATAGTCACAAGGTTTAAATATGTAAGAGCTTTCTCTATCAGGATTCCCATCCAGTGATGTCAAATCGCACCCAGTAAATGGCATGGTATTTTGCTATCCAGAAGAAAATACGACCATTGAGTATTTAAAACCGGCCAAATATAGAATGGATAAATGTTTTAAAAAACTCCGCCCAATCTTACTCGCACGGATTTATTGTAAGCGTTCTTCAGTTTATGTCCTATTTTGTAGAAGGGGGCTATCTTCTTCCAGCACGTCTTCGTAGTGCACGATCCCGACACACCATGGCATTTGCATGTCCTAAACACGCTGCGACGCACCATCTGCAAGTCAATGATTACAGAGTCAGTTGGTTAGTGCACTGTAAAATACGCCACTAAACCTATAATAGACGCGGATAACTGCTTGACCGGGAGAGGTGAGAAATCTATAAGCTCTCAGAAGTTCTATCATCCCGTATAGAGACGCTTTGATGTTTCGATTTGAAAATTCCGCAGCTACGGCTAAAAATAAGTACGGGTTGCGTAAAGTCAGATCAGCTGAAGTTGAAGTTAATTCAAATCTATCTCCTGCGTAAGATAACGTTACTCACCCGGATTCCCAAATTGCTATTGTGTTTATCCACTTCCGCCCTTATGTCCTCGCTGCGATATTTCGGCCTGAGAAATTTCCTCACAAACTTCGCGGCGGCGTGCACATTGTCCCCGCACCTGGCGAGCATTAAAGGCTAGATCTCGAAACTTTCTCCTTTATTGTGTACACCCGCAGACTCACCCGCCCCACATCCACGCCTCCTGGTTTACGTAATCCGAGTACGTCTCATCGCACGAGCATAGCTCCAGATAACCTTTCGCGCATCCTTTCGCCACCGAGTGGGCCAATCCGGCAGAGGAAATCGCGAACAGAAAGGCCGTCTCCTTGTTTCCTGCGTGAATTATCCCGAGTTCATTGTTTGTTACTGTAGAGCGGGAGTCGTGGATTCAACCGCTTTTGAGTTTGTTTATTGGGAAATATGGTGAGACGAGTTGTTGGTGACTTTAGGATAGTTGTGGTACGAGATGTGGCCAATAGGCGCAAGACAGCTCAAAGCTCAAGGGTAAATTGGCTCTCTCTTGTATAGAGCAATGTCACATTATCAAAGGTACATAGAGAGGAGAAAGTAAAAATAAAAATCGTAATACCGAACATACATGACGCGTTCGTCATCACTCACCATCATACGCGATCAGAATATAAATCTAACACACATTCAAGATCATAATAGTATAATATCATGCGACAAACCTCGCAAGTTTCATACCCTGAATGGAGTCCGTTTCCACATTTACCCCTTCACACACTTGAAATAGTGCCGTTACGTCATTGGCGACAATGTTTTTGGCCCTCACCATATATTTTTAGCGGAGTTGGAATTCGATATTTCGCAAAGACGTGAGGCATATTAGACAATTAGTATCGCCGATTGACATACTTATACGTGGTGAAAACAAAAATAAGATCACGGATCTACATTTACGCGCCACGCATATAGTCCCGTCACAATGTACATGATATCAAATTAGTCCTTGCGATTAACCAATTAGCGACATCGAATCATTAGAGGGTGTGTTAATTAATGGCATCTGATAATGTAATCCCTATAGCTGAAAAGGCTCATATTTTAGACACGATAGAATGCGATAAAACTGAATACAGTTACAATCTGAGAGCCCATATACTCAAAATTTGAATTTTACACATCGCTGATCAGTGGATGCTGCGCAACCGGGTGATGCGGAGTGTTCGCGTAACCCCGCAGGTTTGGGCGCGAGTAAAATCAAAAGGAGGTCTTGCTTTCATGGAAACAAGTGAAGTTAAGCCTGGTTGAGTGTGTGAGTGTTTTGTAACGGTGTTGTTGGATATCCGGTTCCAGAAAACCGAAAAAGGGCTTTCCTATTGTACTAATTCACTGTCGACTTGCCTTAGTCTGGTGTAAGATTACGCATTACGCATGCAGCACGACCAGGACAACATGTAGGCTATTCATTTTTTCAGATTATGATGTGATCAAACTTATTCGATCAGAAGGCAGTTGTGTATAATTTATCCCGTACACCAGCTTTACGATTGAACACTAGAAATAAACTACACCCGAAAGAAATTGCAACACCTGACATTTACCCATCAGTGAAATTGGTCAAAATATTATCAGGGCCCGGCAAGCGGGGACTCTACCGAATCTTCATCCAAGCTCATCCATCCCTCTGTAGATGAGCTCATGATTTTCGCAAATGCTCATTTTCTATTCATCGCGTTATTTTATCATTCAAATCATATCGAAGGACCACCCGTTGGAATCGCAATAACGCGCAGGTAGCCTTTTCGTATAATAAGGATTACAGGCGGATTTACTCCTACCTTAAGACCACCGACTACCGCATTCGACAATGGCGGCGAAATTTACCAATTCCGTGGCCTACGAAAACTCGAGGACTTCAAACAAATGTTAAGCTGAAAGTTTGGGTCAGCCTAAGTACGCATAGATTTCTGATATCCTGATCGTAATAGCGAATATATCAATGGAATAAGAGCTTTTCTCAATAATTCATACATTCCCTTCCTTCCCAGCTATGCTGCCGCTGGTGTTGGTGTAGAATACCGCTCAACGGTCCACTAATCAGCTAGCCCAATAACGTAATACCTTGTAAACAGGACATTTGGAGCAATGGTGCGGCATACTGTAGCCACTTCAGGCCTTGTTTTGGATGGAAATATTTGGATTGGAAAACGGATACAGATTGGTTTCGCGATATATTCACCTCTGGAGAGCAGATGCACTCTCGTGCGACCGATCGTGCAGTTCCATCTCTCGAAACGGAACTGGTACTGGCATTCCGAAACGGACATCACCATCGCCTCGCGGAGTATTTGCGGCAGGCCAGAATCCTTCTTACACATCCGTCTTTGTTTCCGTGTCAGAGTCAATTCGTCGCATTGCTTCCTAGCTTGTTTCCTGTTAATATCCTCAACCGATACAAGCGGCACACTAGTCTCTCTTTCCTTCATATCCGAAGCGTTGCTGTTGGTCGCTGCCGATAATGCGTTTTGCGTTTGGATGTTTTCACTGTTTAACTTCATCTGTCCGTTGCTATCAACTGTCATATAGTTCATGATCGAGGAAATATCGTCCGTCACAAAGAGAGGCCTTATTTCTGGCGGTAGGGAGCTGTCTGTCACGGGCTGCGAGCCTTTGTAGCTTTCGTCCGGCGACGATTGATCGGTGTCAACATTTGAACGTTCTTGGCCTGACACTTTCCTGGCGGTGCCATCTTTCTTGGGGCGACTACGCGGCGACGCATGGTACCGATGATATCCTTTGTTTGCAATCCGTCCGTTATCGCGGTGATCAGCCTGGCGATGGCGCGAAATCGCGTAATCATTTCCATGGCCAGCACGCGAACTGTCTTCGTTTGGACTTTTGGGAGTGTACGCGACGTCTCGCGGCCGACTCGCGCGTTCTCTCATGTATGCTTGTTTACTGTAAGGACGGCGGCGAATCTGTTGGGGATATCGGGGTAATCGCCGTCTCGGCTGGTCTGGATACGGCTCAGCGTGCCGTCTGTAATGGATGGAATGGGAGCTTGTGCTCGGGTTTGCCTGTAAAATAATATTAAGCGAATATTGAAACGTTACACACTGTTACTATAGTAGATGCCTACCTGGACCGGTGAATCCTGTTGAACTCTGCCCTTCTCATTTATCCTTGGAGGCCTGTCCGGGGTACTTCGCGTTCTCTTTTGCCAGATATTTTTTGTGGATCGTGTTTCTGGAAATTATTTACGTTTGAAACTTGATACGTGGTACTTAGTTAATAATCACGAATGACGTGCTTGTGTCTGGCAACGGGCAATTGGGTCGTGCTTAAAATAACGTTGGTTTTGCCTTGTTTAAAGGTTTTATTAAATACAGAATCCAATTGATTCGGTAAACGAGAACAAATGTGAAGATTCTACAGGAAATATATATAGCAGGGGTTCTCAACCCACGGCCCGCAGACGATTCTTTTGCGGCCCGCGATATCTTTCAATATAATCACTACTGTCCCCGTATTGTTATGGAAGACCGATGTGTCACATTTGTCGAAGAACAGTTGTTGTAACAAAGCCTAGAAGCTTGAAATGATAGCACGATAGTTTCATCTGGAGTTATACATATCAAACGTTGCTAGCTTGGTTTCAAGACCAGCAATCCATATTTCGAATCATTTTTAAAATTGCCGACGACGTGACATACGCATTGTTCAAAATTGCTGGGAATATCGCTAAACCCAAGAATATGCTAGAGAAGGTATGACTTCAATAAAACTTTAACGTACTGTGCGAATATTCGCTGTTTCCGGAACTTAGCACCAAGTCCTACATCACCTTTCAAATTTCGAAGCTACAGTTGTCTGATTCAACAGTCACCAGAAGAGTAACAGCGATCTCAGTCGATCTTTTATCGCATGTTCTGTAACACGTTGCCACGTAGACCACTTTAGCCTAGCATTGGACCTATCCATCGATGCACACAGTGCACACACATTGCATAGCTAATTATCCAGGTGCTTTTTATCAGAGTGGGCATGGGCATATTTCCAGAGGAAATGCTGACGGGGCAAACGTGGGAAGGGTACCAGGACATCAATTTGACAAAGCTGACTTCTGTAACTATTGGTGTAGGGCTCCAGCCATGGAAGGAAAGGAGAAGAGTGGATTGATTTGCTCAGAAAGGACCCCCAACGTCTCAACTCTTCTCATATCACTGAGAGCTCGAAGTGATAATGACCTCAGTGACGAAAAAGTCACCGTAATTTTATACTTGCTCGCTCACGCATTGAAACAGAGAGTTCGGTTCTCTGGTGGTGGAAGGGTTTGAAGGGTGTATATACTATACCGACATGGCAACGAATGGAATGTATGCTCCATGAAGGGATTTACTTGCGCCACTTGAAGATCGATATTCTCACAAAAAAAATAGCAACTGCAAACTTACGAACGCTCTCCATTAATGCTTTTTGAGAGTGCATAAAGATGTACTAAATGCCGAATAAGACTGATAAATAGGCCTAAATTTAATAGTAGCCCGCAAATACATGGTGATAATGTTCTGCGGCCCGCAGCGTCTTTAGTGTGAAAATGCGGCCCGTTATACGAGGGAAGTTGAGAACCCCTGATATGTAGCGTCGCAACGGAACCAAAATTTGATCGCATTCAATACTTGAACACAAAGAAGTGAGGTCATACATACGCTGTGGCGTAATGAATGAAAAACTGGTCATTAATGCTTTATGTATTTGTTACGTGGTGGTGTCTACTACTTTCAACTAGGGATGGTGTGAACCTGTAAAAGGTTCAGTTTCGTGTGAACGCGAACCTTTTTGAAAGGTTCTGTTTGAACGCGAACGTGAACCTCATGACGTCGAGTGACGTCATATTGCTTATTCCAACCCTACATTTCAGTGAAGTGACAGCCTATATTAATGTACACGATACCTAGCGACGACTCGGGCCACATAATGCCACAATGCTGAAGTACATATTGATGTTTTAAACGTCGCCAAATGTATCAACTGGGGCAATCAAATGATATAATAATACCATAAAATCAATATCTTCCGTCGCTTTGCCAACAATTCCGATGAGGACTTGCATGGGAATATATGGTTACGCCTTAACGGTCTAGGCCAGACCGGACACTCGGCGTCTGAGCATTGCTACGTTGATATTGAGCAGAGTGTAATATCGTTTTCTATACTTGCTACCGATATCACCGCGTTTACAAGTAGCCCACACCCAAATCGCACGGATTTGGTTTTTTATGATATAATAAACATATGAAATCAAGATTGACCCTTACGATTGCTAGACTTTTAACATCAGGCTACGATATGAATTTCATTGATTGGTTGAATAAGCATCATTTGCTGACATTCGTTCTCGATGTTGTGTGATTGCGAATCAAGCTCACAGCATAGAGTCACGAAATATTCGAGCAAACTTTTGTAACAGAGCAAGTAAATTCTTTTGAGATTGTCAAGGTGCACGCTCGGTTAGTGTGGAATATTTTGTGCTGCCAGAGCCATGCATATAGTGGCCCGCAGTTTAAATGCAATATATATAATATATACAGCAATCTATTCTTGCAAATCGCGAAAGCACCATTACAAACCGACATATCGACGTTTCATCGATAGTTTGGCTACATAAAAGTCACTTTGGGAGAAAAGCTCGCTGTCGGAACATATTGGCTGGTTGCGGTTCAAGAGGATCAAAGCATAACCTAAAACATTAAACTGCATAGACGTATAGACGTTTAACGAAAACGGTCCGCAAAGTGTGCTAGATGAATATGAATATCGATGATTTCATGCAACGCAAAGTTCATAAAGAAAACTATTCGAAATACTGGGGATTATTTCCAGACCTTGAAAACCAAAGCATCTGCTCTCCCAAGCAAACGGGAATGAATCCAGCATACAATGCGAGCCATTCAAAGAACATACGTTTCGTAGAAATGAAAGCCGGTAATAACGTATCATTTCGGGTGTAAATATCTATTTCATTAGATCCTGCGTACCGGTGGGGTATTTCGTCACATCCCCAACCCGTTACACAAATTTAGTTTCAGACGATTCCGTTATTTCTACATCGGACTTCAAAAACCGTTAATGTTATGGTTCTAAACAACGCAACCAAAGATTTGGACCGATATCATTTGATAAGACTTGATGACGTCAACCAACAAGCACGCAAGACAAAGCAAAGCCTTAGCTGCGCTAGATCATCACATATCATTATTGGTACATCAGGAGGAGAGGATACATCGTACGTAGGTTACACCCTCTGTGTAATATGTGAACTGATAATATCGACTCAATAAAATGCACGTAAAAGCAATTCCCTTTGAATGATAACTAATTGATGGAATATGTTTCTTCGGCAACATTGCTCGATCCAAGTGGTCATTAAGAAATAAAACTACGTTGCCGTTTCAAAATCCCGAGCTTGTGCTCCCAGACGCACCTCAGAGCGAAATATTTCGCAAAAGATTAAAAAATCCCAGCATTCATTGATTAGCATCATTCCCGTGTCATGTTCGAGCAGTGAGTGATCACAAGCGGTAATATGCTGATAAAGTTAATAATGGTGTAGGCAGACATAATATAATAGTATGATATGTGAAATTTGTCATATTATAATTAAAATCAGCCCCTTAAAGTGACGGGGTTACTATTGGAAAATAGATGTACCGAGGGAAACTTCTTGGTCATCAGGTTGCGGGCTCAGGTCGATTCTTTCGTAACTTTTGGAGGGAGCGGTGTAGTAGCCGTTGTCGTTCCACTGATAGGCATTTTGCATGTTATCGTCTCCCATAAACACTGCGTCTTGATCCAGAGGTTTCAGATTCGTGATATGATCTTTGCCAGTAAGACTGAATAACAAGACATGGATTGATAAATGTGGGTAGCCTACATAAGGTAACGTACGAACAGACTTCGTTTTCAAAATACATCCAGTTATATTCATCCCACAGCAGGATGGCATGAATATACAATAACTCACAATGCAGTTTGCAAGTGATTATTGTTGCGATAATAATTGTTACAGATACGTAGAGATTAGTTATATCTAAGACATGCAATCATATTTTCCATTCGTTGATAAACTGTAAAATAATTGATCAAGAATCAACCAATTTCTCACTCCGTGGCATATAAAAGGCCCATTACATGGTAGGAAATCATAGTTTGGGCTAGTTCGGGTTCACACAGATGTGGTTGCAATTTATGCACTATTACACACAAAAATGATCCGGTAAGCCAGGGGTATCTTTGAAAGAACAGAATAGAATGTACAAAGCGAAAACGCATACCCCCGGGTATTCAATAGTACCCGTTGCATAAAATACTACGTGTCTGTCGGCGGCAATTTAGCCCTAAATTCTACTAGATGGAAATGTAATAAATCATCTATATAAGATACTAAATAATTACGCGCGTTGTACTTTATATTTGCACACAGAGCGGATGGCTCGCGCTGTGAAAAAAATGACCATTAAGTCTTCACCCCTGCTATTCTCTCGCTGATTGACTTGAATAAAACGAGTCCGTTCTTTAAATATTCTCATCGAAGACACTTGATAATTTCCGCAGTAAAAAGACATGCCATGTTAGGCAACAAAACCGATAACCATCTTCTCCGGTATTGATGTTGTCATGGTATTATTATTATTATCGGTACATTTAATGTTGAAACATAATGAACTCCGTAGCTCTCTCGCTACAGGCAAAATGGCGAAATTGTGAAATCATAATAACAAATACCAGCGATTTCGTAAATTTAATGAATCGATATCAAATGTTATCCCCAACTTTTATAAAAGTGTAACAGTTTAAGGGGATCGCGATCAAAATTGAGACAACCATAAATAAAATAATTTCATTGCTGCTGTGTATCTGTATAATGATATGATATGCATATGACCGACTATTATATGTTTGTTTGAAGATACAGCTAGTGCCACACTATGCATAACGTAATCGGTGTAAATATAAATATATTTACTCGCCAATGAAGACGTCTGGTATCATATGATGCTAATTGACACCAACTCGTGGGACGTATAGCAGAAATGTATCACACTGACGTTCAGGGCAAGAAAATACTACAGGAAAACCACCGTTTTGGCACATACAATTCACAACATGTCCAGTGGCAAGAATGTCGGAATGTTTTATATACTGAATTGAGCGGTGCGTATACATAAAACCTGATGTATCAATTTTGATTGTTGATTACGTCATGTCTACAAATAAAAACTGACGGAGAGAATCATCGTCAAATTTCAACCCATAAAGTAATTATGCACATTCCACGAATATATAGTTGGTTGCACTTCCCTGCTTCATGATCTTGATGAAATCGGAATTTACGGGATTATCCAAATGGCTTTTGCTTCAATAAACTACCCAATTATATGACGTAGGCCTATCCACGATATTCGCGTCACAAAATTATTGAAAATTCGTGTGCGGCAAAATACCTCGTGAAAAGACAACGTTCACCCGAAATCTGGCTATTTGAAAATTGACGAAAATTGTATCGCTCAATAAATTATTGTCGCCAATTTTCGATGATCGGTTAGGTGAGCTATGTTCTCACTGCTTGGATATATCTTATTGGTTAAGTAAAGTTGGATCTTTTGAATACCAATAAAATTGGAAACTGATCAAAGGCTGATGCGTAACTCGATTGCACTACTACTCGATAATCTGTTGACTCCAACAAATTTGCGCAAATTTCCGTAGAATTCGGGCGATCGCAAAAATGCGAATTGTTGTAACCCGCCGTGGG
Organism: Botryllus schlosseri; assembly: GCF_051294905.1. Classification (NCBI taxonomy): domain Eukaryota; kingdom Metazoa; phylum Chordata; class Ascidiacea; order Stolidobranchia; family Styelidae; genus Botryllus; species Botryllus schlosseri. Next base: position 8,252,138 of record NC_137249.1, on the reverse strand, counting down.
AAAGTCTTGTTGGATGTATATCCGAAGTCGTTCAACTTAATTTTAAGAATAGCGAATAACATAGATTGAATTTTGCGGTCAAGCATAACATTGAAGCTATATTGATTAAGATCTTATTCTATATTCGATCGATTTTACCATAAGAAAGTGCAATGCTTTTAGTAGTCCGTTAGCGCTGTTGCGTTCAGTGCATGATAACAAACTTTAGTCAGTGATAGTCACGTGGCGTGTATTAAATACATATGTCATCCTTAACAGTCTTTACACGAATCTCCAAAGATAACGGCATTACATGCGGATTATACGTTATGACAAAATATAAAAGGAGGTAAGATGTTGAATAGATTGGCATGGCAAAGCAGAATTATCACTGAAAACCATATCGGAATCCCAAAAATATATCATAGATTAATATCCCCTCGTCCATACACCGCACTCGCGTTTTTTTGCAATCGTTACTCGCGGGATAAAACGTATGTAAGTGACGAAACATATTGCACTATAAACTGCAACAAAGCATCGAAGATTTTACGTATATTTCTTCACTATTATAACATTTATATTTTGTTCATTCATCCATCTGCGAACGATCTTGCGCGACAGTACATCGCAAATCAATATGCATCACATAGAGAATTACCATTATAGTATCGGTTGTTATGGCCTTTACATGTTACTTGGGTAAATTTGTTGACCGGCGAAACTAGCAATAAACTCGTTTGCGCACTGAAACTGTCATCGCATTGTGTACGGAAACTCTTGTATCATGCTGTGCAAATATCCATTAATGTTGTGTTTTATAATGTGTTCGGCTCATCCACTTCAAGGCATCAACACCGAGTAGTTGAAGAATGCTACAATCCAATAGATTTGCCTCTCCATCGTAGGTCTTGATTCACGGAAATTTGAACGATCGCAGAGCGACTTAAATTGCGCCTCGTAGAGATAACTAACTATTCATGGCGAAACGTTCGATTTTGCTGCCCGGCGCAGCATGTCTGAGTAACAGTAGGTGTTGTCTTGTTTTGTATTATGTTTATGACGTATAGCCTGGTTATGCGAATTACGACACGAATGTATTTCTCCTGTCAGAACACCGATCAACTGAACTGGAAACACATATAATTGATTAACGTAATTACAGGCTTACCCAAACGTATCGCTATTTCTATTGTCAAGATGTTTATACGGATACGGACGCAGGAATTCTGTTCCCCCGATAAGAAAGGGTCGGCATGTTGACGAAACATACCACTTTCTACAATTTATTTCCACCACACTCGTGTGAGAGGGACATTGGATTGCTAGGCTCCACTGAATCGGAAAATTCGAGCATTTAATAGAATTAGTTCACCCAAGATGACAAAGACCAGCCCACACTATTCCGTCATGTACAGTACATAAAAGTTCACCGCGATTGTGTGCAGTGATGTAATGTACCAAACATTAGCACTAGAATTTGCGTTTGATGCGCCTTCGACATCGTCACATGTGCATGGTATACATATGACGTGAAGTCTTGATAATGTGTTATGTGCTACATGGAACGGACGGGAAATGACTGGGTCGACTGTTTGGGACTTGGCACCACGCCTTGACCCGTTCTTCCACAGTCGTAGACAAAGTGGAAATGAAAGCGCTGTTGGTACTGAAGACGACCACCCAATATGTAAAGGTCATATCGCAGTGTTCCAAGGCCTTTCCAGGATCACTTGCCTACCATCCGGCAACATTGAAACTTCTGGTCCCTATCAACGTCTGCATGAAGTCCATGCCCGGGAAATGTTGGATTTTTGCGCCGACACGGATGAAACCTATAACTAACACCTTCACCGATACGGTAACACCGATATATTCGGCCGATGTCCAAGAGATATGGCATCTATCTTAGGGCGTATTTACAAAACGGTCATGGCAATGTTTGGGCACATTGGACAAAGGCTGTATCTGGACACATTTTAGCTATATGAAATATATCAATATTCGCAGTGTTGCAGACACAGAATATATTCCTTTGACTCTCTAATACTATGTTTCAACGTCACGAAAATTGCCTATAATATTTTGTTCCAATGGCCGATACCGATATTTCTTTCAAAGTGTGATATCGACTCGATATCATCGACGAACCGATAAATCGGTCGGGCGCTAGTCTCCAATGCTCAGTCAGGACGTCCTAAATGATTTGGTCTTTTTGTGAATATGCCATTTCTGAGAGCTATGTATAGCATAAGCCTTGAGCATGACTTTCATCACGACTATACACTTGAAGTAAATAAAAGTAATTTACAGATACTTGTGTCGAAATGAATTGTATGAATTGCTCATCATCAATTGCTCATTGCCTCACGGATGAACCGTGTTAATTTAAGGTAATCCGGTTCAGCCTGGCACCGACCTCGTGCAACTCAGCTGATAGAGAATATGGAGATTCTTACCCGAAATATGCAAACGCACGCCATGACGATGCTTCGCAAAAGATGTAGTATATCCAAAATGAGAACAGTATTCCGAATTTCATGCTTTGTTCAGCCTCCAAGTATCACAGATTTGAATAGCTTATATCCTTACCGAAGCAAAATCCGTCCGATAACGGAATCCCTAACGTAAGTTATCGCAACAAGTAGTATAGTTCACGAACAATAAAGTATAGTTCTGCAAAATCCAAGTCACATCAAGTCATTCTGATACGATGGTTCGTCATCACATATTCGAAGGGTACAGCCTGAATTTCTTCCATGAAGCTCCTGCGTTAGGTACACTGTCGTCCTCAACTGACTAAAAACGCTTACGCGTGTTTGTACCACGAAATCACCACTACCGATCGCACTGCCCGTTTCCATTATGTCGTAATCTAGGTGCTTATGGTACGATTGTTCGAGCGGGCGACTGCGCATTTCACACGGATTACTTTTTGAATAGCGAGCCTCGGTAATTGGGCTGGAGCGATTACAGCGAAAAAATATTCCAAAACAGGGCGTACCGAGTCACTCTACCATCCGCTACCAGGTTATGCATCTATCGACCGCAGGTTAAACCTATTGTGGATAATCTATCGATTCGATAAGCTTGTTTTCCAATCTGATATCTTTGTCTTACGCATGGTGACGATATCGATGTTCATGACCCCGAAGAACCCATCTAGCGATTTGTTTAGGTTTACAACAAGCCAATTGAGTGGCTAGTCAACTGAAAATTCTCAAGACAGGGCCCATAGACTTCTCACGAAAAAGATTTTTCCGCTCTCATCAGCAATGTCTCATTAATTTTACCCGACCCAATCAATAAACTTCAGCGATGCACAAAGCTTTAGATCTAAACGCATAACTGAACGCAATTGTCAATATATAAATATGCCGATGCGACGCACCAACGCAATAAAATCGCGTGGTACTGTTTGGTGGACGCGTTATAATCAAAGCAAAACTGATTCCAGAATTGAATGGAAACACTGCTTTTTTATTACTTGTTTGCAAATAGTTACCCACTTTAAACGAGAATTCTTGGTAGTGATGCACTGACGAGTAGAGTCCAATGAAATTCTCCTGAGCGGCCTAAAATATTTCAACATATTTTATATTTTCTTAGGCGCATCAAGTTTTGGAAGATGAGACCATCAGCGACATCCATAAATAAACATCATGCGAGATCGCCGTCCGAAAATGTGAATAACGCAGATCAATTCTTCAAATTCGAAATCCCCGATACCAATGACTTAGAGACACTAACCCACAACCTCTTCTCAGAGCTATAATCAAGCAGAATTAGTGAGTTACAATGCAGAACATTACTAGCTCAAGCTGCAATATGTTTGAAGTTTTGATCGTTATGTAGGGTCTCTATCGATGAACGGGGATACTGATTATTTTAATCACTAGCATTAGGTGTAGGGTTGCATTTAAAACAAATGGTTGTTTGAAACACGTTGTCTAAAACATATTTTGGACAGTGTTTTAAGCAAAGGCCTTCAAAAAAATTGTTTTTTTTTCTTCAGTTGTATAATTATGTCATAATTATGTAAATACTTTCCAAAAACATGTTGTATGAGCCTACGGACAACAACCGCCCTATGTAGCCGACGTATACGATATGGGATGGTTGGAAACCTCAATATAGTGGGTTCAACAGCTATGGTACGTACATATTTCAATCACTATATTTACCCTATATTTTCAATTGTGAATGTCACTATACTATGACGTCAGTAGTATAGGCGATCGCTCGTGATGTGCCTGGGGTTCTTATGGCGGGGTCGCATGCTAACGCGAAAACCGGGGGTGGCATGCTAACGTTTTCGTCTTATGGCGGGGGTGGCATGCTAACGTTTTCGTCTTATGGCGGGGGTGACATGCTAACGTTTTCGTCTTATGGGTGCGGTCGCATGATAACGCGAAACTCGTGGTGGCATGCTAATGTTTTTTGGTATACGTGCGGCGACATGCTAACGACGATAAATGTGTCTGTCATGTATTCTTACGGGATCTGTGGCGACTCGCCATGTATTCTTATGGGCGCGGTCGTGATTCGTACTTTCAGGCATCTCTCGCGCGTTGTTGAATATGTATCAAGTAAATAGTCATGCGAATGAATCTTTGTTAATGTGTATATCGTTATTCTTATGGATGCGGCGATGATTCGTACTTTCAGACATCTCTCGCGTGGTGTTGAATATGTACGAGTCACCAACAAGAACCGCGCGGACGGAAACGTGCTTGCAAGGGGATTAAGCAGTGCGACCTATATTTCGAATGACCTGCGCGCTGAATTATTTCTCGTCCAGCCGCGTGCTACTATCGATTATTACACTATTCCTGAATCGTAATGAAAACTCGTGGTCGCGATTCGTACTTTTCCGTGATTCGTAATGGATTCTTATGGACGCTGTCGTGATTCGTACTTTCGGGTATAGGCATCTCTCGCATGTCGTATTGGAAACTCGTGTTGGCATGCGGCTCTTATTTCTTACGGCGGGGGTCGCATGCAGCTATTGCGTCTTATGGATGCGGTCGTGATTCGTACTTTCGGTATAGACTGCGGGTGGTATGTCGTACTTTCAGCAAAAAAGGTGTGAAATAGTTTGCATAACCCCGCAATCGCTGACAAGGAATCACTTCCAAGGTAATATTTTGGTAATTAGTTTACCGCAGAGCCGGCGTAGACGGCAATTCGAATATCAACAATAACCGCGTTCACAAACTAACACTTCAAAAATGTGTGAAATAGTTTGCAAAACCCCGCGATCGCTGACAAGATAATGTCTCGGACATAACCATCTTTCGCGACTTGGTGTTACAGGCATATCGATCGCTCACGCGGTGAAATATTCGTAAGCATCACTCGCAGAATTTTATTTTGGTAATTATTTTGTCACAGAGCCGACGTAGACGGCGATTCCAACACCAACAATAACCGTGCACACAAACTAACACTTCAAAAAAGGTGTGAAATATTTGTAAAATGCTACGATCACTCACAAGATAATGTCCCAGACATAACCATCATTCGTGACTTGATGTTACATACATACCAATCGCTCACAAGGTAATATTTTGATAGTTTGGCACGGAACTTGATTTCACTCGTAAGATTTAACAAGTAACGAATAACAGACCGCCAGTGTCGATAACTTGAATAGCGACAAATTGTCACTTATTTCCGCTCTAACCCTAATCCTCTGTGAAGTGAACGCTTATTCAAAAGGGTGTGATATAATTTTAAAATCCGACGACCACTCACCGGATAATGCTAGCAATCCCTCATGCCCGCTCACAAGGTAATATTTCGGTAATTAGTTTGTCCCAGAACCGTCGCAGGCGGTGATTCGAAAACCAACAATTTGTCACTCGCCCAAGATCGCTATATGTTTCACACCTCCAGAATAGTGGCTGACTTTAGTTGCGTGATAAGATCCATGAAAATATTCAATCAATGTGTTAGTTTATCAACTTGAAATGAAACCCACTACACAAATCAAGTCGATTCGTATCTGAATGTTCTAAATCGGTACAACTCTAATCCTTTGACAAATCCCTTAACACGTTTTTGTTGAATCGAACGTAACCCGAATATTACTGACGCCGACTTTCAGCCACATCGAATTATTCGCACACCCGCGCCGCTGTTTTCACACTTATAGAATCAATACCAACTATAATTCTACAAGAATCAAGAATCACAAGTATGTGCATTACACAGTTATTGTCTTTATTAACTTGAAATCAAACACTTAACAAAAACACGCAACTAATCATTTGGCAACTCTAGCATTACCAAAAAATTCCAGTATTGTTGATTGAAAATCCTTGAGTCATTATTATCAAAAATGTTATAGTACCGCATCGGGATCCATTCGCGGGATGTACTAAAGGTAAATCCAGATAATCCAAAATGAAATATTTGGACTTTGACAAACATGACTACCAACTTTGATCCAGTCACATTTCAAGATCATACTTTGAAACAATCCCTGAAACTTACAACTCTATTCACGACTGAGTTTTCCGTTTATCAGTTTCAGTAAATACTATCGCGATATTTTAATGTGTTACTACACACAATAGAATCAATCAATGAAATAGCACATGTTGTAAATATTTCTAACTTGACAACCACTTGTGCATACCGCGATCGACTTGTGACGCGATGAGTTAAATCGTAAATCAGAATATTTCAATCTATTTGTCGAAACCTTGAACAAACTATCAGGTTATTTTTTTTTGTTGTAATCGAGTGAACGGAAATTACCGCCGCTTGATTAATACCTAATCCATTCGCACCATTTCACATACTTTGATCATTACAAAAGTAAATTGGAATATGTTTGCTAGATGCATTCAATTCAGTTAGAAATGTCTGGTACACAACAATCGTAATATCAAGGAAGTACTTGCTACACTGTAATTCACTTAACGTGTTTTGCATTGTTGGTCATTTGTAGTATTGATTGTTTTGAACCCCCAAATAATAATTTCCGACATGAAACCAAACCGCTGAAAGTCGTTACCATCACAACGAAACAATTTGTACGATGTTTGCCAAATGTATCCTATAGTTAGATGTGCTAGAATTATTTGTCTAACACATACACCGACAATGCAATCGAAAATTTCTCCGTTGTCATTCGCTAAAGTAAATGTCATCACAATACTCTGTCACTAAAAGACGTTACTTGTATGTGATTGAATCCCTAACAATTATCTCACTAAACCGAACTCCAAAGAAATTTTACTCACTCGACGGATATGAAACAGCGTCGCTTAATCGATCTATATCGTTTTCCTAAAGGTAAATCATATCCATTCAATAGAAAACAATTTTCACTAGCTTGGTAATGAAACCGAAGTCTTCGTTCGATATTTTGTTTGTGTCAAATACTTTGCAATAAACACACTGGAGTGGTTGATCTTTACATCATCAGACTGTAATCTGTAAATCAAGCTTACATCCGATTTGTAACTGTATTGTTTACCTAACCGAGTTGTATGCACAGTTTGATATTTTTGTCATTTAGTGATTGCAGAACATACACTTCGAATCACTCCATTGATCGTAATTTCCATCATCGTGATAATCGAAGTACATTTGTTTCGAGTTCATAACAACCGGTTTTTCTATGACATGATAAATTATTGACAAGTTCTGCTTAGAAGATTGGTTGCATATCTCGAAAAATAATATACCGCTCATATTGATACTGTTACTCGATATTTTTCCCGTTGTCGATTTTCAAACGAGTAAAATTTATTACTTGAGTTTCTCCGCTTACTATATGTAAATGCAAACTCAGCCGTCTTTTAACATCACAAAGACATTGATAAAAAGTAGGCAATCAAACGCTACAAGTTTAACTTTTGTAGGTTGTGTATGATTACCCCACACAACTCATTTCTTACCAAAAGTATATGAAATATATTCATGTCACACGAAAATATTCGCTCGATATTGCCATGCTACGAACCTGTACAATGATTGGTGGTGCTTTCAAACTGTTTCGATACCTCAAGAACTTTATTGTCTGAATGGATGTTCATGTATCTTAATAACCAAATAGTTCAACACAGAACTAGTACGAACAGAAACATCAGAGTTGTTTACACAAAAGTTTGTATATGTGCACAGTATGCGAATACCATGTGTAAGTCCAGCACAATTGTGGTATCTATCCGAGTGTAGTTAACACAAATCTATTACAACGAACCACGTAAACTTTCGTGAAAGAAAAGCATACTCACGTCCCGAGGGTTCTGTCAATGTCATAGCAATAAATCAGTTACTCCAACAACAGAGTACATATGTTTCTAGTTACGGTGTTTACATATTACACACAAAACAATTTACTTTGTAACGAAAAGTGCTGAGTCATCATATGATTGTCCTCGCAACAATACAACTAAGTCATACTATCATACAAAATGGTCGTTATAGTTTGCTCACCGACGGTACATCGTAAAAGTAACAAGTTTCGAGGATCGAGTTATTGAAAAAAAAAAACGTTAAAGTGTTTCTACGCCAAATCGTTATGTTGACGAAAGTGTATATTGTAATATCATGATCGATTTGCATTCGTTGGTCACAAACTGTCACTATACTCTAAATAATTATTTTTCACTCAAACACAAAAGCATACTTGTCACCATTCGTTTTCATCAAGTATGAGTTCAAGAAACTTACTTACTACGACATGAATTGTTATTTTTATGTTGTGTAAATAGGTAATCGTTATTTTTAGTAACACTTTATCAATGTCATCGAGTTGTGCGAAAAGATTTACATGCGGTCTTGTGGTTTTAATCGAAGTACACATCATGGTCTAATGTAGAGTCGTCTCTATTGTACAACAACTCGGTAATCGAAATGCATGCATTAACATTTGAACAACGATCTTGTTTCGTCGCACCAAAAACATGTTCACTGTCACAATACTCTGCACAAGACGTGGAAATCCTTTTCACCCTCATAATAGTATACCAACGACCACCGACGACAACGTTTAACAATACCAACGACACTGGAAACACTGAACCCACGACACTTACCCGAGTAAAAACACATTTTCCTTTGGCTACATGGCGCTTACCAGAGTAAAAAATATCATTATCACCTGGAGATCGACCGTTACCCGAGCAACAAAACCATTTTCCTTTGGAGATCTATAGTTTACCCAGTGTAACAATACATTTTCACATGGCGGTACATCGTTTACCCAGAGTAACAAAACCATTTTCACTTGCAAATATATTTTTCCCTGGGTTACAAACCATTTTCACTTGCAAATATATTTTTTCCCTGGGTAACAAACCTTTTTCACTTGCAAATATATTTTTTCTCTTGGTAACAAACCTTTTTCACTTGGAAATATATTTTTTCTCTTGGTAACAAACCTTTTTCACTTGGAAATCTATTTTTCCCAGGGTAACAAACCTTTTTCACTTGCAAATATATTTTTCCCCCTGGGTAACAAACCTTTTTCACTTGGAAATATATTTTTTCCTTGAGCAACAGACCATTTTTACTTGGAAATATATTTTCCCCCCGGGTAACAAACCTTTTTCACTTGGAAATATATTTTTTCCTTGAGCAACAGACCATTTTTACTTGGAAATATATTTTTTCCCTGAGCAACAAACCATTTTCTCTCGGCGGGTCGTCGTTTACCTGAGTAAAAATATCATTTTCCTTTGGAGATCTGGCATTTACCCATTGTAACAATACATTTTCACTTGGAAATCTGTCGTTTACCTGAGTAGCAATACCGTTTTCACTTGGAAATCTATCTTTTCCCTGGGTAACAATACCATTTTCGTTTTGAAAACTGACCACCACACCGGTCAATTTGATATTTTTGTATATTGTTACAACGAACAGTGACAAAATATACACCAACAACGACTCCGATACATTTGTGTAATCGCATACTCACTTGTTCTGGTGCATCCCATCAAAATTGACGGTTAGCCACACACACACACACACACACAATAACAATGCGCTATTTCGATATGACGGCGGTGTCCGGGTTCGTGCTTTAGATTTTCCAGAATCAATCCGTCTGAAGTTGTAATCCCGCGACTTTGTTAACTGGTTGATACACGCATAACAATCTTCGGAAAATGTGGGAATGCATGCTACCCATTGTGCGCACGATTCCAGGTTACTTGTGATTAATTTCCTTGCTCACACTATACAGATTATACGTACAGTGATATGTAGCGGTAATCGGTTTGGTCAATACATATCGCCCCATTTAGTATGGAATTATAAACCCAACACAGGTCAGTCCATAACCGGATCCGGATATTCAATGCAAAGCGATAAAGCAGAACCAATGACCAAATGTAATTAAACATGTAGATTCACAATATGGGGCCTGGCCACAATAATTGTACGACGCCGACAAATCGATGCACGCAAGGTGTGGTTGATAATAATTGATTCATGTGTCAAAGAGACAGCACTCCCTCGTAAAGGTTAGCAGATCCCACAGAAACACACCTTGGATTACATTATCAAATCGATTTCAAACTTAAACCGAATCACTGGCGTTGAGAGTAGTGATATCCGATTTTTCGAATATTCATATCGACTTAGTGAACGATCATTAACGACACTTATCATAAACATTATGAATATTAGTAATTCCAGTCGTGTCTATCTTGTGTTGTTACAAGTTGCTAAAACCATCGAGTGAATGAGTGAACGGATAGTAATTTGGGTTAAATCTCGATACAATTATTGTGGCCAGGCCCCATATTTACCTGTGGATATATCACTCTAATGATATGCGTTGCATACTGTACCGTTCGCTGTATCGAGAGCACCAATGGTAGTTGAGTGCATAACCAAGATGGACAAATATACCCGTTTGTTTGTCTGAATTTTACATTGGATCTCCAAGCCTTCCGTCGTCTATGCCACCGATTGAATATACAAAATTGATTTTATTGAACTCGCGATGCAATAACGAAGTCCTGGAGGGTATGATGATGTTGTCTATAGGTCATACCGATGTGTGCATAAACACCCAACATTTGTACACCGACACATTGTATGTAATGTCATAAACCACATTTACGTGAATACTTGGTAGGGTTGAACAATCGTAAAATATATTCGATATGTATTGTCATTTTTCACGAAAAAAAAAATCAAGGGTTGTGAATCTACATGTTTAATTACATTTGGTCATTGGTTCTGCTTTATCGCTTTGCATTGAATATCCGGATCCGGTTATGGACTGACCTGTGTTGGGTTTATAATTCCATACTAAATGGGGCGATATGTATTGACCAAACCGATTACCGCTACATATCACTGTACGTATAATCTGTATAGTGTGAGCAAGGAAATTAATCACAAGTAACCTGGAATCGTGCGCACAATGGGTAGCATGCATTCCCACATTTTCCGAAGATTGTTATGCGTGTATCAACCAGTTAACAAAGTCGCGGGATTACAACTTCAGACGGATTGATTCTGGAAAATCTAAAGCACGAACCCGGACACCGCCGTCATATCGAAATAGCGCATTGTTATTGTGTGTGTGTGTGTGTGTGTGGCTAACCGTCAATTTTGATGGGATGCACCAGAACAAGTGAGTATGCGATTACACAAATGTATCGGAGTCGTTGTTGGTGTATATTTTGTCACTGTTCGTTGTAACAATATACAAAAATATCAAATTGACCGGTGTGGTGGTCAGTTTTCAAAACGAAAATGGTATTGTTACCCAGGGAAAAGATAGATTTCCAAGTGAAAACGGTATTGCTACTCAGGTAAACGACAGATTTCCAAGTGAAAATGTATTGTTACAATGGGTAAATGCCAGATCTCCAAAGGAAAATGATATTTTTACTCAGGTAAACGACGACCCGCCGAGAGAAAATGGTTTGTTGCTCAGGGAAAAAATATATTTCCAAGTAAAAATGGTCTGTTGCTCAAGGAAAAAATATATTTCCAAGTGAAAAAGGTTTGTTACCCGGGGGGAAAATATATTTCCAAGTAAAAATGGTCTGTTGCTCAAGGAAAAAATATATTTCCAAGTGAAAAAGGTTTGTTACCCAGGGGGAAAAATATATTTGCAAGTGAAAAAGGTTTGTTACCCTGGGAAAAATAGATTTCCAAGTGAAAAAGGTTTGTTACCAAGAGAAAAAATATATTTCCAAGTGAAAAAGGTTTGTTACCAAGAGAAAAAATATATTTGCAAGTGAAAAAGGTTTGTTACCCAGGGAAAAAATATATTTGCAAGTGAAAATGGTTTGTAACCCAGGGAAAAATATATTTGCAAGTGAAAATGGTTTTGTTACTCTGGGTAAACGATGTACCGCCATGTGAAAATGTATTGTTACACTGGGTAAACTATAGATCTCCAAAGGAAAATGGTTTTGTTGCTCGGGTAACGGTCGATCTCCAGGTGATAATGATATTTTTTACTCTGGTAAGCGCCATGTAGCCAAAGGAAAATGTGTTTTTACTCGGGTAAGTGTCGTGGGTTCAGTGTTTCCAGTGTCGTTGGTATTGTTAAACGTTGTCGTCGGTGGTCGTTGGTATACTATTATGAGGGTGAAAAGGATTTCCACGTCTTGTGCAGAGTATTGTGACAGTGAACATGTTTTTGGTGCGACGAAACAAGATCGTTGTTCAAATGTTAATGCATGCATTTCGATTACCGAGTTGTTGTACAATAGAGACGACTCTACATTAGACCATGATGTGTACTTCGATTAAAACCACAAGACCGCATGTAAATCTTTTCGCACAACTCGATGACATTGATAAAGTGTTACTAAAAATAACGATTACCTATTTACACAACATAAAAATAACAATTCATGTCGTAGTAAGTAAGTTTCTTGAACTCATACTTGATGAAAACGAATGGTGACAAGTATGCTTTTGTGTTTGAGTGAAAAATAATTATTTAGAGTATAGTGACAGTTTGTGACCAACGAATGCAAATCGATCATGATATTACAATATACACTTTCGTCAACATAACGATTTGGCGTAGAAACACTTTAACGTTTTTTTTTTTCAATAACTCGATCCTCGAAACTTGTTACTTTTACGATGTACCGTCGGTGAGCAAACTATAACGACCATTTTGTATGATAGTATGACTTAGTTGTATTGTTGCGAGGACAATCATATGATGACTCAGCACTTTTCGTTACAAAGTAAATTGTTTTGTGTGTAATATGTAAACACCGTAACTAGAAACATATGTACTCTGTTGTTGGAGTAACTGATTTATTGCTATGACATTGACAGAACCCTCGGGACGTGAGTATGCTTTTCTTTCACGAAAGTTTACGTGGTTCGTTGTAATAGATTTGTGTTAACTACACTCGGATAGATACCACAATTGTGCTGGACTTACACATGGTATTCGCATACTGTGCACATATACAAACTTTTGTGTAAACAACTCTGATGTTTCTGTTCGTACTAGTTCTGTGTTGAACTATTTGGTTATTAAGATACATGAACATCCATTCAGACAATAAAGTTCTTGAGGTATCGAAACAGTTTGAAAGCACCACCAATCATTGTACAGGTTCGTAGCATGGCAATATCGAGCGAATATTTTCGTGTGACATGAATATATTTCATATACTTTTGGTAAGAAATGAGTTGTGTGGGGTAATCATACACAACCTACAAAAGTTAAACTTGTAGCGTTTGATTGCCTACTTTTTATCAATGTCTTTGTGATGTTAAAAGACGGCTGAGTTTGCATTTACATATAGTAAGCGGAGAAACTCAAGTAATAAATTTTACTCGTTTGAAAATCGACAACGGGAAAAATATCGAGTAACAGTATCAATATGAGCGGTATATTATTTTTCGAGATATGCAACCAATCTTCTAAGCAGAACTTGTCAATAATTTATCATGTCATAGAAAAACCGGTTGTTATGAACTCGAAACAAATGTACTTCGATTATCACGATGATGGAAATTACGATCAATGGAGTGATTCGAAGTGTATGTTCTGCAATCACTAAATGACAAAAATATCAAACTGTGCATACAACTCGGTTAGGTAAACAATACAGTTACAAATCGGATGTAAGCTTGATTTACAGATTACAGTCTGATGATGTAAAGATCAACCACTCCAGTGTGTTTATTGCAAAGTATTTGACACAAACAAAATATCGAACGAAGACTTCGGTTTCATTACCAAGCTAGTGAAAATTGTTTTCTATTGAATGGATATGATTTACCTTTAGGAAAACGATATAGATCGATTAAGCGACGCTGTTTCATATCCGTCGAGTGAGTAAAATTTCTTTGGAGTTCGGTTTAGTGAGATAATTGTTAGGGATTCAATCACATACAAGTAACGTCTTTTAGTGACAGAGTATTGTGATGACATTTACTTTAGCGAATGACAACGGAGAAATTTTCGATTGCATTGTCGGTGTATGTGTTAGACAAATAATTCTAGCACATCTAACTATAGGATACATTTGGCAAACATCGTACAAATTGTTTCGTTGTGATGGTAACGACTTTCAGCGGTTTGGTTTCATGTCGGAAATTATTATTTGGGGGTTCAAAACAATCAATACTACAAATGACCAACAATGCAAAACACGTTAAGTGAATTACAGTGTAGCAAGTACTTCCTTGATATTACGATTGTTGTGTACCAGACATTTCTAACTGAATTGAATGCATCTAGCAAACATATTCCAATTTACTTTTGTAATGATCAAAGTATGTGAAATGGTGCGAATGGATTAGGTATTAATCAAGCGGCGGTAATTTCCGTTCACTCGATTACAACAAAAAAAAAATAACCTGATAGTTTGTTCAAGGTTTCGACAAATAGATTGAAATATTCTGATTTACGATTTAACTCATCGCGTCACAAGTCGATCGCGGTATGCACAAGTGGTTGTCAAGTTAGAAATATTTACAACATGTGCTATTTCATTGATTGATTCTATTGTGTGTAGTAACACATTAAAATATCGCGATAGTATTTACTGAAACTGATAAACGGAAAACTCAGTCGTGAATAGAGTTGTAAGTTTCAGGGATTGTTTCAAAGTATGATCTTGAAATGTGACTGGATCAAAGTTGGTAGTCATGTTTGTCAAAGTCCAAATATTTCATTTTGGATTATCTGGATTTACCTTTAGTACATCCCGCGAATGGATCCCGATGCGGTACTATAACATTTTTGATAATAATGACTCAAGGATTTTCAATCAACAATACTGGAATTTTTTGGTAATGCTAGAGTTGCCAAATGATTAGTTGCGTGTTTTTGTTAAGTGTTTGATTTCAAGTTAATAAAGACAATAACTGTGTAATGCACATACTTGTGATTCTTGATTCTTGTAGAATTATAGTTGGTATTGATTCTATAAGTGTGAAAACAGCGGCGCGGGTGTGCGAATAATTCGATGTGGCTGAAAGTCGGCGTCAGTAATATTCGGGTTACGTTCGATTCAACAAAAACGTGTTAAGGGATTTGTCAAAGGATTAGAGTTGTACCGATTTAGAACATTCAGATACGAATCGACTTGATTTGTGTAGTGGGTTTCATTTCAAGTTGATAAACTAACACATTGATTGAATATTTTCATGGATCTTATCACGCAACTAAAGTCAGCCACTATTCTGGAGGTGTGAAACATATAGCGATCTTGGGCGAGTGACAAATTGTTGGTTTTCGAATCACCGCCTGCGACGGTTCTGGGACAAACTAATTACCGAAATATTACCTTGTGAGCGGGCATGAGGGATTGCTAGCATTATCCGGTGAGTGGTCGTCGGATTTTAAAATTATATCACACCCTTTTGAATAAGCGTTCACTTCACAGAGGATTAGGGTTAGAGCGGAAATAAGTGACAATTTGTCGCTATTCAAGTTATCGACACTGGCGGTCTGTTATTCGTTACTTGTTAAATCTTACGAGTGAAATCAAGTTCCGTGCCAAACTATCAAAATATTACCTTGTGAGCGATTGGTATGTATGTAACATCAAGTCACGAATGATGGTTATGTCTGGGACATTATCTTGTGAGTGATCGTAGCATTTTACAAATATTTCACACCTTTTTTGAAGTGTTAGTTTGTGTGCACGGTTATTGTTGGTGTTGGAATCGCCGTCTACGTCGGCTCTGTGACAAAATAATTACCAAAATAAAATTCTGCGAGTGATGCTTACGAATATTTCACCGCGTGAGCGATCGATATGCCTGTAACACCAAGTCGCGAAAGATGGTTATGTCCGAGACATTATCTTGTCAGCGATCGCGGGGTTTTGCAAACTATTTCACACATTTTTGAAGTGTTAGTTTGTGAACGCGGTTATTGTTGATATTCGAATTGCCGTCTACGCCGGCTCTGCGGTAAACTAATTACCAAAATATTACCTTGGAAGTGATTCCTTGTCAGCGATTGCGGGGTTATGCAAACTATTTCACACCTTTTTTGCTGAAAGTACGACATACCACCCGCAGTCTATACCGAAAGTACGAATCACGACCGCATCCATAAGACGCAATAGCTGCATGCGACCCCCGCCGTAAGAAATAAGAGCCGCATGCCAACACGAGTTTCCAATACGACATGCGAGAGATGCCTATACCCGAAAGTACGAATCACGACAGCGTCCATAAGAATCCATTACGAATCACGGAAAAGTACGAATCGCGACCACGAGTTTTCATTACGATTCAGGAATAGTGTAATAATCGATAGTAGCACGCGGCTGGACGAGAAATAATTCAGCGCGCAGGTCATTCGAAATATAGGTCGCACTGCTTAATCCCCTTGCAAGCACGTTTCCGTCCGCGCGGTTCTTGTTGGTGACTCGTACATATTCAACACCACGCGAGAGATGTCTGAAAGTACGAATCATCGCCGCATCCATAAGAATAACGATATACACATTAACAAAGATTCATTCGCATGACTATTTACTTGATACATATTCAACAACGCGCGAGAGATGCCTGAAAGTACGAATCACGACCGCGCCCATAAGAATACATGGCGAGTCGCCACAGATCCCGTAAGAATACATGACAGACACATTTATCGTCGTTAGCATGTCGCCGCACGTATACCAAAAAACATTAGCATGCCACCACGAGTTTCGCGTTATCATGCGACCGCACCCATAAGACGAAAACGTTAGCATGTCACCCCCGCCATAAGACGAAAACGTTAGCATGCCACCCCCGCCATAAGACGAAAACGTTAGCATGCCACCCCCGGTTTTCGCGTTAGCATGCGACCCCGCCATAAGAACCCCAGGCACATCACGAGCGATCGCCTATACTACTGACGTCACCATCGAATAATGTTGACGTCAAAGCTTTAAAAAAGAACAATGAAAACCATGTTTTAAACAAGGGCCTTGTTCTAAACCTGTTTGTTTCGAATTGATTTTTGTTTTAAATGCAACCCTAATTAGGTGATTGAAACTGCAAATTCATTTGATCTATAAAATTCTACTAAAACATAATATCAAAAAGTTGATTCGGATTAACAGCATTTGAAGTATAGTATGTCTACAAACAAAACCAATCTATTAGCAGGGGTTCTCAACCTGGGGGGCGTGAAACATCTGAAGGGGGCGCGAAGAAGCGGTCACCTGAAATAATATTTCGCGCTTCGCGCGATTTACCTCCAATGCACGCATGTTTCTCTCTATATAGACCCAATTTCATATTTTTTACTCTCTCATAAACATTCATAACCTTCCATACCACCAAACAATCGGTTGAGGTTGCTAGCATCCCAGAGTGATTTTGTGATATGACGATAAGGGGGGCGCCATCTAAAAGGGGGGCGTGTCTAAAAAAAGGTTGAGAACCACTGTATTAGAGTATGCAATTCTAGAAGAGAAACCCGACTGAGTACCTCGGAAATGTAGAAATATTCCGTTACCGGAATTGTTGTGCTGTGTCTTTTGAGAGGTTATGTACAATTTTAGTCGATACTCGCTAGAAATGTCTGTGCCGGTTTTATTCCGAATATTATCGAATTTTAGCTGTAGCCGGTGTAGTAGGGATGGTGTGAACCCCTGAAGGGATTAGGTTCGTGTGAACACGAACCTTTTTAAAGGTTCTGTGTGAACGCGAACGTGAACCATATGACGTCACATGACGCCATATTGCTAATTCCAACCCTACATTTCAGTGAAGTGACATACAAGATACCTAGCGACAACTCAGGCCACATTATTCTGAAGTACATGCTGACTTTTTAAACATCACCAAATGTATCAACTGGAGCAATCAAATGCTATAATAATCCCATAAATCAATATCTTCCGTCGCTTTGCCAACGATTTCGACGAGGACTTGCATGGCATTAAATGCTTACGCCTTAACGACCCAGGCCCTTCCGGACAATGTATTCGTAGCAGACATGGGGTGATTACTTCACGAATGTAATCGATTGCGATTACGATTACTTGTGAATCCCGCGATTACGATTACGATTACGATTACAGCAAAATCAGGAAGTAGTCGATTACGATTACGATTACATTTCAAAAGTAATCACGATTACTCACGATTACATTTGTTTTGCTTCTTAGAACTAATTTCAGAAGAGATATTGGAAGACAATATAAGGCTTGCGATGAAAAGGTCTAATGAGATAACACTTTCTTTATATATCCTACGTCATCTGCTTTTTACGTCATAGTGTACCAATTGCCCAACTCTATGCAGGACTATTCGTCGCACCCAACGATTTGCATTTTTGCCAGGTCCGTAACTGCCACACCCCAAACTCCCCAATAGGACCGGGAGCGAGCGCTAAGGGGACTCAAAAGTATTTCGTAAATCAGCATAAATTATCATCGAGTATTTTCAAGAGAGTTAATTAACTTGAAAATTTTCTTCGAGCTTCGGGATTTAATGTATCTAAATAGCTTGATTTTGAAATGCATACCTATCCCCCTCAAGAAAAAAAGCATGCATAATTTATAGGAATAGGCATTTCGGTGGCGGTCATTACCCCGCCCCGACACACCAAAAGACGTATGCAATTCCGGACAACATGCAACTCCACAAAGTGTGCTACCAAAGAATGACCTTGGCCAAAACTTTGGGTATGTGTCAATTGTCAGTGGCCGCGCTCTGTGGGCGTGACGAATAGTCCGGTCCTTCCAATCTGAGCCCAATTAATGCAAATGCCAACCGGGGCACTCACAGAGGCATGAAGGCATGACAATTTGGTAGTGCGTCTCGCGAAAGTTATTATTTTAGTCTGCTACGTTTGGGCGACTACAGTATCTTTTGATAAAAGACGTAAGGTCACGAAATAACAACATACAATAAAGTAATTATAACAACATACCATATGCTATAATTATGAATTACGTGCCCCCAGCTCTACCGGTAAATCTGAATGAATAGCAATATAATTCAATTACCAATATTATTGACGAAATTCAGTCATCAACATGAAAACTGACCATCCTATGGAGCCCCAATACCTAGGGTTGTAATGACTCGAGTCGTGATTTTTTGGTGACTAGACTTGACTTGAGTCATTTTTTCAAATACGTATATTGATTCAACTCGAGTTAATTTTTGTATTGACTCGACTTGTACACGAGTCATTTTGCATGACTCGAACCAAGTCACATTACTCGAGACTAGAACAGCCAAGACAGACATTCCACGTAACTTCGAAGAATAGTGAAGTGACCACATTATTTGTATTTCGTCTATCAGTCCTGATACTTGAAAATAGGGCCGTAAACTGTGAAAAATGATGAAAATTACAATATTATGAATACGAGCCATTATATATCACTCGAGCAGAGATGAAACAAGCGGGTTGAACCGGATTGATCTGAAAACTGATCTGTGAACATAACGACTTGGACTCGTACTCGAGTCAAACACTATGACTCAGACTCGACCCTATACTAACTGACTTGGACTCGGACGTGACTCGGGGGTCAATTGAAAATGACTCGACTTGACTCGAGTCAAAACTATCAAAGTGAGATTGACTTGTGACTCAGAACATTGTGATTTGGTTACAACCCTACCAATACCAACGTTTGGAGTGGAGGGCGAATTACTGTTTTGGTCCTGATTGTACCTACAACCCACGCTAACATTGTGTATAAGCGGATGGCTATATGGCGACATGTATAAATGTCGAGTGAATAATTGTGAAATAACGGTTGTTGCCCGTTTCAAGTAGAGTCATATGAGAATAAGATAAAGTGAACTTAAAATTCTACCTTCCACTTAATACAGATACTGCAAGCTGCCGTTACGAGAAACGGCAAATAACGGCTCGGTTATGATATATATCAGCAGCTGTTGATTTAAATCATCGTAATGTATTTTATTTGACGAGTACAAAATTTCAAATCTTTGTCCGGTGTACGTACAAATACATACGTATGCTACATACATGGGCCTACTGCTCGCCAAGCAGCAACGGTCAATCTATGCGTCTAAGCATAACCAAACATCAATACATAAGTTACTGTTTGAAACTAGGCAGACTGGTGATTATTATCTTGCTGCGAAGTAGTGGCGTCTGGAGTGTATTGATAACCTGATATGCAACATGGCTTACGCTGTTCCAACAATCACACAGAAATGTACATCGAATATATATTTACTACGTGTGGATACGTCTTACGCAAGGACGAGCAAAGCTAATACTTCTGACGTAATAATGAGCAGTGGCGTTTGAAAATCAACCGTTCGCGGTATCAATAACCTGGTATAATATCTCTTCCTTGTTCACGAATGTTCGGTTATGTCATATTCATTGCACAAATAAGAAGTAATCGTTCATTCACAAAGAAATCGATTAGATATGTGAAGTAGTCGATTACGATTACGATTACTTTGGATTTTTTTCGAATGTAATCGATTGCGATTACGATTACTTGAAAATGCTGTAATCGTCGTAATCGATTACGATTAATAATCGCGATTACCCCATGTCTGATTGGCTCTGCACTACGCATTGGTCGTCGCTACTATACTACAATTCCTACAAGAATGTTGTATTCCGAAATCGATAATGCGTTTCACTGCGCTTCGATTGTCCAATTGTTAGCGAATAGTGCATGAGGCAAATTCGTTTGTGCCTCACCTGGCCATGGTTTCTATGCGATGCCATTTTCTGTAATAAAGCCGAATATCACCTTCATTGGCGATTTTGAGGGGGTTCTGGTGCTCTGACTCAGTTAATATTTGGATTTTCGGAATCAGTGTGACGATAGCAATTGATTGATACCAGTTATTATGAATTCGGAGTTATTTATGATGAATTGCATTGTCGCAGGTGAGGCACAACCCGCCCGTGCCTCACCTGTGCCTCGCCTTTCCTTTCGCGCTGTATTTTTTATTATTAATTATGTAAATTGATGATGTTGGGTGCAAAATAGGTTCAAATTTAGTTATTTATGAATATCGATGTAAAACACCAATAATCATCGACTCATCAAGGGTTTTCACAATTTTCACTTACTCACCCAGACGACAGGTGAGGCACTGCCTCACCTGCCTCATTGGACCGCACGTCACTGTTTTGGCGTCATCGGGGGACATTTTCGATTTCTTAAATAGGGAGGACAAAGGAGCACGTATGGTAGCCAAATCAAATGGGCACGGCCGTAACTGTCCCCCAATTGGGAAGAGCCTGAGATCATGGGGGCCCAAAATTGTTTCGTAAATAAGCATAAATTAGTGGGTGTTTTCTTGGTTGAAGCATTAAACGAGAAAATTTTGTTCGCGCTTTGCGCGATTTATTGTCGGCACATGGCTTGTTTGTATATGGCAGGGACGGGCAACATACGGCCCGTGATTTTGAGCGGCCCGCAGACAGTTTTTGGTCTTGAATGATAATACGGCCGGCGGTCACAGTCTTCCGCAATTCTCCACTACTTGCTTACTACGTCAAATTATAGCGAGCGTAGGTTATTCTTTCTTCATTTCCGGGCGCAAATAATAGTTCTTTGTCTTCTTCGTGTCCGACATGCGCAGCCAGAGTTCAAAGAACCTGTGCACAATTTGATCGACCTCAGTGGTTACGACACCTTCCTATCTTTCAATGTATCGCAGTCTTGTGGTACATTGAAATGATAAAAATTGTAGCAATAGATTGAATTGACGTCAACAGGTATTGAAGTAGGCTACATTACGTTAATAAATTCATTCAATACTGCTTTGGTCTCTATGATTCAAACTTAAAGGAAAGGTTAGCCTACATTAAATGCGATAAATCCTTGTATAGTTGTAGAAATACGCATTTAATGTGTCGATTCAGGAATCCGGCCCGCCAAGTACTTAATTTTCCTATATCCGGCCCGCCGACTGGAGAAGTTGCCCGCCCCTGGTATATGGGTACATAAATTCGGCGCCGGCCATTATCGTTTGACTTTACAGCAGCCGGAGGATCACGAAATAGCAACATGCTACAAAATATTTAATTACAACGTGGGCGGCAACATATTCTACTTTCGAAAATTGCAGCTATTTCATCATAATAAGACATTTAGCATTATTCGCGGATATGCAATTTGTGTACTTTGACACCGACAGTTGACTAACAAAATTTTGTGACCAGCGTAGGCTACCGTCTACTTCTTAAATCCACTTCTTGTACTTCTTTAAATATCTTAAAAATCATTAGGGCCTATACTTTAGTACCAACCAGGGCTGTGGAGTCGGAGTCGAGGGAGTCGGAGTCGGAGTCTGGCTAATTTTCCGCTTTATGGAGTCGTAGTCTTAAAATTTTTGAGCACGCCTTGGAGTCGGAGTCGTGAAAATTAGAGTGGCTCGAGTCGAAGTCGGAATCGTGGAGAAAATACTTACTGATAGAGTTTGGGTCGAAGTTTGTGAAAATGACCTGGACTCCGACTCCGACTCCAACTTCTTTATTATGAAAACAATTGTTTTCAATGGTATCTATAAATTAGTAATAATAACTATAATATGATTATTACGTACCATCAATCACTGTTATTATAGTAACGATATTGATAAAATTGGGCATTATTTGCAAATATCCATTCAGTTGCATAGAAGCAGAAAATTACAATATGCATCTTCGCGATGCAGTCACAAATTGATGCAATTTTTGGAATTATACCATGATACTGTGACAGAGTAAATACATCGCCTGATTTTGTAAAATTGTAGCTTTGATGTAAATATAACCAAACGCTGCTTCCCACTTGACAAAATTAAAAATATTTGTAGCATAGCTCAGCTATATGCTTGGGACGAACGAATGATGAAGAAAGACTGCAAGTCCTAGTCTACTTGACTATGTGCATGTGCATGTAGACTAGACATATGCTATTTAACTACTTCCTAAATTTCGTTGCTGACCAATGTTTATTAGTAGTGAGAATGCGTGTGCTTGTAATAAGTAGAGTGCGTAAAGAGAAAATTAGTAATAGACATCTCTGTATTAGTTGCTGACTCATACACAACAGCCACACTTCGATCGTTTTATCTACATTTTAACAGGGTTGTAATGACTCGAGTCCAGATCGAGTCACGATTTTCTGATGACTCGACTTGACTCGAGTCATATTTTCAAAATACGGAAATGACTTGACTTGACTCGAGTCAATCTTCGCCTTGACTCGACTTGGAATCGAGTCATTTCGCATGACTCGAGACTCAGACGGCCAAGACCGACATTTCATTGTAATTTCGAAGAATAATAAAGTATCCACATTATTGGGATTTCGTTTCTTGGTACTGGTACTTGGAAATACGATCAGAAACTGTTAAAAGTGACAAAAATTTGTATATTATAAATGCGAACCATTTGTTATCACCAAGCAGAGTTATAAAAAGTGGGTTTAACAAGATTTTAACTGGAAACTGAACATTCAACATACTGTCTTGGACTCGGACTCGAGTCATAATATCATGACTCGGACTCGACCCTCTTCTCGCCGACTTGGATTCGGACTTGACTCGGTGATGAATTGAAAATGACTCGACTTGACTCGAGACTATAAAAAGGAGATTGAATTGTGAGTCGGAGCCTTTTGACTTGGTTACAACCCTGCATTTTAATTATACAGGATTGGATATATGTCATGTTTGAATGATTCATACATATTAGGGTATTAAAGATTTCATGTTATAAAAACTTCTAAAATATGGAAAAAGGAAGGATATTTAGAAATGCGTTCTTCCATGTTTATTGCTTAGTTAATAATTCAAGCTGTGCCACTATGAAATAAGTTTGTATGCCATCGTTTATCATGTTTGCATATGTTTAGTGGTTATATGATAGTCATTTAACCGTCACTGTGGCATATAATTTCTGAAGTAATCGATAATACTGTTGGAGTCCGAGTTCTCTTGAAAAAAAAAGTCGAATTCGGAGCAGGTGCGTTTAAAGACTCATGAGTCGGATAGCCTATATTGAAAATGTGTGGAGTCGGTATAATGAAAATGTCTCGAGTCGGAGCTGGAGTCGGTGGTAAAATTTACCGACAGCCCTGGTACCAACAACTATTACACTTTCACTGTTGCTAATATAAACGGATTATATATTTCCGTTTCTAACTATAAGCATTTATTAATTTATCCATTTTTCATGGAGGCGTACATGACGTTGGCAGAGGTGAACTGACTCTTATCTGTTCGTGGATTCATTCGCTGCAGCCAACAAAAGTTTGAAGTTGAGATGCAAAGAATTGAAACCTCTAGCACAGTGCTCTTCAACCTTTTTCGACGTGGTACACCCTTTTAACGTTTGCTCAAAACTCGTACACCCCTGTTCATTAGGGGTCTTCAAAAATGACTTTTTTCCTCAAATCGTACTGGCTACTTGATAAAATTGTTAGGTTACCTAACTTAAGCCTACACACCAAATTTGGTTCAATTCCAACCAGTAGCCGCATGGCTACGGAAGAAGAAAGTTTCTATTTATAATATAAAAATAAATAACGAAAAATGTGAAATTTTTCTGTTCACCTCATGAAAGTATTAGGTTGTCTATAAAAATCATGTTCTTCAAATTTGTTTCAATTCCAACCAGTAGAAGCGGAGTTATTGACGTCAAAAAATTTGGATTTGAATAAAATAGTATTTGGTCACAGAGTCTATTCGCAGCCAGTTAGGCCGCCCGCCACGCAAATTGGAATTTATTTCGTGTCAGCCCCAAAACAGCATGACATTACGAACGATAATCAACCTAAATGTAACAGTATTGGGGGGAGAGTAGGTAAAGCTACTGCTGCAGAAGCGGTAATTCAGATCAGCGATGATAGCAGGCGCACCAGCCTACTGCGTATCAGGCCTGCCGCACACCACACACAGTCGATAGTAGCACAAGGGCTGCAAGAGATGTCAGTAACCTCAGATCGTATGCCGCTATACACAGTCTATTGTCGCTAATTTGCATCACTAATAACAAAATACTAAATTGCCAATGTATGGCGAAATATTGGACATAAAATCGGCATTTTAAAACAAAAGGGTTTCGATTTCAACATGGAAGCTGTTTCGACCCTGGCTGGCTACGTCACTTCATTTATGTGCATTGCGGTATTTATTTACGTCGGGTAGGAAGTACCGATTCAAGAAGTCTAAGTTATCGCGGCGGTTTCCTCAAAAATCACTAAAAGAAAAATGACTAGCTGAACACATGTTTGTTAACTGCATACTTTCCAACACCAAACGGAACCATAGGTCTATTGCCGACGGCTAAATGAATAGGAGGAATATTTGCTTATGACATCACAATCAAGCGGTGTACAGCATTACACTTGAGATAACATCGTACCCCGCATATTGCTCATAACCTGTGCGTCAACCTGTACTGACCCATAAAACTGTCTTTGTGATAGCTAGCCATCGGCTCATTGTAATTCGGATCTGGTACACCCCTGTACACCCCATCCGAGTGGTACACCCTTTGCAAATTCTGGTACACCCTAGGGTGTACGACAACCCCGGTTGAAGAGCACTGCTCTAGCATCAATATTACGGCGGAAATTTCGATAACTCCGACTGTCCTGAAAGTTTTCCATGTGCTATTGACTAATCCTACGTCCTATCAACGCGGATCAGACATCGTGCAGACGTACACCTGCTTGCCACAATAATCTCAATCCAACACTGGTCCGACAACGTCGTCAACAGAATATCGGGAGTGACAGAGGCGAGGAGTACACGCTAACCACCAATATAAAAGGAACTCAAAACCCGCAGTGACTGGGATACTACACAGATTCAGAATAATGTCTTCTATCCGTTATGTTCACCATTATTGACTGCTTTACATATCTTCTTACGCCACTATTGATCGTAGTGCAAAAAACAAACAGGTGATAATAGCTCGAATTTTTCTTTGAATAAACAACACAGATTCAGTCGGTGTATGTTCAAGGGTTTCGCACTGTGGCACCTAGCACAGTGCCGCAACATGACGGCGGGGCGCATCACGGTTAGTCTTCCTGTCATATTTTATTTTCGCTGTACCGTGTCTTGTGACCAGGGCACCGTAACGAAGTCACGCCGGATTCGATTTCATAATCACGAAGTTACGAGTGGCGCCGGGTCATTTATATACGAAAATTATAGTTTTGTTGTCATTTCTCACCGCGTAAGCCCAGAAACCGCAGCTAGTGATATAATACCATATAAAACAAGCAGTACGAAGACATCTGTAACAATCAAACCACAGCATCGTCATAATGTGCAATAAAACAGCCATGGCCGTAAGGGATACCAACATGTCTATAATATGATGTAGAACTCGCATCCTTTTCTTTTGGTCGCATACAAGGTACAGATTTCAGATCTTCAAACCCTTCATGCGCTTACCACGTGTTAACGAGCGATATTCAAAAACTCGATTCATAATCGACTCCCTCAAGTGCGCTACCAGTCCAGCCCAACCCTAGTCAAATCGATGCCGACCGGTGCTTTAACGAGGTCGTACCAATTCGTACACTTGTGCAACAATACTACGAGGATGTCAACTATTCTGGCCAGAGACAGGAAACACTCACTAATAACACACAAAGCGCAGTAAGTATGTTGATATATTTCAGCTGCAGCAGTTTAGCCCTAGTTGATTCACAATCTGCTCGAAATCGAATTGAACTGGTAAGTTTGAAACGATACAGGAAATTATGTTGACGCAGCCGGTACCACAGGCACCGTGCATTCAGTACGAACACAATTCTTCTCGGAGTAACCGCATCAACTCGTGTCCATCATAGACTGCTCATCTTCGCTGTCGTCGCTAAGAGAACTCTGACACGAATTGGACGGACCGTCTGAGT
This sequence comes from Botryllus schlosseri, assembly GCF_051294905.1. Lineage (NCBI taxonomy): Eukaryota > Metazoa > Chordata > Ascidiacea > Stolidobranchia > Styelidae > Botryllus > Botryllus schlosseri. The sequence goes on along the minus strand of NC_137249.1, from coordinate 8,224,857 downwards.
TATGATGTCCGTTTGACGACGTCGCTTCCGTGTCGTAACTGAACGGACGGTGGTCGATGCCTCGCGGACTCGTCAAAGAATTCAAAAAATTGATGTCGCCGTCGGCGTGGTCCCGCATATCTTGGCGCTGGTACATCAGCATATACGCCGCATTAGTCTGAAAACCAGGATGTTATGGAATAACATTGTAGGTAGAGAGAGGACGGCGTTCTATATAACTGATACCGCCCGTGGTCAGAAAGTAAATTGGTCGACATCAGTGTTGGGAACAAGTCACTAGTTTCGAATTACAGTCATCTCGGGTCGTTGCACATTCGGACTCGAGTCAAGTCACAAGTCCAGCGGAATTTGCGAAGTTCGAGCCATGATTTAAAGCCACTGCACTTTGCAGTTACTCCAGTGATTCTTAAAGTATTGGTCGCGTATCCACCAATCAAGGATAATGCAAGAATTAGCAACAAAAACCTCAAATAACTCCGCTTCCACGGTTGGAATCGAGTCAAATTCGTTTTGTATCGATTTTGAAAACAACTGAACAATTTTGTGGATTTGACAGAAAAATTGAACAAATTTGAAAAAAAAATTTTCCTAATAAATTAAAATTTCAATTGGCTCTGCGGCGGCTTATACATGTTAGAATTGAATTAAATTTGCTGTGCAGCGTTTTTTTAGGGTAACATGATAATGAAATCACTGAATGGCTGGAATCCGGAAAAAAAGTTATTTTTGAACAACCCCAATATGCATACAAGTTGGTTTGATGTCACATTAGTGTTGGTCTGACACAAGATCTGTCTGCTAAGCTAGGCTAGAAAGTTTGCGGCAAAGCGGCGAAGGTTGTCGTTGACTCAGATATATTGGAATCGCTTACACGTACCAGACGAAACTAAAAGAATATCTCCTTTCACGAGACGAACACGATTCCAAATTCTCATTTCAACACGGGGCTCATTACTTTCCTCGACGGGTGTCATTTGATTCGTGCAGCTCAAGCTGCGGGCGCTGCACTATTCGGCACTGGTCATTTCGACGCCGGGACAGTGGACATATCAACGTGGAACGTTTGGCCAGCATGCGGCAGTTATGCCCAGCGCCGAAAATTCGGTTCATTTAACAGTCGCGCGCCGCGGGCTACACAGTGCACTCTCCAAGACTAAAAAGCATCCAACCGGTTTCATACGATATTAGGTTGCCGTTCTGTAATAATTGCTAATGCGGTTGGACTCATTTCTGTACATTATGCATATTTTTAAAAAGTATTTTCTATATATATATATTTTTTTGGAGGGGTCCCACATTGCAATCAAGAAATCAGGTTCCACTAAATTTTCCACAACAAATAAAATCTTCTCTAAAATAGTCCATTTTCTGCTGATTTACGGAATAATTTTTGGTCGCCTATGAGCTTTGTACATTTTAAAAACGTCTGTCTCACTTTTTACAAAAACATGGTTATAATATGTTGTGTGCATCAAATCATTTGGCGAGCCATGAAAAGTCGTTGCTGTTGCCGACGCCTGATATAGACGTATAAACTATATTTGTTCAATTTAAAGCACGGTGGGCAGTCGCGACAGCGCATCACCACAAGCAAGACAGTTCCAGGGAGATGAAGTTGTTTTCGCATAAACCAACCTGCACTTGGTCTTCCGAACTTTCAGAGACGCTGCTATCATCGAAATAATGCCAACTCTTCGTTAAATGGTTATATGCATAGGCTGTGTAGTGACCGCCGCCCATACCGCCGTAGTGGTTGGAAACGCCGATCAAGTCGTACGTGAGCTTTCGTTTGTCCCATTTCGACTTTTCTGGATTGATAATGAAATCGGATAGATCCCAGTCCCTGCCGGAAAACAAGCACAAAACAATCGAGAGAGTCGCACAAAACGTACTGTTGCACACAATCGACTGTCATCGAACACAGCTGGGATTTTTCTCTGATATCTTCCGAGTCACACATGTCTAAGGCATCAATAATAATATGTTCATTATAGACTTTTGGAGCGTAACGATAGAAACAAGGCAAGAGGGCATTTTGAAGGAATCAAATCGATCATGGGTAGGCATATTGGCTAGCTAAGATCGACTCTGCAATGTGGACATCTAATGTTCACCAGAATAACCAACCTCGAGAAATAATAAATCGATGATCAGTGCCGTGCTACAGGCAATCCGAGCCAGAAATCAGAGTGGGAGAAAGCAACAGCTGTCTTATTCAGATGTCTCACTTCCTACGTGTGAATGGATGCTTTGACACGGCAGATTATATGAACAATGAACATTGGTGCACAAGGAAGTGGCTTCAACAGTATTTGAAACAAGGACCAGCTAACGCCTTCTCAAAGACATGAATAAAACGATAAATAGAAAGTGCCCGCGAATTAGAAATCTGTACAAATGGAAAACATTCCGTATCGAGAAAGATAGTATGGAAAAATTGTGTGGAATTTTCAAAATTCAACACAAACGGCATCAGACCTTTTGGGAAAATCGACCATTCCGGAGATCTTGTTGCGAGACCATCTGGAGTATGAAAATCTTTTCAGGTGAATAATCAGAAACGGAGGCAACGACCAAAGATCGATCTTTTTCGTGGCTTGCTTATGCTCCTTACAGCCCGGGCAGTACCTGGAGACAGAGAAGTAACACCATGATCTTGCACCGACAAATCGCAAAGCAGTGTGCACGTCCTAGCATGCAACCTTCAAATCTAATAATGCGCATCATTTGCTTAAAGTTACACATATTGCGCCTCAAGTTAGGTGCAACGTTCAACGCCAATTTTGAAAACTTCACAGTAGGCTACATCGAAGTACGGTAGTTCACCTCAGCAATTGGTATAGTAAAGCGATTGCCTGCAACTGGGGCCTTAGCAGAAAGAGGAGTTATTTAATTTCAAGAGTGGAAGCAGGAGACGTGATTCAAAATAAATTCAACAGCATCACCATAAAAAGGGGCAAGAGTCAGAAACAGGGCGGTGAGTTGCGAATGGACAAGTTTTCAAAAATACAAAATTCATATCGCACAATCTTTGGAGTCTTGTAAACAAATCTTTCAATTAAAATCGTGCTTACCATATTTTTCAACTACAAAGCGGGACATTTGGAGCAGGTTTAATATAGAAAAAGGGCAAGGTTCATCCCACTTATTATTTGGCGTATTAGTCAGGACCGTGGGTTAAAAATCGGGACAGTCCCACCCAAATCCAGACACATGGTGAGTGAAAATTAATGAAGAGGGAGATGGTGAGCGACTAAAAAGGCAAGCAAACCAACGCACCACGGGTCATCCTCCCCGAGTTTCTCCTCCGTGGTGAACAAGCTCATGCACTGCGCCAGGGTCATTCCGCGGTCCTTGCCCCGTTTCTCGCTCATGGACGAGTCCCTCAGCACGGCCTGCGACCAGTCGTCCACGGCGTACTTCTCGCAAATGTCCCCGTCCCATTCGGCGGAGTAACAAGCGTCCGCTGTAAAAAGAGGTATCACGTTAAGAACCCGATCCATATGCAGACTCCGTAGAAACAGCGGTATCAGCTAACACAAGTCGATATTTCATCTGGCTTCCAGTTGACAACATTACTCTTTTGACCACTCCAAGTCGGAGGATCATCACTGCTGTTACATTGATATGCGAGTGCCAGAATGCCTGTGTTTTCTGACCTGTTATATAGGCCCTTAGGACTGGATGTATGTATGCGTTTATGACTCGGCTGGAGTTATATCCGTAGAAAGTATATATGTTTATAATCTAACTCCAGCCGAGTCATAAACACATACATTCAGTCCTAAGGGCCTATATAACAGGTCAGAAAACACAGGCATTCTGGTACTCGCACATCAATGTAACAGCATATATGTTTATAATCTATCTTTTCAAATTACTGCCACTACTAACATCACATATTTGATATCGGCAGAAAATATTGGCATTATTGACAGAAACATGTAACCGGGCAATATCGGTATCGGCTATAAATTCTGATCTCGGTCACGTTATTATCACGATTAATCAAACGCACACTCTGCCGAGCAAGAGAGCCAAACTAACACCAGAATACATCAAGGAAACGATTTCGGTAAGAAATACTGCACCATCATGCCATTAGGGCAATGCAAAAGAGTAGTTGTTAGGAATTCCATTCCATTGTCCATCTACATTTTATATGCAAAGTCATCATTTTGCTAGTTACGCTAAGTTCCACGTATCACACAACTTTGCAGTCCTTTTCGTGACCTACCAGGACTGGATTTCAAAAACTTGCAACTGAGAAGATAATTCTCCAAACGAAAGAGATACCGAGATTGATTTACTTGAAAACTTGAGCGGTTCATCCTCGTCTTCAAGGTCTCGCAGTACAGTCGACCCCCAGGAATTGACGGTGACAAGCTTGAACCATTTTGTTTCCTCTTTGGCAATATTACCGTCGTTGATCTATTGACAAGCACAAGAGGAGGCGGTCAAGAACGGCAAGGAATCTGCAGCACAAAGAATCATTTTGCAATTGGGGTCGCGAGAAATCGGAAGACTGAAATAATTTCTATGTCAGGCCTAAAGGAATCCCCGACAACTTGATCCCATAATTGATAAAAAGGACTAATCTGATCCATCCAGCAAGAGCAAGAGAAAATATGTAACGATTCTCTTTGGGATCAATCATTTCCATACACAGTTTCTGCTGAGAGAATCTTGTTATTTCTAGTGGGGATTATGGATTTAAGCGGCCCAGCGAAGCGTTCAGCAGGATTGATTCACTTCTGCAGCAAACAGATGTGCTTTCAGAACTCCAAATAAAAGAGAACAATCAGTCCATAGAATCTTAATCAATGCAAAATTCACATTCCAGCGCCATCATTATCGTTCAATCGAGGCCATACTGGAAATTTTATTCCTAACCTCCGGATCACCATCGCCTTGTTTGACCTCGTCTTTAATCTGTAGCATATCGACCTGATCGAGATACTCTGGCTTAATGTAGCGTCTGAAATTGGAAAGCGTCCGAGATTAAATTTAGCGAAAGTCACGTGCATTCCATGAATAGCAAACAAAGAAAATCACTCACTTTATTGCATGCAGGAAAGAATTGTACAATTTTCTATACGTGGTAACGCCCGGTTCGACTGGTATAAGAAATGGATGGCCGAATAAAGTATGCGAGGAGTACTTGCTACTGCAACGCAAACAAGAAAGGGAATAAAAAATAATCTCTATTAACTCAAAATTCAAAGGCATTTAGTCCCGAAAGAACAACCAATCGGTATCGGGAACTAATAGCCTTCACTTGCTCCGCTAGTACATACCTGCTCTGTCGCATGTAGACTTTTGTATATTCTACTTCTCCGTTGCTGTTCGACTCGAGCTCAAACACAAACAGGTCATCGCGTTCTGAGTACGAACTCAGCCTTTCTTGTCCTTTGTAAATTTTATAAAATCTGAAGGACGACTCATCGTTAATAATGCACACTACAATTATATCTAGAATAATGAGCCTGTGACACTGATAAAATAAACATCTGGTCCAGCAGCAAGATATTGATTCATTCCGACAGATTTATCAGCGGCTAAATAGTACATTCCAAGACGCCGTTTAGACTTCGACCTTTCGCTTTCAATGTCCAAATCCATATTCAAACATGGAAATATACACGTGCCAACACATCCATTATATATTGGTATCAATCCTAAATTTCAATTAATCAATAGACATTCATATCAAAGTCGATAGCGCTTGAGTCGCTTAGCAGTAGGAATATATAAACACCTGTGGTTATATACGTCCGTAACGACGAGACATTTTGCCGAACAACCGACCATGGAAGCGAGCCTTGTGAGGACGTCGTTGAAGCAGCCATCTTTCGGTGCCGACACATTGTACTGTAATGAAGATCGAGAAATACAATCAGAGACAATATACCAAACTCAAAAACGCACACTCCGAATACTCCACAAAGATAAGTGTCAAGAATACACATCAACACAATTAAATACGATCTGCACATAAATTGCCACGTAACGGACACAAGAAGTTGAACGGTAACACCAGCAGGGGAACCCGGGAAAGCAATAATATCAAGATTTTGCAAACACACATTTCGTTCATTTTAAAAGTTGGTTTGTTTTTCAGCAAAAAATCAGGTCAGTTTGAAAACGCTTGAAGAATCTACTATTACACATAGACCAAAACGAAACCTAATTTCTTAGGTTCACCTACACATGACTAATCTCAATCACAATGACTACCTGCAGCCTACAGTCCTAGACTGTCCAGTGTCCAATGACTCAACAGTAAAGATAGGTATGCGTATGCAGTGGTCAATCAATCGAATCCAGCAACAGTATACCATTCAAAAAAACACTGATAAATGAGATTTACCTTGGTGATGGGCTTCTTGGAGTCTTTCGGCACAAAATGACAGATGACAGACACCTCTTGGCATCTTGGTAACGGCAACGACAAATATCCAAACGGATCAAACGTGACCGACACCCTGTCGCAGTCAGGACAAACGAGGGTGCTTTTGAATAAGCCGTGGAAAATATCTACAATGATGGACACGTTTCTTTTCAAGTGGTTGCCCCAAGCCTCCTTCGCCACGACATGATCTGGACGGCCGTTGGAGTCTTTCAATTCCACATAGCTGAAATCGAACACGGCCCATTACATGGAATACAGAACAGAGGAATATCGCGGAGCAACACCAGCCAAGTGCCCAGCAAAATATTATTGTTCAGATATTATGGTATTTTGAATATCTGCCTCGGGTTTGGTGGACTTGCACCAGTTGCCTTCAATAACTAACGCCAACAATGATCAAGAAGTTATCAATGCCCAGACGCATTCAGCCAATGTGTCTAAAGTAATGTAACAAATGCAGAGTGATAATTATGCAAGTTGATCGAAACTAACCCACATAACATAGTATTTTACAGATGCCGTGGTAGTCGTAACAATTCATCCAAATCTAAACATATCGGGTTGACACTTGACATCCAAAGCATAATTGCCTGCTATGTTTGAAAATTTCATTTACATAAAGACCATATAAATATACCAGGACGGTATGTACAAGACAAATGATCCCACGCATCAACTCACTTTGCTTCAAAAGAACTGCAAGAATACTGCAATCATTATTTAATTCACACATTTTAAATCACAGGCCCCTTCTTTCATAGGCTACTCATAACTATTACTATCACTCTTCTGTTCAAGTTTATAGGTTATGATTTACAGGCCGCTTGCCACACACGCCCTTAATTACATTGCAACTTGTATGTTTTCAACAAGTTGACTATCAAAATATTTACCGAAACGCCCCCTTCATTGATCACACAAGAGCTGAGGCTAGCAGAACAAGGCATTCTCTAAACTCTATAACGCAAAAGTGACTCAGCTCTTCCGTATGTATCAGGCTATAATCGTCCATCATTTTCATAATATACATCAATTCACTTGCAGCTGTATGTCATACTATAGATAACTAACCTATGGATAGATTCGCAACACCCGTGGTCACGTTTGCTTGCCCGGAGGAAATTACCGCTCAGCAATCAGAACGCAACATAATTGCTAATCCCATAGCTGACGACCTGCGCGCCTAAATTCAATAAAGTTGATCTTATTTAAAAGCTACTGCCACACTGATTCCGAAAATATACATTAAAATCCAATCAAGGCAATGGAACTCCATGGAAATACACCTCGATGTCTGAAAATCGGCATTGTTCTAAATAATCGCAGCGACGCAGCACAATGACCATAACAATGGCCCTTGCGTGGTTGCGATTGTTCAGAACAATGCTGATTTTCAAAGTTTAAGGTGTATTTCATGGGGGTTCCATTGCCCTGATTTGATTTTAATGTATATTTTCCGAATCAGTGCGACAGTAGCTCTCAGATAAGATCAACTTTATTGCAGCAGCAGCTATAGGATTAGCGATTACGTTGCGTTCAGATTGCTGAGAAGTAATTACCTCCGGGCAAGCAAGCGTGACGACGGATGTTGCCTATCTATCTGTAGGTTAGTTATCTATAGTCATACTGAATCGCAAATAGTCCAATATACATGAATTCACTTGCAGCTGTATGTCATACGGAATCGCAAATATCCCTATACACACTACCAGTATCTGGACGTAATCATTACATTTCTCTCACAATTATAGCGATACACATCAATAAATAGTGCAATAGACATTGATTTCATATCTTCTTGCTGGCCGCCGAGTTACACCTTCGGCATCGATAAATGAAATAGCAAAACTCACGGTTTATCGTCAATCTTGTTCAAGTCCTCGTGGAGACCGTCGATCAAGAACGCCATCAATTCCTGACTGTCGTGTTGCTGGTATCCGGAAAATTGCGGAGCAAACCGGGACACGTTGTACTGCGTAATTGAACTCGTGAGGCAAACACAGAGAAAAACGAATGGCACTGATAGAGTACCTTGAAGTCGCGGGGAGCCACATACGAGTTGTGACCCGACCACATTTCTTTAATCAGAGTGGCGTACGCTTCTGCCAATCTTCCACCCATTCCTAGAGGGTTGTCTTTGTTGATATCCTGCTTGTATTCATCCTCTGAAAAAGTAATATCCAAATTTACATTGCAGGCAGCGAGGAAGTGTTTCCGCCCATGGTTAACAAGAATCTTTTTCATGCAGGCCTACAATATATTTGGGACCAATAGGACAAGACTATTTTTTCAACTTCGCCATACTTACAGATGGCTGGTTTGGCATGAATGAACATGAGAACCTTGAAGTGTCGTGTTTCTTTAATTTGAACAGGTCAACTGGCTTTTCCAGTGGTCATTTCGGAATAATTTTATATGGAAAGAGGGTGTAGGTAGAAACTACATATCTCGCTCATAAAATGATTGTAAGTCGCAACTGCCGCATTCATTTCGTTACTCGAAAACATCGGCTCTCAAAACTTGACTCGAATCATTACCATTGATACGATTCGGATTCAAGTACGATACTGGAATCACTGTACCCAGCCCTAATCATGACATCATCAGGAATATTACAGAATATAGCAACCTCTTATATAATTTTGACAACTTGTCACTGGCTATTAGGATAAACAAATCTGTGACACATTCACGAGCTGTGCAGGCAACCTTGATAAGAGACGTGGGAGGTTAACCAACCTATTGATTAACTGTACAAACGTGGACAACATCAAATTCCATCAGCATGACAAAATACGCTCTTGGCTGATCCCCTGTACGAGTTCACGAACAGAAAGTAAATTAGATATATAACTTACTTTTGAAATATCTCGTAAGCCGTGGGACATTGCTCAAGCATTGTATGGCGCTGCTCATGAAGCAAGTGTTCCCCAGATTGCTGAGCCCGCACAACCCCTCCTTTGTCTTATTTGCCATTCCATCGTAGCAGCTTCTCGTCGAATAAGAACTAGAAGAAACGAATTAACACAGCTGATAGTAAGCTTCCGATAAAGGATTGCGGTGATGAAGAATCAAAATATTGATCAATCTGAAGACTTGGTCCGTTTATCATAGGGAAAGAACAATCATTAATCAAAACAGCTTCGAGTTTACTAATCACCCCTCATCAACAAACAGCACAGTTAATTCGCAAAACCCAATCGTGGCCGTTACATATGACTGCCATCTAATTGAATAATTTCATGACATTAACAACACAAACCAAGCTGCTATCACACAGAACGAAGATATTTCAAAAGGAGCAGATATATAAACTGGATTGGTGGTTAGCAGACACAACTGTGGTTGCATTTGAAGAGCAGAACATTAGTAGCAAGTAATCTAAGGGCAAAGAAGTTCACCTGGTAGAGTTGCTTGCGGACTTCATAAAGCTGGTTGTCGACTGGTTTTCTTTCTTATAAGTGGTTGTCTTTGTGGCCTCGTCGTACGAGGGTGGCACGGCCGACCTAGGCCACGAGCCATCACTGTTTTGCTCTTCCAGCACCAACACCTGACAAAAACAATACCATCACTTTCACAAATAGAACAGGTTCGGTCAAGTATGGATTACTGACACTTTATGCTGATCACAGATAGATTGGTCTATTGATCTGTCTTATGAGTCCTCATTGGAAATCAAAATTTTATAATAATTTATCCGCACAGGGAAATTAAAAGACAGGGACCATTGGACTGAAGAGTTTTCCAGTCAATTTGGTCAAATCGACTCTGAATACTTTCACTAATCAGTTTATTTTGATAGCTTGAAAAATGTAACAAACACAAACAGTGAGGAAGATCTTTGCAACTACCAAGAAGAGATTTGAATAACGATACCTAAAAAAACAATAGCAAACATTAGCTATCCACAGTTATGTATCCAGAAACTGCAGCCAGTTAGCGAGAAACAAGCCTACATCTACTGCCACCAGTGCTTTTATCACTTTTCAGCATCATAATTTGGATAATACTTCAAAAATTAATTGATCTTCTCAGTAATCACTTCTAGTAACATGGTTTTCGGCTAAAATCAACAATACAAATACGATATGATGCCCTTTGTCACACCATTACCTGGGTTGATCCAATGCTGTTTTCGTCCAGACTACATTCCATCTTGATTGCGTCCACGCTGTCTTCAATGTGAAGTCTCGTTTTGGACGAGGTAATCTTCAAGAGTTCTCTAATCTTTTCATGGACTTTTTCTGAATGTTGGCAGAGGGCAGGGTAAATAATAATTTTATAATGTGCGGATCGAGAGGAGACAGAAATAAGCTTCCAAAAGCTTGTTTGAATGTGTTTGTTGAGCATGCATTGACTTGCTAATTTCATTGGTTTCATGCAGTTATATTAAGTGTATTAGGCCCACCCTTTAAAAATTTAACCTACTCCCCATATGTTTTGTCTATTTGTTTTCGGCAGATATGGCAGTCGGGTCACATTTTTGGGTTTGGGTAAAACTTTGGCTAGGAAAACATTTTTCAACTCAAATAAGGTAGAATCACCACTGATCTAATCAATGATACAAAATTTTCATATTCTCCAGGCTGAAATCAGACAGTGATAACTACCGTCGCATTCAGGCACAATGTATAGGCAAAGATGATATCCAAACCCGTGGCTTTGATTCAAATCAGTCAAACAGCCTATCGTGTCCATTGCCCTGCCATAATGAGAAAAGATATCAATTTGAAGTGGCTGTTGAATGTTGACATTGTCATCAAGCCGCTGTACAACAATTCACATTTTTTATTTCTTTCAACCTAGTTCATTCTAAGCTAACTGCATTTATGTGTATGTGTGTACTGTGTAGGATTGTATAAAGTATAATGATGTAGAAATCACGCCTACAGCAATCTCATTTGAGTCAAACCATGCACAGAACAGAAAACATTTTTCCTGATACCATATTATTCAAATATATATATTGTAGGGCTATACGGCTATTACGCCATCACGGTATCCTTGTTTTTGATATTATGCCCGCTCATCGGGCAATCACAATTCCCTAATTTTGTCCTGTGCTATAGCCTATATTACGATATTCATCAACTTCTCATCGACGTGCTTTTCCTGGTAATAGGTTGATCTTTTTCTGTGAGTTGGCTAAAACAATTATATGTGCATTCACTTGTGTACATGAGCAATCTGTCTACAATCGAACTAACATTGCACAAAGACACTGTCATATTGGTTCCCCAGTCTCTACTGTTCATAAACATTCATGCCTATTTATCAATTTTTGCAATTGCATTTTAAACAAAATGGAGGTTGACAAAATTAATTACTTCATCGGTACATTCGCTCAGTGTCGAAATCTCGCCTCTTTGCAGCAGTTTGACGCATGCAAAATCATGTCTGTTATGCTTAGTATGAGAGTCTTCATTGTTAATCTTAAATTAAAAAAACAATTCATGTCTATGAAATCAGTATTCGAAAAATATATATTTTATAATTTATTTCCAGGCCGACCAAGTGTATGATATCAGAAACGCATATCTTACAACTATGACAACACAAAGCTAATATACTTGAATATAGTGCTCACCAACACTCGTCACTCTGCTGAAAGTTCTTTTAATAATTTCATCGGATCCATGACGCTTGAATGATATCTTTGGTGGATAAACCTCAATGATCTCTCTTTTGGATAGAGAGCCCACTGTTATAACCTATAAAGAAGGTAAAACATTCACATTCCGCACGTCTTATGTAAATTAAAGTTCAAGCCGGAGAGATATGAGGAAGATATAGAAACGCTATCTTACTCTTCTTAGAATAGGAACTTGGTGTTCTATTATCCCATAGATGTCAACCAACTCTATCCAGGACGCTTTCGGTATCAAGGTGTATTCCGCATCATCTAGCAAATGAGGTTTCAGCGTCTTCAGATCATCTTGAAGTAAATAGAACGTGTTAGTACACAATACTGACTTTTGTGGGCTTTCTTCATAGAAATTTGATATAAATCAAGCTCTTATCTTCGCCACAACAAAACGACACTTTCCAAGCAATTTCAAGATAATATACAAGAACAGTATGCTACATATAAACACTGACATTGTGTCGAGCATGTCCCAATTTAACATTGGCACCATCGGTGAGGTTCTATTATGACTTGTAGACAGATAGTGATTTAGCAATGATTATAAATGTCAAATGTCAGCTGAACCTCACAAATAGCCTACTCGATTTATGGAATAAAAAATATTGGTGAAACATGCTGATACTGAATCACAGGGCTGATAGGTCAGCTATCAAAGATACGAATGTGAAAATTTTACTTTCGAGCAAATCGGAGTTATCTATTGGTCCTGGATGATCATCACTCTTCTCTCCATCGACGCCACAATAGCTCTTCCATTTTTTCACCCACTTCTTCGAGATCAAAAACCTGGAAAAGTGTTTTCAGATTGTAGAACAGCTCTATGGTTACATACACTTGGCTTGACAAGATTAAAACCCCTCAAAACTATAGGCTCCATTCAACTTCAAACTACACGAAAAAAATGCAAAAATTCACACGGTGCAAAGGTATAACGGAAATGACATGTTTGTCAAATCGTCAATCACAGATTGTGATTCTATGTCCTTTTAAAATGCAACAAGCATATGGAACCACAATCTGACATACCAGCTACGTCAACCGTCATTTTCATCGCCTCGCCTTCATAATTTATAATATATATATTATCTCCTGTTACTTTCAAATGAGTGTGCACTGTGAATTGCATATAGCCTACCTCTCATTTACATGCTCTAGACCAGATGTGACAACCTCAAATGGGACGCATTCAAACCTTTTTCAATTCCAACTCAATTTATTGCTACAGTTTTCATCATTTTGATCACTCGTGGGCCGGATCAGTCAAATGATTCCAAAATGTTACCTCCAAATAAATCCATATACCTCTGTTTTTTCACAGGAATGCTTTACCATCAAGTCGATGCATGATAAACATATACGTTATATCCTATGAGTTGTGTTCTAGCAACACTTTTATTTACAAACAACGGACACAAGCGTATTTCCATTTGCTCAGAATTGCTTCGCTGGCTTTATATGTTTGTCACCCCTGTTCTAGGTCAAGGTGGGTGTCTATTTGGAAAGTTCCTCCAAGCCGCCTTGAAACCTTCCTATCAATTCTTTTTATACCAATATTCTGGTATTTTGAATCGATAAAAACGAACCAATGAATATATAATAACACGATAGATAAATGTTAATTTCATCTCACCAGATGTCTCCTTCTTCAGGAATTTCATTGAATGAATTGATGATATCTTGCTCTTTCATACCATGCATTTATGCGAATTGAAATCCAAGCAGAGTTAATTCGATAAACCACGGCAATACCGGACGCTCATCCACTATGCGGGTAGCTGCAAGTGCAATGTGCAAGTAGCAAAACTCCAGCCCGGTCAGCCCACACTAAATGACGGACTGGGCACACCGAAGAACAGGCGGAACTTACAATACCAAACAGTGGAAATGCGGAACTTCGGTCCAGGCGGACGAATGCAACATTAGTCCAATCTAAACGGCGGAACGAGGTCCTTTTTAGAGCCCGTATATCGGTTCGCCGACAATATTACACTTCGAAAGAATTATCGGTATCGGCCAATGATGTATTCTCATTCTATATCATTGGTATCGGCCATTGAAGGTGATAAAAATATCGGCAATTTTCGTGACGTCACAAGAGAGAATGGGAGAAGAATGGGGGTATTCGGTTTCGTCTGCACCATCGAGATGCTTTTGACGACGGAGATGCGATGCGACCGTAAGGTCATCTAGTCAGCACCCCCGCTTTTTTTCTTCTCCTCCATGCTATCCGTGGATGCCGAGCGCCCAGCAGGATAGCGGCGGATACCAGTTTTCGAGTCTTTGGTCTGACCCGGCCGGGAATCGAACCCACGACCTACCGATCAATTAGCCGGACTATAGCAATTTAATTTCTATAGCCGGACGCTTCATCATTACAGTATTTTGCTCGGTAACATAACATCACGGTAGGAACGGAAGTCAGAAAACTATATAATCCTTAACCGCTAGACTGAGGATATTGCTATATTTCCTATAGCTTACGCTTTCAAGGTATCCAGATGCAACCTTCTAGTTCATTTCATCTTTGAGTATGACCATAGTCGTTTACAGCTGGCATCTAATATTATATTGGGGGGCGGGGAGAATCTGATGTTTGTATAATTGATTATCTTAAATAAAATATTGTGTTAATTGCACACGCTATCGCTGGATCATTTTAAATCTGTCAAGATGAGGATCAATCGGTTGTTTTGTGGGGGGATACCGGGATAGCATGGTCGTTAGCGTCGGCCAGGGTTGTAATGAATCGAGTCCGACTCGACTCGAGTAAAGATTTTCTGATAACTCGAGTAATTTTCTCAAAATACGGAAATGACTCGACTCGACTCGAGTCAATCTGTATATTGACTCGACTTGGACTCGAGTCATTGTGCATGACTTGGACCATAAGTCACATGACTCGAGACTGAGACGGCCAAGACCTACATTTCATTGTAATTTCGATGAATAGTAAAGTAACCACACTATTGGGATTTCGTCTATTCTCTATTGGTACTGGTATTTGAAAATGCGACCAGAAACTGCTAAAAGTGAGGAAAATTAGTATATTAAAATCATCATCATCATCATCATTGGTTTATTATAGGGTTACCATATTTCTGCAACACAAATTCCGGACACTCTTTAGCGCCCACTAGCCGATTTCAAAATGAGTTATGACGTCACAGTAGCAAAGCTTTGCTCATAGACCAGAGGTGGCCACGATCCGGTTCAGGAGTATGTGGCCATAGTGTCCTATATGGTGTCGGCAAAGCCAAATCTCACGCCTCAGTGAAATTGTATCACGTCACAATTTCCATTTGGCTACAGGCAATTTGACGGTCATTTTTGACCGGCTTGCCGAGCATTAAATTTGGTAAAACGGGTATCAATCGAAAGCTGACTCTGCACTGATTACGAAAATATAAATTTTATTCCGCTCGTGGCCCTGGAACTCCCACAATCATCCTCGAATTTTTCATTGTTATGGAAATTGGCATTGGGACGCAACAATGCTGTCTGGCGAAACGAGAGAGATCCTGATGACGCAACAATGCTGTCTGGCGAAACGAGAGTGTAGCTCAAGAGAAAAAGGTCCAAAAAGCATCGTTGCGTCCCAATGCCAACCTTCATAACAATGAAAAATTCGAGGCTGATTGTGGAGGTTCCAGGGCCGCAAGCGGAATAAAATTTATATTTTCGTCATCAGTGCAGAGTCAGCTTTCGATTGATACCCGTTTTACCAAATTTAATGCTCGTCAATTCGGTCAAAAATGACCGTCAAATTGCCTGTAGCCAAATGGAAATTGTGACGTGATACAATTTCACTGAGCCGTGAGATTTGCTTGTGTCGACACCATATAGGACACTATGATGTGGCTGTGTGTTGTGTAACCGGAACCGAAAGCACATGTTATCAGCCCCTTTCCGCCCAAATAAACAATGATTTTGAGCCCACGCTATAGGGTGATCGATGCAACTTCTGGGCGAGTGTTGCTTGCTATATGAATCTGGTTTCTATATGCATCTGGTCGTTAAATTATTTGAATTAATTCTGTCAATAATATTGGTTGTTCATTATATTACTATATAGATACTACTCTCCGCCCTCATGGTCAGAGTTAGCGTTAGAGCTGGTGGGGGATGATGAGTTCAAAAATACAGGGAGCGTAATTGCACATCGTTAAGTAATGTTCCTGTCCTGCCGATAAGATTGTTTATCAGCCTTTTGCCGGTGCGCACCACGGAGCTTCAAACACACCCCACATTACCACCATATTTGAATAAAGCATTTAAACGGCCTTAACGATCTCTAGGAATATACCGTTCTCCTATGATTGCGATTTCAATTTGGCTATTTCAGTAAATGAAGGTTGTTTTTATTTTATATTTTATTGCAGTTTTTGCGAGTGTGGTAGTCTCCATTTTAAAATCAATAAATGTGATTGTAAATCGCGCGCAGCGCGAAGAAAGATATCATGCATCGGCATTAATATTCCCAAAAAATATTGTTTTTATGCTGATTTACGAAAAATATTATGAGCCTACATCAAGTCTTCAAAATTCCGGACATTTGGCATATTTTGGAAATTCCTCCCGGACGCTACTTTGAACAGTGAAATTCCGGACATGTCCGGGAAATTCCGGACGTATGGCAACCCTAGTTTATTAGCAATTTTATCAGTTCAATACACCACAAAAATGCGATACAATGAAAAGACAGGAAGATGTCGAAGCGACAAGGAGTAGTCTATGGAATCTGACACCCACCTTGGCCTATATAGGCGATGTAAAGAGGAGGCATGCACACTGAATGAAAGTAAAGAATATAGTATAGAAAAAGAAAGCGACAAGAAATAGGGCGGCATGTCATGGGAAGCGAGATCGATAGGTCAGTCGTGGTCCGGTAATCTTGAGGATGGACTGTATTTATTTAGTAGTAATTGCTTGCATTTCGACTTGAATGTGCACATGCTCGTCGACTGTCGGGTGGCCGGCGGGATACTGTTCCACACATCAGGTCCGGCATATTTGATAGAGCGATGATCTTTTCGGTCGATCATATGATATTTGGACGACGCGGACGCGCGTGTGTTGTACTTGTGTGCTTTTGATTCCGAGGTAAAGAAGTCATTGAATTATTCGGGGCAACGACCGCAGTGGAATTGATACATAAACTTGGCGATTTCTAGTTTCCGCATATCTTCTATGTTTAGGACGCCGAATCTCTTCAGCAGCGACTTGTTGGATGGGCAGCCAGGCCCCTTTTGGGCTCTAGCTATGATTCGGAGTACTTTATGTTGTAGTTTCTGCAGTGGCTTGAGTGCAATTTTACTGGCAGCCCGCCAACAGAGGATGCCATAGTGTAACTTCGATAAATCCGGACAATTCTAGGCTTCTCCGGCTCCTCGTCCCCCATGCGCTGTTCTTACGGAGACAAAAAAAAAACAGAGAAGAAAGACCTGATAAAGAAAGAAAAAGAGTATGAAATAGCTTCTAAAAAGGACCGACGAAGAAAGAATAACGTCGAAGAAGACTGTGACATCGGGCACTAGGTCAAGGTGGATGCCAGTTCATGAGACCAGCAGGGCATTGGAGCAGCCGTAAATTTGCATTGCTCCAGCTCTGGCTCCGGAGCTTTATTCTATCATACATTAGCTCCGGCTCCAGCTCCGGAGCCGCATTATTACCACTGCTCCGGCTCCAGCTCTGAAAACTATCGAAGGTGTCTGTCTATATCAGGGGTGGGCAACCCGCGGTCCGGGACCATATATGGCCCACGAGAAGGTTTTGAGTAGCCCGGGAGCTAATTTCCCATTATATTATCGAAATGGAATTGCTCAGATTGTGAACTTGCAAGGCCAACCAAAAATATGATTAGTATGGCCGCGACACTTGGGATGCTGATGACTAACATATCAGTTACGACGCATTTCCAGATCCATGGTCCAGTCACATTTTTAGTAAATCGTCGTACATTACAATAAACTAAAATAGTAGTAAAATTTTTCTTCACGCTTCGCGTGTTCAATTGTCACACGATTTTCTTCTTTGTAGCCTATCCCCACCTGAAAATGAAAAAACGCCTGATTTAGCCGATAGTCTAGCTATATTCGTAATTACGAGAGAAAGTATTTTCGCGTTTGCGCTCGCAGAGAGATCGTCGGCGATGAAATGCAGGCACAAAATGATTGTCGTATATTAGCGGAAATCTTCGATATCGATATGTCCAGATGCCGAATAGTCCTGTCCTTGCAAATTAAGCCCAGCGGGCGGTATACAGTCGACCCGCAATATACCCAGTAATAATAATACTAACTTCGAAAATTTTACGCGCCTGGCGCGGCTAGAGGGCAGCGCACTCGTTCGTCAATTTCAAGTGGCCCTTTAGCCCAGTGGTTCTTAACCTTGCCCCCAGCGCCCCCAGGGGGCGCTGGCGATCTTGAAGGGGGCGGAAACGCTCAGGGGACGATATGGGGGGCGCTGGGCTCAGGATGGCGGTATGGGGGGCGCTGGAGAAAAATGGCTTCGCAGTAGATGATGTGGTGATAGGACATATCCTTAATGAGTATTCAGAGCAAATTAACACCGAAAACTTCGTTACATATAGCCTTCAAAATACATATAGGTTTAATTGTCCATGGGCGCCTAAATGACTGACACTGAATGTTCCTGTCTTGGCAATCTGAACCCCAGAAGACGAATTCCATCTGGCAGGGAAAAATTATATGTCAGTGCAGAAATACCAATCTGAAATCGTGTGCGTCTTTTAGTTTAGTACGATTGGGCGACAGGGATATTCCTGTTGGGCGATATCCTCGTTGAGCGATTCTATATTTTTTGATATCGCAGGGGGTCACGAAATAACATCATGCAACGAAGTCATACCAACGGGTTCGCCCGCCCGAATATGTTTAATTATTAGTAACGGGCCCTACAGTTTCCAAGAAACCTCACAATGTTTGCTTTAAGTTTTGATGAGTCTGCGCACACTCAACAACTCACTGCGCTGACCCTTGGACAACAGTGCGTAACGACTAAAAAAAGGTAATAACTCCGGATTTGTTGTGCGCAACGTAGATTTTCTGTGCGCAGAGACCGTGTCAGCACTGCGCACGTGCGCAGCTTAGAGGGAATATTGCACCTCACTCAGCTCTACCGGTAAATGTGTTTACGTGAGCAGAGAGAGGATAAAAATTGATCTCAAATACATGCAATTCCCGATGATATTGACCAATTCAATCATTAATTAGTGAAATTTTTCGCACTTCGTGCGAATAGGCGGGAATAGCTGCCTCAGTAAATGGACACCCAATGTAGATACCTAATAGGCTATCAGCAAATAGCGGACAGCCTAATGGGGGTCTGGGAGTGAAGTCCCCCGTAAGTTTGGTTTATCACCCGATGGGGGCCCAGGACCAACGTTTTTTGTTTTTTTTTTATGGGCGGGGGGAGGGGTGGGGTGGGCTGACGAAGTGCTGTTACGGCCCTGGTAACGAATAATTGTACCCGCGAGCACGCCCGAATATGTTTAATTATTAATTACGTGCCCTTTATTTTCCTATAAAATAGCTCACTCAGTGCTACTGGTAAATCTGATTACGTGGGCTGAGAGGCTAAAAAGTTTATAGCGACTTATATATGTAATTACCACCTATTCATTCATGCATTATGGAAAATTTTCGTACCTAGGGCGACCAGGCTACACAAACTTTGCTGACTATCAAAATCACGATATGGGGTTCGTGGGGGCGAAGCCCTCAGAAGTTCGGTTTATCACGCTATGGGTGTGCAAGGCAATCGTTTTCAGGGGGGTTAACGAAGTGCTGTTACGACCCTACCTCTTACTCATTGTCTTTATTACATTCCTTACAATATGAAGTTGGGGGGCGCTGGAGCACGATAATTTTTGAAAGGGGGCGCTGGAAGAAAAAAGGTTAAGAACCACTGCTTTAGCCGAAAAGGTTGCCATCCCTGGTCTATATAGATTACTAATTTACTCGTAGGTTAGTTATCTATAGTAATCTAGAGTCTGTCAGCCGTCAGTAACATCGGATGCAGCAACGAAGACATAGGTGCCGCCGTACCGGCTTGTGACGACATAATGAATACTTGTCAATTGTCGATAACATCATAGTTGTACTTGAACGCACTTTACTCCGTGCCACTGCTGTGTACAGCATTAAAATTTTGATGCGGCGTTTTAACACTGGCACTGTACTAGTTAACATTATGCCATACAGCTCAATTCAATTTTTAAATGTGCGATTATTATTCAACTGTAACTGCAGTAAGAGCAATATGGGCGGATATAACAACGTGATCAATAGAAATTCGATTTGTACCAAATGGCCTATGGTTTGACGTTCGATATTGGTGCACCAGTCCATCCGGTGTCGATCAAGTTTATCTAAATATAATATTTTCCGGTTGAAACAAATCGAATAACCGAATTAAACATTGTGCCATGCTTATTGCGCCATGCCCATAACGAATTAAACTATGCAGTATGCACATTGCACGTTTACAAGTCACAGTGCGCGATAATCCGGGAATACTAGAATATCAAGCAGCCATCAAGAATGAATTAACGAAACAGATGATTACAAATTGGAAATCGCGTATCAAATCAGTATAATTTGTATCCAACATAAAATACCGTGGGGTTTTGGGCTACTCTTCTGCCATCCCCTATTTACGCTCGAAAATCCTTACTCGAGTGAATGAAGATGATGCGCAGTAATGAATTCCAATTAGCATGCATAATTGCATATGCATACTCAATAACACTGACCACTTTCGCGGCCCGATTAAAGAACTATCACGGAAGAACGAGTATTTGCTCATCCGATTCATAGCAACGATAACATGGAATTTCTCGGCTCGTGCTCGTCATATCGACTTGTGTAACGAAATCACGTTTTTATCCTCTCTCCCATTTCGCGTAAAACATAGTGATCATTATTTTCGAACCGTATACAATTGGCCAATCAGGTTGCTGATGAGGAAATTGTGGGTATGCCGAATACCCACTATATTCACACACAGGCATATTTCGCATACCGAGGTTCGGCACTCATGTATGTAAATTGAACATTGAACATATATGACTGCTCTGCTGTTAAATCCCCAGGAACATGGTTGGTCGGAAAAGGAAGCGCCAAAGAGCAAAAGATTCTTAATTTCGAGAAGGCCTGCTATTGAATTATGTGAACTCAGCAGGTATGGTTGTTGCATGTATAATAGCATCTTATGAAATACGTCGGAGCCGGAGCTACCCCTCAAATAACTGGCTCCAGCTCCAGCTCTGGCTGAATTTCATGTAGAGCTCCGGCTCCGGCTCCAGCTCCGGTAAAAATGCACGGCTCCGGGGCTCCGGCTCCGGCTTCAATAGCCCTGCATGAGACCCCTACTGGTTAGTCGTTCGGGATCCCCCAACTGTTCATTACATCGCATTGCGTGTCTTGTATACATTATCTGTGTCTTGGGCAGATTAAAATATAATCTGACGATTGATTGATTGATTTTGTTACGTTATATCTTAGCTTTCTGAGCACCATGGTCATCGAACATAGAGCCTCTATAATATGTCATGAAAATAGGCTGGTGTGTTAGTATTTTTTGTGCTGTGATGATTAGGTCTAAAGGCTATATGTCACGACTTTCCTCACCCACGCCAACAATGAGACTAGAAATCACTTGGTTATGCCTATTATCTTCATACTTCTGAAAATGACCTGTATGTTTGCGGACTTTGAAGGTTATAATTACGAATATACGCAACTACAACATCCTGGGATATGCCACTGGCCACTGGGATATGTTGGTAAAGCCCAGCCAGATGTGGAAGTTAAATAAACCAAGAAAATCCAGATCCTGTTGAGATGTTGAGGATCATATTCGGGTATTTTCAGTGACCTGACCATATTGAAAGTAGCTTTCAATGTAATAATTGGAACAATGGTACATAGAGCATTGATGACCTGTTCGGATGTAAAATTAAACTCGGAACTAGAATATATCCGGAAAATTTTAATTGATATCCGGTTACCCGGAACATATCATCAAGCGCTCTATGGACAGAAAACTCAACAATTTCAATTCCAGCAATTCCCAAAACACGAACGAACGCCCTGATAGTAATGTATACATACATTTACCGTGGTTGGAACCCATCTCTTCTCGTTTTGAGAAACAGTTGGTCTCAGCCGCAGATCGTTGTTATGACAACGTCAAAACTAATGTTGTATTCACCACCAAACAACTACTTCCTGCAACGCGCAAAAATGTTCTTCCCGCTTCTCAACAAAGCAATATAGTTTACGAATTTAAGTGCCACTGTGATTGTCGGTACGTAGGAAGAACAACTCGGCGCTTGCAGGAACGTATCAAACAACATGTACCGTGCGTTATTAGACTACGTACATGAAATTCCCAGGAACAGGCCGCTGAAACTGAAAATGACCTAAGGGTGTTGGAACACAATCAGGCCGTGGCAATGAACTCTGCCATTGACAGGCATTTAGCTGAGCAATAGGGCTCTTCAAAAATGACTTTTTTTCTCAAATCGTAGTGGCTACTTGATAAAATTGTTAGGTTACCTAATTTAAGCCTACACACAAAATTTGGTTCAATTCCAGCCAGTAACCGCTTTGCTACAGGAGAAGAAAGTTTCTATTTATTATATAAAAATAAATAATAAAAAATTTGAAAATTTTCTGTTCACCCCATGAAAGTGTTAGGCTGTCTATAGAAACGATGCTCACCAAATTTGGTTCAATTCCAACCAGTGGAAGCGGAGTTATTGCCGTCGAAAAATTTGGATTTGAATAATATAGTATTTACGGTGACCGATTCTTTGTTTATTTATTATAGTTGTGCTCACCGTAAATACTATTTTATTCAAATCCAAATTTTTCGACGGCAATAACTCCGCTTCCACTGGTTGGAATTGAACCAAATTTGGTGAACATCGTTTCTATAGACAGCCTAACACTTTCATGGGGTGAACAGAAAATTTTCAAATTTTTTATTATTTATTTTTATATAATAAATAGAAACTTTCTTCTCCTGTAGCAAAGCGGTTACTGGCTGGAATTGAACCAAATTTTGTGTGTAGGCTTAAATTAGGTAACCTAACAATTTTATCAAGTAGCCGGTCCGATTTGAGAAAAAAAGTCATTTTTGAAGAGCCCTACTGAGCATGCTACTTGCGCCAATAACTATAGTGACGACATATTCTCAATTTCGGGTAGAGGCCGCACACTTTTCCACTTGTGCGCGCTGGAATCGACATTCATTAAGATCCATCAACCCGCACGCTTATGCCAGCAGAAGGAACGTTTGCTTCAGCTAATAATTGGCCACTAGCTGCGCTCGCGGTTTGTCGGCACTTGATGTTGTTTTGTTTCTATGACGTCACAATTGGCTGTATGCAATGTAGCTATACGCAAGTTTTTGAAATTCTCTTTATGCCGACGATTACCCCTGAAGAGTGTTGGCTCGAAACGCTTCGGGTTTTCATATATGAATATATGAATATATTATTAAAATGTATATCATTGTGAATCATAAATGGTCAACTGAAACAAATAAGTTGACGTGGTGTTATGTTCAACGTACCGCATTATCTTAACTGAAGCAAGGCTGCGTCGACAATGGTTCTCATATCAATAATCACATAACGAAAACTTGTGATGTAGACAAGATTGTCACAATGAAGCAACACGGTGTGTCAAGCAGTGTACGCATATCTTCAGTGTTGCCAGCCAACAACTGCTGCTGTTGAACGTTTTTTCTATATTCTAGGCAAGCTACTTAGTAAGGACAGACACTTTCTACCCGAGAATGTAGGAAAGTATCTTACGTTGTTGTAGGTTACTACAACAAATTTTAATTATTTCTACCATAATGCGTGATGTGAGCGGTGTCTTACAAATAAGACTAGAAGTGGGCCTTGCAACAAGTCGGCAGTTACGGAATAAAAACTAAGGAATATCGGCCTGGTGAAAATGACCATTGCAGTCGACAAACACCATGAATACCACAAACAACAACTGCTGGAATTCTTCATAGGTTCAGATTTCGTTAAAATAAAGCCTTTTTATGTAAATATTTGTCAGTTTTCAAGTCATAGAAGTTTTTTCAGACCAAACTACTTCGTAAGGTCAGACAATTGTAACCAGAAATGAAAATAAGTACAGTATAATTCTAACATTATGTTTGAAGACACCTAATTTGCATACATGAGGTCAAAATTAAGTTTTTTAGGTAAAAAAATGTCAAAATTTTGAATTTTTAGGTCAAAATCTTCCGTTTTTAGGTAAAAAAAATTGCCCTTTTATTAATTAATTTTCGAGTGTAATTTTCGACCTGACGAACATGATGTTGAAAAAAAACTAGATTTCAATGACAAAAACCCAGTAATCCAGATGGCCATTGAAAGAAACAGATATGCTGGATGGAAACCCCACTAGTGTCGTGTCTGATTACATCATGTTTGACTTATTTCTACATTACACCGCAATTTCATCAGTCCATAAGTTATCGCTTCACTGCCTGAACAGTGAACATGCTATATTTTAAGAACTGCCATCTTGAATTAGGAAACGTAAGCACGATCCATATTTTGGATATGGTCATGATCCCGTAAAACTATAGAATATAGAATATAGAATAAACTATACGTACAGAAGAGGGCAAATACAATTCTTTTAAGGCCTATGTCGGTGACGTGGTACCGACTAGCCTAAATATTCAAATACTTCTACTATATACTAACATAGCGTCCTCGTATAGACTCAAAAGCACTGGGAAGTAAAGACCACGAGCCATCGGCGATTTTTCGGGCCCAATGACGATTTGAGCTCCATTGCGGCAATGTGCCGGTTTGGCGACTTTGTGGTGAGCGATCAACATTCATCAAGGCGCAATGGTCCAATAAATATCTTCTTGATCTTCAGCCGCATGCGACAATGTTAAATTGGTTGTTGCTGACGTCGTCAGAGGCGAAGTGGAGGCTTGAGTACTTGTAGACATTGCTCTATCTAAAATTGTGTTAGAATTTTAAAATTGCTGTGATCATAAGAGAACATGAATCTCATGAAACACTTCATGCAGTTATAGTGTCCACTCCTAGAGTCGTGTGTACACGACCAAATCGCACGGCTCACTGCGTTTGGTTAACGTCATTCTCTCCATTTGACCAAAGACAATTTAGGGCAATAGTTGGATTAGCATGACGATATAGTATTAAACTATATGTTAGTCATCTACTACATTTCAACATGAATTTCGATTTTCAAATATATACTTGCGAAGTCTTTCATGATGGCTATAATCAGTTTCGTTAGGAAGTTTGGTTAAAACTTCTGACGTGGTACAATTTATAACCTATTCGTATGATAGAATTTGCGCATGCTACGCACTTATCGAAAACTAGTTTAACCGGTGTGACTGGTGTAATATCAAGGGGCGAGCTCCAAGGAGGCCCAAAATTATATCGTGAATCAAAGTAAATTTCAGAGTTTCTTTGGAGATCTATATATAACCTTAAAATATTTTCTTCGCGATACGCGAGATATATTCTCGTTAAATGTTCAATTTTGATGTGCCTCCCCCCCCCCAAAAAAAATACGATTAGTTTATGGAAATAGGTATTACTGCGCCACGAACCGCAAAGTTATATGCAGCAGTCTCGGCCAACATGCGACTCGGCGTAGTGTGCTGCCAAAAATAATCGGAGAGAAACTCTTGGCCGA
Source organism: Botryllus schlosseri (assembly GCF_051294905.1). NCBI lineage: Eukaryota > Metazoa > Chordata > Ascidiacea > Stolidobranchia > Styelidae > Botryllus > Botryllus schlosseri. The sequence continues at coordinate 8,199,059 of NC_137249.1, read as the reverse complement.
ATTGGACCGCCTCATGTTTGCCGCAACATTCGATATCCACAGACGTTGTACATAGTTGCCTGAATGGCTGACCAAAATGGCTAAATTATAAGCCACTGATAACAATAACATGCACTCACGCTCACCAAACATAAGTCGTTAATGGGAGTCTTGTTTATCACCCTAACCGAGGCCCCAGACCAACGTTTTTTGGGGTCGGGGAATGGGGATGGGGGGATGGGGGCTCACGAATATGACCAATATCCACCATCGGCTTCGAACTCAATCCTCGCGGATTCGAGTCCTATGCAGGTGTGCGGCTGCATAGGACATTAGCCTAGCTGTAAAAGTTGTAAAGTAGGACGAATTGCCAAAAAGAAGGACATTTAGGCGTCTTCGGAGGACATTTTCAATTTCCTGAAAAATTAGGACAAATCCTCTTAAATAAGGACGTATGATAACCCTATGTTATGGTGACAATAATGTGATTGGACTGCGGGCATGATAAAATCCCAAATGCCAGGTAGAACCACGTTAGGGACATCATGCTGATAGAGTCAATCTACAAATAAGAAATACGATTGCTTACTTTGATAGGGAATAGCATTGATATACAAATCGTTGGCACGAGTATAGCAATCACCATCGCTATTGGGTTGTGTTGCTGCAGTGTCTTCAACGGTGTGACGTCTGGAGTTCTGAAGTCTGATATGAAAAGTTGAAAAAATATGTCAGCAAAATGTAAATGTAATCAAGTTACTTTTCGTGTTCCCGAAACCGCCCATTTCGTTGTTTACACAAAAGCATCGCGCCAATAATAACCAGAAGAAACAACACTCCGCAAACAGCTATTGTTGCTATGTGAGTGACACTAAGCTCGAACGGGTCTCCGTTGGCATTTGTGATGGAAATCTTCCCGAAATCAGTCGCGGCGAGGTTGCGAATCGATGGGCTTAGATCTGAATGTATGACAGCATTGAATCCTGTGTATTATCAATGTATCATATCCGTCACTTTACCTGTGACTTTTGAAGCATGTGCTGCCGTGGTTGTCACATCGATAACTTTCTTCCGCTCTTCCTTTCTGAATGCAAAATATCAGCGTTTAACAGAGCTGTATCCAAAATATAAGGACAGATTAAATTGCGCCATAGCTTCGTTCCTGGACTGGACGTACAGCAGAGTCACCAAGATAGGTTTCCATTTCGGTAACAAATGCACCTCGAATCCGTATAGAAGAACGATATTTCGACGTTACAATGAATGTGCAATAGTTGGGTTACCATATTTTGGAAATTTGAAAAGAGGACATATTTTCAACATTTTCAGACTTGCAATACCGTAGGAAAGTCCTGAAAAAATGGTAAATTTTTTACACTTCGTGGTCTGTTGACTACAAAAAAAAGTTCAACTTTCCTGTTCAGCTCCCAAAATATCCACCGGTGTGTTACTTCAGTGCTGATTTACTCTATCTCAGTCGCATTTTGCCCTATATTTAACCCAAATTCTCAAAAAAGAGTACATTTGGGCGTCCTCCGACTACACTTTCAAAAAAGTCAAAAATGAGGACAAATTCTCTTAAAGAGGACGTATGGTAATCCTATAGTAATAGCTATATAGGAATGGTGCGAACACCTCAAATGTTCTGGTTTGCTCCGAACACGAAACTCTGACGTCACAATGCTAAATTCAAGCACGGTATTTCCGTGTGGTTACACACGTGTTCTGTAGACCTACATAGGCTACATGTACTTTCCAGAACATAATAACATCAAATTGTCATGCGTAAATATGATGGTGTCACAAAAACTTCATCTACAATCTGGATTGTGACGCTTGAGTTTCGTTAACTGCCCCTGACAACATCCACGAACATAGCTGGCTATGTGTATATTTAGTTAGATTGATAGATATTGCATTCTAAAATAATCAAGAATCAGAATTGATGTTTCTCAAATTTTGCGCTCTTTTAATCGCTTATCTCGATACTATACACTATCAACGAAAAGAATTTGCATCAGTGGTGACCGAACTTTTTTGATGTCGGATCCGCATTTCAAACTTGAGAGTACGTATGGAGCCCCTCCGAGCCGCATGAAAACACCCGAGTGGGCTACTTATAACAAAAATTTAAAGGTGGCTAGCCTTGCTCTGGATCTCACCACCCAGCTAATACAAAAGCATTCACATATACTTCCATAGATTCTATATCGGTTATTTTGACATTGATAGACGCAGATTAGGCAATGGGCATGCTATACAAGTTTGGACAATACTAATAAGTACATTCTTCCGAACAATGCCTGAATGCTTCACTGTCATATTTGATCGATCTTACCACTAATGATGATCACATGATCTAGACCACTATATAAGATGCACATATAGCATGCTCGGCATACTGAAAAGCATACGTACTTTGTAGTTTTCGGGCATTTATCTCTCTGTGGGGCACAAACGACCATGCGGCTGGTTTCTGGCTTTCCATCACTTCCAAAACAATGGATTGAACTTTGACCTATAACATTCTGTATGGTGAAGAAAACGATGCCTCCATCAACCTCTTACAATATTTTATGAGGAAGGTGTAAAGGGTAAAGTAAACCTCAACTAGATAGTTGAAATTCAGTAAACGATTAACCAATAATACCAATACAATATTGGAGGTTTGGGTGTATTTTGAGCATATAACGTGATTGCATATATGATACAAAGGATTGCGGTATATATTATTTACCAGGTATCTGAAACTGTATTCGGTCTATATGTGGCAAGTCTCGTGTCTGCGCGCACTCACCAACTCACTGCGCGGTCCCGTGGACAACAGTGCGTAACCACTAAAAAATGGTCATCACTTCGACTTTTTAGAGCGCAGCTTAGATTTTCTGTGCCTGGTGGCCGTGTCAGCACTGCGCAATTGCGCACGCGCGCAGCTTAGAGGGAACATTGCTCGTGATGCGAATAAATTTGCGGCTAATAACATCGCATTATGTGTGTGCATTATGTGGGGGTGGGGGAGTTTCTTCAGTTGGTCAATCCACCGTCATCGGGACCAGGGCGTTTCGAAAGTTAAAGAATTGTCTTTATCATTTACTATACAACTCGAACTATCTCGACAAGAAATATGACAGGAACACGCAAAGACCATAGTCTTTGCTGCATTATACAGACAGACGAACGTATACATCCAATGAAGAGTGTGTTATCATGGGTTGCTCAAAATATTGTCATTTATGATACTGAAGTATAATTAGAAGTAATAGTTTTCTATATTCCATCCCAAACTATCTCGAAGAGGAAGACCAGACATCGGAAAGCGGTTCAAGTAAGAAAGCTGTTCAAATAAGAAGCTTGTTACCGTTACACCGGGGCTACTTTACCTGGTATTCCAAATACATATCTACTTGAGTAAGTAGAGTAAGTAGTAAATGTAAATAAAGCTACTTGAGTACTATGAAAAAGCGAAAGTACTTTGTAAGTGACCCGTTTGGTTGTTGATTTCACCCTAGTGTCCTATATGGTGTGGACACAGCGAGACTGAACGGCTCACTGCATGTGGGTTACGTCATACTTTTCATTTGACCAAAGGCAACTTTACGGATATTTTTGACCGGCTTGTCGAGCGCCAAATTCAATAAATCGGGTAACAATGGAAAGCTGCTGCTGTACTGATTACGAAAATATAAATTTGATTCTGTTCATGGTCCTAGAACCCCCAAATGAGCCTGGAAATTATCATTGTAATCGAGTTTTCGCATTGTGACGCAACCATTCTTTCTGCCAAAAGGTGAGTGAAGCTGAGAAGAAAGAGCCAGACAGTCATGTCGCGTCACAACGCCAAAACTGGATCACAATGCAAATTTCCAGGCTCATTTGGGGGTTCCAGGACCATGAACAGAATCAAATTTATATTTTCGTAATCAGTGAGGCAGTAGCTTTCTATTTATACCCGTTTTATTGAATTTAGCGCTGCGCAAACCGGTCGAAAATGACCGTAAAGTTGCCTTTGGTCAAATGGAAAGTATGACGCAGCCCAAATGCAGTGAACCAATGAGCCAATAGCAACCTAACTAAGAGATCTATCGACTACTCGGGACCTATCATCTGGAATGCATTACCACCACATATCCGTGAATTGCCTTATAATAGATTCAAAAAAGACCTACTCGATCACCTCTTGTCGTTACACTAACACTGTTGCCCCACCTCGCCCAGACATTGCTTCATTGATCATTTGCTACCATCGTTTAATTTTTCTTCTAATTTATTTTTTTAACTACTGTAACCTTTTTTACAGCCAGACTGCTTAGAGTCAAGTGTACCTGTTTGATGCTGGTGTGATCAGACTAGATGACCTTCACGGTCTTATCGATCATTCCTATGTAATACCGAATACTGTGCAAGCATATTTTCTGTACCACCATCACTGCCGCGTGTTATGTATTTTGGTTGGATGAAAATAAAGACTCTCTCTCTCTCTCTCTCTCTCTCTCTCTCTCATTCAGTCTGGCTGTGTCCACACCATATAGGACACTATGATTTGACGACCTAATCTGATTTGACTCACGTTTTGTCTTTCGTAACAATATCTCGTTTGCTTTCTTGAGTTCGTCGTACAATTACATTCATCATTATCAACCCAGAGTCCCCAGTATCCTTCACAGGTCCTTCCTGGTACCAGGCATCTTCTGTACTGCATGCACTCATCAACTCTTTGAATATTCGTCTCTGATGGTTTTACGGTTTCGTTCCGCACTTGCTTCCTCACGCGTTGCTGCTCGCCACTGTAGCATCCTGGCCTTGATCCATCTTCTTCGTTGATTCGCTTGCAAGAGGACCAGACTGTGTATTTTATTGAAGGTGTTCGTGAATCGGATGTTATCTGTGCGCCGCTACAAGGTGGCGTATCGCCTCTGCGTCTACCTGTATAAGAGTTTATAATGCAAACAACACTGAAAAATTTGAGTAGGCCCACTCGAATTCGGGTCGGGAATTAATTGCAAAGATTCGGGTGGGGTAGTGAGAGAGAATTTTAACGAGTAGTGAAATGATACGCCTGTTGCTACTACGACGTATTTATAAACGAGGAGGCCGAGAAACGAACCCAGCATCCACTGCATGTAGTTTAAGGCTGCGCGTGTAGGCGGCAGCGAAAGTTCTGCGAAATGGTGATTGACCCGCAGCGCCGTCAAAAAGCGCTCTTCTGAGATAGATATGGTCGAAAAATACCAAAGGCGGGGATGTATATTCGGGACTATGTTACGATAAGGAGGATGATTTATTAGCACTACCAGCTCTTATTTATGACAGCCATGACTTCCATCATAATCACGATGATGTAAATCCGGGACCACATATAGAGTATCTAAACTATTGATAAATTAGTAGAAGACGTCAGTGTTGGCACTTTGCACATAAGAAGGAGCAAATAGCTATAACTCCAAAGAAACAGTTGCGGACCGAAGGCGTGTAGCAAAGCTCACATACTCGTCGCCTACTTATATAAAATTTTATCCTTGGACGATCACCTGACCCAAGTTCATGCTGATAATAATATTTTCACCGCTTCTGAAAATCCTAGCCCTGAAGCAGAAACAGTTATATACTAGAAAGTAGATAATATATATATATATATACAGTATAATGCTACATAATTAGAGCTTACCTTCAGCAAAAACAAATATCAAGATCCACGTAATCTCACGCCAGGCGTGATATAGTCTCAACATATCTCTGCGCAAAACACGTAATTCACGGATTCAGGGAATTCACGAAATTCTTTTTCTTGTTATATCGATATTGCAAACACTCATACACGGGATGTATACTCCGAGATACAATTTGACACACATGTAATATACACACATCCTCTTCAGCAAAACAACCAGAATAATAATTGACGCTAATTTTTGGCTGCGCCGAAATAGAATCGTGAACCTGCGTCATTCGGAGAAATACCAATGAATCGTGACTGATCGATCAGACGCTGCGTGACCAGCATATCGCAGAAAGAGTCAAACACAAATTATTAACACACATCTTTTGATGAATTATATTACGCGAATGGAAATTTTCGACTTGATTTGTTGATAACATCGAAACCTATATCTGGCATAAATAAACGCGAAACATATATATTGTATAACCCTATCTATGCCATACTTTCACATGGGCCGTAGGCTATCCACCAACGTCCAACATACTAAAGTTTAAACATTAGTACAAGAATCATCAATAGGCACCTTCACCCATCTCAAATATTCGAAGTGGGCGTTGTGACAGTATGTGTGTTAAATACCTCACAAAGGATCAATGAAGTTGGACGTTGATGCATATCACACGGGTTTTCACTTACCGTACTCCATGGTTGTAACCAAGTCAATATTACTTCTATAGTTTCGACTCAAGTCAAGTCGAGAGATTTTCAATTCATTACCGAGTCAAGCCCGGCTGCAAAGGGCCAAGTCCGAGTCATAGTGTCGAGACTCGGGTCCGAGTCCGAGTCATTCTGCATATTGCTGTTCAGTCTCGAGCTCCAACCATGTTCAACTCATGTTTACAACTCTATTCGGGTTGTTGTTGTTGTTGTTGTTGTTGCTGTTTGTGGTATTCATGGATTTGTCGACTACAATGGCCATTTACACCAAGTCGATATTCTTTAGATCGTTCGGTTTATTAGCAATTTTTATCAGTTCAATACACCACAAAAATTGCCATGCAATGAAAAGATAGGAACGTGTCGAAACGACATGGAGAAGTCTTTGGAATCAGACACTCACCTAGGCCTAGTCGGTGTAAGGAGGAGGCATGCACACTGAATGAAAAGTAAACGAATATATTATAGAAAAGAAAGCGAGAAAAATGGGGTGGCATGTCACGGAAGGCAAGATCGATAGGTCAGGTCGTGGTCCGGTAGTCTTGAGGGTGGATGGTTTTGATTCCGTAGCCGCTGATTTGTAGCACGGTCCACTTCTAGGCCGTTTTAAGACACCACTTTCGCGGATGAGCTGGCGAAGAGGAGCCTAGATAAACCGCCAACACTTAGGTAGTAATTCTGGGGTCGACCTCGGTCGCACTCAAATCCACAACCCATTGGTGTTGCAGCTGTGAATTATACCACTATATATACCACCCTCTTCCGGTGGAACAAAGACTTCGCATTCATGATATTTTCTTTTGTCTCACTGTTAACCAAAGATGGTCGGTAAAAAAGTACTGAAATAGGTTTTCCCTACTGGCAGGACTTCCTCAAATGGTTATGATTTTAGACTTTTTCTACTTCACAGTTTTCATTTTTTGACATGCCTAAAATACCTACTCTTTTACTTACTGTGAAAGCGCTACTTCCACTTGTTTTTGTGTGGGAATTTTATGTCGTTACTACTTCTTTTACTTGAGTACCAACGATGACTACTTTGACCACTTCTGCTCTTAGCAGATTCATTCAGGCCGATGAAAGATACTTTTTGACCCTAGTCATTTGACTTGGTCCAGCCATGCGCAAGGAATCGAGTAGAATTCGAGTCAATTCTCAAATTCACTCAAGTCGAGTCGAGTCGTGTTCTAAAATTAAAAAATGACTCGAGTCAAGTCGAGTCACGTCAAAGTTGCGACTATATAGTCATTAGAACCCTGACGTACTACATATGCTATACTTCTAATGACACGGCTTGAGTGAACAAATCTGTCGACCACGACCGGATGAAAGCACCAAACTCCACATCACACAGGAAACTTGCTATCAGCACTGGCTATATTCTTCATCGCTACTTACGTTAGCTTCATATATCGTTTTCCTTTGTCCTCCTGTCTATAACCCAATCCGACGAAAGATTTGTCTTCAAACCAGTATTCTGGCATATAGCCTCCATGTATCGAAAGCAAAACATCATATAAGCTTCAAAGGATGTATAATATTCCGGCACAGTATTGCTATTATGAAGGCTAGCGATTTGCAATGTCATTCATTCGATACCATGTGTCATTTGTACAAACGGCTATGAAATTTGGCACATGCAATCATATGTATTTCATCAATCGCATTTGCATCACGTGGCTGGATTGATGCAGTGTCTTCCGTACGCAGTATCTCTGTCGTGACCGCGTTAAAACTTGCGGTAATTGTCGCATTTCCGACTGGTTGTATTCAGAGGTCTTCTGACTCCTCTAAATGGAATAGTAATTGCTTGAAAATAAATCAAAACGGTTCTCAAACTATATGAACTGGAATGTATATCATGCAATATCCTGAAATATGAACTTGCTACGTGGACTGTTCATAAAAGAGTCTCCATGTGAGAAGAAAAGACTAACATGACTTCCAATCTATTGAACTACGTTGATACATGCAATTCACACGACGGATTCGGTAAAGGACCATCATCAATGATCATATAGGCTATTGTTTTCTAGTTTGTAATGCCCTATCACCGATTGAATGTTGTACGACCTGGTTTAAACTTAGGTTATGCCAAGTATAACTCTTATGCTATGATGTAACTTACTCCCTTTGTGGTTCACGGGGGTCGATATATTCCACGGCTTTGAGTTTTCGTGGTTTTCATATTTCATATTAGGGTCTGCTGGCGGAGTCTTATACGAGTTGATGATATCGGTGTCCACATAGTTGGCTGGTGCAACCATGCCGTGAGCCCTGAAATTCCGCTGACTGGCATCACTATTGTTTTCCGCAGGAATATTCGTGACGTAAGGATCGTCATCGGAAACGTCCAAATTTTTGCGATATTGCGAGAGCCTTTGCAGTCGTTGGTAATCACTGAAGCTTTCGTCCTCTTTTTTGCTGCGAAGCCGATTGTATATGCTATCATAGTCCTGATTGCCCGATGATTCCAAATCGTTCACGTCAGATTTGGCTCGATCGCGACACGCATCGCCACTCTGATAAATGTCATTCGCAGCTGCATTGCGTAACTTCCCGTTCGAAGGCAGCCTGCCAGTGGTCCCAAACGGACCTTGACGTATCATAGAGGGTTCATTTTTATATGAGTTGTCAGGCTTGTACAGGCCTGTACCACCGAATGTCTTTGTGCTATCGGCAGCGCCCCGATAATTTTCTGGGTCATCACCAGAAGAATTATTATATGCTTCAGATTTAGGTATTAATGTTGGAGAATCAGTGATATTTTTTGCTCCCACGATGATGATTTCTTCTGTCATTTGGTTTTGGCGGGCACGCGAAGGTCTTGCGGACTTTGGCGCTGCTGGAAAGGACTGATTTTCCAGTACAACGTAATCACTGGTAGTTGTGATGATTTGTGGTTTGTTGTCGTTTCTTTCCACATCTAGCATGAGAATTTTACAGATGCGTTATAGGATTACAGTATTTACATCATTTCATATTTCAAGAAAAATATTTGTGTATAATAACAAGATCACATCGGTTAATTGTCATATTACCTGAATATCGCAACGCAGTTTCATTGATGATAGCATCCTTATTGGTCAATTGAACATGATTGCTGATACGCTTGCTTTCATCGTTTTTCGCAGCACGTCCGTTACTATGAACATGGATATTTCCTTCCGTTTGTCCACCAGTTTGTATGCTTTCATCCGGATTTATGGTCACGCTTCCCCTGTTAAAAGTATCCTCAATATTAACGTTGACAGTTGACGAACACACATCTTTGTGACCTTACTTGTTTGACATTTTTCTTGCTCTTTTAAGAATAACCAGTAGTAAGATCAACAATATGGCGACGAAGCTCAGAATCACAAATACAAGTAACACTGTGATAATCGGTGCGCACACTTCATATGTATTAGCAGTTTGAGATACAACATTCTCGGAATTTTCTGGAAGCTTTGGGCAAAGAGGAAGCGAGGTCCCGGTGCGCAATGGTACCTCATTGATAGTAGGAAGATTTGGATTTGGCGTTGAGGATGGTTGGTACGGACCTTCTGTGTGAGATTGATTGGGCTGGATTGGAACACAAGATAAGTTTTGCCACTGGCAGCAAGGTACGTTGAAAATGACGATGTTCTTGTTTTCATTACCTGAATTTGAAAAAGCATGAACGACTAATACAATCTAGCGTCAGAGAAGTATAATGCTATCTGCCTAACATAAAGATTTTTACAATCACTCGGAAACCGCTTTCATTGTGCCTTCTGTGAAACCAGGAAAATATGAAGGAGAAATATCCTTTCGAATCATAGAACAATGATATTGAATAAAATCTATGTCATATAGGTTAATGTCAGAGGTGGTGAATGGTTAGTAAAGAATTGCAACTACTTTTAGGCGTTGTATACTTATATTACTTGCCCCATGCAGTGGTGATACCTCCACTTCTATTGAATGGTTATTTAGATAAAACCACTTACGCCTTACAGTTTGGATTTTGAAAAGTACAAAGAGTGTGAGGACAAGTCTGCATCACTTTTATATGAGCAATTTTCATAAACACCGCGTGAAATAGCTCTCGTGTTTAAAAAAAATAAATATCCGACGATTCCACCTATTTGTATAGTGCGATTAGTCAATTTGTGTTAGTCGCGAACATACATCTTGCAATTTTTGAAAGCAATTACGATCAACTTCTAAAAGTATCTGACCGTTCGACCAAATTTACTTTGGCAAACTGCTCGTTTGAGTAATCTTCTGATCTTTCAATTTTTACTTCCTTATGGGATAGTTTTGACGTGTCTTGGAAATTCCTACTTCTAATTATAATTGAGTAAAAATTCACGACGTTACTTCTACCTCTACTTGAGTAGCAATGCTGAATACTTTGGTCACTTATGGTAAATGAAGAGGTGGTCAAAGTAGTCAGCGTCGATATTCAAGTAGAAGTAGAATTAATGCCGAAAATTTCTACTCAATGAAAAGTATAAGTGTTGCTATTTTGGTATTCGTGGTGTTTCGACTACAATTGACATTTTGCACATGGGCTATAGTCCATATTCTGATTCCTAAAACTACTTGAGCTAGTATAGTAGGCCCGAAAAATACTCTTCGTGACTGACGCAAAATGAGTAACGACATCGCAGACAGGTGCTATCTTAGAAAATGTACTCAGTTACCGTGATACAGGGGATCTTTTACTGATACAACCAAACCTACTTTTTACTTTACAAAATCGAAAATAGTAAGTAGCAGTCTAAAAGCATGGTCACGTTAGTGAGTAGTACAAGTATGAAAAATCTAATATACTCCGAAAAAGGAGAAGTAATTCGTAACTGACATAGAATAAACATTGATGGTGGATAAAATAGACTGGAGACGTCCCCAAAGGAGTTACATATCAGAAGTCACCAATTCAGTAGTCAAACGTCAAAATTCCCAACTGTATAAAAGCAAAACGTGCTCTTTTCTAAATCTAGATATCTGTATACAGTACTGTGAGCATATGACAAAAAACAAAGAACCTGAATCTCTACATCCGTGGCATTCGCATGAATAATTGTGGGGGAAAGCGGAGTTTTATAACTAATGCACTAAGTGACCTCGGGCGGTAACGCAAGTACTCCATAGTCTATACATTCCATGCGGAGTCTATTTCACAACAAAATTATTTTGATGCCGGATGTCGACCGAATTCGTAGGCCTATCAGTTCGAACATTTTATCAGTGTCCCGATACTTGTGATCCATACTAACAGCATGATCATTATATAACTTGTGGATTTTATGCTAGAAGACTCACTTGGATTAACAGGTACAATCTCTCCTGACTTTGTTCGATTGGTCGTGCACGTTGTGTGACTATTCATTATTACGATAGCCATTTGAACGTATGTTGTACCGATGTTGCCCTGCATAGCGCATTTACGTTGACACATTGCGATCACAGCGGCGCAGTGATTTGGACCTTCTGCCGCTTCAACCTGCGTTTGGTCATTTAACCCCCGCAAAGCATCGGTACTGCGACCCATCATCAAAATAATCACCAAAGGAACACATGCCGAAACCATAATGCAAGTGCGAACTATACATATAATATCGTTGCTTATCACAACACTATATTCTGATAAACAAAAATATCACATAGCACGTCTATACAATGTATATAATATATATTTTAGAAAATACATTTATTCCTTGACTGCATAAACTGAGTGAAATTTATGAAATTCATTAACATCGCTCGTCCTGATCAAATGATCTAATAACGTATACACGACATTATTCTACAACGCAACCATTGCCTCTGCTCAACTTCCGAACGCTCGATTGCCTTATTGATTTTTGCTAGTCACGTTTTGTGTGATCTCGCTTACTAAATACTTCTGTTTCGAATCTTGTATATCATGTCACGAAAGATATTTAAAGACAGCACCAACACCGCTTTGCTTCTCACTTATTCGTTTATACGCGTGCTATTTTTCTGCATGATACCGTGGCAGGACGAGACTTAGCGATCCGTTACAATTACCTTACTATCCCAGAGTGACCCGAATTCAAAGAGCCGATTTTGACGGAATAAGGAAATTGGAAGGGAATTTAGTTTAGAATAGTGTTTTTTTTGGAACATCGTCGTCATTCAACAATCCACGACCCGTTACAAAATGAAGTGACGAAATATATATGCGAAGGCCTTACACTATACACCGTCAGCAGTGCACAGTAAAAATAGGCGATGCTGGCAATTCTGTGCCTAATGGCTCGATGCTCACCGCTGCCTTAGGAGGCTATGGACAGTGTACAAATAAGGTGAGAATCATTAAATAAGACCAGTGTTTCTCTGGTTTTGAACGTAGCGACGTCACATTACGCTGTCAACACACATTTTGGTGCCAAGAAAGTTTCAACGCTTTTAGGGTATTTGCATATGTAGCTGAATCCAAAATCACATTAGTTTTTCCAACACTAAAAATTCCAAATACCTTGGTGTTTTACTAAATTCGGACATGTCCTGGAAGAGTCACATACAATCACTCAAACCGCAACTATCGAATGTATGTGGTCTGTTTCGCCGCTTTAGCTACACTCTGCCAGTCAGGGTACCGTTGATACTCTTCAACACTCCATTCCTATCAAAGTTACAATACGGAATTCGTTGTTGGGGTGCTGCCTGCAAGAATACGATTGACCCACTGCAAAAACTTCAACATCGGATCAAACGTATCATTGCCAAAGCCCTACGGGGGCCTGGATGTGCAACTGACAAATCGCTTTTCAAAAGATTTGGTGTTCTAAATACAGAAGATATACGAGGAATCTAGAAATTGCTAAGGTTATATATCAGTTACATTGCGGTCAATGTCCCTCAAATTTTAACGACTACTTCACCACGGAGTCCAAAGCGCACAACTACAGCACAGGCGCGTCAACGAAGAACAGCTACCATATGATCAGGACGGAATACAAGAAAACGCATTGCTCTATCAAGTATGCCGGACCCCAATTGTGGAACAGCATCTCGCCGGCTATCCGACAGTCGTAGAGCATGTCCGCATTCAAGTCGAAATACAAGCAACTTCTTCTAAATGAATAGTAGCCAGCCTTCAGGATTACCCGACGACGACCTGACATAGACCTCGCCCTCCTCCGCATGCCACCTCATTTTGTCGCTTGCGTCTTATATTCTCTGCATTACCTTTCAATCAGTGTGCTTACTGCTGATTTTCCATGACTTTTATCTTTTGTTTATTTTTATGTCCATTGGTTAACTGTCATTATCGTTAGTATTGATCTTGCCATATTTACTCATTTATAACTCCGCTGGGTGGCGACTGAATCTAAGACCTACCGGTCCCCCGTCGTCTCCCAATCTATACCAATTTACATGTGTTTGTTGGTGAGATGAATAAAGCATACTGACTGACTGACTGACTGGCATGCCTCTTCTTTACTTCGCCTAGGCTAAGGTGGGTGTCTGATCTTAAAGGATATTCCAAGTTGTTTCGAGACCTTCCTATCTTTTCATTGTATCGCAGTCTTGTGATGTTTTGAAATGATGAAAATATTAACAAAACTGATTGATTGATTGATTGGCTCTATTTTTTGAGATATTTCCTGTTTTACTTTTTTTTAAAATGCTAAAATTATACCTAATTTTGACGTAGGTAAAATTCTCTTTTACTACAACTTTGATGAGTCTATACATCTGTCTTCAAGCATGCACTGTGCATAAAGTATTCTTCTGGTTGTGAAGCGATATCGCTAAACGTGCGATCGTTAACACAGAGAGCCTTGTAAATGGGAATCATGTGCCATGTAAAGATCAAGCAAAAATTAGGCGATATTAGCAGTAAACAAAAACAGCTGACGTCAAAGCACAAGAACTACTTTTAGTAACGCTCAAAGTACATTTAGTAAGGAGTCAAATCACCTTGTATAACTACACTGTATGTTGTATATCGAACTACACTATAGCTACATAGCTATAAAATGAGATATTGATGTCATGTGGTAATTGAAGGGAGTACTCGTCACTATATATGTGGTTAACAATACAAAGAAACTGCAGCTTATCAGGATGATGCTTCTAAGCTGTTACGCTCCCATCGCCCGGTTTACTGTGTGATGCAGCATATCAGCATATCAGACGCTGAAGCTAAATAACTTGTGCTCTCAAAAATTGAGTGTTTTCAATGTCTTGTTTCTGAAGTAATTGGATGCTATAATAGCAAATACGCATAATGTAGTATCTAGTCCAGAATAAGTATTGCATTGGCTGAATAGACATTTCCAATATGGATGTTACCAATACTTCTGTTCACATCTTGGAGTTACTAAAGTTACCGATTTGTATTTATTTTATAATAAAAAATATCAATATTACAAAATATAGAGCCCAATTCAAAGAAACAAATGTCATTTTTGGACTCAGCTGCCGCAAAATACCCAGAAACCATTAAAATACCTTTGCCACTCAAAAATTGTTGGCTAGTGTTGTAATTGTGATAACATTTCAGTATCAGTAAAATTTCTCCAGTTTTCACAGGGACAGCCTAATATGACTAAAATAATTCAGTAGTATTAGTATCCGGGTTGAAAGAGCTCCTATTCCGTCACTGAAACTCGTTTCAAGAAAAAATATACATACTATATTGGCGTTTTGCTGAAGAGGGTTGAAAATATATATTGCAGCGATGTAAATCGTGTTGTCGATTGCAGATGGCAGATCATCCAAGTGTCGGAGACCACGTGCGTTGAAAGTGGATATCACGGTTGGCGATAAAATCAACGCAAGCGCCCCAAAAGGTCATTAATGCAGAGTCAATTTTACGACACATGAAAATGAATATCGTATGACGTTTGAGATAGGTATACTACTCAGGCCTTACGGCAATGCATAAAACGGAAAAGTGTTAGTGTTCAACTGTTCATTCTGTTCAAAGTTCCATACATGTGAGCATTTACATTCATTTTCGGCTGGTAAGCCACGCTTCTCTAATCATCAGCGAATGTTGGTACCAATGTCGAATTGCATGCTGTCATAACCAACCACCCTGATGAGGGTACACACACAGTATACACGCCTATATTGGTACTCTATCTACGATAAGCCCTTGCTTGACAACCGGACGTTCCGTGTCCGGTCGTACTGAACGATTTCTGAAGACGATAATTGATCCGTTCGCTAATTGACTTTGGTCTCATGAACTAACGTAGTGGTAGCCTTGACGTCATACAACCGCCTTTTCCGGGAATTAGTCATCCCGAATATTCGTGTGTGACATAAAAAATCGTGCCAGCTGGTGAAGAACGTCTCACGTTGGATTGTACACAAATTTACTGACAGTTAAACGACACGTTGTATTGTAGCAGCCTAAATGTATTGGATATGCTGTTGACATGTCAACCGCAAGCAGGTTTTATATATACATAAAAAGACAGAAAAAACGAGATACATTATATAAACAAGCTGATCGAACAAATGTAGCGATCGCACACGTTCAAACGTAGTGAATCAAGTTCAGTAATATCAACATTTGAAAATGTATTGCTTCTTTAAAAAGTTTCAATATATGCAACAAATGGTATAGTAATTGACAAAACTCGAATTTATACTGTTTTATTCGCAGACATTTTACTATATAAATGAGTAAAAGCTCCAGCGGGTACATATACCACGACCAGTCTGATATGTAATCAAAATTAGATGGGCACCACGGGAAAATAACAGTCTAAAAACGCTACTAGTCAGCTATTCAATAGTTGTTGTTGCTGTTGTTGCTAGTATTTATCTTTACAGTTGGTAGACTGTAGTGTTAGTCTATGCTCTATGGTGCTATGATAATATCGCCCGTGCGCAGTGTTAGTCTATGGTGTGATGATAATATCGGGGTACGCAGACAAATATCTGTTAGCAATAAAGTGACGTGACGTGATATATTGTGACGCAATGAGCGAAACTGACATCATATTGTATAAACCCGAAATTGGGGAGACAAGAGCGCATGACACCCTTCTTTTTTTTTTTTTTTTGAAAAAACTAAAATGTCGACCGAGGACGCTCAAATGTCCCCTTTTTTTCGCAATCCATCCTCCTTTTTGTTTTGAGTGTTAGGCGACTATACAGAGACGACGAAAAAGGTCTATTCGCCACAAAGTAGGCCTACTCGTGAAAATCGGCTATATACTGGTTTTGCGTAAAAAAGGTCAACCGAACGGATAAAGTGTCTGCGGAAACCCGAATTTCAGGTACCGACGCGGTAAATTGAGCTTTTATTTAGTCAACCTACCCGGTAATCACCATTATCTGTATAAATTTCCCATATTTATTTCTCTTATTGTGACTTGAAAAAAGTGTCATCTTTTTTTGATCCTAAAATATATGGTAACCCTGTGTATATATAGAGGAAATGTTCTTGCTAAAAACTGTCGATGTCACCAGGTATATCTGCAGCGGACTAGCGATAAAAATAACAAGGAATTTCGATAGGAAAAAGTGCGATGCGATGACATTTGGGATAAACAAATGCAAACCGCTTAGTCAAATGCAACACTAAACGTTGCTATTTACACTTGCAAGCTCTTTCTTCTTTCGAGTTATTAGCTATTTTCTCTCTCTCCTCCTTTTGTAAGCTCATGTATATTGATGACGAAAGCTCGATAAGTTGATTTGGAAATTGAAACTTTTCAGTTCAAAACATTTTAATTTCTCTTTCATCCAACCAAACTCAAACACCAAACCACGTCCAGCGCTGAAAATTGTCTGGTTTGGCATCACACACCATTACCAGGCGTCGAATCAAGCAACAAAAGGCAAAGTACGCTTGGGTTTAACTTGCGCGTAATGCACGTGTAGCGGTACGTCTTTGGGTTCGACTTCATGAATTTCGGCGTAAAGATGCCTGCTTCTCTGACTAGTTCGGGATTTTCTGTCACCAACGTGCAAATCGTTATCTAAGAAACTGCTGCTGCGTTGAGGCATGATCGTGTAATCGGTGTCTAGGTCTTCTTGCATGTCTTTATCTATGTCTTGTGTTTTCGTAGGGTTAGCATTGCTTCCTCTCGCCGGTCTTTTCTGCACCTTTAACCCGCGAAACAAATTCTCGATGGAGCCTCTCAAGCCAGGTTGCTGACGCAATCGTTCTTCGTCAATGAACTGCTGTCTGGTGCGAGACGGGAGATCGGGAGTGCGTTGCACAGAATGTTCCTGATTTTGTGATCGTTGCGTCGCCATCAGGTGCGAATCGGAATCGCCTCTGTCGGACTTTACGGACTCGTTGGACTCGAACGACGATCCGCTCATAGTAGTGTAGGTTGTGGACGCGCCGTCCCCAGAAAAGGTCGAGTCTCCACATGAGTTGGCCGGAAGATTCTTGTGATTCTTTTCGTTCATTCTATCCACGAAGGTGTTATTCACTAACTGAGGGATGATTTCGAACTCTCCGTACTGTTCCTGATCCTTCAAGGAATCAAGTTCTTTCTTAATGTCGAATTTCCTTGCTCTCTTGCTGATGTAAATTGTTCCCGCGTGTTTCCTTAAATCGTTCAGCGTGAGGCCGTGTTTCTGAAGTATAGACACAGACAGGTAAATACTCGACACGATAGAAATCGACACGACAGTGTGAGGCTAACCACTAAGAAAAACTCATATGGGCCAAATGGAATTATTTTGATAAGGTTAAACTCCCGGGAATATACGCGTATCCTTTATCACTTTTGGTGAGTCAAATATTACTATGATTTCACAGTTCATTCAAATTTGGGTCTGGATGCTTCCAGCATCGTATCATATTACATCATGGCGAAGCCGTAACATGTATTTATTATTGTGGTCACTTCCGCGGACCTGTCTTTACGTGTATTCAATATTATTTTTAGTTGTAAATTAAGGGGGTTGTACAGAAATAATTTCTCGTCGATAAAAAGAATATCTTTTCACTGTTTTTAGTAACATGTCGAAAGCGTCAAGAGCAACGTTTAGTCAGTATCATGGAATAATATATAAGTCGCGGTCTGGTCAAACGTGAGAATCTGTCAAAATCAGATAGTTACTGGCGATGTGGGACAATGGTATGAGTGTGAATAATAGGCTACGTTGGAAAGTTTCCTATTTGAGAGCACTTTATGAGATATCACTTTCGCATCTCTCAATTATGGATTTGCTACATTTAGAATTTGGAAGATGACATTCACACGTTTTTCACCACATGACTTCCAAGCTGTCACATTTTCTTACCTTCGAACAGGCGTACAGCAGAGTCGTTATCAAAGCCATTGTCAACAGCACGATTATAATCAATAATATGTGAGATAGAACATTCAGCTGATAATCTGAAAAAAAAGGATGCGCCTATGTTATATCGGAATTGCAACTTTATTACCGATTATATTATTTGTAGAACTACGAAAGAAAGCAATCCCCAAGTCCGCTCACGATATCATCAATAATAATTGTTTGACTGACGATCTGCACGATAATCATTACAAACATACGATTTAAGGCATGTGTATTGTGTACACTGCACAGGGTGCACAATATACAATATACATGAGCATTGATCTTACCGGAATTCGTAATATCGTTTGCCAGAGGACCCTGCTTTGCGCTATCTGTAGTTGGACCACGGTCGCCCGTGTCGTGTAGACTGCATATACTGCGAAATGAAGGATAAGGCCTTGTCAATAACGAGCAATACCCGAACAGGGATTTCGTATTTAAGTTTGTGGCAGTTTACATATTTCTCGCCTCTGATTAGGGTCTAATGATATCCGGTAAAATAGTGCGGGCCAAGTAATTCTATCACGTATTGATCCACAATAATATGACGACAAAATTCGTGATCTACGCTAGGCTTGGCATTACACGAGTGGTAACTGGTAACGTAACATACGATCGGCCTCTGAAGGCCCCGACGACCCATTGCCAAGAGTAGTATAGACCTAATTTGGGACTTTTACGACCCAAATATAGGCCTAGCTACGATGTTGACATAATTCCATTCAGATTCTTTTGACAGATTTAATATAGCGACTGTTGCAATTTTTGTCAAGTTATCTGGTGAAAGCTTCGTACTCAAGACGCAGTTATGAAATATGTTCGATGATGTTGAACAATGCTCCTTAGGTGGCGATCAGCGTGTAAAGCCGTGTTGAATGGAGTTGACAGGTGTAAGTTACACTGCACAAAGTGGACAAACTGCACAAAGTGCACAAAGTGTACTTAATTAATTAGAATAAATACTCGGGGTGTAACGGAGTACCAGCATTTACAGGGGATTCTATTTTGAAATGGTTGTGATATCGCCATACAAACAAGCAAGGAAAGGTAATTAATTAATTAATTATGCTTGTCACAATTAATATCACTCGTGGTGTCGGTAGCCCATATGGCAGACGATAACTTGACGATGTCACTTAGCATGATAATTCATAATGTAAATATCTATACAACCAGTCGGATTGAGATCACGATTTGTTCAGTTGTAATCATACCTGGCATCGATATGTTTTGTGTCATTTTGTCCGATCTCGCAGTGAGATTGAGTTGGCGGCGAGCTGACGCAATCTCTTCGGGTGGTTATGATTCCGCCAGATGACGCTGATGAGCAATCTATCGCAACTACGGTCCAATCCGACCAAGCTGGGCATCTGTGACAAGAAGACACTTGCTGAGAATTGATAATCGATGGAAAAATTGCCTCATATCATGTGATTTCAACAGAGAGATGTGAACACTACGAACCTGTGAGTATTGCATGCTTCCTTTTTCAAATCATAAGGGGAGCGGTAGATGCCCTTGCAGAAGAGGCCAACTTCTTTATTCAACGTACAAACCCTGACTTTGATGCGCACTCCGCCCCCGCACGAATGACTGCACTCGCCCCCTGCATAGAGAAATGCGTTCTGATTCACATCGCAGTGATTACAGAGACGGTATAAACTAGGCTTACCATATTTTGGAAATGTAAAAAGAGGACACTTTTTCAGAAATTTCAGACATGCAAAACTGGAGAAGAATTCTCAAAAACCGGTAAATTTTTCCCACCACGTGGTCGGTTGACTGAAAAAAAAAAAAAAAAAAAAAAAGGTCTTCTTTTCGCTCAGGGCTTAAATCACCACTTTTCCCTCCGTAATACCCGCCGGAGCTTCACTTCTGCGCTAATTTACGGCATATCACTCGCGATTTCCTCGAAATCTGACCTAAATTTTCAAAAAAGAGGACAAAATCTCAAAAAAAGGACAAGAGGGCGTCCTCCCAGGACACCTTCAAAAAAGTCAAAAAAGAGGACAAATCCTCTTAAAAGAGGACGTATGGTAAGCCTAGTATAAACATAGGCGTGTCGGCGATTACAGTGTGGATGGATCATTCTTAGTTACAATGCGTTTGAGACACATGCCAGCGATCACATTCGCAGATGTACCTCGGAAATTTGGATGATCGCGTTCGCAAACCTTGGTAGGTTCTGCACTTTGAACCTTTTCCATTTAGTACAATTTTCACTTCATTATAACATGTTTTTTTGAAGTACATTGCATCGCAACTTCGGACCACTCTCTGCGTGTAGCTGGCAGCACGAAACGGACTTCAGCACTATAAACGAGGGTGCACCTTGCACTTTTCAAAAATTTTATTTTATTTGTTAGAAGATTTGCTCGAAATAGTCCGCAAACCGTTTGTCAATATTTAGTGATTCTATGCTGTGAGCATAGCGCGCAATAATAAGATTGGCACGGAAATGTAGGGTTAGAATTAGCACTATGACGACTCGTGACGTCATAAGTTCATGTACTCGTTCACGTTCACAACGACCACCTTTCAAAAAGGTTCACGCTCACACGAACCAGCACCTTTCAGGGGTTCGTACCATCCGTAATTTTCAAATGAAAATACATCTCCGAATAATGGAAAGTCGATTGCAGCGATCATTTAAGGGATTCTTTTCGGTGATGAGAGCGTGGAGCAAAATCAGCCGTTTCGCTGACAGTGAAAACATCAAATGTGAAATCACGGTGTTTCTCTGCTGTACAGTAGGCTACACACCCATTTGTCTATATCTGTTGACTTTCAATAAAGTGCGAAACGTATGCGTAATCGCAATGTCATAGGGTCCATAATCTTTTAATTTTACAGTAATGGTGTCGGGAACGGCACTATTGAGATTTAAATGAGTCTCGGAAGCTATATGGGAATTCATAACAATTTTTAACTTGCTATGAGTTCTCATTAGATCATTAGACCATTCTAAATACTAAATTTGTAGCTTCGAGTGTATCAGTGATATCACGGTCGAACACGTTAGGCGCCTTCGCTCGCCAGTCGCCATCGCCACTGGCGTGGTTTCCCTAACTGTGACGGCTAAGTGCCATCGCACGATTGGCGTGTTATTGATAAGTTTGGAATCCATGTTGCGGATGGAAATTCTGGCGCGGACCAAGCGCTACGTGATCTAGTCGGCGTGTGTAGGATATTTCGAATTATGTATATTTATACTTTCTGCATGCAATCAAATCAGGTAGGTGTCGCGTATAACTGAAAGCAAATTTTACATTCCGCAGAATCATCGAATTCGCCATGACGTTGATTTGCATTTTTCTTCTAGGCACTCACCGTACAGCGATTCACTCCATTGTTGCCATTGTCCAGCACAACTGCTCTCATGGTAACAATACTTCCATTCCCGTTCGCTACACGATGACCATCTATAAATTGCATTCATGTCAGACTGAATAAGGAGGCATGTCTTATCCATGTCTTATCATATCATACTGAGTTGCATCGAGGAACGAGATAATCAGGCACAATATATATACGCAGTGGGCGAGGTTGGGGGTCGCCCGGGGCCCCCCTGGTCGAAGCCCCCCCCTCTTTGGTTTATGCGCTTTTTTCAGTGAAAATAACGAATAAATATGGGAATCCGTGTACCAAGCAAGAATATGACTCCATACAGATGTGTCAATCATCATCAAATCGTCTCTGCATTTGTTAGAAAAGCCCGGTATCCCTATAATCATCACGTCTATGCATGCGGTAGAATTAATTCGTTTTGATGTAGTCTATCCTTGCACACATGCAATAATAGATGTCCGAATCCAGTATCTGGCCAAACCTAGACGCGGTGAAAGATAGATAATTATAACAGATGCGAAAGGGGGGTTACGGTTAGATACTCATAGGGTCCCCCCTGTAAGTCTTGCCCTCCCCCCCCCCCCATCGTTCATAAGGCCACCACTGTATATAGGTCAGGATATGGTTGATGATCCATCAAAGGTAATCAATGGTAGAAATATAATTATAAGTAGCCTACCTTACTGAATATGACTATATGACTGCAGTATTTGTGAAGCTATACGTTATACACATGTTAGCGGAAAGAACATTTCTGGGGAACCGTGATCAACGCAGCATTGTTAGTTTTATCACGAAGTCAAATGTAGTAGGCATGGCCGAAAAATACCAAATTACCTTTAGGCTGTGTAGAACTGGCCCTTATTTATTTGTGGTCGCATAAACAGTACATATTTGAGCTTTCCATATTCGTGTACGTATGATGTCATAATGAGCAATACTTGAATACTTGGAAGCACTCAGGTACTCTATTTTCCCAGCCCTAATCCTGATCTGAATAGATTTATACCACTTATTCGTCACCTGGGTCCATCTGAGCAAGACCTTGATCGATGTTTCAATCCTTGATGACACTTGTATGCCGTTGAGTGTCTCTGACATGATGACCACTTTCCCCATTCGTATCCAGTCTCTAAAACCAAAAACATGTCTATTCCTGCATCTTACGCGAAACCATTTCGTGTGCCGGTCAAATAACCAGTTATAACTTCAAAATTTGTCCCACGTTTACAAACATATTTGTTGCAGAACTCACCGTTCGAGTTTTTCGTACAAGTGCATTCCGAATTGTCAGACTGCCTTGTGCTTTCTGATTTGAATACTTCATACGTCTGAAAATCATATTCCTCGCAACAGGCTATCTGAAAATAACAGGGCGTTCTTTCTAAAACTGCGTACTACTGAGATCAATTTTCGAAATACCCCTAGAAAAACGGCGGTGAACAAAATGATTGTCCAAAGATGCACGATGCGATTCATATCGTTGTTTGGATTTCCCTGACTCTTTTCAGCACAAAGTCATGTCCAGCAACGTTTATCAACCTATTATTTGCGCCGTAATCGTCTGCAATTATAAAACAAGGTCATTTATGGAATTGCATATTCATTAGGTATAAGTAGAATAGTGGGACTAAGCTAACTAAAAGAAGCTTCAGACAAATGGTACTACGGTCACAATATTGGTCAGCATGTCAAATATTAGACAGATTACGTAAGACGTTTTCTTTTTTCTGGTGTCTTATCTTTAAGTTTGTAATCAATAATTTGGAAAGTTCCTGTCCTTGAAATACCTGAAACTATAAGTCTCGTTTTGAACACGGAAATGCTGCAGACAGTCTAAAATTATTCGCATCACCTGTATACGACCCATTCATGTATAGGTCGTAGGACTTGTTGTGGCGGTAATATCAGTTCATCATAACTTTCTGCAACACAAAATGAAGAAATCTGAACTCAATCACCAACTTGGAACACAAACATATTTTCCAATTTTATGCATAAATTACAAAATCGGCGTGTCTTGATTCAAATATTCAATTCTTCGCTCTGCGGAGGTTCTCATTATACAACACGGATTATGAAATGGAAATTATTGGCAACAACCGTTTATCGGAGTTTTTTTTAACTCGTATTGGTCATTATGCGGTAAAGATTTTCATAAATACAGTCTTGGGTATGAGGGAGTCGCAAAAATTTTGGTTATGCCTGTAGTTCTATAAAATATGGGCGCTTAATACAGAAGTAGCCTACGAAAGTTTTGTGACTCAGCTGCAAGTCCCCGTGGCCATGTACTATTATACACGGATCTGGCGTACAGAGACCTCGAGTTAGACACAACTTAGTTCTCGGTGTGAAAAATTAGGCGTATTACTCAATTTCGAAGCTGTGAGGGAATTGTCTCATCATATGTTTGTGGTGCTTGTACCATTGATTCCCAGAATAACCAAGTAATGATAACAAAGGAAGATCAGTTGTGAGCACATTTTGTCCTAGGACGGTTATGATTACATAGAAAAAATATCTGAAATTCATTTGTTAATTTGCTGTTCGTCGCAGCGAATGTCCTTTTTGTGATGACGGTGAACCACATGAATATTAATTACAATTTCACTGTTCTTCTCTACTGGCACAAATTCCGAATTTATCGAACAACTACAATTATGTTCTGGATACCGATCCCTCGTCAAAATGTTTTTCATTGGATTTATTTCTTTTACGCGGTGTTTCGACATGTATATTAGCCATTAATCATGTTGTAATCTGCAGGCACCTGCTGATTTAAAAAAATTTTCGTTCCCGCTCTAAGACGCTGTGACTGGGACACTGCCACGCAGCTATATTGGTGATAAGAATGGGTATGAACGTATATTTTGCAAAATATGATGACTTCAAGGCCGCAGGACTTAATCCCGGCCACTAACACCACTTGAAACTTTCTAGTATTGCTCATAGTTCATCCACCAATCCATCGACTTACACAAATTGCGGACGGGGAACGAAAATCGGTATCGCTGTCAAAAATAATCTGAACTCCCACTATGTTGTTGGTAGACATTTTCTCCCAAGGACTTGAAATCAGATTTTGGTTAAAGATTTTGCGTGATGTCTATATGTTGCAATGAAAGTAGAAGCAAATACCCGCGACTCGGTTTTGCATTCGTTAGGTTCCAACTTATAGTCACGACTTCGTGACGTGAGATTTGTCCAAAACACGAAAGATTATCGCATCAAGGTGCAGGTAGTGACTTCTACAAATCAATGTAGAATAATAATACGGCGTTGTGACCATAACGTTAGAGTAGGGCTTGTACATGATGTTAATTTGTAATATTAAAATTATACGATCAACATGCTTTCAGCCCGCAACCAACCCACTGCGTACAATATGGCATCCAACGTAATTTGGTGATACAGAATCATACTGACTCGCTGTACGTGTCTCGACAGTCTATGAAAGCATTTCGAACAAGTGTTGGGATCGAGTGATTGCAATTTTGACCAGACATGGGGTAATCGTGATTAGTAATCGTAATCGATTACGACGATTACAGCATTTCCAAGTAATCGTAATCGCAATCGATTACATTCGAAAAAAATCCGAAATAATCGTAATCGTAATCGACTACTTCACATATCTAATCGATTTCTTTGTGAAAGAACGATTACTTTTCATTTGTGCAATGCCCATGACAGAGTGTGATTTAAAACAGGTTTTGGATAGGAAATATAGATTACTAACCTACGTAGGTTAGTAATCTATAGAGCAAATGTCGGGGTTTTATACGCCTCTACTCAATATTGCGTCACAAGTATTAGCTTGGTTCTTGATTGCGTAACGAGTTATCCGCATGTAGTAAAAAGTAAATAGATATTCGATGTGCATGAAGTACTGTGATTGTAAGAACACCCGCTGTGGATTATGTCAGGTTATTAATACACTGTACACACCACTACTTCGCAGCACGATAACAATCACCACTCGGCCTAGTTTCGAATAGTAACGTATGTACGAATTGTACATTGTACAATGTATTGATGTTTTGTTATGCTTAGGTAAACGCAATCTGATCGTAGCTGATTGGCGATCGGTAGGCCTATTTACGTATACAATGGACAAAGATTTGAAATTTTGTACCCGTCAAATTAAACATGACAATTTCTACATCGAAGCATTAAAAACCAGGCTGCTGATAAAAAAAATCATAACCGGGCCGTTATTTTCCGCTACTCGTATAACGGCAGATCGAAGTATCTGTAGTAAGTGGATTGCAGTCAGAAGTTCCATACGGCCCTACTTAAAAGGGCAACAACTGTTATTTCGCAATTATATACTCATCATTCGGATATGCCACTCGCCATCCGCTTACACACCATGTTAGCGTGTATTGCAGCTAGAAGCAGTACCGAGACAGCACTTCGCCACCACCATTCTCACAAATGGTGATCTTGTGCTCCCCATATAATAAAGCTGCTGACGGGCGAAGTCCCATAGACCCCCCTTAACGACCGGGAGTTTCACAAGAACTGGAAAACACGATTTGATGCGATGGATCTGCTGTGCATTTGCTGTCAAGTCGCGCCAAGCGCGAATATTTAGGCATATAATTTACAAGTATAGCGTTATTGTATGTTGGTAACTCGTGACCTCCTGTCTGCTATATAGTCAACAGATATTGGAGTCGCCCAAACGTAGCAGACGAAAAGAAAACTAAACGAAAACTTTCGTGAGACGCACACCAAAATTGTCATCTATGCACTTGGTTCATCATTTTCCTCAGTGAGTGCCCCCGGTGGCATTTGTATTGTGGGGCTGAGATTGAGAAGACTATTCTTCGCGACCATCCAGCGAGGCTATGGACAATGGGCAAATAATCAATGTTTCGGCCAATGTAGCATGTCTTGGTGTGCTGCGGCGCGGTATTGGCTGGCACCGAAATTCCCATTTCTGTGTGAATCATGCAATGGTATATCATGTCATACACAGGAAATGACGTCATTATGTCTCATTTAAAAATAAAGACCTTCTCGCATGAGGTTTTTTCATCGCATTGTTGTCTTCCAAAGATAACTTCTCAGAAGCAAAGTGAATGTAATCGTGAGTAATCGTGATTACTTTTCCAAAGTAATCGTAATCGTAATCGACTACTCGCGGATTTTGCTGTAATCGTAATCGTAATCGTAATCGCGTGATTCATAAGTAATCGTAATCGCAATCGATTACATTCATGAAGTAATCACCCCATGTCTGATTTTGACACGAATGACTAGAAATCGATGAAAGATTGTAGAGATAAGCAAAGTTTTAAAATATCTTGACTATGGTCAAATCTTTTTTGCTTTCGAGTCGATTTCGAGGTAATATATAATTTCAGTTTTCATCGTTTGATTTATTGTGCGGATGCAGATGCCAATGCAATGCATATAAAGGACAGACCACGCCAAACTTGGCGTCTTTTCATTGCTATTAGGACGACATGGGTCAAAGTTATGCAACTTACAGAAAATGATACTCACGGGGTTTACTCCATGCTAAATACTAGGGATGGTGTGAACCTCTGAAAGGTTCAGGTTCGTATGAACGCGAACCTTTTTGAAAGGTTCTGTGTGAACACGAACGTGAACCTCATGACGTCACGTGACGTCATATTGCTAATTCCAACCCTTCCTTTCAATGAAGTGATAGCCTAATATGCCCTATATTAATGTACACGACAGACTTGGACAACTAGATAATTCTAGTTGTCTAATTTCACTAAATTAGAGCGAAATGCCAGTAATCTAATTCTAATCTAATTTGTAAAATGTTTCGATGCTCTAATTCTAATTCTAATCTAATTTATTGTTTTCCTGAAAATACCTCTTTGTCCGAGGCATTTTGTAGCGAATAAACAAGAATATCCCTCTCGCGCAAGAAAGTCCAGTGCCAAACCACCATCGCATTACTTACACCGTACGGGCATGGTAGTTCTTGTGACGAATAATAGCCATGTTGGCATAGTAGCTTGTAGTATGCGATCAACATTCTAGCTTCGATCACAAGTGGAAGTGGAAAAATGTTTCGAAGCAGAAAGTGAGAGCATGGATTGTGATGTTTTGAGTTACTGGAAAAGAGAAAATCGTTTTCCTCATCTCAAGGCTGCTGCTCGAGAACTCGTAGACATGACTGGAACATCAGCTCCACCGCAAATAGTCTTCAGCCATGCAGGAGAACTCTGTAGTGCAGGGGTCGCCAACTCCAAACGAATTGAAGACCACTTTTAAAATTTTATGGAGGCCGCGGGCGAAAGACTGCAATATCGAGACAAAATAGGCCACACAGTTGGGCAGGCACGTTTTTAAAACTTTACGTTAGTACAACGCCATGCTCACTAACACAGGCGATGGTCATTACCACAAAAGAAGTAATATTTTAATAATTTGTACAAATACAACAAGAAATATCATGATCATACATAAACTTCATTATATTTTAAACTATGAGCTGCGTACGATGCCTGACCAGTGACCACGCTTTCAGATGCTTTACCTCGCGTTCTTCCAAAATCA
Source organism: Botryllus schlosseri (assembly GCF_051294905.1). Taxonomy (NCBI): domain Eukaryota; kingdom Metazoa; phylum Chordata; class Ascidiacea; order Stolidobranchia; family Styelidae; genus Botryllus; species Botryllus schlosseri. The sequence continues at coordinate 8,170,543 of NC_137249.1, read as the reverse complement.
CAAATCAGATCACCGGCCGCATGTGGCCCGCGTGTTGGTGACCTCTGGTATAGCGCAAAACGAGCCAAGCTTGGTGTAAGGACGTTAATCATTCTCATGCTTATGGAAATGCACTGTGATTTGATATGAACTGTTAACTTGATTGTGGCTGTAATTATTTTTCTCAAGTTTTTGCGAATTCGGTAATTCTAATTTTAATTCTAATTCTAATTTGAAAAGAACCGAGTAGCTCTAATTCTAATCTAATTTGGAAAACGCTGGGTAGCTCTAATTATAATTCTAATCTAATTTGAAAAAATTGTGTAGCTCTAATTCTAACGCTGGGTAGCTCTAATTCTAATTCTAATCTAATTTGGAAAAGCTGAAAATTTTCTAGTTGTCCAAGTCTGGTACACAATACCTAGCGAAAATTCGGCCCACATAATGCCACAATGCTGAAGTACATATCGGCGTTTTAAACGCGGTAATCAAAGGATATAATAATTGCATAAAATCAGTACATTCCGTCGCTTTGCCAACAATTTCGACGAGGACTTACCAAGGAATATAAGCTCACGCCTTAACGATCTTAGCCAGACCGGACAATGTGTTCGGAGTCTGAGTATTGCTACATTGATATTGAGCAGAGTGTACAACGGGTTTCTATACTCGCTACCGATACCACAAACAACAAGTTATGCAGCAGTAGCACGCACCTTAATCGCACGAATTTGGTTTTAATGATACAGTAAAGATATGAAGTCAAGATTGACCCAGTACGACCGTTCGATTTTTTACATCAGAAGACGATATCAATGTCATTGATTGGTTGACTAAGCATCATTCGCTGACTACGTATATCGATTGCGGGTCAGGCTCACAGCAGAGAGTCACTAAATATTCAGAAACGGAAAGCTGGATACTCCGAGAAAATGTTTGCAACAAAGCAAGTAAAACTTTTAAGGTTGTCGAGGTGCATGGTGCATGCTCGTTTAGTGCTGATTTTTTATGCTGCCAGCACCATGCATGGAGTGGCCCGCAGTTGAAATGCAATAAATTTTAGCCAAAGATCTTAAAATGGAGTAAAAATTACAATTTACCAAAAGGTTCACAGTGCAGAACCTACTAAGGTTCTGTTGTGAACGCGAACCTCTAAATTTCCGAGGTTCACACACAGAACGCGAACGTGAACGTCACCACGTTCACACCATCCCTACTAAATACTACGGGAGTAAAATACAAAGTAAGTGACGTTTATTTCTAAAATGTTTCATGAAGACCGAATACATTGAATTTATGTGTAAAAGTCAAAATATGTTTGTGCGCGTATAGGAGAAAATTGTTACACGTAAATTTCGTCGAAATTGCCAAGAAATTACTAACTTTTGTTGTTAGTTAAACATTTTTCGTAGCAAAAAAAAAACAAACTTTCTATAATCGGCAACGTTTCTGCTGGGCATAGGTTTCAAAACGCCATCTTGGATGCCCATTTTTCGGATTTAGTCTCATTATTCTGACCCAACTCCGTTTTAGCTTAATAGAGGAATATCCGTGAAAATTATTGACCTAAGATGGATTTCTAACCTTGCTATTGTGTTGTATGCACCGCGCCGCTATCACCTTACACCTGCCTAGATTCATTATTTTGATTCCGTATTTACCGACTTTATAGCACGGCCCACTTACGCGGATCACGGCGAGGAGGAGCCTAGACAAAACTCCAACACTTAAGTAGGAATTGAGTTGACCCTAGCCCTCTGAAGTTGACCTCGGTCGGACTCGAACCCGCAACCCATTGGTGTTGAAGCCGTGGATTATACCACCACGCTATCTCGCTACTGAGTTGACGGTGGTTGCATGATTTATACCAGTGGTTCCCAACCTTTTTCGTCTTGTGACCCCCTTGGCCGATATTTGAGCTGAAATTCCCCCCCACCTTATGAAAAATTTACCTGTGACTGAAAAAGGTGCTTCTTAACGCACAACCATTTGTTGACTGAGCAATTACTGGACAATCATATTTAGATATGTCGAATGCGGACCGCACTACACTGTGGTAAAGTACAGCTGAATTTGACCTGTTTTTTACCGGTCGGGTAGCCGCTGACGAAAAAGAAGTCCGCTTGCTATGGCCTCGAGTCGAATCGATGAATTTGATATTTTTTCCACATTAGCTCATATGTTGACTTGGAAAGGTAAACAATTTCACCAGCGGCCTTGTGCTGAATTCGGCTTGACTTTTTCCTGCTTAGTAGCAATTTGATCGGGAGGCTGTCGCGGTCCCAACGAAATCGTCTCGCGAGCCTCAATTTATCAGGGGGTGTAATATCTACGGAAGGCATTTAAACATACACCCAGCTGAAAATCCGCCAAAGACATGCAATTGTAAAGAATTAGTTTCTACATAACAATTCTACCATAAAAATCTAAAAAAAAACTGTGAACCCAGTTTGTTTGTTTTGAGGTGTTCCTATATTCCTGTGTCTTGACTATACTATATGGTCATTTTCACCAGGCCAATTTCCTCCATTTTTTTATTCCGCAGGCTTTTATAAGACACCGCTTACATGGATGAGATGGCAAGGAGGAGCCTAGATAAACCCCCAACACTTAAGTAGGAATTCTGGAGTCGACCTCGGTCGGACTCGAACCCAGAACCCATTGGTGTTGCAGCTGTTGAGTTGAGATCCCACCACACATTGTGAACCCAGTGTATCTCCGGATACAACGCCAAAGAAAGATTCCCCCTAAACTCTTCAAAATTCCCCCCAAGGGGGGAATCCCCCCCTCCGTTGGGAACCACTGATTTATACAAACATGCGAAGTAATTCATGATTTCCTGAAAAATCTTAGTGGCTATTAGCTCGTTCAAACGAGATGTTTTGATTTAAAAGACTATCTTAGAAGTCTTTCACACCGCAATGTGATTCCTGCCCAGTGCTATGAATATCATAGCGGAAAATTCAGTCTGACACGGGTAAGCGGCGGGAGTAAATGGTAGCCCGCCGCTTCAATCAGTACCCACGAAGTAGCCCTTGGTTGCAAAAAGGTTGGTGACCCCTGTATTACGCTATCTCGCTATTACAAGTTTGTACATGCTGGTTGTAATATTATAGTGCATTTCGAAGCCATTACCGACGGCAGTTAAGGGCATGTTGAAGGTGTTTCGAGTCGTGACTCGAGTCACGGTTTTCTGATGGCTCGACTTGACTCAAGTAATTTTCTCAAAATATTGAAATGACTCGACTCGTGTCAATCTGTGTATTGAGTCGACTTGGACTCGAGTCATTGCGCATGACTCGAACCAAGTCATATGACTCGTGACTCGGACAGCCAAGACTGACATTTCATTGTAATTCTGAAGAATAGTAAAGTAACCACACTATTGGGATTTCGTCTATTGGTACTGGTATACTTGAAAATGCGACCTGAAACTGCTAAAGGTGAGGAAACTGAGTATATTATAAATGCGAACCATTCGATATCACCGAACAGAGTTATAAAAAGTGGGTTTAACAAGACTTTAACTGGAAACTGAGCAGTCAACACAATGACTTGGACTCGGACTCGAGCTATAATACCGTGACTCGGACTCGACCCTCTGCTCGCTGACTTGGACTCGGACTTGGCTCGGTGGTGAATTGAAAATGACTCGACTTGACTCGAGTCAAAACAACAAAAGTGAGATTAACTTGTGACTCTGAGCCTTGTGAATTGGTTACAACCCTGGCGTATAGACCTATGCATCTTATAATTTCAGTGTACAAATGTCAAAAGGCCACAGTACCAGATGGAACACTGTGATAATAGTAAATTAAATAATATAGTAGGGTTACCATACCTCCTCTTTTAAGAGGATTCGTCCTCTTTTTTGACTTTTATGAAAGTGTCCTCCGAGGACGCCTAAATGTTTAATCAGCACTGAAGTAACGCTGCGCTAGCTATTTCGGGAACTGAGTCGTAATGTTGACCCTTTTTTTAGTCAACCAACGAAAGAGCATGGTAAAGAAGTGCGTTTTGGGGGAGTCAAAACGAAGTGATGACCTTTTTTTAGTCAGGGATATCTAGATATCCCGGTTTTTAGTCAACCGACCACGAAGTGCAAAGAATTCAGTATTTTCCTCCGGTATTGCAACTCTGAAAATTTGGAAAAAGTGTTCTCTTTTCAGACTTCCAAAATATGGTAACCCCATATTATAGTGTAACTTACCCTTGAACGTGATACGTCAATTTAACTCACAGTGAGTTCCTGAATTGTATATCATTTTTACCGGTAGGTTACACTTCATTATAGTTAGACGGCAACCCATGAAACACCGAAGATCACCTCTTGTGGTCACCGCATAGGTATAATAAACTGCCACAAGAGAGCGTTGGAGGTAAAAAATTGTGATCGTTTTAGTATAGTTTCAGTAATTTCCATTTTTGCTTGCTTATTACAAAGAAACTTGAACTCTTTAAAATCACACCAGATAAAAAAAGACGCTATAGTAGCGATCAAGACAGTATATTAGTCTCTATCATAGGTTTACCATATTTTGGAGTCGGGAAATAGGACACTTTTATCAAATATCATATGATCGACCGAAAAGATCATCGCTCCATCAAATATGCCGGACCTGATGTGTGGAACAGTATCCCGCCGGCCATCCGACAGTCGACGAGCATGTCCACATTCAAGTCGAAATACAAGCAATTACTACTAAATAAATACAGTCCATCCTCAAGATTACCGGACCACGACTGACCTATCGATCTCGCTTCCAATGACATGCCGCCCTATTTCTTGTCGCTTTCTTTTTCTATACTGTATTCTTTACTTTCATTCAGTGTGCATGCCTCCTCTTTACTACGCCTAGGCCAAGGTGGGTGTCCGATTCCATTGACAAATCCAAGTCGCTTCGACATCTTCCTGTCTATTCATTGTATCGCATTTTTGTGGTGTATTGAACTGATAAAATTGCTAATAAACCAATGAAATCATAAAAGTTAGTTTCCCGACATTGAAAACAGCTGATTTTGTTATATTTAATGAAATCTTGTTTGGTTGACTAAAAAAAGGTCATCGCTTTGGCTCGACTCCCGAATTATCCACTTTCTACGTTACTTCTGTGCTGTTCACTAAAAAGGGGGACATTTTTCAGATTGCATACTCCCGCGTAGCCCGCCGTCTGTATTTTGTTCTAGTTTTAGTTGTAGTTGCGAGTTTTAAAAGTTGAGTAGTTCTAGTTCTAGATGCGCTTTTCAAAATCCAGTAGTTTGTACAATGCACAAGTCTGTGCATTTTTGTGTTACCCTCTTGGCCCATCACAGGCGACGTATCGCAAATGAAAATGAGTAATTTTATTACCGACAAATTGATGAAAGTGATCTTTTAAGCAAAATGCCAGAAAATCCTTCTAATTTTCGACGAAGCAAGTTTCCTCGCAGTTTTGTGTTGGCAAGTAATAGTAATACGCCTATGTTGAAAATCAATAAATTTTGATCACAGATTACCAGAACCGCCGTAGGCCCCGCCAGAACCATCTTTCATTCTACGAGCTTTTGAGAAAAGGTTCACATATAGGGTTGCATTTAAAACAAACGGTGTTTTAAAACACTTTGTTTAAAACATGTTTTAAACAGTGTTTTAAACAAATGTCTTTTTTAAAAAAGCAAAATTGTGTTTTTTTCAAGTTGTAAAATTATGCCATAATTGTGTAAATACTTTCCAAAAAACATATTGTATGAGCCTACCGACGATTGCCACCCGATAGCCGACGGTGTCCGGTCAATACCGAGAAAACCATTACCGAGAATGCCATTACCGAGAATGGACACCACCGAGAATGGACATTACCGAGAATGGACACCACCGAGAATGGACATTACCGAGAATGGACACCACCGAGAATGGGCATTACCGAGAATGCAATATATGCAATGCAGGCATGTTATGCATATGCACAGGTCGTGTGTGTGCATCACGGCGTCGCCACATTCGATATCGATGCTCAGGTATAAATTTCTCGACAACGTAAGTCCCAGTAAGCTATATTCTTGACATTGGCCATTCTCGGCAATGTCCATTCTCGGTGGTGTCCATTCTCGGTAATGACCATTCTCGGTAATGTCCATTCTCGGTAATGTCCATTCTCGGTAATGGCATTCTCGGTAATGTCCATTCTCGGTAATGGTTTTCTCGGTATTGGTATAGAACCATAGCCGACGTATATCCACATGGGATGGTTGGAACCCGCAAAATAGTCGGTTCAACAGCAATAGTGCTGGTATTTCGCCAAAGCCAGGAGCTATATTTACCCTATATTTTCAATTGTCAATGTCAATATACTATGACGTCATAATTGAATATCCGAGACGTTATGGCTTTTTAAAAATTTGTTTACAGCGTAGCGATGTTTGCCTGTAAAATATTGCGGATATACCGAACACGAACGTGAACAGAACGTTCGCACCATCCTTTCTCAACACCGAGGAAACTGGCCACGGTTACCAAATTATATATTTGGGTAGTCCTCGGTAGTTCTATAATCTGATGGTGTGATATCACATTTCTTCCGTTTTGTCTGTACGAGACACCCGTTAGTATATAACGGTATTGCACTATACAGATAGCGTGTAGTTTCGATATGACCCTATTCACCAACTAAATGTTGATGTTTTGACGTTGTCTAGACATACACTCGCTTCAACGAATCGCTTAACTGGACAATGTGGTCAATTAGTCATGCTCCAATGTCGTGATGACTTGCTCGCATTTAAAATAACAGAAGTGGTGTTTCAACAATTATACATATAGGTACTGTTGGTCAACGAAAGCAAACCAGAGCATTATAAAGAAACGTACACCGATGCTGCAAGGTTGAGGTAATGCCTGAAAATTGTTGAGCAATTATAGAGTGCTGTGTGTAATAGGCCAAAACACGATTTGATTGCGACAATAAGCTAAACCGGCATGCATTAACGCATTCGTATGTCCATTCAAAAACGGGAAACATTACTGAGATTTTCATTTCTAATGAATGCACCGCCATGACATTGATGATATAATTCAGATTCTCTACAACTCAATTCATGTGCGTTTTCTACACGTACACATATTGAATAAACCACCCAGATTTACCGAAACTTCAAGCCATCTAATAAGTGTCGTAACGTGTCTATTGAGATTTCAGCCGTTTAGCAGTTAACATCGAATTCACGATTTTCTCCAGTTGAACCAAAAACACTGACGAAAGGGTTGAAAGTCTCATGTTCTCGGCCTGTGTGACTTGTCGCATGTAACTAGGGTTGCATTTAAAACAAACGGTGTTTTAAAACACTTTGTTTAAAACATGTTTTAAACAGCGTTTTAAACAAAGGCCTTCAAAATTTTTTCAAGTTGTGATATTATGCCATAATTGTGTAAATACTTTCAAAAAAACATGTTGTATGAGCCTACGGACAATTACCACCCGATATAGCCGACGTATAGCGATATGGGATGGTTGGAACCTCAAAACAGTCAGTTAAACATTAATAGTAGAGATATTTCGTCAAAGGAGCTATATTTACCCTAACTGTCAATGTCAATCCACTATGGCGTCACAATTGAGTTTCGTGACGTCATGGCTTAAGAATGAAAAAAACATGTTTTAAATTAGGGCCTTGTTTTAAACATGTTTGTTTTAAATTGATTTTTGTTTTAAATGCAACCCAATACATGCAACATGTTTGCCTGTTGTAATCTTGAAAGTATAGCCTATATTCTTTGCCCCGTAACTGACTTCGTTAACGAAAGACACAATTGTGCCACGCGTTCACAACGGTCCGTTTTCACTCGTTCAGAGAATTTGTCGGTAATATCACAAGTATGTCCAAAGTACATTGGAAAGATCTGCCTTTTTACCGGTAAACGTAAACTGCCACGAAATTTAGATTCGAAATACAGTTCAGGACAGATACCATTATACTTCGGGTTTACTGTATAGCAGGTGTCAGTGTATATTTCGCCTAATAACGCTTGGAGTTCGCGGGGTGCTTGGCACTCTATGCACCGCCCCCGGGTGATATTCCTCTCTTTCTTCGTCTGCCTTCAGAAAATTTATATCGCACAGTAAATTGGCTCGTTCGGAATGGAATCGCTGACGTCATCTTCTTTGCAGATCGCTGGTAGCGGGATGTTTCTAGAATGCGATCTAGACGACTTGCTATCCATCGATTGGTATGAAAAATGCGATGGGGATTCGTGGATGGTGTTTCGCGATTTGGGATTCGGCAAGCTCCTGTTTGAATTTTCGTGACTGCGACGCGCGAACGCCCTTGCGGAGGCGGCGTTTCGCGCGTTCGACTTCGCGTCGAACACTTCTGAATAGTCGTCTTCGTCGTTGTCGCAAGTTGATTTACTGTATGCGGCGTCCCATACGTCCGCGTACGCGCTGCCGTTAGAGACTGTGTCTGCGTCGACTGGTTTGGCATCCAGTACACTTGCGTAAGCTTGGAATTCTACTTCAGCGAGTGGCCTGCTCTGATCGTTGGCCGCTACACGTGAGTGGCTGTCGTCGATTCCTCCACGGTCTGGAAAAGTTGTTTATTAGATTTCTAGGAGCATGTATTGTACAGTGTACATTGCACACATCGTGCGTGCGGTAAAACCACAAGTCAATCTCATAAGTTGGCACGTTTTCGTCTTGTGCACATTACGAATTTCGATATGTTCCAACTAAATTTGCATACATATTGTAACTACTTACCACGAATATTCCCGACAGCAGCTTTCTTTGTTAACATGTTGTAGTCAACTTTAAAGTTGTTGTTCTTCGGCGGGGGTCTAGCCGGTGCTTTAGATCGCTGTAGCGAATTGTACGCTTGAGTTGAGAAGAGGAACGTGTTGCTGGCTGGCCGTTTTGGCTTGCTCGGCGTTGATTTGTTGTCGCCATTAGCTTTCGTTCTGCGGGAAGTTAAGCTTGCCGATTTTGTGTCGTGAGTGTGTTCCCATCCGGAGAACGCATCCCCAGAATTCTGCAGTTCGCCCGATTGATTAGCAACGTCTGTTTTGCCCGCTTTCCCTGCGCTGAATCGAGAGGGCTTTGTTTCGTTCTTTTGTGACGTATCATGGTCTTTTCTCATGTGCGGCAGCGATTGAAATTGCCCGGGTGCAGTCCTGTCGTTCTCACTTCTCTCTGTATACAATACATGTATGTTACCTTCACTATGTGATCTAGATTCTGGAATCATGGATTTTACATTTTATTCCAATAAAAAATACGCAAGTGTTTACCGTCGTAAGATGGAGAACTGTTGCGATTTTCTTCGTCTGTTGGCATTTTGTCGCTCTTTCTGTTCATCATCTTTTTCGATAAGTTCGATCTTTTGTTGAAAGTACAAGTTTAGCATTGATACTTGGGATGACTCTGGTTAATTTAAAATAATTATATTTTTCTTGTAATTATGACGTGCTATAGTTTTAGATTAATAGTGCGAATCTTTTCTCGCCCATCAACATCAACGAATTACATTGTCATGGACTCGGTGATCTCGTGCTTAAACAAGCTTAAGGTTTCTTTCAATAAATTTCGATTCCCATTCATACAATTCGTATCATATTGATATTAAAGTAAATATACAATTACCAACCCAACACTAATCGACAAGTCGGTGTTTGTGGTAGTTGAGCAGTATGCAGTTGTACGTGTATTCATTTTGCGGGATCATATTACATTACGCAAAAAATGTATTCAAATCAACCTTCGCGATTCATGCTCTGACTGCTGACGGTTTGTGCTTTTTCTCCCTTCGGTTTCACTTTTCACACTGTCGGCATTGACGTATTTGCTTTTAATTTCCGATTCCTCGGACGACGTCTTCTTGTTGGTCGAGTCTTTGACTGTAAGATCATATAGTTAAAATATTTATACGACTAGAATGGTGGAGCCATAATATACGTTGGCACAGAGGTTTTATGGATATTCCCTGATCTTGCTGACTTCCTCGCGTTAAATTCTGTAATGCGTCTACCTGCACCTGTTTGATAAGCAGAGTAATGAAGGTGGTCGCAAACCCAGTCAAATTCAATTTGGGATTCGGATTTATTGATCGCTTGCGGGTCGGACCAGTGAATTAATGCGAAAATGTTACCTCCGAATCAACGCTCGCGTTGGTCTGTGGGATGCTTCATTTATAAATGTCCACGTCCAATCTCCATGTCCATATATACAGATCATTAAGGATCTATTCTTGCTACTCCTTTACTAGCTATCGATAGAAATAGTAACATAATTAGGCGATTGAATGCTGCTGGAAACTACTAAAACAGTGTCTCATTGTCATAACCAGGGCTGCTCGAAATCAAGAGTGTTCACTGTATAAGTGTTACTCATTATAATGTCATAACAGCATGGATGATTAGAAAGTGCAAATCCCACACTGAACTAAATAATGCCATTTCTTTTTTCATGTATACTAAACTCTACGATCGTTCCTAGATTCAAAATAAATGACCACTCAATCTGTATTTCAAACAGCTATAGCAAAATGCAATGACGTAATCATGTCTCGTACTTCGAAAGGGCTACATGACATGAATTTTGACTTGACTCGTGACTTGACTTGACTCGAGTCCCCTCCAAAAATCGAGTGACTTGACTTGACTCGAGTCAAAATGTGCAATGGCTCGATATGACTTGTGACTCGAAGGCAGTGACTTGATCCCAACACTGCCATAAATACCACAAACAAAACAACTGGTAAATATAGTTAGTAATAGGAAAGGGTAAAAGAATTATCGTTGAGGAAGCGCATATAGCAACCCGAGCATACTGATCATATTGAAGGATAATATATGTTACACTCTGCACATACCTTTTATCGGAGCGATAATGACGTCAACGCCACCTGCCTTCGTTAACGACAGATCACCGGCGTTGTTGGTCGCGAGAATTTGAGACGCCGTGATTTGATGATACTTTGCATACCCCGTATTATTGGGTACGTCTTTATCGGCAATTGTTGTCAGGCAGCTGTTTGCCGATACGGTCGACTCACTGACGCTACGGCCTTTCGAGTCACTGTTTTCCCGAACACTCCGTCGCAACGCCACGAGCATGATAGACACAAATATCAATGCGACGCAGAAGACGCCAGCCAGAACCGCCAGAATGATGAAGATAAGATAGCCTTGACTCGACTCAAGCCAGCTTGGATTGCTGTTTACATTCTTCGCGGGACCGCCAACCAATGCCGGATTTGATTGTTTGCAAATCACTTGTTTTTCCTAAAACATAGAATTGCGCGTTTTGTCGCTATAGGCTCGATTTCTTGTTATCAGTCGTGCAGGATAGATAGATACAACGACGCACTGTCCTAACCTGGTAAAATTCGTCTCGCGTTGCATTACAGTACGATCCAAGCCTTCCATCGCTAGAATAACAAAACCGCGTGGCTGTGGCAGACACTCCATTTGAGTTGCAACCATCGTCTGTAAGCCAGGGACCCCATTCTCCACTGCAAAGTATTGCTTTTTGACACCGTCTGCACATGGAAAATTTATCCGAGTTATCATAACTTTGTAAATAGTCGGGTGACCAACCTCATTTGAACACGATAACATTCATTCCGACATTGTCGTGTGCGGTGTTGTATGGACTCGAAGCAGCTCTGAGGGGTCCTGTAATCACATCCATCCATATCATACGTAGTATCAGGCAAGCTGGCAATCGCTATTTACTCACCCTCTTTCACACATCGACCACATTTCCCACTCCGAATTTATCGGCCATGTGCATTTACAAGATTTCCCCGTTCTGAGGTTCAAGTCAACATTCAGTCTTTCAATCATAGCTAAGTGCTCTTGGGGCGACAAAATATTCCGCGACCTGACTGCTGACTTGATCTCACGGTCTCCATCATTCTCTTTGTAGCTGCCTTGCGCGATTGCTACGCCTATGTACATGTACAAGCAGCTACCGATTATCAGCAGTGCTCCTAGATGAGGTTTCATGACTTCTGATACACCTGTAAAAATGTAAGCGTAACAGGTAAATAGCGGTTTGCGATTGAGCCAATAACAGGAAATACGGGGATGATACGTCAACCGCATTGCCAAGAGTAGTTCGTGAAGGGATATCATTGTAATTTTGGAACATGCATTCAGCATACAATATGCTATGTGAGGTGGATTTAGTTAGCAGTGAGTCTCATATCGCCACTTGGATAAAATGATCCCGGCATAGTGCATTCGAAAATCATTCATTGTTCGAAACCTTAGAATAGCTTGAATTTTCTTTATGAAATGGAGATCGTCCAATTTTCGTGATAGAAATCACTATGTCCGCGACGGAAATGAGTTGAACGTGATAGTCCATCGATTAGCTGCGTAACCAAATTGAAAAGACTACAGGCGACAGGCAGACAAGTTATGTAAGTTTTGCCGTGTTGAATGTTTGTAACAAACCAAATACATCGGCCGATATATCATTTGAGTCTTTCTACTTGTGTGTGTTACGTGTTACGGGGCTTGAGTAGCACGCTTACGTTTTCGCGTTGAAATCTGAAACACCTTTCATTGTGTTTGATGTTTGATGGTTAAATTATCAATTGCCAAACTGAGCAATGGGTAAGGGACAGTTAACTTAAACAAAATATGTCATGATATCAAATCGTATGCTACCATAATAAGCAATCACACATTATTCCTGACATGGATTGAACTAAGGTAGATTGATCTATATATAATTCTACAATCAAATTAAAATACAAGCAATTTGTACTGAATCAATACTAGCTGCCCTCAAAATTATCGGACCACAATCTGACATATTGACCTCGCCTCCAGACACACACATGCAGCATTCATTTTTGTCGCTTACTTTTATGTTAGCCTTACTTTTGTCCAGTGTGCAAGCCTCTTATATACAAATACATGCTGTAGGCCAAGGTGGGTGTCTGATTAATAGCCAACTCCAAGTTGTTTCCGCACCTTCCTATCTTATCATTATATCGCAATCGTGAGTGATTTGATAAAAAATTTGATTCCATAAATTGATTTGATAAAAAAAATTAACAAATTGTGATGATGATATGATAATTCTACATTATACCTACGTTCTACTGCCTTCACATCCATCACCTAGTCCTAGTTATTGCAGTCTAAATTTAATAATTATAGTTGATTGGTCTGCTGATAGAGCATGTATGCCAATGGTACGGATAGCATGACCTCATTTCCGCCAATGGCACCGATACTTGTAGTGATTATCCTCAATTTCTAGTTTCGGTACGCATACAGTATACACCAGACATGGCTCGAACATCAATAATTTTGGATCAGTGGCATATACGGGCTGTGAAACGGAACTTGACCTTGAACAAACGTTCATGAGTCTTTTCCAATGCGTCACTGTCAAGAGATTTTGCGGGGGCCGACTTGTGAGAACATCGGTGATCTCCCGCACACGATCCCCGGGTTCTTTGAGACCCAAGTTTTTTTACTTGAAACATACGTCGATATAGTAGGCCCATAAGCAACTCGCCTATATTCATATGAACGTCGGGAAATTGGTGAGCTCTTAAAAAGACTCAAATCCTTGAATCAAATGTGAGGTATACAGACCACGCACGGCCTTACGCAATTAGGGTACTAGATAGTATATATTAGCGGGAAAACAATGCCGTTTGATTCACTATCAGAGTTGGCAAATGCAAGACTCCGTCTCGTCTTTAAAAATTTAATACAAAACTGCTACGTGATTCTATTTTTACTGTGAATCACCGGGCTCAACCTCTTCCGATATATATGTTCTTGAACATTTGAGAATTTCACCGATATATGCGTTACTCAATTATTGTGGAATAATCGCTCATCACCTCAATATCCACTCAACAATTTCCTCGACTGTAACAAAACTTGAAACTGTCATAAACTTAAAAAGCCGGATTTCGATCAGTCCCGAAAATCATTTAGTCTTTCTTCGACGTTATCATATCATCGCAATTGCGCCATGATTTATTGAACCATGCCAAAATTTCAAATGCACTAATCAATAGCGATAGCGAAATTTCTTCCGTCGTCTATATGCCGTCGTGTCTGACGCGTTTGCGGATCAATATCAGAACTTTCCTGTTTCACGATGTCCAAATTTAAGTGACATGAAATTTCCAAAATCCAAGAATCCTATCGCAAAAGGTAATCGATCCGGTAGCAATTAGATATATAGAATTTAATTTAATTCAATTCAATTTATTGCTAACAATTTCATCATTTCAATACACCACAAGAGTGCGATACATGAAGGATAGGAAAGTGTCGAAACGACTTGGAGTTGTCTTAGAAATTTTAGTACCGAATCGAATAGCTCTCTACTGCAGTTGTCAAGATTGGAAATGTGTTCACTGTGCGGAAATAAATATCTCGCAGTCACCACTAGACACTTTGTAAATTATCGTATGCTGTCCAGTGTCTGTCGATCAAAGTTACATTCGAAAAGTCATTTGTATGAAAAACGTTACTTAATTTCAGCAATGCTGACATCTAGCGAATCGCGACACAATGGCGCAGATATAAAACAAGGTTGCAACGCCAATTCCTTCACACATTCTGGAGGTTTATCTCGGCTCCTCATCTCAATCCAATCTACCATACTTTTATTCGGCAGCTCGGGCAAGTATCATATAAACTAAATGATTAGCGTTCCTATGTAAAATAACCATTATGTGCATCTTACAAATACAATCACTCTAGAAAACTAGATGATGACAGATGCTAGCTAGTTATTCGGAATCAATTTAACCATGGCAATGCGTACAAAAGTTGGTCCATCGATATATTTCTTGGGCGTAACGTATTGGAGGCTGATGATATAGTGTAGGCTGCCATTCATAAATGAGCGAAATGTAGTGTATCATGGCCTAGTAAAACAGTTTTAGTAGGCCGTGAGTTTAATAACAATTAGTCGAATTATATAAAGAGGCTTGGTATGATTTTTCTTTTATAATCCGTTCTGTGACTTAATCACAAGAATCTCATCAGTCACGACTTAGTGTACTCACTACTCAGTTATGCACCAAACTCACGCGCCCATCAGTCTCGCACCACTTTCATTTTCAATTCAAGCTGTAATTGTAACAAGGATTTATAATCACCGATTTAAATAATATGATATCCTAACTTCTAATAGTAAACTGAGAGTCAGGTTTTTCCCAGTGGGATTTATCAAGTCCAAGTTCAGAAGAAAGGTTTTATAAGAAACTCAATGTGGCATAATTTATATCTTATAATTATCACCTATGGTGTCTTAGGCCAAACTCTTCGGGTACTAATATTGTTCAGAAGTTTTTTTGCGAATTTCCATTCTCTTGCGCGTGTTGACGTCTCCATATATCAACATGACACACATTTATTTCGTCGATATTTAAATTTAGGTGGCATGAACCAAGGTATGGCTAATTAAGAGGGCGCCAAAGAGAACACAGGTTTATAATATTTGAAAACAAAAAAACAAATTTATCATAGCATAACGAAAATATTTCATACAACTCTAAACGCAGTCATATATGGAAACAAATGCAATCTTATCAACAAAAAAATATTGTGGATATTGTGGAAGAGCTATACGCAGCGGTTGCAACAATGCAGAGAGTAGATCATTACTTCGTAATCGATAGTACAGATTTACTGTCGAAGATAAAAGCAAAACAATCTCTTAGGGGGGGCTGTACCCATATCGCAATAAACCAAAGTCGAAGTAGGCTGACATGCCATGATGTGAGCAATTTGACTGTCTCTAGTCGGATGGTATACCGGCATAGATCTCTGATTTGCCGCCATCGAGATGCAACGACCCGTGTCCAACTCGCCGGTTGCTTGTCATGTAACCGAAATGCATGGCAAAAGCATTGCTCATTGGCGAGAGAATATTTGGCTTGGCGTAGTGAAGAAGTGAGATTGTGATGGTGGGTGAGATTCCTGATAAAAAAAAACATCGTACGTCCCAATTGTACAATGTAAATTCCGTGCGTAACTCACTTTCACAGTGGTCCATGCTGCTAGTATGTGTGCCAACCTTGGTGACCTTTCACAACAAAATCCAACGAGACAGGTTGCATTTGTTTTGATTGACAAGTATCAGCGCTGCAGGTAGTTCAGCGAACCGTGAGAGTGTAAATGGTTACAACAGGAGAGTCGATTACTTTACAATGTCTTTTCAATTTAGTCACCAGTCATTAGGTTTGTCGTAGTATGTCTAATGGATATGCGAGCCTGTGAGGGTATGAATGAAACATCGGATACAGCAGTATTCTATCCATGAGCCGCAGGAGGCATCTGGATGTGAGACTAGCTACGCAATCAGGACTACAAGGCATCCTTCTAAGCGCCGTGAGCGGGGGCTTGAATCGGTGCATGATCATCGGCAAAGTATGTTTCTCAACTGTTTCGATACTCAACTTCACGAGGGGGATGTACGCCGTGTTCTTCATCAACCTGATTTTAGTAAGGTCAACCACCTGTGATACTAACGTGTATAGGTCTTTGAAAGATATTCATGCGAATAATCGAAGACACGCCGAAACAGCATTCAGTAATATCGACGAAGCGAACACGGGATCTGCGAAAGGTTAGTTTCCATTTCCCACGGCAATATCCGCTTTTTTGTTCACGAGTGCAAAGCGATACGATCCGGGTACTCGAATTTCTTTGGGTCCTAACAATGGCCTTAAATCGGACGAGACCGACATCATCCTGACGAGACGTGAAATTGCATCTTACAATTGGTCAGGCGTCGATTGCACTGGAGCGCAAACTAAACACTTGTGTTATGTTATGTCACATTACAATATGCTCCATCTGTCAATACCATACAATAAAGGTCGCAGGTTAGCTGTATTTTTCGCGATAAAATAAACAAACTGGCGGGAGGTATTTCTTCACTTTTACTAACTACATCATGCATACATGCCTGAAGATTTCCTTTTTTCGGATGCTATATTCAATTTCCGAACAGGATAATAAGCCTTCGCCAATGTCCGTGAGTCAGATATGTATAAATATCTTTTTACTATAAGTATTCCGGTTGGATTAATACATCCAGATCCGACTATAGCAAGTCCGATAATTTATTAACAGCAAAAAAATGCGACCTATAATTAAGTGTTTGGTGCCGTTTATGTGTAGGCCACTCGAAATGCATTCAATTCAGTGAAGTTTCTATACCCATTACCCATTCTCGCGCCAACCACCGAAATCCACATTTCACTCTGTGCTGGGGGCCGGTCTGTAGTTGAAGCTGTCGGTTCGGTGCGAAAAATGGTTACCAATACACGCATTTGCACACCTATACGGTGTATTTTTGTATTATTTCAGACCAATGGTTTGTCGGTTTTGAGGAATACGGCGTAACTCTACCAGTCAGGCTTCACCATGACAGTGGAAAACCGGTGGATCACGGCTTTCACTTTCTTCCCAGAAGTATTGGGAATTCGGACATCCATTCCACGCGCCACGGAAGAAGGCGAAAACGACAGACCAATGACGATGACACTTTTGATATCCACCGACCGCTGGTGGCCAATTACTCCGTCGTAGCTTTTGGCGAAACGTTTAGTTTCCATCTTGTTCCCTACGCCGATTTCATATCTCCCACGTTCACCACCGACTACAGGGGCGAAATGTCCACCGGCGTGGAACAAATGCTAGAAGATGCGCCGCGACATTGTTTTTATTCCGGACACGTCGACATCGAACCTGATCATAAAGTAGTGGTTTCGCTCTGCGGCGGGATGGTAAGTGGATAAATTCAAGGCAAATTAATTCAAACTGCATTAATTCGCGCGGTGTTGAATTCGTACGAAATTAATTCACAGCTTCTGTTGCATACGTCTCATGCGCATAAGCTATATAAATAGACCGATGCAAGTCATTACGAGAGTACTGCTGCAGCTTCAAACGACTGCTGCCGATTTACATTGCGTGCGGGCGATGCCACCTGCATAGACAGGTCATCGCGCCGCTTTTCTGAAGTATAACGCCCATCCTAATAGCACATGAGCACCA
Organism: Botryllus schlosseri; assembly: GCF_051294905.1. Classification (NCBI taxonomy): domain Eukaryota; kingdom Metazoa; phylum Chordata; class Ascidiacea; order Stolidobranchia; family Styelidae; genus Botryllus; species Botryllus schlosseri. Next base: position 8,152,539 of record NC_137249.1, on the reverse strand, counting down.
GTCTGCATTCCTTCAGCGATGCAACTGAATTTTATAGGTCAGGAGTTCGCCGAAATTACCGCTTGCCACACTTCATTAGGCTCGAAGCTTAGTTAAGAGGGTTAAAAGTTATTTTCGCATGGAAGTGTGGTGCTGATTGCAATTAGGTCTACTCGTTTCAGCGAGTTGCCTATGCTATTCTTTTGATGAAGCGTGGGTCTTTTAATGAAAATTGAATCTTATTTCAAGTTCAAACAAGGTTTATTTTGCTTGCGCTGCGAATCTGCATGACATGACTTCGATTGTACAAAATGTGAGTTGAAATCGAGCTTTCTGCCTCTTTCGAACTAGTTTGGAGCATTTAAAGTCAACGGTACGGAGTTCGTAATAGAACCGAACCACTCCAACTGGTACCGTGACGACGAAGTTGGCGCCAAACTCCACCGTGTTCACAGGCGAAGGACGTCATCGGACAAGCAAAGATTTGGAGATATTTGCTCAAACGACAGTAAGTCACCGAAGCGTGATGTTCAAGAGCGAATCATTCCTCGCGATTTCATCACCATATTTAATAACCCAGTTACAAGAGACGATGATTGTTTGTGCAAGCTGATCCATCTCCACTGGGTGAGATATCATAATCAGATATTGGGGTCGGTGTTTCAAAGGGTGTCACGGATCGATCGTTATGCAGTGGCTTGCATTTGCTGCAAACCGCCACTTCGGCAGCGCGAACGTGCGCGATTTCTAGAGCAAAGGTATCTATTTGATGAGGATCGGCATACAGTCGGCATTCTATGCTACCATGTGCGTGTGCGTCACGGGCTTTCTTATCAAATATTTTCCAGGCCAATTGACTCGTCTTCAATGACTCCTTATCTGCATACGATCTGCAAATGCATTTGTAAAACCTATGCCTACAATTGTTGTACCACTCGAGATAGCTATCATTGTAAATCAATTGGGTGAATCACTTGCAATCAGAGGGGTTTCCGGCGGGCTAATCGAGGTGAAAGTCCGCGTTTTGACTAAACGCGACAGAAGAGTCGGAGACAAATCGAGAAGCGAGATTCGATCTGATGGTTCTCACCAGTCGCGCGAACGCAAAGGTCCGTTCGGATATTTTAATGGCATCAGACACCTCAAATTTCGACTCATTATTTGTATCGCGTGACTCAACAGACGGCGATAATTTCCTGGATTTCAGATAGGAAATACTTGGTGTCGCGCGAAATGGCAAAACGCAACATTAGTAAACTTAAATAAAGTTGCGTGTCGCTGATCGCTGGTTGGGTATAGGCAAATTTGCGGTGTCTAATTCGGAGAATTATGCTGCCCCTTCATCCCTACGCAGCGGCGATATCCTACCGCTGGACAATACCACGATTGGTCAGTGGTCACACCACCAATGATTGATAAATATCGCTGTGTTAACAGCATATTTCCTTGCCACCAAGGAAGAATAATTTCGATATAGTCGGATAAAGATTGAACTGTAGTTCGCGAGCTTCTTGGATGCTATCAATCATATCAATGGTATGAGATGGATCATAAGAATTTCACTTTGCAGGACTGTCGGTGGACGGAAAGGAATCAGCTTGGTCTCATCTTACCGAAGCCCTCTACCCCACAATTGTAGACTCTCCTAAGAACGAAGCAACTGGAATCCACGGCAACAAGTCATCGAGTGCCACGGATGACCATGGCCAGTCTGGCATCGCTCGTTCCCGGAAGAAACGTCACACCTCGTACGCTAGAAATGTGGAAGTAATGATAACAACGGACCTCGATTCCGGCACAACTCACAATCTTCAGCATTATATTTTGACGTTAATGGCAGTTGTGAGTATACATTTGCAGCGCTAGCCTTGCAATTTTCGACATTATGGCCTTAAACGTACTGACCCATGTACAGTACACCGTTGCTGCGCTTGCATTACGCCGGTTATAAGATAGGAACTTCTGCGTAATCTTGTTACGGTGTGGATTAGCTGAGCTGTTATCAGATGTGGGCGGGATAATTCAGAATTTAGGAATTTGAGTGATGCTCTCGCGCGGCCAATTGCAAAGGGGAGCGGACTATTGGCTATAAACGGGTCTACATGTAGTTTTCAATACACGTCACAATGGCGCTACATCGTAACGGGAGAATTTTGAATATAATACCTGCCGTCTACCGTGACTCTCCAGACTTATCGTGTAAGTGTCCTAAATGGCGTGGACACAGCGAGACGGAACAGCTCACTGCATTTGGGTCACGGCATACTTTCCATTTGACCAAAGGCAACTTTACGGCCATTTTTGACCGGCTTGCCGAGCGCTAAATTCGACGAACGGGTATCCTTGTTGCGTCATAATGCCAAACTAGATCACAATGCAAAATTCGAGTCTGATTTTGTGGGTTCCAGGGTCATGAGCAGAATAAAATTTATGTTTTCGTTATCAGTACAGCGGCAGCTTTCCATTGATATCAGTTTTAATAAATTTAGCGCTCGGCAAGCCGGTCAAAAATGGTCGTAAAGTTGCCTTTGGTCAGATGAAAGGTGTGACGTAATCCAAATGCAGTGAGCCGTTCAATCTCTCTGTGTCCACACCACATAGGACACCATGGTGTAACTATATGCTGGAATGTAATACGGAGTCAATGAATTGCTTCTAAATAAGCTAACATCACTCAATTGTCACAGGTTCATCATGTCTTCCTTGACCCGAGCATTGGCAACCGAATCAACATAGTATTAGTGAAGCTCATCGTCCTAAGTGATGGCAGAGGTGAGGTAAGGGATAACTGGCGATATACGCGATCCACCTGTTTTCATTATTTCACTCATGCAGGTCGGGCCTGCGATAGTAGAGAACGCCCATGAATGCTTGAGGAATTTCTGCGAGTGGCAGGCTGATGAAAATGTACACAACGACACGCATCCGCACCATTATGATACGGCGATTTTATTGACCAGGTGGGATGTGACAACCAAGCTGTAGGGTGAAGGGATAGCTATTAGGTAGATAGTGGGTGGGATTTAGGGCGGAGTTTTATCAAATTATGGTGCGCTCTCCTATACGGAGAAGTAGGTTTGGTTTTGAGAGTTACAACAAATATAATTTGGTGCGATCCGGACTGATAGTAAATAAGTTCAGATCAATCGAGAGATTACACTACTATTGAATTAGAAAATTCACGAATCCAAAGCAGGGTGGTGTGAAAGTGTAATTTGATTTATGCGCTTTCGGTGCAATTACCTTTATCGGCGTGGTCAGTAAATACTGCGCTGCATCGTCAGCAAACTTGGGAAATCAAATTATGAAATCATAGCATGCCCGTAGTTTTGTAATTAGACTGAAGTCAGCATTGTTACGCCTCGGTATCCTATTTCCACTCTACAACAATTTTAGACGCGACCTCTGCAGAGCTGATCATCATTGCGATACTCTCGGTGAGTATGTATATTTTCAACTTCATGTTTCGGTCGTGAAGGTTAACCCCTGAGATTAACAGGCTTAGCGGAACTCGGTACGATTTGTGATCCGATGAGAAGTTGCGCTGTGATTGAAGATAGCGGATTGCCTACGGCGTTTACGATAGCCCATGAAATGGGGCACGAGTAAGTATTGTTGTTAGATCGCTGTCTTGGTTAATTATGCAACCGAAAGACCGCACTATGCAATTTTGTATTAAATCATCGAGACGTTATGCTGCAAAAGCGACAAGTATGTCTGCTGGTCAATCAGAAGAAAACAGGAATGAATGCACCACTTTACAGCACTATAGCTCTCAGTCCGTTGTCGCAAATTCAAATTCGTATAATGATCTAATTAAATGACGTATTTTTGCCTGCCAGGTTCAATGCTCCGCATGACAACAGTGACAAGTGCCGGACGCCTTCCGGGGAAATAGGAGAGCTGCATGTGATGTCACCGACTTTGGACGACGAGACCAAGCCATGGTCGTGGTCGCCTTGTAGTGCGAAATTCATCACCAGCTTTCTAGAGTAATCTATATTCACTATTCCTATATGAAACAACATACTCTGGACTTTTCATCAATACCATACCATTAATTATGAATTAGGCTATACGTGTTACGCATTATATATGTGTGTGTACGTGTTCGCATTCGAGTCCTGTATATTCGTTATGTGTGATGCAGTGCATGGCATCCTCAACCCCCGACATTCCAATAAAATCGCAATTTCGTTTTTCTAGCAACTCCATTTTATATGCTGTGAGTTCGCAAGTGATGAATTTTACTAACCGAGGTGCATGAAAAAGCTTTAAAAAATATTTGTGAACACTGAACAATGAACATGAACAGTAAACAGGCAACATAATTCAAACATATAGTCACATCTTCAACCCTTTCAGCCATGGCAACGGACATTGTCTCCTCGACCCACCGCCTCCAAGACGACTTCCTCTGCCCTTGGAAAATCCAGGAGAAATCTACGATATAAACCAACAATGTAGTTTTGTTTATGGAGAGGGCATTGCGCATTGCGAGTTACGCGGCGTGAGTATATACTTTTGTATATGATCTATAAAAAGACGATCATGGTGGTAATATTATGCTGATGTTGCGAACTTGTTATTCTCTATTCCAACCGACGTGGGAAACTCACCTCTTCTTTATAGTATGAATGTATTCATTATGTTTGATTACATATAAACACAAGGTGCCGCATGTATTTGCACTCCAATCATGCGGGGCAATCATACGTATGATTGTTGCGCCGTGCGTGAGGAGAAAGTTTGTCGCTATTGTGAAAGGCAAGACCCTCTCGAGATTGTACTCTACATTATCTACAATATATTGTACAGCATCAAAGAAAAGCTTGGGGCAAGCAACCGAAAACTTCCTGGTGCGTAGGAAGTCAACGATGATAGGCCAACGAAATGAGTGGAAACTCAATACAAAGCATCGCGATTGTCCTTAAATGCAGCAATTTTGTTGAGAAGAACTATGGGTGTGGGTGTCTCACCGCCTTGCGAAGTTGTTCAATCAACTCTGAATTCGTTTCCGATCCAACAGACGTGTTGAAACGGGTGTAAAGTAGGCGTGTAAAACTGCACTTCGGTCCCCGTGGATTTTGGCATTAAAAGGTTTACTGTACATACCTGTAAGATACCGTCGTCACGTCGATACGGATGCCCGCTATGCCTCCGCACAAGTGGTTGGGGATTTTTATGGGTATAGTGGGACGTGAATATTACATTATAGGATGGAGGGCTGGGGTCATATGTATAATTGGTCTAATATAGACAGTAATACTCCACTCAATAGTGATATGCATCGCTACGATTTTCACCTTTAGGCGATGTTACGATGGGGAATGGGGTTACAGAGCTGTATTTTCAAAATACTAATTCGTGATCAGAAAGCGCTGTTTCGTATTAGTGGAAAATGACTCAAAACCACAAGTTTTCCCCTGTTTCCCTTTTTGGTATAGATGCGTGAAGTGACTAATGCGTTGAAGGGTCGTGAACCGGCGATAGGTTTGTGCTCAAAGCTTTGGTGCCATCGGAAAAACCGAACGCACGGCTGCATAACGCCGCACATGCCTTGGGCGGATGGCACGAGGTGTGGATATAAAATGGTAAACATGTCAAAAGCTTCCGTTAGCCTTTTCAATAATATTTTATTCTTATGTAGTGGTGCCAAGAGGGCAAGTGTGTTAGAGAAAACCGCCACACCCACCCTCTTGACGGTGGCTGGGGCGACTGGAGTCGATACGGACCCTGCTCGAGGTCTTGCGGGGGTGGTATCAGAATTGCAGAGAGGCATTGTAACAACCCGGAGTGAGTGATATCAGTTGCACCTATATTATTGTCGCATTACCTCACTTTTATTTCCACTCAGGCCAGCCGACGGTGGTCAATATTGCGTTGGAAAGCGAAAGAAATTTCGATCCTGCAATTTGCACGTAACTAAATTTTTTACTTCGGAACCGGCGTTTTTGTTGATTAGTATGCAAGTGTATGGCGTGTCGAAAACGATAGTAATGGCCATTTGCAGTAGTAGTCCAAGTACAGTCATTCATGCTGCTGAAGTAGAAGTAGAAGTAATGACATGAATTTCTACTCCATTTCAAGTCGAAGTAATTATCTTCAGAGTACGCCATAACTACTTCAAGTAGAATTAAAATGTGTCTGGTCTGAAAAGTACTCCACTAATATGTCTTAAGTTTATTTAAGTCTACTTAGAAAGTAGAAAGTACAAGTAGTTTGACTTTAAAACTGTTGAAGGTAGTCTGAAATGTATGAAACTTGACAAAATGAATAAGTAGTAAAAGTAGATAACACCCACTTACATGCTTTGAAAGATAGAAGTATACTTCTTTTGGCCAACCCTTTATTCTACCGGATTTGTGTTGCATTTCTGCCACGTTGATTCGTTTCTTTGCGGTGTTTGATATTTACAATGTGCCGTATGAATGGGTGCTGGTGCATTTTCAGTTTTATTCTTTTACACAATGAATGCTACAACATCATGATCAGTCTTGAGTAGGTTTGAGGATAAATGTGTGGAAAATAAAAATATTGTAAAGAACTCACTGTTATGACTGACATATAACGTTGGATCAACCTAAAAAGGCCATAAGCTCCAGCGTAGCATACGTGTGCAGTAAACAAAACAACTTTTAGGTGCCGGCTGCGTTTTCCACGACAGGTTTTGTCAACACATTGACCAAAATAAATCTCCAAGACTACTGTAACTGGATGGAAATTTGAATTGGCAAAAATATTTCCTCAAGAGAGAGAGGGAGAGATATTCAATTTCGCTTACGCCATCGAGATGCTTTGGCGACGGAGATGCGATACAATCTTTAGTAAGGTCATCTAGTCTGCACCCCCGTATTTTCCTCACCCATGCTCCTGGATGCTGAGTGGCAAGCATGATAGCTGAGGATACCAGTTTTCGACTCTGTGGTCTGAGCCGGTCGGGGATCGAACCCTGAATCGAAACTACCGACCAAGAAGCCGGACGCGTCACCGCATTTTGCTCACCGAATATATGTTGCAACAATGTGTGTGTGTATGTGTCCGTCATTTCTAAAAATGCGATGTTTTTCTAGGAATGCCCAGTTCCTTCCGATTTTCGAACCGAACAGTGCAAGTCTTTCGACTGGTCAAAACAGCGCTACAGCGCCCGTTGGGACCTTCCCAGTAACGTAGAATGGATCGCCAAGTACGACGGCATAATGCCGGAGGACAGATGCAAACTGATATGCCAAACTACCGATACCACAAACCCCACATGGTACGTCCTAAAGCCAATGGTCATCAACGGAACTCCGTGCGGACCCAACACCCACGACATGTGCGTCGAGGGCATGTGCCAAGTAAGAATGCGAAATAAGTCATATTACTACAAAAACAGCGTTGCTTCAACCAACATTTATGTCAATGTCAGGGTGCTGGATGTGATCATATATTGAGTTCCGACACAGCGGTGGACGATTGCGGGGTTTGTGGCGGGGACAACAGTGCTTGCCGCACGGTGAAGGGGATTTTTGAGCGCTCGAACCGCGAAGGATATCATTTCGTTGTGGAGATACCGGCCGGTTCTACTAATATCATTATCGAGCAGAGATCAGCATACGGCTTGCGGGAAGTCGATGACAGCAACTACCTCGGTGGGTAGCTTACGTTGGTTTGGTTTCGTTATAGTTTTTATTTTCATCTTCGCACATGTTGGCTGTTTTGATAAAACGGTGCTGAATCTGGAATCGCAAATTCGTGCTGTTTGCGCAATTTACTGGCTTTGCATGTGCGCGCAATTGCGATGAAATTGAATTCGCAAGATTGCGTGGTTTCATTGGAAAAAATGATCAATCGGAGACGGGGGAGCGCAATCATTCCCCTTTTAGCAAGCTGTTAGTTTGAAACCAGTTGGAAACGCGTTTTCTTAAGTTGACTTTTGTTTCCAATGTAAATAGGAATGAGTAATTAGGGTCGCGTATATTTGAAATAGATTCTAATCCTGACTGATTGGAATCAAGCCTTTCTAATACCGAATCATAGGAGTGGTTATTCGATTTCTTGCTCCTTTGTCCTTGTCACACGTCATTAACAATTTTAACGGTCGTATCGAGTTGCGAGTTGCGCACCTATAGGGGCTGCAGCATCACCATGGGGTAGCTCGGTCGAGTCCGATCGAGGTTGACTCTAGATTCCTTTCGTATGTTTTGGGAGCTTTCCAGGATCCTGATCGACCACCTATCAGCGTTAGTGGTGTCTTGCAAAAGCCTATAGAACGAACCTGGGCCGAAAGTCGGCATTCTTGGAATATACAATGATCATTTCGGCCTGATGTAAGATGACCAATGACATTGACCTATGATAAATGACCATAGACACACCAGCAACAAAATTATATCGGCCCGCCGCCTGCGCGTCTGTGTAGGCCAGGGGTGTCAAACATACGGCCCGCCAGACGATTTCATCCGGCCCGCGAAGCAATTCTGAGTAGAGTGAAAATTTGTACCAATTGATGAGATTTTTTTCCAGCAAATACCTTCATTAAATATTCGCTCAAGGCAACAAATGCCGAGCATGTTCATAGGCCACATTATAGCCACCCGACTACGGCGTTGTGCTTTCATTCTCTCAAATTCGAGAAGGCAAAAAGTGCAGACTGAGTTGAAAGTTTTATGGAAAAATAGACCAAAAAGTAGCTTTGCACAGAAGTAAAAACGCCAATGCAGAACCGTTATATGCAATTTACATGAAAATATAGTAGTTACATAAATATATAAAGTGCGTGGGGAGAGTAACCCGACGTGCGATCCAAATTCCTACGCCCGCGTTTACAGTTAAATATATATTGTATTGCTCACAGCGCATACGCGTGGCTAACGGCAGATTGCGACTATCGCCACTGTTCTATCGGCTCGTTGTAACAGGACAATCGTTGTATTTTTCCTAATACAATTCTTTACGAATAAAGGTGTTGCAACTTGCTGGAATATATAATCCCTATGATACGTGTATTGCTCAGAGGTGGTCAAAGTAGTCAAGAAAGCTACGCAAGTAGAAGTAGAAGTAGCGACGAAAAAATCTACTCAAGTACGAGTAGAAGTACTTCTTCCATAAGCAACCTAAAGCTACTTAAAGTAGAAGTACAATTGACTGACTTTAAATCTACTCAAGTAAGTAAGTAGTCGTTAAAACGATCGTAATTCGTTCGCATGGATTGTCAAAAGGTGCAAATTGAGCTATGCGAAAGGTGCCGAGCTTGATTCATATTGATGCATACCAGGAGGTATCCAATTTTCGACAACATAAGCATTCGTCCCCACCATGGGATGAAAATGATGGTATTGATATGGAATTGCGATACTAATCCTCTGTTTACTCGAATAGCACGTTGTAGAAAATATCATGGTATGGCGTACTCCTCTATATTATAAGGCCCGTGGTTTAGTCGAAGAGCAATAACGGAGAAGTTGCATAGGATACGGTGTAAAAACGTTGCGCGATTAGTAAACGTTAATAAAAAATATGGTGGACCGTAGAAATGCCATATTGTGTAGCTTTATTTCCGGAAATTAAAGGTATTACTACAATTGCTTTTATACTTCAACATGTATGTTATTCAGACAAAAGAACTGATATTAATTAAAACTCAAAGTATATGATACTGGGAATTGAAAGCAAAATAGAAATACTACTTCTAAAAGAGGGAAATGTATTTCATGTCTTTAGAACATGCAGAAAGTTTCGAAGGGGCTATGCTAAAACAGCTCCGAAACCAAAAAAAAAATTAGAGTCCACACATTAGAGTCAACGGCATCTTCACAACAACATACATTCATGGCCGCTTTCCGGGTTCATATGGTAGAATCAGCAAATGATATCAAGCCAAATAAATAATTTTTAAGTGCGCTTATTTGAATCCGATTCCATTTGATTTTATCCACATCTAGATAAAAATTGTACATGAATTTATCGAAAGGAAGGCATAATGTATAGACGAACTTGATACGAGAGGGCTATTTTGGTCTATTCGCATGAGCTTCGGCATTTTGTTAATATTCGAAAGTATATTGAGCTAAGAATCTACGCGAAATCCAAAGTATTGCGATTCGGACCATTTCTGTGAAGCTACCAACTAATCCAATTTCTCTGACATATATCGCTTGACGTTGAATTTCAATTGTAAAAGCAAGTCACGGGCACATCAACCTCACAACGAATCATCAACTGTTTCAGCACTTCGAGATTCCACAGGAACCTACATCTTGAACGGCAACAGGCATATCAGTCAATACGAGCAAACCATCGAGAAACGATCCGAATCCGGAGTAGCGCCTTACGACTACAGGTTCGACTACAGCGGATGTAACCAGGTGCTCGAACGAATAAACTCCACCGAATCGATACTGGAGAATATTACACTCATGGTAAGGTCGGCTTTCGCGTTACACTAGTTAATTAAACCAATCAAGATCTACGCTATACATTATACAACATACTCAGGTTCTCACAGCTGGCTCACTGCTACCGCCTAACATCAAATACCGGTACAACGTCCCACTCCCTGATCACGTGATATACTCTTGGGACAGGTACGGACCTTCAAGCGGATGTAGTAGCTCATGTCGAGGAATTATTCAGCGAGAGGTAGATACTGCACACACGGTCAATTGGCTTTTGTTTATAAAGCATACTTTTGGAAATAGATTAGATGTGTTCGCACTCTGGACAAACAGCCGGTGGCGCTGCACAAGTGCGCGAACTTGGACAAACCTTCGGCTTTGAAAACGCGATGCAACATGCATTGCGAAACGAAGTAGGTATTCGTAAGTAGGTTGACAGTTAGACGGACACGAAGTATGTCATTGACTGGAAAGCATTCAGCCTAACAAAATAACCGGATGGAATTTGCCATTTGCAATCTGACTTCCCAACATTATTAATGTTACCTAGGGCGTAGCCACTATGAGGAAATTTGGAGCGGGCAAAAATGTTTAACTGTAAAGTGACGTCAAAAAAGTCCTGTGATCTCGAATACCGTGTTTTGGAGATCGTTTTGTCATTTCCGCTTGTATCGGTTTATCAAAATGGCTTGAGCACTGTTAATTAGGGCTCTTCAAAAATGACTTTTTTTCTCAAATCGTACTGGCTACTTGATAAAATTGTTAGGTTACCTAATTCAAGCCTACACACAAAATTTGGTTCAATTCCAGCCAGTAACCGCTTTGCTACAGGAGAAGAAAGTTTCTATTTATTATATAAAAATAAATAATGAAAAATTTGAAAATTTTCTGTTCGCCTCATGAAAATGTTAGGCTGTCTATAGAAACGATCCTCACCAAATTTGGTTCACTTCCAACCAGTGGAAGCGGAGTTATTGCTGTCGAAAAATTTTGATTTGAATAAAATAGTATTTACGGTGAGCACATCTATAATAAATAAACAAAGAATCGGTCACCGTAAATACTATTTTATTCGAATGAAAATTTTTTCAACGGCAATAACTCCGCTTCCAATGCTTGGAATTGAACCAAATTTGGTGAGCATCGTTTCTATATACAGCCTAACACTTTCATGGGTGAACAGAAAATTTTCAAATTTTTCATTATTTATTTTTATATAATAAATAGAAATTTTCTTCTCCTGTAGCAAAGCGGTTACTGGCTGAAATTGAACCAAATTTTGTGTGTAGGCTTAAATAAGGTAACCTAACAATTCTGTCAAGTATAGCCAGTACGATTTGAGAAAAAAAGTCATTTTTGAAGAGCCCTACTGTTCATACAGTCAATATTATACTTCTACCTAACGATTTCTACCATTTCTTCATATTCACTGGAAGCAGACCAATGCGGCAATAATTGTAATTGAGTAGCACTGTGTAATACGCATATTTATTTGATTGGATTCATAAATTTTGATGCAAATCTTGGATTTCGCCGATTTTCACCATAGTGTAGGCTGTAGGGTCACTAGGGTGTGAACCAGGAAAACGGCACTGTCAGGTGCCAAATTGTGCTTTCTCTCTCTTCCAATAGGTGAAATGAGTCAAACACACCTATTCATATGTAGGTATACCTCAGGGTTTTAGTAGGTTCTGTGTAACACCCCAAGAAATCAAAAATGTTGGTATAACAGAACTCACTATACTTATTGTGATGTACCTGCATTCGAATTGGTGTAATTCACGGTCCGTGGACAGATGAGTATAACGCAGAGCGAATGTTTGTAGTTGTATAATTGACTCCAGAAGGTTGCGTTTACAATTCGCCGCGTGTTTCTTCTTTTGACGGACCGGCGTAACCGCGACGTACGGCCTTGTTGGCAGACGTATCACGACCTGTCTATTGCACACGTATTCGATGGATCACACTAACGAATACATTTTGTTTCTGTCTCCACGACTTGTAACTTTATTGAATCAATGTACGACGACGTAACAGTACTTCCGAATTTGTCAATCGCATAGAATGAATGAATATCTCTACGTGGTATTACCTACGCATATCTCTCATAGCCACGAGAGAGAGTATACATGCCCAAAACATCGTACAATTAATCACGTCGGGGTCACCATATAACGCAGAGCGAATGTTTGTAGTTGTATAATTGACTCCAGAAGGTTGCGTTTACAATTCGCTGCATGTTTCTTCTTTTGACGGACCGGCGGAACCGCGCCGTACGGCCTTGTTGGCTGACGTACCACGACCTGTCTATTGCACTCGTATTCGATGGATCACACTGACGAATATATTTTGTTTCTGTCTCCACGACTTGTAACTTTATTGAATCAATGTACGACGACGTAACAGTACTTCCGAATTTGTCAATCGAATAGAATGAATAAATATCTCTACGTGGTATTACCTACGCATATCTCTCATTGCCACGAGAGAGAGTACATGCCCAAAACATCGCACGATTTCATATTTTGTTATCTACGTTCACACGACAAAATATACGACTCACAAAGGTCTCAGTTCAGGGAATTACGCAGTAAAGTTTACCAACTCCTTATTAAATATTATTAAAATGGCGTTATACCAATATATTTCGTTAAAATGAGCATGCGACATTACAGCATGCGACACATGAGCATGTGGGTTAAATTACGGGCTAGGGGTAGGTTAGGGTTGGATTTATGGTTGGGTTCGAGTTGGGTTTAGGTTAGGATATATATAAGGGGTAATTTCAGGGCTATGTCTCGGGTTATGGTAAGTTTTTGGGTTATACAGTCACATGCTGAAGTGACGCATGCTGATGTGTTCCATGCTGAACTGTCGTTTTCCATTGTGTCGCATGCTCATATGTCGGGCAACCGTAATTGACCCCTTTTCGCCCATTGGAATTGGTGTGAAATCACAATTTGGTGCTTGAAAGTCCCGTTTTCCTGATTTACACCTACACTAGATGGAGGAAATCCGACAAATAGATCTGATTCCCTCCCATGGATGGAAGTAAGCACGGTTGGTCCGCTAATGTAGCGTTGTTAAAACAGCTACTGTATCACAATGTTGCTTATTCGCGATCACACACCCGTCTGCATTCAGGTGGAAAATCGTAAATCGAGAATGTTCCACGCGATGCGGTGCCGGTTTCGTACGATACCAAGTCCAGTGCATCCAGCTCACAAATGTCAACCCCCGAAACGATTCTCTGGTCGAAACCGTCCCGGACATCCACTGCGCGGCGCACGCCAGGCCCGGCAACGACACCGTCTGCTACGGAGAGTGTTTAGCCACGTCTTGGCGATACGAGGAGTGGTCTCAAGTAGGGAGTTAACGCCAAGTCTGAATTTCGCTGTTTGGCTTATATGTCGTTGTTACCTAATATCTCTAGTGCAGTCGATCGTGCGGCGCCGGTTCGCAAACTAGGATCGCCGTATGCGGCGATGCGAACGGGAATCTTCCGGATAGCGATTGTGATCCGAAAGTTCGGTTCGTTTCAAGGATCTGCAACGCGTTCGCTTGTCCGCGCTGGCAAGCTGGTGATTACTCGAAGGCAAGTAGTCTTGTTACGTCCATAAATGGTGAAAAGTCAGTAGTAGGTATAGGGTCGCAAATAGGGATGAATGATATGGTTTTCACGCCTTATCTAACGTGTACTTGCCAGTTAATAATTTATTTTTTCTATACCATCGGCTATATAGGCCCAACGAAGTAAGTCAAAATAATAATAATAAATCGCATCGGCATTAGGCAGTGGCCTAACCAGAGACATTACAGCATCATTCATTCTCGCCACGCCACAATTCTGGTCGTCGGTCCGTTATATTTAAAATGCCGGTTACGCCTGTGATTGAGCGTACTTTATATTTTCTCATCGGACAAAGCTGTGTTGATTGACAGCTCCCTAGAACTGTGCTGATTAACTTGCGTGAGTTGATAGCGCGCGCAAGGATCGCTCGAAATTTGAACCGATTGCACTCGAAAGCTTGTGCAACCATCGCATTTGCAGTGTTGGTACTGCGATTATGTGCGCTATTGGTATCTCATTTCAGGTCTTACAATTAGTTTAAAAAAATATTCATTCCGGCGTGGAAGCCAATTCAATCGATCATATGCTTCTCTGTTTTTATCCTCTCATGACACACAATGTACTACAGCAGGGGCGGGCAATTCTCCAGTCGGCGGGCTGGATATAGGAAAATTAAGTACTTGGCGGGCCGGATTGCTGAATCGACACATTATTCGCCCATTTATCCACATACACAAGGAATAAATCGTATTTAATGAATGTATTTTAACGACAGTAATGCCACTTCAATGCCAGTTCTCGCCGATAATGACGAGAATATAATGTGGATTTGAGAACAGCATTGTCATGCAGGCGCCGCCATATCTGCTTCTCTCTGATCATAGTGTCCTACAAGCAAATCTCACCTCTCAGTGAAATTGGTCTACGTCACACTTTCCATTTGGTCAAAGGCAATTCGACGGTAGTTTTTGACCGACTTGCCGAGCATTAAATTTGATAAAACGAATATCAATCGAAAGCTACCGCGGTGCTGGTTGCGAAAATATAAATTCTATTCTGCTCGAGGTTCTGGAACCCCCAAAACCAACCTTGAATGTTACATTGTAACGGATTTAGATATTGTGACGCAGCCATGCCGTCTGAGCAGCTCAGGAGCAAGCGCGCACGAGAGTAAGAGTGTGAATTCTCAAACGGTTGCGCAACAATGGCCAATACGCTTGCGGTATACTCTGCTCGTTACCTGCTCCCAGACGGCATAGTTGCGTCACAACACCAAACTCCGTTACAATGCAATATTCGAAGCTGATTTTGGGGGGTTCCAGGACCGCGAGCAGAATAGAATATTTTCGCAATTAGTACCGCGATAGCTTTCGATTGATACCCGTTTTATCAATTTTAATGCTTGGCAAGCCGGTAAAAAATTACCGCCAAATTGCCTTTGACCAAAGGGAAAGTGTGACGTAGACCTATTTCAATGAGCCGTCGGATTTGCTTGTGTATACTTTCACGCACCTTATAGGACACTATGCCGTGCTCAATCAACTCACGGTGCAATCCCTAATTAATATTTCAAGGTGTTCGATAAGCCTGGTACCCCAAATTTACCAATATATCAATTCATTAGGGCTGAGTAGGTGATGAGATAGCGTCGTTGTTCATCTGTGTGGCCTATTTTATCTCGATATTAAATTCATAAGAACCGCGGCATCTACAAAATTTGATACGTGGCCCGCGACCCGTTTTGAGTTGGCGTCCCCTGGCATAAGCGGTGTCTTACAAAAGCCTACAAGTGTGCCGTGCTACAAGTCGGCGGTTACGGAATCAAAAATTAGAAATATCGGTCTGGTGTAAATGACCATTGTAATCTGCCAACACCATGATTACCACAAACGATATTAGGGTTGAGTACATCGTAAATGCCGATAATGCAAGTCGTCTCGCTTCGACGAACTTATACGTGCAAGCTCCACTCGCACGCTGCGCATACAAATAACCTACAGTCACTAAAATTTGACGTAGTAAGCAAGTAGCGGGGTATGTCAGCAGACTGTAGTCGCGGGCCACATTATCTTATAAGACGGAAAACTGTCCGCGGGCCGGACAAAATCCATTCGCGGGCCGTATGTTGCCCGCCCCTGTACTACAGCATAGTAACTATGTAATACTCAAGACAGAATGCGATGTAACGAACGGCTAGAAGGATGTGGAAACGACCAAATATGCTTTCTCGGTCTACAATCCACCTTTGCCTAGTGTTGCCCTGCGTGAAAATGTTCGATCATGATATTTAGTCTTTTTTTCATTCGATTCCATGTTTAAGTCGTTCACCTGATGTGATTCAATTTGCCAATCCTCATTCGCAAGGAATCGAAATGTGGACCGTATGGGTACGCAAGCATATATGTCAACATATACATTATACCAGTGGTTCTCAACCTGCGGTACGCGCGCTAACGTGAAGGTCTTCCAGGTGGTACGCGAGTAGATTTTGTTTGTTTGTTTTTTTCGAACGGAGGGAGTTATTAGTTCAGGTGGAGTTGATTCTGATTTTTTTTTGAAGCCGTCGTCGTCGTGGTAAGATCGTCGTCGTGGGTAGGGGCAATCCCACTAATGATGGCCTACTGGGAAGAGACGTAGTCGTAAAGCAACGGGATTCTTACCTAACCAAATTATGTTCTAATATATTTGACCACAAGAATTCCGCATGGATCCGATACAGAAATCATATATATACTGCGCCTTGAAATGGGCAGTTTATTTTCTGTTTCTGCGGAACACGGCGGAAAGATTTTTTTCCCGCGTCCGGCGCTCGTAACTTATGTAGGTGGTACGCGGGCACTGCATAAAGCCTCGAAATGGTACGTGGGTGTGGGCTGCATTATACATACTAACATTTTTTCTCAGTGCCTCGCTACATGCGGGTCGGGGATTCGGCGCCGTACAGTGCTGTGTCGTGAATCGAGCGGGAATATCGCGGATCCGAGTGTTTGCGACCCCGCCACTAAGCCTCGCGTTACTGTTGAATGCCGCTTGGCTCCGTGTCCTACTTGGAAATACGGCGATTGGGGAGAGGTAACGGGAAATTTTGTACATGAAAAAAATCCGGGCCAGGAACATCTGTTGCTGGCTTTAGTCAAATAGAATTGTTTCTAATGCGGAGCAAATTTCATTCAAGTGTGTGTGATGCAGAATGTTAATTTGGGGGTGGTCAGTACTTCTACTTTTTCGATAGGTAGGTTTTGCCTTCTTGCACTATACTTACTCAGGTATTTGTTTTTAATCGACATCCACTTCTACCTAACTTTGCACTTTTTATGCATTGGATAGTACAAGCACTAGAAAGCAGAACGCAGTTCTGGAATAGTTTTGCCTTAATATATTTTCAACAACTGTATCTATTTGTTGTATCATTATTCACCAAGATACATGTTGTGATTTCGAAAATGTGGCCACTCTCGATCAACTGCTACAATTACGCGACCAGTCGATCAGATCCGCGTTTTGAAACTTTCTTGAGTAATTCTCGGACCTTCATTCTATACTTTACTTGAAGTGGCTTTGCCATATCTCGGAATCGATACTTCTACGTGTAATTGAGGGAAAATTGACGGTGTTACGTCAACTTCTGCTTGGGTACCAACGCTAACTAAGCTGGCCACTTCCGTGTGAATTATTATGGAAGCATGCTCATTGCTCAAGCATTCGCATTAATATTAAGCTGCGGTAATCTTGTTCTTCTATCAAACCATATTCTTACTTAAATTATTTGACAAATAATAACCAAGTATAAATTCAAACAAAGAATGCTGAAAAGGTCGTAAGGTCGAAACTATAGTTAATTTTCGAAGATTTTAGGAAATTTGCCGTCTAATCCGAATCGTGGCTGGCTTCAATTGATATCATGCTCTCTATATATACCGTAATTTCATTTAGCTTAACCAAATCTCACAACAAAAGAGGATCACTCCCAATTTCAAATCTAATAATCCGATTACGCATTGAATCAGAATCCAGGTCTGCTTCCTAAATTCGTTCTCATGCCTATACTGAGTGACACAAGTATTGGAACCCGATTCAAGTATACATGTTACTTCATAGTGCATTGTACACCACTTCGATACACATTTACAACGTTAACATATACTATAATAGAATATATATATAATAAAGCTATATAATACTTCCCATATACGTCCTAGCAGTGTGAAACTCCATCCCGGTTCTGTTCCCATTAGTGTTCCGCAACCTGTGGCAGAGGGACAACTATCAGATCGTTTTGGTGCGCGGATTACTTGGACAGACAAGTCGACGAAAGCAAATGCCGCGGTGTACCTCCCGAGAAAGACACAAAAGACTGCTCATTGCCACGTTGTCCTGTACCGAGTCTGCCCTCTCCTACCACACGACGGATACACGAAGAGCAGTTGGACTTGTCAACAAATATGAAGAGAAGTACGCTGGTATCCATACATTTATGTTATGTTAAAATTACGCGTGTTTGTTTGTCTGCACAGTCGATAGTATCTCTTTCGTTCGGAAAACCGCAACGCCGGGACTTCGCTGGTCACCGCGGAGAACTCCAGAATGGCGTACTGGTGATTGGACTCGTGTAAGCTATGCCCTAAATTTCAGCATACATATTGTATTCGTCACTGAAAAAAATGCAGTAGGCTATGTTGACAGATGTGATCAGTAACGAAGTACTTCTAATTTTTCAGTTCCATTTTTTACTCAAACAGCTTTTTACTTTCTCTACTCTGAATTTTGTAAATAGAACAGTAGTTTTTAGGTATGCTTGCATCACCATTATGAGTGAAATTGCAACTGTGAAAACTAATCCCCTTTACCACAGTCACTGAATTAATTTCCGAAAATTTCACCTAATCTTAGTTTCATTAATCAAATCCTTTACAAAAGTAGTCACCTCCGATCCCCTGCTGATACTATATGCGACCCATCGACATCAAGTACTCTTAGTCTACTTATTTGAGTACTTTTCATCTTTCACCTTCACTTTCTACTTCCACGTAAGATAGTTTTGACATGTATTAGAAATCATTACTTTACGCGTACTTGCGTAGAAATTTACGACGTTACTTCAGCCGCAGTACGAACGATGAGTGCTTTGACCACCCCTGAGGCCATATGGTAGTGTTCGGATGGTATATACTCGATGGCAAACGATTTGGAGACACAGATGTTTCAACAATGAATTGACTTCCCGTGTGCGCAATAAGTCAATATGGCGTTACAGAGTCTAAAACCTAAAATTTTAACCCCGTCTTGCAACGTAACTGATGCCATGCATTTCACACGTTGTATATGCCTTGATGGCGTATCTGTCATTTTTAGAAGTATGCCAGGGTTGCCATATTTTTGTGAAGGACATTCCGGATACTCTTTAGCGCCCACTAGCGGATTTTAAAATGAGGTGTCACACATTGACCGTCAATATGACGTCACACTAGCAAAGCATTGCTCATCGACTGCATACACTATACAGTATGCAGGAATGAAGTGGAATATAGGTCTTGAATTGGGCCATCTGTAATGTGAGCTCTGGTGATTGCTACTTGCTAGGGTTTGTAATAGATTCTTCCACGGGCCAGATGAAATCACCTGGCAGGCCGTGTCTGGCCTGTCAGGATTGTGTTTGACAGCCCTGCTATACAGTTAGGTCGGTGCAGCTATCTATTTATGTGTTTTAATCAGATCCGAAACAACACCCCCCCCCTTTCGCCAAAAAAACACTGATCTTGGGTCCACCTTAGGGTAGTCCATAACTTCTTCGGCACTTACTATATGCATTTGGCTGTTAAATTTTATGTTTCAATTCTGTCAATAATATTGATTCTTTGATATATTAGGCTTCTATAAAATGTACCAGCAGGTTGCACATCCGGTGATTTCCAACCTTTTATGCTCGCGACCTCATTTCCCACTTGAAAATGTTCCGTGGCAAAGCTCAAAACTTGATAAGCTGATTATTAAAAAAAATGAGCTTGCTCAAACTTACTCACGGCCTAGGAAGCTGATTACGTCCAACATCATCGCGATATCCAGATAAAGGCGGACGACCCCAAAATTTGGAACCACTGTCTGTGATTGAAGCATCCAATCGGCCTTAACCAACTTTAGGAATATACCGTGTTAGCTTATAATTGCGATTACAATCAGACTTATGTCAGTAAATGATGGTTATTTATATTTATTTTGATTGCATTTTTTGGCGAGGGTGGTGCCTGGAGCCCATACTAATATCATTATACGTTGCATTAACTCGCGCGCGGCGCGAAGAACAATTTTGAATAGCATAAATCTGCTTGAAAATAATATTGTTTATGTTGATTTACGAAAAACTTTTGAGCCTGCTTCAAGCCTTCAAAATTCCGGACATTTAGGCATATTTTAGAAATTCCTCCCGGACGCAGATTTTTCAGTGAAATTCCGGACATGTCCGGGAAATTCCGGACGTATGGCAACCCTA
This sequence comes from Botryllus schlosseri, assembly GCF_051294905.1. Taxonomy (NCBI): domain Eukaryota; kingdom Metazoa; phylum Chordata; class Ascidiacea; order Stolidobranchia; family Styelidae; genus Botryllus; species Botryllus schlosseri. Next base: position 8,132,123 of record NC_137249.1, on the reverse strand, counting down.
AAGTATATAGACGGCGGATTACTAACGATATCGTTTTTAGTGCTCGTCTACTTGCGGCAACGGCACAAAAGATCGTTACGTACAATGCATGGTAGGACACCAGCCCGTTCACTCAGGCCGATGCGAACAGAGCGATAAACCTCCGACTCGCGTCCGATGTGAGAATGTACGCCCGTGCGCAGCTTATGACGAGCCTGTAAATACAGTAGCGTTTGGTATTGAGTTTGAGAATTAACAGCCTGGTGCCCGTTTAGGACATATCTGTTATAGTCGTTGATCCCACTGGGAATTCGGAAATGGTGCATCCAATACGGAATTCGTTGAACGAAGAGTGGATTGTTGGACAATGGTCGGAGGTAAGGATTACTGCACAACTAGGGTTGCATTTAAACAAATTGTTGTTTAAAACACTTTGTTAAAAACATGTTTTAAACAGTGTTTTACACAAAAGCCTTTCAAAATGTTTTTTAAGTTGTAAAATCGTGCCATAATTGTGTAAATACTTTCCAAAAAACATGTTGTATGAGCCTACGGACAATTACCATCCTATAAAGCCGACGTATACGATGGGATGGTTGTAACCCTCAAAATAGTCGGTTGAACAGCTATAGTACGTAGATATTTCGTCAAAGGAGCTCTATTTACACTATATTTTCAATTGTCAATCATCCATGACGTCACAATTGAATATCCGTGACGTCATGGTTTTAAAAGAAACGTGTTTTAATCAAGGGCCTAGAAATTGATTTTTGTTATTAATGCAACCTTGTACAAAGGTATGTATATGTACACTGCGTAACGTTAATTTCTTCGGTTTGGAAGAAAACTCGTATCCAACCGCAACTTGATTATGGTCAAGGGTGGCGGAAGCAGAAGTAACGGGTCGAGGAGGGGTCGCATATACGTTTAGCAATTAATTTGAGATAACACGCTCCTACCGAAAAGAGTGCGTATTTCCACCCGTGTACCACCCCTGATATACGGTTGTGAATACGCCCATGGCAAACGAAACAAGATCCCACCTCAGACTTATACCGTGGTACAAATCGAGTACAACATTTTAATCTAAATTATGCAAGCACGTAGGCATGTAGTATTTTATAACCGCGATATAATTCTGAGTTAGGTTCTATTTGCGAGTACCGCCCTTTTTCGGTCCTTGGGGTGAGAATAGTGAATACACATTTTCTTGGCTAAGAGTGCAGGATTGATTTTGACGACTAACGGAAAATTATTATTAATGACACTGCAAATAGATTGAATCTTCGGAAATATATTCAATTACCGCGATATAGGTGCTATTTCACGCGATTCTTGTTACAATTCATAAAAGATACGCAAACTTATTCGAAAATTACTCTGTACTTTCCAACACCCAAATTGTAAAAAGCAATTAGTTTTGACTAATAAACTGTTTAAATGAATGGGAAAGTAGTCAAAAACGTAGCCACTTGAGTATATAGTATATTTGTGCAAAGCCTACTTCAGCACTCCGAAAAAGTAATAGTACTTCTAATAGTACCTCTAATAGTGCTACTCGGCTTAATTACACAGATATATTTTACGTCCGTGCGTAGTAACAGCTCGTTACTTTTGTGCGCAGTGTTCCAGTTCGTGCGGAACCGGGCGGCGTCGGCGACGGGTGGAATGTCGCAGACAGTGCGACAGAGACCGGAAGCCGTCCCAAATAGTGCAGTGCGATTCCGGTCCGTGCCCGAGATGGACTTCGGGAACTTGGTCGAAGGTTGGTATATAGTCGTCTTGAAATATGCGGCCGGGCTTGTTTGTGACGTATTACCAGTAGGGGAGTCTTGTACTGCATATCCATGGTTGGAAAATATTGGTGTATTCACCAGATTTTCACAATAGTGTCGGGTTAAAGTCAGGCCGTCGGTACTTTCTAGTGCAGATTGTTGCTTTCGCCCACATTCCAGTAGGTGAAAACTAGTCAAATACCCCAATCCTTATGGATATATATCTCAGGGATGTTCTAATGGGTTCTGTATCACCTGTTTACACCTTTTTATGGTGGTACCCCAACACAGGATCTAATCAACTCCTGTGTTATATATGTCCATAAGAATTGATGTATTTGACTCATTTTTCCCAATGGAATGGTTATGAAAGCACAATCTGGTGTCTGAAAGTGCCGTTTTCCGGATTTATACCCTTCTCTAAGGTGAAAATTCGTGAAATACTCGATTTCCCTTTATAGCATATGTATCCAATCAAATATCTATGCATATTGCATAGTGCTACTACAATTATTGCCGTACCGGAATACTGCGCTTCATGGTAGAAATCGTCAAGTAAAAGTATAAAGTAGACCTTATAAAATTACTCAAGTTGTTTTGAAGGTCTGATGGCCATATATTTCTCATATCAATGGACAAGCTTCCAACTTCTTTCATTTCGCGATTGAGATGTAAAATCGTAGTATATTTGGCGGCCGTTGACCGCCTCCGCTGTATACCACCAATGACGCGAGCGATTGATTTTGGCCTCAGTGTTCCGCGATTTGCGGTCGCGGTTTCGTGAACCGGCACGTGACTTGCGTCATGCCAGGCGGGATGGCGATGGAAGAAAACATGTGCAACTTGCTGCTACGACCCGCCACCACCTCGGCCTGTTTGTTGGCTCCTTGCAGAGATCATCGGTGGAAGACCACGCGGTGGAGTCAAGTAAGTTTTTTTTATTCATTTCTGCATGATCGTATCTGTATAATGCATGTACTTGTACAATAAGGCTCGTATTCCAAATAGCGTGTATCATAATTGCGAGGCATGACCAATAACCAAAGTTTACCCTGTCATACACATCTGACCTAACCCCTAACTTTAACTTGCTGTTGCGATACACGCTATTCTGTCTAATGCCGTACAATAAATTAGTTGTATTTGAATCAGTTTTTATTTATTTTATTCGAATTACTCAAGGATTGGACTACTTCTCAAGTAGTTATGCCTTTAGACTCCTTCCACTTCTACTTCATGAGCTTTTGAACTGAAACTACTTACTCTTCGTATTTCGAATTTTTTCAAGTAGGAAGTAGTTTTTGTAGGGATTTGCGTCGCTTTTATGATTCACCTTGTCAGGATAAGCGGGCAATATATTGTTATATAGGACCATACGCCACTACAGTGCCTGTGATGACCTATATTTCGTTTAGTGCTCCGTTACGTGCGGGCGAGGCTATAAGAAAAGGCGATTCTCGTGCGTGGACCGTAAAAGAAGAACGATTCCAGACAGCATATGCTTGAGAAGCAGGAAGCCGCCGCCCACGAAGAGAAGGTGCAAGACTCGCCGAAGATGTCCTCGTTGGCATGCGGGACACTGGAGCAAGGTGCGTTATGGTGTGTCGCTGTTTACGCTAGTAGGCTACTTGGACACGTTCACGCTATAGTTATGACTTCGCGGTATAGATCTGTTTCTCTCATTTGTGCTGTCGTGGAAATGAATACTCCTTTTTATTGTTATCTGTATAGTGCCGAGCTGGGATATTTTGTGTGTCTTTTTTGGGAGATCATGGCCTGACCCAACCTGCACCAATATTTTATTCACTTACATTCCGATAACCTATATGTCACGCGAATGTGTTTTACCTTAAACAGTACGACAATACGATTTATGATTCTTTATAATATTGTGCAATGATATCGCTGTTTACGCGCTTCAACATTACAACAAAAGTAGAACATGGATATATTTGCAGCAGATCGTGTGTCTATGTTTTCATGTTTATAGTCGGTATGCAATTCTTAGATGAGTTTATAGTTATAGAAGTAATATCAGAAGCATTTGCACAAATATATATGTCCTGCAAACAGTGTTCGGTATCGTGCGGGATGGGTCAACAACTGAGATCTGTGCGTTGCCGTCATCGACGAAAAGTGATCGATTCATCAAATTGCGGGACTGCTGACAAACCCGGAGAAATACGCAGCTGCAACCGAACAATTTGCCCTAACCACGTTTGGAGAGCTACGGATTGGTCCAGAGTGAGTAGAACACTTGAGCCTACCAGTGAAGCAGTGTTCTATTCTATACCCTTCAACACTTATCACCAACAGTTCGTCATTAACCAGGCCTCCATGTCAGTTATGCTGCCTTATTATGGGGAAATAAAACCTGAACTGAGTTACTGCTACTGTAGTATACCGTGGAATGAAGTTTTCTCTCTCTTCCGTTACCAGTGCTCGAAGACGTGCGGTGTCGGTATCAAGAAAAGACAGTTATATTGTTCGAATTCCTTTGGGCAGAGAGTCCGCGAACGGCTGTGCGGATACGATCTCATGCCACAGAACGAAATGCCCTGTTATCAAGGGTCTTGCTCGACACATTGGTGGACAGACTCATGGTCAACGGTAGGATATGTATGTATTTTGTATATATAGAGAGAGAGGGAGAGGGAGGTGGTCAGTAAAGAACTTTTACTTTTCCTCGCGTACTCAAGTAGGTTTAGCCTACCTGTACCACTTACTCGGGTGGTTATGTTTTTAGTCTACTCCCGTTTGTACCAGAACAGTTTTTATGCAACCTCTTTTACAAATTTGGATTTTGAAAAATAAAAAGTATTTTAGGGATAAGTTTTCGACATTTTAACGTTAGAAATAGTCAGAACAACCTGTTGAAATAGCCACCACAGTAACTGCTGAATGCATTTGTGAATATTGCACCTATTTGTAAAATTATTAGTAATTTTTCCTCTAAAGGTATGCGATGCCATGACCAAATCAACTTTTATACGTACTTGAGTAGTTTTCAGACCTTTTATTTTCTATTTCTACTTGACACGTCTTGGTAATTGTGCAGAAATTTACGCCGCCGGTACTTCTCCTTGAGTAGCAACGCTGACTAATTTGACCATCCTTGAAATATACGTTCGGATTTGTGTGGATATTAATAGAGTGGCGACATGATAAAAGAGTCTAGAATTTATTTTTGTTGCAGTGTTCGGCCACGTGCGGTCCGGGGGTAGAGCGCAGGACGGTACAGTGCGTGCGTGCTAACGAGATTGCGGGCGAGGTGTTCGCGGCATCCGATTGTGATGTCAGTGAAATGCCTGTTGACAGCCGACCGTGCAATATCAACAACTGCGACACGGATTCGATTTGGCGCGTCGGTCCTTGGAGCGCGGTAGGGCCTTACTATTTATCGGATTTGCATGGCTATGTTATGCAGGCAGTCGTTCGCTTTCTTTATCTGTTTAGAACTTCGCAAGATTGAGTTATATAATGTTCACACATAATGTGCGGGTAATTGGGACCGTGAGCTAGTCGAAAATCAGACTTTGTTACTGTAATGTAGACTAACATTGATTCGGTAGAATCTACTACATGTTTGAATTTTATTTCGAGAGTTGACTATCTCAACGCTATAAAATAATCAGCGGTAGCCTATACTATTGTATTCATCCTCTAATAACACACTATGTGCAATACGATCAGAAGTATTCAAAGTAGTTGGCTAAGTATCGGTACTCAAGTAGAATTAGAAGTCATTAGAAGTAGAAATAACTCGATAGCAAGTAGAAGCAGCGATTTCCAAGACAGTCCCAAAACTAGTTCGATTGGAACTAAAAAATATTGGTGTGAAAAGTACTAAGTAAATAATTTCGAAGATTTGGTGGAAGGGTGGCATACTTTTAGCAGTCAGTCAGTGTAAAAAGTAAACAGTTTTGCCTAAAGGCTGTTACATATCTGAGTGAAAGTAATCCAACAACAAATACACTTGAGTCCCAAGTAGTGCCAGTAGGTAAAGTACTTGAGTACTCTGAAAAAGTAGTATTACCTAGAAGTACGTTACTGAAAAGTGAACATCTCTGAGTGAGATACGCGTGCTTTCTTCTGCGTGATTTGGAGTTTTGGTGCACAATAGAAAAATACGCGAGTGAGGCGAAAGACTCAATTTAAACATGGACTTATCATGAGTTGTATATTTTCCCTTTATATGTTGTCGACTGCGTCGATGTATAGGCTTCTATACACTCGTAAACCTGTCCCATTCACCAGTGTTCGGTCACGTGCGGTGTCGGCTGGGAGAGACGCCAAGTTCGCTGCTTCAGCTCCACGACAAGCAGATACGAGGATAGTGCATCGTGCACTGCTGCGACGGAAGGTTCTCCGTCCATAGTCGAAAGATGCAGAAGACCTTCGTGCCTTCCTTCGTCATGTCGTCAAGCTCGGCTGCTCAATCGTGACGCAATCGACGGAGAGTACACGATCGAAGTTCGAGGAAGAGCGTTGAAAGTACTATCGTGGCGGCCTTTTTGGCAGACTACCAATTAGACAATTTTCAACTTTTCACAACGTACCATACAGTTCTTCTGTAGCATTTTCAGGAGAATGATATATTAGATTAGAATTAAAATTAGAGCATAGAAACATTTCACTAATTAAATTAGAATTAGATTACCAGTATTTCGCTCTACTTGGTCTAATTAGGTGACTTGAATTATCTAGTTGTCCAAGTATCGTTGTATTGCTGGATTGAAAATTCTTATTCTATGCTTGAAGGTCTACTGCGACGGGATGATGACGCAAACTCCCCACGAATACATAACTCTCGGCTCCGCCGCGGACGAAAACTTTTCCGAGATTTACAGCCACACGTGAGTGACGGTGGTATAGGATTACGGACGGGTGGATTACGACTGCAGTGCCTTGTTTTAGGCTTGACGATCCAGATTCCTGTCCGTACAACGGGAGTAGAAACGAATCTTGTGCCTGCGGCGCAAATCCTCAGTCGGGAAAGACGGTGTACGCGAAGATTCGTCTGCTCCTCAATTCCATGCGTGTAAAAGGTATGTCAATGTGTAGGCAGAATATAACTTCGCAACAGAGTTTAACAACTTAATGCTATCAAAATCAGATCCTCTGTATCCTCATATCCGATCAAAATTTCCATAAAGTTGCAGAAGGAATATAGTCACCATGCAGGGGTGGTCAAAATAATCAGCGTTGCTACTCAAATAGAAGTAGAAGTAATGCCGTAAATCTGAATTCAACTACAAGTAGAAATATAGATTTCCGAGACATGTCAAAACTACTTCAAGTGTAGCTAGAAAAAGAAAGGTATGAAAAGTATTCAAGCTGCTTCCAAAAGTAGAATTGTAGACAGGTATTGGATGTTGTTGTTGTTGTCTGTGGTATTCACGGTGTTTGTCGACTACTATGGTCATTTAAACCAGACCAATTTTATTCAATTTTATCCGTAGCTGCCGACTTGTGGCACGGCCCACTTCTAAACCTATATATGACATCACTTACATGGATGACATGGCGATGAAGAGCCCAGATAATTCTGGACTCAACCTCGGTCGGACTCGAACCCGCAACCCATTGGTGTTGCAGCTGTGGATTATACCACTACGCTATCTCGCCACTATATTCATACTTATACTTGTAATTAAGTGGACATCTCTGGCATACACAACTTCTGCTTCTACCTGAGTATCAATATCCCAGACATGTCAAAACTACCTCAAACGGAAGCAGAAAATGAAATGTCTGAAAAATACTCGAGTCGCTTTGAAAAGTAGATTTGGTTGAGTGCCGCATAATTTTAGCAGTTCATTGGAGATGGCTACTTAGCGACCAACGCAAAATGACTATTTTGGCACTATACTGTTGAGCTATAATCATAGAAATATATATAGAGAGGCTATTTAATCATGCGTTTCTTATGAAAATTCCACCCATGGAAGGGATGCACTGCACACTTGCAGCAAAACTTTCTACTTTACAAAAAACAAAACTTTCTACTTTTCAAAATCAAAAATTTAATCAGTCCTGCCTAAAAAACTGTTCTAAGAAGCGGTGCAAGCAGACAACATCCAATTCAGTAGCCTACGCCGCAAAGTTGAAGCAGTGATGACGCTCGTCTACAACTGGAATGTAACTTCAGTAGGCATTGAAATCCGAAGTGAAATAGTACACGCATCACTCATTAGCTGGTGCGTATATCTTGCAGTTGATGACTTCACATTCGCAAAATCTGTCACCGGGATGACACTACCTTACGCCGTGGCCGGCGATTGCTATAGTCGTGCAGCATGTCCGCAGGTAAGCGTGATGTGATCCGTGTTGTTTCTTCTGCGTTGGTGGAATGGGAGGTATTGTGTTGTAGGGCAGCTTTCGGATCAATCTAAGAGGAACTGGTTTCGCGGTATCTGACCGGACGACGTGGAATAATTACGGAAAGAAGGCAGTTCAGAATATTCAGCGTCTCCTGGTAAGGGCCTGCGTCCAACGGCCTGTGTCTTCTTGGACTGTTTTCATTTGCTATCTCTTTATTCAATTATGTCTATTGTAGGCCCATATCAACATGGTTTGGAATTCCGATATGAGCCCGTGGACACTAGGCTATGTAGATTTCAAATTCCGTTCCATTTCGCGACACAGAAACATACGATTGCGAATGGATTCGTTGCGAACGCCCAAAGCGATTGCCTAATTTCCAGCAACAAAATTTATTCGCGCTTCGCGCGAAATCGTGTGCTTGGTTTGTACCTATACAAGGTCACTGTGTTGAGTAGGCTTACATAGGCAAAACGCGAGACACGCGGAAATGTCCTGACTGCAAGGGCGTGATAACGAGAATGTGCCGACCTTTGTATTACAGAAATTGGTTATTGATAAGATTCGTCTGACATTGGTTTGTCCGGAAATGTCAAACTTGAGCAGTCGGGCGGAGTAGAGGGAAGGAAATGGCGCGGCCGAACTGCCGCACCCTTACTGCCGCCTTGCAATCTCATCCCTGCAGTAGACATTTTGCCCCTAGAGAAAAATAATGCGCCCGGATTTGAAATCGCGTGCGTCACACATGTTTCATAGAAATGCTTGTCTGCACCTTCTCTATTTCATACATGCCCGTAAATACTTGGCATACTGACATAAAAGTACATGAGGGTCACGAGATGGAATAAAACCCAGATTTGTGTCGCGGTCTAAAAATTTAGGAAACCCTGATGTATAAAGAAGCTGGCATCTCACGTAGCCCGCCAAGTTTACGAATTCATAGTGTCCTAATTGCGACACTGGGGATGTTCACCCGTCGAAAAGCAGCTAACATCTGTAGGTGTAGCACTACACACACATAGGCGTAGCCAAAAGGAACCTTTGAACGGGTGGGCTTAATTGTTTTCAAAAATAAATAGCGAATCCATCGCTGTGATCACCGACGTCGTCACATGATTCAACTTGAAAATTGAAGGCGCCATTCGGTCCTGGCTGCGCTGCTTACTGTCATTCTTTTTGCGTTCAGAACGGGGGAATCGTGATGGGGAGATGTGGTGGCTTCTGTGGCCAGTGTCATCCCGATCCTACGGTGGGACTGCTGCTGTCCGTCACTGATGATTGATGACCAATGCGATAATTAGACAATTGGCAATACAATCAATATTAATGATATCGCGCTCCTTTTTAAATGTGCTCTCTCGATTTCTTTTTTATTTCATTCTTTTTTAACATACTGAAATCATATATTTTCTACCTCCAAAAGAATGATATTCACCACGACACCGAGTCGTTAATTTATAGCTTTATATTCCTAGTGAAACGACATTCTATTCTTCATCCGCTACTAACGGAGTTAGGTGAAATTCACCATAGTCTATGTAGGTGTAGGGTGCTTTGGTGCATTACACCTCAACTCCAGCAACGACACTTCGGTCTTCCGCCAATGTCGACACAGTCGAGGTGGATTCCATTTGAGGTGAATTTGGACAATCCACCTTTTAAATGCAACATTGATCACTTTCAAGCACCTCCTGACAGTGTAATGGATGAAACTATAGTGTTAGATGCATAAGCCATATCTGCTCGTACGACCGCCTACAAGGAATTGACCAATGATATATATAAATTCGTGCTGTGAGGGCCAGGGATATCTAGATATCCCTCGTAAGGGCATACATTTGAAGCGAAGTTGAGAAATAATTAACAGATTTCTGCCATATAATCGGAGAACTCCTCGCTAGCACCATGTATGTATTTTATGTTTTTCAATTTAGCCAATCTCATCAGTATAAATATATATATTTTCTACAAATTTATACGATCTGTGCTGAGATAGTCGTGTATCTCCGTGAATTTTACTGTTGTTAATACACCGTTTATGTGTACAATAGATATGGACATTGTGTGGGACAGAGGTGGTCAGTAACGAAGTATACTTCAACCATAGTATCCTATATGGTGTCGACACAGCCAAATCTCACGCCTCAGTGAAATTGTATCACGTCACAATTTCCATTTGGCTGCAGGCAATTTGACGGTCATTTTTGACCGGCCTGCCGAGCATTAAATTTGGTAAAACGGGTATCAATCGAAAGCTGACTCTCCACTGATAACGAAAATATAAATTTTATTCCGCTCGTGGCCCTGGAACTCCCACAATCAGCCTCGAATTTTTCATTGTTACGGAGATTGGCATTGGGACGCAGCAATGCTGTCGGACGAGCGGAATAAAATTTATATTTTCGTAATCAGTGCAGAGTCAGCTTTCGATTGATACCCGTTTTACCAAATTTAATGCTCGGCAAGCCGGTCAAAAATGACCGTCAAATTGCCTGCAGCCAAATGGAAATTGTGACGTGATACAATTTCACTGAGGCGTGAGATTTGGCTCTGTCGACACCATATAGGACACTATGCTTCAACTGTTTCGGAGCTCAACATTTAGCCAACTTGCACTTTATTAGACTTCCACTTCAACCTTACCAGTTCGGGGGCAGATCCATACGCAACTTGCGTAGAACTACCAGCCTTACCATCATCCAACCCGTAATATGCTGATAGCTTCTACAACAGAACTACATCAAACTACATTTCTCAAGAGAAACACACCCTTTTATCAGTCAAGAAAAGTAGAGGAATACCATTTTGCATCGTACAATAGAGAAGAAACAAGGCAATATTATGAAATCGTTCAATAAACAGCGTTAACCTGACCTTCGGCACACTTTTGCGACTCGACATAGCTTGTGTACGAGACACAATAAGGCATTGCCAAATAAATTGGATAATAAATGAATGGGACGGCAAAATTCACGACGATTTTCTAAATAAGTGTTACCGGTTATCGCCAGAGTTTTGATCACTGTTCGTAACACTTCGACTAAGATAAAAAATTCGGGAATAAAGTCGGACACATACGGTAGTAGTCTAATATCACACTGCGAAATGAAAATGATACTTGGCTCAACTAAGACTGCAATATGATTGATAGTTGGTTCCTACAGTTGAATGCACAAGTGCCACATGAAATTTGCACCGTGCCCAGCAACTATAGTTCTACCCAAAATCGAATGATGCAGGGCAGTTCTATTCACTGCATTTCAAGCATTGGTCACGCGAGATAAAACCAGAAATATTAGCAAAAAAAACGACTATAAAATGATCCGCTTTACTCTAAAAAATACTAAAATACATATTCCGCGCTAGCACCTGAAGAAAAACATTGGTACGAAAGACTTTGTGCGAACTGATGTACCATTTATAAAAAGCAGTCTCCACATGGAACGAACATCCCTTGCGTAGTCATTTCTTACGATTGGACCTACTGGGAATTCCGATGAAACTCTTCCCTTTCGACGACGCGGACGACCCTTCGATCAACTGCCTCGTGTGTTGCTCGCGATCAAATTCCAGATCTTCCAAACGCTGGGAAAGCAAAGGACCTCTTCAGTAATGTGTAACTGCGACAACTCCTAATTTTTGAATGGTCGACATGAACTAAGCTGGCGAGACGTGCATTCCCCTACAAGATTAATCGGGACCCTGATTGATTTTGAAATACAACTATCACCCCTGCTCGACACTAAAGTTTGTCAATATCGAATCAATGTCACACTTGAAAGAAATGTAGATATTGACCCTTGAAGGTAAAAAACCAGCAATTTTCACTACATCACAACATGATACTAGAGAGTCAGAAATATACTATGATTGGGTATATCAAGATATTTTTTGTAGCTTGTAGGTGTCCAGATACAGCCTTTCTTGTTTATTTCCTATTCAAGCATACTAATGGCTGTAAAGCTGCTGCTATAAATGCTTTGAAGTTTTGGGAATGCATCTTGAGCTACATCTACAGCAGTGGTTCTCAAACTGTGGTACGCTTTTTAGGTGGTATGCGAAGAGTGCTGTGAGTAATCTCATACCTTAGATTGGCAAGCTTCTGCATAAGAAACAGTTGAAATTATCTCATCAAATGGTGCTTTCGTGTTTCGTTGGTGTTGCGGCATAGTACTAAGAGGAATAACTAGGGCAAGTTTCTGCAACTTTTTTTACAGCTTCCTAAATACTCAGAAGTTATGTAATATGGTGTTTTAAGCTGTTAGGAGGAATCCTGTAGAGCAAAATTTTTGAATTTTCCGCCACTTTTTCAGGCAAATTTTCGCAAGTCTTTCGACTTAACATGAAACTTTTATCAATTTTCTTCGATTTTTCATGTCATTTTTTGCAAGTTTTTTCAATTTTTCATACATCCAATTTTTTACTGGAAATATTTGGCATGCAAATGGATCGCTTGATTATTTGACTGTCGTTTAAATTTGAGGTCCTTTCTGATTTGACGTACACCCAGGGTAGACCGCCGAAAATTATATTTTTACTGGGTCCATTTTTTCAGGCTATTATTGATTTTGTTGAGGTCGCCATCACTGAGTTGTGCTACAGTGCCATGGATACGGAACAATTCGAGTATCTCATATCCTCATAATTTCAAGGAACTTGTCCATAAATGCAACTTTAGTGCAACTTTTGTGAAAAATAAGTGCAACTTTCCACGGATTTGACTGCAACAAAAACTTGCCCTAGGAATAACCAATAAACACCGGTACATTCAAGTAACATAAGTGCTTCAGGTGGTATCTGTGTAGTGAAAAACAAGTTAGTGGTACGCGATGGGAAAAAGTTTGAGAAACACACATCTACAACATCTACAATGACACATCTTTTAAATATCAACTGAAAATATCAGGGTTATCAGTGAAGATTATCAACTCAAAAACTCTATATCGGTTGGGCTTGACTCGGCACTCATGCTCGGGCTACTCCCAATAGAAGATGCTGTGACTCTACCCCAGACAAAATGAAAACTTCAACTCTGACTACCCAGTACCAAGTATGAATAACTGTTATAGCTACGTAGCCTAAAGTCGTCTTCAAAAAATTAATCTCAGCAACGAACATTGTGACAATTTTTTGCCGCTCACCTGAGTAAGTGCAAGCTTTTGCTGTATGGCCGTGCGGAGCAGAGTGTTCACAGTACGTTTCTCTTTGTCGGCGGCGCTCAATTGCTGTTGCATCTCCTCGAGCTGCGCCACGTACTCGTCGCAACGCGCCGCAAACATCGCCCGCAAAGATGCAAAAGTGGCCGCATCTTCCTGTTAAAGTGAATACAAGATCAAATATGCGGTGCACCAAGAAAGAAATCGGCCAATGGAATCAATATCTTAGTCCAGGGGTATCAACCTGTTTGAGCCTAAGATCCGCATTCTGTTTGACGTTTCCACAGCATACATACTAAAATGAGAACTACCTCATCGTAATATTTACTCAAAAGCGTTATGCTCTAATTCGACAAATCAGAGGCCAGACATTCGATCTGTGAGTTTCGAATAGGCTAATGCCATTTCACCTTTGAATAACATAATACGTTGGATGAAATATTATCTGCTGTTGTGGGAGCACAAACATGGTTTCGTTGCCAACAGTAGAGTAGACACATATGTTATCTCCAAACGGAAGTCACAAAACGTGCGGTATCCACCGAATTGACCAAATTTACATGATGTAACAAAATGCGCCAGCCGTGACAAACAGAAAACACCTAGTCATTGCGTTGAATGCTCTACACATATTAGGGCTGTCATTCGTGGATTCCAAAATATGCTGATGACTCCATTCTCGAGCAAGGACATTCTAATTCTAAATTGCTGGGTTGACCAACCCACAGATTGGTCTAGACTTCTTGTCCTCCACCCTACTATTTTCAATGGTCTGTCGTGGGTCCCTTGAAGCTAGTTCGCAGACTTCCAACGGGTTCACTTGCCTCAGTTTAGAAATTTTACTTTGCACCCTTGTTTTGTCGGGTCATACAAACTCCTTTCATTCTTGTTGACATAAAAATCAGTTTTGTAAAAAACTCTTTTAGGCATATTAGCAATTTTATGTAAATAACTGTGCCCGCTGATCTGTGATAATAAATAAGATGGAGATATGCCTCTATGATCTTAAATCTGCTGAAAATGATTGCCACCGGTTTACTCAAGTAATGCCGTACCTCTATCCCCTACCAGTTGTCTGCCAGTTGATTTTGAATTCTTAAGCCATTGTCACTCATTACACAAGAAACGGTCGTGGGAGGTTATAAAAGAAACCAGTACCTTGAGCGCTTTCAATTCCGACCGTAACTTCAGCATGGTGTCGGACACAAATTCCTTTTCGCTTTGGTATCTTGTTTTGAGATTGGAAAGTGCAACCTAGACACGGCAAGACGTTTGTCAAATACCGAACAGGCAACGGCTGCAGAAGAATATTTCTCACTTCCGCCGTATGCTTGTTTGCTTTCAGAACCGTCCTCAGAGTGGCGATTTGTTCCCGTTTTGAGCTCAGCATCGCCTTCAATCTTATCAACTCCGTCTCACCGGCTTTAATCTATCACGAGGGCAAATTCGACTTTTGTTTGCAGACATTCGATTCAAATCGAGCAAAAGTACACACCTCGGCATCGCGGGCGTCCCCAGACGCATCCACGTTGTTCTCGGCGAGTGGCGCGCTGCCTGTGGACTGCTCCAAAGCTTTGCAGAGATGATTGATTTGTGCGGAAATAGTAGATATGAGTACGGAAGAGTCTGCATCTCGGGCATCATCTGTTCGGAGTAAGAATATAAATACTAACCTACGCTCGAGATTACCGTTCTGATACGTGGACTTCATCTACCGGTACTTCAATTTCATAGATTGACCTTTAATAAGATCTTCTATTACTTTTCATTCGGTGTGTGTGTCGCATATTTGCATATTCTAGGCCAAGGTGGGTTTTCTGATTGAAAGACCACTCACATCTTTACGCCTCCCTATCTTTTCATTTTATCGCAATCTTGGTGTTTTCAAACGATAAATGAAATTATATAATATATATACTGAACTGATCTGAGGTGTGACAATGGCGAGATATTTTAATTGGAATTTTAGTGCAATTTAACAGCACTGTGACAAATGCCATCGACGTATTTACAAAACGCTTGTAGTGGAATCCTCGATTAAACTCGAAAAGTTCTGGGATTCAAATATTCACACACGACAACTGACCTCCGTTAGTCTCGGCTACAGCGACAGGCATGGTGCCTAGATCTGATGACATTGTCTAAAAACATGAGGAATAGAATTAATTCATTGTCGACATATACGTGATGAAGCGAATGGCTTCTCACGAAGCGAACCTTCCTCTTCATCTGGTCTAACACGATGGTCTCGGGCAGCTGCCCATTTTTCACACACACGTGATGATACAGTTGCGATAATCTCTCGACAACTGTCGATAGGTCGTCGGTAATTTTCTTCAAACCGGCATCCAATTCTTTGCGGTGCTTTTCCGAAACCTAAAACGAGAATTCAACTTTGGCAAGGGATTTGACGCGACGTATGGAATGGTTGTTATGTTCGCGCATTTTACGTTGGTATCGTTTGTTTCTTATTTGTCTAGGGTTAGTAATTACCTCCAATCATTATTTCGTGTGTCGTGCTTTGTATTTATATCCTGTGTTCTGTTGTCTACTGGTCTTTCGTTTAATTGCACTGTGGATCATGTCTCAAAGTTATTCCGCTGTATAATATACTGATTTGATATTGCATCCTCGTCGTATGAGTTATTATTCAAACGAGATCAAGAGCATAACAGTGGTGATCGACTATATTTTGAATATTGAGCTTGAAACTTGGGATATATCTCAACAATATATATGTGTCTATATATACAAGTCACAATAGTAATAACCAACATGTGTACAATGCAAAGGAGCGTAGATAATGATCTCATGGATTGTCTAATGTCTGTCAATTCGTTTAAACCCCATTCCCAGCCAATTTTATGCCATGTCATCGCTCAATTTTAGTTGACAAGTCTCAATAGCTTGATATAGCACTGATATACCCCGGTCAATTCAGCCGATCGCAACCACAAAATACGCAACATACTTTCAGTTCTTGGTGCACGTGATTGTTTTCTTCGCGCAGCGAGTTGAGCGATTTTCTTTTGTCTTCCACGGCGGACTGAAGTTCCTGGAGGCGTGCCATGTAGATTGAAGACTGCGAAAGAAACAATAAAGTTATGATAAACGACTGAATAAGTCTGTTACATTCATGAATCTGTTGGTGTGTGGTATGTCTGGAAATATGTACAGTCATGAAACGGACAGATAGTTCTTAATGCAGTAAACTGTAAACATAATCTGGCAGACATTTGTTTCGGCGTCTTTGTCATTTGCCTTCTTGAGTTCCGATACTTTTCTTAGTAATTCAGAATTTTCATTTTCAATCTTCTGAAGTTCCTCTTTGAGCCTCGTAACCTGAACATGAGCAATCGCGGAATCAACAACAATCGAGTCAAGTTCACGACAAATTTCCAATGCAGCATAGATAACAAGAAAATAGTTCATAGATTGCAAAAAAAAATTGAGAAAATATTCACGAATTTACCCTTGCACTGTACAAGCGATTTAATGAATATTTGAAATGTTTCATTGCCTGAGAAAAAAGTAAGGACTTTTACGATTTGAGACTGGCGAAAGACTGATTAGAAGTATTTCAACACGGGTTTGAAAACAAATCTAACAGCCTAGTGGAGAGGCCACTGGCTTCAGCAACCTAGAAATTTGACAACCAGCTGAACCAGCCTAGTCCAAGCTTCCTCATATCCCAAAGGCGAGACAGCTTTGAAATAACGATGTTAGAGTTGAGATTTACTTCCAATACTTCCATATTCAACACCCAGCACTGAGAGTCTTGTATCAAATCAACAAAATTTCACAACTAGCCTAAACAGAATTTGCAGAAAGGCACAGAGTCCGACCAGATGTTGAGAAACTTTCAAATACAAATCACATACCTCCGTACTCTGCAACTCACTAAACAAGCTAGACATCTTCGGGAACCTTTCCACAGATCGAGAATCATCTTCCAGCAGTCTTAAAAAAATTACTTACAAGCAGGCACTGGCAACACACGCACAGCGACCTTACCTCAGCTCCGATTCCGCAAATCCGGCACCCTGTGAAGATACATCCCGGCGTGAAATAGTCAGAACTGATCGTGGCTGGCAATTTGTGTCTTACCGTCCGTTCCGTGTACTTGCTTAGTTCTTTTTTGGCGGCCAATTTTTCATCGCGCTCCTTGGCCTCATTTTCCAACGCCTCGTTCAGCTGTCTCTCCAGCACTTCCTTCAGGTTCAAGGTATCCTGGTATTCGCTGAGACAAAAGTCTACCGTCACGCAAGGTTCAAGTAAGCGCAAACGGACCTCGTGTTGGTTTATGCGTTACCGCTGCCAGATTTAAAATACTGGAACAATATAGTTGCGGAAGTATTGGGCATTATGTTAACACATAATTCTTACAGATTATTGAGGTGGTCAGAAATAAAGTACTTTCACTATTCAGAATATTGAAGTAGGTTTGCCTACTTGCATTACTTACTCAAGTCATTGCAATTTTAGACTTCTACTCAACAGTTTTAGTTTGTAGGCAATACTAGGTCTAGAACAGGGGTTCTCAACCTGGGGGGCGTGAAACATCAGAAGGGGGGCGCGAAAAAGCGGTCACCTGAAAAAAATTTTGGCGCTGCTACAATGCAGGCGTGTTTCTCTCTATATAGACCCAATTTCATATTTTTTATTCTGTCATCAACATTTATAACCGACCATACCACCAAACAATCTGTTGGGGGTGCTAGCATCCCAGTTTGATTTTGTGATATGACGATAAGGGGGGCGCGAAATTTTTCACTATCAAAAAGGGGGGCATGTCTAAAAAAAGGTTGAGAACCACTGGTCTAGAAGATTTACTTTTTAAAAGGAAATCACTACTTCTACATGTCGTCGCTGTGGAATCAGTGCAGGTGCAGCTTACGTCAATTTTTCACATTTTGATTATATCCAAGTTTTTGCGAAATCTTCATCTTTATTTGGCTATATCTTGGCCGCGGTTATGTTTTTCATATTGTCTCAAACATAATCATGGCCACAAAGTGGAAATTTTACAAACGATTTCCCAGAATGTCAAAAATCTAGACATAAGCTAATCTGATTCCACAGCGACGGCGTACCCAAGTAGAATTTACATTACTTTAACCTCTACTTGACTACAAAATCATGAATAGTTCACTACCTCCGGGTAATTGACAACAAACTCTACCCATCCCATTTACCTAAGAGAGGAACTAGCAGTGGTTTTGCTGGCCAGCGGCTGGTTCTGAGCTACAGTGGCTGCCCAATTGTCCATTGCCCAACTCAGGCTTCCACAAATCCATTCATTTAACCTACCTACCTGTGCAAAAACGCATTTTCCTCCCCGAGTCTTCCGATTTCATACTCGAAGCTTTCATAGTCGGCCTGGGATTGACGCAACGCGGAAACCTGCAGCAAAAGAGAAGAGAGCAATCGCAATTCGAAAAGTTTCACAAGACGTAACCCAAAGTAACACTAGATGTAGCTGTGATAATATCCAGGTTCGAGCACAGCTAGTTTGTAAGTAGGAGAAAAACGACAGGCTATATATGCTCATGCGATCCCGCACCTGCTTCTGCAAATTGCAGTTATCTTCTCCCAAGTCAGTGTTTTCAACAAGCAGCCTCTTTTCCATTAGCTTGGCCTCTTTCAAGTCGCGCCTCAAAATCAAATTTGACTTTTCCAGCTCCTGCTTCCGCTGTAGAGGGAAAATAGGCTACATGGTCCGATTGACCCCTTGCCGGTTCCAATGCGGTAATAAGTATAGCAGAAATAAAAAAGTGAAATGAAGAGAATGACTAGAATAAGACCTGTGCAATGGGCTCGAGCTCAGAAAGCATATGATTCACAGACCGCTCGAGAAGAGGAAAGTTGAGATTCACCGCACACATAATTTGACAATACCAGTGTTCTACCATGTTATACCACTTCACAAACATGGGATGAGACCTTTAGATGGTTCGCTACATGGCATATGTCACCTACCACTATCCTTCTTTACAGCAGGATACAATGTTTCTGATAAAAGCACAAAAACCTACAGCAACATGTTTCCACGCAAATAATTAGTTTCATTTGAGCAGTAATTGAATAGACCATTCCGCAGGGTTGTAATGACTCGAGTCATGACTCGCCACGAGTCCGACTTGAGTCGAGTCAATTTTTGTATTGATTCGACTTGTACTCGAGTCATTGCGCACGACTCGAACCAAGTCACATGACTCGAGACTAGGACGACCAAGACAGACATTTCATGGTAACTCAGAAGAATAGTAAAGTCATGATTGGTATTTCGTCTATCAGTCCTGATACTTGGAAAATAGGGTCACAAAATGTTAGGACTGAGGAAAATTATGATATTATGAATTCTAAGCCATTCGAGTCACAACGACAACACTATGACTTGGACTGGACTCTCTGCTCACTGACTTGGACTCGGACTTTACTAGGTGGTGAATTGAAAATGACATAACTTGAATAAAAGTGACATTGACATGTGACTCGGAACCTTGTGACTAGGTTACAACCTTGCCATTCCGAGACACGTTCCTCTCATTCTCAAGTATTTGACGGTGAAGGCGGTTGAATAAGATTTAAAGGGAAATGTTTATCTACCTGGACGACATCAGTGTAGTCATTCGACAGCGTTTCCTCCTCTGCTTTTGCATTTTTTAGCAATGTTTTTGTTTGATTCAGCTCAGATTCTAACATCTTGAAACGAAAAATAAGTCAAGTGAGGTAAAACAGCGTTGAGCACCTCAGCTATAGATAGCCTGTATACTTGAATGGTGTTCAACAAGGTATCTTCACTTTGTTCCTTCAGTTCCAGGATGCTGTGTTCTCTTTCCTCTCCGTCGTTCACTGCTCTTCTGCTTATATGCTTGCTGGTTTCAAGTGCCTGAGATGGATATTTGACATGAGAAATTCTTAGGAAGATCCCACAATAGTTGTTCCATATCATTTGAACAAGTTTCTAGGATTGATATGGAGGATAAAAAGACCAATGGCATTTCTATGACGGTGTATCCAAGATTGGATTGAGCAGCTACTTGATACTTCATGCTTTCTAACCGTAGGTACTGCCTTGAACCAAGCTTGAATAAAAGAGATATAAATTTAGGTTATTCAATATGTTCACAAATTCAAGGTGAGGTAAAAACAATACACATTGAGAATCGTTCTTGGCGCAAAGATATGTTCATAAAATGAATCCGAACCCGAGGTCTGTCTCATTGAACTTTTCACATAAATGATACGTTAAACGTTACCATTATTAAAAATAATGAAGTTTTTGAAACCTTTTTGTTCAATTCAAATTCAGCCTTCAAACTTTCAAAGTCCTTGTGGCCATTTTCTAGCAAACTTTCAAGCTCTTCACATCTTTGTTGCAGAATTTGCTTCTCCGAAAGCACCAGCAAGCCATATTCAGCAGCCTGGGAATTGTCAAAAACGGAACAAAACACTTTTAGGTTTAGGACATTATGATACAAACATTGTCTAAACTTCGGTAAGTGCTCATGGCTCAGTTAAGTTGCCAATGATTGCTCCATAATTTTGCAGATGTGGCCATCGTATGATTTCACTGAAGCTCACAATTAATATTGACTGATATCGAGATACATAATCATCAAAGTGCAATATAGACCACTCAAATAATGACAAGAGAGAGGGGCTACAGTAAGTAATTATATTGATAGGAAATTGTGAAGATACAGGGAAACAAAAGCTATTTGATAATCTTGAGTGGTTAAATATTCTTGGCGACGATTGAGATAAAGAATACAGCTGTCCTGTGACAGGTTTGAGGGATTATGCAAAAGTTTATGATGAGATGATATTTCATAAAAATATAATTTGTATGAATTAAGAATTGACATAATTAGGTTTTGAATTAAGATAATCAGGCCCTTAAGTTTCCTGGTTATAGGGCAATTAAGGTATGCTGTTACAGTGAAGGAATCATGTTTTACCGACAAATAACAATTCCTAACTAAAAAAACTACACATCCCTGTGTGAGGTGCCCCATAGAGGAGTGTTTGAATATTAATGTAAACTATGCTCAAGGAAGTTGATGCGAAGACGAGAGATTTCCAACCTGGGGAAATTACCGCCTAGGTGTTTCAGAATTAGGGAATTTGACAATTCAGAGTAACACGCATAGGATGTATATTCAATCAGCAGTGCTCGCAGGCATAAACAGAAATAATTATTCTTAAATCTTTAATTTGGTGAACAGATGCATCTATTTCAATGTGGGAGGGGATTTTGAGTGGCATTTCAGCCAAAAGGTTCCACAGAATCAAAAAGGCTGCGAGCCAGTGGGCAATGTCACATTAGTACCGCAAATAGCTTACTAAAAAAGTTGGTCTTGGGCCATGGACATTCTGAACGCCATCTTGTAGAAGAGCCCTCAGGGCTCAGGCAGGCTCAGTACTTTTCTTCCCAGACCCGTATTTGAAATTAGCCTACTTCAAAATGATACTACACTTTTACTGTACCATCTATAGGCCTACATTATACCTTTCTATTTTCCATTTGCGCTTGCTCAAGATCTCTAGTGAGTTGGTCAATGATTTCTTGTAAATTTTCTGCCATGTTCCTGTTACCTACAACTCCGTTCTAGTAGAATCACACGCGTCGATAGGAGCGCGTATCCATAAAAGACCATTTCCCGTAGGCCTAGACAATATTTTGAATAAGATAACTCAAAAGTAACAACTAAAAACTGCAAAGCAATGTTAAGATATTAGAAAATAAACTAGTTTCAACATAAGCATGTAATTGACATAAATAAATTGACATATTGTCACAAATTAATTCAACATAACATTCACAATGCCTCAGTTCACTATGTATCATTTGTCGTGAAAGCAATAATTTTCAAGATCAAGCGACATTCACAACATCAGCCTGATTATTTTATTAGCCTAATATAATTATCAATTAAAAACACAAGGTTGTGACAACCTACTCAGTAAAGTTGAGCCAAACCGACTGCAGGTGACCAGAGATGATCTCATGATCCCCTCACTATAGCATGCACCACTCTACATTTCACTTTGTGACTTTGCAGTACCATATTTTGATATTTGTACACCTGTACACCAAATAATGTGGAGCCGCACAAACATTTTGACATTGTTAAGGGTGAACTGCGCGCTGTGGAACCAAATATATATCTCATTCTGATTGTTGATATTTGGTTATCAAATGCACACCATTGGCTTGACATCGATGGCCCCTGTATATGAACTCAGCAGTATCATATTAATACTTGAAGTAAGACTTTGGATGGGTCAAATTTACTGATATTCTCATATGGACTTCAGATGAACGGATTTTCAAGTGCAAATAGATTACATGCATGGAACATTGATATCAGACGCTATAGACATGGCTTACGCGAGTGGGTTGATTTTGCAATGCCATAACTATTGATAGAGGGTTCGTGAACACGTCCCATTCAGTGAGACAACAGAAGATATCACCATTAATACGGTTGCCAAATTTCATATCAAGAGGGGTTATGATATTGGAGAACTTCGGTGCGGGAAAGAAAAGAAGAACATACTCGATGTGAATCTCGCATTAACACAATGAAAAAGATGATCATTTTTCGGAAAGATTAGATATTCAATAATTATCACCATCACTTTAAAAATTATTTTTACGTTCAAGAATTGCAGCACAGTGGAAAGGCAGGAGTCGTAACGACTTGGTGCAGTCAATCAATCAAACTCTCACCTTTCTATCCTATATGGAATCGCTGTCCATTTTTTGAAATAAATCCTGCGTGATGAGAGCTTTTCTACATAGAATAATTAAGGAATTAAACAGAAAATCCTGCGTGACGTTGCCACCAATTCCATTCCGGCTTTCTATACTATCTAGACTAAGTTTTAGCGCTGATAGCGAATCAAAAAGTTGCCGATAATAGCAGACATCTCGTCTTTTCAAAATTTTGTGGTAAATGGAACACCAGAGCAGAAGAATAAATGGTCCCGAACGACCTGATTCGTCTGCATCTACAAAAACTGTCAATAATGCGTACCGTAAACTTCACTATTCTCTATCTCTTTATAATTAGGGCGTTACGCTCTATTGATCCCAAGGCCAGCTGAGTTTGAATCAGTGGTTCTTAACCTTGCCCCCAGCGCCCCCCAGGGGGCGCTGGCAATTTTGAAGGGGGGCAGAAACGCTCAGGGGGCGATATGGGGGGCGCTAGGCTCAGGGGGGCGGTATGGGGGGCGCTGGAGAAAATGGCTTCGCAGCAGACGATGTGGTGATAGGACATATGCTTGATGAGTATTCAGAGCAAATTAACACCGAAAACTTCGTTACATATAGCCTTCAAAATACATATAGGTTTAAATGTCCATGGGCGCCTAAATGACTGACACCGAATGTTCCTGTCTTCGCAATCTGAACCCCAGAAGACGAATTCCATCTGGCAGGGAAAAATTATATGTCAGTGAAGAAATACCAATCTGAAATCGTGTGCGTCTTTTAGTTTAGTACGATTGGGCGACAGGGATATTCCTGTTGGGCGATATACCCGTTGAGCGATTCTATATTTTTGATATTGCAGACAGGGGGTCACGAAATGACATCACCAACGGGCTCGCCCGCCCGAATATGTTTAATCATTCGTAACGGGTTCTACAGTTTCGATTAAAACCTCACAATGTTCGCTTTAAGTTTTGATGAGTCTGCGCACACTCAACAACTCACTGCATTGACCCTTGGACAACAGTGCGTAACGACTAAAAAAGGTAATAACTCCGGATTTGTTGTGCGCAACGTAGATTTTCTGTGCGCAGAGACCGTGTCAGCACTGCGCACGTGCGCAGCTTAGAGGGAACATTGCACCTCACTCAGCTCTACTGATAAATGTGTTTACGTGAGCAGAGAGAGGATAAAAAATTATTTCAATTTACATGTAATTCCCGATGATATTGACCAATTCAATCAATAATTAGTGAAATATTTCGCACTTCGCGCGACTGGGCGAGAATAGCTGCATCAGTAAATGGACACCCAATGTAGATACCTAATAGGCTATCAGCAAATAGCGGACAGCCTGATGGGGGTCTGGGAGTGAAGTCCCCCGGAAGTTTGGTTTATCACCTGGTGGGGGCCCAGGACCAACGTTTTTTGTTTGGGGGGGCTGACGAAGTGCTGTTACGGCCCTGGTAACGAATAATTGTACCTGCGGGCACGCCCGAATATGTTTAATTATTAATTACGGGCCCTTCATTTTCCTATACAACAGCTCACTCAGTGCTACTGGTAAATTTGATTACGTGGGCTGAGAGGATAAAAAGTTTATAGCGACTTATATATGTAATTACCACCTATTCATTCATGCATTATAGAAAATTTTGGTACCTAGGGCGACCAGGCCACACAAACTTTGCTGACCATCAAAATCACGATATGGGGTTCGTGGGGGCGAAGCACTCAGAAGTTCGGTTTATCACGCTATGGGTGCGCAAGGCAATCGTTTTTAGGGGGGTCGACGAAGCGCTGTTATGGCCCTCCCTCTTACTCATTGTCTTTATTACATTACTTACAATATGAAGTTGTGGGGGGGGGGCGCTGGAGCACGATAATTTTTGAAAGGGGGCGCTGGAAGAAAAAAGGTTAAGAACCACTGGTTTAAATAGTCACGAGCCGAGATTTGTTATGAGTGCAGGCAGAAACTGCTCTGATGCCGAAGAATAGCTTCGCCGGTGATGAGAAGAGTTCATGTCTATTTCACTAATTGTATCCAATCAACACTGATTAGGACATCTGCGATACGAACAACAGTAGAGAATCACCGCAGTGAAGTAAGCAGCTGAGAGGCGGTATTTACGTTACGATTTCAAAGGCGCACTTCGCTTAGAAATCGGATGTGCCAGTAGTAAGTTACTTCACTATAGCTTGTGTTCTATTGGGATGTATGCATGTATTTGATCACGCAGGTTCCTCTGCTCCGCAACCGTTCATACTCATGGACAAAGAGCGAAGCATGGCTCCGGCGTACGATGATAAGACGGGGAAACGATCCCACCAACTACATCAGACGCCGTTCAAAGAAAGGAAATCGCTTGGTAACTATCACGATCTTCTTACTAGTGAATTGAGTGTTTTGATATACCATCTAAAATTAGAAATAGGCTAGCCTCGTAGATTTCTTAGTATAAAATATGATTTAGCTACACGTATGGCAGAACTGCGGGGCATCAGAGACAAGTTTCCGACGAAGATGCCGGTGAGAAGCATGTTTTCATTCATCTTGATGATAATAAATATAAATGAATGCATTTTCGGATATAAATTTCGGCCAACGGCAGGTTATAGTCGAACGATACCCGAAAGAAAAGAATCTGCCCTTCTTGGATAAAATAAAGTACCTCGTGCCTCAAGAGATTACCATGGGCCAGTTTGCAACGATTATAAGGTAACAATATTCAGTCATTCGCTAATATAGTCGATATACTATGGACATTGGACAGTTGCATTTCGGTCGCGTTTTGGTTCGGTCGCGTTTTGGTTATCTTTTACTTTCTATGACAAATATCAGTAGAACAGCACACGTTATAAATTCGTTGAATCTTGTGAATTTTTAATTCTTGTCTTGACAATAGTGAGCATATGTTGCGAATTTATGCGCCTCGTGAATATCTGTGTCCCGTGTTACAGCTAGCCATCCGCGTACCAAGGATGATAATTTGGACTTTGTGTTCTGATCAAAATTTGCCGGTGCCGTCAGTTGTTCATAACGTTTCAGTCCATGCGGACTGTGGATCACGTCATTGAATCCACGCGAACGGTATCTAAACTAAACCGATTGATACCACTACGGACTCTTGTAATTCGGTCTGAATAAATGGGATACGCCTGGAGCTCTTTCGTAATTATTGATCACCCGACGCTGGTACGATGAAAATTGCATGCTTTGCTTCGAATAGTAGGCTATATTCGATCGGTAGTCCCATGATTTAATTCTCGATTGGCGCATGCTTGTGCCGACATCGGATGTCCGCTACTAAATGGTAGAATATCAAATATCGCTTTTGCTAAACCAAATCGTGTGCTTTACTAATGTGTGACGTCGCGATGATAGGCTAAATTGATTTACTTGCCTGTCGTCGTAATATATCGGTTAGCAGTGTATGAATTACTTAAAGGTCGATACGAATTATATTCCTAGAAATCGAATGTGCATTGGAACAACTCAAGCAGTATTTTTCACCGTGGATAAAAGACACGTGCCGAACATGGCTAGGACGATTTCCGAGATCTACCACGATTACTGTGACGAGGACGGCTTCCTGTATATCACTTATTCATCTCAAGAAATGTTTGGGTCTTGAATAAGTGCGTTTACCATCGTTGCGGACGATGCGCGTGCGTCGAGCGGATATTACTGCCGTTGGAAGTATTGGCGGACGATCAGGCAGAAAGCAAAGTTTTTTTTACTATTTGTGTTCTGTAATAAACTTGTCATTGCCTTGTAAGATGTGACTCGTGCTGGTTCCGGATGTGCCGTTTTCGAAAGTCATTACCCTCGCTATACCTCATTGACTCTCGCGTCGGCTTTTAAGCATTCCAATGCACTTAATTTGAGAATCGTTAACAAAATTCCTACAGCAGTGATCAACGAGGTTGTAGCCTCTGCTGTGAAGCAGCAGCTATATTTAATAAGGCTTGTCAAAACTACTTGAAACAATAGCCGAAATAGTAGTCAAGTATGGAAAGAGATTCGTAACCAAGGAGTAGCCTACTTCAGAATTGGTATTAACAATAC
This sequence comes from Botryllus schlosseri, assembly GCF_051294905.1. NCBI lineage: Eukaryota > Metazoa > Chordata > Ascidiacea > Stolidobranchia > Styelidae > Botryllus > Botryllus schlosseri. The sequence continues at coordinate 8,105,099 of NC_137249.1, read as the reverse complement.
TCTGATGGATATGTTTTCAGATTTGTCCATTTCTCAAGCAAATCTCACCCACCCCAGCCGATAAACTATTGGCTGATCATTTAACACTTACACACAGAGTTATAGCATTTGGGAAGACGCGTACATAGTTCGACAAAAAATGTTCGGCACTCATTGGGCTGTGTGAAACTATCAGTGTTGGGATCAAGTCACTACCTTCGAGTCATTGCACATTTTGACTCGAGTCAAGTCAAGTCAATCGATTTTCGAAGGTGACTCAAGTCAAGTCACTTGATTTTTGGAGGTGACTCGAGTCAAGTCAAGTCACAATTCAAGTCAAGTTGCCTTTTCGAAGTATGAGGCATGATTACGTCATTGCATTTTGCTATAGCTTTCTGACATACAGATTGAGTGGTCATTGATTTTGAGCCGATGAACGAATATAGAGTTAAATATACACGCAAAAAGGCGCAGTATCGGTCACATATGCGTATAACTGCTAAACTACGTAAGTAATTGCATAGCCTCGGTTTATAGTGACCAGCCAATGAGAAACGAATTGATAAGATGCAATACATTACCCATTTACGAAATGATATGATACAATTCCAGCCTGCTCCAATGGTTCAGGACTATATAAATTATATTCAATTTCAATAGAACAAGAGGTTTGGTTGAGGTATGGACAGATAACAGAAATAGACATGTTGCTCTTAAATTACTTTACTATAGGCCTACTAGTTTACGACAACGCAATCTGCAAGCTTCGATCACTTCGTTTGTGGTCAATTTAATTGTGAGAGAATAATGGCGGCTCAGTTAAACGCACGATCATTGAATGATTGGTCGCTCTCGCGGGTTACACCAGCGTTTTGCGAACAAACCGAACATATGCAAGATACAGTGATTTTTATCGAAACCGATTACTTGATGACTTGAAATTGACTCGTGAATTTTGCTCCGAGTCACGAGTCAATCCACATTTCTGATACGCCGAGTCAAGTCAAGTCATACGAAAAAGGTGACTCGAGTATGACTCGAGTCAAGTCATGACTCGAGTCATCCAAACACTGGAAACTATACACTAATAATAACAGCGGGTTCTGTTCCGCCCGGCTGCATCTGAATATAGTCGATAAGGGGTTGCGAAAACGCAATGCAGTTATGCTTTATGAGCCGGAGATGACTGACTATTTTCCAGAGGTGGTCAAAGTAGTCATGAAATCTACTCAAGTAGAAGTAGAAGTAGCGACGAAAAAATATACTCAAGTACGAGTAGAAGTACTTCTTCCCCAAGCAACCTAAAACTACTTGAAGTAGAAGTAGAATTGACTGACTTTAAAAGTACTCAAGTAAGTAAGTAGTTATGAAAACGATCCTTATTCGTTCGCATGAATTGTAAAAAGGCGCAAATTGAGCTATGCGAAAGGTGACGAGCTTGATTCATATTGATGCATACCAGCAGGTATCCAATTTTCGATAGCATTCGTCCACATCATGGGATGAAAATGATAGTATTGATATGGAAATGCAATACTAATCCTCTGTTTTCTCGAACAGCACGTTTTAGAAAATATCATGGTATGGCGCCATTTCCCATATTATAAGACCCGTAGTTTAGTCGAAGAGCAATACGGAGAAGTTGTATAGGATACGGTGTAAACACTTTGCGCGATTAGTAAACGTTAATAAAAAATATGGTGGACCGCTTTATTTCCTGAAATTAAAGGCATTACTAATACACTTGCTTTTACACTTTAACATGTATGTTATCCAGACAAAAGAGCTGATAATAATTATAACTCAAAGTATATGATACTAGGAATTGAAAGTGAAATATAAAAACTACTTCTAAAATCAGAGCATGTATTTCATGTTTTAGTCCAGAAAGTTTCGAAGGTGGTATGCTAAAACAGCTCTAAAACTAAAAAAAATTCAGAGTACACTTTTTCAGATTCGGACACGCCATGGACATGCTAGATTACGATATGGCAAGTAAATGCTAGATTGCGAACAGGGATATCTAGTTTCTAGATATCTCTGATTGCGAAAAATCAGTTTCAAGCGTTATGATGAGCCATATATACTGTGATGAATTATTTGATATGGACGAAGGGCGACAATTAATGTGGTGTGAACGGAACCACGTCAACCCTTTACCTAAATTTATTCACCGATACTTTCGTGAAATCATACCGGTCACTCCGTATCCAGCACTGCGAGCGCGACGAAAATTCTGGGCTTTAATAAATTTTTATGAAAATTAAATGTTGATAGTCCGTGAAAACAGCCCCGAAATTCCTCAGGCTATCTTCCTGATTGGAAGATTGAACTACTTCTACTTGACAGACTGAAAATAGCGAGAAGTAAGTGAGTAGATCACAAAATATTACGAAGTAGAAGTAGAAGTAGCGAAAATCAGTTCTACTTGAGTAAGTACCAGAAGTAGAGGAAAACTACTTGAGTACTTCGAAAAAGTAGAAGTACTTCGTTACTGACCACCTCTGCTATTTTCAAATAATTCGGAGGCGGACAGAAACCACACGACCAAGAAGGTAAACAGAGTTCGCTGAATTAAGTAGTGCCGCTATAATGGCTGTGGTAAGTTTCGCCTGTCCGTAGTACTAATACAAATTACTGTTCTGACTTCATTCCTGTCATGTCGATTTTGTCCACTCACGCAAAATAGCCTGTAAATACTAAATATTACAACTCCATTTACAGGGTTACCATAGTTTGGAATCGGGAAAGTATTTTCTTTCACATTATGAGGTGCATGGTTCCCGAAATACCCGCCTGAGATTCAGTTCAGTGCTATTTTACGGTATCTCGGTCGAATTTTCCCTTTTTAAGAGGACAAAATCTCAAAACAGAGGACCAGAGTTGGGTCAATTACAATATCTTAATGCAATTACAATTACAATTACTTCCTTGCATGTTTCAATTACATTACAATTACAATGAATCATTGCTAAAAATATCAAATTGCAATTACAATTACAATTACTGTTAAACATGTAATTAAATACAATTATAATTACAATTACTTTTAAACAGGGAATTTATTCAGTAAAGAGGTGTTCTTTGACAGCCGTATCGACGTAATTACCAACAATCTCAAGCTATTAATGTTTCATTCCTGATATGTAGAATACCCTTTAATTAAAAAAAAACTCGACCGTATTCGAACTATTCCTAATCATGAGTATTGAAAACTACAAGCATAGAAAAAATGTTTCAAGCGACTGTTAAGAACCAAAGGTTTGAGCGACTAACAGCGAATAGGCTACAGGACAGGCAGTGAAATGTAATCAAACGATTAGGCTACTCAGAGCTGAGTGAGTATAATGGAATGTAATTGGTAAGGCGTCAGCGCTAAGGATGATACCGATAAAGTGCGTAAAATTAAAATAAATGCGAACCTCCTCATAACTAAGAATTACAATATTTTGGTTCGCATTCACATTTTCACTTGCTCGGAAACTGTTAGATTGCATTTGATGAACATTAGGGTGCGAAAAGTTTCTGGCCCCAGTAAATTTGGCCAAGATTGAAGGTAAGATTGGGATAACATCTCTACAAGTGCGTGATCAAGTTTGATGAAGCCTTGGTTGGATACTTCATTTTTTTCCTATTGTTGCAACAAGCCTCGGTACTGGTCACGTGGTCAGAGATTTAAAAAAAACTTGGACCGTGGTGGAGGAAATGGTTCAGCACAGGTTTCAGTTTATTTGCTGTTCATCCATTTTTGAAATATTAGGATTTATTTTATCCCACTGGTTCTCTAACTTTTTTAGACACGCCCTCCTTTTATGACAGTGAATATTTCGTTTTTCGTTATAGCACACAATGAAACCAGAAAGTTAGCAATCCTTACATATAGTTTGATGGTATGGAAGGTTATGACTGTTGATGAGAGAATTCTCCAATACGAAATTCAGACTATATACCGAGCAATAACCATAAAACGGAGGTGAATCGGGCCAAGCGCGGAAGATTCCAGTTCACTGGAGCGTCGCGCCCCGTTCAGATGCTCTCACGCCGCCCAAGGGGGCACGCCCCCAGTTTGAGAACCACTGGTTTAGCCTATATTGTAATTCACAAAGTTTTCTGTTGCTACTGAAGTATGGGAAACAGTTTAGCGTGACTGAAATACCTAGTTATAGTGCAGCACGCATAGAACACCGGTGTAAATAGGCTAATTATTACATGTTGGGACTGTTTACTAAGGCCTTAAGGCCCCTCGTCGTCGTCCTGGTTCGCACCGGATTTTCACTGGTGCGACGAATAAATGATTGATTAAATTGATCGATTATTTTATGTCGTGATTGTCAGCTTTCCATGAAAATGTAATTGAGATTGTAATTGAGCAAAATTTTGATCAAATTACAATTACACAAAATAGAAATGCTTCAATTACAATTACATGAAAAAAATGTAATTATTACATTCAGCTCAATAACAAATGATCCAACTCTGCAGAGGACATTTAGGCGTCCTCGGAGGACATTTTCAAAAGCCCGAAAAAAGAGGACGTATGGTAACCCTGCATTTATGACCCCAGTGGTGGGCTTGTGGGTGTCTCCTTCGGATTATACTTGAAATTACGAAAACGGATCAACCGGGTCATTAGACAACGCAATAAACGGCAAGGCGTTATCTGAACAATTTAGGGATACCATATTATGGAAATCTGAAGAGGACACTTTTTCAAAATTTTCAAACCTACAATAGGCTACCGCAGTCAAATCCGGAAAAAATGGTAAATTTTTCCCGACTTTACGGTTGGTTGACTAAAAAAGGTCAACTTTCCGGCTCAGCTCCTGAAATAGCCGCCGCAGCGTTACTTCGGTGCTTATTTACTGCATCTCAGACTGTTAGTGTTCAGTTAGAGTCAAGTGTACCTGTTTGATGCTGGTGTGATCAGACTATATGACCTTCACGGTCTTATCGATCATTCCTATCTAATACCGAATACTGTGCATGTATAATTGTATATATTCTGTACCACCATCACTGCCGTTTGTTATGTATTTTGGTTGGATGAAAATAAAGACTCTCTCTCTCAGTCGATTTTAACCTTATATTTAACTGAAATTCTCTCAAAAAAGAGGATATTTGGGCGTCCTCCGAGGACACTTTCAAAAAAGATGACAAGTCACTTAAAAGAGGACGTATGGTAACCATAGATAATTATAATATGAGAGGTCTACCTCAAGAAGTCCGTAAATCTAACGATCAACGTAGCTGTAACATGCAGAGGTGGTCAAAGTAGTCAAGAAATCTACTCAAGTAGAAGTAGCGACGAAAAATTCTACTCAAGTACGAGTAGAAGTACTTCTTCCATAAGCAACCTAAAACTACTTGAAGTAGAATTGACTGACTTTAAAAGTACTCAAGTAAGTAAGTAGTTATGAAAACGATCCTAATTCGTTCACATGGATTGTAAAAAGGAGCAAATTGAGCTATGCGATAGGTGACGAGCTTGATTCATATTGATGCTTACCAGCAGGTATCCAATTTTCGATAGCGTAAGTATTCGTCCACATCATGGGATGAAAATGATAGTATTGATATGGAAATGCGATGCTAATCCTCTGTTTTCTCGAACAGCACGTTTTAGAAAATAGCATGGTATGGCGCCATTCCCCATATTATAAGGTCCGTAGTTTAGTCGAAGAGCGATACGGAGAAGTTGTATAGGATAAAAACATAAATATGATAAATAGGATAAACACTTTACCCTCTACCTGAATTACATTCACCGATACTTTCGTGAAAGCATACTGGTCACTCCGTATCCAGCACTGCGCGCTAAGCGCGACGAAAATTCAGGGCTTTACTAAACTTTTATGAAAATCAAATGTTGATACTCCGTGAAAACAGCCCCGAAATACCTCAGGCTATCTTCCTGATTGGAAGATTGAACTATTTCTACTTGACAAACTGAAAATAGCGAAAAGTAAGTAAGTAGATCACAAAATATTGCGAAGTAGAAGTAGCGAAACTCAGATCTACTTGAGTAAGTACCAGAAGTAGAGGAAAACTACTTGAGTACTTCGGAAAAATAGAAGTACTTCGTTACTGACCACCTCTGGTAACATGCGGCAGTTTCTTGTGGCTATCTGATTGAAAAGGACAAGAAAATCGGTGCATAGCTCTATTCAAAGCACTGTCGCCTCCAGATCCATAAGACTTGTGTACACTGTACAAACAACTTGAATCGGCGGTCTCGCGGTTATTTATTTATTCAGAAAAACACCGCAAACGCAAAAACTCTGGATTATTCTTGCGAGCAAGCACCGTCTGGACAGAAAATAACACCGATGATCAGATTCGAAAATTCATTCGTAAAGTAGGACTGGAACTTTTAGAGAATTTCAATGTACAATTCGTCAGAAACGCCACTCGCACTTGCTTTATGACACATGATATCAATACAAAAATATATGCACGACGAGGGTCATAGGTTATGCCAACACCAATTCAAAGTTGATTAAAGTCGAACGCATCCATTTGAGAGAGAAACTAATAGTTGGAAATTCAACTATAAGATTGTTCAGCGACTGAACATTATAAATAAATACAGAAAAGTAGAATAAATAAAATGAATAACACGGTGTTCGCGAAAGCTCTATTTTGCAATCCATGACCTCTCAAGATTCCAATCACATCTGATTTGATCGATGTGAAGATAGTTTAGGAAAGACCAGCACAGTACTGCCAATATCTCCTTAAATATCACCAATCTGACATAATCGTTAGCCAAGAATTCATGGCAAATTAGCATCACCATGAATGTCGAAGGACTCCAAGTGCGAGGTCATCGAATGAATCTGATCTATGCTACCCCAGCAAATCAGCTTCAAACAATGCCAACTGCGAAGCAACGATTTTCTGTGACGTCACCACAACAACTAAGGTGACGGTTAGTCTGGCCTGGTTGCCAGTAAATTCGGCCTCTGATAAATTCGGCCCTCCGAGAATATTGTATTAAAATGTATTACCAACCGTTAATAATAATTCTAATTCATGTTAAGTGATTTGGGTGTCAGGGTATGCGTAGATCGCGGGAGATTCACGGTGCCGAATTTACCGAGAATTTTGTATAAAAATGTATTACCAACTATTAATGTGAATTAATTACATAATTATAGTATATCGAGTGATTTGGAGGTCAGGGTATGCGTATATCACACAGTCACGGGAGATAACGCGGATATTTACGGGGCCGAATTCAATCGGTAAATTCGGCCCTCGGAGAATTTTGTGTAAAATTGTATTACCAACTATTAATGTGAATTATATTACATAATTATATTATTATAAAGTGATTAGGAGGTTAGGGGTTAGGATTAGGTTAGGGTTAAGATTAGGTAATGTTATAGTAACTGTTATTGTTACCCTGGCCATGGCCGAATTTACCGAGGGCCGAATCTACCGACGGCCGAATTTACTGGCAATCGTCTGACCTTATGGGATGGGTTATTGATTTATTTTTGTTATTGATGACGACAAATTTCATACTCTAAACTCAGATTCAGAATGTGTCGCCACGGACACAAACCGTCCCGTTCTCTATCGGTTGGGCATGTCCACAACGAACATCCAAATTTATTTTGGGGCTGGTGAAAATTTTGGAAATTTATTAAGATTGGCGCCACGTCACAGAATATCATTGCGGGGTAGTGAGCATGACTGACGCAACAATGCCAGAGTCACAATCCAGAGAGGCGAATATCACCTCCTAGCGGAATATGAAGACAACAAATACATGGATCCACATTCACAATTCGTTTGCCAAGATTGAAAAAAGTGGTTATCGGCCATTGCAAAACAGGTGCAGTCAACTGATTCTACGTCATGCGAATAAAGGAATGGGCGCATCAGATCAAGCACATATACTCTGATACACGCTGCTTTCAGGAAACCAGGCAGTAATCAAAAGTTGAAAGCATCATGGCCAAAATATGAAGTAAGTTATTCCATTTGACAAACATGAATACACTAACACAGCAACAACACTTGTCTTATTTATGAATTAAAACAAATGTGATACTGAAACATGAAGCTAACTTGTAAGCATGCATGTAGACCAGGGGTGGCCAAACTGCGGCCGTAGAAAGAAATTTGTGCGGGCGTGGACACGTAATTCGATTAGAACGTGTTGGCGGCCGTCGAATGCAATTTGAATTTACGAATTGACTCCCGATTTCACGGGAGATTTCAGCTGATCTTAAAATTTTCTTCACGCTGCGAGCGATTCAATGTGACCTCATACTTGAATTTTTATATATAGTAGTGCCCTTCCAATCAGAGCCCACAGTACAGATTCGAACTGCAGAGGAAAATGATGCGCCCCATATTGAAATACAAACTCGCATTGTGTGCTCCTAACTATACCAACAATCCTGACGGGAGGTCCAGAAATAACGGCATGCCACAAAGTGACTGAGAACATTTGGCCCACCCGAAGACGCATCATCAATTACAACTTGCCCTAAATTTTAGAAAACACCCTATCCATAAATATTACCAGTGAACCTGATCACACGGGCTAAGAAAGGATAACAGTTTGATAGTAACATATAAACCTACTAATATTAACGATGAAATTCAATAGTGAAACTGAAAAAATTTTCGCGCCTAGCACGGCTATGAACACAACACTCCCGTAACATGCCCACGCAGTCACCACTCGCGACTCTGGTGCGTTCAGTAAGCCTGGAAATGTCCATAGCCACTTGTAAGCCTGGAAATGTCCATAGCCACTTAAACATGGGTATTTGGCACCCAGTTAGTTCAATACGACTATGCCCTGGAATGCGGCCGTAGGCTACATCAGTAGTCGAAATGCGGCCGTGAATGGCAAAAAGGTTGGCCACCCCTGATGTAGGCCATTCTAGAGGTCATACATACATAAACTCTGAAGTAGTAAGCAACAAGCTTCAGTACTCATTGCAAGCAGATACCAGCATATTTTTTTGCTCATCAGCTTTGCTGACTGAAATCACACTTGATTTGTAAACGCACTGAAGTGCAAAAAAAACTTGTAGATCATTGCAGGCCTGCAAGCAACACCTATCGGGTGTTTTTAACCGTGTCATGACTATGCATGTGGCCGTGTGCGTAGGAGTCGGCCCATTTCACGGACCAATAAAGTTATTTCGGATTGAGATATTCAACGGGTAATTTCAAGTTATTTTGAAACGAGGCAAAAAAAAACACAGCAAATCCTTGTGTCGAAAGTTATTGTGTATATCAAATGAGATTTTCAGTATTTTGAATCGAGGAAAAATAACACAGCGAATCCTTGTGTCAAAAAGTAGTGCGTAAATCAAATGATATTTCAGAACGGAGAAAAATCCAAAATTTGGCTACAAACAATATATAGTGATAATATTTGGCAGAGGACGAATACAACAATTACCGACTCCACAACATACACAGTCGGACTTTACAGCGGATCGGCAAATAAATAAATATGGACGATTGGGTCAAAATAGATGCTCAAAACGACGACGCACCAGACAAAATAGAAGAAGAAACAAGTGTGACCATGAATCATAAAACAGTCGGGATCACTGTCGGTAGAGTCGCATTCGCTGTGATGTTGCTGGAAAAGAAAAAGGAAAATTTTGCATACATTTTCGTTTTCACTCCACTCAACATTCTACTAGGTGTAGCATAGGTGTGCTGCCATATTCCCGAACACCCTCGGCTTACGAGAGCGATTGTACAAGTGGCACTCAAAAGACAAAACACATCATTACGCGTATCGCTGTCATTCAAACATTTCACCACGACAGGCTTCGCAGTTGGCTACAGCAATTTAAAACAAGTTGTTCTTTACTATCCTTGCAATTTTCATTCAACGGATAAAAATAAGACTAAACAGACAGGCTACCTAGAAACGGCAATCTTCAAAATTTACCGGAAGACCTCTAGATGGAGATTAGTGAATGATCTACATAACATTGGTTTGCCATTAAGGTAACTTGTCAAACACTAGGATGCCGATTTCCCAGACGAATCAGCTATTTACACGGAAAACAAACATTATATTACTTGAAATTCAGGTTCAAAACCCGAGTGTTCAAGGTAACTGGATTTTTCTATCGATAAACAAATAGTAACATGGACATCGGTATTGACAAATATTGACAAATAATATCTACATTCAACCACCCGGTTCTGGTCAGTACAGAAGTATTTACCTTGCAAGATTACAAGCTTCACTTGTTATCCAATCTGGGCAATTTGTGAATACGTCGAACGAAACGCCACCAAAACTATGGACAGAGAAAACCACTATTAATATCCCGACCGCGTTGAGTAAAGATCCGGCTTTCATCTGTAATAAAAAAGACAAAATGAGTTTGCTACAGTTCACATTTGGGAGAGGACCAAGTCTCCCACCATATCAGTCATCGTCAGATGTCCGTAAGAATACGCGATCGCATTGGGTGGGGTCGATACAGGCAGCATGAAAGCATACGATGTCGTCACCGTTGCCGGTAGAAGAAAATATAGTGGGTTGACGTTGAGTATAAGCGCCTGAAACATAGAAAGAAAATTGAAAACTTGAATGGTATCGCCAGAAACACAATTGCTCGCGCACCAACTCGGACAAAATTGGACAGAAGATGGTCGCTGTCGCCGTGTTACTGGTGCACTGCGTCAAGGCGCAGATGACGATACAACAAATAAATACGGTCGCCGATGGGGGCATGTCTTTGAGCGGATGCAGTTGCACTCCCATCCAATAAGATAGTCCGGAAGACTGCCGAAATCAAAATACATTTCAACGTTAGTAGCACTGGCTATATCCAGTACCCGAGGTGCCTCAATTCCGTGCCTCGAGTATTTGAGCACAAACATATCAGAAATAATGATTAGAAAATTGAAATAAATGCACCTTTATGCGGCCACAGAGGAAATTATGCAAGGCACTCGTTATCACAAGTATATAATGTTTCTTGGCCACAAGTATTTCATTTAGTACGTTGTCAGAGCGCCGAATTCCGATCACTATTTCACAGAAATGGTGTTTCCCTGAATATTTGTAGGCTTACAAGTGCAACATGTTTAGGACGACCAATCAGGGTTTCAATATTCTGATGATAGGAAGAAAGTATCGCAACTATATCTCTTGTTGATAAAATGAGTGTCAGTGATTGGTAACAATCAACCCATCTATACAGATTCATAACCAGTAATCCTGTAGCTGGCGACCCGACCTCAAGATTTAATAAAACCAGTCTGAATCGAAAGCTGCCGTCACTGATTTCGGCAACTTAAATTAAAATTTGGTCAGGACACTGGAACCCCGGACCAGAAAAAAAGATACTTACAGAATCAGTGCAATTTTGCGCTGTGGTCGCCAGCTACAGGATTACCAAAAAGGTTGTATGACTGATGCGCCTATATCCATAGTTTCGTAATCTATGGTATCTCGGGAGCTCACTTTCGAACCGGCGGCCATCGCGAATCCACCCCCGAGAAGTAAGATAACATTCCACGCCATCTTCTGCTGAACTACCGGCCACGCTAGCAGAGGTTCAACAGGCCCTTCTTTGTCTGAACACCGAAAGGTCTTGTTAACTTATCGCAAGACAAAATACGACACACGAATCGCTACTACCGTGTACTTTCCAGCAGAACATATTCGGTTTCTCCGATGGCAACACAAACAGTAAGAACGCGATCGCCATGGCCATAGTGGCGTCCGTTATGTACCTGCCGTGGAATACAAAATCATTTTTTTGCGGCACAAGTCAAATCATCAAACAAACCTGGGTTTGAATATTGGCAACGAGCCCCAGCCTTTCGCAAATCCCGGCGATCTTGTCAGCCACAGCAGCACCAGGATGATGAACAGGCTCAAAACGGATTTTTCCGCGAAGCTGAAAATTGACATCGAGAAATGGACGATCATTACCCACTGAATGCAGGCCTACTCGTGGCTTGGCGACTAGATCAAGCACTGTCGAATGTCATCCGCCGCCAATTGCATAAGTGGTGGGTCCACAGTTACTCAATCCAGGGTGGGCAAACGATTTCATTAGTCAGTTGACTATGAGTCAGAAATTAGATGGATGAATCTAGAGTTACGGAACGAGAGACGCACATCAACATGAACATCAATCTGCATCCATCACATCGCGTTTAATGGTGGTAAACATCAATCTGAGTCCGAGAAAATGCTCCTAAACAATAGAATGTTGAACAATAATTCGGTAAAATACCTATGCTACCACCAAGAATAGCAATTTAAGACTATCGGACACTCCTACATTTCAATCCTACCACTTAATCCAACACGAATTTCGTGAGCCAACAGAATTTACATCATAATCCCCCCTCCCCGATCATAATCAAGCGATAATAATAATTCTCAATCAAAAACGTTGATATTCCATCGTATATATTCAATTTCATTGTCTTGGGCAATTTGGTTGTAAAATTTTTCAAATTGAATCATTAAGAAAACAATCACATCATCATCAGAGGTAACAGCCCACACAGATCCGCGTATACATATCTTTTCTGATATCGAACCGGAGACACATCAGGATTATCAAATGACTTTGCTCTAACTATCAGCGATATAACATAGATAGCGTTGTATAGGAAGAACATAAAATAATAGCCGAAAAACAGGAGTCTGATGACAGACCGGCAGTTGCAATCTTCAAAAACAACTTTATCTGACCGCACTCATCCTGTAAGGAGTCAGTACGCAGGTGCGTTCTCACCAAAACCCAGATAAGCGCACCGTTCAAGCGAACTGGGCTAGGTACATTTCCGAAAGCAGCAAACATCAAACGCACCTCATCGGGCCCAAAGCGTCGTACTGCCGGCGTATGACTTTTTCCGCCAGCTTCTCGTCGCTGCTCTTGCCTTGCTTCTTGGAGCAACAGAAGATGTCTTTAAAACTGCGAAACGGTGACAACCCCTGTGAAATCTATTGCCGAAGAAAATAAAAAAACTCGAACCCACCTCATGTTTAAGAACAGATACTGCAACCACAACCAAGCGAAGACCAGGAAGATCACCATGCCGGGAAACGCAAACACGACCCACGAGCCAAAGTCGACTTCGGGAGCGTTCGGGAAGGTCCTGGAACGAGATTTGGAAATTGCGCCCCGGGAATATTCTCGAAATAAATATCTCGTACGGCGGCAATACATGGCTCGAGATAAAATACAACAGACGAAATCTTGAATACTGCTCAGTACGGCCTGATCATGTGGAGGGAACGAGGTTCCTCAAAAACTTTTTTGCCATCATGTGGACCTCAAATTCACTATAATTGTCGTTTATATGTAAACTTCCAGTGGCGAGGAGCGTATAATTTCAGTACTAAAAAAAATCGTCTTTTACTACTCGACTCGAATCATTGAAATTAATACTCAATTCAGATTCGAGTACTCAAATCATTGTGCCCAGCCCTAGTTTTATGGAACTCCTCAACACTTATTGTACTTACACTTACAAAAAATTCTGAGTAATTTGATGACTACGAAAAGAAAAGATCAGCACTTTGAGTTACCTGGTGACAAAAAACTAGACAGCCCTCTATCATATTATAAATAAAGAACAATGATGTGCTTCAATAGTTTATAGTTCTCAACAATGATCTAGACCGTGCGAGCCCACTTCCAGGACCGCTAGCCCAGCAGAAGTTGGATGGCCGGCGACCTCATTTACCAGAAAGCTGCTACATAACGGAAATTCAAGGTTCGGAATGAGAAATTCTCCATCAGCAGGCAATATCTCGGTCTATAGTAACTTTATACCTTCGGGCTAAGTCATGAAACCTTATCTCCTGATAATGATAAAAAAGACATTCAAGGCACGCCTTACGTTTTAAATGATCCCGCCATGATTAGATTGGGTCCGGTGCCGGTCAGGGTCGCGGTGCCGCCTATGTTCGCGGCGTAGCAGATGCAAATGGTGAGAGCCTTGCACATTCCGCGGTTCTTTGCGTCTTTTTTACTTTTTACCGATCCACCAGACAGCTGAAATAAAAAGCCAATCTGAGCTGGCCACATTCGATCAGGGATCAGTATTCATCTAATTTTAAGATCCGCATTACTCCCAATGCCAGACTCCGTGGAAATATTGGTATCCGTTGACCTCCATCTGTTTTTGTGAGATGGTCTTTGGCACTGTTGAATCTATTTATGTGGTATTTCATAAAGTACAAGTACGCCTGTCAGGCTGGAAGGAAGTATTTGTTTCTTCCCCAATCAGAGTTTTAATGAAGTTCATACGAGATGTACTTTTCAAATCAACAGATTTAATTGAAAGTTCTAGTTTGAATATGTCACAACAGAAATATCGGCTTAATCCACAATAATGGCATTGACGCAAAATTCTGGTATCGGTCGGACTCTACTTGTACCTGTATCGATTCCAATTAAAAACCAATATAACTACTGATAGCTGTTCAGGCTGACACTTTTCAAACGTTACCATCGAAATAGGACTTTATAATAAATAGTAAACAACCGGCCTCAGCAATACAAAACACTAAATAGAATCCTTGCCAAAACAACAAGCTCGGAAAATGCAATGCAACTTACTTTTCGACTTCTTTCCGGCCCTTCAACAAGAAAATCGGTCGAGGCATCAGGTCCATCATCCTCGGGAATCGCTAGGGACGTTTCAGCAATCTAATAATGTTGAACTATTAAAATCCATTGGATACGTAACAGGTATCAAAATCCAAAACCAGCTAGAGCTCCAGTAAGATCACACAATGTCTTTCGACGAATTCAGGTGGAAAACGTATTGATGTTGGTAGAACTAAATTTCAATAACAAATCACCAACGACACATCTACATTATACAAAATTTAATAAATAAGTGAATGGTCACACACTGAGTGTTCATCAGGAAGAAGATGCATAAAAATCAAACTAAACAATACAAGTACAAGATTTTGGACAAAACTCAGAAGTATAAATCGATTCCACTCATTAAATTGCAAAGAAACTGGTTCTGTTTACAAATCGGGAGTATACAACTGATACGTTTAGCTCAGCTCTGACACATGAAATACTGCTTATCTTTCTCTTATTGCTTGGATTGATTAGGCAAAATCTAATTAAATTAATGTGTAACCAAATTATGGGGACTCAGTTATCCGAGTCGGTCTTAGCGAATTAATGACATTTTCGCATAAATCCAGATAGTAAATCTGACACAACATTGTCATTTTGAGGCATTATACATATCGCAGACCTATGATACCGTAGAAGCTTACTTTCACATCTTTATCATCCACCTCCCTGAAACGAAGATATTTCATTGATTGATCTCACTTGGCACACCCCAAATTATAATCTGAACGGGACACACCCACATGACATAAAATATATATATTTCTTTATTAGTAGGCCTACCCATTCAAAGGACCACAATCTATAACATACCCGGTATGAATCTTTGCATATTTCACGCCCCCACCGCTCGAGTGTCTACGCTTCCTTTCGCTAAAAGCCCATTTCGGCATTTCGTCTTCATCGTACGACGCCAGTCTTTTGCCCAATTTCCTGGCATCACCAATGTTTCCTATTTCCGCCCCTGTAAAGAACAAGTACAAATGTGGAGTTTGGCTCGCGAATCAAATCGAATCATGATTTACCAAGCGCCGAATTTTCCGCAGTGTACTCCGCATTGAAAGCCGCTCCATCGTAGTGATCCGGAGTGTTACACCCGGAATCTATTTCCTCCTGGCAAAGCATCATTAATTAAAACACAAATTATGTACTACACTAGGGTTATGCATAACAGTAATCCGTAGTATAGGCGGCTTGACAACCCTACTGGTATATGACAGGTGACAGCGCACAAAATTATAATCAATGATCTAGAACAGGGCCAATAGTGGAGTTGTTTGGTCATCGTTATCCTAGCAATGTATACTGAACGACTGATGACAAGATGATGGATGAGCTCATGCGATACTGATTCCTGGGAAAATATCCCATATGCGAGCTGGAAAACTTCAAAAATTGAGCATCTCTACCCATTGGCACACAATGTAAAAATTCCACTGCAAAAGGTTACTTGGTACGCTGACAATAACATGACTAATCCTGTTGATTCTCATTTTTTACACCTCGCAACATGATTTTTATCATGGCAAAAATGGCAGTGGGAAGCAGTGGAAGAACGTCGCACCAATAATAATCTGTTGTGGGAACTCACATCATTTGCTGGTGATCCAGAACTCATTTCATCAAGAACGGCCTGCGCGATGGGAATCATCATCGCTGTCGTGGCTACATTGCTGATCCACATCGACAAGAATGCCGTAGTTATCATGAAGCCAAAAAGCAACCTAGAAATATACCGTAACGAGATTCGGAAATGACAATAATTATACCAATAGAAGATAGGGTAAAATATTAGAACATTAAAACATCAAAAGGGAGATTTTGGGTGCTGATAAAAACGTCAGTAAGTTTTATGCCTGAAATTTCAATTGAACTGACCAGTTGATATGTTGAACTGTTTCATCAATATTTCCGAGCCGACTACATATCCTTGGAAATAAGAACATTGGGCCGCATCCAATTCAATGGAAATGCATGCATAAATGGCACATAATTAAATACTCAAGTACTAGTAATCGATTTATATCAGCACCGCTAATCGAGAAATATCCTTCTCAGATCATGGAGATATACTGACGCTTGGTCGCCTATGCTAGGCTATTCATGAACATATGAACAAGCATAAATAAGTTACAAGATCCACAATTACAATTACAACAATCAACGAATATGGTGAGGCATTAAACCACGATGAGGAAATTACGGTAGGTCTTGTAGGTTAACCTCCCAAGACAACGCCACTATTTTTATAGTGCATTGAAGCTGTGGGTGTGAATTACACCATTGAGGTAACATGACTATAGATTGGGTCTTTATCAGGGCACGTGGAACATACACAATAGTTGTCATATGCGCGAACTGTAACTCAATATGAACATATCCTACAAATATGCTTCATCAACAAGCTAACAATGGGCATTATGGGACTTCATTAAAAATTGTCACCCATTTGTATTGTTACAGTTGACAGGGAAATCATAATTTCACGGATGGTTGCAAGTACAACTATAAAATACTGGGATTGTCACAGATACCTCAACAAATATATTTGGATAGGATAAAAAGTCTACAAATGTCATCGGTGAAATGTCGTAAATATCAATATTTTCCAAGTAGGCTACACATATTTATACCAATCAAGTGAAACATCTCGGCCTAACCATTTGTCCCATACTTAAAGCTGTTAAAGTTTGATACAGCAGCCAATTGAGTTGTCGAACAAGTTGAAATTCTCTTCAGCCACAACATGCCTCAAGGACATTACTATCATAGAACTATGGGGAACACCCTTATTATGATAGGCTGGAAGCTGGTGGGCGTTTCAGAAAACAAGGTCAGTCTACACAGAGTGTGCATTTATGGCACGGCCAAGCCCTCCATAATGACTGTTTTTTTGTTTGAAATATTTTATCCTCGAATGAATCATGAAAGAAACATGCGAATAGAATAAATAAAGTCGCGATTCGCGACTTAGATTACACCGGAAGGTCAAGAATTTTGCGTCAATGTCCAACTACTTGCTGACACTTAAGATTTGTGAGCTGTTTCAAGTTTTATGTCAATATTGTCGGTTTCTTGCATTTCTTGCTACACATAGTCAAAGTCAATGTTTACTTCATGTCAAGTATGACTGACAAAGTCGTCACCCTGCTGCATCAAATTACCCATAGGGGTCACCAGATAATATAAAGGAAGGGAAAAGTTTAGCGCTTGGATCATGCATATAGTATATAAATAGTGCACACAAAAATTATTACGATTCTCCAATAAAGTTGACGTTTTCCTTTATAACACTCGGTATAACTGATAATCATCCATGTTAAAACTAGGGATGGATAACATATTCGGTTACAAACCAGTATTTCGGCCTACAGACCATGCAATGAAACCTTAGTTATTATAAAGCAGCATGCAAAGCTTTAGTAAATTACTCTTGATCCCCAAACACACTCACATATCACTCCTTATCTTACTTCACTAATTAGTAAGTGAGGAGCAGGATAGAAGTACATCCAAAACCCCGATTATTATGACAAGTTCCACTTTTGTGACCCAGGTTGTGTTCCCAGATTCTAACCCAGTGGTGAGTGGTTCTAAACTTTTATCGACTCATCGATCCCTTATCAAGCTATTTATCGTCCCCCACATCGTCGGATCCAAGAAAGAGCACATATAGCCTTAACAGCTAAATCAGGTCGCTGGTAAATCGACCAAAAAAAAACTAAAAAGGGTCAACTTATCACGGCAATCGCAGCATCTGAGGATAGTTTGTGGCGAGTTGTTCCATAATAACCCGTTTTACCCATGTATTTTGTGCCAGTATCTGGTTGCCCGTTAATCAAATAAATCTGACTGAACGTTGTAACATTTTCGCCTCCTCGATAAGCCCCCGACCCCCCTCCCCGATCGCCGCTTCGTTATTTCCGCCCCTGTTTCTCAAAACCGCCCACTGTGGGTAGATATCGCCAGCATTGGGAAGAAACGGACCGGAATTAGACAAATATTGATTATTCAGGAGTGAGGTGGCGCAAAGGTGTGTATTGACATAACAACCAAAGTGAAATACATGTACATCGCTGTCAAGTGGCCTACTACTTCAATACACTCAACTTTATAATCAAGAGCTGATTCAGATTGAACGATTTAAAGAACACTATCCGTAATCTAGCACAATAAGGATTTCTCACCAGCGAGGCTTTGCTCCAACGAGTGTTAGAACCTTCAGAGCGATGCGTTTATGAAGATTCCAGTGCTCAACGGCCACTGCCACCGTGAGCCCTCCAAGGAACAAAACATTTACATCTTTCAAATACTGGGGGCTCACCTGTACATAAATATCACGGTCCATCAATTGATGAAAAGATGATAGAAACGAATATCATTCGAATGATGCAATTGTAATTTAGAACCCAACACACAAACTCCTATTACAATATTGAAGTCTTGAAAATATGGAATATATAAATAATGAGGCTTACAAGTTTTTGAGTAATTACTATAATTTACCAATTAAGAATAAGAGCTACGAATGATAACAATACGTGTATCAAAATAACATTCATTAAATAGAGAACAATATTGGCATAGCGTGATAAAAATCTTTCAGTGGTTCAAGTGACTATAAATAACAATTACTTAGGTATTATCAATGAATGTCAAGCAAGTGTGGAAGATAATTCAATACCATCAGTCCTATAGAATAAGTCATGATGAATTACTAACCAATTTTGCTTCTAATATCCCAAATATCGGATACAATACGAGAGGCAGAAGAGCGGTAACAGCTAGAGGTACAACTTCCGTCACCCAGTATATAGCCATCAAGAGAATAGAGAACGCACATGCCGAGGCCTGTAGAAGAAAATCACTTTGAGCAATCAGGTACCCTTTTTCAATCAATCAACAATCAAACAGCCCTCCCTGTAGAAAAGGAGTGCTTTTACATGAAATTATGAAACGATTCCAGGAAGTCCAAGTGCTCTATCAGGTAACCATCAGATTATTTCTAGTTTATCGAAAAGTACAAAAATTCCTCAAAATATATTCAGCAAACATTAAAATACATCGAAACGATACAAATACGATGTATTATGGAACTTGTGAAAGAATGGAGTATACAATATTTTTCTCTAACAAGTTTAGAGAGGTTAAATTCCCTATTCGCAGTATGCTTTATTGCATGCAAGTGATAGCTCACCTCAAATTTATCATCTATCGGAGAGAAGATGAGTAGCGGCAGAAGTACTAATGGTGCGACAATTGTGATGATTGTTTTACGAAATAAATATAAATTACTAAGCAATGGCATCCTAAATTGTCTACTTAAAATCACTGTTATGAAAATATACAAATGAAAGAATTGTAATATTTGCAAAGGAATTATGAACTATTGCAGGCTGGACCCTGTTGAACTACTGAAAATTACCTATTTAAACTTTAATGAGGTATGCTCGAAATGTTCAGTAGCATGTAATTTAATCATTTTGTTATTGATGTCGTCTCACATGGTTGCCAGTAAACTCGCCCAAAGTAAATTCGGCCCAGGCAAATTCGGCCATTACATCAGTAAATTCGGCCCACCGAGAATATTGTATTAAAATGTATTACCAACCGTTAACATGAATTAATTACATAATTATACTATTATTAAGTGATTTGGATGTCAGGGTATGCGTAGATCGCGTAATCACGGGAGATAGCGCGGATATTCACGGGGACCGAGTTTACCGACGGCCGAATTCACCGGTCAATTCACTGGTTACTCGGTCAATTCTGCCCTCGGAGAATATTTTATAAAAATGTATTACCAACTAATATGTGAATTAATTTCATAATTATATTATTATCAAGTGATTTGGAGAACAGGGTATGCGTATAAATATATATATGTATATATATATATGCCGATGTTTACGGGGCCGAATTTACCAACAGCCGAATTCAATCGGTATATTCGGCCCTCGGAGAACATTGTGTGAAATTGTATTACGAACTAATAATGTGTATTATATTACATAATTATAATATTATCTAACCTGAACCCTAACACTAATCCTAACCCTAATTCTAACCTAACCCTAATCCTAACCTAACCTAACCTAACCTAACCCTAACCCTAATCCTAATCCTAATCCTAATCCTAACCTAACCCTAATCCTAACCTAACCCTAATCCTAATCCTAACCTAACCCTAATCCTAACCTAACCTAACCCTAATCCTAACCCTAACCGAACCCTAATCCTAACCCTAACGCTAATCCTAACCCTAAACCTACTAATAACTAATAATGTGTATTATATTACATAATTAAAATATTATCAAGTGATTTGGAGGTTAGGGGTTAGGTTTAGGGTTAGGATTAGCGTTAGGGTTAGGATTAGGGTTAGGTTAGGTTAGGATTAGGGTTAGGTTAGGATTAGGGTTAGGTTAAGATTAGGGTTAGGATTAGGATTAGGGTTAGGTTAGGATTAGAGTTAGGTTAGGGTTAGTGTTCAGGTTAGGTAATGGTATTGTAACTGTTATTGCAGGGGTCGGCAACCTTTTGCTAGTCGCGGGCCAAATTTCGGGTGTACAACCTTTTGGCGGGCCGGATTTTGTCTTAGTAGTATATTTTACGCTCACTTCGGTATATTATTCTACATTGCTGCAATCTCAATCATACCAATCCAAAGACACATGTATTTACAATTCAACGACACAGAATAATTGTGACAATTGACGCAGCTTGCTTTGTGAAAGGTTTTCAACTTCTGGTAACAAGTCAGATGAAACAAGAATCAGACCCTATTCAAAATGGACGTCCAAAATACGTGATCTTAGCTTGCTCTTCGTGAATTTCATTCTTCAAAACTTATTGTTCACATGCGTACGTGCTTCCAAAAATCGATGCAATTTCTTTTGCATTGCTGGTCAAGCTGGGATAAAGACCAATTTCAAGAACGTGCTCTTTGTCAAAATCATTCAGCGATATGCTCTTTGTATGAAATTTGTCATTCAATTTAACTACATCGCTCATTCAATTTAACTACATCGCATTTCATTAAGGGCCATTTGAAATTTTCAGGCAATGGTACTGGCGTCCACATTAAACAGAGTACTGAATAGTCAGAATTCATTTTGTAGACAAGGAATGTCGGAAAAGCGGGTGAATATTCAGTAGTTAAATTTCGTATCAAAGTTACAAATGTAGTGTTGGTACTAGGTTTTCTCCTCCAGTATATGAAAGTGAGCATAATTTTCGTTGTACTGTTTATATTTCCAGAGTCACAGATTTGTTATGAATGCGCCTCAACATCTCATGTATGTAGTTGTTTTCCCCCCTGAAATTGCAAGTTCAATTTGTTCAGATGTGACGTTAAATGTACCAGGAAAGCAAGATGAGATAACCATTTTCGATTACAAGATTATGTGAGTCGGCGATATTTGTAACCCATTTTCGATTACACAAGATTATGTGAGTCGGCGATATTTGTATTTTCTAGGAAAGTTGCTATTTCATTTCTCAGTTCATACACTCGTGTAAGCATAGCTGCTCGACTCAATACAGATATAGGTCTACCTACATGCAGGGCCGTAACATCACTTCGTCAGACCCCCCCCCAAAAAAACGTTGGTTTTGGGCCCCCCATAGGGTGGTAAACTGGACTGCTGCGAAGGGCGAAGCCCCCCAGACCCCCCCGACTATACGCTGTTTACATTGGATCTACGCTGTTTCTTCAATAGGTGTCCGTTTAGTCATTTAGTTGTGCCAGCTTAATAGCGCGAAAAATTTCTATAATTCGTGACTGAATCGGTCAATATGATCGATATTGCTTATTATTGCTATCAATTTTTATCCTCTCAGCTCTACCGGAAAATTAGATTACGGAAGCAAAGTAAGGTGTGCTTGAAAAAGTAGGACTCCTCAATAATAATTGTATACATCTCCGGGTGCATACCCGTAATAATAATTGTATACATCTCCGGGTGCATACCCGTTTGCAGGAACGAAACATCACTTCGTCAGACCCCCCAAAAATTTGAGTTTTGGGCTTCCATAGGGTGATAAACCGACCCCCTCCCAATCACGTTGTTCGCTTTTGCCACGAAATTAGTTGTACTGTATTGTTCAGTTAGCCAGCGCCAAGCGCGAAAATTATTGATAATTCATGATAAAATCGGTCAATAAGATCGGGAATTGCATATGTATTGCTATCAATTTCTTGTTTTCTCTACTCACGTAATCAGATTTACGGGCAGAGCTCAGTGAGGTATCTTTGAAACTGTAGAGACAGACCGTAAATAATAATTGAACATCTTCTGACTCGTTATTGGTTGAAACTGTAGAGACCGTAAATAATAATTAAACATCTTCTGACTCGTTATTGGTATGACTTCGTTACATGATGTTACACTTCGTGACCTCCTGTCTGCTATATCAAAAAATATAGGATCGCCCAAACGTACTAAACTAATAGATCACACGATTTCAAATTGGTATTTCTTCACTGGCATCTAATTCTTCAATTCTTCCAAGCGGGGTGGTATTTGTCTTGTGAGGGTCAGACTACTAAGACAGGAACATTCGGCGCCAGTCATGTAGGCCCCTATGAACAAATGAACCTATATGTATTTCGTATATATAACGAAGTTTTCGGTCACCATGAGGGCGGTCCTTTTCGGCCAAGGTTTCTCGCCGCCGATCGTTCTGGCACGCTTCTTGGAGTCGCGTGATACATGGCCTAATACTGTATATGTCTTGGTGCGTCGTAGCGCGGTAATGCCCAACGCCGATATGCCCACTTCTATAAATCTTGCGTATTTTGTCTTGGAGGAAGAGTACCCAATAATCATAAAGTTTAAAAAATTACCATATAATTTATGCTAATTCACCAAAAAAAATTGGGGACTACTTTCGAGCTCGCTCCCCCCCCCCAATTAGGGGGTTTGGGGTGCGGCAGTTACGGCCCTGCCTATATGACATCGCCATATTGATTCTCTGCTTCTAGTAATATCGGGGGTACCTGATTCAGTTGATGAGACAAATCAACAGTTTTCACCATTGTGGCCAAAACACTATTCGGGTTTTTTGTCTTGGCACACAAAAGCCTGTCTATAGTATGCCTTCTGGAAAATCAAACTATAGACAGGCTAACTAAACATACGGAGGCTAGTTATCTATAATTGAATAGTTTGAGATTCCGTCATTGCTTCTGAGATGCTCCAAGCGCTTTTGAAGCAGAGATGCTCCAAGCGCTTTTGAAGCAAAGGAAGAACACCTTTATTGTCACACCCCGTTAGAGTGGTTAGCCCTTTAAAAGAGCATGGAACACCTTCGGCTGCGACTCGCAATACGAGATACACCCGATTGATAAGCACTGATCCGAAGCAGAGATGCTCCAAGCGCTTTTGAAGCAAAGGAAGAACACCTTTATTGTCACACCCCGTCTACCCCATCTACTTCAACCACCTTCGTTTTATGGCGTAACAATAGACTAATACGATGTAGGCTACTATTATATCGCAGCGATGCCGCATTTTTTTCATGCAGCGCTGCACTGCAGATTGAAACTCATAATGAAGCGGCGGGCCGTATTCTTGTGATAACTAATTATTATGTCGCGGGCCGGACGATTTCGCTTGGCAGGCCGGATCCGGCCCGCGGGCCGTAGGTTGCCGACCCTTGTGTTATTGTTACTCTGGCCCTGGCCGAATTTACCGAGGGTCGAATTTACCGACGGCCGAATTCACTGACGGCCAAAGTGACAGAGGGCCGAATTCGACGGGCCGAATTTACTTTGGGGCGAGTTTACTGGCAACCGTCTCACATCTATACCCACTAACCCACAAATATCCCACAGAGACTGATATCAAGATTATCTAGATCAGTAATCTGGAACAACCCTTAGGCTAATCTGCTAGCACTCGTGGAACCCCGAATTTTACTACCGGTAGTCTCCTAGTCATGAAACATCGCTATCCCTCGTCTTAAAAACTAGACCGTAAAGTTGTCATGAGACAGAACACGAGACACAACTAGGTTATTGAGACAATTTTTGATGCATTTGTTTTTTTGGTATAATTTTAACCCACTCGTCACAAATGTTAGTATTGACTTAGACAGCCGTACATATTGTTCCGAGGTTTGAGTTGTAACTGGCATCCCAATATGGAATCGGTGTCTCGTGCACACCAAAGATTCTACTGACTGCACACAGGTGTGACGCCGAGAACCGCCTTGGCACACCAGAGATATTGCGCTAAGCGTACCGGGATTCCAACCTGGCTGGCATCCACCTTGATAACGTTAAGTAGTGAATGTCTTCTAAACTCCTTATCACAGTATTATCCAAACACTGCAATTTAGGCCTCTCTCACGCTTCCCCTTCACTAAAAACCTCGGATGATAATATAAGCAAATCAACCCTGTATGTAGACCCTGTAGAGTTCATCGATTCAATTACTATACAACTCGTACAACTATACAGCCCGTCTCATTCTATTCACCAATCACCATCATCACCATAATTTCAAAGCCTAGTCCAAGTCGTTTCGACACCTTCCTATCTTTTCATTGTATCGCACTTTTGTGGTGTATTGAACTGATAAAAATGCTAATAAACCGAACGAACCATCTCCCGCGTGCTCATTGCCCAATCTACATGAACTCCATCCCAGTGTTGCCAACTCCGGATGGAAGAAAATCGCTAAAACTGGTGTCAAAAATCGCTAGATGTCGCTAAATATTGAGAAAAAAGCGCTAAATAATAGCGCTAAATCTACATTAATTGTTAAGGGTGTTAAATTGAACCATTATTTCAATGCATTCTTCTCAGCTATATTTCACTCGTCTGGGGCCAAAGTCACTTACCATATTTCTAGTTCAAAATAGGTAATAGTCATCTCTAAGCGGGACAAAACGTGCAGTGCATTTCGATAAAGCAGATCGCTTTGCGCAATGATCGCTATACGTGACTGCTGACCTGGTTTGCAGGCATTCCCGCTCACTATATAAGCGAGTGGCTTGCTCGTAAATACGTGATGCGATGTACCGCGGAAATGCGCTTGACTTCTTTTCTAAACTGTGTTGGAGTACTTGAACGCGACATGCGACTTGACCCGACACAACACCACATGAACCGGGTTTGCCAGCCACTATAAGTATAGAGACATTAAGTAAATAATCTGAGGACCAACCCGGGGTATGAAATGTAATTACTCTGGTCCTAAACGAAAGCTAGTGTCACACTGATTCCGACAATACGAATTAGATTCTTGTCAAGACAATGGAACGACCTCAAAGCGGCCCCCAAAGTCTGAAAGTCGGCATTGATCAGAACAATCGCTGGACGAAATTGGTCATTGTTATGTTCATTGTGTTGCAGCGGTGCCATTGTTGGAGCAATGCCGGTTTTCAAACTTTTGCCGATTTTCAGACTTTGAGGGCTGTTTCGGGGTGCATGGTTCCGTTGTCCGGACGAGATTTTGTTTTGTATTTTTGAAATCACTGCGAAAACTATCTTTCGATCGTGGTCAATTACATTAAATTTCACTGCCAATTATGCTACTCAGCAAGAAGAGACACTGTTTGCCCATGCGTAAGCGCCAGGAGTTGCGTATCTCTACTATCCAAAGTCAGTCAACTATGACAAATCGTCCGAACGTATTTTCATGGAGCAAGAAATGTTCAACAACTTGATGTTATGTCAGCCAAAACTGATCTTTATTGGTTATTTTCGGTAAAAAAGCGCTAAATAATCGCTAAATACTTTTACAAAAATCACTAGATTTATCCATATTTTTGGCGCTAAACCAGATGAGAAATCGCTAGATCTAGCGCGAAAATCGCTAAATTGGTAACACTGCTCCATCCATTGCAATGATATATATACGTAATTGTTCATGTGGGCCGACCAATTAGATTACAAATCTGAAGAAGTTGAACTGCTGCGCCGCTTCAATTTATTTTTGGTTCTCTTTTATATCCCTGCGTGGGTGGATTCAAGCATTGGTCGTGATGCAGCTGGTAATGACTTGAGATTCGTTCAGCACATGTTGAGTTATAAGGAATATGATGAGCAAGTTTCCACAGCTGCTTCACGAAAGCTTTTGAAGCACGACTGGTATATTGTTGAGGAAACCGCTGTATACGCCTTGTTTTCACCGATGGAAAGCAAGGAAACCCGGGAAAATATGGCAAAGGCGCTCCTGCAAGTAGAGCGAACTTCCAGTTTCAGAAGGGGCCCACCCTCATTGAATGCAACTATACAGATCAACAAGGACAGTACGTTGTCTGACCTTATTGGGCCCCAGTCGTGGTACATATTTGAAGTTTTTGAATGCTCTGGGGATTGGCTGCGTCAACCGGTTGATGATTGGCACTTTTCAGATTCATTCAATAAAATGAATTGCTACGTTAGTTCTGTCAAAGTCGTTAATGATGCCGCAGAAAGAGGTGTCAAGCTAAGCACAGACTATGCTGCAATCTTGACTGACAATGAACAGCAAAGAGACAGTTTGCTTCAAGCTGTGGAACAGCATAGGAAGATTTTTGGAGACAGCAGGAAGTCTACTCTTATCAAAGGCCAGTGATCTGCAACACTGACCCTGCGATATACTTTTTAATGATGCCTTTTGTAAATAGCATTTTTGCCTTTGTTAAATCTTTAATAAAAAGTGTAATATGCGTTCGTTTTAGAGAGAGACGTCGACTTACCATAACAAGCCATAAGGAGAAATTGACTACTGGTTTGCAATTTATGAGTTACAGTCGTTGTCAACTGGTATGTTTTAGAAGGCTCGAAGGTAGCACGATGCATGCATCTAGTTCATTCTTATCTTAATTGGCCAAGCTCCTGTGCAAGAAGTAACAAAACTGTTATACACAGTGTTCAGGTAGAAAATATATTACTGGATCGTTATGCTGTTGTCGATGGCAGCATTAACAACGTCAATTTACCATATCGCCAATGCCACGAACAGAAATGGCTGCAAACCAACACAACAGAGTAGAACGAAATCGTGACCAGCAATGATCACAAAATCAGTATTTCAGCCAATCAGTAGCTTATTATTACAGGTTCCAACCAATCAAAATTCTAGGTTCGTGATTGCCCGCCCACTTCATCGATTCCCCGCCCACATGCAGACGGCTACTTTCAAACGCTTTGTAAGAAATCTTAACGACGTTCCTGAGAGCTTCTTTCAGGCTTGTTGATGTTTTTAATCAATAATCTATAGAATAAGACATTACAACGCAGCATTTTCGAAATTTTTCAAATTTTGGACAACCCTAATACGTATATATATGGCCCAATGGATCAATGATATATATACGATGATTGGAAACTGCCACGCCCCCTAACGCTGTAAGGTTTACTCCCGCCGAAATCAGCGTGTGCGCGGATAAGGTTGACTGCATACAGTTCATTGGGTAATGTTGACTGAC